>NC_090927.1:284018066-285317232 GCF_040938575.1 Ambystoma mexicanum | reverse complement strand
CATAAACTGGCCGATAAGGATGCGCACAAGGAACTCTAGGTTGACCCAAGGGGCCAAGCCCTACACCTGAGGCCGATGGCGTAGTTTTAGGAGTAGCACCCAAAATGGCTACCGCGGTCATGGCGGGAACGGGCGCTATTTTGTCCTCATCTGAGGGGAACTGCGGCACATGAGGAAGTGAGGCAGGGGTCCCCGTCGATGGATCAGGGGTCTTAACTTTAGCCTTAACATAAGGGACCTCGGTAGAGCCGGTAATGTGAGGCCTGGAATGTTTTTGTGACATACCAGCCGCCAAATTAGCCTTCGAAGGAAGGACCTCAGCACTGCCGGTAAAAGAAGAACTTTGCTCGTTTGTCCCCTCAACAGGTCTGGGGTCACCGCACGAGCGGGAATGGTGAGGAACAGCTTTCACAGACAAGGCCTTGTCGGGCCACTCAGAACTGTTGGTAGCTTTAGCCTCTGAACGAGAGACCTCGGACCCAGGTCCGGTAACAGCTTTATCTGCACGGGCCTCGAACATCCGTTCGGTAACAGCAAGCCCACTCAAGACCTCGGGGCGCACCCCGGTCTTATTTTTGAGGGAAGCCGACAGAACGGCCTCAGAGCAAGCTCTGGTACCCCACGACTCAGTAGAACTGGGTCTACAAACAGCCCACACAGGAGGGGCCTCAGAACGTACTGCGGTACCCACAGGCCCCTTACGGAGACTCTGAGAAACCTCCAGTAGAATTATTAGGCCCAACGGACACCTCAGGGTGCACCCCGGTGGCAGAGCGATCAACGCCCCTCCCGGCCCGAGAGGAACCCGGAAAGGTATCCCCCGGCCGGGGTGCTCTGAAAAGTAAAGAACTTACCGGGCGTTTCTTCTTCTCGTCGATGAACGCCTGAAAATGCAAAGGAGGAGTTAGTCGGAACACCTCCTCCCCCCCGCTTCAACCGACGTTGAAGTGCCCAGACCGAAAGGGAGTTGCAGTAAAAACAGGAGCGGTGATCCGGACACAAGCACTCCAAACAAAGGATGGGGATCCGCCCTCGCGAAACGACGGTGACAAGATGAACAATCTGGAAAATCTAGCTTGAACGACATAGAAAGACCAGCACACGATCGCTATCGAGAGCCAGAGAGGAAAAGAGGGAAGAAACTCTGAGGATGCAAGTGCGTCCAGTCCCGAACGAGCGGAGAAAAGGACTGATGGGTGATGGGCGGGGAGTAACCAAGGGGGGCGGGGTTACGGCCGCGCGCCAGGCCCACGCAAGAAAAAGAGGAAGGACACATTTTTGGATGCTTTTTTACAAAAGTGCTCCGGTCCCGTCCCACAGGACGGAGAGATGTCCCATTATTATGGAGGAAAGGGGACGGGACATAGGAGTATAACTCAAATCCAGACAGCAACCCAGGCTTGTGACTGAGCATATCAGATCTGTGCACTAATCAGCACCAAATATGACCAAACCAGGGTACTTCGAATTCGGAAAGGGCGTACCACAAAATAAAATTGGTGCAGTGGCCACATGGCAGCTTGCACTCTTATCATAGTGACAGGGAAAATGCAGTCCCCTCCTGCATATGCGCCGACCTGCACATCCCGACTAACCTCCATTTGCCTGAAATGGCTATAAAACCTGTCCTCATTAAAAACATTGCAAAACGGGTGTAACCGTAGATGGCAGGAGTAGTCCTATTACGCAATGTCCATTGGGCTGCACTAGGAAAACTCAACATTAGTTCCAAGCACCTCCTCCCTATCTCATCCTTAACGGAGACCACAAAGCGAGCTAAAAGTAACTGCTGAAAACGAAAGACAGTTACTAGTTTTACTCCTAGTTTGTTCTCCCCCCCCATTATTAGTACAAAAGTCAGACAAGTTATGCCGAAAAAAAAAAGGGAGAAAACTGGCAGAAATCTCCAAAATTGAAGATGTAGTCATCACAACCATCCCTTCCCGAGAGAGAGCGCGGGCTACCCATGAGAACCCATTTGTGCAGCGCTAGATGGCACCTTCCATGTTTGAACAATTCTAGATATTAAATAAGATAGCTGCCACCAATGTCCTCCTCAGAAATGGTCACCCGATGCCAGACCCACATAATGTGCATTTACTTTCCAGAGCCCGTATGAACCTGTGAAGCTTGTGACATTCTGGTCCAAGGGACGGTTACATTATAACATGTCAACGCATCAATAACCCCCATGTTGAAGCCCGATGTTGAATTTGAACACCAACGCTATCCGAAATGATTGCCTCCCACTGTATAGTGTTCTGTAGGCACTTACATATTTCCCAGCCCATGCATGGACTTGACGCTGCAAACTTGCCAATGTAAACCCATGCTCAGTTGGAGGATCTCCCAATGTTATAATACAGCATCACATTATTGCTGCATATATAGCCTTATCACCAGTAGAAAGCTTCGTGGACCGCTGCCTCGTAACACCAATGCCTACTAAACTGCTGTATGCGAACCTGGCATTTTGCCACAAGAAAACTTGCTACACCCTTCACGCAACAGACTAACAGTACCATAAGCCCCAAGAAACCCAGTGAAGCGCAAAGAATAGCAGAACACCCATCTGTGCAGGTCTTTCTCCTGCCTCTAAACACTACCGAATATACTGTTTGCCAAAGCGATAGAAAGTAAGACAGCACACCTGCAACCTAGATCAATTAGGTACCGAGGGGGTAGTCTGCCCGATACATAAAATGAGCCCCCTAGGTCTAATGAAAATTGAGACCTGCAATATCAGAGTCGCTCTGCCAGCGCACACCTTACTGAGCTACCACAACACTCTTATATGGGTGCCTTTTCATTCTAAATCTCATCGCCAAAGGATGCTATACCACAGTAAGCAATTTAACCTCACTCGCTTTCAAGTAGGCGGCACGTCCCCTTATGCAGCATAACCCCCATTACTCAAGAGCAATACGTGTTTACACACATAACCTCAAGTGTAAAGCACATTGAAACCTACCATGCAGTAGACATTGTTGACCAATGATATTCACATGCAGCAAAAACCCTCAGCTACCCCCCTAAACACAACTGACCAATACATGCCATCAGTGCTGCAGATAAGATTTGAGGTGGGAGTATTTTACTCTCTATTTCTAGACTTTGAGAGTAAAAATGACTTTTCTCCTTCGCAAGAGAGTAAAACGTTTGCGACATCCAGCCGATGTGTGAAAAAACGGTATGAAATCATTACTATGCGGAAGCTTTCTGCATTGTGACAGAATACACCTTTCATTATTTCTGGCCATTTGATCTCTCCTGTATATATGTAAATGTTGAAATCACAAAAACCTAGCCAATTATATAGTAAAGCATACATGAATGTGTATTGTGCGTTTTGAGATTCGATAGCAGAATTGTCTTTTGATGTTTAATGAAAGTCCTCATTTCCTGGAGCTATTACTACCTAATGGTATGCCAATGTTATGATACAACAGTGCAGAGAGGCAAGGACTCTATGCTAAATTATATATCCAATTTGGTGGTCAAATGGTTATTTATATAGCTCTTTTGGCAAAGCGCTGTACAAAGAACATATTCATTACAATTACCACCAAACCAAAGTCGGTACTCCTTTATCGACCTCGAAAGGATGAACGGCTGAGTTGGACTTGCCGGGATTCGAAGCCGCAACTCGCAGATCATGCAGAGATTGCAGCAACGAGTGCTCAACCGGCTGAGCTATCTTATTGGCTAAAATCTTTCAGAGGTTGGTTAGCTGAGTATCGACTGAGGTATAATGATCACAGTACCTAGATGTATGACGAACCATTCATGAAGCGCTACATAAAGTTAAATACCCATCTGGATTATCAAAGGGACAGGTTTTGCTGAGTTTGTATTTCAATTACCAATTGTAACTTTCATTTGTTTGTTTTTGAACAGCGCTTGCACTTTGAGAGTCAGGTTTTGGATGTATTATTTTAGAACACCTGTGATCAGTGTAATGACAATTACTCACACTTGAGCCAAGGCTCTGCTGCCACTGACCATTTATAGTAATGTACCCCATTGACTGCAAGGTTGAATGGATGTAAACTAGACTGTGCATAGTCATCATTTTACACACTGTGTTTATAATTAGACTGTAAATTAAATTAGAAGTGTAAAAATGATCTGCCTCTGCATGATTATGCACACAGCACCGGAACTCTGAAAAATACAATTGTGCAATACTGGTTTGCCTTCACTGGAAAAAAACCATAACTTGTTAAAAAAGAATTCTCAATTGCAACTTAGTTTTCCATCTTATTAATTATACAATCCTAAAATTCTAGGAAAACATGCAGTGCTTCTGAAGCTGAATGGAAATAAACCATTCCTTTATCAGTGTGCAGTTTATTTTTTGAAAGGCTCCAGAGAAATATATTCCGTTGCAGAGGTGGGCTTGCAATTACATCCATGTAGATAAAAATCACAAGAAGCGTTCCGGTTTATGTCAAGTAACCTGACCTTTGTACTGCCCTCTGCTCTAAACCTGTGTGTAAATGTACCCAGGAAAAAAATAAAGCTGGCGTATTTACAAGATTTTCATGCGTAAAAAGGCCTCGTACTCCTCACCTTATCTGGAGCCCTGCATGCCATTCCATACCCGGAACAGAAGCCATAAAGAGGGGGATGCTATGCTCCCTAACCAGTTACTAAAGGTCCAATCACAGAACAGTGTGCAATAACTCACTAAGTTTGCTAAATGAATGGCATGCGATACGCCTTCACCATACTATCTCAGATGCGCTTGTAAGTGTGCCACCACAGATTAAATTAAAATTCCAGGCTGGTCCGGCAAAGCTGCTCATCACATTACAACATAAATTCCTAGCCTAGAGAAATACGACACGATACCACTCGACCGATGTTGCACGTTGGTATTGATGCTGCAATCTTCTATCGCTTCTTCTGGTATTCACTTTATTGTGAAAATGAGCCCAGCTTCAATATGAAACAGCAGGATAAATAATTATAATTTTCGTATCAGGCGATTGTCTACTGAAAATTCAGATGCAGGCTAACCCCTACCCTATCCGCCTGATAAAATTAAACCAGAAGAACAGATCTTGCACCAGGAAAATTATGACGGAGCCCGGTTGCCTCATTGAGGAACATTCAGTGGACCACATTCCGAGTTTGGAGATAGCCATGCCGTTTTTACCGGCATGGCTACCCCCAAACACGGGTCTGGGTCCCGAAAAATGTGAATTACTGGGCCATTCCGATCTTTGCGGGGCCGGTAATTCCCACTCGCGGGACCTGGACCCGGTACGTGCCATTCCCATTTGAGCCCCTATCGGGCTCAATGGGAATGTGGATGATGGTAACAACGGTCCCGTTAATAATGGGACCGTTGCTACCATCCTGTTCTGCTAGCGGGTGCCGCTCTGCACGTCTGGTCTGACCAGGCGTATAGAGCGGCCCCGCGAGCAGAACTCATAAGGTGGCGGTAGAGTGATAACGGCGCAAACAGCACCTCCGGCGCCATTATCACTCTACCACCAGGGTCGTAATGAGGTTCAGTGTCTTTTAAGCAGCTTTCTAGGTATATGTACTCTAAATCGGAGACATGTGTCCCATCTCCTTCCATAAGCTCGGGTCAGGTCCACTGCATCTGTGCGGTGAACTAGAAGAAGAAATTGCCAGCTAGGCAAGTTCAGTAATCAAGCACTCACAAGGAGCACTTTCTCTTTCACCAGACTACACAGCCCTATCAGTCACTTCTTCTCCCTAAATGAGCAGTGGGTCGTCAGAAATGGGGCCTTTTGGCCTGTGCTCCTGCCTATCCTGTTACCAGCGCTCCAAAGCGCTAAGGAATCACGCGTAGTGCATTTAAGCAAAATGCAAATTACAATGACCCCCCCCCCCTCCAAGAAAGCAACCATTGTTCAGAAAATGGCACACTTATCAGGGTCTAAGCCGGTCAACAGAGTAGCTGTTCATTACCCACCTCGATTTAGGACAACTGCTCTCCCAATTGTCCATTTGTACTATCCACCTCTACTCCCAATGCCCTCGTTATGAGGGGCCTAATTCTGCGCTCCAGAGAAAATTAGCGTGCCAGATCTCATACTGCGCACCACATAAGAGCTGGCAGAGCCACAAATCTGACGGCTTTCTGTTAACATCTTGATGCGCGCCGAGTGAGAATGAACACAAAATTGGTGCCCATAGCCGAGACCACAGAGGCAGTAAGCGTGCAGATACATACAGAGACTATGCATACTCAGCCAATACCGTCCTATAGTGCGTTTCCGCTGCCTTCTGGATGCAATGAGACACGCCTTGCCACCAGTGTATGTGATGGCTGTTCAACGTCTCGCCTCTGCCGGCATTAATCAGGATAAGTACCAGTGTCATGAGGGAAGCTCAAAGCCCCGCCATGGCCGACCATTCCACAAATGTTTAGCACCAACGTGGAGTTGGTTCAGGGAAAAGTGGCCCATAGTTGCAAATGGCTATTCATTCCTTTTGGGACACCGTTTGAATAGTACCCATGGGGGAGTTTTTGATCATGTCTGATGCAAATTGTGCATTTTCAAGAATATTTATTCAGCAACACTAGTCAAAACTACTAAAAGCATAGTGAATTAACTCATCAAACTAGCCCACATTGGCCCACCAACAGGCTCACACCAGCATTTTGGGTTTTCGGTTCGGCCATGGGCCTATTGCCCTATAGGCCAGTCCGCACCCGAGTTGGTCCGAACCCCGAACATCAGGCATCTGGATGCCTGAACCATCTATGGATAATATAAGTAAGGGTGTACCGAATACTAGATTTAAGTATTCTGCCGAATACTTATACAAGTATTCGGCCGGGCCAAATACGGAACCCGAATAGTGGCTTTTTTGACAAAGTTATGTAGACACGAAACACACTTTCCGTTTGTTATTGCCTTTCTCTTCTTTGCGGTCTACAGAAGATGTCACTTCTAAGTTGTTCCAAATCCCTGCAGGCAAGGATAGGTTTGGCTAAAACTAAAAGCAGGATGGCTCCTTGTCGCCATAAAGTGAAGAAAAGGCATTGGGGTTGTTGAAGGGTGTGGAATTGGCCAGCAAGCACAAAGGCCCGATCAAAGGCTTCTTTAAATACAGCCATTGGGTCTTTAAAGGGGGCCTGCGAAGTGAGCCTTTCCAAAGAGCACAATCGGCCAGGTCCAGGGTAGGTGATCAGTAAGCGCCACTGTGGGAGGGCGGTGGGGGGTGCTAATCTGCATTTTGGATTTCCTAAACAGCTCCTGGGAGGGAATGCCAAGATGAGAAGTATTCAAATTATTTTCGGGATGATGCAACTCTTCCGTTGCGGATTCTGGGGTAAATCGCTTTTATCATCGTGTTTTGATATTTCCCAGCTAGGTGAATAACGATATGTACCCATCAGGGGTGCCGAGTACGGGGGGGGTCTGCGGGGCCGACCACCCCCCCCGGCAAAATCAAGTCGGGGCTGAGCCTCCCCTCACCCCCCCCCCCCCGGCTGGAGAGAAGTGATGCAGCATCCTGGCCCTTTCCATCGATACTGCATCGCTTCTCTCCAGCCGGGTATAATCGCGAAAATGTGCAATTAAGCCCGCCCCTTTAGGACTCATATTGGTGTATGGTCCTGGAGGGGAGGGCTTAGGGCAGCGGTATTCAAACTGTGGAGCGCGCCCCTCTGGTGGGCCGCAGCCTCATGCCCAGGGGGGGCGCGCATCCACAGTTTGAAAAAAAAAATAAAAAAATAAAAGAAGGATAAATGGCCAAAGGGTCGGGCTGTTGCTTCATTAACAAGCAGCAGCCCGATCCATGGCCCCTGCCACACATGCTTAGTGCGACAGGGGCCGGGCCTTTGTGAGGTCTCAGGCTCCATTAGGAGCCTATTAATAAAGACAAAAGAAAAAGCGCACACCTTCTTTTGCCATGATGATGGTCATAGCGGCAAAAGAATGTGTGTGCTTTTTTTGTCTTCATGAATAGGCTCCTAATGGAGCCTGAGGCCCCACAAAGGCCCGGCCTCTGTCACACTATGGGTGGTGGTAGCAGGGTTGGATTGGCCCCTGGCCGGGCCGAAATCGTCCCAGGGAAGTAAGGGCAGATTTCAGGCCATGCTTGGGCTGGTTTGAAAAAAAGAAAAAAAAAAGAAGAAAAAATAAATTTGGAAAAATTCTCTTTCTCAAATTTATTTTTTCATTTTTTATTTTTCAAAAACCTTTCATCCTTCTTGGGTCGATATAAGTACCAACAGAGGTTGGGTGATATTGTATGCATATTTTTTGTTTATTGTTTTGGTTTATTTACAAACCTTTACAATATCGTAAGAAAGAACATTACACAATTTCACAAGAATTTATCAAAACATTAACTGTGTAAAAGCAGTTTAAAAAGAGATATAGTAGAGTTCCAAACTTAGAATCCAAATTAAACCTTTTTGTATCAACTAATGCATATCAAAGTAAACTTACATTACATTTACAGAATAAAAAGAGAAAAACACAGATGAGAACATTATCCTCAGATCCAGATCTGTGTAAATCCAAACCAGTCAAATCGTTTACCCCTGTTAACTTAGGTCGCAGACATTTCTCAAAAAGGTTGTCACAGCTATTTTTAAACCTATACGCATATGTATATTGTATGCATATTTGTTCTATAAAAAAGAGCTTAAGGGTAAGTGCTATATAATACCATATTATCATGTGGCCTTGGACGTCTGCTTGGAGTCACAGTATTTTGACAATATGGATCTATACACACAGATATTAATGATACGTATGGTGATCCATTCATGTATGAAATGTATATCACCTTAGTGAAATCATACCCATATTTTTCGTAGTGTAGTTTACTTAGGAACAATGCCATTTGATGCCACTTCCTATTTTGTCAAGGGGTGAAAGGTTGTGTTTCATCGCTTCCCGGGATGTCACTTTGGTGTGGGGTCAAATTACATCACTTTCGGTGATATCATCAGAGGTCAAGTGTCGTGAGGCGAGGGGTGGGCCACTTTGTTTTGGGTGACAGGCCTATTTCTTGTCCCAGTCCGACCCTGGGTGGCAGCAGTGGTGTGGAACTGCCCAAGTGTCACAGAAGTGCTAGAACATATTTGGGCACAGGCACCCAATGTTTTACAAATTAAGCACTTGGTATACACATGCAGTTGCAAGATGTAAGTCGGGAGCCAACCAACCACTTTCTCCTATCTGTGCTACTGTACTATTCAGATTAGGGGGAATCGCTCTCCTGCAACCTCTCTCCCAGTCATCAATTCTTGATGATTTACTGGTGCAGTCACAAAAAAAAGATTTTTTGGGGGTTCATTTTGTTTACAAAAGTAGCGCATTGCTAAAACCCCTTGGCTGCCAGTTCATTGTCCTTGGAGCGCCCCAGGCTCCCTACCCCTGAGAGCCACCAACCTTGGGTGCTGTTTTATAACAAATGAAAGTCGCAGACAGAACGAGAACTGTGTGAGTCAATTGAGAGATGAATGCATTCATGCTCCATTCAGAGAGAGGCTTTGAAAATGTAGCTCTGACAAATCAGAGAATCAGAGGGGCAAAGAAACACTGCACATCTCCGCTCCCTCTTCATGGGTTTACGGTTGCCACCTGAAAGGTTGCCAGCAGGAAACCTGCCAACCTGTCCCAACTCCATGCCTCGTGTACTATTCCTTAGTCAACCAAACCCTGTGAACTCATCGGCCGCATATGACCCAGAGAAGTCTTTTTACCGCCCGTCCTGAACGTCCGTTTCTTGCACTAGTGATATTAACGCGTGCAGCTCCAAGGTATAATATTAGCAGCCAGTGTTTGTGGGTAAAGGGCCGGCATAAAGTCTCTATTTCAGAGCCAGAGTTAAATGATAAGGTGCTTGTGGCAGTATGGAGTTCCAGGCCTCTGCTTGGACACAGGGTTCTGCAACCTTTAGCTCTGCAGATGTGTTGGACTACAATGCTCATCAGCCCCAGCCAGCATAGTCAATGGTGATGGATCATATGAGTCGTAGTCCAAAACATCTGGAGAGACACATGTTTAAGACCCCTGGCTTTAAGGAACAGGAAGTAAAATAATCCATGAAAGTAACAGGAGTATGACGTTCCTGGATCTACATGGGTAGAATAAAAGTAGACTAGAAGAACAGCCTGGGGGCATCAACTTTATGTAGGGTGGAATGGTAGGGGTCTGAGTCACCTGAGGAGACAGGGGTATATTACAGGTCTGAAACCTGGTAATCCACTTTACAATAAAAGACAACATGGAGAGAGGTGATGTCTCTGTGTGGCCTGTAAATCTGCCGAGATGCCACCAAACTTTACTACCATTACTGCCACTTGGTCTGGCGGTATTACTGCCGGATTACAAGTGGTGGTAGGCAGTGTTAGTCCCCATTAATTGGAGTCCATAGGACTCCAAGGTGGATTTCAGCGGTATTACTGCTGGTAGTAATATCCCAAATTGTTCTATTTTGGGCGGTATGGTGGAGGAAATAACTCCAGCTTCTTGCTGGAGGATTTTCCTCCACCTTTGCCCTCAAACTCATAGTTGGGCGGTGTGATAATGTGGCTCTATACGGTATTGCCAGTCAGAACTCATTTACCTCAGCAATGTATTCAGTTCTCTGCTTTTTGTCCTGATGCTTAAAATGTGCGATTTGCATTACAAGCTGTGTGCCGCAGACTGCTTCCACTCTAAGCGGGGGAGAAGTTAGGACTGTGGGGACTGAGACGGCAGGCCTTTTCAACCTTTTGACACGAGGGGCCTTCACTGAGTCTTGGGGGGGCATCACCTCCCATGGGATATGGTACAGTATAATTACCTCATTGCTTTCTATCACTGGTTCCTCTACATCAGCCTCTTGCTGACATAGAAGGGTTTATAGCTGTTCAGTGGGCATTCAGTGGTTAAGATCTATGCTGGCCTGCCATCTTGTGATAAACAGCAGCTTTTAACCTTACATTTGTCGCCATACAAGTCTCACTTCTCCCACAGCAACAGCAGAGCCCGCTTGCCAGTGCTCGATAATCCCAATATTCTCTGTAATTTTATGCAAAGCTGCATTTTATTTTTATAAGGTTATTTTACTCACTGAATGCTGATCAAGTGTTTTAAGCCTGGACTTTATTAACTGGGTGCTTGTAATTGCAGCACAAGCACTCTTTACAATCTAAACTAGAAGTGTGTTTACAATGTTGATTGTTCCAAAACACATCTCCTAATGTGCTGCTTTGGGTCAGGTGGCCCCCTTTAAGCTGTACACAATGATACATTGTCTGGTTGACATACTATGCGATTTGTGTACTTTATAAAGGAAACTAAGACCACTAGAACTCACCACCCCAGAAACTCCCAATACCACCTTTGGGGGAATTCCTGTGGACATGAGAACACAGAGGAAAGAATGAATAAAAAAGTATTGCCTTCAAGAGGAAGCTAGACCTTTGCCACCTAGTAACATTAAGGTCCAGCTTTGATGAATACTTCCCTGAAGTAAATGCTGGCATTAATGATTGGGTGATGCCGACTTTTATGGCAGAGGAGGTGGTGCATCATCCATTTGATGCCCAGGAAGAGCTGATTGAGGTTCAGTCGGACACTACTCTGCAATCTAAATTTAGAAACATTGCAGTGGGTGAATTTTGACTGAAGGTAATCCTGGAGTATCCTACATTGGCATGGTCTGCTATACAGTCGCTCTTACCCTTTGGGTCTTACTACTTGTGCGAAATAGGCTTTTCAGCATTGGCTTTTTTACTGACTCCTTCATTTTTTGAATAAGGGGTGTTTGAAATGAATGTTGAAAACCCGGAAAGTGGGAGTTTTTAAAACATGGAGACAACCATGGCTACAACATTTAGACGCAAGTGCTTCCATCAGTCCCAAACATCACATGGGTGCAGGGTGAGCCTGGGTAACTGCTTTTTAACATTGTACACTACTTTACCAGAATTTCTGGTAAACGACAATGTTAAAAGCAGTTAACACTCTTCTCCCCACGTCTGAAACCACACTTGATTGCATTATACTTCAGCCAGGATTGCATTATACTTCTACCAGGATTGCATTATACTTCAGCAGCACATCTGATGTATCCACTGAAAGGTTTAAGATTAAGCTACATCCCTAACTATCTGGTTACCCAGAGGTAACATCTTAGCAAATTTCACTTGTGGCTGGCCAATCTACAGCAGCACTATTGTAAGTTTGAATTGTTGATGTTTTAGTGAACTATGGCACCACACACGTCTTGCTTGGTAGTTTTTAATCGGGAAACGTCTTTACTTCTTGTTTCCCTTGAATTGGGAACTTTTTTTTCGTGGTGGTGGTGGTACTCCACCTTGCAGCTGTACCTTCTATTTAGCAAGCATTTCATTCTCCCATCCTAGTTGTGTTGCTGGACGATTATAGAGCGGTGGAGTAGGGGCAGTGATGTCTTACTGGAATGCAACTCGAAGGCTTAAATCTCCTTCTTTCTTGACTTTAGTATATGCAGTACATGCTAGCAAATGTTTCCACTGTTCTGCGCTGCGTGCGCCAACACCCGCCCCCCCCCCCGCGCCGTTACGCCAAGTTGGCGACTACATGCAAATTTGTGGTCATATAACTCCCAGTGATGTCACTTCCTATGTTCATAAGTCGGCTCCCCTGGTGCCCATCAGCGGTGGAAACACAGAATGGACTGTAAATGCTGATGGAGACCATCCAACCTCATGGTAATGATGGTCCACGTCCAATGTTCTCCTTTCATCGAGTATTCCCCGCCCCGCTGCACTTGGCAACACCAAGACAGTGAGGCGCATTTCTGCTAATTTTATCAGCACTGCTGACCAGTATCAATGACATTTCCTCCCTCGCTGCTTTGTCCACTAGAAAAGCCTGTTGCGTTGGGATCGAAAAAATTTAAATAAATAATCACTGTGCGCGGCACTAGCTGCTGAGATAAGATAATGAAAGGCTAAACCGCCCCCCTCCCGATCTCCCCTCCAGATAAGTCATTTTCTGGGACACAAGAACATGCCTGCATAGAAAAAGAGCAAGGCGGTCATGAAAAAAGCACCTCCTCGAGATGCACTATTAAAGCAAAATGATTTGTGCTGCAACGAAAGGAAGGCAGCTCAGCACAAAGCTTGTGTGCACAACACTGTTGCAGTGCTACATTAAACAAGGCAAACGGAGCAGTTGAAGTAGATCGGACACAGGGAGTTAGGGCAGCAGTCCAATATATTCCTTATCAAGGCAACATTCTGTTGCTTGGCTGACTAGGATGGCAGAACACATTTCGGAACTTCTTTAATGCCTTTTCCGCCGGCCGCCTCCTCCACATTTTATTTTAATGCATTAATATAAACGGACCTTGAACGCGACTCTGGCATGCAATGAAGATACTGCCCAAACGCCCGACATAAGCTCTCAAATACATTGTAACTAGGGGTGTAACTTCTGCTTCCAGTATAGGTAAGAGTACGTGTTTGGCTGAAGCCGCATACCTGATTTTCAACCGCACTTTGACCAAATACTTACTCAAAGCCGAAGTTAGGTACACCCCTAAATATAAGGCTCTCACTTGAAGACCTACACTTGCACATTAAACAAACAATTTGTTTTATCTCACCCCCAAAACACTGCACCCTGTGATCCTGAGAGTAGGAGTCCCACGGCCCCAATGAAACTGCTAACCTCTCAATTGCTTCTTCTACAGGGCTTCCGTTATGCCATCTAGGTGTTGGCAGACCCATGCTTACTCCATCGCGCTACTGGGATCATACTCAATAAGAATATAACTTTCACTAATCAACCTACCCCCAAACCACATACGATGCTTTAACTGGATTCAAAACGAAAATATGACAATTATCCACGCTGTAAGTACAGTTTAAGAAAGCTTTGGGTCCCCCCATGTCATTAAAGCAGAAGTTTCAAACTCCCCTAATACACACAGGCATCCGCTGCAATTAAGAAACATTGATCCCATTATAAGCAAAAAGTCACGCCGTAAAAGCAGATTTTCAACATTGCATGCGCTTGTGCATTTCTGATAGTATGGGCCTCGGGTACCGAACAAGTGGCAGCCGCCACCATAATCCGGCAACTACTCTGCTACGCCACCTAATACTGAAGAAATTGCAACTGGTTACTAACTTTACTTCAATCGTAATACGCCGACGGTCCACCCCGCTCAGCGACCGTGACCAAATAATTCCCTGCTTGGCCCCCTCTGCTGTGCGCATTGCACCCACTCAATAAGCATAAGGAACAAGTTACTTACCTGTAACTGTTGTTCTCCAGCATGGGTCTGGCATGGATTCACATGCTCATGAATATTCCCCGTCAGGCTGGGAATCCTCGGTAAAGAAAAATCAGTATCAGTTTCGTTTCTGATCCGTCTTTCGTAGTAGTAACTGATCTCTGTGTCATACTGACCACAGCCAATGACTGCCCTCTCCCTAAGCCCCGCCTCTGGCAGCCATCCTCAGATTTGGTAGCACGTAAAGTGGCAGTATGACCAAGTGAAGAGCCGCGGAGGGGTAGGCGGGAGGGTTTGCATGTGAATCCATGCCAGACCCATGCTGGAGAACAACAGTTACAGGTAAGTAACTTGTTCCTTCTCCAGCATGGGGTCTGGCATGGATTCACATGCTCATGAATATAAGAATACATAGCAGTACACACATGCACAACCACGGGAGGTGGCAAAAGGCTCAACATTAAGCAATATAACAACTCAACATTAAGCATCTCTTACCTCCTCACCAGGCTCACCTTAAGCGAGCAGGTTGCGCAGCACGGCTTGGCCGACCCTGGACTCCTCCCTGGAATCCCGATCGATGCAGTAGAATCTCGTGAAGGTGTGCGTCGACCTCCACGTAGCAGCCCTGCAGATGTCCAGCAGGGGTACACCAGATAGGAACGCCGTAGTAGCAGCGATCGCTCTGGTCGAAAGGGCTCTCGGACGGCCTGGCAGCGGTCGGTTAGCCAACCGGTGGCAGTGCATGATGCAGCCGGAGAGTCATCTGGAAATAGAAGACTTCGAGAGAGCCTTCCCTTGATTCACAGGTCCGAAGTTCACAAACAGCTGTGATGTCCTCCGAAAACTCTTCGTGCGGTCCACGTAGAACTTCAGCGCTCTAGCCACATCCAGCGAGTGCAAAGTCCTCTCGGCCGGCGACGAAGGAGACAGGAAGAAAACAGGTAACACCAGGGGCTCGTTAAGATGGAAGTCCGACGGCACTTTGGGCATAAAGGAGGGGTGCGTCCTAAGCACCACCCTCGAGGTATGGAAAGTCAAGTACGGTGCTTTGCAGGATAGGGCCTGGATCTCTCCCACTCGTCGTGAGGAGGTAATGGCCACCAGGAATGCAGTCTTCCACGACAGAAACTTCATCGGTGCGGAGTGCATCGGCTCGAATGGGGTCCCCATGAGCCTGGTCAGCACCACGTTAAGTTCCCACGCCGGGCCGGGGCCTTCACCGGCGGGAACGACCGGAACAGTCCTTTCATAAACTCTTTTACCAGTCGATGGGACCACAGGGACGTCTGTCCTGTGGTTCTGGTATATCTGGAGATCGCCGCCAGATGAATCTTAATGGAGGCATGGGCTAGCCCAGCCTTTGCCAGCGATAGCAGGTACGGCAGCACTTGAGGGGCCGTAATCCGTAGGGGGTTGATCTTCTGTGCTCGGCACCAGATAGAGAACCTTTTCCACTTGTGACCGTAGCATTTGAGAGTCGAGGACACCCTGGCCTTTGCAAGAACCTCTCTGCAGTCGGCCGGTATATCGTACACTCCAAACTCTAGCGCTGCAGGAGCCAAGCCTGCAGGTTCAACGACGCCGGGTTGTGGTGGAAGATGGCGCCTCCTTCTCTGGCGAGAAGATCCGCGTCCGCCGACAGCTTGATGGATGGGGACATTGACAAGTCCAGAAAGTCCGGGAACCAGTTCTGCTTCGGCCACACCGGTGCGACGAGGATCATCCTGCACAGGGGACCTCTTGAGCTGGTTGATGAGTCGAAGCAGCAACGGCAACGGAGGGAACGCATACAGGTATAGGCCGTCCCAGGGGAACGAGAACGCATCGCCCATGCTTCTCGGCTGGGGAAACCTGCTGGCGAACCTCTGGCACTTCGAGTTTGCCGCTGTTGCGAACAGGTCGATTTGGGGTTTGCCCCATCGTCGGAAGAGTTGATCCACCTGATCCTGGCACAGCTCCCACTCGTGACACGCGCGCAGCTCCCTGCTGAGCGAGTCGGCTATGGCGTTTTTCTCCTGCCATGTGGAAGGGAACCAGGAACATCCCCTGGGCGACAAGCCCAGTGCCACAGATCATGCGCCTCCTTGGATAGGGCTGGGGATCTGGTGCCTCCCTGCTTCCGTATGTAAAACATTTTCCAGGGAAGCGTCAGTCGTCACCGTCTCCTGGTACGCCGGCATCTGAAAGTCCGTGCCCGCCGTGAGGTGCGCTCGAACGCACCACCACTGAATCGCCCGCCGGAACACCTCGCTGAGGGGGACCCCGTCTTCGAAGGTGCCCGTCGCCTGCATCCAACGGGCATCGAGAAATTCTTGAAGAGGGCGCATCCGTAGTCTGCAGAGGGGCACCAGGTAGATGCAAGAGGACATCATCCCAAGGAGGGACTTGATGGACATCACCCTGGCTATCATTCTGTGGCTAGCAGGCGCTGCACTTTGCCCAGAATGGTCTTCGTCCGTTCTTCTGACGGTGCCGCCAGGCGCCTCACTGTGTCGAGCTTCTCTCCCAGAAACAGGGCCACCTGCGACGGCACCAGGTGGGACTTTGGGTAATTTATGGCGAATCCCAGGTCTGTGAGTAGCTGGACGGTCATCGCAGTGTGTTCGATGGCGAGTTCCCTCGTCCTGGAGCGGATGAGCCAGTCGTCCAGGTAGGGGTAGACGTGAATCCCCTGCAGGCACAGGTGCTAGGCACTTGGTAAAGACCCTGGGGGTCGACTTCAATCCTAACGGCAGTGCTCTGAATTGGTAGTGGCGTCCCTGGACGACGAACCTGAGGAACTTTCAGTGACTTCTGAGGATGGGAACGTGGAAGTAAGCATCCTCCAGGTCCAGCGACGATAGAAAGTCGCCTTCCTCCAGCTGTCCCAGCACGTGCTGGAGGGTGACCATCCTGAACTTTTGTGACCTGATGTATTTGTTCAAACGACTAAGGTCCAGGATGGGGCGCCAGCCGCCCGTCTTCTTCCTGACGAGGAAGTACCTTGAGTACACCCCGGAGCCACGGAGCCTCTTCGGGACGAGCTCGATGGCGCCTTTTCTGAGCATCGCCCGTACTTCCAACAGCAGTTGCGGGACGTGATTTTCCTTCCTGGTCACAGGTGGAACATGAGGGCACTTCTTCAGGAATTCGATAGAGTGTCCTCTTGCCAGGGTATCCAGCACCCAACTGTCGGTGGAGATGGACTTCCACACGCCGACGAACTTCGTCAGCCAGCCTCCCACCGGGGTGCTTCGGTGGGGGCCCGAGGCCACAGCCGGTTCAGTCCTGCTTGGAGGTGGCGGCCTTGCCGCCCTGGCCACCTTGCCGACGGCGGCGAGGCGCTCCCTGCTTGCCGCGACCCATGTAGGCCTCCTGAGACGAGGAGCGTGCCGCCTGGCGGTAGGACGACGAGCCACCGCTGGATCCCTTGGAGGCCCCTTGTCTGCCTCCGGAGCTCCGAAAGGGCCGTCGTTGCTGAAGGGCTCCTAGGGCGCGGGCCGTCTCCGTGTCCGTCTTTATGGCTTGGAGGGATTGGTCCACCGCCTTCCCGAACAAGTTGCTGCCGTCGAACAGCATGTTCAACACCCTGGTCTGGACGTCCTGACGGAAGTCAGTCGCCCGGAGCCAACCCGGTCACCCAGCTGGCAAAACCCGGTATCGGCAATATCGGTTGCCACCGTTACGGCGTGGTCCGACGCCACCTCGCCTTCTTGAAGTATTTCCAGGGCCTCAGACCTCTTGTCGTCCGGTAGGAAATCCAATATGGGGGCCAGCTTAAACCAGAGCTCCCTGTCGTAACGGGCCACGATCGCCAGGGCGTTGGCCGCTTTGATCGTCGTCGCCGCCAACGAAATGACCCGTCGCCCCATGGCGTCCAACTTCTTTCCCTCGCCGTCCAGAGGGGAGTTCGACATTGAGGCTCCTGACCCTGCCGCTTTCTTCTTCGCCGCCGCCGAGACGACCGGGTCTGGCGTTGGCTGGGCCCTGAGGCACAGGGGAGCGGTCTCAGGGCCCGGTACTTCTTCTCGTACCAGTCCCGTTTGGCTGGTGCCGTGGAGGGGTTCTTGAGTACCGACAGGCCCACCTCCCAGATGTCATCGATTAGAGGCACCGCGATGACAGTCTTCCTCTTGGCCTCCAGGCGCCGATAGAGGAAACCTTCCTTTTTCTGCTCCTCCGGGCAGAGCTGGAACAATTCGGACGCCCTGGCGATCATGGCGTGGAACGAGCCAATCTCGTCGTGCGGAGAGGCCCGTGCGACGGGAGACGGGAGACCCGTTCCGTCGTCGTCGCCCTCAGAACCCGTCGTTGAGCCCACCGCACCGTCATCTCCCGACTCGTGGGAGGATGAGGAGGGAACTGCAGGCCTTACGGGGGCGAGCGGAGGAGAGGGTTGGGTCCTCCGTCGTTTGTTCTGAGGACTTCCCAATGGGCCAGGTTGCGGGTCCTCCGGCCTGGGCCGTGGTAATCTCGTCCTTATCTCAGAGCATAAGGACTGGATCGCAAACAAAATGGCCGCCCCGAGCTATCCTGAGGCCTAGGTTCCGGCTGCGCCGGAAGGGAAGGCTGCTCTTCCTCGCCATCGTCGTCTTCCTCGGTTATCTCCCGAGGATCTTCCTTGCGTGATCGAACCTTCTCGAATTGGACTTCGAGATTCCTCACAACCTCGGTCAGTTCCCCTTCCGAGGCTGACTCCAAGCTCGAGGAGACTACCGTGCCACCCCCCCCCTTTTTCCATCACGGGGGCCATGACGATGGGCTGAAAAGAGGATTCCCTCCTTGGCGGCAGAGAAGCTCTAGTCCCGGAGGCAGTCTCCCCTGGCGGGGTCTCTGCCGGCTTGGCCAGAGTCGCCGCGATTGCCTCGATAGAGGCCTTTGCCTGCTGGGTAGGGGCCTTCACCACCTTAGGTGCGTCCTGGGCCTTCTCCTTAGGGGGAGGGGCGACGCCTCGCTCCCCCTCTCCCGAGATCGGACGGGGCTTCTCCCGAAGCTTACCCGGGGTCTCGGACTTCCTCTTCCCCGAACCGGAGCGCTGGCTCGTGGTTGACGGTGCCGGGGAAGGTGCGCCCTGCCTGGCGACCGAAGAGCCCGACCTTTCGGCGCTCCCGGAGCCAGCGGACTCGCGGCGCTTGGCCTGGTGTTGGGCCCCCATCGCCGGGGCGCCCACACAGGACTTAGAAGCCACTCGGACCCTTTCTTCTTCTTCTCACCCGTTGAGCCCTTCTCCAACCAGCTGGCGAGACGGGATCGACGGTCCCTCATGGTCCGCTCCGACAAGTTCTTGCAGAACTGGCAGTCCTTCTCTACATGAGTCTTGTCCCCATGAAGACAGTAGAGGCATCGCGAATGTTCGTCTTCCTTAAATACATTCTGCAACCCGCATCCAGGGCAGCTGCGAAACAGCTTGGTTCCGGGTGACAAACTCGCGTCCTGGGCCATCTCGAAGTAGGCCGCAAAACTTCTGGAATCCTCCAAGAGGTTGATTCGACGAAATCTTCACCCTTGAGGGGCGTAGGAAAATCTCGCAACGGGTACCAGTTAACGGAAGTAGAAACGGTGGAGCTTGAGGCTCGATTAGCCGAAAAAATGTGAAAATTCACCTGAAAAAACGCAAAGCACGCAGCAAAAGCTCGAGAGCTAAGCACGAGGACTCCCAACACTTCAACGTGCGGTAAAAATCTGAGGATGGCTGCCAGAGGCGGGGCTTAGGGAGCGGGCAGTCATTGGCTGTGGTCAGTATGACACAGAGATCAGTGATTGGTTACTACTACGAAAGACAGATCAGAAACTAAACTGATACTGATTTTTCTTTACCGAGGATTCCTAGCCTGACGACGGGGAATATTCATGAGCATGTGAATCCATGCCAGACCCCATGCTGGAGAATATGAAAATACAGACGGTCCCAAACTCTAGGGACCGTCTCTGATATCTGGCTCTCCCCCGCACGTATGCTTCAACGCCCCACTCCTGGCCATAGTTAACTAGTTAGTTCACCGACGATTGCTAACTCAGGGACCACCACACACAAAAGGGAAGAATCCTTACTTATTATGGCAGCTTGTTCATCCGACGCAGGCACCCCATTGAAGGTACAGTGGCATCCGCCTGCTTGCGTACCCACTAGCTAGCCCGCAGTACACAACAAGGGATAAGGACAGTGCAGGAAAGCCGGCAAAGGATAGCGCAAAAAACAGCAGCAACCAAGAGGAACGAGGAGATCCGAACTACCAGACTCCAGGAGGGTGTGGGATCACGGCAAAAACAACTTCTGTGCGGTGGGAAAAAGAGGCTGGAGCCACAGCTTGGCCCCCTCTTAAGGGACAGACACTGGATGCCAGGTAAGGTAAGGGTGGTCCCCACCTTCTGCCGCCACGCCTCCCCCATTGTTGCCCTCACGGAGGTTCCTGCTTGGATGGCACAAAGGCCACGCCATGGCCCCCGAGGCAGCCCCTAATGGCGCTGCCCTGGTAGGACCCTGGCTACGCTTCCAAGCCCTTAATATGTCGCCCGGTACCTTGCTTGTCTGAGCACGGGTGGCAATGTGTCAAGGATGAGTGGAAGGTACGATTAACAGAGTGTGTGAAATTGTCGGCCAGTCTTTGGAAAGTTGAATTGTTCTGTACACGCATAGCTTGGGCTCCCAGTCTAAGAGCCACTGGATGGCGTGGTATATTGCAGGAATATTTGAGTGCTTCCAGACTGACTTTTTCACACTGCAACTGGCCACCTTTGTTCTGTGCTGTTATTGTCTTGTGAGCGCTTTGAGGCCCATGGGTGTATGGCACAATATAAAAATATAATCAATCGATAGATATAGAAAGGCAATGTCTAGACTCGGCATTCATGTTTTAACATTTTGTTTTGGTTCTTCAACTTCTGTTCCTCAGATGGGCAAATGTTCAGTTCGCAAAGTTCATCCAGTTATGTAATACATTACCCCAAGGACAGAGCTCCTTTAATCTGCTGCAGAGGCTGTACATGCAATAAATGAGGGAAGCAATACAGCAAAACAGCCCACAATTCCCAAAACTCAAGGGAAGCCTAATGCACGGCTTCTTCCCAACCAGACAAAGCATTGGTCATTTTATTTTTCTAGTAACCACGGTAGTTTGTAAAATAAAAAAGTGTTAAAAAAAACACAAACTGATTGTTTGTGTCACAACAATTCTCACAAAAATAATTGCTTGAATAAACATGATACACAGTTAAAAGTTAAACTTATGGATGTATCCCTTGTACTTTATAGCCAGTCTAGTGAATATGTAATTTTGTCTACATAGATATGCCAGACCGTAATATTTTACAGGATGACAAACGAGATCTATCAACTACTGTCCAAAAACGTGCTCTCGAAATGCCAGGTAAATCCCACTAACAGTTTTCCTTTGACACACTATTTTGAACAACCAGTCTTGCCTATTTTTTAAACGTAGGATTTCTTCCATGTGCTCCATAACTTGTTTTTCTCTTATTTTTGTAGAATCCTTTTGAGACATTCTGAAAGCTTCTGTCCTTAGCAGAAAGTTTGCGAACATGTCATGTCTTTTATAGACACCATTTAACAGTTAACATAACGATTTGAATCACTGGGGAATGCTAACATTTTAAACGTTCAAAAAGACTGCTTCGGTAGAAATCTTGACAAATCCACACGCTTCCACTGACATGCAGTGCAAGAAAGGGATTAAGGGGAAAAATGTGTACAAATCCTAAAACGACTTGCAGCCAGATGGAAAATTAATCCAGTTGTAGAACGTAAATGTCCGGTTATCGATATATATGGTTCATTACACGGTCAGTTTCGAAGTACTCCACATATTGGCAGAGAAGGTGCCAGGGAGATGTGGCGATGTGCCCAAGCGCGCGCACACACACAAGACATGGAATGAATTCCACTCCAACTCAACCAGGGTCCCAGTACTCAATAGGAAACCTCCGCATTTATTAACACCCGCCTCTCTTGTACTCATGATCTCGCCCTCCTAATCATATGACTGGGCCAGACATTCCCAAACACGTGGCTGACTTACTTTATGAATGAATAAAAATGAACATATTCTCAAAGCGCTTACTCAGAACTGCCTATTGGGGAATAACTGGCTATTGCAAAGTCTTCACAATTTCACAACTGCTTTGATCGCCTTGACAAAGACAAAATGGCAAGTTCAGCAGCACATCCGACACGTTGCCTATTCGGGACCATCACAACCAGCCTTAGACTGACACATCATGATTGTATCCCCATGTATAATTATCCAAACAACATTCCTTTTATGACAAAAGTTAAAGAGCTGGGCCAGGCACAGCAGACACGACATAGTGTGCGACTGTGCCGCCCTTTAGTTGTGCTGATCTGGAATTCTATTGCACCAACTAATATCCCTTTATCTTAGTGGTACTCATTTAATCACCGGAACTGGCTACAGAAACAAAGTCATCTCCGCCCCATGTCATGTCATACACCTCAATAGTATTCGCTGAGGAAATAATGCGACTGAAACTGCCCGAGCCCTACTGGCGAGCTAAAGCACTCTGCCTATGTTGGCACCCCTTTTATCAATAGTAGACATGGGAGCGCTAGGGCCTGTAACGTGCCTGACTTTAGCAAAGTCCAGACAGAATGTCACAATAGCTTTCCATGTAAGGCTATCCGCATCAGTGGGGAACAATAACCTTGAGGCAAACGGATGCCTGCGCCAGGCACACCCCACACGCAAACGGCAGAAAAAAGCCAGTAAGATGGCACAGAGTTACTTGTTCGCCAAATACATCTGTGCTGAACAGGGTTTTCAGTGCAAAATCGAGGGGAGGCGTCAATCACGAACGGGGCAGGGCTTAAATGTTGAGCACCGCCTTAAATTCGCTCGATGTGGCGTACAGGGAAGGCGGGCTGTCCTCAATACATCACGAGACCCTGCAAAAATGATTCGAGTCACTCAGCATGGTTTATGGTGGTGTTGTTGGCACCAAATCAGCATTTTGTAAATAAATATCTGGCTGGCTCATGGTCTGTAAATAAAACTCGCTCAGCGTGTAAACAACTCAATCGGCGAGTAAAAAAAACAAAAACAAAAAAAAAAAAAACACACTCAATTTGTAAATAAAACGCCTATGAAAAAAAGGAGATGGGGATGGGTGTGGGCATTTCAATCTTTTCCGTTGAAATGGGCCTCAAGGGGACACTCATCAGATACCCCACTTATGAGGCGGCAACATACTCCTTCCATTCAAGACTTAGATGTGTGCATTACCGCGCAAACGTTACAGGCTGTCTGTGTCAGAGCTCTTTAGGCCATAACCCCCCTCATGCCGCTGGGGTGTCTAGCAACGCTCTCATCTTATTGCCTTTTTATTCACGTTTCATCTACATTAGCCCCTTGCTGACAAAGGCTCATTAGTAACTCTTCAGTGGACATTTAGTGTTTCAGCTCCAGCTGGCTGCCTGCCAGCGGCAATCTGCAGCTATTAACCTCCTAGCGGTATTTCTTTACCTCCATCATCATGTATGCACCCCTGAGACTAGTTTTCACCAGCTTTAGGCAACAGGGCCCTTAAACAGTGCTGAAATAGGCCCCCACAAGCCTCGACACATTTTCAGGAACAGGGTAATAGGCATTAATAGCACGAATGGGCTTTCTTGGCTGGGCTGCTTTGCATAAAATCAAAGAGCTTTTTGGAACATAAGTATGAACACAGATTTTACCAATATGTCTGTTATAATGAATCAAGCAAAATCCCCCCCCCCCCCCGCGCTCCCATCCAAAGCCTGATGGGAGTGCTCCACTTTTGTGTGCTCTGCCTTAAGACTTCCAAGGTGCGGGCACCCGAAAGTTACCCCATAGTGTCCAAGAGAGGGCAACCTCGCCTTTTAATCATGTGGTTCGGCTGGAGGTGGATTTTTGTTTGTATAATAGGTCTCCACTTGGTGCACACCATTTAACCTGGCAAAGTCCGGTCCCCCAAATCACAAACTTAGGAACTAAACTCTTTTTCAAATAGTTGCTTCTTATTGGTCAGTGTTGCATTTATTTTGTAAAGTTCATTTGCCCGTTTGTGTCGCATGCTTTTATTTGGCATTTCTAAAAAAGTGTGTACGGTGCCAGTTAACCACGCCACTCCAACCAGCATTGAGAGTTAGCCCTGAGGTGCTCAGCCGCACTAGCCCTTGGAGAGCCAAGTGAGCTTGTTGAGGGATACACCAACAGTACCCTCGTCAGGAACATGCACCCGAAGACCCGGAAAATAGGGCTTAAGGATAATCTACCTAACACACACTTGGATTAATGCTCATTTCATTGGTCGCAACACTCACCCAACAGTAAAATGGCAGCAAGCCATGAACCATTACATACATCCTCATTTGGACAGCCTCAGCTTTAGGTACGAGGATTGTCCTGCTTGAGAAGACAACTTCTCATTTCCCTAAATGCATTCTATTCACAACTATAACAAGGGATTCTCACCTGGCTGGTCCTTAATTCTACATTCAAATAGCTGGCACTAGGAGAACGTAGAAAAGACTGACAAGCATCGCATACGAGGTACGCTGGAGATGCAGGTGGTCTGCTCAAAAACATGCTGGCACTTGGGGGACAGGAATTGGGTTCCTCTCAACCCCCACCGCCTTGCGTAATACAAGAACTCGCTCTCGATTTCTTTCCTCTCAAATCAGTTGGGAGGGTATCTTATCACTGCTCGACAAGGCCAGGGCGTTTGCTGTGTCACACTAGTTTAAACATCCATTCAATCTCAAGATGGAGTCCATGGAATGAATGTCACAATGGTCAGCGGCAAGAGACCCTTTGCTTAAAGGACGAGTGATTGTCATTGCACCAATCACAGCCGTCACAACCTCTTCCAAATCTTCAAGACTACAACTAAAACATTTAAAAAAGGACTGTTTAGCAATTGCAATTAGAAAAACAAACAAAATGGTTTAGTTTGAAACGGAAATAAAAACTAAGGAAAACGTGTCCCTGTAATGGCAATATAAATAGGCATTTAACTTTTTATGTAGCGCTTTACTCAGGGTTCCTCCAGCTGCAAAGCACTGTGACGATTATCATCTTAGTCAACAGTCAGTTTACCAACCTCTGAAGGATGCAAGGCTAACTTGGTCCAGCCGATCACGAGATCGAATATAGATTTTAGCATTGAGCACTTGCCCTTCTGCGCCTTCTTATCCACAACACTGGCATATCGAGTCACCTATCCTCCAGCAAATAATTTTAACATCCCATTCTGAAACATGCTTTTGGAAGTGAACCAGCTGTAGCATGGTTGGGAGTTGGTACACAAATCTTTTTTTGTTCCCAGGTTGAACTCCTTCCAGTCATGGGTTACTGAATTCCTACTAGATGGAGCTTTTCTGATTCCAGATGCAGAGTTAGCCTACTACTCGTTTGGACTAGTCACTGTCAATGCTATATTAGTTCCATCTTTGGGGACCTTGCACTGCAGCTGTATCTATGGCAGAGCTTCCACTTCGTGGTTCTACTATACCTTTTCTATGTGAACAGAGCTTGGATCGAGAGGGCCCATGCTGGGCATTTGGACTGCCGAGGCCCAGGCTGTTATCCCCGTTCCATGTGATTGTTGCTTTTGCTGAGGCCCTTCATTTACCTGATCAGTGTGGAGGCGCTTCTACTGTTCCATTGCATACAGTTTATTCTCCAAGCGAGTGGAACGTCCACTGCTGTGACCGACTTATTTTATGTGCGTTCATCTTGTACTGTTGAGACCCACGACATCCCCGTTACAAGTTAAGAAAGCAGGACTTTTCACAACTGCGCAAACAAGAAAGCATTTTTGTGCATTTCAAAGCACATCCCACATCCACAAATTGAATGCGGTTTGAAATGTGCAGAAAAAAGCCAAATTCCCCTGCGCCTATGTGCAATAGGGGCAAGGGGATGCGAAATGCGGTCCCACTTGCATTTCTATCCGTCAAATAGTCATATGCTGTCGGTACCTACATTGGTGCTGCGACCCTTTTCTACATTAGTGTCAGGAGTGCGCTAGAAGGATGGCCAGCGCCTCTTTTGGGCAGGCCAGCCTTCTTTCACGCGTTAGATGGATGTCACATAGCTTCCCCTCTTGCGAAGGACTTCCTTAACATGGCAGTCACTAAAGTATACAAATAGGAAGTAAAGTACTGAGTGCACAATCTTGTCTGGAGCACTGGTGGCAAGGGATGGCAGATTTCCTGTGTTCTTGCTTGCGGGCCAGTTTCGTCTGAAGCCTATCCTGCAAGAGCATCACCCACCTCAGCTACAGAGAACACTCATTCTGCACTGCTGTCCAAATGTATTCCTAAACGCTCCAGTAGATTGTACGGCTAGGTTCATTTTGTGTTTTACACCCGAGCATATCTACCTGTCATATTGCTTCCTTTTCCTGGAAAGGGTACAGGTTTGCCAAATGCAACAAACCTTTGAATCCTTGACTATTTTTCCTACGTATGGCTAGAACAGAAATCCTATTATACAGCAAAGCTGTGATGCATTAAATTGCTCTTCAAATGTACATTGGGGCCAAATTAGAGAACTTTTTTTTAAAACAAAAACGGTCATATTTGCCATATTTGCAGCTGTGAAATGTAGTAATCAGCTGCGCAGAATGGACTACGGGAACAGGAGAACAGGATAATGGTTCAGAGATTCAAAGTGCATCCGAAATGCACAAAAGGAATGCTCCGATAGGAAATGTGCATAAAATAGTCACATTCCCCAATGCCCATTTGTAACCGAGACAGTCATTTCTGACGCTCTCAGGTATTTACTTATAAATGCAATAGCAGTGGAATGTACTAATGCTGTCCACTTACATTTTTTTTCTTTTGACCATCTTTTCTTCGCACGTGTGGCTGCCGGAAGCCTGTCATACATTAGTGTCGGGCGTGCACACACCCAACACTAATGAATGCAAGGAGGCTGGCCAGCACATCATACCCACAGAAACGTGCAGGTCACCTTGGAGGAAAAGGTGATGAGATGCAAAAACAGTTTGCAGCCTATTTTTTTAATGTTTTATTGGTTAAACAGTTAAACCTTTAACATTTCCACATTTCAATTTCCTTAGACTTCTTTAGATGCTTATTTGCTGGGGTGGGCTGTTCTTACATTCGGGCCGTTTAAATAATCGTTTCTCGAATATCAATTGTCTCAATGATCTCGATTCTTCCCAAATGTCCACCCCTGTCAAGCCCAGTTTTAGGGCTTCAACAAATTTCAAAGCATCTATTGACCGTCCTACCTTCTCCACTGTCAACAGTCTCTCCCAATATTCTTGTTCCCTCTCTGGTGAAATTTCTGTCACATAATTTCCCATTTCCGTCAGGCGTTTTGGTCCCAAAGCCGGGAAGTTTAACATGACATGTCTGATAGTCTCCAACGAGTCTTTGACTTCACAAAACCTACAGTACGATTTATTCTTTGAAATCAACTCCTCCATTGTTCTTCTCTACAGTCCCAGATGTTCCATCTGCATCGCATCAGGAGGTCTCTGTAATGATATGAAGGAAATTTCTTCAAATACGGGACAGAGAATATTCAAAGTTTTCCGCTCTCATATAATATTGTAACCGAGATTTTTCTCCTTTTTCTTCTCCCGAGTTTCGGCCCAGTCCTTTTCCTGAAGGGTTCTTTTTTGCCTTATTAGGATTGTATTTCAAGATGTCATCCGAGGGCCACTTGACACCGGAAACGTGACACAAGCGGCAACATGGATGAAGAGCGTTTTATTTACAACACAAACGCAGATAATGCAGCATGTCTACGTGTCAGAGAGCTGCGGCTGCCCCAGTGCTTTTTTAAGGGTGCATGGAGGATATATGATGACAAAGGAAGACTCTCCTACACCGAAGCCATCAGGTTTTCCTCTCATCTTTGCCCTTTCCTGAAAGAACTGCCATCAGGATGTGCCAGAGAAACCCTAAATCAGGAGACTTGGCAGCTAACGGTGTGTCCTGGGAAGAGCATGGAGAAAGGTAGATCATGTGTGGCCCAAGGTCAGGAGACTCGTTAGCGAACCAACAGACCTGAGAGAGTAGCAAAAGGGCAGCAGCAGACCCTGCGATACCTTGACCAAAAAGAGAAAACTGGATAGTGTGATGGTGAAGGGAGGGGGTCTTGGTGAGAAGTGAGCTTGGAGTAGCATTGCAGAGTCTAGAAGAATTGGTGGTGTCCAAATCCAGAACATCGTTTCCTCTTGAGGTAATAATAACACCCCAAATGTACTCTTGAAGAAAGTACCACCACTGCTTCCCTGCTCGTATGACATTCGCAATGCTTGCAAATAAATATGTTGCCATTAAAAATAATAATTAAAAAAAAAATAGATGTCCTCCGAGATATTCAGCTGCTCCAGAAGGCTTTTACACTTGTTCTTCCAGCATTGAAGTGTCTTGTCTTGCTTTATCGACCCCTGCTGGGCCAGGATTTCAAATGGTAGTGGTGGTTGGTCGAGGATACATTTCCGGTAGAGAGACAGGGTTTTCCATGATACTATTGAAGCCAGGTATTGCAGCCTTAGTTCATTTCTTATGGTCTCTATAGGCAGGGAGTTCGGCAATTTTAAGATTTTACACTAGAAATATGCCTCACAGACACCACAGATTTCCCAGCGGAGGGCCAGTGGTGCCTCAGTTCCATAGGCAATTACGGCTACCACCTTTTGTTTATGAAATGTTAGAATAGGCGTCAAGGAGCACTTCCCATACCTTCGATTTATAACTAGTCCCCGATTTGTTAAGGTCATTAGTTTTTCTCGGATCAGTGCATATAGCCCCTCTTCATTACTGTTTTTATTTATCCTCACTCCTAGGTATAATGTATCCACCACTTCCAATTTTTGATTGTCTAACGAGCAGGGATAGTTTTTCTTATCACTCTTTTTCCCACATGTGGATTTCATTATTAATACCCTTTTTTATGTTTATTTTCAGACTATTTTCCGTTAGGTATTCTTTGAATGCCACCATCCATCGCTGAAAGCCAATGGTCGATAAATACCACTGCATCAGCATACAGCACCCATGGCACTTCTGTACCATCAATCTTTGGGGCGAAAGCACGTACCCTTCCTTGTGAGGCCCTCATATCATATGACAAACAGGAATGGTGCCAATGCGCATCCCTGCTTTATCCCTCTGTAAGTCTTGATCTTTTTCGTCGCCGACCCCTTTGCTGTTTGACCCTGTATGCTTGTATTGGTATAACAGGCCTGGATATCTTCTAATAGGTCAACCGGGCAACCCCAGCTTTCCATCTTTGACCACAAGTATCCCATCGAACGCCTGTTTGAGATCTATAAAGCTTAGATTGATGGCTCTTTTTTCTTCAAGTGCTCTTGCTTTCAGAATATTTAATAGAAAAAAGTTCAGTGATGTACCCACACCACTAATAAAAGCCGTTTGACGCTTATCCAGGATTTCAGCCGTTTGTGCCCATTTTTTCAGGTCTCTTAGCAAGATGGAGGCAAATAGCTTACCTATGGAGTTCAACAGGGCTATAGGCCTATAATTTCTGGGATCTCCTCTGTCCCCTTTTTGTAAATTGGCACGATAAATACCTATTTCCATGATGTTAGAATTCTTCTGGATCGTCTTATTTGTTGGAACAATGAGAATATTATATCTGTCCATTCTTCACAACTGTCCTTAAGCATCTTGTTCGAGATGCCATCCGGCCCCGCCGCCCGGGAGGAGCTCACATTTTTAAATCATTGTTAAGATGTCTTCGCGGTCAAATTCAATGGACCAAGGATTTGAATCATGGTCTTTTTTTGTTTCTATTTTCACGTTTCCCGCCTCGTATAGGGCTGAGTAGTGGTTTATCCAATTTTCGTCTGAAACTTTGTTTACACCTATAGCCGATTGGCAGAGGTCCCTGTCATTTATTATATCCCACAGGCTTATTACATTGGCCATGTCCACTGCAGCTAACATTTCTTCCGCATCTGCCTGGGCTCTTTGATGTCTTGTAGAGCGTAGCCAATTTTTATAGGTTTGCCGACACCTCCTCAGTTGTTCCTCTTTCTCCGTATTGTTATTCTTTTTTATTTGTACAAGTTCGGCTCTGTGTTCATCATATGCGTGTTTCCTTGTAATTATTTTCACTCTATTTGGGTCATGCTTGACCTCAAAAGCTTCTAGCAGCCATCTGTATTCAACCATACCTTGCCTTTCCTCTACAACCTTGTATTTCTCCACCAGCTTTGGTATCGAATGTTTTTTGATTCTTAAATCGGTTTCTGCCCCCAAGATACTTCCATTTCATCCACCCCCTTCTTAACGGGTGCTTTTCCTATTTTCCAAGCTAATTCTATTTCCAATAGGCTGTGATCACTGCTCGCTTGCTTCTTAATTATGAAGCTATTTACCCACTGCAGGGTATTACGTCCCACAAAACAGTAATCCAGGCAGGCTCGACTATTTCCACAAAACCATGTGTTTGCCCCCAACAGATAGATCACCTCTGGTCTGGCTATTTAGCATTTTCATATCACAGACTCATTTCCTCCATCCATCTTTTTTCTTTACCCATTAGTTGTTCAATAGCTTTTTTCCTTCTGTCTGTGTTCAATAGTTTGATGTTCAGCTCCCCACTGAGTATAACAAGTTGGTCTTTATCCTCCATCATTGACTTATCAATGGGTTCCATGATGTGTTTTAAATATGTTTCCACTTTGGGCGTATTTTCACTCCAATAGGTGTTAATTAGTAGCAACTTACTTGGTCCTTCTTTTGGCTCTGATCTGATTGCTATTTTCAGAATTTGCACAAAAGGGTTTTGAGTGTGGTGTTCCAGGACTTGTAAATTGCTGTCCATCTTTTTTAGGATCGGCAGGCCCGCAAAGGGTCTCCCCTTCAGGCCCTTATGTGCCGGATTTATATAAACTTCATAGCCCTCACAGAGGGGAGGTTTCCTCAAACAGGATTCTATGCATATGATGTCATACTTGCACAAAAATTACTTCCACCAGAAAATAGATGCTTAAAGCCTCTGGTGTTCCATGAGGCAACGTGGACGTTTTTTTAAGGGCTCCTCATCGATCTATTGTCTTTTCTTTGTGTTTACGGTGTTTGCCATCCATGTCCAATCGTCCATCTTAGTCCCTTCATTGGGGATGTTTTTGCTTTTACTAGAGATTCCTGAATTGTCCACAGTGAACCTCAATTTTCTGACCAGGGCTTCTGAGGGTGATCCCCCCCTTTTTCCTTGGGTCACTCAAGGCTGATCCACTTGGACTTGTTCTCCGTGGTATCATAAGGTTGGCATCACCCTTTTCTGCTGCAGGAACTTTTTCCCTTTGTTTTCTTAGTAATATTTTTTTTTTCCTCTCCGAGGTCATTTATATCCTTGCTTACTTCATTAGATCCATTTCCTATTCCCCCGCCTTTTGCTCATCATTTTTGGCTTGGTCAGAGTCCTTCTCACCCTTTCTTTCTTGTTTTTTTCCAGTGCTTTATTTTGAGCTGTTTTGCTTCACTTTCTCATCCAAAACACCTAAATGGTATCCCATTTTTAAAAAAATGTCGGTAGCCTCCATCAATTTTTTCTTTATCCTATTTGAGTTTAGGTGTAATATAACCTGAATATAACCTGGTCCAACCGCTTTTCTATCACAAACTCAACTATTTTTATATCCTCAGTTGAGACATTTCGTAGACTTGAGATTTAACTGAAGTGTGTCAACATGTATTTCCTGTTTAATAAAACCCTTCTGGGACCTTAAGATGTTATTTCTAGTTTTAAATACCATCCTTTTGTTGGTTGATCTTTCCTTACACTCCGGTCAACTGATTTATTTTCTTTGATTCCCTTCAATTTTTTGATTTTTATGTTTTTGCAGTCCCTTTTCCGAATGGATTTGGTGGCCCTTTTCTTCATTTACATGTTTCTTCCTTTTTTGTTCAAGCGTTTTAAACGGAGTATCACTGCGCTGGGCCTTTTGAGAATATCTTTTCTTTGATGGACTAACGAAGCCTTCTTTGGTCTCTTATCCTCCGTTGTCAATTTTGTTCTTTGATTTTTCTGAGTCGATGTGTCTTTAGCTTGCTCTGCATGGGAGTCCTTTTCCCATTTCTCTATGACCTGCCATTCTGATAAACTGATGTTTTCCCATTCCTCACCCTCCCTATTTTTATCCATTATTTCAATGAGATCATTTGGACCGGCATTTGACTCGGATTCTGACCATTCCTCATTCTCTGTTTCGATGTTCTTTGTAGTATTGGTTGCCGTGACATCCGGCGGAAATTCTAACTCACTGAGTATCTTTTCTCTCCTAGGGTTCTTGGCACATTACAGGCTTTCCCTTCTCGGTGGTTTCTCAAGAAAGCTCTGGAACCATTTGCTTTCCGTTTTTGGACTTGATTCTTTGACTTTTTTCCTTTTTCCAAATTTATGGCCACCAAATTTTGCCCCTGTTCTTCCTGGGCATTTGAAATAGACGAGGTCATACCTGCAAAAATTGGGAAGTTTGGTTTTAATGTAGCTTCCCCTCTCTCTCTGCCCACCTGGTTGGGGAGATTAGGTCGATTGCTTCCATGTTTAGCCCTCTTTCTTTGGATTTAGCACCTTGCGCCTGGTTTAGTCTCATTGGACCGTTTCCAGGCTTTATTATTTTTGTCATGATGTTGGGCGAGTTCTTTTTTGCACAAAGTTCTCATCCATTTACAGTCCTCTAATACTGCATCCATCAGTAGTGATTTAGCATTTGCATCTTTTCTTGCTAAATCACTAAATCGATTTTGCCAGATTTGTGATTTATCTGCTTCCTTTTCGATTCTTGTTTCTAACCTCTTCAGAGAACTCTCAATTTACGTGTTGGTTTCTTTGATCTGTAGGTTGGTCTGGGTCACTTCCTGCATGGAGTCCTTTACCACTTCATATAATTTAAGGAACGGAGCAATAGCAATGGTAAGTGATGCCATGATCACATTTTGGATGCGAGCGGTGTCATCTAACCTAGCAGTTTGACAGGATTCACTAATTAACTGAGACTTCTTCCTTAGTCATTCCTTCTAGCATCAGCCTTACTTCCACTACAAATGGAGTTTGGGTCATTTGGTTGACTGTTTGGTATGCGGGATCGGCCTTTGATCGCTCCCTTTTTCTTCCATATATCTCCCAGGTATATGGTCCTTATCAATTGCAGCGATCTTTTCATTTATAAATGAAAGGCTTTTTCTTTTCTCCCTTTCAATTTTCCCCGTCAGTTTTGTAATGTCCTGCATGATTTTATTAGCCAACCTCGAGTTACTCAAGTTTGCGGATGACTCATTTTTTCTTTCACTGCCACTCAAACTCCCAAATGTTTGCGGCCACTCCTTAGTAGTCAAGATGTTTTCCTCACCAGTTTCTGCCTTGTTCATATCAATATCTTCTTCTGTGTTATATTGTAGGTTCTCCCCCTTGTTCTCTCCACTAGTTCCCACTTCCCCAGGCTCGTCTCCATTTTCCCCCATCCTCAATCTCAGGGTAGATTTAGCCCCTTGGTGTTGAATTTCTGCCATGTATGGCATGAACATGTCCTTTATTATAGGCATGTGTCGTGCATCCTCCATTTGTTCGAGGTCTGCATGGTCCCAGGGGCCAGCATCTTTCCATATGCCCGCTGATAACTCATTTTGACTAGGGAAGTGTTCAGCAATGTCTATTTCCCATTTAGAGGCCTCCGTGGTTGATTTCAACTTTCCCAATTGAGGATTTCCGTCATCTTTCTTTAAAAGAATAGAGCCATTTTCTCTAGTCTCTGGAACTTTCCCATCCTTTTCTGGAGTAGCACAAGTTAGATCAATCTCCATTTCCGGTTTGTGCCCGACCAGATGGCCAAGTAATTCCCCGGAATGGCAGTTTGAGGTCTTTTCTTTCATCGTTTACAGTGCCCCATCAGTACGCAGTAATCTGTACAGGGGTCTCACTGGTCAGGCTGCCCTGAGCTCTGACTAAGTTTGTGGGTATCTCCTCGCTGTTTTGATTCGTATAGACACCCGGTCCATTTAGAAGATCAGCGTTTTCATCCAGTTCTTTTCCCGCTTTACTACTATTTAACTGATCACCAACTGGGACATGTACCGTAAGTCCCAATACATTTTGGATGGGTTCCGCAGGTACATAAGTGGGTGTTTGACTCCCCCCACCAGAGTGACAGTAGTGGGAGGGATTTGTAGTCCAAGTAGACTGTCCGCCTCTTTAGGCTGGGAATCATCCTTTTGTCTTCTCTCAGACTCAAAGGCCAGGGTGGAGTCCTGTTCGGCCCATACTGAAAAGCTCTTTTTCTTTGCATTAAAAGGTAATCGTGATTGTTTTAGTACCGGCAGATCTTGTGTTGCCGGCTTCCCTATTCATTTGGGATTTCCCTCCACTTCTGGGAGGGAGTTGAATCTTTGCCTTACCTGTAGCTGTGTTCTTAAACCTGAGGTCGGAATTTCTTCCATCCAATTTCCGCCCTCGGCAGTCTTCGTCTTAGTCGTGCAGCTCCTCAGGAGCTTAACCAAATGATGTGGGCAGGGACCTACTCCCGACTGACAATCCGCCAAATATGCCACTTTTGGTATTGACTGCAGTTATTTCCATCCACACCGCAGCAAAGCAGCAAAACAGCAGTTGTTTAAACTGCCAGACGCTCTTTGCTCACACGGGTTTAGCTTGCAGCCTATTCTCAAAGGACCTCTGAATGTGCACATCACAGATGCAGACATTCATCACATTTGCGCAAATAAGAGGGCATTTTTGTGCATTTCAAAGCACTAATCTATGCAAGAAGGCTGGCCAGAGCATCATTTGCCCTGCCGCTCATCCCCCTTTGAAATTCTTAAGGTTATGATAAGGAGCATTTCTAAAGCAAACGCAAACTAAAAAGTGCATCCTCTGCACTTTATTTGCGCTCATTTTTATGTCCCTATTGTATTACTTCCCTTTGTCACAAGGGATACTGAATTCCAGAAAAGTGGTCCAGTATCATATTCAGTATTACCAAAGAGCAGTATCCAAGCAGAGTGGAATCCGCAATACGCCCATCTCTATTTTGAGGCTAAGCTCCAAATGGCTTGAATCTTTCAAACCCCCCCATTGTTTCAATAGGTTTGAATCTGTTTCGAACCAGTACGCCCAACCCAATCAATATGTCAGAAGGAATAAACCACCCTCAATGGCGGCATGAAACACCGCAATCTGAAACAAACGCCAGTGATGTGCATGGAGAAACATCCTTGAGCGGCATAAGTGGCAAAAAGCCAGCTATATTGAGTCGGGCGTGAAGAGTGGAGGATACGTGAGGCACGAAACGCTTTACTGATGTGTATTGCGCCAACTACCACAGTCGCTCAGAGCAAATGTTTGCCCGGAACGTGTATTGGGCCAAAGCCTGAAGTAGGCAGAAGAGAGTCTGTGGAGGTAAAAATGGGAATGAGAAGGTATAGAAGGGTGGGACACAACAGGTAGCCAATTGGAAGGTTATTTAGGTAAATGAGGTAAAAGGTTTGTGTTGTATTCTGTATTGGGCGCGTGTGGAATGTTGTTCCGTGTTTATGAGTCAACATTCCACACGGGCCAGTTGGTTGTTTGTATGATTGCCCAGCGGTGGCCTGCTCCTTTGGGGTGCAGAATAAACTGCTGAACACTTAACTGGTGTCTGTGACCTACTTCATTGGCGACAAGGATGGGAGTGGCAAGGTGTGGTGTCGGAATATTTATCAGCTTATCGCAGAACCCCTTCTGTTAGCACGGGTAGGACACCCTTCGAATTGATGAGGGGAAGGAAACCTGGAACCACTTGGAGATCCATGGCGCTAGGTGGTGGTGGCCCGTGTGAATTGAACCTGGACAATGTTCAGCAGAGGATCCTGGCGCGACAGGAAGCTGTAAGGTTGTCCCGGAGGAATAGGAACGAGTTGCAAGTCGAAGAGGGAGATCTCGTCTATGTAAAGAATCCCAGATTTGTCCAAAAAGGGGGTAGTGTGTTCTTTCCTGCTAAGAAAGTTGTCAAGAGTGGTAAAGGTTATGTGCGGTTGGAGGATGGTTCAATATGGAGTAAGAGGCGGGTGGTGCTGGTTGATGGATCCAGAACCAATTCTATACCTGTGGGGAACAATGTTTGTTTGGATGGGGATGGAAGTGATCCGTTTGATTATGTACCTGGAGAGAGGAGCTCCAGTGCTCCAGAGTGTGCCATAGGAAGTCAGTCTTCAGGTGTTGTGGTGGATGAACAGAGACCGAGTAGATCTGGGGATGGTAATGTGTCGAGAGGAGGGGTTATAGAGTTTGGGAGGACTGTGAGAAGGTGTGGACCTCCTATTAGACTCAGAGACTTTGTGCGTTAACGTACATCATCTTTTGGCTGTCACATGAAAGGAATATAGGTTAATGATGTTCCGATGTACATTTATGACTGTGTTCATCTTGAACTTGCTTGTGTTTTCTTGGCTAATTGTTCTTGTTCAAAATGTTTCATTTCTTTCAATTTGTAATTATACTATGGGATGTTGCACAATAAGGGAAGGAGATATGTTGTATTCTGTATTGGGCATGTGTGGTATGTTGTTCCATGTTTATGGAACAACATTCCACACGGGCCAGTTGGTTGTTTGTATGATTGCCCAGCGGTGGCCTCCTCCTTTGGGGTCCAGAATAAACTGCTGAACACTTACCTGGTTTCCGTGACCTACTTCAGTTTGCATCCGCTTAGAACTCCCATTAATGAGCTAGATTGAGAGGTGCTGGTAAAGAAACTGTGATAAATTTAGTAGGCGGTTGGGGATTTAGACTAGTCTATGTACTTATTACCGTACAAGTGAAGTCAGAGTGCTATTATGTGTTTGTCTCCAGATGCGCAGAAATATGAAGTAATTGAGCTCTCGTATGGAAAATATTTCCCTTGACACAGCACTCCGGGTATTAGGACCTGGGAGTTCACCGAAGGAGTGCTACTTTCATAGACTTGCGCTTTTACAGTGCTACAAAACCCACAGATTAGTTTCTGGAATGGTTTGTAGCACTTCAAGACAGCATAAAAGTGGATCCATCATTACGGGTTGATCTCACCTATAATTGCTCAGTGATTATCTGAAACCACAATAACCAGGCTCCAGGGGGAACAAACATTTACTAGCTAATCTCTGGGTGTGGCTAAGCTGGGGGCTTTAACAAAGCTTGGATGAAAAACTCCCAGTGTGCTGGTCACCTCACAGGTGACAGTGATTTCACTTTGCCTCCTATCTGCCCAAGATGAATACATTTTCAAGGGTTGCTCCCCTTCCTTCCCGTTAAGTTCTTTTTAGCAGGGGGGACTACATAGAAGAGGTTCTATATGAAAACAGCATTTTTCTGAAATTGACACTCTCAAAAACATGGCCTGTTCAAACCCTCAGCATTCCTCTTTTTCACCTCAAATCTCCCCATTTATTGTTAATTCTTTCCCCACTGTGAAATATATTTTAAAAGGGTTACACATTTTGGCAATGTTTTTGGGATCAGAGTTTTTTTTAGCATGGTTTTCACAACAGCCCCTTAGCAAAACAGCACAGGAAAGAGTTTGTGAAATCTCAGTGGGTGTACATTGGAGCAGAGCATATGAAGTGTGCCAATTCTTCTGCCGAATTATTACGGTAATGGCTTCCAATTAGTAGGGCACAACTTTTAAAGAATACAGTCCAATGGAGTTACTTTCGTCCGTAAACATGGGGGTGGTAGAGTGGAGATGGGATGGGATGGTGGGGGAGGGAGGGAAATTCCTACTCTAAAATGGCAACAGTAATGTAGAATTCTAGAATAATGTTGCCCTTCCAAAGTAGATTTAAGGTGCAACAACCAGGTTTCCTCCTTCAATGACGCTTCGAGTAATTCTCCATGCCATTTGTGGTTAACATGGTCAAAGCAAGAAATGGTTGTTAAAATAACAAGGTCCCTCCAACTGTTTATTCACCCTTTTTTGCCCCTTTTATAATAATAGGAATCAAGCAGCCTGATTTACAGATTGGAGTGATAAATGTGGGCACGAACCGAATATTTGAACTGTCATAAAATGAGTTTGAAGGGTAAATCAAGGTGAGGGAATGAGAAGTTGGGTGTAGTTAAAAGTTTAGAGCAAGGTTCCGTTACTTAGCGAGGCAGTGATGCTCGGGTGAGGAATAGCTTAGATGCAACGCTCCTATTTTTATTTTGTTTTTATTGATATAGAATTTTTACAAATTTCCTTTTTGGAAAACTTAAAAATGCTTCATTCCTAGAGTACTTAAAGTTTTTTATTCCCATCATCAGGATTCTCTGTCTCGTCATCCTCGCACTCCCTCCATTTTTGTTTCTTGTTTTAGATGCATGTGACTATTCGGATACGGAAAGATTTTTGCCATAAAGGAAAACGCTGCTATCACAAATGTTATCTTGTCTCCGCACATAGTGCAGTCCACCAGTCCTCTGCATCAAAAGATGGGAAATTAGAAAAATGTTGACCTAATGTAGTCTGTAGCTCCTTGCTGAGACCTAAGCAAAAGAGCAACAGATGTTTCAGATTTTCTACTTCTTCGTCTTTGCAGTATCTGCATTTGTTCTGATCAGTCTTCCCTCTTTGAGCAATGATCTCGTTAGTACGTAGGAGATTCAAACTCTTCCTTAGAAATTGTTCTCGAAATAGTTTACTGGGGAATTTTAACAAGTAACCTGCAGGTTGATTTAATTTCCTATATATCGCTGGCAGATGAGATGTTAGCAAGATGCGATAGTAAGCGTTAAGATCCAGCCATTTTGCCCCAATGTTCTTTTTTACTCTTGTTGGATTAAGGGTCAGATCCTCTTCCGTACAATCAATTTCTCTCAATTGTGTACCGATTTCGGACGTCCAACTACTCCATGGTTTGTTCCTTTCCACAGTTCTTTAATAATGTCAAAGATTTCTGTCCTATTAAGCAAGAGAATTATATATACATTTATTTATTTATTTTTTTTATTTTCTTTTTTTTTTTTTTTTTTAACAGGGCCAAGCTGTTCCACCCAACTGTTTCTTGCAGCGAGAGAAGTCCCAGCTCTCTCTGTATAATCGTAATTGGGGTTGATTCTGGCAGTCTCAGCACTCGCTTCCAAAAAAGACCATTGTGCCTGGGCCAAGTTTTCTTTGGGATGTCTGGCAAGGCCTCAGCCCCATATGTCAATGAGGGACTACTTTTGCTTTGTAGTATATCTGCGTTGGAAGCAGAGAAAAATGGCCACATTTCTTATCAATTGCTCCGGCCTGACTGGCCAAGGTCTTATTTCTCTGCCGCAGGAGATCTGTCATAGGAATTTCCACTGATTTATTATTCAGCAAGACCCATTGACTTGTTCAATCTGCTCGCGTCCCAAAGTCCATTGCAGTTTTTCCTTTTTTTTCTCAAAACACGATTTTGTTTTTTTCCTTATTAATCTCCAGATTGTTCTTATAAATATAGTTCTGGAGAATATTCAACTGTCTTTGGAGACCCAACACAGTCTGATCTATTAAGACCAAGTCATCCGCGTATAAGAGGCGAGTGAGGCGACTCCCCCCATCATCAGAGGGAAGGATCCGATTGTAGGATCAAAATATTGGAGGTCAGCCAGAAAGAAGTTAAATAGTGTTGGAGCAAGGGGACAGCCTGGTTCGACTCCTCTGGCTGTAACAATTTCCCTTGACAAAGTTCCCCTCCCGGTTAAGGCGCACGCTCACAGAAGTGTTTGAATGTAGAGCGATTAAGGGTTCCAAAATTGTCGGCAGACACCGGCTGGCAGTCAATTTCTCCCAGAGTTTTTGGCGATTGACTTAGTGAAATGCCTAGACCAGATCTACGAAAATACTTGCTCTTCCGGCACTCCCCATCCGCTTCAGCATACTTAGCAGAAGAATGTTAGCTGTTGTACAGAGGTTCTTTACGAAGCCGGATTGCTACAACCCGCTGTCTTCGCCCAATCTTGTAGGCGTTGTAAGATCAAAAGAACCAAAAACCTTTCTGATCACATCTAACAATGAAATAGGTCTGTAGTTGCTTGAGTTTTCTTTATGACCTTTTTTTGAAGATGGGAACCATTGTAGACTTTCTCCATGACTGCAATAAAGCTCTCTTGTATGATTTGCTCAATCAATTTGTGGATAAAAATTGTCCAGGTTTCTGGATATTCTTTTACGATAGCATTTGTCAAACCATCATGTCGTGGGGACGCAGAGGCATTCAGTTTGTTGAATTTTTCCCCAGAAGAAGTTCTACATCATGTGGAATATCCCACGGTTCGTCTTGGATTGCCTTTATTGACAGGGAAGGTCCTCTTCTATGTAAAAGAGTTTTGTAAAATGGTCTACCCAAACCTGTTCCTTCACGTTATTCTGTTGTAAATCACTCCCATTTGCCCTTGTGGATTTGATCAATGACCAAAAATCTTGCACCTTCCTGTCACTGATCACACATAGCATGTCTGTCCTCAGAGTTATTTTGGTACATTGCTCTTCTGTGTCTTAGGATCCAGTTTTTATACGTCTTGGAGGCAGAGATTGCCTTGTCTCGATCTTCCCGGGAATTAGTTTTTGCTGCAAGTCATTTGAGTCTTCTTAAAATTCTTAGTTTCTCCACAAGTAAGACGGTGTATGTATTAATTCTTTTAAATGATTCAGTCTTTAGATCTTGTTTTTTTATCTGGTAGCATTCAAGAAGCGGTGTATAGTCGACTTTCTCAGAGACACTGCTATTAGATCTTACATTGTCCATGTAGGCTTATGTAAATTTTTCAAATTGCACTTTTATTTCACTTAAGCCTTCGTTACATTCTTCCACTGCGGTCAGCATTTGATATCTATTTGGTTCCTCTGCAGTAGTCCAGGATGCACATAAAAGGTTATGATCGCTATGCTTGGTCTTAATTACTTCAAACGTTGAGCCTAGATGTAGAAGATGCAAAAGTTAACTCTCATACAATAACTGCACCACAGGAAATGCTTAGTGATTTGGCCTGATTGGTTTTATTTCATGTTGGTTTTATTTCATACTTTCCATTCCCATGGGAGAGCCCTTTTGGTCAACTCCCATGGGAAATCCCTTTTGATTACACGTCGTCAAGCACACCAAGTGCCTTTCTCAAATCTAGGCTTGTTCAATTTGCAAGTGACAATTTCGAGATGGGATTGAGCCCGTAATTCTCCTTGCCATTAGCGACTGCAACAGGAAAAAAGAAAAAAAAGGACAAAGAAAAATAGTTGCTAACTATTATCTGCAATCTGTGGATATGAAACATTTGCAAATTGAACAAGCCCAGATTTGAGAAAGGCACTTGGTGTGCTGAAACACATGTAATCAAAAAGGGCTTTCCCACAGGAGTTGACCAAAAGGGCTCTCCCATGGGAATTGAAAGTATAAAATAAAACCAATATGAAATAAAACCAATATGAAATAAAACCAATCAGGCCAAATCACTAAGCATTTCTTGTGGTGCAGTTATTGTATGAGCGTGAACCTTTGCATGTATACAACAGAGGTGGGGTATCGTATGCCGAACTCTCTCACGCACACACGACACATCACATATGGTGGCGTGGTTGCAGGGCAATCAGAATTGGTATTCATAAAACCCCTCTGCATAGATGTATAAGATCTCTAGACACAAAGATATAGTCAATATCTCCCTGTTGGTTTCCATGCTCACAGGTTGTCACAGATGTTTTATTCCCCTCAAATTTATCATTTAACATATGCATGTCAGGTGAGGCCATTAGCGAGCTCCATCGCGTTCCTCTCTCTATAGAGGCGAAGTTTTAATCCCAACCACTTTTCTCATTGTTAGCTTTTGTACATTTTGCGTTAAAGTCACCGCACAGAATTATGTACTTTGAGTGCTGGTTGATGGATTGAGCGTCAATGAGGCTTGCGGCCAAGTCCAGAAATGCTTCAGTTGAGAGTACATGAGGATTCCAATAAAGATTTATGATCACCATCAAACATTGCTTTGATAAGATTCAGGCCACTACAATACCTTAAAGCGTTAAGTAGGCCCGATACAGGGTCGTCCTTTATCGCCTTTGGCAGCTGGTGACAAAGTTACTTCGAATCCATCAAGTGTTAGTTTTCCCATCAGCCAGGTTTCATAAACATAGGAGGTCATAATCACCAAGGTTTATATCACTAGGGGCTGTCAATGTTTAAATCCCCTTGTATTCCAACTGGCCATTTTCAAGCAATTTGTTGGTGCCTCCTTAGCTTTATGCTTATCCGGTTTTGATACAGGCCAGGTTCATTTTGTGTGGCTATGTGGTGGCGCTTTGAGCCAGGACTCCCGGAATCCAGGACCAATTTACCAGTTCATTCACCTCCTTATCATCTGCAGAGATGGATCTTGGCTCATTAGTTGGGGCTGAGCGTTTGTCCAGCTTGAACGTAACATTCATATTCATTCGTGGGCCTTTAGGCCACTTGGCCGTGGGAGGTTGCCATCCTTCATACTGATAAAAAAGGTCAGGTCTGAAGAGAATACATGTACATAATGCCAGTAATAAGTATGATGTATTCAGGAAACAATCAAGCTGAATCAGTAGCTCAGAAATATACCCCAAAAATTGAACAGTGGTATGAGGCGGTCAGGATAAAAAGGGCAATTAACATTAATGGACCAATATCTGAGAAATGTATGTTGCAGCGTGGGACACACCAAGGGTGTCCTTTGTCTCCTTTACTATTCGTGATTTCTTTGGAACCCCTGGCTGAGGCTATAAAATCTGACGTTAGGATATTGGGAGTCAATTACAATGGGGTATGTCAAAAGCTTTGGGTATATGGTGAGGACTTGGTGGTAGTGCAAGATCTTACGACTTCAATCAGGGAACTGAAGTTAATTGAGGAAGTTGGCCTACAGTCAATCTATAAAATCAACTGGTCCAAATCGTAGGCTCTACCATGTACAAATTTAAAGAACAGTGCAATAATTAAGGACTTTGGCTTCGGATGGTGTGCTTCCAAGATGAAATATTTAGGCATCTGGGTCATTAAGGACTTGAGAGAAATGATGAGTTTAAACATGGACATGATTGTTCAAAAAATGAAATGTGAAATAGATCGTTGGGATTCACTCAACCTATCATTAGGAGGCAAAGTTAATGCCATAAAGATGATGCTGATACCTAAAATTACATATGTTTTAAGCAGGATTCCTCTCCTAGTGAGGAAGTCAGTTTGAAAAAGGTTGGACAGCATGCTTCAGTCCTTTATTTGGAATAAAAAGATCCCTAGATTGAAACTATGGAAACTGCAGCTACAATCTGACAGAATATCCCACACTTCAAAAGATATCACCAGGCATTCACACTCTGGCAAATCATGCCATTCATATCAGTTGAGGATGATGAATGGGCAACCGCAGAAGCAATTGGGGCAGGGCCTTTGCACACTTGGGCGGTCCTCTCCACGATCAACATAAAACGAGATGCCAACTCCAAATTGATGGATTTCCTGAGATCCAGCTGGAAGATTTATGAGGTGACAATAAAACAGTTTCCAGTAAAGACAGATACTTCTTCAATTTGGATGAATCCATCGATTAAGATAAATAATAAAGTCCTCTTCTGGTGTAGTTGGTTCACTGCTGGTGTCAAGAAAGTTGGTGACTTGAGGGGCCAAGGTAGACATTTTTTCGAGGATTAAGATCTGAATACAATTTATGTTTTCTCATATGGTGAATACAGAAAAATTGAAAAGAGCCGTGAACATGCCATCACATAGTTCCAATCGATTGTCTGGCCTCAAGAGGATTGGAAATGATGATCATATGGCTTCTAGGATGTACAACCTATTAAGGGGGATTTCTGATGCAAACACAAAGATCTTAGTTGCCTGGTCAGCGAGTCTGAAGGAGGAAATGACAATAGAAAGATGGAAAGATCTTTGTGGTAACAGCCTAAGGATGTCCTTGAACATAGGTGAACGGGTCCGACATGTAAAGCTCCTCAACCGAGTATTTTGGACACCGGTTCACATGTTCAAGCAAGGCCTAAATGATTCAGATACTTGTTGAAGAAGTGGTATTGATCGTGGCACGTTGGAACAAATGCTCTGGGAGTACCATAAATTGAAAGAATTGCTGATGTGATGAACAAAGTGTTAAAAGGTAACCTGGAATACGACTTTAAGACATTGATCCTGGGGCAAACCACCATATTGGAGGACTTGAATTCACATCAAATAACCTGGGCCTTCACAGTAGCCTTAGTGGAGAAGAAACTGATTTTGTGCGACTGGAAATCTGCACATTTTCTGAACTGGAGCAATTGGCTAGAGAAGATGCTTAACATTTGCAATATTGAAAGGGTGGTTTTCTCAAGTAAAAAGAAGGAATCGCAATTTCAAAAGATTTGGGGGGCATTCCTTAGCTTGGACCTGGCCTAATCATGCCCCCTTGGGAAAGCTTGCTGCTAAGAGAAGTCAGGTCTTCTTTTATTTAATATTTTATGGATATGATATAATCTTGTTAATTCAAATTTGATGTTTCTGCTGATTGTTTAGTATTATACAGCCCTGTGTTGTGCTTGTTCTTTACTGATGGGTTGAAGGTGATTATAAAGGTTTGTGGGTGTTTTAATCTATATTTTTCTCCCTCCCTCGCTTGCCCCTTTCCATCCATTTCTGTTTTGACATTCTTTATTTTGCAAATTGTTCACTCAGAGGGAGGGCGGGGGAAGTTACGTTTTGTATGTATGCATTTTTATTTCTGTGTGTTCACTTTTTATGGAAATTCTTAAATAAATTGGTTAAAAAAATAAATTTTAAAAAAACCACAGAAAAAGGGCACTGATGAACGAATACATGAGTACCTGACAAAGTCCGGGATTTCAGCTGGTTTCATCCACACCAGGACCCTCCATGTGAGTAGTTCTGAAAGCATGGGGGAGCCAGTACAACTTCATGACAACCAGACAGACTGAAGCTTTACTACCCTGGGTCGCATCTGGTGGAGGTTCCTTTTTGAATAACCGACAGCCTCTCCCTTGCTCTGGCCGCAAAGTAAGTAGTGTTTTCCTTGTTTAGGAATGGAAAATGGGGGCAGAGCAGTCCAAGGAAGCGTCAATTCCACCAATGGAGAAACTAGGACACTTTGTACAGGCACATTTTGATAAAAAAAACTTGCAAGATCTTCCAGAAATGGAAATCCTTTACAGAGGATATTGGGTCTAGAGGTACATTTCACATAAGTATATTGAAGAGTACTCTAATCAAAGAGGGGTAGTATGTATACTGTGCAATGCAAGTTATACTGAATTGTATTGTAATGCCTCCCAATGAATTAATGTGTATGAAGTCAGAGGCTTAAAAGATTTCAACTAAAAATTTCTAAAATTCGGTTTAAAGTTACAAACCAAAGTGTTGAACAAATCTGTCCTCTAGTTCACATCCGGCTATCACCTCACAATCCCAAACTAATCCAAGAGCTACAGAGGGAAGGAAACAGAAGGCTATCCTACTGATTTTGTGGTGTGATGTTCAGGTATCTGTCCAACGAAACCCTTCACCTCAACAGTCTGTGTTACACCTCTGCGCTCCCCTACTGTATGTTTTACCACAGCAACAGATGTCAACGAGTCCTCCAGCTTATTCCCTAAGCGGGTGAAACTGGGATGCAACCTCTGGGTCAACACCTTACAACGCATTCAATAGCAGTAGTGCAGCACACTACACTCCACAGAAGGCCCACCTCCAATCGGTTACCGGGAACCACTGAGGGCAGGAGCAACTTAGTCACTGAACACCTGATAACCCCAGGGGAACTAGGAACTTTACAAAGGACGGCATAAACACAAAGGGAGGGTCAGGACGAGGTATAGGGGACAGTAGTCCAGGGCTGTAATCCATCTTGATAGATAAGAACTCAACTATTAGTGTGTGCCGTTGTTTACTTGTTTAATTTACTTTGTTACAATTACTTCAAATTATTTAGAGGAGAATTATGTACATGTATTTAAAGGTTAAAGCGTATAAGGGTGGCAAAGGGTGGTAGTGAAGACGGTGCATGGGGAAAACGCCCCATGTAAAACCATTGGAAAAAAATACTGAAGTAATTACAAAGTAAATTACCACAAAGTAATTTAATTTGTTGTAATAACAAAGAACCCGTCATGAGAATTATTTTGCTGGCTGAATTAGGACAACTGGGCGAATTGCCAACATCAGACCCATACCTAAGCAGAATTAAATACAGAGGTGATAAATGTTTTACTGACCGCAATCCAAGATTTGCCAACAAAATACAGACAGAGCAGAAATTAACCAATGCAAACAGAATAAAGAGGAATCTTAGACTTAAGATTGTGTTTGCTCAATATTTTGGTAAAGCAAGCCTATGGATACTGCAAAGGAGTAGATAGCAGCTGCTCTTATTCAGGGGTTGCAATCTAAAATACAGCAACAACTCAAGGTTATCTGTGCGAGCTGTCAAATTAAACCACTGGTGGAGCAAGTAAGTATATTGCATATCAAAAGCAACAACAACAACAAAAAAATCTGCATATTTGCCACACCAGGGGAAATATGCGAGGTAGATGGATCAGTCAAAAAAGGGGAGCTGTGAACAATTTTCAGGATGCTGCTTCGAACAGCGGTATGGTAGTCCATTAATGTACACAGGAGGGTCATTTGAATTTTGAATGTCCCAACAGAAAAATGATCTGCCTCGTTCCCCACTCTGCCCTCATTTCCCAACTCCAATGCACCTGTTTCCACCCTACAAACCACTATAGGGACCGCTCAAAGGGAAGACTTATTAAGACAGCATGGCAGAAAGAAACCTGGTCATGAATCATTTCAGTTGAACAAGAAGGTCCTTTTGTGCAGCATGTAATAGGACAGTCATCAACTTGCCTCAGAGATCGGGGAGCTAGTAGATAGGCTCTTTGATTTGAAGATGTTCCACTGCCTTCTCTGACTGTGTCCCAAAACTATGGAACCTCATCCCAGTCTGCATCTGACTCACCCCCACGCTCCTTTAATTCAGAAAAGAACTCAAGACCCACCTCTTCAAGGAATCACTCTGCCTCAACACCTAGGCCTTCACATCTCCCTCTCACGTCACCCGACTCGCTAGACGCCACCCGGAACAGCTTTTCCCCCTCCTCTCTGCCTCATGTATCCTACGCCGCAATGTATATCCGGTCTGTTATCTCTGAAAAGCACTCTGTTATGTATCTGTATTGTTGTACACCACTGTAAAGCGCTCTGATGCTTCTTGAAGCCAGGTCCGCGCTCAATAAATACAATAATAATAACAGCTCCCATTTTCTGCCATCAGTTAAAGCTACAGGCATCGCAAATCAATATGTTCTACTTCCTGAGACTAAACCTAGATCTAGGTTCTAAAGCAGACAAGCATGCTTTTCTATTTTGTCACATGTGGATTTGCCAGAGTGAGATCGAGCCCAACTGTACCATTTCACTGCACACCAGAAAGAGTAATTCTAGATGTTCCCCATGAGAACATGGAAACTATACTTGTAACTGTACAAGAATTACACCAACCCCAAAAAATGCAAAATTGAGTAGGGACCTTCTTGATTTGGTATTTTTGTATTCATTTCATTTATTTTGTTTAGCCAAAATTCAACTTTTCACAATTACACCAAGAAATGTAGTTATAACTAAAATTCATCCAACATTTTTCATCAAATTTCACCCACACTTTACTTCACATACTACAACAATCATAACCTAATAAAAGCAAATTCATTCAGCAATCTTAAAATTTCCAAAAATAAAAAAAGTCTAATACCTGGCTGACAATCTCCACCAAAAGTCCACGGTATCTAACCAGCCATTCTGTCCCACAAACCGGTCAAGATGTTCTATCCTTGTTGGCTTTGTAGCTGAACAAACCGTCAATAAATGTCTCAGATCTTGCACCAACAATTCTGCACATAAATTGCAATTCCCCTTCTGGGATAGGTCTTTCTCTCTGGTTTCCACTAAGTTTAAGCAGAATCTCAAGAATTCCAATCTCCATCTTGCGTTCGGGAATCGTCACAGATGGGGTAACACAAAGCCTCTTCGTGTACATATATGAGACAGAGAAGGATCTAAAAATGAGTGATCCACTAAATTTTGCTTTGGTAGATATCCAGTCCATTGTCAGCAGGGCCTTTTTGACTAAGTCGGCCTCTGAATGCTCACACAACACTAGTATATTGATATTTCTTGTTTCAAGATGTAGAGTGACATAATTCCCAATTCCCTCGCTCAAGATGAACCCCTACAACCATATATAGCAAGTTATTCTTCGGCTTCACAACCAACCTATAAAGTGCCACCCTCTCCCAATCAAGATATGCTTGTAATGATTGCAAGACTAACACATACCGTAGGCGAGCCATTGGAAGATTCGACACATTTTTCCAAATACCTCCTTCTATTCTTGCCCAATTGACCTTTCAAGCACAGGACTCAACATCCATCCCATACAAGAGCATAGGTATCACCTTCCCTTTGTAGAACTTTATCAAAGTAAATAATGAAAATCTGCAAAATGAGAAGATCTTTTTCATTTCACACGTTAGTTGAAGGACTTTTTTCCCAATGTCTATTTCACAAGATTTTATTGATGGACTAGCTCTTAGATGGAAACCCAGATATAAAATGTCCACACACTGGTAATGGTCGTCCCCCCTAAAAGCCATCTAAATTTGGGGATTTTTATTAAGGGGTTGGAAAAGACTAGATTATTATCATACATGCTCCAATTCTTGGACTTGAGTGAGTGAGGAGCTAGGGTTTCTGCAAGATCTGCTGAGCAAAGATTAAAGAGACAGGGAGCCAGAATAAATCCATGCCTCACTCCCTTCTCTGTCAGTATTTGAGATGACAGATGCCCTAGCGTATCAAGCCTGACTTGAATACACGTATTCTCATGCAGGTGGATAATTATGGCGAGCAGACCTTTGGGGAGTCCCAGCGTTTCAATTTGGACCAATGTCTACCCCTATTGACTTCAAACGCTTTAGATAAATCAATCCAGGCTGCATATAGTAAAGGACCATTCTTTGTCCAAGTTTTATTGGCAATGATGTTAATTATGAGACCGTTTAATATCGTAGATAGACCCTTACAAAACACCGTTGACGTTTCGATAATATACCTTCTCTTTCAGCCCAATCTTCCAATTCTTTCAAGATTATACCCGAGAAGATCTTGTTCTCAGCATTTAGGAGGGCAATAGGTTGGTGATTAGCTGGGTCCGCCCCATCACGCTCCTTATAGAAGATAGGCATTATTAGGGCCCGCCTCCAAGAATCTGGGCATCTTCTGACCATCAAGCTACCACTGAACAACTGTGGCAAAATGTGTGCTCACGTTGCTATGTCGTTCTTTAGGATCCTATTGGACAAACCATTCGGCCCTGCTGCCCTTGAATTAGAAGAACAAGTTATTAGGCTTTGAATAGTTTCCCGTTCTAAAGGCAGTGTTGTCCACTGGACTACGTTGGATAGTTTTATGTTCACAGGATCAGATTCGTTAAACTCATTTCCAAGTAATTCACCCAGTTACTTACCGAAACCACATTACCCTACATGAATCCTTGCAAGGGCAGTTGTCGATTACTAATACCCCAAACGTTTTTGAAATGTTCAGTACTCCCCGCCTCCAACATTAATTGGACATTACAAAGACTGCGCTGAAGTCTTTCAGATCTGGACCAATTCCTCTATTCGTTTTTTTATTCCTTCTTGTTTTGGATAAGAGTTGCTGAGGAGAAATTGTGGTGACTTAGCCCCCAATTTGCCTTTCTCATTGCCCTTTTTTTTTTTTAAGACTCCTCATCGAAACTATGCTTGTGTGTGCTGGATAGTTGTCCCTTCTTTACTCTCGAGGGGGTCTAGGTCCCAGAGAAATTCAACAAAGCCTGCTGATCTGCATAACTTTTCCAATTCAGGGGCAGCTATGTAGCTTAGCACTTCTGCTCATTTTATATTCAGATCGGCCCCTTCGGTAACGAATCTGAATATTCCATTCTTGCTGGAATTTACATTTACCACAACAGCTGTATACACACTCTGCTTTCTCCATATTAAATACAAAGGAAGTTGGTAAAGGACTATGTTCGCTTGTACACACCTCTCTTATTCTCAGAGTTTCACAACAGTTAAAAATGTCTGCAGAGAGAATCAGGTAATCCAGTACTGATCTAACTTACCCATTATTGAAATTAGTTGCAGGTACCAGATCTCCATTTACGTTCCCATTAGCTAGTCTTAAATTCATTTGGCAAAGAATCTTATCCATCTTTCCCCATTCCATTTCCCTGTGGAGTTCTTATTCCTTCCTGGATTCTGAAGACAGTAGGAATTTAGATCCCCTGCCATTAAAAGCCTGTCCTGGCCAAATCTAGAGTTCACCTCTATGAGTAATGTGGATAGTTCATTCAGAAAACAGACAGGTTTGAACGCACGTGGTTCCAGTATAAATTAAAAACTATTATTGCTTTCCCCACTTTGAAGGATACTCACACAACTAGAATTCTGTGGACACTAAAAACTTCAGGTTGTTGCTTTTTTGAGTTGCGTATCCCCATCAAGAGACCTCCAAACGGTCGTCCACCATTTAGGCGTGTAGCCAATTATGCTATTATTGTGAAACCATCCAAATTGAAATTACCCTGCAGCAGGACTCTTGAAAAAGAATCAAATCATATTCCTGGGAGATAAACTCACTCATCGCCTTACCCCTAAAAGAACTGGAAACTTGTGTATTCCAACTTATAACATTAATTTGCTCCTCCTCTAAAGCAATTCTTCACTTGCATTCAGTTTCCGAAACACCTGCGTTAGAATGTCTGGAAGCAAAGCCCAGATTGTAGTCTTCTCCATCACAATACTATTACCCCCAGCCCCCCAGCTCTCCCACTGCAATCACCAACAGCACTTTTACTGTCAATCCCTTGCCTCGGAGTTGGGACTGATCTCTCTACCCATCTCCACACCATTTGTTATACAGAGTTCTGGGAGAGAAGCTAAAACCTCAATTCCCAGCTTTTGAATTCCAAATCACAGTTCAACATTGCATTCGCACCCATCCTGGTTTTCATATCTATTTCAACAATATGTTTGACACCATCATAATGGAAACAGTCAATATCATAGGTGGAGATCAGGAACAGATCTGGAATTTCCCTCACTAGTGACAGAAAAGCACCACGATTTAATGCATTGTGGCCTTCAACGATATTCAGTTTTAGCCATACTTTTGGCATTGCAAAGGGCTTAGGAGCATGACCCTTCCCAACCAACCCAGTCTACATTTGAATCCCTTGTGGGGTTGTCATCTGAATGGTGTCCAGACATTTGGTCGACTGAAAACTGGTTGAAAGACATTTGGTCGACGCAATTTCGTCGAAAACCAAATGGTCGAATTTTTTATTTAATTGTATATTTATTTTTCGGGTCAACATTTAAAAAAATAAAAAATTCGACCATTTGGTTTTCGACCAAATTGGTTCGACCATTTGTCTGGTCGACCAATTTTTTTTTCAACCAAATGTCTGGTAACCCATCTGAATTTCTTTCCCGACTGTCCATTTGTTGAAGACAGGAATCTGATGACAGACACATCCAGACCTACTAACTCTGAGTTAGCATCAAAAGAGGAAGCCACATGGACATTCGGAAAATTCGTTGAGGGAGCAGATAGCCCGATAGGATTCTTGGACGATGCCTTCACCCCCTGGGACCTTAAGATATATTTCTCAGACTTGGACTGGCTTGGGTGCAGGCGGAGCAGACTTATCCGTTTGGAAGCCCACACTCACTTTTTCTGATTCCATAGCATCTGCTTGAATCTCGTGATTTGCTATTCCAAGTCCCTGGTTGCTTTTGGTCACATCATAACCATGGTGCTGCCCAGTTTAATGTCAGTTGAGCCCAACGATGGTGAATCTAGAATGATCCAAGTCCCCATGGTATCTAGGACCTGGTAGGGCTGCATCGCTGAGGGATGGAAGTGAACACTGCTGCTGGCATTAGAAGCAGAGCACAGATGGGGTGGTAATATCAGCCTGGGATGCTAGTGGCAACCAGCAAGGCCAAGCGCACCAAAAAACGGGCTGCCAGGCAAGCAGGCTGTTGGCAATGAGCTGATCAGAATCCCACCTTCAATTGAAGGCATCCCACCAAAAGAAGAGGACGTGCGCTAGGGCACGATCAAGGTTCCTTGCTCGGTAAGTCCCTAGGGCGCTCTGATACTCGCCCAGTCTTGTGCTGCAACTCGTGCACTTGCTTTTTGCCCTTTCTGCATGGAGGCCATCGAGTTCAAATAACCTGCATTTTTTTTTTAAAAAAAGCAGGCCCATAAACGCGAACAAATCCAAAAAAGGCATGCGTGTTCACAACGCAGAGCTTTAGAAAACCAAAACAGCACAAAAATGTACACAATAAGCCACCGTGGTATAACATTTTAAGCAGGTTTATATTACGCTGATTCCCGGGTGTGGTACACGCTGTAAAAATGATGATCATTTACAGCATGAAGAGAGCCATACTCAGGATTTGAACATCAGTCTGCCTCGTCGGCTGAAGGAGAGGCCTTGAGATTGTGGTGCTTAGCGAACACCCAGGGACAGGCACTGAAAAAACGGTTCAGGGTTCACCGAAAAGGACCAGCCGAAGGCCCGAGGAAGTCCTGATCACCGGCAGGCTATAAATAGATCCAAGCGCCGTGGCGGTGACCTCATCATTGGTCAGCAGCAGGGATGAAATATTCATTTCATTACAGCACTTGCCAGCAGAAAGCCACAGGCATTAACCTGCCTCTCCGACTTAAACAGAGACAGTGCTCTTGCAACGGATCAATGGAATGGCTATGGGAGGGGATTCTTAGAACAAAAATCATACTGGTGCCGAAATATCCGTTTGAAAAAGTAAAGCGTGCTCTCGCCAGTATTTTGCCAAGTGCAAGCACACTGGATAATCGGATTCACCCAAGAGCCCAATATCTCCACACTTGTTTAGGTGTGGCTGGTAAAAGCTTGCTCGATTGCCAAATAGGCACTTTCACTACACCAGGTACTATTTTAGTGGCTGCACAGCTCACCCATCTGTTATAGGCTATTGTGTCAATGCGCAGACTTGTGGAGCAGGAGATCCATTAATTCATCATTAATTTGAAGACTGTAAGGCAAGTCCTCCAGACAACCAGACAATAAAACCACCACTCTAGGGAAAAAGGCTTGGTGCACTTCTTTGCAAGCAAAACATTTTGTATACAAAACAGAAAAAAGGTATCAGAAGGTCCTGTAGAACCAAACTGACATGGGGTGTTCAGATAGTTCAAAGCAAGACAATGTTTTTTTAAAGATGAAGATCACCACTCATGACGTGAACAAGACACAGTGTTATACCACCACCCTCATTGGCTACCACTTACATAGGTACTACCACACGTCTATATTCCCTTGACCAACTGGCCACATCCTAATCTACTCTTACCCTTTAACACATGGTCCCCTATTCCATCACCTGGGTTCACAGCTACTGGAATGGCGAGGTACCTGGAATGGTTCCCACCCCATCGGCCGAGTCACATGGTGTGCACCTGGTCATTAGCATGAGCTCAACCAACAACTCTGAGGTCAAATTGGCTCTTTGAAATAACAATACGCTCCTCTTGATAGCAGACATGCAGGCGCCCCGGCAATGCCTCCCCATCAAGGAACTAGATTTGTTGGCATCACCTCTTTCTCTTTGTAGCACAAATCACAGGATGTTCTAGTCCTCTTCCCCCCCCCTTATCAGTTGTCCACCTGCGGTACACCTCCCTGCTTTCTCGAGGATCACATTAATCAGCCTAATCCTTATGAATGTATGTACTCTATACCCAAGCCACCTGGCAATTTTGTCGGGGAGTGCAAGCATCCTAAATCTAACCTAGCATGTTGGCAGCTCGAGACCTCTTACCCGACTCCCATGGATTTGTCGTTCGGGAAGGCTGCAGCCCTACCCTCGCTCTCGTTCACATGCATTATGGGCAGCTGGATACAATTACACAGTTATCCATTCTATTCTCAGCTTCACTACTAGGGCTTGGAAAAGTCAAGTAATTCAGAATCTACATTGTGCCGCACTACGCACTCACAACAAGGGAACTTACAATATGGCTGTGGGTCAGTATTTTCCACGCTCCAGCCCGTGTCTACACCAACATGGTCACACATTATCACTTCTTACCAGAACTATCATTTTCACTACTGCTATGCAATACCACCAATGCCCTGTACCTAGGCCTACCTAAGCCTCTATAATACCATAAAAATGTGTTGCCTAATCCATATTTTCATATGCAAAATTATCTTATGGCCAGCTCCCAACTGCGATCCCTGCACGCCTGGTGCCACGCAACTCCATTTTCTCGTGCGCTAGTAGATCTTCCTTAGTCGTTCGGCCGTGCTTGGACACTCCACGTGCATCCCAGAAACTGGATATTGCTCATTTCTGCTGCAAGGCATGCGCATCCACTAGCAACGAGTGCCTTCTTGTTTTTGTTTCATGCAGTGTAACGTCTGAGCGCCGCACTGTCAGCTGCATGTGCTGCACATGCTGTGCAGCTGTAAAGTGTAACCAGTTTGGGCTGTACAGCGGCTTGATCCATGCCATTTTACTGGAGAGTTATAATGTTCCACAAACTAATGGGTAGTATCGGCTGCGTCCTGTGCATCAGATGTGCTGCCTGTGCGTTTTGCTGACTGCAATGTGTGCGTGCATCCTGTGCTCTGTAGCTGCATGGGAGGCCAACTGTGCAGCATGGGCCGCGTGAACTGCGACGCATAGTTAAGAGCATTTTACTTGTGTCTACATGTTCGAGAGGGAGAGTGGGCGGGTCACAGTGCGGAGGGTAACTGGTGAGAGCGGCGTGGAGGGATGGGAACGTGCACGGCTGAAAAAAATAATGCTGAAGGCAGAGTAGGAAATAGGCCGGAAGAAGACGGAGCGCGCTGCAGCAAAGTTGGTCTTGCTTGAGCACTGCTCCATCCCCAGGCCCAGAGGCCCCAGCTACCAGATCTGAAGCTCAACGTCAAAAAGAGGAATCGGCAGGGGAGACTTAATACATAAATAACCAATGCCATGCATACTGTTTTGCAGCTGCCACATTGTTATATATGTCTGGCAATTTACAGACATTTTTCTGTTCAGGTGAGTACTATGAACGATGAAAACAGCAGAGTCCAACTTCCAATGAATATTCACTCAAAAAGGTTTCTTGCTGAATCACTATCGGACATGTTTCAAATTTAAAATTGTGGGCTCTCTTCAAGTTCCCATAACGCGCTCGGCTTTTATGTAAATCGCCAGATTAGGTTCTATGAAGAGATGCTGTGTTGCATGACCTGGCCTGGGGCCACCCCCCCCCCCCCACCTCCTCCTCCTCCTCCTCCTCACCACGGTCCCGAACCTCCAAGGAGAAGGGTACCCAAGTCCATTTTTTCTCCATTTCCAGCACTGAGTGAATGAGCGGGGCGGGTGGGTAGGCGGGTGTTTGATGGGTAAGCTTTGTTGACTTAACCAGTTTATCTGTGGATTAGACGTTATCTGGCAGTATTAGATATAATGTGCCTGCCTCAGGCTACAACCTCTCACTTTCTCACACACACACACTTACTTCATGGGCAGCCACAGGAACACTGACATTTGCAGTTCAAGCTTCCTACATTGTACTGAGAACTCCTCTTCCCACACGGAAGCAAAGTATGGGCCATCCTATGGACCCCTTGCACGTGTCTCACAATAAAAGCTGCATTTAAGAATTCTCCTTTCCAAGAGAAACACTGGAGGTAATGAGCCAATTTGGCAATGGGGGTACATGTATGTTGGAGTCCCAGCAGTATATAGCAGAAGGGAGCGGACAACAAACTTAACTGCCCTCCAAGTCATGCTTGACACCAGTAGCAGTAGCCTGTAGTCCACACAGATGGCATGCACAGGGGCTTTGTTGCGTCAGCAGCTGCCAGAGACTCCAACTCATCCCTCCTGTCCGATTCTGGCAGTGCCACATGGTAGAGAGAGAATAGGGTAGAAGAACTCGGGGGCGGGGAGGGGATCCAGAATGAAGAAACCAAGCTACATTAGATAATACATTGAGCGCATAATTGTGCCATGAAGAACACCCAAATGCCACAGATCCTCTGCTATCATGCATGCGCAGTGCACGAGAAAATTAACAGCATTGTGCACTGCATTTAGATTCTACTCAGCGCAAACATTTCTATTTTTATCAGGGGACCATGCTGCTGAAGGCAGTATACAACATTAGGCAACCAGCCACTGCTGCAGTCAGTCCATGAGCAACTTCAAACAAAAACAAAAATGGTGCATTTTTCATGTGCATGTACAAACTACCAGTGCCAGCCTTTCATTACGAGTGGAGCAGGGAGGTTGGGGCGGTTGGGGTGGGGGGGAGGGGGGGAGGAATGGGGGGTCCGTCAGAGTGGTAGGCAACTCAGTCCCCATGTGCTTGATAGTCATGGTGGGGCGGGTGGGGGGGGGGGGGGGCTGTGCTGCCTGCCTCTTAGCAGAAGTGCATCCCCCACTATGCTTTTCTTAGTTTGTTGCAGAGCCCCTTCGGCTCACTCATGGAAGTGTTTGTGTACGTGTCTCAGGCCCCAACCCTACATTTAGCAGCCCTGCTCAGCTAGGCCCCTAAACGTAGGGGTGCAGGCATTGAAATGTTTTTTGCTTTACCCTTGATGCACAGTACGATGCACCCAGGGTAAATCAAACGTGATAAGTGAAGCATTATCACGAGGCTAGACTGACTTACATCGAATGTGAGTCATTCTAGCTTTGTAATACGTTTGCTTTACCCTTGTTGCAAAGCAAAACATGTCTTACCACATCAAGAATGTATTTGCAGAAGGAGACCACCACGGGGCGCAGAGGCAATGGCTGCCTAGTGCCGAGCTCCCGCCAGGACAGGGCCTTTTAGCGGGATTGAGCCCCCCCCGGAGCTCCCCCCGGAACCCCCCCAGGCGGAACAGCTAACTGGCCATCGATTGGTGACCCCCCCGTGAGACGCCGACACGAAGGAGCGGATCTCGCCGCCCCCCGAGAACCAGAGTTCGGACCGTGTCGGAGCCGCGGCCGAGCGAGTGAGGACGGGGAGAGGCCTGCGGACGTGCGGAGCCCAGCAGAGGACCCCGACTGCCAGCCGGAGTGCAGCGCCCCGCCGACCCAGAAGGGGCGGGCGAACGGAGTCGGCCACCAACACCGGGCGGAGGAGGTAGGGGGGTCGCGGCAGCGAGGCGGCTCGCGGGCCAGGCCATCCCCGGACAGTCTCCGGCGGACCGCCTCAAAGGATCGGCCCGGGCCCACCCCTGCCAGACCCCGGTGGTAGGAAGCGGCCCGAAAAGGCGAAGCGCCGGACGGGCAGGAACAGCCCTTCCCGCCGGCACCAGCTCCATACTCCGGGCCCACCCCGGGCAATAGCTCCCGAGAGGGGAACCGGACCCCCAGCTCTTGCTCCCGCACCGGGCCGATCCAGCCGGCGGCCCCGAGCCCAGCATCCGGGGCCTGAAAACGTCGCCCCCCTTGTGCCCCCAGGAGACAGTCGCAGGAAAAGGGGAGCACACCTGGGATCGGCGGCTGCCAAGGCGACCCCCGCAGCACACCCCACCCCCGTTACCACAGACCCATTGGGGCCCTGGCCTTGCCGCCCAGCGCAAACACGCTGGTGAGAGGGGATATCACCCACCCACCCAACAAGGAACCCAGCGGGCCCGGAGGTACAGAGACCAGGCTTAATCACGTGGTGGCCCCCGGTGACAACCCCGGGGCGTGTGCCCGCCTGACCCCCCCCCCCCCGGGTGGAGAACTCGGACAGCAAACAGAGGCTGGAACACGACGTTGGCAGCCTCCCCCTCCCCATGGGACTGCACCAAGATGTGGGGGCTCTGGGCCAGTGGCGGACCCCGAGGGGGGCACAGAGGGGGATCGCATGAACTGGCTAGAATCTCTGCAAGCTTCGCCTCCATCCTTCAGGAAATTAGGGAAATGCGATCAGACATCGCCCAGAAATTCGAAAAAATGGAACAGAGGGTGGACAAAGTGGAGGAGAGGCTGCAACGGGTAGAAACCAACCAGTCCTCGTCAACGGCACAGGAGGTCCAATCTGACATGAGGCTCTCGGCCTTGGAGAAAAGGGACGAGGAGAAGGCCAGACAGTTTGATGACTTTGAAAACAGGGAAAGGAGGAATAACTTAAGATTTTTCAGGATCCCGGAAACGGAGGGGGAGACAGAGAGAGACCTAACCTGAGTCGTGAAAGACATTATCACCCTTCTGTTCGCGGAGGAGAGGACCACGGAACCCATGTTCGACAGGGTGCATAGAGCAGGGGGCAGGGCGGGAAACCCCCGATCTGTCCTAACCCGATTCCACTACTATACGGAAAAGACCAAGGTTTTGGAAGAAGCGAGGAAGGCAGGGGTGATCACCTACAACAATGCCCAGATCACTATTTTTCAGGACCTCTCCGCCTACACCTTGGCGAAGCGCAGAATGTGCCGTCCCCTGACGCAGCTACTCAAGGAGAAGGGGGTGCGCTACAGGTGGGGGTATCCTTTCTCCCTGTCCTTCGAATACATGGGCCAACGCACTACGTTGGTCACAGAAGAGGACATAAGAGGAGCAATGCACGACTATGTGGTGGACCCAGCCCCCCGAAGAAGCCCAATCGGCCCGGAGGCTCTGGCCAGGGGTGGGCCAGGTCAGTCGGGACCCAGGAGAAGGAAAACAGCTTCACGAAAATACAAAAAATTGAATACTCCACCTCCCGCCCAGGAGGGAGAGCAAATGGACTCGGAGGGCTGAAGGCGGGGGAGCCCCGACAGGCTGCGGGACAGGTGTGGAAGTACGTGAGGTCCTAGTGACGACTCTGTCCCCTGGAACAGCAAGTATACAGTGGGCAACCGACGGGGAAGAGGCCGGGGAGGGGGGGAAGGGGGGCTCAAGGAGATGAGCATTGTACTGTGGGCCTAGCCAGGGGAGGTCAGGCTGGTGGTCCGGCCACATGCCAGTGATGGCGGAACTTACTGGCTGGACGTCGGGTAGGGGGGGTGGGGGGTCCTTTCAAGTTGGCGGGGGTTGTTTTTTCAGGGAGGGGGGGAGGAGGGGATGTTTGGGGTCAGTTTTAGGGCCCCGGGGGAAGGGGGTAGGGAGAAACCAAGCAATCTAGAAGCGAGACAAATGAAGCAATACAGGTTTTTTGACATGACGTGGGTGGCCAGCCGGGAGAGTTACATAGATAATGGCTGATGGCTTGCCGGCCCTGGGGGTGGGCACCTTGAATGTGCGAGGTCTGAATACCCCCACAAAGAGGTCCCTGGTTTGCAGGGAGTTCAGAAGAGCTAAGCTAGACCTGCTTTTCCTGCAGGAGACTCATTGGGCCTGGGGGAAGGAACCCAAGATGAGGGGAGGAGGAATCGGAGAGATTTTTTGTGCATCACATAAGTCTAAGAAGAGGGGAGTGGCAATTCTGCTAGCAAGGAGCGTAGGCTTCGAGCAGGTGGCGACCCTGAAGGACCCCGAGGGACGCTACCTAATGGTGAGGGGCTCACTACAGGGGGCCCCCTTAACCCTCGTAGTTGTATATGGCCCAAATGAAGGCCAAGCCCAGTTCTGGGAGGAAGTAAGGGACAGGCTTAAACTCTTTGTTCATGGCAAAATAGTGGTAGGGGGGGATTTCAACATGGTCCTAGATCCAGCCTTAGATAGGAAGCGACTTGGCCCTCCGAACGTCAGACCGGTGGACAAGGCCACGGCACGCTGCTTCCGGAGGGTCAACACCGAGCTGGGCCTGGTCGACACGATTCCATTCCCCAGGTCCGACGTCCCCTCGTTCACGTACTATTCGGCCATTCATACCTCATTCTCCAGAATCGATTATATTCTGGTGGACGAGACGCTTCGCCCACACGTCTCGGGCTACAGTGTGGACTCGGTCCCCCTGGACGGACCATGACATGGCCCGCGTCACTATAGCTGAGGGCTGGTACGCGGAACGCAGAGGCCGCTGGAAATGTAATGACTCCCTTCTCAAAGACGAGGTCGTTGCACAGGAAGTGCTAGATGCCATAACAGAGTTCTTTGACTTGAACGACAGTGGGGAAGTCGGCATACACACACTGTGGGACGCTTTCAAGGCAACCCTACGAGGTATGCTCATTAAAATAGGAGCCCAGAAGAAAAGAGAAAGGGAGACCCTGGAAAAGACCCTAAGGGATAAGATAGCCCAGCACCGGCCTGGCGGTCTTCCGGAACGGCCACTTGAGCATGACCAGGTCACTGCCCTGGAGGATTACAGACTCCAACTTAAAAACCTCCTCCTGCACAAAACGGAGAGGAGCCTCCAGATGGTGAGACAAAAATATTACGACAAAGGGGATAAGGCAGATAGTATCCTAGCCTGGAAACTGAGGGAAGTCCAACGAAGCAGAATGGTCAAGGCAGTGAAGGACGCCCAGGGGACGATAGGCTATGACGCTCCCCACATAGGAGAGGCCTTCCGCCACTACTATGAGAAACTATATACCTCAGAATATGACGAGGGCGATGCCCAGATAGAGGGCTTCCTGGAGTCTATTCAAGTCCCGGCCCTAACAAAAGAGATGTCGGAGGGGTTAGAGGGTCCGGTCACCGAGGAGGAGATAGACAAAGTGATTAGTGGGATGAAGGTGGGAACCTCCCCGGGGGAGGATGGTTATACAGTGTACTTTTACAAGAGGTTCCGCTCCAGTTTGGCCCCGCATCTGGCGAGGGTCTTCAAATCTGTCCTCGAGGGAGGCACTCTCCCCGACTCCATGATGGGAGCCATTACAGCAGTACTGCCCAAGGAGGGGAAAGATCCCGCAGAGTGCTCCTCATACCGCCCAATATCATTATTGAACACGGACGTCATGATCTTGGCCAAGGTGGTGGGGAGGCGGATGGAGGGGATAATGCCGAGGTTGGTTCATGGGGACCAGGTGGGCTTCATAAGAGGGAGACAGGGGTCGGACAATATCCGTAAAACAATAGATCTGCTCCACTTCGTACAGGAATCTGACCTGGACGCATGTGTCCTCTCTTTAGACTCCGAAAAAGCTTTCGACAGGGTGGAGTGGAGATACATGGAACTCCTTCTCCAGAAAATGGGCTTCGGGTTGCACATTAGGAGCTGGGTATCGGCACTCTATAGAGCCCCCACAGCGAGGGTCCAGGTGAATGGGAGGTTGACCGAGTCCTTCGCACTTTCGCGAGGGACCAGGCAGGGTTGTCCCCTCTCCACCTTTATATACGTCCTCACAATAGAACCATTAGCTATAGCGATCAGAGCGCATGCGGGCATCAGGGGGATTAGCAGAGGCGACGTAGAGTTTAAGCTCGCCCTCTTTGCAGACGACATCCTTGCTTATGTGGTGGACCCGACCACCTCGCTCCCCCCCCTTTTTATCCCTGGTGTCCACATTTGGCCGCTTCTCCGGACTGAGAATCAACACAACCAAATCAGTCCTGCTCCCAATGAAAGTGCGAGACCCCGAGTTGGACCCCCTGGACAGGTTCGAGGGAATCGCGGTGGGAAAGACCTTCATCCGATACCTGGGAGTCCTGCTAACTAGGGACCTATCTAAACTAGCCTCCACTAACTATGACCCTATAATTGCAGGGATCAGGTCGGACTTGAGGAGATGGGACAAGATGATCCTGTCCTGGTACGGCCGGATGACAGCGGTCAAAATGAATGTCTTACCGAGGCTTTTGTACCTGTTCACAGCGCTCCCCACCATCATCCCAGAGCAGACCTTCAGGGTCCTACAAAACGCAGTCCAAGAATTTATATGGCAGGGGAAAACCCCAAGGACCGGGAGAGCGACCCTGACATTGCCGAGAGAGGAGGGGGGATTTGGGCTCCCCGATTTCCGCCTGTACTTCCGGGCTGCACAATTGAGGGTACTCTTGGAACACATGAAAGAAGGGATGGGGACATACTGGTCTTACTTAGAGGACATGGACGCCCACCCCCTGAAGGTTAGGGATCTCCTGTGGGCCCCACGCAAATCTATCCCGGGGAGGTTAAGAGGTCACCCGACCCTGGGAGTCCTTTGGGAAATTTGGAAGGAGGGCCCACAGACAGCCTACCTCACTTCATGGCCGTCCCCAATGTCCTCCCTTTGGGGGCTCCCACTTGACCTGGGCGGGAGGGGATTTCGGAATTCCCAGATCTGGTCCGACTTGGGGATGGGCTGGGCAGATGTTCAGGGAGGGAGAGTTTCTCTCATACGAGGACCTGAGGGAGGCCCTCGGCCGGGGGTCCCTCACAATTTTTGAATACCTCCGCCTCAAGGGCATACTGTGTGACCAATCATGGGGCCAAAACTTGAGGAGGCAGCTGACCCCCATTGAAAAGTTCTTAGATACAGCGACCTCGAGAAAGGGCGCGGTGTCGAACATGTATAAAATCTTGAACACTTTCAACCTCCCCGGGAGAAGGGGCTTCCGCTCATTTTGGGCCGAATTGGTGGGAGAGGTCATCTCGGAAGACACCTGGTCAAGAATTTTCAAAATCGCTTTCCATGGGAACTTGTTCACCGCAGACATGGAGCATAACTTCAAGGTATTGCAGGGGTGGCATAGGGACCCAGTAAAATTGTCTAAAATGTTCCCAGGTGTTACTCCAATGTGCCCGAGGGGTTGTGGCCAGAGGGGATCCAGGAAGCACATGTGGTGGCTCTGCCCGAAAGTTCAGGTCTTCTGGGGAAGAGTACGGACCTGGATCGCGGAGGTGTCGGACAAACCTCTCCCCCAGGACCCTTTGTCAATGTTGTTGGGAGTACCCCCGGGAGATTTGGAAATGTATAGATATCCAAGGATGATGGAAACAATGCTGCGGGCGAGGAGGGTGGCCCTGGCTCAGAAGTGGAAGAGCCCGGAACGCCCCTCCAAGGAGGATTGGCTGAAGAAAGTAAAGAATATGTTCTTGATGGACAAACTCACAGCTATGGTGAACAATGACTCAGGGCCTTTCATGGCACATTGGTATGGGGTGCAACAATCTTGGGGATGGGATGTACACTGACTTGAGACACTGGCCCGCACCGAGGGAGGGGAGGAGGGCTCAGAGCTCAGCTGGACCTGCCTTGAATGCCCACGACGGGGGGAACGGCACCATCGACCACAGTCGGAAAGAATGGTCACCTACCACATCGTCTCCTGAGCACAGGGGAGGATAAAGCCGCTCATTGTCTCTCTCGTTTGAAGTTATCGCAGGATTGTGGGGGGGGGGCATTGTTGAGAGGGGGGCAGAGGGTAGGGGGGGGTTAAGGGATGAATGGGACAGTCAATCGCCTTGTGTGCCTTATGGGTTACTCAGCCCGGTTTGTAAAACTAATAAAATGCCAATAAAACCAAAGTTTTAAAAAAAAAAGAATGTATTTGCAGACAAGCACTACTACTGTTAGCGTGCATATGCTTTCTTAATGCGTCATGACATTTTTGTACTTTTTATCAATGGTAAAAGCGAACGAACATAAATGGATTGCGTGGTATAATAGCCTATCTTGGTATAGCCACCAATCTGGATATAGTTTTTTCCTATGATGCATTTTTTTTTATAGCCAGGAGGCTTTACATGGCAATACTGGCATATATTGGATTGGTGCAGCATGTATGGGCACAGCCAGCATGATCATTTTTTATACACTGGCATATGTTGGTGTCAAAGGCATCATGAACATGTTTTGCAAAACGGACCTGCCCACAGATGGGGACGTGCATCGATTTTTTAATTTTTTTTTATGTGCTACCATACAAAACCGATTTCAAACTGTGTGGCTTTTAACCCAATTCTTGAGGAGCCCCGTACCACACTTGTTTGATTCGGGCTCCCTCGCTGCTGTCGGTCACAACCGCATTTGAGGCTCAAACATTTACACCCCTCCACCAGCCGCCACTGCATTCTACGTAACAGCTCCTTCTCCAATCAGAAAAGAAAGATTAACATGAAACACAGGCTCCAATCAAGAAAGAAAATACCCAATAGGCTACACAAAGATGCACATTAGGTTTCACTAGGTTGCCGATTGACTGAAGAGCTCCTGAAATTAGAGTTTGCATTAGTTTGGTTGGAGAGCAAGATCACCCCAGCGAGACCTAAAAAGGCGCTTGATTTTACAAGCAGTACATTTTTGGAAAGTAAGAAAAAGTGGTACACTGTCCCATCCGGTTACATTACACTTCGACCTCTGTCCAGAAATCCAACAGTCATGGTGTATCAGGGGATGAAAGGGAGAGGCAACTTCCCCCTCCCATTCCCTAACCTTTAGCGGCCAGGCAATTAAAATTAAACAGAAATCTTTGTTCGGTTTGCAAAATAACAGAATTTGTATTCAGTATGATCCCGGTGCTTTGAGTCTCTGATACTCAACACGTTTCCCCCACCGTAGACACACACCCAAGCCTCACCACCGCCTGTATGAAGGGGAGACAAACCTGGCTTTCCCCCACAAACAGTTTAATCCACAGGATCCGTGCCTTCCGAGACAGGCTGCCAGACAAGGGCATGGCATTATCCGGAAGCCAGCGCAGTGCGTATTAAACCACATACAGCAAAAGAAAAAAAGACAAATCAAGATTACATGCTGTCCAACTATGGAAGTAGCAAAGCAGACAATCCTCCAAAAAAGATCACTAGGTTTGTGCAGGGGAAGAAACTATTAGCAGTCTTCCTTCAACAAATACTGTTCTGGACTAGCGAGACTCGCAAATAACAGTTGCAAGCCTGATTGGCTTGGTACTCAACCACTGTCTTATATCTTTCCAATGTGCTCCACCCACCATTCGTCAAAAGCGGTAAGGAGCGTGATCCATGGCCAGCAAGGCAACTCATCAAATTTAATCTTTTCAGGCGTTGGCTCCGATTTACTCTGTTTTTGTAATGTTAAAACCTGCTTCGTTGGTTAAAAAAAAACACAAAATCATTCTAAAAAGACGCACTCTGTTTGCATTACGCCGCGTGTCTCATGGTGCCATTTGCATAGCCCAACAGCAAACATAGTCCTGGAGATTGCATAAATATCCTGAACCACAAAAGCACTCAGTGCACGGTTATCACTGCAACTCCCGAAGCTTGGGTTTCCTCCCTCCATTTTCTAAGCTCTCGCAGTTGATACAAACATTCTTTAAGTAAACAGTATGTAAATACAGCCATGCAAAATCAAATTCAACAAAGTGCTAACCATGAAAAATAATTGGTCGTTCCAACCTTGTCACAACCGACTTAGGACACTGACTCCCATTGTTGAACCCCTCACACCTCCAGCACTTTGAAATTGTTTTTAGTGTTTACGCGATTTTTAGTTTGGCCATTAGGAGCCGCTTTAGCACCACTCAAAACTATTCTATTACAGTACATATAGGGAGAAATGGCATTATTAGGAGGCACACAAAGCCTGAAGGTGTGGTTTGGTTATTTGCACACCCATTGACTGCCCATGGCCATCCTTAGGCCTATGGCCATTTGCACCCAGTTCCTGCCCAAAACACATTCTCAGGGGAACTCTTTGAGCTAGCTTCAATCAAGCATTGCCATCAAACCTTTATTTATTTGCTTGCATTTTTTAAAGTGCACAACTGCCCTAGGGCATCGTGGCGCTGTTACAGAGAGCTCACTTGTCATGGCACAGTATTGAGGAACCAGCAAACAGGATTAGTTAAAGACATTGCTTATGTTCCAAGGTTACATGGGAACAGTGGAGCAGGAAGGAGAGCTTATTTGAATAAAGTGGTCTTCAATGCCTTTCTGAAGGCCAGGAGTGATGTTTCAGATCTCAATTTAGGTGGTAGTGAGTTCCAAGATTTTGGTGCTAGGACTTCAAAACTCAACCCACCAGGTAGAGAGAGGTGTGTGTGTGTGTGTGTGTGTGTGTGTGTGTGTGTGTGTGTGTGTGTGTGTGTGTGTGTGTGTGTGTGTGTGTGTGTGTGTGTGTGTGTGTGTGTGTGTGTGTGTGTGTGTGTGTGTGTGTGTGTGTGTGTGTGTGTGTGTGTGTGTGTGTGTGTGTGTGTGTGTGTGTGTGTGTGTGTGTGTGTGTGTGTGTGTGTGTGTGTGTGTGTGTGTGTGTGTGTGTGTGTGTGTGTGTGTGTGTGTGTGTGTGTGTGTGTGTGTGTGTGTGTGTGTGTGTGTGTGTGTGTGTGTGTGTGTGTGTGTGTGTGTGTGTGTGTGTGTGTGTGTGTGTGTGTGTGTGTGTGTGTGTGTGTACATGTCTCATTTTGGTCTGAGAGTCTGCACTGGGTGTATTCGTTCGACTAGATAGATTGGAGCAGGTTGGGATAGGCATCTGTGGGTGATGGTGAGATGCGCTCTTTGACTGATAGCCAGTGGGCTTGTTGTCTTGCTTGGGAGATGTGCTCCCTCCTGGGGATACGGAGTGCTGCTCTCAGTGCTTTATTCTGTGTACTTGGTAATCTGTTATTGGTTTTTGCAGAGGTGCCCAATAGGAGGACGTTGCAATAGTCCAGTTTATCACCTATAGTGGCTCTGGCAATGTTGAGGCAGTTTTCAGTGGATAGGTGAGGTTTTACCACATTGATTATTTTTGTTGTGAATACTGCTGCTGAAGAGATATAGCTTACTGTTGTGCCGATAACCACACCAGCAGGGTTTCTTGGTTGGTTTATTAGCATTTCTCAAGGCATATATTTAAGACCCCCAACCTGTAAAGCAGCCCTCATCAACTGATTAACTTTGAGCAATAACAACAGTATAGGGATTCTAACATCAGAATGCTCTGACCTCATAAGGTCAGCCTAGCACATAACATTCTACCAGATATAATACACAGCACTGTAAATAGAATAGGCATTCACATAACACTTACCTGTCTATCCATGGACAGGGTTGCGTCTAGGTAAACTCCCAGAGTTTTTACAGAAGAGAAGACTGTTATTACTGAATTCTCCATTTAGAAGTTGCAGTATTTGCTGTCTAGTTTCCTAAGGATTTCTTTTGGACCAACCAGTAGGATGTCGGTTTTGTCCCCATTTAGACGGAGGCCATTAGCTGCCATCCAGGCCTGGATGATGACATAGGTATAGGTATCTTGTAGGGTTTTTAGGTCTTGTAATCACCAGATAGTGGGATAAGAATGTGTGTACCATCGGCATAATTGGTGAAGGTCCTGCCGAATTCCTCTAGGTTGTTAAAGAGTGGAAGTGGTAGAGTAAATAGATTAGAGCGTAGGGGAGGTGCAGGAACCTTGTGGTACTCCACAGCAGACCGGGATGGGGTGGCTGATGCTTGATCTGAGAACACCCTCATTGCTCTGCCCTCCAGGAAGGATGTGATCCAGGTGGTGGCCTCAGCAGAGAAGTGAGCCGTGTCTGTGAGGTGTGTCTTTAGGAATTTGTGGTCAATCAGGTCGAACGCTGCCGACAGGTCGAGAAGTAGGACGATGGCTGATTTGCCCTTGTCCATATTTCGTAGGAGTTGGTTTTTTAAGTTAAGCAAGGCTGATTCGGTGCCATGCGTGGACGAAAACCAGATTTTCTCTTTCCTAGAATGTTGAGTAGTTCTAGGTAGGCTTGTATTTGGAGATATGCATCCCTGTCCAGAATTTTCAGCAGAAAAGGTACAGTCGTAATGGGCTTGTAGTTGTTTGGAGAGTCGGGTTTAACGTGGGCTTTTTTTTTTTTTAGTAGTGGCCGAACCCATGCTTCCTTGATGGAGGAGGGTACTGAGCCAGAGGCAAATGAAGCGTTAATAAAAAGGTTGTAATGAAGGGTGCTAGTACTTCAGAACAGTCTTTGATTATGTTTGCTGGGCAAATGTCACCTTTACATAGTGAAGGTTTTATGTTTTTCATTACGAGTGAGACTTCAGGAATGCCTACATTTCTAAAAGGTAAATGGCGGATGTGGTTTGCTGTCAGGACAGATAGTGGGCTTAGAGTTAGATGCCGCGTTTGTTGTGCGGGCGATCTGGGGTAGGTTGTCATAGCTAGTTGTGAGATTTTTTTTTTTTTTAGTAACTCGATTTTTTCCAGCATAGCCTTCTGGGTGTTATTACACCATTTCTCGTCCTTAACAAATTGATGTTTGGACGTGGGGGTATGTGTCACGACCCTCACCCAGACCCCCACTGGCAAGCCCACTTGCCAGGTGGGATCAGGGCTCGGGTCTCCATTAAGGCCTTGAAGGCCTGGCATCCACTCCGAAGGCTCTCTTGGGGCCAGTCCTGGCGCTTATGGCAACAGGCTAATACACCTTCAAGAACATGTATGCAGGAAACTACTTTTTTCATTTGGGGCCTTCAGCCAACATGGAGGCATCCACATAGCTTGGATCCTAGGAACCAAGCTATGCGGTATAGTGTTTTGGGTGTGATGGCCTAGGGACTACTTTACCTGGACTACTTTGTTGAGGCTATTTAAACCACACCCGCACAGGAAAGCACGCTTCGCGTTACTTTGCAGTCTGCAACGTGACGCTAACCGGGTCCTGTGATACGCACAAGCCTCGGAGAAGCAAACCTGCAAGGAGACAAAAGGAACATCGTTAGCAGCATCTTACCTGCAATCTCCAGCTTGTTATCTGCTCGCAGCTCCAGTGAACAGCTTCCTCTGGATCCGCTTGTCTCCGGGACCGAAAGAGGAAGGGAAAGGACAATATTAAAGAAGGCATTTTGAACATTGCAAAACCACAAACTGCACAAGAAGCTTACCTCGCTGATCGTCTCCCGGCCGGCATGGTTCCGGAATTCCACATACGCTGGGAAAACACTGCGACCTGCAAGAAAGGAAGAAAACAGGTTAGCAGAGGCAAGATAATGCAGTGCTGCGCATATCGCTTACTTACCGCATCGTAAAGCGCATCACGCGCCATCATTTACCGGCGAGGCCCAACTCAGCCAGTTTGCCACGCTGAAGCTCTGCATACCTAAGGGAGAAAATAAACACTATTTAAACAAAGAAAGGCATGCAAGAATAACACGCTATACAAAAGCTGCAATAAGACCTACCTGAGAGACACCAAACGGGCCCACGCCAGTGAAGTAACTTGGCCGCACACGCCCGCACAAGCCAATGCGCCCCAGCCAAGAAAGCAGGACGGAGAGCACACCTAATTCCATAAGGTGAGGAGAGGTCCCTGTGGGGGCCGAAGTCACAAGGGTTGGTGGGAGGATATTTACCTCAGTCGGCCAGTCTTGAACACAGTCCTCCTGTATTTTCAGGCGGAACCTTTCCCCGCATACCATACCTGGGAAGAAGACACCAGTAACCAGCCCGGCTGAGTGGCGTTCCCATGGATACCAGGTGAGCGTAACAGTATGACAAGCGAGTATGGCTCTAGTGTTGGGTTTGAGGTCATTACCTATGAGGTGTAGAAGGTTAGCTTGGAAGTCCAGAAGAGGGCCTGGAGGACAGTAGATGAGGTGCATACCTTGCACTCGAAGTGTTTAATTGGAGCTGTAAGCGTGCTTCTAGTGTAATAAACATTTCTCAACCTGGTCTGCCTTCAACCCCTAGATTTATTAGTACTATGCATCCTTCACTGCAGTCCTGTTATAAACAAGCATTGGCAAAGCCAACTGGCTTGTACATAAGTATTGTGTTTTTGCCAGGCGCTGCTATTAGACACCCGCGCGTGCGCCATGTTGCACCTTCTACCATCAATAGCAAGTTAATACCACTACGTCAGTGCCTGGCAAGTGCCTTTCCAATGTCTACACAAAGGCCTAGACTGTTGGCATTGCCAATGCATCGGGTCACCCCTCCTTTAAACTCTGGTTTGACCTATTTCCCAAAGCTTCTGTAGCTTTCCAAGTTGGCAGCTTACAGATGTAGGTCATAATATAGAATTTCTACTTTTGACTAACATGGCCTTTTCTGACGAGTTGTGTTTTTGACAAATTTGTTTTCAGATTTAGTTTTGGCTACTAGTTTATTTTTGTGCCACCTACAAGACTACATTATTTGATTGGAGTACAGATTTGAGAGGAGGGACACACAACCTGACTTGCTGTTGACTATTTACCCACCTCTCAACAGCCCATGGACATGCTAATCCCCAAGGCCATTCTAAAGAATGTGCTATTAGGCAAAGCTTTAGAGTCCTTTCCAAAACCGATGCTCCACCAGGATAGGAAGATACTTCCTGCAGTGATGGCTAACAGATTGAGGCCGGTTATAAATAAACGTATACACCCTGATCAGATGGGGTACGTCCCGCGCAGGAGTATATCCAACAACCTCAAAAGACTTCATCATGTTATAGACCGGACGAGGGGGAGCCCCAAAGAGGTGGTAGTAGTTTCGCTAGATGCAGTGAAAGCCTTCGACTCGGTCAAATGGCTGTGGCTGATGGCGGTTCTAAAAGGAATATGGGATGGGACCAGTGTATTTGAAATGGGCTCAGCTACTGTATAGTGAGCCGGTGGCTCGAGTTAGAACAGGCGCCATCACATCAGAACAATGGACACTGAGCAGGAGAACCAAATCGGGATGCCCCTGGTCCCCAATGCTCTTTATTTTGGCATTGGAACCTCTAGCGGCGTACTTATGGCAGTAATACGGGGAGGTGGGAATCAGCACGAAAGGGGGACAGCATCTAATATCTTTGTACGCAGATGATATGCTGCTATACTTGAAATATCCTGAAGAGAATTTACAATATATTTTAGAGGTTATGGAACGATATGCAATGCTTTTTGGTATAACGATAAACCCTAAAATGGCGTGCATATTCCCCATTGGTAGATATACAGGAATACCATGACACGAGCTGCCAGTGCTACAGATAAGATAGACAACCAAGACGTTTAGTTACCTGGGGGTGGATGTATACCACGAAGGTGAGGATGAACACAATCTTAATACAGAGAAGGCGGCGACTAAAATTGAGCATAGCATGACATTTTGGGCCTGGTTGCCTCTGACCAGGATGGTGAGAGCGGCACTATTAAAGATGGTGGCATTACCCAGGCTATTACACTATTTTGAAAATATTCTGTACGTGTATTTGTGAATTGAGAATTACAATGTATGATGATTGAATTAAAATCAATAAAAACGTTTAACAAAAAAAATCAATTAGACACCCAGAATATTGCGGCAAGAAATGGCAAATTTTGGGGCATTTTTACAGCACATTTTTTATTGACTGGCGGGTGCAAGATTGGTACATTGCATGAAAGAAGCAGTGTCCAAGGCTACAAGAGAGGCAGGAGTCTGTTGTCTATTGTCATGGTTGAGGCCTTTCCTCCATTGAGATCAAGGATACTAGAGAGGAAGAGGGAAATTGTGTATATATATTTGTTGTTGTTTCCGCTGACGATGGCCGCCCATCTTTCTTCTGTGTTCATTTGGTGCGATCCGAGATCAAAGTAGGAGCCAAATTGGTTGCGTTGGGATGCAAGAGACTGGCATTCCATCACCAGATGAAATATGGTTTCCGGTGTATTTTCAACTTTGCAGAAGCGACAAAAGTTTTGTGATTTGAGGATCTGTCTTGTTGTAGCAAGATAAGAATTTGTTGGTAGGATCTTCAGCCGAATTCTTAGAAACGTTGATCTGATGGTTTGATCCGGGAATGTTAACAAGTACGGCTGTGGTTGGTTTAATTTTCTGTGGTCTTTACTACATTGGAGAGTCAGTTTATAGATGTTTTTCAGTTGAATGTTTTTGATCCAGTCGTTCTGTAATCATTTGATTTTGGCGTGTTGAGGGCGCTTAGTTAGGAGTTCTTCAGAGATTTCTTCCTGTTCCATTTCTTTAATGATAGATTGTTTTCCATTTTTCCAACACCGTGTTGTTAAAAGGTGTTTGGTTGGGTTTTCAGAATTTGAATTGCAGGAGTTTTCTCATCCGATAGACGTTTACGATAGATGTCTAATCTTTTCCAACATACGAACTAGCAACACAATCCATCAAATCTATTGTATCTTATTCTCTGCATTGGGTATGAGTGAGGGAGAAGAAGGATTTTACGCCAGAAGGTTGATTCAAGTTTCATCCAATTTACTTTTTCTGTATTCAACATTGCTTCAGTTCCGTATGTTATTATCGGGATGTATTTTAATCTATAATAGGCAATGATCGGTTTGAATGAAAATTTTCCATATTTACTGTGAAGTATGCATCCCTGACGTGCCAGTGTTTGTGCCTTTTATTCCACTGTGTCCAACCATTGCTCTTCAGTCTTGGATTGGTTGATTAGAATGCCGAGGTATTTAAATGTTGTTGACATTTTCCAAATCGGATTCCACGGATTGGAAATTGTGGTTGGTGTATTGATTTTGATTGAGGTTTTGTTAGAATCATAGTCTTTGTTTTGAGATGTTAATTCTTAGCTCATTATTGTTCATATAATTGCTCAGTAATGTCAAGGCAACTTGTAGTCCAGATGGAGTTTTGTCGAGCAAGATGATGTCATCCGCATATGCCATAACAGGGACAGGTGTTGAATTTATTTTCGGCGGATTCATTTGGCTGCTGATCAAATATTGTTCAATGTCTGATGTGAATAGATTATAGAGGGTTGCTGCTAGGGGGCATCCTTGCTTTAAGCCATTTGATGTGGTTATTGGTTTGGTGGTCAAACCTTGTTTAGTAAGTCTCACTTTTATTGAAGTTGTTGGGTGTCTTGACCCACGTTCAAGTTATTAGGCTGCAAGATTTGGTGCTGTGGGTTTAGAAAATCCAAGATGGCCGAAAAGCCCACATTTGCACCAGAATCCAGGAAAACCGAGCAGTTTTGAGCACACCAAAATGGTCGCCTGACCTACCACCCACCAGTGCGAGCGTGATGGGCCAGAAGCGCCATGAGTGAAACGTGGTGCCAAAGGAAAAACAGCAGTGCCTGTTAGCTCAAAAAAAGCGCTTTGAAATCACCTTTGTTTCTCTGAAATGCAAGCTAAAAATGTCTATTTTAAACATTGCAAGATATTCAAAAATCTCACTGAACACCAGCAGACATTTGGCAGAATGTAGTCTTGTGTGCATACAAAATCTGGAAAGATGAAGAGCCTAAAACAATGTTTATAACAAAACTGGCTGAGCTGTGGATGTCAGCAGCTGACGTGAAATTGGACTTAAAGCCACTAAAATCGAAATGTTTAAAATAAATGAGTGACCTACTTTGAGTGTCACATAGGTTGCAACTGTTTAAATGTCATAGTTTTGAACTTAGAATCAGCGTTCTAGCTGCATGTGTAAAAATTGTAAGTTTGATTTGAATGAAGAATACTGGAACAAAAGTGACATTTAGCTGAAGCCTGGCTTCAAGAGATTGAATTCTGCCCGGCAACTACCCCCGACAGGAGTTGAAACTTGCACAGCCACTGCATTTGCAGGCCTGGCTGCCTTCGGCTGTTCCCACCAAAAGGAGATTACACCTCTCCGATTGAATCAGGGGAGGAGCACCTGGGAGCAGGGAAACAGAACAATGAGCTTTCCTTGGCTCAGGCAAATGTTAAATTAGGGGGGGGTCGTAAATGGCTTCCTCTTGGGAGAAACCGGGAGGAGCAGTGCCTCTGTGAGCAACCTGAGTTGGAGGAAGTGGATAAACCAGAAATTCCACCATGTGGATTAGGAAACCACAACCCTCTGGGCCAGAGCATAATTTTAAAAAGATGGATAGTTCATAGTATGGACTTGTCAAAATTATATAATTAATATCATTATTCTTGTGATTTTTCTGTGCACATTTTAAGAGGTGTTAGGACTCTGTGGTATGTTCTGGGGGATAGTAGCGGAAAATAAGGTATTACTCCGAATGTCTGTATGTTAAAAATCTGACACTTTATCATCTGATGCCCATATTCCTTGTGCATGTTTGTGTAAATTCTGGAAAAGTTTACAGGTTGTGTTATTGATGAAAAGGGCAGAATTCTGTCATAAGTGGACACGATATCTTACAAAGACAGGGATTGTATGGTTTGGTGCTACAGAAAATATGTTAACTGGACATATAGTATTAGAAAAATGGTACATAAATATCTCTTTGGATCAAAAATAGATTTGTGTGCAAATTGACAAGGGGAGTGTTCTTTCTGTATGCCATAAAATTGATGCCTGATTACGCTCCATTCCTTCCCCCAATCAAGGGAGAGAGGAGAGCTTGGCCAATGATAAGTTGTGAGGGGCAGGCTTAGTTATGCCCACGCACACACCCATTTTCAAAACACATAAAAAGAGACTTCTTTGGACAGGCAAGACACTCACTTTCCATTTCCTTGCGAAGCATTTTGCAGGACGACTTCAAGATCCAGAACTCAACTCCAGATAGATCCAGAACCAAGCCAGAACTTAAAGCAGAGAGGCCTAACCGAAACAGCTGGACTCTTCTCAGCGGGCCTCAGCATCCAGCAAACCTAACCAAACTATTCAACAGCCGGGCAAGCTGTTTGATTCCAGCCTAGAACCCTGTGCCAGTACCCAGAAAGCAGTGCTGTATCCAGAATCCACTTGATCCAGACCAGCAGAACCAGAGACCCAGACCAGACTGCAGTGCCGCTAGCAGACCCAGACCGCTGCGAGCAGGACCAGTACCAGAAGCCGCCAGAAGTCCAGTCCAACCCGTTAACCAGATCCGTGACGAGGCCCATTCCTTCCAAAATTAGGAGTGAGTATCCTGAGGCCTGTGCAGAACCCATCTCTTAGTTTAAAATAATCGGATTCAAAACATTTGAACCTGTCCAGAACTGCAGCATAGAAATCGTGTGTTCATTCTGTCATTTCAAAGCTGTAAAAGTGTCATTTTCTTCATTCTGAGTTTACTTTAATTTTGAGAAACTACCTTCACAAAATCGTCCGTATCTTTGAAACCGACTTTCTATTCCTTATAGTTATTCCGTAATCGCGCTCGACGCATTCGGAAAAATTGCCGCAAATTGAAAAATGAGCTCCCGTCAAAGCCGTCTTTTGCTTGAACTGCTAAAATTCGTTTACAACCTGCTAATCCCTCATTGAGCATTGCCAGTGTGATTGAACTAATCTTAAATAGCTATCACCTACTCTGAACCTCCTACAGGGAATTAAAATCATTTTAAGCATATTTTTCCCTTCTTTGCATAGCACATTTAAAAGTACTTTTGCCTGTGTTTAAAATCATCCCTGTTTCTCTAAGCTTGCTGGGGGGAACGGGAACTGAACTACATTTGATTGTATTCCTGAGAACTGTGTGCTCTCCTTTCTATCTTTTTATATTGCATGTGGGGCGGGGGGAGTGAATTGCCATCAGGGGAAAAGGGAACATATTATCTCTTGTGAAACCCTATCAGTTTATTTATGTACTGCATTCTTTCCATCATTGTTTTTCCTTGAAACCATAAAAGCATTCTCAGTTACCTTTTCCTTCCTATACCAACTCCTAAGTAATTAAATAAGCGTACAATTGTAATATTATCCATCGTTGATCACTGTCATATTCTTAAGTGTGATATCAAATATTAATTATAAAAGGTTGATATATATAGTTTAATTTTTCCAATAAATCTTTTAAATTGCAAAACAAACCTACTTCTTGGCTCAGTGAAGTCAGGGGGATTCAAAGAGAGCAGCGTTATATAAGGGTTTATCATCCAGAGTATAACTTGTCATAAAAATATATAAATAAGGGCTTCCCTTGGGCGTCCCAGACGAGGCACTGGCTTAGTGGGATTGCTGAATTGAAGTCACTTAAAGTATCTGAGTAGAGTAAGGTGATTGGTTCCAGGATGTCCACGGAGCAGTTCCATGTTTTTAGTTTTGCCCATAGCTTTTGCCGTGATATGGTATCGAAGGCCATCTTCAAGTCAATGAATGCAGCATATATCGTGGTCTTGGCGTGGATGGCTTCATGTTTGATGAGATGAAGTAACAGTAGGTTGATAATAGCTCCAACATTACGAGTAAAGCCTGTTTGTCGTGTTAAGATCCGGCCAGTGCTCCAGATAAGATTTTGAGGTGAGAGTATTGTACTCCCTAATTTTAGAAAGAGCGTAAATGCAATTTCAAAAGCGTAAAAATGAGGTTTCTCCTTCGCAAGAGAGTAAAACATCAGGTACATTATTTGAACCAACAGTGCAGGTTAACATGGAGAGGAGTTCCTGTTACCTGCAAAAAGATTATAACAGTCAAACCGTCGCGTGGCCCACATGCGTGGCTGCTGTCCCTTGCAAGTGCAACACAGAGCAATGACAAAAGGGGCAAGGGGGAAAGCAACAAGCTGCTCAAGTGCTACAAGTTGGGGATCCCTGCCCTAGTGCTCACACAGCCCTGAGAGTCCTACCTACCTTTAGAAAATGATGCACTGTGCACATAAGTAGGCCAGTGGTGGCTGGTGAAATTATTAATTGGAAGGGTGTACATATTTGGCATGAATAGGGTGTTGTCCTGAGAAAATAAGTTTAAAATAATGGGTTAAAATGATGCATTTTACAGTACAATTCTGGTGAAAACTGGGTAAAATGCCAAAGTTTGCTATCTGCTTCACAGGGTGACAGATGAAAAAATGCACTAGATGCCAAGACACCAACAACGCACAGGAGCACTTTCCAACATATTTCCATGATGCCTTTTCCCACAATACATGCTAGTATATAAAAACACAGGATCATGCTGGCTGTGCCCTATCCTGTCCTGCATCAATATTTGTCAGTATCCCCCATGTAAGAACCTTAGCTTAGCACATATTGCCAGCAATGCTACTCAAGAACGCATTGCCTTGCCAATAAGAACATTCTCCCGTTGGCTTTGCCCATAATGCCCAAACGAGAAAGTTGTGTCCGTATAGCTATTGTGTGTTTTCCAGCTTGGCTTGCTGTTGGTCATCTTGGTGTGTATGCTTTTTGGTCCATGATCTTCTAGTTCGCAGACACGACTCAGTAATAAATGCAATCAGCGTAATTCTTTTCATAATACACTGCTGATTGCTTGTTTATTTAGGATGTATTATGTCAATATATGTACATGTTCATAAAAAAAGAATCACACAAAATACCCTGCTATCATGGTTCACGGAAAGAGAAGTAAAGCTAGAGCGTTGCTGCGACGCTCTGTAAAGAAAAAGACCATTGATTTCTTAAACTGTCAAACCTTTTTTGCCTTTCAGCGACGTGCACTCAACGCCACGAAAAACTTGTCTGTCTAAATAGTTTCTATAAGGACTGGACATCTATCTCTTGCAAATAAATATAGAGCGTGTAATCGACAGTCCTGATAAAGTTATGCTTGCGAGTGACTGCCTCATTAAACCGAATAAGTATCCACTTGAACAAACTTGGTATCCTGGCCTTATGTGTGTGTTCACAAGTTTAGTCGTGATATGTTTGCTGACCCTTTCATGCGGCATTGAGTACCATCTCATGGCTCACTCTGTAACGTGGAGAGGAATCAAATGAAGACAGCTTGAAATGAACCAGGCAACCTAAAAGAATGTTCATGATAAATAGCCCAGCAGTGAGAGATGTTTTACTGTGCTCACACTAAACATAAAAAATATATTGCAGAGTTAATCGTAGTCAGATTGGAAAATAGTGTGGGTATGTTGTCAGCATGCAGGAGTCAACAACATTTGTCGCTATAGAGGGTTTGGTTTGGACTACAACTCCCATCAGCCCTCACCAGCATAATCAATGGAGAGGGATCATGGGAGTGGTAGTTCAAACCCAGAGATACACAATGCAGACCCCTGCAGAGTCTCATCTGCCCTGTGCGCATCCTGGCAATGTCATATTATATATATATGAGTGATCAGTTTTGTGCAAAATGTAAACTCCTAAAAACACCAAATTTCTTTAATTCAACTGCGTATTCAATCTTTATGTTGTTTTCAATTCAGAGGCAGCGCAGCCTGCACATTTACCCCTCAGATGTCTTAACACCCGCATTCTAATCCAGTGCCCATTCAGTCCTGATTTCACACTCGGCCCAGCACCCGAGGCTAATCAGCATGAGAAATGACACATGCCTTTTTGTGCCCATGCCAACCCTGAAGAGCGACACGGATTGTCATTCTGAACTTTTAACTCAAAAAGCATACTCTGCATGTGATGCTGCTCTGATGTCCATTCCAAATCCATAACATTTTGCACACTTTTATGACCACACAACACTTCAGGTGCCATGTTGTTGCAGTGGCAGTCCCTATTCGAAGCTCTCCACAAGCCAAATTCAGAGAAATAGTCTCTATGTGGCAATCTGCCCCCATGTCACCCCACATAGTCACAATTTTGACATTGGTCATTTGCTGTTACTTCAAATTCATATGCACTCAGCAGATGCTTTCAACTCCCAATAGTAACCCCAGATACCATTATTAATTATAATTGTTCATTTATAACACGCTTAATACCAACGAGTGGTTTCCAAGCGCGGGATCGGGATTCAAACCGGTGTTGGGCTGTGTTGTCTTGCCTCCAAGACAAATGCGTTGCCCCTGACCTATCCTTCCTCCCAACACATCTAACACATCCCCACACATACCCTGTGCCCGACACCTGTACAAAAATTGTTTCCAGGCCTCAGAAAGCATTGGACCCTTGTGACCACGTGCAGCCCATGACACACAGAAATAAAAAAAAAAAAGATACTGTCACTGCGAGGGATAGGGCTGGCGTCGAAATCCCCCGATCTGATCCTATTGTGTGATACTCCCAGGAGGCTAGTATCTGGTAGCTACAACCACGAAGATTAACAGTCAATCGCTGACAGGAGATGCCAACACGATAGAATTGCAATTGGCTCCTCCAATCCTCTCGGTGGTACTATCAAAGGGTATGACGGCACACATCCCCAGCCATTGCAAACAACACTTTTCTATGAAAGGCATAAAAAGCCAAGCCCACAAAGCCAATATCTACCTTTTTCTCTGTGGGAATCTGAGGCAGACACACAGGAAGACAGTATGAGACAGCCTGGGCTTGCCTGACATGGTTTCTGCTCACTGCAGGGCACCATAGTGACTTGTTGTCCTCCAGTTGCTGCACATGTGAATAGTGCCATGCCCACTTAAAAATGTAAACTCCACCCGTGCACTGCACATCTTCAAATTCCATTGGCTAAAAATAACCAATAGCTTTTAATGGTGTGTATGATTGACGGCAGACCCTGGCTTCATATGGCCAAAGTCTGCATTCAGTCACACAATGGGAATTGATGCGCATAGGTTGAGCGAGGCAGCAGGGTCACACCTCTAACAAAGACTCTGCTCTCCTCTATTAAGCCAGCCAAGCTGAAAGGAAATTCGGAGGTGGCCCTGCAGAGTCTTGTACAAAACGTGCATATGCTGAAGTAATGATATAGACTCCAGTGCCATCTACTGGAGGAAAGAGGGAGCTGTTTTTATAAATACGGTGATAACGCTGCGTAAATGAAACGCATTGTAAAATTAAATGATGCGTATATACAAGAATTAAATGTGTAAAAAGGCCCAATACGCCCTCTATCTGGACTACTGGATCCGGCCATTCCATGTTGCCCATGAAGTTAGTTTTCTCAGAAGTGTTGTTGCGAAACGTTTTCCAAGCGAGTCCAACAAAGCAATTGGGCGGAAATTCTGCGGTTGGTCACGGGGTCCTTCTTTGTGGATAGGGACAATTGTTGCCGTTCTCCTAGAGGTTGGAATTTGGTTAAGCGTATTTATGATGTCTATTATCTGGCACATGAAGTTTGCCCATGCCGCAGGATCTTGTTTCAGTACGGCGTTTGAAAGTCCATCAGGGCCAGGTGCTCTCGATGTATTGAGGTTTTTGATCATACATAGCAGGTCCTCGTAGGTAGCGCTTACCGTCCATTTTGCTTTTTTGCTTTTTTATTGATCGAGTCTTTTTCAGGTTGGAACGATCGATCCGCGTAGATGTTTGAAAAATGTGCAACCCAAGTTTCTTGCGGTACATTGGCCGTTAGCTTGTGCTGTTGTTGAGCATTGTCGTTAAGTAGATTCCAAAGTTCTCTTGTGTTGTTCGATTGGTATGTCTTCATCATGGTTTCTGCATCTGTTTGCAGCAGGATTTTTTGTTGCGACTTTTTCCAGTTGTTATATGCTTGTTTCAATTTCGAAATTTGCAAGATGGTTTCTGCTGTTTGTTTTCTTCAGCTGTCTTACCGCTTTCACCAGGGCCTTTTTCTTTTCTGCTATTTCCTGGTTGTATGTATGCAGGTGAGATTTTTGTGGTCGATTTTTGATTGTTTGTTGGAAAGGAAGGAGAATCCACTCGTAATTCAATTTTTCAAGTTCTGTCTTATTTGAGGCGAGAAGTTTTGTCGGTAGAAGAGATATCGCCGATTGTGGAATGCAGAGCCTTGAAGTTCCATCAAGTTCGACTGGACATGATTTCGGAGTGGAGTCTTGTTTGATGGTGGGATGTGAAAACAGTGTTAGCTTGTTGTGGTCGCTATTATCAGAGAGTATCGTTTGGGCTGACTTAACCGATTCATACAGGGTTTGTGAAAGGAATATGTAGTCGATAATTGCAGATGAGGTTCCTCTGGCCCATGATGGCACATAGGAGGTGGAGTTGTTCCTTGCGTGGTTTAGGAGGATGAGATCTCGGGCGAGTATTTCATTCATCCACCTTGTTGCTTTTGGTGAAAGTTGATCATAGTTTCGGGGGGTGCCGTTTTGTGCGATTAAGTTAATGTTGAGATCGCCACAGAGTATTAATTCTAAGTGGTGATGGGTTCCAGCTAGTTTGTCAATTGTGATGAATACACAGTCGATGAAAGCCTCAGTTGTATCAATTAAATAAGAAGCATCCCAGATGTCTCTGGCTTGGGAGAACAGTGTTTCTTTTGGCTACGTTTTTTTTGGTTTAATGTGCATGCCCATTTATTATTATTAACGGTATTGATCATTATAAGTTGCAATGCTGAAAATATTCCCCTTCTATGTTCTCCAAACCCCAACAGACCTCACACGTCTCACAAATTTCCCATCACAACTTGTATTCCCGAACCGCTCACTCAGTCATACACAATGACATGCTCAGTCACACTGCCAAGTCACAATTTGCACTCTCCAGTCCCTGCCAACCTCTAAACCATACTCCCAACTCACGCTCCCCAATTCCTCCTGCAGTATACAGTCCTTCATTCGTTCATACTACTTCTGCATCTTGCATCCATTCTCCCATTCTATCACACTCTTCCATCATCCTTTCTCCCAATCTGCAGCTCACTGCCTCTTTCCAGCCAACCCCCCTCTGTTTTTGGCCCCCCGATTGCCCCGAGCCCAAGCTCCCTCTGCTTTCTGTACCTCCGATTTCTGGCCCATCGCCCCACTGCTTCCTCTCTGCTTTCTTGCCCACCGCTTCCCACTCTGACCCACTGCTCTCACTCGGTTTTCTTGCCTACCACTCCACAGCTCACTCATCAGTCCCCCTTTGTCTCTTTTCCCTCTCATACTGTGACCATTTGTTAATTTTTGAAAACTGTTGATTTTGACCCAGATCATTGGAAATTAGAAGGTCACCTTATTATCAAAGGCGACCTGTGGATTTCACAGGGCAGAGCTGTAGCGCAAATGATACGCTGGGCAGCCGTCTTGAAAACGTTTGTGTTGGAAGCGCCCTCCCGACAATGGTCTACAGGCTACAGGCTCCCCGCACATTTCACTGCGACGGAACCTTCGGGGCCACTACTGCAAAATGTGACCCAAAAAAACTATCCCGTTTGAGGAACAGAAATGCAAGTGAGACAGCAGCTATCACACTTAAGTATTGCAGTAGTTAGCAAAGACCGGTCACCCCTGTGCACCTATTCAAAGTGGACGCATAGGGTTGCCAACAGTTTCTGCACATTTAAAAGTGCATCTTGTCAATTTGGGATGCGCTTTTAAATGTGCAGAAATGCCTCTGGATTTGCAGAAAGTGGTGAAAAGGCCATCGGTCCTTTTTTGGATTGGGCTGCTCTTTGTTTGCGCAAGTGATGAGATGTGGTTGCGCATTTCATTTCTGGAGTAAAAAAAAAAAAAACAGTTGAGAAACTGGGCCCTTCAGTTTTAGTATTTTTTTTATTGTTTTTGCAAAACTTGGCTTTTTGGTGGGTATTTTTGCATAAAACTGGTGTTTTAGCACTTAATGGCAGTTTTCACAGCATTTCGCGGGATTGCAAAATATAAGCTGGAGGGTCCGAGTCACTCCATTGTTTCAATGTAAAGGCATGCCACTCCACATCCTTTATTTTCTATGAAATCTGTAGCAAAAATAATAAAAACGTATCAAACCGAAACTGTGCAGACTTGATATTTTAGGAACATAGCATTTTAATGATAAATCAGCTATGATTCCTGTGTTTTGTGTAACGGAAAACGAGTCTCTCACTCCACATTCAATCAAATGCAGTTTGATTTTATGAGGGTGTGTTTATCCAACAGGTCAACTTGGATCTGCCGGTTCGGATGCCACAACTTGCTTACTGTTTCTATAAAAAGGTATACAAGGCTTGTGCTGCCGTGCATGCAATACAACTGTCATAAAACTCCTCTGACGAAGAGGTCTGATAATTAAGTAGAGTTAACGCTGTGACGAGGACAGTTATTTGATTTGAATATTTGTATCGTAGGAGAGGAGACTGACAGAACACTATCTAGGCGCAGATCTTACGAAGAGTCAGCCAAAGTATGTAATAAGGATTAACAAGAAGAGATACGCTTTTAACTTCTTCCTGAATAAAGACAAGGAATAAAGTTTTTGAAGGTCAGGGGTAGTGAGTTCTAGGCTCGAGGGCCAAACACAGAGAAACAGCTGTGGATCTACAGCTACAACACATGATCATTCTGAAACCTTGTTGGGAAGCACATGCAGTATCCCAAGCAAAAAGATTCAGGTTGTACAGCAGAAGACGCATGGATTGTTTCTGGTTAGGTCGGACACATATTGGAACACAGAAAGAGAAACACATGTACTCCATTGCAGAGGTTATAGATAGGGCAGTATTATAGGCCCTGTGTGTTTAGTTGTCGTATTCCCGGTTATGATCTGTAGTGAGGTGTACAGGAAGAGTTGGACAGATGGAAGATGGGGTCAGACAGGTGCTGTGGTAGAAACGATGTCAGTGTATTATCATGGAAGCAGTGTCGCCATATTGGATGTTAAGGCCTAGCCTCATATTCCTTTTCCTTATATTCTGTTGAGGCCTAGGATACCATGAACAGACTATGACGCAGGTCCTGATGTGGAGCTGTGGCTCTGTGGAGCTCAGCTCTAAAAACAATTCCCTGTTCCCCAGGAGAGAAGCTGAGTTCAGGGGCACCTGTGGTGCACAGTTAAACACTAATTGTTTCCAGCTGCAGGGCCTTAACATGGTGGAAAAGGAATATGAGCAGAGCGAGAAGCAGGAAGGGATGCGCCTGGTGAAGGGCAAAGTCATGAGAATGAGGTTATGGAATGCCAATAAGAAAAGAGAAGAGTTACAGCACTACTGCCCTCACAGAAGAGTGGTCATCCCATTTGAATTACAAGCGCACGTACAAACAAAACAAATCCCTGAAATTCAGATTCAAGAGCGGTGCCCCAGTCACGTCATTACTGGACAACTGGGGTTTGAAGGAGATAAGGGGTAAGCCGTGTCTGCAACGTTGCAATTTGGGATGAGGAGCAGAGGCGATGCCAAAAAATGTAATACAAGGTCGGGAGGCATCTTGTGTGCAACTGGTAGAATGAGAAGGCCTACTGTTTTATCAAAAGCCCAGCCAGTTTACTTCGATCGATCAAGTTTGGAACAGAGGGGTGCACATCACGTGGCAGTCCCTATTCATTAATGTGTCAAGAAGTTCAAGCAACCAATCCCGTACCTGGATTCAATAGTGATGATGTAGGGACCACGTGGCTAGAGAAATGGGGATAGATAAGGTGTGGCCATTTGGTCCTGGGACTATAGGGGGACATTAGCATGTTTTATAGGTGGAAGCCAACTAGGGTGGTGGGATAAAATTATAACCCATGTATTCAAATGTTACGGTTTACCGCCATATAACCTGTAACTTCATGAGAATCGACATGTTCTGTGTCCGTTCGGTTCAACGGGAACACCCAAGACCTTTTGCATGCAATAAACCTTGTTTTCCATTACAAAGAGGTGCAGCAATCATTTGGCCTTTTGAATTATTTGTATCATTTGGGTTGCTATTTTCTTTACAGACTGAGGAAGGCGAGTTACAGTAGCTATAATGGCAAAGTCAAAGCTGTCTGCTGTCGGTGAGCAGGGCAATATGTGACAGGATTGATGTGTATTAGCAGCTAGTCTGTCTCCACAGCTGCTTTTTGCAACAATGGCCCGGATGCTGCACCTTTGATCCCCTTGCAGGAATATCAACATCTTCCCCAGTGCATAACCAACTCCAATGCTTTAAAGCCGGCACAGCCAAAGTCACACTCCTGCCAGGATGCTGACCACTTGAGTCCCTTTGAAGTCAGCAGGTTTCAGAGGGGGAGGGGCAGAGATGGAGTATTTCTCCATTTCCTACAAGCAAGAGAACTGTGAGCATGATGAGAAGGGAACGGTCACATAGCTTGGATTGGACCCCTTCCAGCAGTGTTGCTCTGGACAAATCCGCTGTGACACTTAAGGAAGAAGCTCTCCTCCTTCGTTTCATCAATGGACTATTAGACGAACAGTACAGGGTTGAAGTATGCCCTATAGGTGCCAGCCAAGCTCCCTGGAGTGGAGTGCAGAATAGTTTTTAATTAGTTTGTTTGCATATTGTCACTTGATTAAAAGTCTATATTGTAACTTAACCTTAATGGGATGTTCTTTTATTTTTAACCAGTGTACTGAAGCCGTATTCGTCGCTACTGTAATCATCTGAAAGGCCTCCTGCAGATATATAGCCTGCCCTCAGCCTATGCTACTGAAACAGGCAAAGGGGATAGTGGCAATCACCTTTATGATTAGAATCACTGATGGTTTAGTAGTAGTGTGGGGCTGAAAAGGCAGTTTAGCCACTACTCATCCATGTGGTCCTTCATGACAGTTATTTCATCACAGCGGTGGAGACCACTTAGGCGACAAACTTATTGATAGCTCCAGAAGGAAATGGACAGGGGAGGGAGGTCTCCTCTCAGACTGGACAATGAATATTTTTTTCTCCAACGGTCTTCCCCACGTTTCACTTTCAATCATAAGGTTGTAATCTATAAAAATGTTGAGCTCCGATGGGCGGGTCAAAATGTGCACTCCCCATTCGAAATTGCCGAGTATTAATGGACTCTTGACCAGTAAGCAATGGCGTGCTGTTTTCATGTGGAAAATTGCGGGGGCAAGTGACTTTTTATACATGACTCATAGCTTACAACTTTAAATGTGTATCCCGATTTGCAGGATTTTGCCGGTAGAGTGACCATGCAGCTCTAAGGATCGTCTTGAAACACAAAGTCGTTGCTGGCTTTGCTACTACCCGAGACCGATTGTGTGAGCTCCGTTTCTCCGACACCCTGAACATTAGAAGATTGAATGAAACATGTTATTTAAATCAAGAATAAGACCAAACAAAAACGGTGCAAATATGTTAAACAGTACTTTAAAAGTCAAGATAGCATTACAAATATTGGTGGAAAACACAGCACAATAGTGACACCACCATGAAGAAATAATTCCTAAAGCAGAACAGCAGAAGTCAGACGCTTCCTTCTTTGGTTTTCATTAAACGCAGCCCAGTGAAATGTAGGGATTCTGCTCCACTACCCCAAGTGGTTACTGCCCCACCTCTTCTCCAATGGCCCGGCCAGGCCTAAGTTTAAAAGCACAAACTTTGCAAGCCTTGCCAGCCTCGCTTCTTCGAAGAAAACCTCAGGTCTGGGCTCCCGTTTCCTGTCCACGTCAAGTGAGGGAGACAAGGATGGTAAGCTAACACTAGAGCCAAACGGCAAAGGAGCTAGAGTGAAATCAACAACAACAAAGCAGATGAAAAGCCAAGAAACACTGTCCGAGACGAAACCTAAGGCACCAACGAGCAGGCCTGCCTTCACTTGCAGGGGAACGTCCCTGCGAAGCGTTGATGCGCATTACGTCCACTGCATTTGCAATGTCAAAATGTCTCGTTTGGCGCCATAAAACGGAGATAAGGAACAAGACGAAAAGAAGAACGAAGAGGACCGCAAACAAGAATGTATGCGTGTGCTGTTTCACAGCTTCTGGGTAGCGACACTACATACGTAAAAGCGGGAAAAGCGTGGCATTCACATAATGTTCCAAACATAAAACAGGGGCACCAGTTGACCTTAACGAGGCAAAAGGAATTAAACAAAAAACTGCACTAAATACATGGTGTTTTTCTATTCAGATATTTTATATTACAACGTGAATGTATAACAATAGTTTACAAACAACAAAAACAACGTGACAAGCATATACTTTAGAGGTGCATTTGGTTAAGACTTATTACACTACAAGCTGCTTGATAGCCGCAATTAACGTATTACCCTTGAGTCCGATGCTTTTAGAAGGAAATAATAGCACCTGAACGTGACAGGAAATGAGATAACACATGGAAGTTGCAGCTGGCCGTGGTACTTTTGTATACATAGCAGATCATAAATGCAAGACAAGGTGACATGCACACTTCTACTGAACACGCAGAACCCCCCCCCCCACTCCCGATTTCGGGGACTTTGCCAACTTTATAAGCCATTCGTACCAGAGGCGAGCGTGCTGGCCAATCACGATGCTCAGAACGCAGACTGGCTTTGTCAGTAATGAGCTGTGTTCTGTGCAACCTGACTCCCCAGGCTCACACTCACCACCTCCCACTATGCACCCATCAGACTATGCCCCTAGGTTACCTACCGCCACGCCTTCCCCTCTGCTCGGCATAGAAATCGAGAAGTTCCTCCGCTCAGAGCTCCCCTTGCCATTTCCACGGCAACCATATTTGTAACACAGGAAACGGTTTGACCTCCATTTTTGTTCTTTTCTATTTCTTTAGCGCTTTCCCCAAAGCTTTGCACGAATATTAAAATAAACAATGTAAGCAAATGTAAACACAGAAGAACATCAGACGCCAGCCAGAAAGATCAGACCTTGAGCAGGGGTGAAAGTAGATGTTTTTTTTTTTAAGAGGCTGCAAAAGAGATGGAGCGGTGGCGGAGCGTATGGGAAGAGGGCGAGAGTTCCAGAGTTTAGGTGGGAGTGGGGAAAATGAGTGAAAGCAAACCGTGGCACGGGGAGGTTTGGGAATTGTGAGAAGATGAAGGTGTTAGGAACAAAGAGTGTGAGGAGCCAGATAGGATGGAGCCAGGCCAAGAACGCATTTACAAACTATACAGAGGAAATGAAAAAAGTAGACAGTTGTTAAAGACAAGAAGGGAGGGAGAAATATTGCTGCATTGAAAATAGAGCAATGGGGGCAAGATGAGAGGCAGAAAGACCAGACAGAAGAGCTTAACAGTAGTCTAGTCTGGGGAAAAACTAAGAAACATATATACAAAGTTTAGTTGCATTAAAAGAGAGAAAGGATTGTGTACAGTGACCACTGTAGGAGGTGGTAGCTGCAGGTATGAGCAGTGATCGAGACAGCGGCGACACGGGCAGAAAGATGAACGTCTAGAGTTCTAGATAGAGTGGAGGACGAGAAGATTTGCAAATCATCTGCATAGAAGTGGCAGGAACGAATGAAGGAGAATATGAACGTTAAAAGAGGAATTGAACAGAAAGAGAAGAGGGACAAGTACTGACCCGTGCACAGGATCTGAGGTGCGACCACCAACCCAAGAAACAAAAAATGATCGAATTGAGAGATAAGAAGTGAACCACCAAAGCACAGTGCCGGAAAGACAGAGGAGAGGGATGGGGTGAACGTAGGAGATAAATCAAAGAGTCTGAGAATGGAGGAGTGCTCGTCATGTAGGGCATAGAGAAGCAGTTCTTTCATTTAAAAGGCCCTTTTTGTTTTTAAACAAACATGGAATTCACTTCTTGAAAATACTGGCATTGATTCAATACAATGCAATACCCCCCGTTGGTACAATAAAGAACGTGTTGTCCTTCACATTTGCAGAGCTCAAACCCATCAGCCCTGATTGGTGGGCCAGTATGGCTCCACGAGACCTGGGTAACTGCCTGATTAAGGACAAAACACCCAGTTTTGAGACGGAGATACCGAAACCCAGTAAGCAGGTGCGGAAATTCCAAGATCAGCAAGTCAAGTGGACTCTACTGCTGTCTGTAAACCATCTAAAATGCAATGCTTTGGAAATAGCGAAGCCTGCATGGAATCTTTTTTCTACCGTATGCATCATCTTCCAGGATATTATAAACTTCCAATAAAATGCAAAGCCAATTCCTTAAAAAGAGCCTCTCTTCTTGCTTTCCTGCATTCAATCTTAAAGGCTATTTTGGAAAATCAGGAAACGGCACTGCCAAAGACGTGGTTTCAAAAGACACCAGCAAGTGTTTTGGTACTGGTGAAGGCATCGCAACCCAACATAACAGGGTCATCACATCAGACTACTTTCTGTTCAGTAGGCACTTGTACTGCAGAACAAAGCCAGGATGTTATAATGAAAGGGTATACGTGCCCACTAGAATTGCGGTTTTTGCCTAAAAAGTCAATGTTATGCTCGAGTAGATTTTCCAGGACATCTTTTAAGTAGCACTTAAAACGGATGGGGGAGGTGGAGTATCCAACTCCCAGTTCTGTTATGAAGGTTACTTTTATAGTGCTTTACACAATGCTGCCACATTGTCTCAAAGCGCTGAAGGTGAAGAAGATGGAAAAGGCTGAGACAATGCGATAAAGCAGTTGGCCCGTTCGATCAATCAAGTTGGGGGCCGACAGCAGAACTCAGAGCAATTGAACGCCTCCTCCCACATTAAAACCATTATTTAAAAACAATCCACAGCAATAATTCTTCCAATGGCGTTGATTGCATCCCACGCAAGATTCCAGTGCAACTGACCCCTGGTAGTACAACACACTAACCATCTTTCAGAGTGCAATAGAGATGCAGCTTCAGTACTCGTAGGCGGGATTTAAGTGAGCTGGGGCCAAGCCCCGGCTGCCTCCAAAAAGAGGGGCTCAACTGGGGCCCTGCCTGGCACCCCACTCCCGTTCCACAACACTGGGGTGACCTGTGCTGCGATGTTGCTAAACGATGGACTGACAGCAGTGTGAGCCATGGCGTCGTGCAAACCGGAACTTACTCTCATGGCCCTGTGAGAGAAGATCCATGCGCGACAACGTGGCTCGTACTGCTGTCAGCCACAGCAGTGGCAGCCAACAGCAGCGCGGCAGAGGAAGTGTCAGTTACTGCAACTTCCTATGGTGACCCCTCGTGAGAAAAAGTTGCAGCCCAAAGCCTGGGCCACCATTCTGGCCTGCCTGTGGCTGCTGCGCCCAGAACTGAGGAGAGGTTTGCATGTCCATGGTGTCAATGTGTAGTGTAATGTGATATTATCAATATTCGATTGGTAAATACGACTGTCAGTCTTATAAAACTCCACAGAGTGGATTGCTAAGTATTGCTGAAAATACACATTGCAGGCGACCGACCACCTGTCATAAATAATAAGGGTTTCCAGATTGGATGTGTTTTTTGTGACACTGCATCTGATCATATTTAAAAATGGGAATAAATAGTGTCCTAAACATTGAGAATTAAAGATTTAAAAACTGCAATCATTCGTTTATACAAATGCAGGAGGGTCCTTTTACATTTTTTGGGAACCACAAATCATTCCATCTGCTGAAAAAAATCTGCTTGATGAGCAGCATGAACAACCAATACTGAATAAAGGTGTCGACCTGACTGTTTCGGCCACAAGAAGCAGTTGCTGTGGGTGGTGCCGGCCTTCATCAGGACGGACAAAATTGAGCGGTGTTCAATCAATGAGTATTCAGGGTGGATCGTGCACGAAAATCCAAGCAGGACAGTCGGTAGTCTAGTAGTACCTGTTTGTAAGGGACCTGGAGATGCGAGTAGCTGGACGGATCCTGGTACTGAGGCAGCATGTTACTGAACTGCCCACTGTTGGAATGCGTGTATGCCCAAGCTGGACAAAGTCGGGTGAACACTCAAACGGTACGTGTGTGCCCACGCTCTCCAGGGCAGTGAAAGGAGCCGTGTGTGCTCCAATGTTGATCTGGCAATCCTCATCATTATACAGTATTGATTGACCAAACTGCTCATCAAGCTGATTTTTTCAGTAGATAGAATGTTGTTGTTCCCAAACAATTTAAAGGGACCCTCCTGCATTTGTTTAAACTTATAATTGCAGTTTTTATATCTTTAATTCTCAATGTTTACACTGTACTGTATTGCAGCTTTATTTCGTTTTTCCTGTGACACTTTGTTAGACAATTATATGTGAATGATGTCTACCTTTTAATTAGGTAAACTCATTAAAAAATCTGATTTGGATCAGAATATATTCGGGCTTACCCTCATTTGTTTTTTGCGCTAATCCCTTTAGCTGGACAGATCGGGGAATTGCCAGAAGCCCTTTAATTTACAAGAATTGAAATATTTGGCATTGCTCACAGCCAATTCAAATGATCATTTTGTATACCATTCCTCCACTTTGGTTATACTGGTGATAAAAAAAATAGTATATTTCCATCATTTACTCCCCGATTCTTCCATCCTTTACCATTACAATGGAATCTTATTATTTATATAGCGCAACTCTACAGTCATTAGGGTTTTTTCATAATAGCTCATTATATGAATATAAGCTATGAAGTGAATCAGAATCACTTAAAGAGCTGCAGATAAAACACAGTGCGTGCGAATAAATTATTTGCCTAGGATCACACACTTTGGTTGTACCAAGCAGACTGTGGTGCGATATGCACTTAGTTATGTAGGCCAGGCCACCCATGTGCATGCCCCTCAAGTCTAGCCACTCCCATCGAGCAAGCCACGCCCCCAAATGAGGGACCGAGACCCCCTCCCCCTCAATTTCTACCCCGCCCCAATTAAAGCACTGCTCGTGGGCACGGCAGAAAGGTACTTTGTCTCTGTGATAAACACTCGGATTACTACATTTATAAAGACAACGCCTGAATTTGAAATATCTCTTTATATGGCAAGTGCACTTGAAGGCAGCAAACCTAGTACAACATACATGTAGCTTAAAACAAATTACCAACACTATTCCTACACCAAGACGATTTCAAACGCTGAAGCAATAATGGAAACACAAACTCCACTTGTGCTTCACTGAAAGCACACGTCACTGCCTTCCTTGTCGGGGAAAACGGCGCACACTGTCTTGTCGAAGTATAAACTACTATGTAATGTAAGCACTGCAAAACAAATACGTTCTGGCTGCCGAGCCAAACCCAAACCCCAGGTGGCCCAGTAAATGTATTGCCATGACTAGAGGACAAATCACAACATTAAAAGTGTGGATTATTAAAGTATATCACATGCCAAACAAAACAAGCACTAGAAAATGCCAATTGGTTTTCGTGGTCGAAAATCCAGTATACCCTGAAATATGTTCATAATACTATTAATGGTATAGCAACATATGCTAAAATGTAAAACCACACGTAAAGGTGTTGCCAGTCCCAGGAGTATAAAAGATTAACATAAGAAAGCTCAGTGCAGCCTCAAGTGCCATCATGGGCCTGGTATAGCCATAACATGTAAAGGTTTTCCTTAGAAATTCAAGTGCTGCGCGTGTGCACCCTCAAATGTCCTATCAATGTTGCAAGACACACACTGAGCACCGTCATCTTCCAAAAAGACGCCTGCTCCTTAAAACGACTCAATATAAGATGATCGTTCAGAAACACTCAACTACGGAAACTAACATTTTACTTCAGATAATTACGCAAAACAGTTGAAAGAATAACTTACACTGAATTGTACTCAGCCTCAGAGCCTACTTAAAAGGAGTATAAGGATGTTAATGTTAAAGGATATTTGTACCACGCACTATCACCACCGGAGTGGTCCCGTGGCGGCTCTGAAAGAGGGAGAGGGGGGTGAGTTAGTGGGAATAAGCTGGAAAAGTGCAAGAGAGTAGTGATGTGCTGTTGGCAGCCTCAGCCCGGTGGGTCCGTTGGCTGGGCTTGGGGTGTTTTACGGTCGGTAGTATTCGTGTGCTGTTGTGCAAGTGTATGTGTGGTTTGTTTTGTTGTTGCGGTGTAGTGAAGTTTGTGTGGATTGCTACGTTTTAGGTTTGTGGTTGCGTTTGGTTAGAGTTTGAGAGGTGTATGCAGAGGGATGAAATTGTTAGTGGATTGGTTAGCTGGCATTGCTGGCCTTGCAATTATGTCTAGTTGTGATGCTTGCTATCATTCACTATGCATGGCACTTGCTAACCTTTAACATTCCATCCAGATGGGAGGCAGGCCACTGATCATTAGTCCATCCAAGTGTGGCACCCGTCATCACTAGCAGTTTCATCTGAGTGTGGTACATGCCAACACTCAAAATCATGTCTAGAACTCATAATCCTGTCTAGATGCGACGCAAGCTAAAGTTAAGAATTCCATCTAAGAGTGGCACATGCTAACATTCACAATCCTGTCGAGCATTCATAATCCCGTCTAGATGTGACGCACGCTAAAGCTAAGAATTCCATCTAAGAGTGGCACATGCTAACATTCACAATCCTGTCGAGCATTCATAATCCCGTCTAGATGTGACGCACGCTAAAGCTAAGAATTCCATCTAAGAGTGGCACATGCTAACATTCACAATCCTGTCGAGCATTCATAATCCGGTCTAGATGTGACGCACGCTAAAGCTAAGAATTCCATCTAAGAGTGGCACATGCTAACATTCACAATCCTGTCGAGCATTCATAATCCGGTCTAGATGTGACGCACGCTAAAGTTAAAAATTCCATCTAAGAGTGGCACATGCTAACATTCACAATCCTGTCTAAATGTGACGCAGGCTAAAGTTAAGAATTCCATCTAAGAGCGGCATATGCCAACATTCATAATCCGGTCTAAATGTGATGCAGGCTAAAGTTAAGAATTCCATCTAAGAGCGGCATATGCCAACATTCATAATCTTGTAGCATTCATAATCCTGTCTAGATGTGACGCACGCCAAAGCTAAGAATTCCATCTAAGTCTGGCACCTGCTAACATTGTTATACCCGTCTAAATGTGACGCAGGCTAATCTTGACCATTCTCTTATAGGTGTGACACTAGTTAACATTGGCTAGTATGTTAGTGTGTAGTGGAATGCAACAAAGCTGTACTTTAGGAACGTGCCAATATTGCAAAGTGACTTATGTCAACACCCAAGAAATGTATACATGTGTACAAGAATAACAAGGAAAAAACGTGAAAACGCTTTAAAGAATGGTTATAAATTGTGAAGGAAGGCAAACAGTCAAAACAACAGATTCTTGTGTTCATACCAGGGTTTTTGATTGTGTGGAACGCCTCGATAAAGGGTGAAACATTTGTACGTGCAACCATTAAGTTAATGTTGGCTCAGAAGTAGGGTTCTAATAAAGCCTAATCATTACCTAGGAATACAATCCAAATGGATCTGAATCAATCTATTTTTATGAATAATGTATGTGTTATGACATTCTATATTCCTAGCGCAGTACTTCACCTATGCCCACATTGTTCTTATATTGAGACGGACTAAAGTGAATATCAGCCTCCGCTAGGCTACTGCAGCAAGGACACAAATACTACCTCCAGGCCTATCTAATTAACTATAGAGTGGCGCACAGGCACACGTCGCTTCACTTTCCAAAACGGGTATCTTTACTATCTGTAATGTGGAGGGTATACTTAATTAGCACAGATTTCTGTTCACCAATAAAAGCCTTCCAACAACAAGCATTGTGGTTCAACTGGTTAACTACAATAGCAAATCCCACCACACTGAACTTTCAATGCTGTCTCGGGTCATGAAAAGGGGAAGCAAAGAGTTTCACATCATTACAAGTGACTTCTTGTAGCACAAAACCGGAAAACACTGCAAAACAAAAATGAAGAGGAAGAAATATATTTCGGTCAAGCTTGGGGTAACTAAAACCCTTCCATTAGTTTGACAGCAAAAGCACCCAAGTGCAATTAGGGCACACACAGAAAGCAATAATGACATCACCAGGGTGGATATGTAGCTGCTCACATTTGCAAGCTACCAATTTCTAGCAATGTGTGCTGCACTAGATACAAGTCTGAGCATATTACCACAGGGCTACAATAAACTCAGCTGTGGTAATCTATGTTGCGTTTGTAATGCCAGTAGAGCATATGAGGAGTTGGTATAAAGTGCGTTCCTTGTAATGCAATATGTTTCCTGGTATAATTGTTGATAAATATAGCGCGTAGTAGAAGGCTTTGGGAATCGACCTCTACTGCGCCATGGTCTCTGGGCGAGAGTGTTGCCCCAGAGCACTTCGGACATGTATTTGTTTTACGTTAGCAGGCATAGAGATCTGTTCGATAAAGAACTTCTCAAATCTCGCCAGACTCCATCAAGGCAATTTACTCGAGAGAACTGTACGCAGCCAATTAATCCCTGCTCTCCCCCCCCCCCTATCCCTCCAAGTGAAGGATGGAGAGGGCTGCAAGCATGTTTTCCATTTGCACGGAGTGGCCTGCCCAGCCAGGAAGTGCACTGCTGGCAAGACAACCGCGTGTTTGCCGACTAAAAGCTCCTTCGACTTCCTCGGCCCGAAACTCACACCAACCTCCCTGGAGCCGGGTGTCCGGTTACCGAGACATCTGCCCACTTGGTGTGTCACCAAGCCTGAGCGTGGCACCTTCTTCCAGTTCGCGGGAGGACAGGTTCTTCTTCCCATGTAAAAAAAATAAAAATAAATAAAAAACACACAAGCATACATATGCAGGACCGGTGCCAAGAACGCAACTCCAAGAGCTGCTGTCATCTGACAAAGGCCTTGAGGGGTCCGAAACCAAGCGGTTTCTCTCCCTTCACAGGGATTTATGTTGGTCATGTGCATTCTTAGTCGGGGCTAACACGGCACAGGCCTATGCTAAGCACGGTCAGAGTACATTATTCACCAAGGCCGAACCGGCAGCTTTCTGGTGGTTGTCCGTTTTATTTGCAAAAACAGAAGACACAAAATCAACTTTTTTTCCGGCCAGAGAAAAGTTTCATGAAAAATGCGATCAGAGCAAGTTCCACGTATTCATATCGTTTACTGTCATTGAAGAGTCCAGCTGCCAGGGTGGGAGAAGAGTGCACAGCGGGGCCAGTGAGCAGACACGGGGCCCCTGAGCAGCCACGGACAGCACAGCAGCAGACACCGCTGCACTGGCCGGGCACTGACCATCGGTTGGGTAAACACACAACACTCAAGAGCAGAGCACCAAGGACCTCTCACGCGCGTCACCTTTTCCAACTTAGGCATCATGCAAGCTTTTTCAACTTCCATGGCGCCATTGCAAGTCTAGGAAAAACGAAACCTGGGATACTCCATTCTTCCTATCGTTTTCTCTAAACGTGGAATCATGGCTTGTCAGTCCTGCCCCATTAACCTGCACTGTCTGGAAAGGAAAACACGACTCTGGGTTGGGATGGGGGTTTGGCAGGCAAATAAGCTATTTCAAAGTGAAAAACCAAAAACAGACGACTTTAAACCAACATGAACAAATAATATAGTTCAACCAGACAATAATATTGTGCAAAAAGCGCAAGATTATATTTTCGCCATCCTCAATGGAAGCTTGCAGATACACGAACCTACAAAGATCGTGAACCTATAAAAATCTTATCTGGAGACAGTCAAATAAAAAGTCACACTCGACTGTAGCCCATGTGCTGCAGTATCCCACTATGCACGCCTCTTAACAGACAATAGCCACCCATAAGTAACAACTGTCTGCAGCCATCTAAGGTTCTGTGCACTTTACTGCGCTTAAATCAATAAATAATAGGATGCAGAGTAGGGTCCCCTCAAATTCTCAGCACTGGTAACAGATTTGCGGGTACAATGTACTGTCCACGGGTACTTTTGGCTTCCCCGGATTCACGATCTGTAGAAACAAGGTTTATCATCCTGAAACCGACCAACTCCAGGATTGATGTGCCTCCCTGCTGTCAGCAATAGGCGGCCACGTAGAAAGTTTCCTGTTCAAGCTATTCTAATAAATGAAATAAAAACAAACACCATGCTCTGGGGCGTCCTTCCCCAATCTCTGCCCCATCCCAAGCGATCATTCAGATACCCTTCCAAAGGTATCACACACACCCCCCTAGCCCCAAGTTTATCCCCTTCCCAATAGCTGGTCCAGAACCACCCACCATTGCTATGATTTGTGCCATCTCCTAAAGGCTCAGGCCCATCACTTCCCAGGTTGTGACCCATTCAACGTCACGGATCTTATACCCTGGCTATCCCCGTGCCCGGATTGCCCTCTCACCCATGCTGCTGGCGGGCTACAGCCCGTCCTCTCGACTGCCTCCTGCACTCAGCGCCGCCTGATCCACCTCCGCAGCCCCGGGCGGCCTCAAAGCTCCGTTCGTGACTCTCCGGCCGGGGGGTGGCGGCCCATCCGCTGTTGGTCGTCAAACTCGACCGGCACTTCACCAGCCCCGTCACCTCAGCAATCACCAGAGCCAGTCACCTCCGCCGTCAAAACTCCAGCGGGAGAACCCGGCGTCAAATCCCGCGAGATCGCTGGCCTCAGGTCCCGGGCACTTCTATGTCACTTCCATTCCCTGCTGCCCAGACGAAGGGGAGTGGCCAACCCGCCAAAGGGGCGTCTCCTACGTCGAGGGGCGGGGTCGAAAGTAAGGAACACAGTGTTGAACAACAGTACTCGTGGTGAGTGGGCGGGGCTCTCCTGGGTTTGTTATTCCAAATGCCCCAGCGTTTCCCAAGGTGGCGTCTTGTCGGAGGCGCGACCTGACGCAGAAAGGGAGCGGCTGAAGGCGGGGTTTAGATTGACCGTCAAACGCAGACGGTGTTTGTTTGCAGGCCACGCGCCGCTGCCAGTCGAAGGGGCGGGGTTTCCCTGTCAGAAGTGACGGTGCTTTCCCCCCTCCATACTGGGAGGGGGCGATTTTGTTTGACCATCTTCCGCCTCCTGCCTGTAGTTGGCAGGTAAGTGCTCGTGACGTCATTCCGATGGTTCGGGACCGGAGGAGCTTTAATGAGGCTTTTTCTATGGAAAATGGGGTGAGTCTTTCAGGTCAAGTGCTGTTATGACAAGTCGCAGAACTGTTAACAAAATAAACACACTTAGAAGCAGCCTAAAGCGAGAAGACTATAACCTTACAAAACTGGCATATTTGGGGAATGTATGGCATCCTCCTCCTAAAGTTTGGCCTTTTAGTTCTTGGAAATAGTAGCCATCGTTTGATTACCCCATCCCAGGCAAAAAGAAATCTACTTTTAGGATTGTTTTTGCACTACTTCTGTTATGTTTTCAAGTTTTGTATTTCTGGGGGATTTATTTAGGATTTTTTACACGAGTGGATATTTTTCACTCAAGGTGGAGGATTTATTTAGGATTTTTAAGGGATTATTTTACATTTTAAATACTCTCTTTTATGTTCATTTTAAGGGATTGAATTAGGATTTATTTGTTAGGTTTTCAGCATTTTTAAATTATTATATGGTTAAATATTGAACATTTAGCAAAGAAAACGCACATGTTATAAAAGCATGACATTTAATTATCAATCAATTAAAAGGATTATTGCCACAATTTAAAAAAGCTAAAAAAAATCTTAATAGTTAAAAACAGTTGCCTACAAAATCTACATCACTCAGTTTTTACGTCATCATAATTTTTCAGATAAACACTCACTTGGAGATGAAACTTCCTTCATAATGTGCAGTGCAGCCATGCTCCATCTATTCCGACCATTCAAGTTCATTATTCATTGCCAAACAATTCCACTATCTAAGGTCCTGTAGCCTTCTAGGAGATGTTTAAAGTAAAAGGACAGTCGATCGCACAGAGCAGGGAAATTCAATTCTATGTCAAGACCGGAGGCTCTGATTATGCTTTCTCTTCAACTTTACTGATCAGCAGCAAAGAAAACATTACCAAAGAACATGAATACAAATCTTATAAAAAACTACAATAACCATGTTTTTTGAACATTTGTAGTTCATTTCTATTGGTCTCCAACTGACCACGTGACCATTCTTTAACCAATAAACCAGTCCTCAATGAACAAAAACTCCTGTCCTCTTTCCCTTCTTCCTCTTTCTTTGCTGCTCAGCAGCGAGTTAAGTACCTTTTTTCTATATTACAATTTCGAACTGTATGAATGCATGATAATTTCACCTAAGTGTGACGCGTTGTGTTTTACTGTATTAGGCGGAACATTCCGCGACGGAAAGGCGGCTCTGAGGAGCGGCGACCGTGACGGGGCTGGTGTTCCGGCGGCCGCAACGCCGACGATCCGTTATAGAGGGCACTATATAACGGAAGGGAGAGCGCGACGGGACCGCGTAGTTCCGGCGCTCTCTCCTTCGTTTGTTCGTTTTGTTGCGTTCATTTCAAACGTAATTTCTGTGAGGAGTTGATCGAGCGTGTGTGATCGCAAAGTGAGATCCTTTGATATATAAGATTAGGGGCTTAACAACACGCATCGCTCGAGCATAGCATCCTGTTACGAGCTCAACAGCGCTCCTGCAGGCAATATTCTGTCACCGCACCAAAAATCGGGCACAGTCCCAGGTAAAACCTGTGAATTTGGAAATTACTATTATATTTGGATATAATTTAAACCAAGGAAATCCTGGTATACATACTTTATATATATATTTGAATATATATATATTTATATTATATATCATAACATATCACTATTCCCCAGGGCCTGGGAATCATGAGTTCCTCTAGTGATGAGGGGAAGGCTGGGGTCAGCCAAAAGAGGAGCCATTCGGAAATGAATGTTGTCTTCCAGAAAGCCCTGGGGGCTTCTCTGGGACATAATCCGCAGCAGATAGCGCTGATGGAGGATTGGCTCAGACTATCCCAGGGCCTGGAGGCGGATAAGAGCCTTAAGGCTCGGATGAAGACAAAAGGGGGCAGTAAGTTAGCTCGCAGGGCGGATGAAGCCCACACCCCCCCGAGCACTCCACCTAAAAAGAAAGGTGGCAAAAGAAAGAGAAAGGGTAAGACGGTGCCTTGCAGGGGACGAGTATCATCCTCAGATTCCTCAGAGGAGGGCGAGAATGATTGGGAAGAAGAATACCCCGAGGAAGAGGAAGTGTTATCTATATCCTCCTCAGGCGATGACCAGGAAGCGTTAAAGAAAAGGAAGAAAGAGGAGGAGGAGATAGCAGATGAAGGGGATTTCGATCCAGAAACTCTGATCCATCCCAGATCCTCAGAATGGGAACCTCCCAAGAGGATTTCGGCATATCTAAAGAAGCGCCTGAGAGCGCCATTAGCCAAAGAGGCTAGAAGCAAGATGAGGGCGGAATGCCCCAGACCTCTTCTCCCTGAGGGAGCGGCAGACACGCCGGTAATAGATGAAAAAATGATAACTTTTATGAGTAAGTTTACCAAAGATGTGAGGAAGGGCCTGGACAGATCCTGGCGTTCGTGTCAGGACAAGATGTTGGATATGACGGGGCCCCTCACAAAGATTCTCCAGATGGGAGAAGAAGCGAAGACGAAAGGAGAGCCAATTGACCCAGCAATCCTTATCGGATAGACACAGAGGGCGATATGCATGTTAGGAAACGCTAATCATGCTATTACTACAGAAAGGAGGAGATCGTTACTAGTGAAGATTGACCCAAAATTGAGTGAATTAGCCTCCTCAGAATCTGCCACTTCGGCAAAAGGGAAGTTGTTTGGGGACTCCTTCATCAAGGAGCTCACCAAATTTGTAAATTCATATGCAGCTTTAGATAAAGCTCAAGCCTCTCTTAAAAGAGTGTTCGGAAGACAGATTTTTGGACGGGCCAGCAGAGGGAGGGGTCGTTCGGCTGGCCGGTTCCAATACAATCGATCCTATCATGACAGATCACAATGGAGAGATTATGAGGAACGCAAACAAACACCGTTCTTCCCTTCGAGAGGTAGAGGAAGAGGCAGAAACTGGCGAGGTGAACGTCAGCAGAACAATCCAGGTGAGACTACCAATCCCAGGTATAAATACCATAGAAGTGGGTGGGAGAACCGCTCAATTTTTACACAATTGGTTGAACATATCAGGGGATACCTGGGTGATTCAGACTGCGCAAGGTTTTTATATAGATTTTCTAGATACACCCCAGCAGGAGAAACCACCAAAGGGAATAGTTTTGAACAGAGGAGACAAAAGATTGTTAGAAAGAGAGTTGAGAGGTTTGGTAAACAAAAAAGCCATACGTCCAGTATCGGATCAGTCAAAGGGTTACATAAGCAATATGTTCCTAGTAAAAGGGAAACACAAGACAAGACCAATAATCAACCTGAGAGGTCTAAACAATTACGTGGTATACAGACACTTCAAAATGGAGGGGATACACCTACTAAGGGATATTCTAATTCAGGGAGACTGGCTAGCCAGAATAGACTTGAAGGATGCATACCTGACTATTCCCATAGCAGAGGAACACTGCAGATTTCTGAGATTCATCTGGGGAGGAACGACATGGGAGTTTCGATGCCTACCATTCGGACTGGCATCAGCCCCATGGTGTTTCACCAAGATGATGAAACCAGTAGTATCGCACCTCAGAGCTCAAGGGATACGACTCATAATTTATCTAGACGATATATGTCTGATGTGCCAGGAGAAGGAGACACTGGTAGGACAAGTGCAATTAACAATAGAATTATTAGAAAACCTGGGCTTCATTGTAAATTGGGAGAAATCCAGCTTAATCACAACACAGAAGATGGAATTCCTAGGGTTCATAGTGGACACGAAACAGGGAACCCTCAGTTTACCTATTCACAAAGTGAACGAGATCAAGAAACAATTGAGACACACACTAGCAAAGGGAGAAATATCACTGAGGGACATAGCGAGACTAGTAGGACGCCTTGCGGCTTCAATTCAAGCAATCTTCCCGGGGCCACTACATTACAGGGCACTCCAGAGATTGAAGATATATCACCTCAGAAAGGGCGCTTCATACGAATCAAAGGTGAACATCTCACCAGAAGTGAGGGAAGAGTTGAATTGGTGGCTCATTCATATGGATGCATGGAACGGGAGAGCCATATTTGGTTCATCCCCGGACCTGATCATAGAATCCGACGCCAGTAGATGGGGCTGGGGAGCCCGTTGCGGGAATCTATCGACAGGGGGCAGATGGTCGGATCAGGAGACAAATCTCCATATAAACTGTCTAGAATTACTGGCCGGATCTTTTGCAGTCAAATGCTGGACACAAGAGAGAGTTCAATGTTGTGTCCTTCTAAAGATGGACAATATCTCGGCAGTCAGATATATCAACAGACTGGGAGGGACAAGATCCAGAATTCTTGCGGAACTAGCGAAGGAATTTTGGGAACTTTGTCTGGAAAGAAGAGTTTCAGTGAGAGCAGAATATCTGCCGGGCCAACAGAATGTAGTGGCCGACTGGAACTCCAGATACCTCAGAGACACCAGCGATTGGAAACTGGACGAGATGGTGTTCCAGGAACTAATGTCTCGGTGGGGTCCATGCCAGATCGATCTATTTGCATCGAGATTGAACAGACAATTACCCCGATTTTTCAGCTGGAGACCGGACCCGGAGGCAGAGGCGATAGACGTTTTTCTGCAATACTGGGGCCATCAGAGGAACTATGCATTTCCCCCGTTCTCCATGATAACGAGGACTCTTGCTCAGGTGAGACGTCAGAGGGCATCACTAATCCTAGTAACGCCAGATTGGAGAAGTCAGGTATGGTTTCCCAGTCTACTGGAGATGACTTACCAAAACCCACTGGCCTTACCCAAGGGAGAATTAATAATACGAGATCCCAGAGGTCTCAGTCACCCTTTGGTGAGGTCAGGAGGGATCAACCTGTTAGCGTGGGCGATTTCAGGGGATCTTGGATTAGGCCAGGACTATCGAATGAAGCTGAGAACATCATCAACGAATCCTGGGCCCCCGGAACACACAAGGCTTATAGATCAGCATGGGCTAGATGGAGTAGCTGGTGTTTGGAGAGGAACATACATCCCGATGGAACGGATGTAGTACATGTAGCAAATTTTTTAGCTCAGATGGCAGCGCAAGGTAAGGCTTATAGAACCATTAACACGGCCAGATCTGCGATATCGGCTGGACATCCTAGAGTTGATGGACTAGCGATTGGGGAACACCCATTAATTTGTAGACTATTAAGAGGAGTAAAAATGATTAAACCGCCTAGCGAGAGATATAGTGAATTATGGGATGTAGATAAGGTCCTGAGACTATTTTTGACATGGCCAGATAATCAAGATTTGACACGTAAAGCAATTTCAGGTAAATTAGCTATGATTTTATGTCTGTTAGCATGTAAAAGATCTTCTGATATCAGAGCACTGGAGATTAATAGGAAGAATATGTCCCCTAATGGAGTGACCTTACTCATTTCGAAGAGGACTAAGACAGGTTTGAAATCTATTTCATATGAAGCTTTTCCAAATCAACCAAAATTATGCCCAGTTAGATGCATAAAGGCATACGAAGATATGACGAGGGAAGTAAGACCCCAGGGGATAACTCAACTATTTATAGCGATTTGTAAACCTTTTAAAGCGGTTAGACCGGCGACCATAGCCAGATGGCTTAGGTGGGTGATGGCAGAAGCAGGCATAAATATTGAGAAATATGGCGCTCACTCAGTCAGAGGAGCGATAGCTACTAAGGCATATAACATAGGTGCTAGAGTAGAAGACATTATGAAGTCGGCGGATTGGTCGAATGAATCGATTTTTAAGACTTTCTAGTTTAAACCTTTAGAAAGTGCAACATCGTTAGTGGTAAGTAAGCTTTGAACAAGCATAATCAGAGCCTCCGGTCTTGACATAGAATTCAGATTTTCCACACATTCGTTACAGAAAGTCATAATTCTATTAAAGACACGGAGGCGAAGGATTATCCCACCCGATCAATCGTAAGAATGAGATGTTTACATAACAGGTTTCTGGTATTATTATGCAAAAAATCGTATAAGAGGTATAATGAATATGATGATGTTGCTAATGATCAATGTTTATACAAGTTGTTACTAGATGTGGAATTTTACGATTGACCCACCCTGTATCGACTTATAGTCACTGTTCTAATTTATGTTTTTCTCTAGGGACGATGTCAGATGGCAAACAAGTAGGAAATTGAGAAAGGAAGAGAATATCAAAGACGTACAGAACTCATCCTCGCAGGGTCAAAGAAAGAGGAAGAAGGGAAAGAGGACAGGAGTTTTTGTTCATTGAGGACTGGTTTATTGGTTAAAGAATGGTCACGTGGTCAGTTGGAGACCAATAGAAATGAACTACAAATGTTCAAAAAACATGGTTATTGTAGTTTTTTATAAGATTTGTATTCATGTTCTTTGGTAATGTTTTCTTTGCTGCTGATCAGTAAAGTTGAAGAGAAAGCATAATCCTTCGCCTCCGTGTCTTTAATAGAATTATGACTTTCTGTAACGAATGTGTGGAAAATCTGAATTATGTATGACCCAGGGATTCAGTTTGTCCCTCTGAATTACATATTCTACAGAACCTCCGTTCTCTCTGGATCTTTTCCGTGGCCCCCAAAATTTCCCTGGACAGAAGGAGGTTTAACCTTGGCCTCAATAAGTTGGAGCACGAAAACGCACTTGGGAATCTAAACAGGTAGACTGCAGTAACCCCACTCCCGCATACAGCTGATATTTCGTGACTTCATCAATGGTATAGATCCTGTCCGCTTCCCAACGTTTCTTTTTTGCTTTACTAGGAAATAGACAAACCAGCTCAATTAATACATTGTGTGTTTCCATAAGAACATTGCAGTCGGATCACGCACTTATTCAGTTGAGGACACATTTTCATCTCCATTAGTCTCTTTAATTCCCACCAAATGGTATTTTCCACAGCAAAAGCTATCCTTGAAAGCATAGACAGATTCTTCCAAAGAATGCAGACTTTAATGGAAAGCTGTCCCATTTCGTACCCGAGGACTGCTGCTGGAACCCTGCTAGGGAGTTTCAAACCTCTATGCTAGAAGCAGCCCTCAAGGCAGGACCAGACAGATAATCCAGACCAAAGAAGAATTTCCGTACCTTAAGTAATTACAGGAAGGCATGTCTTATTAGAAAACTCGAAATACCGGCATTATTGAAAATTGGCCCTATTTCCTATTTAGCTGGGCAGCTTGTGCGGCCAGGGCAGTCTTTTTATTAAGCATTTAGAAAACCAAATATCACAACAAACATCTGCACCGCTCAGCAAACTTTAAATAGCCCCTGACCCACCCTCTACGCTCCCCAACATTAAATGGTTATTTCAGGGTAGTAGATCGCACTGACAAGGTTGCCAGGCCAGGCGCAAAAATGCAACCACACAGCGGCTGTAGACACCAGACACAGATCCCGCATCTCCCTGGATGCCCCTCATACTATTTTATAGGACTTCCCGCTTCAAGATAGGCTCATCCCGCCCCCCCCCCCCAACAGCTTTATCTGTCCTTCATGTACGCCACTATCAAAGCTTTATAGATCTGGGATAGAATTGCTTTCCTGGTCTCTGAGGCGACAATAACCCCCTCAAATGGTGTGAGGGGTCACTTCAGATTACCGCCCCATCTCTGGTTGGAAAATATCCCTTTCAGGTGCAGGTATTTCAAAGATGGTAACGCGTCAATACCCAGCACCTCTCTAATCTCCTCGTGGCCCAGGAACACCTCATCCTTAAACAACTGGCCCGCTCTTTTCAACCGGCTGTCAGGATAAGCTCTCAGTAAACTTCCCCTTCCAACTCTTGGTTTGTTCGGAGTTTCCCTTCCCCAAGTTTCAAATAATTCTCAATGCGAACGTGTTCCCTTCCCCAAGCTTTCAAGTCTTTCACCTTTCCAAAACAACACAATTCCTAGGGACACTTCCCAGCTCTGGTCTGGTTACTTTTCACCAATTTCATATAGTTCAGTTCCTTAACTTTAGATTATACAAGATTTCCTTTCTATTCAAACACAGGCTTCTTTGTGGGTGCTTTCAATGGCTTTTTCATAGAAGTGTGTACTCGGTCTAGGTGCAGTTGTCGGACCACACAGTCCACCCATTACAGGTAACACAACCGACACACCTTACTTGATGCTTCTTCATATATACGTTACCACTGCTTCAGCTTCACAGTGGTGTTTGGTATATTCTCATTTCACATCCTCATGATGCTTTATCATTAATTATTTTGCCTTTATTCAGCTGTTGCACTTTCACATACTCTCCTGAATCTTGCCAATGCTTCTTCATTCAAGTTACACAGTTCCTTTTACTTTTGTGGCTCTTCTACTCTTGTGGCTCTTGCCAATGTTTGTTCATTCAAGTTACACAGTTCCTTATACTCTTATAAAGGCCTGGGGGACATTGGACTCATGGTGAAAGGCGAATGGGGGATACTGTGTCTCACCTAAGGGTGCCCCATCCCGCTCCCCAAGTCTCCTCCATCCAGGTGATCCTCCATCACATATCCCCACTCAGCGTCAGGATTCGATAGCGACGGCCTTTCCCTGGCCACCGGGGAAGATGATCCAGGGAGTTTAGGAGTGAGAACACCCTCAAGTTTCTCACACTTGGGAAGACCGATGCAGTTGCATAATGCATCATGAGGGGATCGAGGGCGTTGGAGGTGCCGAGGCCATAGCAGGGACCCAAGTGGATGGTGGTGAGTACAAGACGCACATGAATGCCGAGCATCACACAAATTGTGCACACACAACAGATCAGGGAAATGAGTATAAGGAAAGGGGTACTAAGTGTGAAGTCAACATAAAAAGTCACTGTGCACATATAGATGAGAGGGTTTTGGGGTTAAAGTAAGCCATGGAATGGCATTATACACCAAAAGCATCCATGCACATGAGCACTGGCCATGTGCAGAATGGCATGACTGGACACATAGCGCATACCCCGTTGCACACAGAACAACAAGCCACCGTGCCATGAGTTCCATCAAAATGGACTCACACCACACATGGATGCATGCACGCCTCAGTGCACAATTCACCCTAGACATCTTGTACAGGCCAGGGCTGGACGGTCCTCAGCCCGTGCGACATTCAGTTGGACTGCCCAACGGCCCATCCTGATCACATGCGTGGCAACACCTGCTCCACCGGCCCAGGAAGCAGGTCAGGCTGAACAGCCAACATCACAGGGCCAGGCTGAACAGCCAACACCAAAGGCCTAGGCAGCAGGCCAGGCCAAACAGCCAACACCACAGGCCCAAACAGTGGCACACCCTAGGCGCACATACAAAGCGCCCATCATTCATCAGCCCCGCGCCTATCACACCACCACCTCCGATGAGGCTGAGGTAGCGGATGGAGGGCAAGCCACTGATGCCTCACCAGACCGCTCGACATATCCCTGCCCCCACCTTCAGTACCTCAAACCTCCACCGGCCTTCACGACCACCAATGTCCAACATCCGTGAGATGGATGAACGGATCAGTTCGATGGAGGCCTGGCACAATGAAATGGTGGAAATATTACGCCAGCACCTCAAAGAATCCTGACTGTTGCGTGAGTGTGTACAGACAACCGCCTGGCGCTGTGCCCATGTCCTGGGCCGCCCGACACCCGCCCTCATTCTCCTGGCATAAATGGTCTATGAGGGCAACGAGGGCGTGTCAGCTCTTGCTGAGCCTCTGGCATGCTCCCTGCAGGCTAACCAGGAGTGCATGGGGGCTCAGGGATCATACCCCTCCCTCCAGTACCAACACCCCTGTGAGCTCGGTGCAGAGCAGTCCTAGGCGCCGCTCATGACTAACGGCATACCTGCCCATGGCAAGGGTTGTACCATGAAACGGTACTGGGAGTGAGACTGTGGACTATCACATGAGATGCTTTGTTGTTGGGGTGTGTGGGGAGAGGGTGGTGGGCACAGGGTTTAATCTCTAGTGTAGTTAATTTCAATATATTTAATTCATCACTTGCAACAATGAGTGGACTGTCCTTATTCATGTGTATACATTTTATTGTGTGAGCACATCGAATGCAGTAATGTAGCATGGGTAGTGCACAGTGTGGGGCCTCAGAAGAAGTTGTCTATAAGTTCTTGTTGGACAATACTCCCGTCCCTGGCGTTCATGTGCATGTGCCTGTGCCTGGCTGGTGCTGCCTCGCCATCATCATCTCCACCGCCCTCTGGTGGTGGCATGTGCAGGTCTGGGGGCAGGGGTGTGTTTCGTCTGATGCAGATGTTATGCAACATTGCACAGGCCAGGACTAGCTGCCCTACATTCTCTGGCCTGTACATAAGTGCACCCACTGACGTGTGTAGGCATCTTAAATGTGCAATCAAGAATCCAAATGTCACATGGGGACCCACTGCTCCCACATACCCGGGTCGAAACGAGGGACACCTACTCCCCTTCCCCCCGACACATATTATATGATGACAAAAAGAACCTAAGCGAGGCACTGAGCGGGTCCCTCCATATCCATTGAGTCTGGAAGGAAATGCACAGATATATCGGCAGGGGAGGCAGACCAACCTTGATTTAACCCCTGTGGCACAATACACACCTCCCCAAAATCCAGAAAATGGGCCACTTTGAAACCTGGGAGAGAAAAGGGATATCCACACTGGCAGACATTATTCATGAGGGCGATTGATACACTTTGAAACTCTGCAAACGAAACACAGGTTGTTACCCAAGGACCGCTTTAGATACCTCCAACTCACACACGCTATCAACACCCAATTCCCAAACCTCACCGACATACCCACCTGCTCTCCCCTGGAAATAAATGTCCTCCCACACCGTATTCCTTCCAAGGTAACCTCCACCCTCTACCAGGCAATAAACTCCTTTGGTTCAGGGGAACTTGCTAACCTCAGGGAAAAATGGGGCCACTGGAGGCGGCAGAATGTGTAGAGGTTCTGATGTCCCCGAGGGAAATAGGCATTGACACTAAACTCAGACTGATACAGCTGCGAATCCTACACAGGTCTTACTACTCCAGAACGCAAACGGCCAGCTGGGAGGAAGAGGTCGATACATAATGTCGCCGATGCAAAAGGGCGGAGGGCACCTTCTATCACATGATTTGGGAATGTGGGGTGCTGCAGGAGCTTTGGACAGCATGCCTACTGCGCCTCTCTAGCATACTGGGCACCATAATCCGAAGGACCCCAGACTTATTCTGTTAGGAATAGGGGGCGAAACCAACCTCACTAAACATGAAAAGAAATTCCTGGGGGTGGCATTTGGGGAAGGTAAGAGACTAACGGCTGCCACCTGGGGCTCGGGAGATAAGATAAACATAGACCAGTGGTCCAATGAAATGGACAGATGCGCCTCCCTAGAAAGACGAATCTACAATGCAAGGGGGTCCCCCTGAAAGTTCCAGAAAATATGGGGGAAGTGGGAAGTATAAAAATATCGAAAATGGGAGAGCCCGATTACCCACTGCGCCCACCCGGTGGGTGTTACAAATCTTCTGTCCCTGTCGTGTCACTTACCATCAAATGTTATGTTATGTTATGCTATGTGCCGCGTCCTTGAGGAAAGGACTCCTAAGGTCATTGTGTACTCATGTTGTAGTTTTTCCGTTTGACAAAACCTAATAAAAAGAACTTGGAAAAATAAAAGAGTCCAAATGTCTGATCAATGGTTATCCTGGTTCGCACATGGGCATGATTGTAGGTCATACCCTTGGGCAAATGTGGATCCCTCAGTGGGGTCATTAGCCAGGGCAGTAGTGGATTTCCGGCATCACCTGCAAGGGGTGGAACACACAGTGAGCCATGGCATGTATGTTGCAGGACTGACGGTCTCAAAGCACGTTTGTGTTTTTTTTTATACATCATGCATCTTCTACCATGGCAAGTATGTGCATCTTGCACTGTGCTGCACTCTGTGACGGGCAATGAGTGTCATCCAATGGCGCTTTGAAATTTGATGTATAAATTTGATGTATAAGTGCCTTACCAATGTACAATAAAATAAATTCATACCATGCTGTGTTGTACTCCCTGGGATGGATCGCTGTGGGTGGGACTACAATAGCCACCAACAGGCCCTGCATGCATATCCCCATTGTGTGGTGTGGTAATCGCCAAGCCACCCAACAGTGTCTGCACACACTACATGATGCCCGTCCTGCGGTCTGGCCATTCACTGACATGCATCAACGCAGTATGACAACTTACATGCACAGCAGGTCCGAAATACACATGACCTGTTTGGTATCACAGTAGCTGGCAATGACACTCCATGGACGTTTTGTCCATCTCTCATTCTATCCCACTGATTTAACACCCCTGTGCTTGTCAGACTGTAGTCACAATTGTGCACCGGGCATTCACACAAGTGACAGTAGTGCACTACATGGAGCACTTTGCCCTTTGCATTGACTATGAATATGCATTGCAGGTGGTGCACGGTTGTGGTGTTGCCTGTGACTGAGGGTTCTACACGGTCAGTGCATGCATGCATGCATGCTTGCACCTCGCAAGAACATGCCCTCATGGGTCTGGGTGGGACAGTGCATGGCAGGACTTAATTTGGTGGAGTGGCAGTGATGCATTCTGCTACCTGTAGTGTCTTGCCTGTTTTCACCCGCAGGGTACAGGTATGTCATTGCCACTGACTGAAACGACAATCTGGTGATACACCACTGTTTTGTGGACTGACAATTGGGTATTCGCTATTTGTTCCTGCTGATGCATGGTGGTTGTGGGGCATGCATATTTGTCATGCCCCCCTTTGACCTGTGACCCATGCAGCAATGTGTGTGTGCTTGTCCATGTACTCACGCAACATCCAGGTACTTTGTCTGCTGTGTCGCGCCATGTATGCTGGAAGGGTGCTGTTCTGGAAGAACCATGGAGTTGTGGGTTGACCCTTGGAACCGGACACAGCAGTACGTGATGGTCAGGTCGGCGTCACAGGTCATTTGTACGTTTTGGGAATGGTACTGCTTCTGGTTCCTGTACACCTCCTCTGTGGCTTGGGAGAGCACCAGCTCAACATGTGTGCAGTCCAATGCACCAAGCACGTTTGGCATGCTTGCAAGTGCGTAAAAGCAGGCCTTAGTGGCATTTACTTGTGGCAGGGTGGTTATTAGGGCGATGTGCTGGCCCACATGGCCCAAGAGGGCCTCCATTACTTGCACCAGCACTTTGCAGAAGGCACGCTGCAATATGCAACGCAGCTGGCCCACAGAGTGCTGGAACGTGCCTGTGGCGAAGAAGTGCAGGACCGACACTAGGTTCAACAGCGATAGTGTGGCTGTCCGGATGCCGATCCTCCCTGGATTAGGTTCAGTAGTTCATGTATTGTCTCCCTGTTTAGCTGACACAAGGTATGTATAGGCCTATCTGGCAGGACCAAGGGTGTGGCCCTTGTGCAGGGTCTGACTGCTTGCCACAGCCTCGCCACTTGCATCCCAGCCATCATCTCCTCCTCTCCCTGGCCTCCTGTCACCATTGGTGCTGCTCCAGCTCATTCAGTTGCACTGTAGCGCGCAGCGCCTCCATGTCCATTGCTACCACTGAGAGAGGCAGCATTGTTGTGTTGGGGGAGTGTTGTGGGTGTGGGCCTTTTCTATTGTTCCTAGTTGTGTTGGGTGCCCCTGGGCGGAATTGGTGCACCTGTGGCTTAATTAGCCCCACCTGGGACCATTTACCGCCTGGTCCACGGTGCTGGTGTTTCTGGCATGGATTTTCCGGTACTACCAGCATTTTTCTGCTGGTAGTACCGGAATGTCCATGCTCGTAATGTGGTGGTGGCCCTGTGATGCCGGTATTACTGGCATGTGTCTGCGGGGGTTCCGCTTCTACTGATGTCTGTGTTTCCGGCACTGGTAGAACAGTGTGCAATGGTACTGGTGCTGGTGTTCCCGTCGACATGGCTTAGAATTTGCCGATCCGGTAATAGTGCTGGTACACAGTGCTACCGGCACTTTATTACCGGACCCCCAGACTTGTAATGAAGGCCACTGTGTTCTTAACTCGCTCTCCCAATTCCACTGCTGTTTCCCCAGGGTTTAATTTAATGCTTCTAAGTCCCTGTCAATAAAAGTTACTAGTCTGTCCCATTCTTTTTAAGAGACGCTCCTTGATTTCAGCGAAGGTAGCTGTCCGCACTAGATTTAGTAACTGATAGGAGGTTTGTAATTCCCTCTTCAGTTAGGGACCTAGATAACAGAGTTTCAAATCCCCCCGCCCCCATCGAAATTGGGTGGCTAACCTTTCAAAATGTAAGAAAAAATATCCTGGTCATCTCCCTCTTTCTAAAGCTGAAGCATCTGTGGTATATTAGGCCTTTCTTGGGTGACAATAAGCCGTTCCAGCCCTGTCTAGAACAGATCCTCAGCTTGTATCTGGTGTGCTGCCAATTGGGCCAACATGGTTTCTACTGTGGCCATGATGTCTTTAGGCAGGATGTTTTTTTTGGTTGGGGTTTCTTCAGAATAGGAGAGGGAAAAGAACGGCGTCCTCCTCTGTTTCTGGGCTTGATTCACTCTGGGTTAGGTCGGGAGGATTTGTGCCCCTTTTCTCCCCTGTAATCCAAACCAACTCTTGGGAAGTGGAAGGCGGAGGTATAGGGGAGAAAGAATGAACCCTTGTGGTTTTTGAATGTTCAGGAGGACTTGTGTCAACTTGGTTTAATTGGTAGGTGGCAAGGCTAAGAGTGTCGAGAAGGATTTGTGAGTCATATACTTAATCCTGACACCTAACTGAAACTGACACTGAGTGGCAATGAAGATTCCCCCTGCTAATAGCGCAGGGAGCTCTTGATTCTATTAAAGACAAGGAGGCGAGCATTAAGCTTTCATCTTCTTTATTCTCTACTCTCCAGCAGTTTCAACAAATATAACTTTGTAAACTTTCAATTTAAATGTTTTTTTTTTTAAACAAACTTCAAATCCCATCAATCCTGTAGTCCCCTAGTCTCTGGCCATGTGACCTAGTCCTTCCTGTTCCTCTGTTCTTCCTCTTCTTTGACTGCTTGAACTTGTCCTTTCTCTTTAACTGTGCACTCAACTGTTGAACTTGTGCTGAACTTCCTGCTTTGTACCAGTTCGATCTCTCACATATGAGCTTTCGAAGCTGTTCTCGACGACCTGCTCTGATTCGGGCTTTCAGCTGTTCTTTTGCTCATCCCCTAAAGTTAATAAGAAACAAAATGGTATACGTTAGGGCGGGAATACACACCCTATTCTGGAAGAAATAGCCATGTTAATTATCAACAGTACTTCACAACATGTATTTCATCATTGCATTCATTGTTTATTCGGGATGTGAATTTAATGCTCTCCTCCTTGTCTTTAATAGAATCAAGAGCTCCCTGCGCTATTAGCAGGGGGAATCTTCATTCTATGTCAAGACGGAGGTGAGCATTAAGCTTGTTCAAAGCTTCTTACTACTACTCCTGCCATTGCATTAATAGGTTGGTAGTAAAACGTTCTGAATGTCATATCAATAGCCCAGTCTGCGGCTTTCATGATGTCTTGTAATGTTGCACCTAGTCCTAGTGCTTTCGAGGCCATCGCTCCTCTGACTGAGTGTGCCCCGAAACTTGTCATGTCTACGCCTGCTAAACTCATAATGTTTCTGACCCACCGTGCTATGGTGGCTGTTGCTACTCCTCTGTGTGGCTTTCTGCGCGCAATTAATAATTGAGTCGTCCCTGCCGGTCTTAGTTCGGCTGTTTTATTTTCGGATTCCTTTATACATGCCGCTACGCACCATTTCGGGTGCTCCTGCATGTACGGGTATGTGATGGTACTAGAATCCGTTTTAGTTCTTCTGGCTAAACTGAACGTAACGCCTTCCGGCCCGTACGTTCTCCTATTCACTTCTAAGACTCTCCCATCTGCTACTCTCCTGCATGACACCAAGCATAGTAGCATGGCTAGTTTTTCGGACAGCTGTCCTAGGGACAGATACTTGTTGTCGGGCCAGTCCGCATATAGTTTCAATACTATTGCTACATCCCATAAAGATTCATATTTCGGCTGCGGTGGTTTCCTGAATCTTATTCCTCTTAGTATCTGAATTACTGCTATGTTCTCTCCCACCGGTACTCCTTCCACGGGTAGGTGACCTGCTGATATCGCAGATCTGTATACCCCTATTGTTCAGTATGCTTCGCCGTCCTGGAGGAGTTCCACTAGGAAATTCAAGATCTCAACTAGAGGGGCAGAAACGGGATGAATATTTCTCCTTCTGCACCATGTCGACCACTTGTTCCAAGCTGCGTCGTAGCTCCTTCGAGTTGATGGAGCCCATGACTCTGCGATGAGACTTGCAGCTTGTGACGAAATGCCCGGGAGATTCCAGCGTCTCCTGCTATCCTGCACGCCATCAATGGCAGTGTCCCCTTCACTCTCAGAGGGTGAGATGACCCAGCTGGGTCCGTGAGGAGGTGTTCTCCTTTGAGCAATATTCTCGGGTAATCTACCAATAGTTCCATGAGTGCTGGGAACCATACTTGGGATTTCCAGATCGGAGCTACCACTATCAGTGTATCTCTGCGTACCTTTGCTAGTACTCGGTTCATCATTATGAATGGGGGAAAAGCGTAAAGCGTGTGCTCCAATCTTGTAGGAAAGCGTCCACTCCGGCTGCCGCTGGGTCCAATCTCCAACTCAAGAACCTCTCTTTCTGAGCGTTCAGCCTGGACGCAAACAGATCTGTGTATATTGGGCCCCAGATCTTTTCCCGTTTCTGAAAAATCATTCGGTCCAGCATCCAGTCGCTGGAGTCTGAGAGATGTCTGGAGTTCCAGTCCGCTACTACATTCAACGAACCTGGTAAGTATTCGGCTACCACCGAGATCCCTGATTCTAGGCAGGAATGCCAGAAATCCTTGGCTATTTTCGCCAGCAATGTGGACCTTGTCCCTCCTAAATGGTTGATGTATTTGACTGCCGAAATGTCCATTTTTAGCAGGATACATGAGTTCACTTTCCCTTTCGTAAATGCCCTGATCGCAAAGGATCCGGCTAGTATCTCTAGACAGTTTATGTGTAATTGGAGTTCCGATGCGCTCCATCTCCCTCCTGTCTGGAGATCCCCGCACCAGGCTCCCCAGCCTGCTCTGCTGGCATCTGATTCTATTATCAGGTCTGGGCGGTCGCCGAAAATGGCTCTGCCGTTCCAGGCCTCCATGTTCGCTAACCACCATTCCAACTCTGTCCTGGACTCTTGATCTAAGAGTACCAGCTGGTGGTAGTGTAGGCCTTGCTGAAGATGCCGTATCTTCAGCCTCTGAAGGAATTGGTAGTGTAATGGCCCTGGGAAGATTGCTTGAATTAATGCCGCTAGTAAGCCTACTACTCTCGCTATGGTGCAGAGTGTTATGCTCGTTTTGCTGAGACATGCTCTTATTTCTCTCTTTATGTCTCTGATCTTTTTGTTTGGGAGTTCCAGTGTCGCCGACCTGGTGTTTATAATAAACCCCAGGAATTCTATCCTCCTCGCCAGAGCCATCTCCGACTTCTCCCGGTTCACTAGGAAACCTAACGAAGTTAAGAGGTGTACTACCCAGTCGGTCTGGTAGACTAGAGTCTCTCTGCTGTCGGCCATCAGTAGGATGTCGTATAGATATATAATCATGCAAATTCCTTTCCCTCTGATCGCTGCGGCTACCGGCTTCATCACTTCAGAGCCCGAAAGGCATTGTTGCGAACTGCCATAATTGCCCATCCCAGTCGAATGCTAGGAATGGACGGAAATCCCTCTCTACAGGAATCATAAGATAGACGTCTTTCAAGTCTATCCTCACCAGCCAGTCCTTCTGTCTGAGCTTATCTCTGAGCTGGTGGATTCCTTCCATTTTGAAGTGGTTGTAGGCCACCCAGCTGTTCATGTGCCTTAGATTTATCACTGGTCTCACTTTGTCTTTTCGGTGAACCAGGAACATGTTGCTCACAAATCCTGGCGGCGCTATGCATGGTTCGATCGCCCGTTTCTCTGCTAGGCTTCGCACTTCCACGTCTAGCAGCTCTTTCTCGGCAGCGTCGTGACTACGGGGCGTGGGGCTTGGTCCTGAACGGGGGTTTCTGTGAATTCTATACACATGCCTTTCACTGTTTGAAGGACCCAAGCGTCGCTGGAAAGCGAGCGTCAGTTTTCCCAGAATATAGCTGTCCTCCCCCCTACCGGTGGATATGTAAAGTTTCTCACCTGTGGGTAAGTTTTGTCCTCTTCCCTGTCCTCTGCTTCGTCTTCCTCTAGGGAAGCGGCCTCTTGGGGGAAAGAAGGTATCAGGCTGCCTGGATTCCCAGTATTGGTTTCTGTTGTACTGAGGCCTTCTGGATGCTTGGTATCGACTGGTCGAGCGACCTCTGTAGTGACCGGTCCCGCCAAAAACTCCCTGGGAAAATTTTCTTCATCGAAGCCTGTGCTTTCTCCAGGGAGGTGTAGGTCCCTACCAACCTCCCCATCTCCTTACCAAAGGTCTCTCCGAACAATAGGCCCTGCGCTGCCTCGCCGGCTTCGTATGACGACAGATCTCCTAGTTTCCGGTCGATTTTCAAGAGGAGGCCTCTCCTGCGCTCCGATGAAATCGCGCAGTTCGCGTTTCCTAGTATACATACGGCCCGTTGGGCCCAGTTCGCTAGCACTCCTGGGTCTACCTCCTCGCCTGTATCTCTGGCTCGTTCGGCTAGGTCCATTATTTTAGCTAGCGGACCTGCCAGGTCGAGGAGTTTTTCTTGGCAGCTTCTCCAGGAGCGGTCTATGCCGTTCCTCGGGTCTCTGTTCGATTTGGAGACGAACAACAACATTTTAGGGTCCAATTCTGGGGCTTCCGTGACTTTTCCCGGCAGGTCTGGTCTTGGACATTCAGCCCTCAGTCTTTGTCTGACCTCTTTTTCGAGAGCTTTCCTCATCTCTGCGTCATGTATTTCGCCACTCTCTGCGATGGCACCGACTCCAAGGATCTCGGATTTCTGATTTCTTCCGGTTGGAACATGTCCACCGTTTCGTCCTCTTCTAGGTGGTAGAGTTTTCGTTGCCTTTTCTTAGGCGGAGGTTGGCTCCCCTCATCCCCTTCGTTCTCTGCATCCGCTTGAGTGGATGTGGGGGATATCGGCGGTTCCTCGTCTGGGAAGCCTTCTGGGGGTTCCTCCTCTGTACAACCCATATTGTCTTCCCCTGGGTAAGGGGTCCGGAGGCTCGGCACCTGGGAATCTTTCATGAATGCTTCCTTTAGTCTGAGGAACGCGTCCGTAGCCTCTGGGGCTTCTGTACTCGCCCCTGTCGGTTGGCCCGGGGGGTCAGAAGAGTCTTTGCTCTTCCGGGCCCTGTTACACCCCTTAGGGTCGTTAAACGTTGCCCTTGTGGACGCGCTGTCTTCCTGCTTGGTGCGTTCTTCCTTCTGGCTCAGGAATAGTTCTATGGTATCTAGCCTTTCTTATAAAGGCCGCACGCCTTGGGCCACTGCCTTTGTCAGTGAATCTCCCAGCACTTCTTTGAAGCTATAGGCTAGGTCTTCTTGGTAGACTGCCTCCTGCTCCTCTTCGCTCCACTCGAAGTTCGACATTGTGCTGGCCGGTGCCTGAATCAATACCTGTCTAGGTGTAGTGGCGCGCCCACAGATTCACTTTGCTCGAGGCTGCACCTTCCTTATACAGTATGTATGTTTGCAGGATATATCTTTCTTATTTACCTGGTAATACTCTATAATCGTGCGGCTCTGCTGTCTAAAGCCACGCCCCCGCGTAGGAGGTGTTCACTATTGGCGCATTCGCTGCGCGTGGCCGTTTCTGCTCGGCTCGCAGGAAGTTTCCCACCTGCGTAGAGCTCCGCCCTTCCAAGGGTTGGGGCTGCGAACTCGCGCTCTGCTAGGGGGTACGGCAGGCTCCTGAGGTGTCGTGCATTACGACACAGGGCCTCCAAATCCCTTTTAAACACTAAAACACTAACACTCGCGCGCTCTACTATAATGTTTATTCTATTATTGTCCATGGTGTACAATTCCAATTACGTTAATGGCATAAAACACGTTTTGTCAAGCGAATATTACCGAGCTAAGATATAGAGGTACTTATCTTGTGGAGAGCAGGAAAAGAAGAGGAAGGACAGAGGAACAGGAAGGACTAGGTCACATGGCCAGAGATTAGGGGACTACAGAATTGATGGGATATGAAGTATGTTTAAAATAAAAAAAAACATTTTAAATTGAAAGTTTACAAAGTTATATTTGTTGAAACTGCTGGAGAGTAGAGAATAAAGAAGATGAAAGCTTAATGCTCACCTCCCGTCTTGGCATAGAATTAAGGTTTTGATTTTTGAAACTTTTTCCTGGGCCTGGAAATAGTTATAATAGTTTATTTTCCAGAGGGATGTTGAACTACCTGAAGCATAAGGGTCTTCCTTGCTCCTTATTGTACAGCATCCCAATGTATATCAGTTGAGAGCATCCCACCCCGACACCATTTGTGAAGGCATCATGAAGTAGACACAGACAACTGAATAAAGTTTGGGCTACAAACATTTATTAAATCAAAAGGTTGGAAAAAGGCCCTACCTAAATACAACTAAGGCTAGTCTGTGTCAGGAAATCCGAAAGAATGGCTGTCTGTTCAAAACCTATACTTGCCCTCCATCTAATTGTATACAATCTGTAGTGATGTCGGCTTCAAAATAAGTAGTGTTCAATAAAAGTTCATCGCTTCTTCCAGCTCTTGGTTTGTTAGGGGTTTCCCTTCCCCAAGTTTAAAATAGTTCTCGATGCAAAGGGGTTCCCTTCCCAAGCTTCCAAGTCTTTCATCTTTCCAAAACAGCACAATTCCTAGGGACACTGCCCAGCTCTTCTGGTTTGGTTACCTTTCACCAATTTCATATAGTTCAGTTCCTTAATTTCAGATCATACAAGAGTTGCTTTCTATTCAAACACAAGCTACTTTGTGGGTGCTTTCAGTGACTTTTCCATAGATCTGTGTACTTGATCTAGGCACAGTTCTCAGACCACACAGTCCACCCATTAAAGGCCATGCTACAGACACACCTTACTGGCTTCTTCTTCTTCATACACACGTTGCGACTTCTTAAGCTTTACAGTGGTGTTTGGTTCATTCTCCTTCCACATCCTCATGATGCTTTATCATTACATGTTTTGCCACCATTCACATGTTGCACCTTCACATACTCTCCTGGCTCTTGCCAATGCTTGTACATTAAAGTTACACAGTTCCTTATACTCTTGTGGCTCTTGGCAATGCCTCTTCATTCAAGTTACACAGTTCCTTATACTCTTGTGACTCTGGCCAATGTTTGGTTGCCAGTGTGTGTTTTCTCAAAACACACAGTTCCTTATATTCACATGGCTCTTGCCAATGCCTCTTCATTCAAGTTACGCAGTTCCTTATACTCTTGTGACTCTGGCCAATGTTTGGTTACCAATGCTTGTTTTCTTAAATTACACAGTTCCTTATATCTCGACGTTTCACAAAGTTGCTTTCAATCAGATCGGTATTCAAAAAGTGCTTACATTAATTTTATTTGGTTCGGTATTCAAAAGGTAGTTCCTTTGGGGCGTGGCCAGCAGTACCACCGATGTGGCAGCTCTGCTGATGGCCTCCGTGTGAAGCCCATCTAAACGCTATTATTTAGTGTTTCTTTTAGAGCAGCGAAGCGCCTATGTGCTTGTATTGAGGGGCGCAGAATGCATTAATTCCCAGCAACAGGCAGCCTGGATCCTGCCCATAGGACAGGAGAGGAGGAATCGAGTGGGACGTGGCGTCCCTCCAAGATGGCAAAGGGTGGTGGCAGAGAACCCATACTTGACACTCCTGGCCCGCTATGATCCGTTTTCACCCGGGCAGTCTCCCATCCTCGTGGGTTCAATTTCGGAAGACTTGGCAGCCAGTTGAGGGGCCCCCCCACATGCCCACCCGGCCCATCCAGTGTCATTGAGAACACGCAGCGGCACAGCCCGCGTATGCGGCAGCGGACTTCAGGAGAAACGTCCCGATGTTCATGAAGTAAGCCTGCGAGCGGCCCCTGCCCCTCCCTGCATCTCGCGGCGTCCAGCACGGCAAGCGCCTGTCTCCCTGAACAAACTCTGTTTTACCTGGCGGCCTCATCCCGACGGCTGCTCCCTCTGTAGAGAGCAAGCCCCAGCTTGCAGTTCCTCCACAGCTGCCCGACACCGGAGCCATTGTCCCGCCCCCAGCCTGGCCTACTCCCATGCACGAATCCTCGACAAAAGTCTGGACAGCCCTCATAGCACCAACCTACGGCCCCCCTCTGTAGGGGGTGAACACACTGGCAATGGCATTGGGTAAAGACAGCTGTGCAATGAGTGGGGGCTAATAAGGACTAAAGCTACCTGGGGCAGACATCATGTGCACCCCAGTCTAGAGGACACTTCCACTGGCAAATCAGTAGATGAAACAATGGCCCCCCTCTACTATAACTAGCTAACCAGAGAGGGAATCCTCTCTGCCTTCAGGTTAGAAGTAGAGTGAAGACGGCCAACCCCGGAACCCGGCTTTCAGCTCCCCTGTTCTGTGGCTCACTGCGGAGAGAAGGTGTTCATAGACCTGCCAAGTTGCTGAGCAACTGTCCTACAGTAGTTAGCCCGGACTGGGGCGGAAAGGTAGGAGAGCTCCAGGAAACATATCCCCACTCTCCAAGTGCCTTCCTGGCACATGATCTCATGGAAACACCCGTCTATGAGCACTGCACCCTAGTGCGCTCTGGAGACAGCTCGCCAAGATGTCTAAGCATCTAAAAGCCCAGAAAAGTGGGGACATCACCACCATACTGCTCCCGCCTGAGAAAGTGAAGAGACCGGAAAGAGCAGCGAAATCCCTGCCTCAGGCATCACCAGGTCCCTCGGGCCAACTAGCCACCAAGGATGACATCCGGCATTTATGCTTGATATCAAGGCAGAATTTCGCCGTTGTATGACGGAGCTAACATCTAAAATTGAACACACAGACCAAAGAGTCACAGAGTTGGAGCAGAGCCTGGGGGACCTGGAGGATCAATCCCAGGAGCAGACAGCCTCTCTGCTGGAAGTCCAACAAAAGGTCCGTACCATGACAACCCAAAATGAGATCCTGGAGTATAAACAGGAGGATCTGGAAAACAGGACTCAAAGAAATAACCTCCGGATTAGAGGAATTCCAGCATGATTCCAAGGCCGTGATCTGTCAGAATACGTAGGCAAGTTTTTCCAATCCCTTCTCCCGCAACTTGAGAAATTGCAATTGCAGCTTGACCGCACCCACAGATTGCACACCCGGAGGGGTCTAGACCCAGAAAACCCACCAGACGTCATTACCAGGGTCCATTTCACCAGGGTCCATTTCTACACTACGAGGCAAGAGATCCTCTTGGCGGGCCGCTCTCTGGATGAATTGTCATTTCAAGGCTCTCCCCTACAGATCTATCAAGACCTGGCGACGGCTACTATTTAAAAACAGGGATCTCTTCGACCCTTGACCCTCTTCCACTGATATCAGAAGATCAGGTACACCCCGCAACTGTGCAATTCTCGTATTAAGGGGGTCGCCCGCTAGTTCACATGCTTGGAAGATGCAGAAGAGATACTAAAGACGTCATCACCAGGGGAGAGGGGTAGTTCTCTGCGGGACGCTCTTACTGACATGGAAGACCCTTCACTGAAGGCAAGGAGGCCAGCATGGTCTAAGGTTCAAAGGGGTCGTAATTTCAACAAGCTACCCGCACACTCCTGAAAAGCAGGCGCAGAGTGATACCAGAGCTCAGCACCTAGGCACCATAAAGTATGGCATCTAAAATTATCTCAAAGACCAGAATACAAATGGCGTGATGGGCTTTGCACGGTTCTAGCCTATCCCCAAGGCGGATGACATCTCAGATTCCTTGGGGTGACACACCAGCAGTTTTTGGCATTTGGACAGTTCGGAGTCCGTGGTTGGGACTCAGTCCACTCAGTTTGAAGTTGATGTTGGGTTACAAAGTTAAAACCTCGGTTGTAGCTCAACCACAATTCTCTATAACCCCAACCACCGATCCAGCCTGGCCCTCCCCCTCCCAGAGGGCAGCTGAAAACTTGGAAGCACTCCACCAGGCGCTGAACTTTGCCCCGCTAAATGTTAGAGGCTTCAACTCTCCAATGAAACTGAATTCTGTCTTAAAGCGCCTGAAGGATTTGGAGAGATCAGTGGTTTTCATGCAGGAGACCCACCTTCTCCCGGAAGACTTTCCTCACCTCCGCAGCAGAGACTTTCCAAGACAGTTTGTGGCCTCAGGAGGTTCTAAGAAAGGGGGCTCAGCTATCTTAATTGCAAGGGGCGTTCACTTTGAGGGGCTGGACACGATCAAAGACCCGGGAGGCCGATTAATTGGAATAAAGAGTTTACTCTATGGCCAGCTATACTCCCTGGTGTCCATCTATGCACCGAATGAGGGCCAGGATCTCTTTTTTGAGGGCCTGGTAACCTCTCTTCTCCCCTTTCTTGAAGGCCTAACTGTTATTGGAGGTGGGGGGGGGTTTCAACGGGGTCCCCGACCCTGATAAGGACAGAACATCTACTCCATCCCCTAAGGATATCAGGATGGCATTGAGTATTTTACGCCTCTTTAGATCACCTGGGGTGGTTGACACTTGGAGGGTCCTGCACGCAGAAGATTGGGATGTCACGTTCTTTTCACAGGTTCACTGCTCCTCCTCCCTAATTGACTTAATCTTGGCTTCCCCCAGCAACTGTCTTTGACAAGTGAGCTGGTCATTTCCCCAAAGGTTCTCTCGGATCATGCCCCGGTACATTTACAAATCAGTGCCTGGAATCTGGCCCCAGAGCCTAGACCACAGTGGCATTTATACAACCTAATATTTAACGATTTGGCCCTGCGAGATGAGGTAGCTAAAGCTATTAAAAATGACTTTCGAGAGAACCCCACAGAACTCACTTCCCCGGCTATCACTTGGGATGCTATGAAGGCTGTCATTAGGTGTATACTGATCTCACACACTGCAGCTTACCACAGACTAAAGAAACAAGCGAGAGAGCTTTTGGAACATGACATCTCAGATATTGAAAGCAAATGCAAGCAGAGTTGGTTTCCAAAATCTCATTCTGCCCTTTGTATTGTTCGGAACAAACTGGAGGCCCTCTAAGCCGAGGAGATGGCACGTTCTCTAACAGCGGTGAAACAGGGCTACTATGCGAAAAGCAACAAGGCCAACCAACTCCTAGCCAGAAAACTGATACAAGTTAAAAAGCAGAACTTTATCATAGGCATCAAAGACCGACACAGAGTCACCCATTATGGGGAACAGGATAAAGTTCACCTGGGCTTGGAACCCAGAAAGGTCGACCTCAGCACAGAGAGAATGCATTGCAACGGCAGTCCTACCGCATCTAACCAAGGAGGACATGGAGGCATTGGAAGCCCCAATCCTACAAGAGGAAGTGAAGCTTGTTATTAAGGCCCTAACACCTAGAGCCCCGGGCCCGGATGGATTCTTTCCTAAATTCTATAAGAATTTTAGTGCCCAGCTGGTTCCCCCACTTAACGGCCCTCTTTAACTCGTTTGGTACAGTGGGTAATTTGACTCCATCCATGCAAGCCTCAGCTACGATCTGGGTTTTAAAACCAGGTAAAGATCCCAAAGAGTGCGCCTCGTATAGGCCAATTTCCCTTCTGAATATTGACGCCAACATTTATTCAAAGGTATTAGCAAACCGCTTAGCCCCCCTTCTTCCTACTTTAATTGACGCCGATCAAACGTGGCTCATCATGGGGAGAAAGACAATATTAGAAGGCCACTGAACCTCATTGAATCTACCACGTGGGGAAATGGTAAAAATTGCCCTTTTGGCATTAGATGCAACCAAAGCCTTTGATAAGGTGGATTGGTCCTTTTTACACTTAACATTAGAAGCATTCGACTTTGGACCCCAATTTAGGAGTATGATCACGGCTAACTACTCCTCGAAAAGTACCTTATTACAGGTCAACCAGATTCTCTCACCCCCAATTCCCCTAACATGTGGCACGCGACAGGGTTGCCACCTCTGCCCCCTTTTGTTCGCTCTTATTATGGAACCATTAGCCCAACACATTCAATGAAACGGCTTGATCCAGGGAGTGTGGGGATCCAGGACACCTCGCACAAGGTTTCTCTCTATGCTGATGACATGCTTCTCACCATCTCTGATGTCCAGCCATCTCTCAAAGCGGCCCCAAAGCGGCCCTTTGTGAACTCAAGGCATTTGGAGCATTGCAGGCTTCGTGATAAACTACGGGAAGTCAGTGGCCCTGGGGGTGGGGTTAACACCGCAAGACATCTCTTCCCTCCAACCCATGTGCCCGATTCGTTGGGACACTAGCTCGATTGAATACTTAGCGATCTGGCTTACGGCCTCGCCGGAGGCCCTCTACGCGGCCAACCACCCACCCCCCTTCAAGCTGCTCGAGAAGGACTTAGATAGATGGGCAAAGCACGAGATATCCTTAATGGGTCGAATCACGGCCGTAAAAATGAACTTGCTCCCTCACCTATTGTACTGTTGTGCCTCCCTCCCAGTGGTTATGCCTAAAACGGCACTAGACCAACTCCAACAGAAAGTCCTTAGATTTATATGGTGGGGTAAAAAAGCTAGAATCCCGAAGATATGATGGGAGGTGCATGCCTGGGGCGTCTGGGGGTCCCAAACCTACGGAAATACACGCAGGCAGCTCAACTTACACACTTATTGACGTGGACATCTGAAGCTGGATGGAGATATAGCAATCCCAATGATCTTTCCAGCTCTGATTTCTACCATTCATCTCTCACATGTTGCGTAAACAATGGCCACTTCTCTCTTCGACTAATTTTGGGATGGGTCTTTAAAAGGGCAGAAAATTCCCTGGGGCATGGGTCCACTCTCCCCTATCTTTGGCAACCCGTCCTTTAGTCTGGGAATGCCCCTGAGGGCATTGGGAAGTTGTAAACGGGGGGCGGGCTGCAAACGTTGGCTCAATTATATGCAGAGGTCAACACTGCACATTTGAGGAGTGCAAGAGGGAATTCCACCTATCGGAAGCAGACAGGTTCTCCTACTTCTGGTTGCAGCATTGGATGACACACCCCAAGACCAAACAAAAAGCCACGTGTACTTTAAGCCCGCTTGAACTGACGATCTGGGAGGGCATAGGCAAGGGGGCATCTCAAGGTTATACAAACCTTTGAGGGTGGATCTGTTCACCCCCTGCAGACCGGACTTCATGTCCCGATGGGAAACAGACCCAGGCCATCAGCTAACGAATAATGAATGCGCCCTAAAACTTCTATTTCGATGGTACTACCCTCCGACAAAGATACACCACTTACAGGCCTCCATTTCCCCACCTGTTGGTGGAATTGTGAGGCATAAGGGTCATATTTCCACATGTGGTGGAGCTGCCCCCGGGTCCAGTCATTTTGGGACGCTATTGTGGGGTCGATAGAGGACATAACGGGGAGCAAACTCCCGATCTGCCCTAAAACTCTATTGGTGGGGTCTCCAGTGGAGGGTGTTTACCCTAAGACCAGGGCACGCGCCAAACTGTTGACCTAGCTGCTTTTGCAGCGCGCATCACTATTGCCCGGCGCAGGAAAGGCCCAAAAGGCCCAGATACGATTCTATGGTGGGTTAAAGTTTGTGATGTGTTGGTGTCGGGGAAAGTGACTGCAGCAAAGGAGGGGAAGTTTCACCAATTCCATATGATTTGTTCCCTGCTTCTGGAGTACGACGATAAATACCCAGCCCTAACTTTCAAACCCCGTCTGGCACGGCTATACTTGGGGCGGGGGGACAGATGATGAAGGGGACAATAGAGGAGGTTTGCTTTGGCAGGAGGGGATTATGGGGAAATGGGGGGATGGGCAGGGTTCTAAACAATTGTTTTACTTGTGATGTTGCCTTCTCATGATGCAACACTGTAATGTTATGCTCCAACTGTTTAATAATAATAAAATATGTTTAAAAAAGTAGTTCTTTTCATTCAAATCGCCATTCATTAAATGCTTTGCGTGTTCGCCTGCCATCCAGGTGTCCCCCTTCCACAGGCTGACTCACCGGTCTGAGCTTACAGCGTTTCAGCGAGGCTTCATGACGCCACAAGCTCCCTCTCGCTCGTGCAGCACCTTGCTCCCTCTCCCCAGTGTCTCTCGGTGGCTTCACTCGCACCTCTGATGCTTCTCTTGCAGCTCAGACCTCACATTACTGCTTCACCTGAACATACCGGTTCCCTTTCCATGGTCCGCCACTGGCTTCCAGCTTCCTTTAGCCTCCCCGCTGCATACACTTTGCATCTTTCAAGGGGTCTCAAGCACTGTGTCTGTCACGCCGCCTTCTCAGGGAGGACTGCTCTCGCACCGCAGTCCGTAGACCTGCTTCCACAGTCAACTCCGCTGCCACAGCTGACCGGGCTACCACAGCGGACTCCATTTTCACAGTGTTTCCTGATTTTAAACTTCCCGCCAGGCTGTTTGGTCCAAAAAGGACTAGACCGCTCATTGTTGACTCGGGAGCCCTGGATTGCTCTTGCTGGCCTCCTCCTCGTCCCAGTACCTAACTGGTGTTTGTATGTCTGTGTCAATAAAGAGAGGCTGTATTTTGTTAGTTGGTCTCTTCCTCGTCCCACTACCAAACTGGTATTTTGTGGGGAATGTTTTAGGGGGAAAATAGGGAAGGGATTGGCAATAACTTATAAAGGCTTCGGTGACATTGGACTTGTGATGAAAGGGCAGCGGGGGATACCGTGTCCCACCCCAGGGTTCCTCATCCCTGCTCCCCAAGTCTCCTCCACCCAGGTGATCCTCCCTCGCATTTCCACCCCCAGGGTCAGGATCCGATAGCGACAGCCTTTCCCTGGCCACCTTTCGGGGATGATATATTGGGGAAAGAAATGATGACGCCCTCACATTCCTCACAATCCCCCCTTCGAACGCCCTGATTCCCCGATGTTCACGATTTGCTATAACCAAAGGTTCCTTCTTGAGTGCATACAGAAACAGCTATAAGGGGCACCCATGTCTCGTACCTCGCGTGAACGAATCTGAAAAGCCCCCATTCACCTGGACTCGGGTGAATGGGGCTTTATATAGGGGACTCACCCATTTCCATAAATGTACCCCTACTCCCATTCTTTTCACAACTATGGCCATGTACCCCCACTCCATCCTATCAAAAGCCTTCTCCGAATCGATGGAGAGCAAGCACGCATCAAAGTAAGATTCCTGTGCAAAGTGCATCAAATCAATCGTCTTCTGAATAGTGTCCGATCCCTGTCTCCATCTGATGAACCCAACCTGGTCCCTGTGTACCAGGGATGGCAGAACCCCCTCCAACCTCATTCCCAGCAGCTTTGTCAGTATTCTAACATCCGTATTAGGGAGGGGAATCTGGGGGTATGAGGAGCACTGAGTTGGATCCCTACCCTCCTTTGGAATAACCACTATAATGGCACCCATCATTGTGTCTGGCAGGACCGTCCCTCAAGGACCACATTAAAGACCATGGCCAAGTGAGGTGGCAAAGTAGACCGTTACATCTTATAGAACTTCACCATAAACCCATCGTTTATGGGTTTATGGTTATCGTCCCCCGGTGTTGTACCCCCTTCATAGCCTTGATTGTCTGTATAACGTCTTCCTCTGTTATCTGAGTGTCCATCACTGACACCGTGTCCCTCGTTATTCCCGGAATCAGTAACTTATCCAGAAAGTCGGTACCCCAGAAAATTCTGACCAATATTGGTGCTCATTAAAGTGCCTAAATTCTGCCCCAATACTCGTACCGTCATAATGGGTGGCCCCCCTTTGGGTGTAATGGCCCTCACCATCTTGCCTTTCTGGTTCTCCTTCAGTTTCCAAGCCAATATCTTGTCAGCCAGCCCTGTCCACTCTCTCATAATATTTTAGTTTCACGAAAAGCTTTTTTTCTGTGTCGTTTAACCTAAACTCCTTTAGCTGAGCTTTATAGAGCCTCAGTTTCCTCGTTTGACCTGGAGACATGTGTCCACTTTTAGCCCTTCCCGGCTGGACCTCTGTGATCTTACCCCTGAGAACCTCCCTCATCCGCTCCTTCTTGAGGGAGCCAATCTCGATCAACACCCCCTGAATAGTGTCCTTGAAAGCGTCCCATATGACGTGCAGGCACACTGCCCCATTATCGTTCAGCTCAAAGTATTCTTTTATCGCACCCAGAACCAATAGGGCAATCTCATTCTCTTTTAAAAGACAATAATTGCATTTTCATCTCCCTTTCCTTTCCATGTCCCTTTGCAATGGGACCCCAAACTCTCCCCACCGTACTAGGTCATGGTCCGACCAAGGAACCGGTGAACCCGGCTATCAGAAACATGGCCACATAGAGTGCTCTCCACAAAGATATAGTCAATCTGCGAGAATGAATCATGAACCCGTGAATAAAACGTGAGGGGGGGGGATCCACCAGACCCAGTTCCCAATTAATACTCAAAAACTGCTTTAAAACACCTACTTCTTGCTGACACCCGTTGGGCATCCTCATCCTCCTCCTATTGTCATGGCCACTGGACAAGGGGCCATGTTTCTACCACCTACAGGGTCCAAATGGCACCAGGCTCATGCAAAAGTGCGCTTGGCACACTTTATTCCTAAGGCACATGCATCTAGGCTGGGCATGGCCATAGGAGAACATTGGGGAGCACGTGCAAGAACCTCTGGGCATGGCAAGGTGGAGCCACAAGGCGGGGCTAAAGGGCTATTTAAGGGCACCCCCCCGCATCCTGGTGCTTTGCGTTAGTCTGCTTTCTGCAGCGTAGCGCTTACCGCCGCCTGCAGAGTCCTTACATGTTTTCCAGCTCATCAGCTCGAAGCGTGTCTTGCCCGGCTTCAGCTACACCATCGCTGAAAGCGCATCTTACCTTGCTCCAGCTACACCATCGGTGAAAGCGCATCTAACCTGGGTCCGGCTGCACTATCGCTGAACGCGCATTACTTGGCTTCAGCTACACCATCGCCTGCAGCCGCTCGCATGTTACCTGGTTCCATAGTCATCGGAGTTGCAGCACATCCTTACCTGTTCCGGACATCCAACTACGCAGGAGCTTCTTCCATCCAACCTCTTCACGAAGTCTTCCATCCTGAAACCGCGGACAGGCCTTTGTACAGCCGCTTGATGTCGCCAGGCCATCCCTGCAAGAGAAAAGAACACACAAGGTTAGAAACTGCATAAATAACTTACGCTTAGCCGCGCAACACCTGAGTCTTGCATTCTACCCTGAAAGCCAATTTACCACCTACTTGGGAGCTTTGCCATTCTCTTGGGCTTCATTGGGGCTCGCTCTAAACACTGCGACTCTGTGCAGTCATTTTCACACCTATAGGGGAGAGAAAAGACATTGCAAGAATTACGAACTATAATCACGGCAAAAAGACATTGCAAGAATTATGAACTATAATCACGACAAAAAGACATTGCAATAATTACAAACTATAATCATGGCAAAAACGACATTGAATTAGAACACGGACAATAATCATTGTTAAAAGACTCTTACCTTCCAAGTGGTCGGTTGCAGCCGGTCTGGCCGCCACATCCACGGACCAGTGAAGCAACTAGGTCCATCCAAGGCGCCCCTGCTAATGAGAAGCCGGATGGAGAGCTCATCCTTACAAGAAATCAGGTGAGTGTACATGGGCAAATGCTTGCTCAACTTATTTTGGAACGAAGGGCTCGGGGGGGGGGGGGGGATCGCGATACCACCACACCATTCTCATTGCCTCTTGTATTCGCTCAGAGGCAGTACCAGCAACCAGAGCAGTCAACATTGCAGCAGCTGGGGTAGAGAACCGATCCAGGGGAGCCAAGTCGAGGGAGGGCTCCAACCGTGCCCCAACGTCCCCGCAGAGACCAGGTGAGTGTAACAGAACGCGAAGACTCTCTGAATCTGTCCCTGGGTGTTATGGAGACCTCGGAAACTGACCAGTTGGCCCAACTACGGGGGAGCTGCGGGCTGAAGTGCATGCCTCTAGACAAGAGACCAATGCCTTGAGGAGAGACCTTATTGTAGCCCGTGAACGGACAGATGATTTGGCAAGACCAATGCTTCAGGCACACGCAGAACAGGTTCCATTACCCGGGATTGCACCAACTCCTTTGCCGCAGCCATCACCACCAGTGCAACTGGTGCTTCCAGGGGCAGTTCCACTGGCCCTGCCAGAGCGTTTCACCGGCGACCCCGACAAATATGACATATTTGTGAACCAGTGCCACCTTCCTTTTTTGTGTCGACCTGGGGCCTTGCCTAAGGATAGCGCCAGAGTTGCCTTTGTACTTTCATATTTGGGAGCCAGCGGCGCTGACTGGTCCATACCATTAGTAAACCAGGATGATCCAATACTTCGAGATTTTGGGGAATTCCAACGGGAATTGGAAAAATTGTTTGCCAGACACACCCAAGGACAAGCCTTAGATAACGAACTGTCTCTCAGACAAGGAAGCCAAGATTTGTTAACTTATATTGCCACCTTCAATCGTCTCGTAGCACAGACTAATTGGCCTGAGGAGAAAAGGACCACACTGTTTTACCGGGGGCTACGTGGTGAGCTAAAAGATGTGTTAGCTCAAGTAGTGAATTTTCCCGAGTGTCGTGCGGAGTATATCAATCTGACAGTGCAATTGGACCATAGGTTACAGGACTGAAAAATGGACCGCACGAGAACCGAAGGGATGTCGGTTTACATGCAACCCCGAGATCACCAAACCAAGGCTCATGAACCCACTGAGCCCATGCAGATTGGGGGATTACAAGCCCCTATTTCCAAGGCTGAAAGAGATAAAAGGAAGCAGCAACAACTCTGTTTATATTGCGGAAAAGCTGGACATTTCCTCCGTGATTGCCCCATAAAACCACCTAAGAAAATAGTAGGCACCACAGACAATGACAACGAAGAGAAGGAACTGAATCCGGAAAACACTGACGCCTGGCAAGTGTAGGGGTCCACTTGTCGAGCAGAATAAAGAAAGTTGTACAGACCTCGCACCTGGTCATCCCGATACTATTGATCCACCACCCATCAAAGGTGCATGCTCTAGAAGCCTGCATTGATAGTGGAGCGGTGGGAAACTACATCGATCAAAATCTGGCCGCCCGAATAGGCCTTGCTCTCCAGCGAAAACTACAATCGGAAAACGTCACTGCAGTTGATAGCTCTCAGTTGTCCTGCGGCCCAGTATTGCAACATACTGACAAAGTGATGCTAATGTGTCAGGATGGTCATCGGGAAGACACCTCTTTCAATCGTATTGGGGGCTCCCAAGTTCCAAATGACCCTAGGAATGCCGTGGCTAGAAGCCCATAACCCTAGGATTGACTGGCGCACAAGGGAGCTGACCTTTCCTCAAGAATGTGCAAAGAATTGCTACCACAGAGACGTGAGGAATCTACAACTCAAGGCGAAAGCAATCCTAGGAATCTCTGGGTCGTTACCCCTCGAATATCAGGACTATCTGGATGTGTTCCAAAAGGAACAAGCAAACACCCTGCCTCCACACAGACCTTATGACTGTCAAATCGACCTGGTTCCTGGAGCACAAATCCCTTGCAGTCAAATTTACTCTCTGACGGAGCAAGAAAATCAGCACCTGAGGACGTACCTAGACCAGTACCTAGCCAATGGATTAATCCGCCCATCCAAGTCTCCCGCCTCCTCAGCTCTCTTCTTCGTACCAAAGAAGGAAGGGGACCTCAGAACTTGTATAGATTATAGGGCATTGAACCAGATCACCGTCAAGAATAGATACCCTCTGCCGCTCATCCCCGAGCTACTAGATCAGGTGAAGAATGCAAAAATCTATACAAAATTGGACCTGCGAGGAGCTTACTGTTTGGTAAGGGTAAAAAAGGGCTATGAATGGAAAACCGCATTCCGAACCAAATATGGGCTCTTCGAATATCAGGTTATGCCCTTTGGGTTATGCAACGCACCAGCAGCATTCCGGTTCTTCATGAACGATGTACTTCACAAATATTTGGATGTTTGTGTTCTCGTGTACATCGACGACATTCTTATCTACTCAGCGTCCAAGGAAGATCATGTTGGCCATGTAAGGGCAGTTCTGGAAAAGCTTTGTAAGCATCAGCTGTTTGCCAAACTAGAAAAGTGCTTCTTCCATTTCACGGAAGTCGAATTTCTGGGCTTCATGCTTACCCCACGAGGGGTTCACATGGACACTCGCAAAGTGGATGCTATTCTTCAGTGGCCAGCTCCAACATCGACCCAGGGAGTGCAGAGCGTACTCGGATTTGCCAATTTTATAGGCGGTTTATTCCGGGGTTTTCTAAGATCGTTCATCCAATCACTTCTCTATTAAAGAAGAATAAAAGCTTTGGAAAAGCTTTGTAAGCATCACCTGTTTGCCAAACTAGAAAAGTGTTTCTTCCATGTCACGGAAGTCGAATTTTTGGGCTTCATGCTTACCCTACGAGGGGTTCACATGGACACTCGCAAAGTGGATGCTATTCTTCAGTGGCCAGCTCCAACATCGACCCAGGGAGTGCAGAGCGTACTCGGATTTGCCAATTTTATAGGCGGTTTATTCCGGGGTTTTCTAAGATCGTTCATCCAATCACTTCTCTATTAAAGAAGAATAAAAGGTTTTCCTGGTCCCCCGAAGCTGAAAAGGCCTTCCAGGAATTAAAACTGGCCTTCACCTCAGCACCAGTGGTCCGGCACCCCCGACCTGACCTGCCCTATGTAGTTGAGACAGACGTCTCCAGCGTGGCCAGGGAGGCAGGGTTATCACAAAAGGACCCGGACACGGGGCAATTACATCCTATAGCCTTTTGGTCCCGTAAGTTTACTACACCAGAAATTAACTATGCCATCACCGACAAAGAGCTACTGGCAATTAAAGGATCTCTTAAAACCTGGAGACACTACTTGCTAGGAGCAAGACATACAGTCATAGTTATCACAGACCATCGTAATCTGCAGTTTTTGAAAACTGCTAAGGCCCAATCTTCGCGGCAGCTTCACTGGGCCCTTTTCTTCGCAGAATGCGACTTTGTTATCACTTACAGACCAGGAGTGCGTAGCGGAAAAGCTGGCCTTCTGTCACGCATGGAAAAGGACAAAGATGCGTTTATACCATCTGAGCCAGTACCCATCATTCCCGTACAGCAGATTCAAAACCAGATCGCAGTAACTGCCTGCTGGGAAGACTTGAAGGTCGATCTCACATGGACCAAACAGCCCAACGAGAATGGTTAGCTAAAGTGGACCATTACGCCATTAAGGACAATTTACCTTATTTTAAGAAAAGACTGTACATTCAAGAAAAGGAAATACAAAACAAAATTATAGCAAACTACCACGAGTCAATAGTGGAGGGACATCCTGGAATTACCAAGACTCGGGCCAAAATTCGGAAAAACTATTGGTGGCCAACCTGGAGAAAGGACGTGGCCCAGTTTATTGCAACCTGTGGTGTTTGCGCACAACAAAAATATCAAAAGTGAAGTCCCGCAGGGTTATTGCATTGGTTGGCTGTACCACCGGCACCATGGCATATGTTGTCCACGGACTTCATTACTGATCTGCCACCCTGCAACAGCTTCAACACAATTCTAGTCATAGTAGACCTATTCTCCAAAATGCCACATTTTATTCCACTAAAGGGGCTTCCCACTGCTGCAACCTTGGCCACTGTATTCTTGGAACAAATAATTAAACTACATGGCTTTCCTTCGGTACTGGTTTCGGATCGTGGAACTCAATTTGTTTCAGCTTTCTGGAGGAGATGTTGTAAGATAGCGCAAATCGATCTTCACCTATCCACAAGTCACCATCCCCATGATTAGACTGAAAGGACCAATCAGACGCTAGAACAATACCTGAGATGTATGTTGCAGAAGACAGATGTGTCTTGGAAAAGCCTTCTCTGGTTGACTGAATTTGCTTACAATAACTCCATTCACACCAGTACTGGACAAACCCCATTCTACACCATGAATGGTCGGCACCCTCGGACATCCTCCTTTTGATCCTCTTGATGAACTAGAAATGCCAGTGATCACCTCCTTACATAACACCATTACTCAAACTCTTAAGGAAGCAACCAAGAACCTGATCAAGGCCAAGGAACAACAAAAAAGGTTTGCAGACAGGCATAGGAGGGAAGCCCCGCATTACCAAGTTGGTGATAGAGTATGGTTGGCGTCCAAGAATATTCCATTGAAGGGACCGCGGGTCTTCCGTCCAAGATACCTCGGACCTTACCCCATCAAGGCCATCATTAATCCTGCTGCCATAAAATGAGATCTACCTGCCAATATGCGGATCCATCCAGTATTTCACGTTTCCCTCCTAAAACCCATGAAACCAGAGACCAGGATTAAAAAACCGTCTGAGATCATAGAGGGAGAACCCGAATATGAGGCTAAAGACATCCTGGACTCTAAGATAGTACGATCAAAACTGTACTACTTGATCGACTGGGAGGGTTACGGACCTCAGGATCGCACATGTGACCTGTTGAATTTGTCCATGCACCTCGACTAATCAGACGGTTTCACCGTAATAACCCCGCCAAACCAGGACCAGGGAGAAGAACACCTGTGAGAGGGGCCTTAGGGGGGGGAGTGCTGTCATGGCCACTGGACAAGGGCCCATGTTTCTACCACCTATAGGCTCCAAATGGACCCAGTCCTGGCGCCTCTGGCACCAGGCTCATGCAAAAGTGTGCTTGGCACACTTTATTCCTAAGGCACATGCATCTAGGCCGGGCCTGGCCATAGGAGAACATTGGGGAGCACATGCAAGAACCTCTGGGAGTGGCAAGATTGGAACACAAGGCGGGGCTAAAGGGAGGCGCCGGGGCCAGCCTATGTAAGGCCAACCCGCCCGCATCCTGGTGATTCGCGTTAGTCTGCTTTCTGCAGCGTAACGCTTACTGCCGCCTGCAGAGTCCTTCCCTGTTTTCCAGCTCATCACCTCAAAGCGTGTCTTACCCGGCTTCAGCTACACCATCGCAGAAAGCGCATCTTACCTGGCTCCAGCTACACCATCACTGAAAGCGCATCTTCCCTGGGTCCGGCTGCACCATCGCTGAACGCGCATTAACTGGCTCCAGCTACACCATCGCCTGCAGTGCATTGCATCTTACCTGGTTCCATAGTCATCGGAGTTGGAGCGCATCCTTAGCTGTTCTGGACATCCAGCTAAACGGGAGCTTCTTCCATCCATCCTCTTCACGGAGTCTTCATCCTGCAACCGCGGACAGGCCTTTGGACAGCCGCTTCCCGCTTGACGTCGCCAGGCCATCCCTGCAAGAGAAAAGAACACACAAGGTTAGAAACTGCATAAATAACTTAAGCTTGGCCGCGCAACACCTGAGTCTTGCGTTCTACCCTGAAAGCCAATTTACCACCTACTTGGGAGCTTCGCAATTCTCTTGGGCTTCATTGGGGCTCGCTCTAAACACTGCGACTCTGTGCAGTCATCTTCACATCTATAGGGGAGAGAAAAGACATTGCAAGAATTACAAACTATAATCACGGCAAAAAGACATTGCAATAATTACGAACTATAATCATGACAAAAAAGACATTGCATTAGAACACGGACAATAATCATAGTTAAAAGACTGTTACCTTCCAAGTGGCCGGTTGCAGCCGGTCTGGCCGCCACATCCACGGACCAGTGAAGCAACTAACTCCATCCAAGGGCCGCCACATCCACGGACCAGTGAAGCAACTATGTCCATCGAAGGCGCCCCTGCTAATGAGAAGCAGGACGGAGAGCTGATCCTTACAAGAATTCAGATGAGCGTACATGGGCAAACGCTTGCTCATCTCGTTTTGGAACATAGGGTCTGGGGGCAATCGCGATACCACCACACCATTCTCATTGCCTCTCGTATTCCCTCGGAGGCAGTACCAGCAACCGGAGCGGTCAACATTGCAGCAGCTGGGGGAGAGAACCGATCCAGGGGAGCCAAGTCCAGGGATAGCTCCAACCGTACCCCCAAAGTCCCTGCAGAGACAAGGTGAGCGTAACACCTATCCCTAGATTGGTCCAGGACCATTTTAAAGTCACTGCTTACTATCAGGGAGCCCACCACAAACGGCTTCAGCTTCTCCTTCACCCTCTCACAGAAGGGAATCTGAGCCTCGTTAGGACTAGACACCACCCCTAGTGTCAGAGGGTTCCCTTGAATATGCCCTTTGACAAGTAAATATCCTTCCAGGTCTCTGAGAACCGTTTCCACCCCAAGCCCCTGGATACTACCATGGCCACTCCTCTCTGCTTTGTGGTGAATGAAGCATGGTAAACCTCCCCTATACCCTTAGCTCAAAGGCTTAGTTCTTTACTCCATGGGCTACGAGCGACCGCTTCATTGGAGAATTAACACCTCTGGCGTTCAAGGAGCCCAACACAACATCCTTAACCAACTTTGATTAATCCTGCTGAGTCATCACTAAACCCCTGTTTTAAGTCTCCCCCATGTGTCCAGGGGAAGGCAGCCGCTACCTGATCATAACCCTGGGAGTGTTATCAGCAGGGAGGATCACATAGGAGGAGACGGCTGTCGGGGGAAAGTGGTGGCTCTGTTAGGAGACATGCAGTACTCATCCTCTTTTGAGGATGAGATTTTCCTAATGCCCAAATATCTAATGGCATGTTGTCACTATAAGACTCCCGCTCCCAGAATTACCCAAAGTGCCAAGTGTGAAGATCCTTTTTATACAACTGAAAATGGTACACAGGGGGATCAGGAAGTTAAGATTTCAACTTCCAGTAGTTATGATTCTACCCTATGTCTAGATCTAAGATCCAAGGGAAAAACATCAACTCCTTTAAAACCCTCCCTTTAAGTATATATCCTCTCGATCACACAATCAGATTGGTTTTAATAATGAAAGAACAAACAAGAACATTATGGACTCCCTTAATGCTCTTAGTATTGAGAAGAGAAAAAGGGGTCCATTGTTAATAAACTGTTGTGAGCGGTTTAGTTGTTGAAATAAACAACACCTGAGCAAGACCTTTAATATTTAAAGGCCTTTCAGGTGTGTACAAGAATGAAGCTGCAGGGTGAAGCAGAAGCAACGGTTGCCGTTGTGGCGGCAGCGGGACGCTCTGTAGAAGATGAGGTAGAGGTTGGGACACCTTTGCTATGCAGAGGATGTGCAACGGGAAGCGGCATTGGAACAAGCCATGCCGTGAGAGAGAGACGCTCTCTACACGCTGTGAAACTGCTGATGGGGTGTAGATCTGAGAGTACACAGAGCTGCAGAGGCTATATTGAAGGTCAGCATGAGTGGCGGCCGACCCACAGGAAATTTCAGAAGCACGTGAGGCCCCGAAGACAAAGCAGCACTGCCAGCGGGTAAGAAGGAGGTGCCAAGGCATATCGGTGAGTTGGCCTGAAGCAGGTGACCCCAGGGCGCTCCGAAGGAGACCGCTAGGTAATGACAACTATTTTGAATACTGTACAATTGAATGAAGGCAAACTGAGCGAAACTCTTAGAAAGAGGGATTGCGAATAGGGGAGCATTGTAACCCACATTGTCATAGCCAAAGAAAAGTGATAAAAAGACAAACTGGGGCAACTCTCCCTCCTATTAAAGGATTCCAAATAGGGAAACATTGTAACCCATATTGCCAAAGCCAGAAGAAAGTGATCAGCAAAGTGGACAATTCTCTCCTAAGGAGGGATATCAAATAGATGGACATTGTAATTCACATTGCCAAATCCTAAGAGCAGAGAAATGCAGACAAACAGGGTGCAACTCTCCTAGGAAAGGGTGTCCAAAGGGAGAGAATTATAACCCGTACTGTCAGCAGCCAAAAGGTTGCACAGCTAGAAATCAAAGGTCACAGGAGCAAAGCCCTTCTTGTAAAACAGATCTAAGGGGAGAGAACTGCAACCTGCATTGCCTGGGGCAAACCTACTAACAAGAGAATCATTATCCTTTTTGTGAAATATCCATTTGGAAGAAGATGTAAGCCAATTGTGTTAGATGTCAAAAGACTAACCAGAGAAGCAGTTGGTTCAACTCTCCTCTTTGAGGAATCTAGTGTGGAGAGTTTGAGACACCCCTTACTAGAGAGTACCAATTGTAGTAATAGGAGTTTTATCATGGCAGGCGAGTAAACCAGGAAAGAGAACAATTGTAATTAGTCCTGGCAGGCGAGTGGACCAGGAAGAAAGAAGTGATTCAAAGTACTGTGATTATGGTAAAAGTTTGTGGTGGAAACGAAATGTTGACTCAGTTTGTTTTGATAAACAGATACATTGCAGAAAGTGATTGTTGAAACCATCCTGACTAAAGTGTTTCCTTTAAAGGAGCCATTCTTACTAAAGTGGTTCTTATAAAGAAGAAGTATGATGTGCTAACAAGTGATTGGCCTTTGGAGAAAAGAACGCTTGTATTTGATTTCTGAATTTATGTTTGGAGAAAAAGACTTTGTGGTTTATCAAACCAAGCAAGAGATTGTGGAAATATTAACAATTATTTTGAAATGCGAAGAAGCCTTTGAGAAGCAAGATAGTCTCTTTGCCCAGTGAAAGGATATGTTGAATAGAAAATACTTTGCTCCTCATTGCCGGTAAAACAGCCGGTAATACCAGATCTAGCATTTTTCCCAGAACGCCACACTCTGATTTTTCTAGTAGGTGCAGTGAACTACCGGCAGGCCAGACCTGCCAAGAGTTCAGGCCTCTACTGGCAAAGAAATTCCCCTATCACCGGCACCGTTACTATTGGTGCTGGTGATGGGGACAAGCCCATTCCATGGAGTCCTATGCGACTACATGGAATGGGAACTTACTTCTGGTGCCGGCACCCGTATTATACCAGTAAAACCGGGATATTGGGTGCCGGTAACGGTAAGGCCAGTTTGCTGGTAACCCGCCAGTAGCACCGGCAGGTCACGGGAAAACTCATAATGTGGGCCTTTGTATCCTACATCGAATGGACATTTGTTATTGCCCAGAACTTTTTTGAAACTGAACTTTGTTCCAAATAAACCTGAATTGATCCGGGGAAAGGAATCCAACCCAAGGATTAATGTTTATAACTTTTGAGTTTGAATTTATATGTTATTTTTTGGAGTTTCAAACAGCCAAACAATTCCTGTATAATTGTGCTGTGTATATAAGTGTGAGGTGTGAGAAACCTGAAGGTGTCTCCCGAACTAGACCCCAGGGATATGTCATTCAGGTGGCCAGGACACGGCCATCGCTATTGGAACCAGTTAATGGGGGTGGACCACTGAGGGAGGATCACCTGGATGGGGGTCCTCGGGGAGTGGAATAGGATCACTAACGGGTGAGATGCAGTATTCCCCTCCTATTAGTCTCTCTTCATCTTACTACATAGGACACTCAACCTCTCTAACCCCCCCCCCCTTTCCAACACAAACACTTTCACGCACTACAGGAGACAACGGACTAACACCAGAGCCGTTTACCCGACATGTCCGAATACCAGGGTCAGGCAAAGTCAGGCTATTAACCAGTATCGCACACACCCAACAGCCTTTTCCCTTCCTCACAGGGATAAAAAATGAAGAAAGAGAACACAGTATGAGCGAAGCAGACAACACAATGAGACCACTATCCAGACCCGGCAGTTCAAGAGTAGGAGAAAGGCGGCTGTCATGGTCATCGGGCCAAGAAAACTGGCGCGGCCCGACTGGACACAGTCTTGGCGCCTTTGGCACCAGGCTCATGAATAACAGTCAACAAGAAAATTTATTCGGGACGTAATGCTTTTATTGTGAACATAGCACCTCATTTCGGGTGCAAGGTGCATTTAACATGGGAACTTCCATCACTAAAGCAGCCCCACGTGTACCTTTGGGTGGGGCTGCTATTATTGGGTTGCCTTGCGTGCGCTGACTCACTAGGAGTGGCAGGGTGTGGTAGGCAAGCCAGGCTTAGTGGGCGTGCCCACGATCACAGCTATATAAGCAGCTCCAATCCACGAGGCAGATGCTTTGCTTTATTCTGCACTTACATGCAGCGTAACGCTCACCGCCGCCTGGGATTACACTTACCTTGGAAATCCTGCTTCCTGCCTTTATACTTACCACCTGGGGAATCTGCTCCCACCTGTGCGCGTCTTCTTCAAATCTTCCGGAATGCCGACATCTTCATCTTGGCACCGCAGCTCACCTTCAAACCTTCCGGAACGCTGAAATCTTCATCTTGGCACCACAGCTCATCTTCAAAACTTCAGGGACGCTGAAATCTTCTTCTTGGCACCGCAGCACTATGCGCTTTGTCCGCAACTGCAGCACCTGCAAGTAAAAGCAAAAGGCAAGGTTGGACATTAAAAAGACATTGAGTTTAAGGTTGCGCTTCCACCGCACCTCGCGCTTTCCTTAAACCATCACTGACCTGTTGTCAGACATTGTGGTTTCATCTATCTTCCACCTGGCCGTGTTACGCACCTCCACAACTGCTTTTGGGCCGCATTGCCATCTATTGGGAAGAAAACAGAAGAGAAAACGTTATTCAGGAATTTAACAACAATATTGAGAGCAATAATACCAAGACAGAAAGCGAGAAGGGGCAAAGAGAAAACAGAAAGAGGAAAAGACTAGTGACATCGAGAGACACTTACTAACAACCAAGAGAAGCATAGTCGCATCTGGACTGGACTTTTACTTACCAGGGATCAGTGAAGTAACTAGATCCCATCAACAAGCGCCCCTGCCAGAAGTAGCAGGACGGAGAGCGCACCATCAATAATTACTAGGTGAGCCTAATGGGCCGGTACATGCCCTCAGAAATCACACCTTGGGTAGAAGGGTTTGAGAGGTACCATAGTCACCAATCAGTGCACTCACGTTTTCTCATATCCACGCAGGAGCAGCCAATTGTCGCCGCCCACAGCTTGTCCGCAGGGCGAGAGACCTGACGGGGTGATCTAATTCCTTGGAGGGCTGCAACCGTGCCCCAACGCCTCCGCAGAGACAAGGTGAGCGTAACAGTGGCAAACATCAAGAGACCAACAAAGAGAGACACAACCTTGCCCTCCTCAACAAAACCCTGCAAAACCTCTGCAGAAGGAATCATAAGACCAAGGAAAATAGCCCAAGTGTCCTGAAGCAGATGTCAATGATTCACACAGCGTATCAACACTGATAATCCAGAGCGAGGGAGACTCCTGCTTCCGTGGTACTGGCCTTGGCTCCAGTTAAGAGGAAAGCCAAGCGGTTCTTCACACCCAGTGAGTCGAAGGGGGGGAACCAACAAGACCCGGGCTGTGGTGAATGTTGCAAAGTGGCAAAGTGAGAGAAGTTCATAGAACTGTAACATTCGAAAGAGGAGACCAGCTGCAGAAGGGGACCAGCACTGCATGGGTGCTATTCCGAGAAACTCTGGTTGATCCTTGTCTGACTGAAACTACAGATACCCGAAGGTCGTGGGAGAGCCGCCAAGATAGGTCAAAGTGGTCATACAGGAGGTCTAGTAAAATCCCTGTACAATTGAAAGCCTTTGAACTAAGAACTGTAGAGAAAGCAAGGGAAGTGAATACTGCATCGAAAGCAAGAGAAGTGAATCCCACAGACTTTAAAAGCAAAAGTGAACTGTGTGCTAAAAGTTGGCTAGAGTCAACCCGGCGGAGGGAGGCTGACGAAAAGGGGGCAAAGTTCAAAGTCCCAAGAAACAGTGTGTTGACAAAGGTGAACCCGGTAGAGTGATGTCCACTGGAACTGTTTATAAAGACATTGGAAATCCTGAACAAGAAAAGCCATAGTGAACCCGGTGGAGGGAGGCTGAAAAGTGAGAGGGGTCTGCGCTCAAAAGAGGGAGGCCGAGGGGTAAGCCACTATCACCCTGAGCAAGTGAACCCGAGAAAGGGAGGTTCACAAATGAACTGTTGAAAAGACAGTGTACCAAACAATAGAGCAAGGTTTTTCTGAAAGCCATAGTGAACCCGGCTGAGGGAGGCTAACAGTCAAGAGGGGTCCGTACCCGAACGAGGGAGATCCATGGGTGAAGGCATCACCCAAAGTCCATTGAGAGAAGGAACTGTTATTTGATTTGTAGGATACGATTTGTGAAGGGTCAGTGCCCGGAAGAGGGGCACCCATGGGTGAAGAATCCTCACCCTAAGTAAAACCAGGAAACAAACTTTCATTTTGTTGACAGAACTTTTGTTTTGCTATTTGAATACGTCAGGTCCTCGAAGGCAAGAGACTTTCAAGAGAAACAAGCCTTGGCCATCGACTGCCGTGATAGCTGCAAACAGAACTGTCATCTCGTGCTGGGGAAGCTCGAGAGTGTACTGTGCTCCATGATCTCACTTTACCCCGTGCTCAAACGTGGGAAAGGGAGACCCAAGCTATTGAAATTTGTGAACACTTCTTTCTTTTCTTGAAAACTATCCCACACCCCTTTTTGTGTTGGTTGTAAGGTTTGGCAATAGGTTTCTTAGTATAGGGCCTTTTTTATTTTGACACAACGCCACTAGGACTGCCTTATTTTCATTTGACGGTCGATGCTTGCTCCTATCTTATATTTAGGTTTAGATTAGGTGTTTTTCCTACTTGCATACAGTTTAATAAACACCCTTGAACTGTGATCATTTGTGTCTGTCTTTACTGCTGCCACCATGAGTTCCTTACAGAGGGTCAGATACCTTTTGGACAGTAGGTATTTTTTCTTTATCCTTACTTTGTTAGGCAGGGATTTCCTTGTTAGGTTAGGGTAAGATAGGTGTTTGTCTCACCCCCTTTTATTTAATAAAATGGCAAATTGCGAGAAAACTATACATGTGTGTCTGTCTCTCATTTCTGACCCCTCACACAACTTGGAGCCTAGAAACCAGGCCCTATCCATCCACCTCTGGTATCGCCCACCCACTGCCTCAACTCTCAATCTGCCACCTGGAGACCTACACAGATGTCACCCAGCACAAAATCACCTAACAACCCCAACTTTCCCAACCCTACTCTCCCCCATCAAACTCAACCCCCTACCCCAGCCAGGAACTCCTCCCAGATTCAGTCCCCAACTGAACCACCAGTAGTACTGACCACCCCGGGCATCTCCTACACCATATTCCACCTCCTGAGCCCCTTGTACTGCCCCCTTACCAGACCACCATCCTCGAAAATGCCCCTACCCTCCTCTGGATGCCCCTCCCTTAAAAATCACGGGCCCCCCTGCAGTTGCTTAGAAGGAGCTACCTCTCCCCAAAGAGCCCCCCCACAAAGTACCACCCTCCCTGTTAATCAAGCGGAACCAAGCAGAACCACAGCTAGCCCACCTGTCCCACTCACCTGTGTCAGTGCAGGAGCGATGGACGAGCCTCCCTTGACCCCGAGTCTTCACTTCCCCTGTTTCACCCGGAGGAATACCTTGATCTTTAGTAGGGTGTGCACTCCATCCTGCATTTGCAGGGGCGCGATTCACTCATGTGATTGGTGCCAATGTCTGTAGGCTGAGTTCAGATGCCAAACGCTGTTTTATGCCTTCACAGCAAGGCCTACAGTTCAAGCCGCCAGTTTCTTCACTGGCTAGAAAGTCCTTCCCACAAGTGAACGTTGCGCGGAAAATGTTGAGTGTCCAAAATTGTCCGTATTGTCTTTGTTTGCCGGTATTTTTGTGGGCGAGTAGCGCTGCGTGTAAAAGCTAGCTGCTGGTAGGTTTGTGCAGCACCTTCAATTCGAGCGCACCTGGTAATGTCTCTCCCTTTCCCTTGCAGGAGAAATTATGTGGTATTGGCGCCTCGAGTCCGGGTTCAGCGCTACTGGAGACTTGGTGGTTATGTAAGTTTGCATGGAGGCTTTTGGTAAGTATGCACAGCGTAGAGAGAGAGAGAGAGCGCAGTGAAATAATTGCCCTCTTTATTGAAGCGAGCGCAATGAATAATGTCTCTTCTTTCTTACAGGGGTTTGTGCGCTCGTTCTACTAACCTGGATTCCAGCATGGCTGGAAGATTCTGTGAGTATGCGCAGCGTTACTGATGTGCGCCTGTTAACGCTGTTCTTCTTTGTTCTTACAGGTGCCAGTGTAGAGTCCCCTCTTGACTGGAGATACCTGCGGCGTGGATTAAGAACCAGGTAAGCTGAAGCTGAATGATCCGGAGCAGGTAAGCAGAAGTAGGATGATCCGGAGCAGGTAAGCAGAAGCAGGATGATCCGGAGCAGGTAAGCAGAAACAGGATGATCCAGAGCAGGTAAGCAAAAGCAGGATGATCTGGAGCAGGTAAGCAGAAACAGGATGATCCAGAGCACAGCAAGTGTGTTGCTGATTGTAAAGGACCGCAGGGGGGTGTCTGTACTTCTGCTCTCTATATGGTAGATGAGAGGCACAGAGGACCCCAGCCAAGATTCTCTATTGTGGTAGCAATCAACGAGCAATCAAGGCCTAGCTTCTCAGGAGGTGATGCGGGCTGGTTCTTAAGTACAGTGTAGTCTCCGAACCCCCACAAAGGAATGTCCACACACTGTATTACTGAAAACACAGTCTTTATATAATTAATATTCGAAGGTATGTACACTATCACAATAACGCACTTTGTACTCAGAAATCAACAATGGTAAATATACACAATTCTAAAGTGGTACCACCAGTATTATGATCTCATTAAAGTGCATCAACTATACTGTTAGAATGTCACACAGATCAATAACAAGAAAACCAACAATAGAGATAGGAGGGAAAGCAAGATGGTTGACACAATTGGCAGAATACTGGCCCAGCTACCTAGACACAGTTCCACCTGGGCAACCTGTAAAGTAAAGATATATAGCACAAGCCCAGTCCATATATTGATCAATATTCTTGTTCTTTCCTACAATGTTTTTACCCCCCCCCAATATACCTGGTGGAGTCGTGTTCCTCAAAGAAGCCTCGACGCATCCGTCTTGAGTGACCCCCTTTCAAGCAGGAGTCATGGATCGTCGAGAGGCGTTGAAGAAAGTGAACTTGGCGTCGACGGCGTCGATGAGAATTTCGAGGGTGCTGAGACCACAGCATCGATCCAGGCGGTGCTCGTCGGCGACGCCCTGCGAGGATGAGGTGTGCGGAGCACCTCGGCGATTGATTGTTCAGGACCGCAAAGAGTTTCAGAAGAACTGTGGCCCAGCAAGGGCGTTGAGTCGTCGAAGTCTTTGTGGCCTTCAGGTGGCGGGAAACCCACCGGCGGATTCTCCTCGGCGCGTCAGCAGCCTTGACTTTCTCCGGCAGGACAAAACGGTCGACGTTGCGGACAAGGGAGTCCTTCGATTTAAATGTTCTTAGGCAAAGGAGCGGACGGCTCCGGTCGTCGGCGGCACGGCGTCAAGCGGTCCCCTCTTCTGGGGCAACACAACTTCGACGGGCCTTCAGCGGTTACACAAACCTGCGTACCCTGGTCGACGGCAATGGACTTCGACAGCGGCGAACTCCTGGTGCTTCACTTCATTCTCCTCAGCGGTCCCGTCTCGGGTCGGCAGCCTTTCGAGGGTCTGACTTCCAGGGAGCTTCGGCGAAGGTTAGCAGTGCTTGATGGTCCCTCGGAGCACAGGAAGAGGGCGCCTTACCAGGTCCTCTCTCGGATCAGTCTTCGACGAATTCGGCAGCTTTCAGATCAGGTCAAAGCAAATGCAACAGCAAGTCTTCTTCCAGCTGGGCGTCGAGGATCAGCAGTTCCAGTTACTCTTCAAGTGTAGACACAGCTTCTGAACAATTTCTAGTGGTGAGAGGTCCCCAGATATACTATTCTGCTTCTCATCCACACTGCTGGGTCACACTCAGCATCCAATCATACAGAAGGGCATTCATGCAGTCAGTCAGCCAATCAGGCACACAGTGCATTCAGGCCATCCTCCTCCCTCTCAGACACTCACAACAAGGAATGTGGATTGGGACAAGTACCCAGCCATTCAACACTGCACACTGCATTCAGGCCAGTTTCGGGCAGGGTTGTCTCAGTCTTTGTCTCTCATACCAGAAACCAGACAGCCACAACAAGAATTGCATATTGGTCACACACTCCATTCACCCAGGTCCCACCCACAGGGTGTACCCACAACATACAGTCACTGGGAAGGCTCCAGCTAGTCTGGACTGGACTTCACAACAACACCATATATGGAACTTCCACCCAACAGCCAGTCAGGGGGAAGGTACAGAGTCAGGGCTTCCCAGGACTTTGGGAAAACAAGGTAACAGGCAATAGAAAGCAATAGGCCACAGGGGCCATATTGTTTTCCATCAGGAATCAACTGATTCCAATGGCAGGGCCTGGGTATCCCAAAATGGAGGATACTCCGAGCACCTGTCAAATTCAGCATGGAGCTGCCTCCAGCCCATACCCTGCTCTGCGGGCCACCCACAGGTGCCCAAAAACATACACTAGGGGCACAGCGTTGTACCCCCCACCCATGGGTGCTGTAAGGGTATCCCATGGGTCTGTTCACCAAACCAAAAGAGAGAGAGCTGCACCGCCAGGAGTCCCACATGAACTCCTGCGCGGAAAACATGACAGAACACACGATAAAAGGCAGTAAAGGACAAGGATACAGAGGCCCTGTCCCTCTGATGCTTTTCCAGCATCACAGTCGCACCCCCCAGACTGAGGTGGAGGGTGCCTAATCTCCCACGGGATAGACACCCTCATCCAGACGGTCAACATACCTTCTTGAAAAGCCATCTGCATTATCGTGACTCTTCCCTGGTCTGTGCTCTATGGTGAAGTCTAGCCCTTGCAGGCTAATAGACCACCTGAGCAGTTTCGGGTTTTCACCCTTCATCTGCATAAGCCACTTCAGGGGCTTATGATCTGTTTGGACCTTGAAGGTAGACCCCGTAAGGTAGGGCCTAAAACGCCTAAGGCTCCAAACTATAGTGAAACATTCCTTCTCAACAGTAGCCCACCTAATTCTCTACCCTTGAGTTGTCTACTGATGAAGATGATAGGATGTTCCCTCCCTTTGTAATCTAACTGGGACAAGACCGCTCCAATTCCAGTGTCGCAGGCATCTGTCTGGACGATAAAGGGTCGGCTGTAGTCAGGCGCACACAACACAGGTGCCCTACACAGACTTTCTTTCAAGCCATCAAAGGCCCTCTGACAGTCTTCAGTCCAATTAACCTTCCTCGGTTGTTTGGGTGAAGTCAGAGCTGTCAGTGGTGCAGCTATGGTTCCATAGCCCGCCATGAAATTGCGATAATACCCAGTGAGGCCCAAAAAAGGCTCTCACCTGGGTTTGAGTAGTGGGAGTCGCCCAGTCCTGTACATCCTGTACCTTACTGGGGAGAGGTTGGATTTGACCCGCTCCTACCTCATGACCAAGATATGTGACTTTCCCCTGAGCTATCTGGCCCTTGGTGGCCTTGATAGTGAGGTTAGCCCTTTTCAAGGCCTGCAACACCTTATCCAGATGTGTCAAATGCTCTTCCCAGGTGGACCTGTAGATGGCGATGTCATCTAAGTAAGCCACACAAAAGGCATCCAGCCCACTGAGCGCATGGTTGACCAATCTCTGGAAGGTGGCAGGGGCATTCTTCAACCCAAAAGGCATGACCCTAAACTGGTAGAGTCTCTCTGGTGTTGAGAACGCCGTCTTTTCCTTGGCATGGTCCGTCAGAGCTATTTGCCAATAGCCTGAGGTAAGGTCAAAGGTGCTCACAAATTTGGCAGCACCTAAGGTGTCCACGAGCTCATCAGCCATGGGTATGCACGGATTTGTCAATAGCCTGAGATAAGGTCAAAGGTGCTCACAAATTTGGCAGCACCTATGGTGTCCACAAGCTCATCAGCCATGGGTGCGCGTCAGTCTTGGTGACGGCATTGACTCCTCTGTAGTCCACACAGAACCTCCAATCCTTGGTACCTGCCTGGGAACTTGCTTTGGGGACAGGACTGCGTGACTGGACCAGGGACTGATTGAGGGTTCAATAACACCCAGATCCATCATCTTGGCGACCTCAGCCTGGATGTGGTTCTTAACAGTATCTGACATACTGTAGCTCCTGCTTTTGACAGGCACACTGTCACCACTGTCAATCCCGTGCTTACACCATGGTGTAAGGCCTGGTGTCAGTGAAAACAGAGAGGCATACTGTTTGAGCAAAGTCCTGCAGACCCTCTGCTGCTCTGTTGTCAAATCTGGAGAGAGATGCACTCCCTCCACTAAGCCATCCTGAGGGTTGCTATACAGCAAATCAGGAAGGGGCTCACTCTCATCCTCTTCTTGCTCTGAAGCTAGCAAGAGACATGAGACTTCTGCTCGCCTGTGGAAAGGCTTGAGCCTGTTAACATGGAATACCTGAGGGGCTACCCCTGGGATTCCCATGTCAACCAGATAATTGACTCGCCCATCTTGTAGATTATCCTGAAGGGTCCAGTCCATTTATCTGCCAACGCCCGAGGCTTGGTGGGCTCCATCACGAGGACCTCCTGTCCCAGAGTCCAATCCACTTGCGATGCTTTAAGATCATGCCAGTACTTGTTCAATTCCTGGCTGACCTTGAGATTCGCTGTTGCCTGACCCATCATCTGTGTCATCCTCCGTCTGAGGCCTAACACATAGTCCTCCACTTGCTTGGCGGGACCTGGAGGGGTGGCTTCCAAACCTTCTCTGATCAAGGCAAGGGGCCCTCTCACGCGATGTCCAAAGAGTAACTCAAAGGGGCTGAAACCAACACACTCTTGAGGTACGTCTCTGTAAGCAAACAGCAGGCCTGGCAGGAGGAGATCCCATTTCCTCCTTAGGGGCTCTTCCAAAGCACCTAGCATGCCCTTGAGAGTTTTATTAAATCTCTCAAGCAGACCATTGGTCTGGAGATGGTACGAGGTGGAGAACTTGTAGGTTACTCCGCACTCTTTCCACACGGTCTTCATGTAACTAGACATGAAGTTGGATCCTCTGTCAGAGACAACCTCCTTAGGGAATCCAACACGGGTGAAAATGCCCAGGAGAGCCCTGGCAACCACTTTGGGAGTTACAGTCCGAAGGGGTATAGCCTCAGGGTACCTGGTGGCATGATCTACCAAGACCAGGATGAACCGATGTCCACCTGAAGTGGAAGGGTCCAGGGGACCGACAATGTCGATGCCCACCCTCTCACACGGTGTGCCAACCACTGACAATGGCTGCAGTGGGGCAATGACGCTGCCTCCAGTCTTGCCAGACAACTGACAAGTTGGGCAGGTCCTGCAGTGGGACTCCACTTCTACTCCCATCCGAGGCCAGTAGAAATGGACAAAGAGCCCCTGCTTAGTCTTCTTGGTACCAGGATGACCAGCTAAGGGCACCTCATGCGCCAACTGCAGCAGGAAGGGCCTGTAAACCTGGGGTCCCACCCACCTCCTGAGGGCACCAGGTTCAGGCTTAGTGGGCTCACTAACACGGAGCTCACCCTCCCAACAAATTCGGAATGTCCTAGGCACTTCTCCTTGTGCCTGGGACAGGGCCTGTTTCCTCAGATCCAAGAGAGAGTGGCACTCTCTCTGTCCCTTACAGAAGTCTCCCCGGGAGGGTCCCCCTTCAACTAACAAGCATTGAAGGTCAGGATGATCCTCTGGGTTGAGAACCTCTCCTACAGGAGAGTCTTCTGGCTCTTCTCCCACAGGAGTTGAGACAGGGTTTACCACGGGATCCAGCCGGTCCGGAGCATGGATCCCAATGGGTGCTGTAGGAACAGCAGGAAGAGAAGGAGCCCCCTGCACAAAGGTTGCCTTCTTCTTCTTCTTCCTTCGTCTTGCCTTAGGCCTCGCCTTTGGCTCGGGTACCTGACTCACAGCCAGACCCTGTGTCACCTGTGACCTAGTGACTGCAGCAGCAGTCATGGGAAGACCAACCGAGATCAACCCCAACTCTACTAGATCATTACCTAACAGAATGTTAGCAGGGACATTGTCCTGAACCAGGACAGGAAGCTTTGCTGTCTTGTCTCCAATTATGAGTGTGACTAAGGCTACAGGCGATAATTTGAGAGGCCCACCAGCTAACCTGGTGGTTCTCAGAGGAGCACCTACATAGTCCTCTGGCTTGAGCAGGGTCCTGTCCACCACTGTCATGCTTGCCCCAGTGTCTCTCAAGCCAGTAGAAGGCTGGCCGTTCAAGAGGACACTTCTCAAAAACCTACGGGTGTTCTGTGGGATAGTCGCCAGTACTTCCGCGTACTGGTCCCAGGTCCCAAGGGACACTAAGGAAATCTCTACAGGAGCACCAAATGTGATCCCTGTAGAGGAGGGGAGGACAGTAGCCTCCACCTCAGACATGGGGTAAGGGTAGGTCAGGCTGACAGCCTGTACCCGAAGTGCCTTACCTTTACACTTGGAGTCACCTCTCTTGTGATCCAGAGCCCCACAATCCCAACAAGTGCCGGGAGTGCGGGGTACGGTACTGGAACCACTGGGAGCCTGTTTTGCAGCAGGTGGACCACTACTCTTATTCCCACCCACAGATGACTTATCCCCACTAGATTTTTGGGTTTTAGGAGAGGAGGGTTTAGGTTTACCCGACTGTGACTGCTTTTGGGACTCTTCAGCTTTCTGAGAGGCCCCCTTTTCTTTGTCCTTGTCCTTCCCACTGGAGTCCTTAGGGGACACCCGGTGGGAGACCCACTTGTCAGCCAACCTAGCCAGCTTAAAGGGATCCAAAATGTTCTGGTCAGCAACATACTGACGCAGCTCTGGTGAACAGGCTTCAGAAAAATGCTAAAGAAACAACAGGTGGGACAATTCAACAAACGTTTTCACTTTGTATCCATCAATCCACCCCATCATGTTCATGTGCCCAGCACTCACCCAGTCAACCCAAGACACATTCTCTCTTTTCTTAAAATCCCTGAACCTTTTAAGGTATTGGGCAGGTGTCTTGCCAAACTTGGCAATCAAAGCAAATTTCATACACTCATACTGACCCCTGTCTTCCACACTCAGCTTCAGAATACAGTCATACCCAGTCTGAGGCACTCTGCTTAACAAACACTTAGCCCAATCTCTTTTGTCGTCATCATGAATTGCACAAGTCATTTCAAATGCTTCAATCCATTGGAGGATATCAGAACCCTCCAGAAACACACCAACCAAATCTTTCATAAACTTGGTGGCTGGGGACCTGCCACTCTCAACTGGTTTCGCTGAAGTCTCCACTCTAGCTTTCTCTAGCTGGATTCTTTGGTGCTCAGTGTCCCTATCTTTGAGTATCACTTGCTGTGCCAACTCCTCTTCCTTCAACTCAGCTTCTGTTGCCAACTTTTTGTATTGAAAGGCTAACTGTTCCCGTTGTAGCTCCAATTTTAAAAGTTCAATCTTCAGGGCTTCCCCCTGAAGAGCAGTGCTGGGGTTTGGAACACAGGCAGCAGGAATGGTGGCATTCCCAGAAACAGATTCAGTAGAAACCCCAGGGGCAGAGTCCTCATTGGTTGCATTCCCCCCCTCATCAAGAGTTTCACCATCAGTCTGGTGGTCCACCAGGGCAGCTATCAGCTCAGCCCTAGACTTATCCACAAAGTCTAACTCCCTGGCTTCACAAGCACTCTGGAGAGCCTCTAAGATCATCCTAGTCAATTTACCATTTGCAATAGATTCCATTGTTTGCAATGCAGTTATTTTGTACACAACTAAACCTTAATTTAATAAAGTGCAGATATTTTGTACGTGGCACGGTTATACACTGCTTCTTAAAACCATAAGCATCCCACCGCTGCCACCAGTGTAAAGGACCAGAAAGGGGTGTCTGTACTTCCGCTCTCTATATGGTAGAGGAGAGGCACAGAGGACCTCAGCCAAGATTCTCTATTGTGGTAGCAATGGACGAGCAATCAAGGCCTAGCTTCTCAGGAGGTGATGAGGGCTGGTTCTTAAGTACAGTGTAGTCCCCGAACCCCCACAAAGGAATGTCCACACACTGTATTACTGAAAACACAGTCTTTATATAATTAATATTCAAAGGTATGTACACTATCACAATAACACACTTTGTACTTGGAAATCAACAATGGTAAATATATACAATTCTAAAGTGGTACCACCAATATTATCAGATCTCATTAAAGTGCATCAACTATACTGTTAGAATGTCAAACCAGCAATAGAGATAGGAGGTAAAGCAAGATGGTTGACACAATTGGCAGAATACTGGCCCAGCTACCTAGACACAGTTCGGTGTGGCGATCCCCCCACCCGGGCAACCTGTAAAATAAAGATATATAGCACAAGCCCAGTCCATATATTGATCAATAGTCTTGTTCTCTCCTATAATTTTTTTTACCCCCCCCCCCCCCCAATGTACCTGGTGGAGTCGAGTTCTTCAAAGACTTCGAAGTCACTGAGAAGGCTCCGGCCAGTCTGGACTGTACTTCACAACAACACCATATATGGAACTTCCACCCAACAGCCAGTCAGGGGGAAGGGACAGAGTCAGGGCTTCCCAGGACTTTGGGAAAACAAGGTAAGAGGCAATAGAAAGTAAGAGGCCACAGGGGCCATCTTGTTTTCCATCAGGAATCAACTGATTCCAATGGCAGGGCCTGGGTATCCCAAAATGGAGGATACTCCGAGCACCTGTCAAATTCAGCCCTGGAGCTGCCACCAGCCCATACCCTGCTCTGCAGGCCACCCACAGGTGCCCAAAAACATACACTAGGGGCACAGGGTTGTACCCCCCACCCATGGGTGCCGTAAGGGTATCTCATGGGTCTGTTCACCAAACCAAAAGAGAGAGAGCTGCACCGCCAGGAGTCCCACATGAACTCCTGCGCGGAAAACACGACAGAACACATGATAAAAAGGCAGTAAAGGACAAGGATATGGAGGCCCTGTCCCTCCGATGCTTTTCCAGCATCACACTGATACAGCTCACAGTAAGCAACACAAAGCACTGGAAGAATCTTGGTTGTGGCTTATATAGCCAACCACACCCAAACACTAGAGAGTTCATGAGTTATCATGCACTTTCTGTTTGTCAACGGGAAGTGGTAACCAGGAAGTTACTACAAACACTAGGAAGGAATGAAAGGAGGGATTTGTTATGGGTTCTTTGTGTGCCTATGCCAGGCCTGCCAAGCCTCCACCCAGCTTGCCCCAACTACCTGCCTGATACCCATGACACCACCCCAGACCAGAACAGAGAGCCCCCCTCATTGAGGCCAGTTCACTTTCCTCCCGCCGGAGGTGTGTTAACTTCCTGGAGCCTGGTACCCGCCTCCTTTCTTTGGCTCATCCTTTGTGCTTCCGTCGGAGTCAGAGCCCTGAACTTGCATATCCAATAGTACCTCTTTCGCCCTTTGAACATCCTCCTCCATCACCAGTTTGAAACTCTGACCACCATGTTCAAAGGCAAGTCGGAAAGGAAATCCCCAGTGATATCTCACCCCTGCCTCCCTAAGCCACTGTGGAGCACAGCGTCTCGCATTGGTGAATGTGGTGAGGTCCTGGTAAATCGTGATTGAAGCTCCATTGTAGGAGGTGGAGTCCGCTTTCCTAGCCTTCTCCAGAATTCTTGCCTTTTCGGCATAGTAGTGAAGCGAACCAAGATCAAGTGAGGTCCCCGACCACCCCCTCCAGCTCTATCAGCCCTATCAATAGACAGCCTGTCAGTGGCGTCCTCTCCAAACAACAGCTTGACCACATCCTTCACCGCTCAGACTATGTCCCTCTTCATCGCCCCTCAGTCTCAGGAAAACCAAAAACCTAATATTGTTCCGCCATTCCCTATTTTTGATGTCATCCATTTTGAGGGCTGTCTCCTCCTCCCGTCTCTCCATCTCCGAGAGCCTCTTATCAAACTGAGCTTCCAAGATGTCCACGGACGATTGATGGCTCTCCAGGCCTTGCAATCTGTCTTCCACACTGTCCAGCGTCTGATCCAATTTGTCCAGCCTATGACCGATGTCCTTTCTAATACCTCTAATTGCCTCCAGTATCGCCGCAATATCCCTCTTAGTGGACATTTTGTCCGGGGCAGACTTGGCTGTAGTGGTGATTGTTGCACTATGGACCCTTGTTACTGGCCCTTTGTATCGGAACTGTTGCAGAGCCTCTTTCCAGCCCATTCACCAGTGACTCTAAAGGGAACACCACACCGCTCTCCGAGGACAAGGCACACTATGATGCGAAAGAGCAGTAGGCGGGGGGATCCACAAAGAAAGTCAGCAAGCCCTTCCTTGACCAGCAACCCCAGGCCGAACAGAGCACTCCACCTATGAGCAAAGGGGGTATGAGGCACCAACAAGGGCGTGCTACTCAGGGCCACTCTCCTCCCTCCTACAATCAAGCCCAAAAGCCCATACTAGGGGCCACTGCAGCCTCCTCCATATGCAAAGCATCCTCGGCGAAGAACCAGGGGGTGCCCACCACACCGCTCCTTTCCACCAAGCGAGAACCCAGGAGGCATCCCCTACCCCCCACTCTGACCAGCCAACTCAGTCCACTGGCCAAGTCGGGCAGCTTGAACCCCTGTCCCGTCCACACAGGGGACCCCCAGCAAGAGGTGAGGTGGACTAATGGTGCCTCTCCCACCACAGCGACCATACTGATCAGGGGGTGTCCCACCAATGTCCCGACCGGCACACAACTCCACAGGGTATACTGTAAGGAAGGCATGGTATCAAAGTAAGACAGACACAAGTGAACACAGTTCAAGTTCATAGTCTCAACCTAAATCTAAGATGGGAGCAAGCTACGACCATCAAAATAATAATAATACAGTCCTAGTGGAGTCTTTGTCGAAATAAAAGGGCCTATACTAAAAAACCTATTGCCAAGCCTTACCGCTAAGTTGACAAATAATGTGGGAAAATGTTCATGAAAATGAAATAAGTGTTCCCAAAAGGATAAGTCTGTGATAATGATAAGGATATTTAAGCCGTTGGCCTCCCTTCCCCACATTTTCAGCACAGGACAAGGTGGGTCACTCGAGCATAGCAAACTCCTGGACTTCTTTTACATGAGGATGCAGTTCTATTACACGTATCAGGGCCTTCTACGCCCAAGTCTCTTAAGTTATCCAAAAGTCTCTTGCTTCAGAGGGTCTGATGAATCAAACAAACACAAAGTTTCTTTCCAAGTAATCAAAGAGGGCGATTCACTCTTTGCCCTGGTTCCCCCTCAGCCGGGCTCAGATCTCTTTTCCTTTCACAGTTCCTTCTCGAGTGACTCACGGTTCACCCCAGATCTCCCTCAGTTGAGCTCAGATCCCTTTTCCACAATTAGTCTCCCTCAGCCGAGTTCGAACCAATTACAGTTCATGTTTAGCAATCGAAGACTTTCGAATATGTACAGGACTTGGCATAATCCGTTACAGAACCACTTAGATTTTACAGTACACAATTTTTCACTCGGAGTTGGATGCCTAACAGAGTCCTTCAGACCACTCTGTATATGGCATCTACCTTGGTTTCAAAAGTTCAATCATTCCTTGGATATTCCATTATACTTGCGTCGCTCATCACATACGCCTTGCACTCAGTTCTTTGCAGATTTCTTCATGCAATGTTGCTGCTTGCAACCTTGATTCTAACACAGACCGGTCTGTTATATGTCTCCCTGACTCACCGGCTATGCTGACTTTACTGGAATGGCTTTGATGTGGGAGCCAAGGACAGTACCACGGCAGCAATCTCTCCTTCCCGCCTAGGCTATTCATGCGGGAGAGCCCCGGGTACTTTCCACACACAATGCACCTTTCTGCAGCTTCAATTCTCGGTCTTATGTTTCTTATCCTTGAGGGTTTGTGAAAATAGCAGTCTTCTTCCTCTGAAAACGTCAAGGACAATTCCCTCTTTGCAACCCTTTCTGGTCTTGCCGCCTTTCTCCTCATGTTAAGCCACCATCTCTGAACTGCTGCTTCCTCGTGTGTTTTTCCTTGCTCAAAGTGTGCTTTTGTGCTCTGCCTTTTATCTGTGTGGGGAAATGTGATGGAAGTCAGGTGTGTGTAATTATCAGTAATGGCCTGACTCTGCCTGACCCTTATGTTCGGACATGTCAGGTATACTGCTCTAGTGTTAGTCCGTTGTTGCTCATGATGAATTGCCAGTGAGAAAATGCTCATATTGCAAAGGTGGGGGTTTCAGTCTCTAGATATCCTACCTGGTAGGATGGGGAAGGGTGTTATAAGGAAGGGGATACTGCGTCTCGCCCTTTGGTGTCCCACTTCCACTCCCCAAAGACCCCCCATCCAGGTGATCCTCCCGCACTTGTCCACCCACAGGAACTAGATCCAATAGCGATGGCTGTGTCCTGGCCACCTAGATGACAGATCCTCAGGGACTAGTGAGTGAGACACCTTCAGGTTTCTCACAATCCTCACCATCTACTTTATACACATTTCCGAAGTGTTCAATCGACCTATTCTCTGGTATCGGGTTTAATTGTTTAAAATTAAAATTATTAGCCTCTTCATAAATGAGACTCCAGAACTCCTTTAGTTTCTCCTTAGTCTCTCTAGATACCAATGTATGTAACATCTTCTGCGAGTCTCTCAGCAATTGATCATATCTGCGTAGAAGCTATTTTCTATAGGCCCTTTGTATTTCTCTGTGCTTTTAAATGCCCAGGCCTATGGACTTGCGCAGTTCTCCTCAGTTCCCTATTTTTGTTCTGGACCACTGGGTCATATGCATGTTTCTGAACTACCATCTTTTTCCCTCCTGGGTGAGGCATCTCGGCATAGACTCTTTCCAATAAGATATTATATAGCACTTTAACTAACAAGGCCGAATGATCTTCTTCAGAATACAGTTTTGCCATAACAGAATTGAAGGAATGTATATTAAAGCTCTTCCAGGATAGACAATTCCCCTCTAGATTAACCTCTAGGGCCACAGGATAGAGCGTAGGAGAAGACCCGGTGATCTCTACCCTCCAGTTTAAACAGAGTAGTAGATGGTCACTTGTCGTGTTAGGCATTACCGTCATAGATACAATGTCTAGGAATATGTCCTCTGAGACGAAGAAGTAGTCCAAGACATTTTTCTGCGGGCCTCTAACCCAAGTAAAACGGGGTGGATCATCACCCGGCACATTGCCATTTACCATGAAGAAACTCAATGCATCAGTTAAAGCCAGCCACGCATTTCCACGCTTTGCCACATCTTTCTCACTGTTTGCTGTTACCAGGGATTCATAGACAAAAAGCATTAAGGTCTCCACAGATGATAATGGAGTTGAGTTTCTCTGCACTTGCCTGTTGTAAATCACATTTTGTAGAGCTTCAAAAAAGTCGGTTTGAGAAACTTTGCCCGGATTCCAATACAGATTTAAAATTAGTATGAAGTCCAAGCAGGACTTCATTAGTATGAAGTCCAAGCATAAACATACTTATCCCAGTTGATCTCAACTGCCTGTACAAAGAAATTCAGCTGAGTTCAGACTGAGCATAAATTGGCACAGAAACAGTTAGATCATTACGGAGCCCAAATAACAACCCAGACGCCTGGCTTCCCTTATCCCCTTTATAGGCTGGATTTAACAAACAAGAAAATCCATAAAATGTAGAGAATTCCAACAGCCAGGACTCCTGGAGGCAAAAACATCAGCATTCTACAAATCAACACTTGTTTCCCCAAACAGATGTGTGTGGCCCCTGCAGTTCCACAAGATAGGTTTAAGGTCTTTAAATGCTTTATTAAATGTGGTCACAGGGTACTATTCACAATAGTGAGGGTCCAAGCTAGGAGCCAACCAGCTCTAAATAGTGTTTTCACTCAATCGACTTGGGCCCTCAGTGTAATCAACTATTGGTCTTTTGAAAGCCCTGTTGTTAAACATGTTATCTGTAAGGTAAAAGCCAGTTCCGGGCGATACCCCAGTTCCTGGTGTTGTTTGACAAGAGCTTGACTGTTTGTGAGCAATGATTTTAAAGTTGAAGCTGTGATGTCAAAACCCCAGGCACTGAAGTGGTCAGACGCTGCAAGGACCTGTTCCAATACTATACATAAATAGAAATGCAAGATAACTTTGTCTAACCAATGGTCATTCCGAAATCCACTTGACATTGAGTTGATGTGGGATAAGTGTGGAACCATCTTTAAGAGCCGTAAAACATAGGTCCTGTTTAAGATCACTTGTTTGTGGGCCAATGGCAGTTTCTCTATAACTACACAGTTGCTGGAGGTTTGGGTGGTGCGGTCCATCATATTCCCACCTTGTTCTGGACGTGCGGGGAGTTGGGGCAGTAACGTTCTTCTCTGCATCAGAGTCTTGAATTCTGGTGCTGTAAGATTTTTAAAAGTCTTCCGTGTTAAATCATGTTGGTTATGAGGGGAGTGTGCGCCAGAAACAATCCTCACTAGGTCTGTAGGGGCCATGTTTATGCACAGGCTTGCAGATCTTTCTGACACAGTCGTTCCGTGTTGAGACCCTGTCTAGGCGGGGCACAAGATGCTTTGCAGTTGATAGTGTAGAATGAATTTCCCTTGAGGGAGCTCTTTAAAATTAACGGGACCTTGGTCCTCTGTGATGTGACCTCTTCTCCTACTTCATTCACCAACAAAGGCTCCAACTGCGAAGCCACACTAGTGGGGCTGCAAGTGTTAGATCTTACAGTTCTTTTGGCTTTTGTCCCTTGGGGCCCACACACTTCATTAGAACATCGGGTGACTTGGGAGGTGGATGTTGTGGGGCGGTTATGTATTAATTTTTTACTTTTTCTGTCGATTGGTGCCCTCACCAGGCTAGCCATTCTTGGCCTTAAAAATTGGGAAAATCACTGAATCTACAAGGGATATTGTCTCAGCCCCCACCTCGATTACACTCCCCTCAGCCCTCAGATCTTCCACAACCTCCACTATGGTATCATGGATGGGCAATGGCTCAACATTAGGGAGTTGGTAATCTTTAAATAAACGCATGCTCACGCAGAGTAGGAAATTCATAAGTTTAACCTCCTTAGCCCTACCATCTTCTCACTGTATTTTAAAGTCATTTTTGAAGGGGCAGGCATTGCTCTGGGCTACAACATCCTTTCTAACCACCTCCTGAACAATTTGGCAATTGGATCCTTTGAGAACACCCTCTAGAAATGCACATTTTGCATTCAGTTCATTTAGGAGGCAAGATTGAGAGCGCTAAGTACAACGGGTGGTTTCCTGAAAGTTAAGAAGAATAGTTAAGGCAATCGTTAAGTTCTCCATGCAAGCATCAGGTACATCGATGGGGTCAGCAATGGCCCCAGCATATGCAAATATCTTCATGCACCATCTCGAATACACCCACATTTTACACCACAGCCATTGATCCCCAAAGCTACTAATGTGGAGAAGATATATAGATGACATCTTCGCCATATAGACTGGTGAGAAGGAAGAAGTGGATGAATTTCTGGAATACATCAACTCCATTAATTCCTGAGTCAAGGTCACCATGGAGATAGGGGATCCAAAACTACATTTTCTAGATGTAGAAGTTGCAGTTGTCAACAATGAGATAATAACGAATACCTTCAGGAAAAAGACAGACATTAACAACACTGTTCATTCCTGAGCTACCATCCAAGACATCTCAAGGACAACCTACCATACAGCCAATTTCTGAGACTAAGGAAGATTAGGTCCAGAGACACCACTTTTAGGGATGAATCACAGAAACTATCAGAGAGACACTATAAGAGAGGATACGCCTCAGAGATGGTGGAGGTAGCTAAGACAAAAGCCACAGAACAAGATTTGGACACTCTCTTGAGCCCACAGCCCAAGATAAGGGAAACCCTGTTCTTATTCTTGATGTGTTCTCAAGCCACAGCCACCATGTCACCAGACTCCACAAGAAACATTGGAGATGGATCAAATTGGACCGTCAATTGGACAAACATTTTCCCAAACCACTGATGATTGCCTACAAGAGAGGAAGACATTTCCGAGACCAACTTGTAAAGGCAGAAAGACAGAAGACATCAAAGCAGTTATTGCTACAAAAATGCAAAAATTTAACTTTTCCCTGCCTTAGTTGCAACAATTGCGACAACAATTTTAAAGGCATATACATAAGAAATCCCCGATCAGGATCAAAGATTAGGGATTTCACTACATGCAATAGTAACAACATAATCTATGGCCTAAGTTGCCTTTGTGGTATTTTCTATGTTGGACAAACAATCAGAAAAGCAAAGGAGAGGTGGATCGAACACAACAGCAATATTCGCATGCATAGCACTAAGTCCCCGGGGGCGAAAAAAGACATACAGTGGCACATCTCTGCTGTGTCATTCTTGAAGTGGTTGGGAGGCCACAGAGAGGGGGCGACTTCACTAAAAAAACAGACCCAAAGAGAACTCTATTGATTAGACAAATTGGATGTGGTAAGATGACACTTTAAACCCTTGCAGCGTCAGATTCATACATATATGGTCACAATTAGAAACATACTGCCCAACACCACCGGGATGCCTATCGCTGAAATCATTATGACACCACTAATCCTTGGACGCGTCAGATGGATACACACAGTCACAAATAGCATATTGCTCAATACCACACATAAACTGAAATACTATAGATATGTCTGTAATATCAGTTTATATGTACAGCATACCCGATATATATTGTGCCGTGAATGGAATAATGCAGGATCAAGTCACACTGGCCCCATGAGATTGTGAGCAGTAGAGAGTAATACTCATTCAACTGGATGTGCTATTTGGCATCACACCCTGTAGATTTGGTCCCTTATTACCTCTGTCCCAACCTGGCACGCCTGTGCCCATGAGATTACATACATACCATATATCTGGGAGTCACGTTCTTCACAGCCCTTAGTCTATTTTGGGCCACTTCCTTTAGCCACCCATTCGTTTGGGCGTTTGTTTACATATGACGTCCCCGCATACTCGAGCATTGACATCACACACAAGAATACCTTTATTTACTGATTACTTTGGCAGCAGACCTTTCTCACACGAAGATACGCTGGCTGCACACTTTGCTCATCAGAACCATAAGGTAAGGCTGCCCTTCAGGCTGCATAACCCAAACCTTTTTTCAGTTCCGGATACTTTTTAATGCTTTCTAATCTCACACTATGAGTTGGCGGACTCGTGTATTCCTCTGAACATTAGCTATCAGGATGGGAACTAGGATCGCTAGAGTCACTTTGTATCTGTAGACATTGGATAGTTACTATATGTAAAGAATTAGCACCCCATTTTGTACAGACATATTTCCATGTGGTATCCCTATAGATGGTCCAATTGATCCCAGATGTGAATTCATGAGACACCGAATGTTAGACCAAGGCATTAGGGGCCGAGGTGATACTCTAAGAATGACTCACCGATCGTAGAATTGACCCTGTCTGCTTCTATTATGTATCTCCTCTGGCACACCATATAGATTTTGAATGATATAAACGTTTACGCATGATATTATACTAATGACGCTGGAAAGGAGGCGCCACCTGACCACAATCCGATATATTTTATTTTCAATCCCCAGACGGATCAACCTACACGCAAGCATTCTGGTGCGGGCTCCCTCGCAAGACCAAGATAATTTCCTTTCTTTACTTATAAGGTATGACACCTTCCCGAGATTTCAGCTAACCATGACTGCCACAATGGGCTATTTGTCCTCAAAAATGTCTCTTCTCTGACTCCCTTCTTCTCTCAATGTTCAGAGATTTTGTACACCAACATCTCTTCCTGGGAATCACTGATTTGTCCTAATGAATACCAGACCCTACAGTCCAGACATCCAGGTGAATGACTACTTGATACATGCGAGTGAGATATCATGAGAATATTGGAATGACTAATTAAATTGCATACCTATATGTTCTGATTTATTTAAACAATAGGTCCCTCTTAGGAGAATTTGGAGACAAGTTTAATCAAGTTTATTGCTCCTGATGAAGACAATTGGAGCTGAAACGCGTTGAGCTCTATCTATATCGAATTGGTTTACTTACTAAATGTCAATACCAACCCAAAAAATCCTTTGGGGTGACACATTTCTGTTTTTGATTTGTGATATTGTTTTTGGGGAAAATTTGACAACTTATAAAGTACGAACCTTATAACTATATATGAATTTTGTGGATTATTGAATTACCCGTAACAATTATTAGCATACTCATACCTGGAAGTCACCAGCTCTGACTGATAACAGTACATTGGTGTGCAGGGGGCGCAAGGGTTTCTTTTCTTCGGACCTTCTTCTTCTCTCAATGTTTATATTTTTACAGGGTTGGGGGTGAGGCGCCTCAGCTGCATTGACCAGGCTTCTCAATCCCACTCTAGGATTTGGAGGAGGCCTCTCTTTGCCACCTCCCCAACTCTGCTTAGGTTCCAACTCACAAGGAGCCTACACTTGAATGCTTAACAGAAGGGGCGTAGTAGGGTAAGGCGGCATAGGGGGACATTTAATCGTTCTTATCCCATCTCTGTCTCCAGTTGAGACGCCAACCACAGCTACTCCCACCGGTTCCTAAATGATAGCATTACATAGTTCAAAGCCCAAAATATTAACCTTATTTGACTCAAGTAGAAGTTTTGTACTCGCCAAATCCTTCTGCAAAGTACATGGCATTGGAGGTCTAGATAAGCAGGCCTCATTTATGACTTTTTTCCTCCGCGTCACTCTGTCTTCAACTTGATCAAGGTGAAAGGCAAATTCTAGATCTGTGATCTTCCTGACGATCTCTCTGCTCACAGAAAGGAGGGCTATGAACAAGTCATTAGGGCTTTCTCCAGCCAATGTAGAAACCTCCCATGACACATTACTTGTCGCTCCATGGTCATTTAACGTCTTGTGCACATTCTCTTGCTGCTTATTGCCAAAAAAAGACTTCCATAGATTTTTGTTTTGTCAGGAATGTTGGGGGGGCAGATTTAGGTACTTGACATAAAGGTGTTAAGACCTTCGGCATTGATGCATGAAAACGCATTTGGGAGACCACAGAGAGGGGTTCTTGTTGGTTGGGAGAAACCTTTGCAAAGACATATAGGGAACAATCACAGCGTTAGGAGTGGTGGTAGCAGAACAATTCACAATGATGGTAGCCAAATTCCTGCTTGGTCTGCCACATATAGGCAGGAATAAGCACTGAGGTATTAGTTGGTGTACCCACAGGCAGCTTCCACCTGACTCCTGAGCTGCTTCCTTTCACTCCTTCCAGCAAGAAAAAAATAAGTTATTAAAGTAGGAGGGGCCCCCTGGCTCCGCGACCCATATTTATTCATGGTCCTGTCTATGGCAAGCTTCAAGCTCGACCTCAAGGTAGGTACAAATCCTGACTCAACGTTGATAAAGGTCAGACTGGTAAAACGGCTTCTCAAGTCATAAAGTAGTTCAGTAACAGTTCAATGGGTTAAAACAGTACAGATTGACAATAAACCAAACGGAGAGGAGGTTTAACGAGGCCAGTGGCAACAGCAAAGAAGGCAAGAAAGGCAATTTCACTAATAAGTGAATGATTGCTGTATAGCCTTATGGGAGGCACGTTTGAAAAGACACTGGATACGGATGCAAAGAGAGGGTCCCTTGAATGCCCCTCCTCGCCTCTATGAACATGACGGCCCGAAGAGTCAAAAACTCACAAAGTCACTCACTATTCAGGCAAGGCCCAGGAGGATCAGTGACTGACATGTATGCAGAAATGTATTCTCTCAGACAGCCATTCAAACCCTATCCAGTGAATGTCTTTATGGATACAGGTGCTTCAACATTGGTCATGGATCCAAATGCCTCGATGAATGATGTTGACTAATGCTGGGAAACCACTGTGCTGACGTCATTCGTGACACCACGACATAACCATGTTAGTCATGAAGTACACTCGCAACCATGCACAACGTTACACAACCATACACTCGTATACACGAAGAACATGCTTACTCAGTTCTGTAGATAGAGGACAGATACATATACATGCTGTCAAAAGCTTCTATTATTTTTCTCATTAGCCAAGTGCAGAAATGCTGAACGCAAGGCAACAAAGAGGTGCAGAGCAAGCTTGCAGATGCTTATGGAAACTAATTCTTTGGAACTACAGGACCACATAAGGAGCCTGGCAGGACCAAATCCGACTAACCTATAGGAAACATAGCATGATATAGATGTGTAGAAATCATAGTATAAGTATAACGAGGATCACATAAGGCCACAAGCCGCAGGATGAGAGACAAGGGAAGGCAGAACCAGGCTGCACAGAACAGGAAGGCCAGGGCTCAGAACCAAGGTCAGAGACGAGCTGCACATTCCAAACCTAAAATGACAAGGAGCCATTTGCAGAAAAACAGAATAAATCCTCATGAATTGCAGACCAGAAGAGCTCCATTTCGTGGTCCTCAACCACGTGATGCAGCTGAGCTAGACAATGGTTATTCACCCGCGATCGAAAGATGAACAGTTCTAAGCACCACAGACATGAAATGAAACATGAACAATTTAACAACAATGCAACAAGGGTATCACTACATAATATCCCCCAAAAAAAAATATTGCCATAGATATGGCCGTTTGGTTCGCCATAGGCGATATTTTTGTTGGGGATATTATGTGGGAGCGGGGGTTGCGGTGATGTCCCCCGCACATTAAAACGCACATTAAAAAATGATGCGGGGGTTGCGGGGGTGTCCCCCGCAGGCTCCCTGGGTGAATTTTGCAGCAAAAATATGGCGATATTTTTGCATCGCAATATATTTTTGCGGCGGAATTAACACATGGAACCGCAACATGGAGAGCACTCTCACAGGCAAAAGTGGTACTGCTAACAGATACACTGGGAACACATAGTCATTCTCATCACCTTGAAAAGGTGCACAGAGCGCTGAGAACAGAGCTGGGTCCCAGGCCTGGGGAGACCAGTTCCAGCTAATCTGGGGTCAGAAGTCCAGGGGTGGATGACAGATGGCAAGGGCCAATGGTAATCCTGCGATCCTGAAAATATGTGATAGGTAGTTCCTTGGGGAAGGGGCAGGCCAGCCACCTGACATGAGAGGGCCAATTAACTAAGATCCTTAGGGGCAAACGATGTGGTATACCACTCCGATCACCCAACCAGAAAGTGGGATAGGTTTTCCATGGAAGGGCCCATCTTGTGACGATACTCTGCAACAAAAAGGCTTGACATGAGTTTGGGAGCGATGACTCTGGAGATTATTGAATGTCCTGCATGATCCCTGTCGATTTATGTAATAAACAGTCTAACTTTCCCTTGGCTGAGTCTTCCGTTTGTCCTGGCGGAAGGGTTGTTGGACCCTGGGATCTGAATGGATAAGCTTGTAGTAACCCCCAGACCTCTGACACACCAGACCTCACCAACAGATGCTGTTAGATGTAAGGATGTAAATGTAAATGGCACCCACCACGGTCCACCATTGGGCAAACGCTCAGTCAGGCAAAGGGTTGCAGGTGGAAGCAAGTGCAGAGTTCACTTCTCATCCTCACATCCTCGACGGACCACAACAGGCAATTCTCTGCCACTCCCACGCTGCCACCATGGGGTTAGTGGTTCTTAAAGGGCTACTTCTTCCTTGGTCCATGTAAAAAGTAAAAAGCCAAAAAACCCTTGCTGGCACACCACTGCTCCATTCCAGAACACGGCAGACCATTCTCTGCCACTCCTGTGCCGAGCATTTATGTTGGAATTAATTTGGATTTCACAGTACAAAACTGTGTGTCGCGATATATGTATAATTTGCATTTCTCACATGGAATATTCCAAATTAGTGTTTTCTCCTTAATTTTGGATGCAAAATTGTGAAAGTGTTTTGCCCACCACTAATAACTTCATCCACATCACTGTCACACCCAAAGCACAACTACATCACAACTAGATCAAAACTTCAGCTCAGCGGTATCCATGCCCCAACCGCAACCGTATCTGCATCACATTACAGCCGATCTCAATCAAAATCACATAATTATGTCTATGTAAACACAATGTGCTCATCCCAGCCACATCACATCCACATCACAATTACATCCACACGAAAGCCACACCACAACCACATGATAATCACATCCACGTCTCAACATCCTGATCACAACCACAACTTAATCACAATGAATTCATAACCACAGCACAATAACATCCACAACACAATCACATCACAACATCCATAACACTGGCACATTACAACCACATCTGCGTAACAACCACATCACATTCAAACCACAAGCGCAACACATCAATATCACAAACACACCACATCCACATCAAAACCAGACCCACATCAAAACTGTATCTTCATCATATCACCCCGGTCACAGCCACATCATAATTCTATTGCAGCCACATCAGCTTGACAACTACACCCAGTACCATATACATATCCATGTCACATCACAGCTACATCCCATGCAAAATCATGTTGCAGCCACATCACAACTATAATCACATCACCACCATATCCACAATCAAGATGAAGACATCAGATATTTGTGATGTGTAATTGTTACTTTTATTATTATACATGGAGCAATAGCACAAGTGGGGCTTTATTCAGTTGCATACATTGTGAACCAAATTATTCATAAGGACTTCTATATTTTGCAGATAATGCACAGTGAGATAAAATGGTTTATCTAGAATCACACACTTTAGTTAAGTGTTGAAGCTTGCATTTATGAGGAGTCTTCAATGTGGGTATATTGACCCACTCAACGGCATTGCCTCACATCACTAAGCTGCATTTGCGCAAGAAACAGCAACCTAGCTGCACTGGCTCATGTGGGCACCAGGACCTCCAACCTGCGTCTTGGCAGTAACAAGAAAATGGCTGCACCATCCTGCCTAGCACACTTCAGGCAAAATGAAACAAGGGGACACCCTGAAAAAATATGCCAGTGTGTTCGGAAACATATATGGAATCAAGTGAACAGGCAGCACTGCATTGCTGGAGAAGCCGAAATCCCCTTCAAAATGATTTTTTTTACCCTTTCAAAATGCTGTTTTGATGCTAAGTCCATCTGTTCATTCTGAAACCACTGTGATTAATAAGGCCCTACCATGCCCATGCATATCCCCACTGTCCCTCAGGAAAACCAAGCCTTATTCCAGAATGACAGGCTGTGCCAGCCAAAACCTGAAAACCAACAAAAGCTGTACTGCTTCAATCCCGGAAATAGCGCTTAACTTTGGCTAAAAAGCATCAAAATCACTGTTTCAAAAGGAATCAAGAGCTGTATGTACACATGTCAATTTTATGGAAACCTTTGTCTTGTCCAGATTGTTGTGTAAACCATATTGGAAAGCCAGATGACAAACCGAATTTAAAGAAAGAAATGCTAGCAGTTTTTAAACACGTGGAAAAATGGGCTTTGCTGACTGAAGAAAAAAAATGGTGTATTTAAAAATAAATTGTTGAATGCAAGCCTGCTTACTTAGTAATATAAAGGGATTATGTTAGTGGTGATAATACTCACATAGGCTATCTTCTTTCACAGGTATGTTTTAATTCAGGGCCCAAAATAAGATATTAAAGAGTTTAAAACACATGGGATCTCATTATGACCCTGCCGGTCTGAAAAGAACGGTGGCGGTAAAAACGCTGCCACCATTCTTTCTGGACTGGCTGATTCAGAGTCCTGCAGGCGGTAGGTGTCACTCCCGCCAGGTCTGATCTGGCAGGAGTAACTCCACCCGTCTGCAGGCGGAAATGGAAACACCGGCTTCATCATAGACAGAACCAGTGTTTCCATTGTCCCCCATCCCCATTGAGTCCAATTGGTCTCCATGGGAATGGGGATTTACAGAATTCCGCTTCCCGAGTTCCCGGGTCACCGAGGTCGTAATGCCCCAGTGGTTCCGGGAATCACGGAGGCAGAATGATTAATATGGGTCGGGCACTAGCCTGCCGGTTTATCCGGCACGGTTACTGCCAGACTTGTAATGAGGCCCATGAGCTGAATTTGCAAACTCTAGGAAAAAACAGTTATTCAAGTGCCAGCCCTGAAACTTTCCCCAAGGGGAAGGGGACTATCATAAAAACTCTCAGCAGATACTGACAACCCCCTGATAATTACGGGGTTGAACAGACTTTTGTCTCTGCTGGGACCCTGACAATAGAAGTCCTGGGACACTAACCTGCCAAGTGGAAGGGGCAATAAAACCTTCAATTAAGCTGAGAAGCCCCCACCCTGCTGAAGGAAATGGCAGTTGGCAGCAGTTGAAGTTAAAGAAAACAAAATGGACCCAGCAACAAAGGGACTGCCTTTTGGTTCCAAAGACTATTTTATAAAGAAACTTTAACAACTTTTATCCTTGCAGCAAGAATTAGGAAACATGTAAATAGTTTTCAGTTTTAAATCTAATTTCATGTGATTTCATTTAACACTTCGTAGAACTCAGTGCCGCATGGGGAACAGAAGTTACAAGATATGACAAATTAAAAGAAATGCATCCATGGTGCAAACATTATATTTTGTACATACATCACTGGGGACAATTCAAATCTGTGTACAAAGTTATGGAATTTTAGGCCAAATCTTTCATGTGTAAAATTACTGAAAATGTGTCCGAAAGGCGAAACAAGGTCACAGACAGAAGGATTGGACTGATATGTACTGCACATAATATGTAACCTGTGTATATAATTTGCTGAGAGATTGCAATTGTATAAATGTATGTTTTTGACAAAATCAGATTTTAAGTAAAGTAAATGTGGGAGTTTCTGGACATTGTAAAGCTCACCTCATAAATCTGACATCATTTTCCTGAAGTCCAACCAACTGAGAGCGAGGCGGAGACTAGCACCCTTGTCCAATCCCTTTTTTAGGGGTGTGTTTAGTTAAGCCTGCCCCAGTCATATACTTGGATGATGTCACTAGGCATTATAAATACGGGTCCCTGACAAGACTCTGACACACACACTTCCTGATTTTCCTGCGCCAGCGTCCTGTTCCTGTCATCTATACAGACTCCAGATCCCAACCACAAGGCCAAGCATTGCTGATTCCATTCCCAGCAATGCCTACAATATTAAAACCCACTAATCTCCCATTAACAAGGAGAAAACTGTGGTACTTTTGTCATCCTGATCCAGCTTGGCTTGCTGCCACTCACTGCATGCTGCTGCCATCTTGCTACCCTGATGACCTATATTATCCAGTGAAAGGACTTGCCAGTCCAGAAGTGCTACCCGGTAACCAGTCCATGCCCTGCTGATGCTGTCCCGCTGATTTTGTCCGGCTGTCCTTGGTTAAACCAGATCCGTGTGATGACCAGAGCGCCGACTGTCCAAAATTCTAACTAAAGTGGACTGTGAGTATTAATAGGAATCCATAGAAATTCATAGTGTACCTTGCCTTGTCCTTAGTTCCCCTGTCTAAGTTATACTATCCTTACCCTGATAACTTGTAATACCGTCAGACTCATTCTTGCAACCTGCTCTTTGATTCCTAGTGTCAGCACCGATTTTCTCTTCATTTTTGTTTTGCATAGAAAATAAGCCATTAGCGATTTTGATTAAATAAATACATTTTCCATAAAGGAAACGGGTACACCATGTGAAGGGTTACAACGGCCGTTTAACTGTGGAGATTCACGGGTGGCATTCTCTTTTTCGTAGTTATTAAAACCAGTTTAGGTAAAATTTGCAATCCATTTTAAAGCCGCTTTTCTTGTTTTTCACTAATCTATTTTCCTAAAAACGGACCTCACTCTATCTTGCATAACTCATTCAATTTACTACCTAGAGACTTAATTGCTTTAGTGAAGCACGGTATTTGTTTCAAGGTTTTTGCACACATTCATTATTTCATTCATCCATTTCCGAGTGTCATTTTTAGCATTGCCAGGGTTTAAAATCCGTTTTTCTCTCTTGTTTGTAGAGGGAAGGTCGGATTTCAATTCTGTTACTTGTTCATCATTCCTAATTACCTGCTGCTTCTGTTTTCCATTTAGAATTGATTATTTGTGAGTTGAGGGAACTTTTCAGGGGGAAATTCTAACAAAGTGCCATTTTACCTAAAATCAAAAAGTGCTCCTATTCTCTGGTGTTTTGTAGATGTGTCAATAGAAGGTTAACTAAGTACATTGCTTACATTCCTATTGTTCTTATCACCCCATTGGTGATTGCTGCCCCATAGTAAAAAGTGTATGATTTCTTTTGAATTTTCAAATAAATGAATAAATATTATATATTACCCACCAGCCTGGTTCATGGTCCATTGTGACCCGGGGTATTTGAAAAGGGGGTGTTATATGAGTGGTGTACCATTTCAATATTGAATCTAATACAAATAACATAAGCCTTTCAACTGCGCGCTGCATACTGGGCCGAGACTAAGGTGTTCATCACCTGATTGAAATCCTTAACATCAACCTGGGAACTTTGACCACATATCTTTTATAGGTCTAGGTGGTAAATGCATGTGTTAATGTTTAACTTTTATTAATACACAATCCGACAAATATAAAAACCTGTATAGAAATATGGTAATGCCAAAAAGAATGATTGTCACTTTAGTTTCCTCCATCTTGAATAGAATTCTGCAAATATCACAATGCAAACCAATAAAAGCTTGTAAAAGTGCTCTGAGTTATGGAAATATACTTTCAAGTTGTAAAGACCAGCAAAAAATAGTACTTTGTGATAAGGTCATCTGTTTGTAGCCATTATTTGAAACAGCCATGCTCCTTCTTATAACATAAGATGGCAAGACAAAATTAAGGTCCACAAGATTGGGCTTCTGAAAACCCTGCTGTGTGTGGAAAAAACAATCATGTGCAGGCTGCCCAATCACAAAAATATTATGACACATAAAAATGACATCAATTATTATTATGCTATTTATTGAGCGCGGACGTAGCTTCAGGAAGCAACGGAGCAGGTTACAATTATGAGGGTAAGAACACAGTGCGGTAAGCAGAGAAACAAGGGAGTGAGGAGCTAACACCAGGAGAGGGCTAGGGTGGGCAATTTGTCAGCAAGCGATTTAGAAGCAACCAGCGGAAGAAACAGTGGGGATCAGATCACCCAGTGCCCGGTAGGGTGGGGAGTGGAGGGTGTGTGGAACTAGGTGTTAGGGAGGTGCCATTCCTTGAAAAGGATTGTCTTGAGCTCCTTCCCAAACTGTAGAAGTGAGGGAGTGAGTCTAATGTTGATGGGGAGGAGGATTCAGAGGCTTGCGGCACAGAGAAGACCTGTCTTCTGGTTCTTTCCTTCCTGCACCAGTGGAGTTCAAGTCTGCATATGTCGACGTCAATATCACATTTACTCCAAAACATTTACTCCAAAACCACACCCTCCTCACAACCACACCCTATCCAAGCTGTATTCACATAAAAACCTATGAGCACCTCTATTGCATAAAATGCTAGACCCGGCGATTAGCATACGTAACCTGGCCGTGGTACATGGTGAATTAAAGGGGTGTAAATATTTCTCACAAATATGCCAGAGCGACCGAGCGTAGTAAGGGAGCCCGAACCAGCCAAAGCGGGGTTCAGGGAATGGGGGGATCACCCCCAGCTTTTTGAATAATGGGTTCAAATTGTGTATTATGCAGCAAAGTTGGATAAAAAGCCAGAGAGTAAGTAGTGCACAGGAGCATTTCAGTATGCATTTTCATGATACCGTTGACCACAATTTACACCAGTTTAAAAATAATTTCACACTGACTGCACAGATACATTTCCATGCTGGCTGCACCAATATATACCAGTATTCCTATATAGGAACCTACTCAAGCTTGCATTGTGCCTAATGCTAGTAATGATACTATAGAAAAACATGTCCCCACTGGCTAAGCCAATATATGCCAGTGTAAACCAGTCTTGACACATAATAACACTTATCATCTGGCCTGGCTGAAGATGTGTAGGGGCGCATTTCAACATGGTGGTTGGAGGATCCCTTTCTTAGAGCGTAAAACAGCCGGAAGCACCTGTGGAGCTGAAACACTTAGTTACCACCGAGAAGCTATGACTCCTTCTTTGTCAACAAGTGGCTGATGAGGAGGAACCTTTGTTAAAGGCCAATGAGGTAATAAGAACCCCTATGTTGAGGACACAGAAAATGTAGAATATAAATGTGATAGCATCCTGAGTACTGTAGCAGGAGTGAGGAGGAAAGTGACAGGTTTTGGAGAATGCGGAACAGGGCTCACCTGTGGAGTCTTTTGCACAGATTTCTTAGCTGTTTTAGTCTTGGTGTTCTTTTTAGTCCGGGTTTCATTTAGAAAGGGGCAAGCCACCCATGGCGCCACCCTGCCTAGCAGGCAAAATGCCAGGCAGACTGACCCTGGGGAGACACCCCAATATCAGAAAAAAAACACCAAAAAAGGGGAAAAAAACCTGAAGCTGGTCCGTGGGTGCGAAGAACAGGTAAGTCCAGAAGATTACAGGTACGTCTGCGGGTTAATGCAGAGCAGGCTGATCCAGGAATATGCAGCAGAACGTATGTAGAGCAGGGTGATCCAGGAATATGCAGCAGAATGAATGCAGAGCAAGGATCAGGACAGAAAACTGAAGGACCAGGAAGGAGAGGAAGGTAGCAACGAGCCGCTAAGTGCAACAAAGCAAGAAAAGGAACCAGGGAGAAGGAAGGAGGAACAAGGACAGGGAGAAGCACACTGAGCAAGCAAGTACTGACCGGAGCAGTGCAAGGCAGGTAAAACCAAGTGTTGAGACGCAAGGCTCGAATGTGTGCCTGGCGCATATGAATGCTGTATGAGGAAGACTAGACAGTGTTCACAGCAAACTGGGAACACTTGCATCGGCCATCTTGGTGGACAAAACGGCAGCTGCGAGCCACAAAGGGGTCTTCCAAGCTTGTCAGAACAGCCGGGAACGGTAGGTCATGACAGCAAGAAGTTGCAACAATGTCACTTTGAAAAGTATATGTCTTTGAAAAAGGTACAAAAGGATGGCTATTAGTTACTCGGTCTGGGCCTCCTAAAATAACCTTATTCTGTTTGTAGTGGTTAGTCAGCATTGGACTGGGCTGCTCAGTGCTGTTCTTGCGTGTCAAATAGGGTTCCAGTGTGCTGACTGAGTCACGTTGATCCTCATTGTGGAGTCTGCATCATGTTGGGTTAGAACCGAAGCTTTCTGCGGTTTGATTCAGTGTCATAACGGTGAAGTTCGCACAGTCCGCTAGAGTTGGTTCAATGGTTGAGCTGGTTTAACATAGTGGGCACCTTTGGGTTGAGTTGGCGAGTGGCACAATGCTTCCAGCAGTTCTAGTCGAGGTCCGATTGGGTCGATGCGAATAGTGTGGTGGTTTGAGGCGCATTTGGAAGAGACTGCAGTTTCGAGGACTTCCTCAGTGATGAGCTTGAGTTTGGGCTGATGTGGCAATGAAAGCGGCTGCTGCAATGCTGTATCACATTAGATGGATGAATGCAGTAATTAGGGGTCTGCAAGAGTGCCAACAGCAGCACTGTGAGTCCTATGTGGTTTGAAGGCTTCAACTGCAGTCGATTCGGCTCAAGGAAGTTTCAAAGCAGACGAAAATGGAGTCCATCTGCTTTGGGTTTTTCTGAGTGCTATGATTTGCACTCCAGTGGCTCAGCTTCAAAATGAGCCCCTTTTCTCTTCCCTTCCAGTCTAGGGAGCTTGAATAGCACCAGCAGGGGTTCTTCCCCTCCTTTGAGAGCCCATCAGAAAAACAAGATGGCGATCTCCCTCAAATTCCCCTTTGCCATCTCTATATATTCTAACCTAGCCACCTTCCCAAGCCAGTAGCTTCAAAGGCCCTTTGGTAGGGGAAATGTTATGTTATTAACACTTGTAACTCGCTTTTAATTTAATTTAATTTGTCGCAGAATAGCTTTGGGTGGTTTAAAGATTCCTCATGATTTCTGCAGAATCCATAACAAGCGTGGCTTGTTTCAACATCTTGCCTTAAGAAGAGAACCTCTCATGTTGGAAGGATGTTCGGTCTGATTCTTAGCAATACGTTTCTGTGGAGTGCACTTGGGAACTATCATTAGGTAATTTGGCACAATGTTCAGAAACCTAATAAGTGTTTTAGATGAAGGTTGTTGTTATACCTTTTCGCTTTTTTTCCCGTTTCTTCCCAATCAAGATACCATAGTTTTTGAGCCCATTCAGTTGCATCGAAGTCCAATTTGTCAAATATCCCAACTGATATCATGATCCTTTTCCAGAACAATGCTAATGAATTCCATACGATTATGTACAAAGATAGTAAGCCTAGTTCATATCTTATCAGAGCTATGGGTGGACAGTTATGGGGGAAAAAATCTTTTTCCAGAAGCATCCCTCTAGTAGGTCCCATGTTTCCCACGCTGTTGACAGAGTAGTCTCTGCACCATATGTCAAGATGGGAGTCACTTTTGCTTAGAAAAATTTGGTGACCGGTATCATTTTAGATATAGCTTGTGGACAAATTAATCTTGAGCTCTTAAGTTGTTTGTTTTCCACTTGAGCTCCATAATTCAAGGGGCGTCATCCATGCTAGCATTAACACGCAGTCCTAGATGTTGTACAGACTATTCGGACGTGCTCTTTCCCCATGGTCCATTTAAAGATCTGCTTTTTGGTGTTTCTGCCACGCAGGTTTCTTAGTATTAAGATTTCTGATTTGTCTACATTTATTGATAAACCATTTTGAAGGACGTATTCTTGTAGGCATGTGAGACGTTGCTGTAACACTATTGGGGGTCCGTCTAAAATTACTAAATCATCAGTGAAGACCATCCTGCCAATAGGTGAATCATTTAGTTTTCGGGGCCACGCTGTTGGCAGGTTTAGACTTGTCTTTAAAATAGAGATGAAGAGGCTAAATAATGCCAATGCCAGTGGGCAGCCCTGTTTTAGCCCTCTAGCTGTTTTAATCTCTTTCGTCAATACACCTGCTGAGTTTAATCTTATTTGAATAGATGTATCTTCATGCAGGGCCTTGATTGCAGCCAGTAAATTAGATGGGCAATGCCATTTGATAATTTTAGTCCATAGTCTATTTCGGTCAACACTGTCAAAGGCTTGTTTCAAGTCTATAAAGGCGAGGTACAGTGATCTTTTGGTTCTTATGCACATTTGTTTCAGTATATTTAGGGGAAAGAGGTTCACATTGCACCCTACGCCTTTAACAAAATTCCAGTATCGGAAGGCCATTTGGTTAGTCGCTTTAGAATCATAGAGGCAAACATTTTTCCAAGCACATCCAAAAGAACAATTGGACGATAGTTTTGCGGATTCGTGCGCTCCCCCTTCTAGAATATAGAAACCAATATATGGCAATTCAATCAACCCAAACAATGATATTAACAGTTTTCTTGATAACCTTTTCAGTAACCTGGGCGAGCTCCCTGCCCTCAGGATTGAAGGTTAATGCAACTCTACTGCTCATCAAAAGAAAAGAAGCAAATCCACATAGATAGCAAAGTCTTGATTAAGTTCTTCAAGTTCCAATAGTTGGATAATGTTTTGTTAACCAAAGTTCCAACAACAACAGTTCTTCTCGGTCAAATAAAGACTTTCCACGTCCTCAAAATAGCATCAATGTTATTCCCAGCCATGATGCTTTTTCACCACTTTCAATTATCCAAGAAGATTTGATACAGTTCAAAAGAATATACAACTTCTAGAATGTTAGTAAAACACAAGTATTGGTTAACAGTTATTCTTCTAGTCAGTTTAGGCTTCATAATAGGTAGATTTGTCAGGATGACTTCACAGTGCTGCTACTACGTCCACTTCACCAACCTTGCTTCTACTAAAGTTGACTATGAGGACATTATCCTTTGCCTCATAGCCTTCCACTTTACTTATACCACTGAAGTCTTGCATCCACTGACAACCAGATATACCACCACCACTTCAGTCCTTTAATTTGTGACTCCAGACAAGATTCACTTTAAGGTACTTCAACACCTACAAATGGGCAAGGCAATCTTCTTCTGAATATCCTTCATCAAAAGGGGCAGCCTCTTTGCCTCTCTTGTCTGTCTGCCACAATAACAACCCAAGTCTGCCTTTATGACCCACTTCTCTCTTTCTCTCACATTCTGTGGCAATTTCGGTTGTGTCAACTTCAAATGATTGTTATGAGCAGCAAGTTCCCCTTCACCAACTTTGCCTTTACCTCTCTGCCAACTGTTAGCCAAAGTAACTACCCAGAAGCCCTGGTGCCACTCTCTGGATTCAGGTAATGCTTGCACAATGGTATCTTAGGCAAGGTTGAACTTCTCTTGGGCTCACAGCATTGATTAGATTGTTTTCTGGCTCTGAGAAAGGCTGCTTTGAGTCTTTATGGGGGAAGACTCTTGCCTTGGTCAATGCTTGCTCTCTCTTCAACTGCAGAAACAAAGTTTAGCCACTTCTTTTATGAGTGGTGATTGTTCACCTGAATAAAGATGTAAAGTTCAGTCTTCCTTTGAAAAACAAAATTACGAAATTAGGCACACACGGCCACTAAATACGTTTTGCAAAGGTTATATGTTCAACAATGTTGTTTGCAGCATTTACTCTGCTTAATGAGAGACACCCGACCACTTCTTAATAAAGTTGTTAGTGTTTAACAATTGCTCTTCATGCGAGTGAAATGAGAATTACCCGATCACACGTGAGTGTTACTTTCGTATTGTCCCTCTGTTAAAGACTTCAACTAATAACTTCAGCTTGCTTCTGCTTATACTTGAGAGAATAATGGACTGGATACTGGTGCTGGCAGTGCTCGTGCAAGGAATCGGAACGCCAGGTTTGACTCGCTGGCTTCTGTGATCCTTGTTCTGCGGGTTGTCCAACTTACATGAATTTCTGTCACCCTTTGTAGCAGTCTACAATCATCTCTACTCAAATAACATGGTTCTCTGGGCCCTCTTTTACGTTCCTGGTGGTTTCCATGGCAGCTCCATCAATACCAGGAACGTTTAGCCAGACTGCATCCACATCACTTGTGTCCTCGTTGTCTGGGGAACAGGACACATGGTGATACATCATTGCGTATTGCTGCGGTTGTTAAAAGGGGACGGACACTAAACGCTGGCGCTTCTAATTGAAGTTAGCAAGCTTGTGTTTACTCCTTGTGCCTCATATTCCTGTTTGACTTGCTTGTTTGACCCCGGCTTTTATTCCTGACCATTCTCATTGGATATTCACTACACGGTACTGTATCTTCTGTGATGTGTCTGAACCCGCTTCTGTGTTAACGGACTGCCTTTGGATTACCCCTTGCCCTTGTTTCTTATGCCCACTTGTTGTCAGACCTATTCTTTGGCTTACGGATTGAGATTGGATTTTCCACTAATCGGTATCACTCCTGGCACCTGTTCACTTCACTTTGTACCAACAAGGGATTGCCAAGTATTTCATATATTTAATGATATTGACAGGAGACTACGCTTTGCACTGGACTTCCATGAACACTATGCAGTATTCATGCAAAGCTTATCTCCTTTAGTCGTGAGCGCGTCCTCGTTTCACCCGGGGGCAGGTCCATACTAAATCAAACTAACATTCTCTACAGCACGCTTCTAGGCTCACTTCCAATCCCAAGCTTCTGGTCCCCTCATCATGTCAACCAGGGTAGGCCCTGTTCCTTACACACTATAATATTCTTGGTCCCTATATTCCTTTCTTCACATCTACCTTCATATGCTCCTGACTTAGATACCGGGCGATTCCACCAGACGACCTTCAACATCATATTCATATTCTCGACCAGGAATTCCCCACGTTATTCCTCCTAGTATTATAGTCAGTATTTTATTTTATTTATTTACTAAATTTGTTACACGCCCAAAACGGGATAGGGGACCTACTATGAGGATCTCTGTTTTTTCCATCGTTGAGACAAAGACTATTTGTGGCCATCCAGTTTTGAATAATGGAGTAGATCTTATTGATGGTGGCTGAATCTTGTTCGTAGTCTCTGGCGACAGGGATGAGGATCTGGGTGTGAAATTGGTGTTGATGACACCCATGGCATCAAGTGCTACAAACAGAAGTTTTGTGTAGGTATTATAGAGGGTGGCAGAGAGGCACAAACTTTGGGGAACCCCAAGAGGTACTCTGATGGGGTTGGCAGCCTCGGCACCAATGGAGACTCTTGAAGATCGATGTACTAAAAATGATTTTACCCAAAGAGTGGCTTCTGGGGAGAAATTGAAATTCTCAATGAGGGCATTACAAAGCTTGTCATAGTCGACCAAACCAAATGCAGCGGACAGGTCGAGTAAGAGAAGGATACACATTTTCTCTGAATCGCTTATGCTGTCCATCTGGATTTTGAGGTCTAAAAGGGCAGTTTCAGTACTGTGCTTGGGCAGGAAACCAGATTTTCTAGCTCCAAGCAACAGGTTACTTTCAAGGTAGTCTTGGATTTGGGAGTAGGCTATCTTATCCACTATTTTCAGTAGAAAAGGGGCAGTCGTGATAGGACGGTAATTTGTCGGTAAGGTGGGGTCTAGTGAGGGTTTTTTAAGCAGCGGGGTGACCCATGCTTCTTTAATGCTGGCTGGCATGGAGTTGGTGTTGAAAGAAGCATTGATGAAGTTGGTGATGATCGGTGCTAGAGAGGGGTCACAAAGTTTGACAAGGCGAGCCGGTAAACTGTCACCTTTCCAGTTGGATGGTCTCAAGGAGGAGATGGTGTTCAGCACTTGGTCTTGGGAGATGTTGGTGAATCTAAATTGTGTAGTATTTTTAGGGGTGCATGTGTCCTGCACGGTATTACCCAAAAATTGTTCATTTACAATTGTTCGAATGAACAATTGACCGAATTTAAAGGGTCACAATTGACCTTTTCACAATTGACCATATATATATATATATATATATATATATATATATATATATATCGCTTTGGTAATATATATATATATCTATATATATATATATATATATATATAGATATATATATAAGGGGTTTTGGGCGGGTTTGGGTTGGGTGGGGGGTTGCGGGGGATTTCCCCCCGCATATATGTTACAATTGACCTTCACAATTCGGTCAATTGTGAAAAGGTCAATTGTCATTCGAACAGTTGTAATACGAACAATTCGTATACAACCTCCTGCACAAGTGAGGCTGGGTTTTTGTTGGCTAAGAGGTTCCTTTTGGTTTTGATTTTGTTTTGCAGAGTATTGATTTTGGAGGCAAGAGCATTTTGGATGGTAGAACACCAGTCTTTGCTAGCATTGGTAGGAGAGGTGGCTGGGATGGGGGCTTCCAATTCTCTGAGTATGGAAAATAGTTCCTTCGTGTTGGAGGAGGCATTATCTATGGAAGAATTCAGGGAGTTAGCTTGATGTGCTATAATTGCTGCTTTATATTGATTGATTGATATTTTATTTCTATCGCGCTCGTACACGTGTTTCAGAGCGCGACAAGGCAAGGGAGGGGAACAGGGGAGAACAAAAACAGCGATGTTACTAGGCCCAGTGACATTTAGAACGTGCAAGTGCATGGGAGAGGGGGGAGGGGAAAAGCACATGGAAGGGGGAGAGGTGGAAAGTGCGAAGCAGAGGAGAAACAGATAAATAACAATAAATAATAAAGGCAACAAACAGTAATAATGCAGCCAGCAATTTGCAAGTGCTAGGTTTAAGGCAGCAGACAGGGTAGGTCTGATAAGTGCAGGAAGAAAAAGGGGGGGGTGTATGTATGTATAGTCTTTGTTTGCTATTAGAATTAGGTTGGCTGAATCAGGGGAAGGAGACTTTTTGTATGAGTGCTCAAGTGATCTTTTGTGATGGCGAATGGCAATTAATTCTTTGTTGAACCAAAAATGTGTTTGCTTGGCCTTCCGGGGTGTTTTGGAGGTGAATGGGGCGACTGAATTGATTGTGACTTTAAGACAATCATGGTAGATATCGGCGATCATGTCTGGGTTGGTGATTGAGGTGGGAAATTATTTGAGGGAGTCAGACAGTAGAGGGGTACAATTATCTACTGTGAGTTTACGGGTGTTTCTTACCATAATGTGGGCTAGTGGGAGTTTCAGGACATTCTGAATGTCTGGGATCTGCAAGCTGAAGCTGATTAGGTATTGGTCAGCCCATGATATATTGGATATGGAATCAATTGATAGATTGGTGTTAAGGGTGAGAATCCAATCAGGATTCTACCTTTGGCATGAGTGGGTGAGTTAACGCATTGGGTGAACTGCATTTCTTGAAGGCCTGTGTGGATGGCAGTGGCTTTGTGGTCTAGTTTGTCGTTAAATCCAAGATTGAGGTTGCCTAGCATGATACATTTGGTATTTGACCTGAGGAGAGGGGTGAGGAGTAAGGGGATGTCAGTTTCAGGGTGATTGGTATTATTTGGCGCTCTATAGATAATTAGGACGTTTGTTGTGGTTTTAAGGTCAGTTGTAAGTTTGAGATGTAGCAATTCGTGCCCAGGTATTGGATCCAGTGTGCAGGATCTGAACTATAGGGCAGATTTGGCAATAATGGCCTCTCCCCCTCCAGTGGTCGGCCCTTAGAATGGTATAGTTAGATGGGATGGCTAGGGCTAACAAGGGGCCGTAAGCTTGATGAAGCAGGTTTCCGTCACAACTAGGAAGTCTAGGTGATGGTCCAAGAGTAGGTTGTGGATGTCGATGGCATGCACGCATAGTGATCTCACATCGAGAAGGGCGCCTTTGAGACTGGGAGTGGGTGGGGATGGGTGTTGTCAGTGGCGCATCAATGTCTATGGCTATGTTGGGAGTATACCCTTGTTTAGAATACGTGCTAACCCCACCTGATCATTTTCCCCACAGCCTGGTGTATACCTGGTGGTATTTGCTCTTTCATGTGAACATCAGTGTTGTCTGTCTAATAGAAACAGATAGGGCAGCATTTCATAAGAAAGGTCGCCCTCCTTGAAGGAGACTCTCAGATCGAGGGTTCACGAAGTTGTCAGGCAGAATACAGGTCGTACCACACATGACTTGCCTACTGCTTCGTGAACACATGACAGTCCTTGCCCTCCGCTTGGTAAATACATGACACTTTGGGCACAACTTCTACTGCTTCTGGCTTCATGGGGACCCACGCCCTTCCTCGCTGAACGTGTCTCCGGTCTGGCCACTTGATTAAGGAGTCCCTCTCGCTCCTGAGACCCGCGGCTTGACAGCAACTCCTCGCCTCAGTCTCCGCCACGTTTTTTGTGTGGCAACCTCTGCAATCGGACTCACATGGGAGAAAGGCAGCCCTCTTGCACACCTTTCGCTGTGCAGCCTCTACACTTCAGAGTTTGGTTGAACAGGACCCTCTAAGAACAAGCAGGTGAAATCTACTGCATTCATGTTCTGGCATACCTTTGGTTCTCCCACTTCTGCCTGGATTGCCAACACTGTGCTTTCTTCTTTCTGCCTCTTCTACTACTGTGCACACTCCACTTACAGTTCCAGCTCCTTCTCCTTGCCTGCACCCGAGGGAGCCTTTTATGCCTCCCAGGTTTCTTGTGGTGTGGCCTGTTAGGCTTAATTGCCTTACTACTGCTACAGCATGCCTCTTCAGCCCTCTTCCTCATCCCAATACTCATGGAATTATGGGATTTGTAGTCCCCAGCAACAAAGTTAGTTTTATTAACCTTTGCTGTTTGGCAAACCGTCATCAAAAGTGTGGGAATTTGGAGAAAGTTAAACAGGGGGGGGTTCCCATTCTTCCTGGCCTGTTTCAGTCCCCCCACCCCCCTCATTTCATCCTCCCGCAGTACACCACCCCCATGGTTGGGATCAGGACGTGTCTGCCTTTCCCTGGTCACATGAGAAGGGTCCCAGGCCAGGTTTCTGGGGGGAATCATTGCTGATTCTTGCACAGGTTCCACATCCTTACTAGAAGGCAGCCCTTCACAATACAGTCACAACCTAATGGAACATAGTGGACATTAGAGGATCTGGGATGATGAAATCAGGACTACTACCTTCACTTCTTCATTGCCCATGTATGGAGCTCTCCAGATGAGGATTATGAAGAGGATGGAGGTACGTACGCCTGTGATAGAAGTATTTGTAAGTCATGGTGAGATGCTGAGCAGGATAATCTTATCAAGCATGATAATCATGTCATGCATCAATTGGCCCAACTCCAAAAGGAGGTGAGGGAAATGGACCCATTTGCCCTAAGTAGGCCAGGAAGATCCCTCAAAAATATCAAGATTACTATATGTCATAAATTGTAGTGCTCTTCTTTATCTCTCTCCCTTCTCTTCTTTTTTCCTCTTTCCTTTTTCTTCTTGTCTTCCCTTTGGAGGGAAAGGTGTGTTGCGTCCTTTACGCTCTTTCACCCACCTTTCTAGCCCTCCTGGGCCGTGCAGAGGGCCTGGTAGGGGACAGGAGAGGTAGGGACTGTAGCAGGATTGGCCAGTTCCTTGCAGATTTTAAAGATTTCGGCTGAGTTGTTAGATGCCGAAGAGACGCAGACTTGGATATGGGCTCTCTTGGTGCGGACAGAGAGCCGGCATTGCCTTTGGACCAGGCAGCAGGCCAGTTTGTCAGAGGATGTACCGGAAGCACACCATTTCCTCTCAGCCACCCTGCACTTGTGTTTAAAGGTGGCAAGGTCTGAATCGTACCAGGAGTTGCACTTGGCTTTGGGCTTCAAGCAGATCCTCATAACAGGGGCAAGAACATCAAGAGTATCAGAGATAGCAGAGTGAAACATGGAGAGGGCTGTGACAGGGTGTGAGTTAGCCATAGGGGGAGGGGAGTGAGAATGTGGCCGTGAAGGCCTCAACTGACACACGCTTCATGGGCCGGATAACCAAGAAGGTAGGGGGCAGTGCTGGAGTTGGCTTGGCCTGAGAGGTGGAGAGAGTGAGCTGGGAGGAAAGGAGAAAGTGTTCACTCCAGGAGAGAGGAGTGGTGAGAGGGATAGAAAGGGGAAGGTCTGTAGAGATCAGAACATCCAGAGTGTGCCCTGCAGAGTGAGTCGGGCCAGAGGGGAGGATGGAGAGTGAGAGAGAGTCGCAGAGGTCGCAAACAAGTCCACAGGAAGGACAGAAAGCATCCAGGTGGATGTTAAAATCTCCAAGAAGGAGGAGTTGAGTGGTTGAGACCAGGAGGGAAGAGGAGAGGTCCGCCCACTCAGAGAGGAAGGAGGAGATCTGACCAGGTGGCAATAGATGGTAGCCACAGTAAGGGAATGGCTAGGAGAGAAAGAGAGCCCGCAGACAAGGCATTCAAAAGAAGAGTAGGCCTGCATAGGAATGACAGAGGCAGGAATCCAGTCTGTGAAGATCAGGGCTACACCCCCTGCAGAGCGGTTGGACCTGGGCGCAGAGAGGATCTTGTAGCCGTCAGGGAGGAAAGTGTCAAAGCATGTGACAGTGCTGTCTGTGAACCATGTCTCGGTGAGACCGAGGACATTGAGGTCAAGTTCTTCCAGGGGGCAGCAGATGTCAGAGGAGCGTTTGACAGCTGAGCGAGAGTTTAGAGTGCCAATATGGAGAAGGTTGTCGTCCTTGAAAGACTTCCAGGGAGGGGTACAAATCAGAGGTCGTACGTCCTGCTGAGGTGTAGGAGAAACCCGAGGGAGAGCAGAAGAAGAGCGGAGGAGAGGGCAAGATAGCCAAGGAGGAGAGAGAAGGGTGAGGCAAGGAAGCCATGGAGGGAAGAGAGGGGAGAGTAGGAGAAGGAAGGAAATTGATGAGGTGCGGGAAGCGTCTATCAAAGATGAGAAGATTGGCCTGAGGGCCTTGGACCAAGACGGTACCATTCCGGTAAACATTAATGGTGGCCTTAGAGGAGTCGAAGGAGGCCAGGAGCTTGTAAAGGGTCCACAATGAGGTCACACAATGGGAATCACAGATTCTCTCCGGAGGATAGCGCAGGGGCAACGTACTTGCTTTGGAAGCAAGGTGACACGGAGCAGCACAGGTTCGATCCCCGGGTCCGCGCTTAGAAACCTCTGGGTATTAAGCGCGTTATAAATAACATATCATACACTTAGACAGGATGTATAAAAATAGTTATTTGGCGTGGCCTGGCTCGAACATAATGGAGACGTAACCTCTGTGGCTCTGCAGCCCTAAGAACTTCCTAACCTGCTGCTGGCCGTAAAATTGCTGGCAGAACTACGCCTCGAAGAGAATTCTGTAGCGGAGAATGTCGGTAGGCGCTGGGTGAGATACCATACCGTAAAAAGCTCGTAAAGAGGAGATATTTGGCCCATTCGACTAGGGGAACATCATCGGCAAAGGAACAAAGATGGCCCCCGGGACTCAGTGCGGCATGGAAGGAGGAGTGTCGGGGGGCGCCGGCTCCGCTGTGAGGAACACTGGCGTGCACGAAGCGGAGAGAGCTAACAATGCGCATCTGAGCTCTGCGTGGAAATTCCTCCAACACTAATAGCACTCCGAGTTCGGGAGAACGCGGCTGCATTAGCCCTGCATGCCTTTGGCGCCAGGCTCATAAATAACAATCAACAAGAAACATTTATTTGGGACAAAATGCTTTTTTATTGTAAGCATAGCACCTCATTTCAGGTGCAAGGCGCATTTAACATGGGAACTTACATCACTTAAAGCAGCCCTACATGTACTCTTGGGTGGGGCTGCTATTCCTGGGTTGCCTTGCACGTGCTGACTCACTAGGAGTGGCGGGATGTGGCAGGCAAGCCAGGCCTAGTAGGCGGGCCTAGTAGGCGTGCCCACGATCACAGCTATATAAGCTGCTCCAATCCACGAGGCAGACACTTCGCATTATTCTGCACATCCGTGCAACGTAATGCTCACTGCTGCCTGGGATTTGAACTTACCTTGGATATCCTGCTTCCTGCCTCCATACTTAACAACTGGGGAATCTGCTCTCACCTGTGCACGTCTTCTTCAAATCTTCCGGAACGCCGACCTCTTCATCTTGGCACCGCAGCTCACCTTCAAACCTTCCGGAGCGCCGAACTCTTCGTCTTGACACCGCAGCTCCCATTCAAGCCTTCAGGGACGTTGAAATCTTCTGCTTGGCACCGCAGCACTATGCTCTTCGTCCGCGACCACAGCACCTGCAAGTAAAAGCGAAAGGCAAGGTTAGACATTAAAAATGGAACAGAAAATGTTATTCAGGAATTAATAACAACATCGAGAGCAATAATACAAGACAGAAAGCGAGAAGGGGAAAACAGAAAGAGGAAAAGACAAGAGACATTGAGAAACACTGCCAACCAAGAGAAGAGTAGTCGCAGCTGGATTGGACTATTACTCACCAGGGATCAGTGAAGGAACTAGATCCCATCAACAAGCGCCCCTGCCAGAAGTAGCAGAACGGAGAGCTCACGAACAATAATTAACAGGTGAGCCTTATGGGCCGGTACATGCCCACAGAAATCGCACCTTGGGTAGAAGGGTTTTAGAGGTACCATAGTCACTGAGCAGCGCACTCACATTTTCTGATATCCGTGCAGGAGTCACCAATTGTCACAGTCCACGGTCTATCCACAGGGGGAGAGATCCGACAGGGGTGATCACATTCTTGGGAGGGCTGCAACCGTGCCCCAACGCATCCACAGAGACCAGGTGAGCGTAACAGAACACTAAGCCTCAACAACTCTCTGCCTGGCCGTCATGGAAACTTCAGAGACAGACCAATTGGCCCAATTACTTGGGGAATTACGGGCTGAAGTACATGCTTCAAGGCAGGAGACCGGTGCATTAAGGAAGGATCTTATTGTAACTCGAGAAAGAACTGATGACTTGGCAAGACAGATGCTACAGGCACAAGCAGGACAGGTTCCCTTGCCTGGGATAGCGCACTCTTCCACGCCACAGCAATCAGCACCGGTTCAGGTGGTTCTTCCAGGGGCAGTGCCTCTAGCCCCGCCCAAACGTTTCTTCGGCGATCCAAACAAGTTTGCCATATTCATGAACGTATGTCGCCTTCATTTCATATGCAGACCAGGAGCCTTTCCTAATGATCCAGCCAAAGTTGCATTCGTACTCTCATATCTAGGAGGCAACGTGGCGGACTGGTCAATACCATTGGTTAACTCAAGACGCTCCTTTACTTTGGAACTTTGGGGATTTTCAGCACGAGATGGAGAAATTATTTGCCCGACATACTCAAGGACAAGCTCTGGACAGCAAATTGTTGTCACTCAGACAGGGGAATCAAGATCTGTTGACCTACATTGTGACCTTCAATCGTCTCATAGCCCAAACCAACTGGCCAGAAGAAAAGAGAACTATGCTCTTTTATCGAGGGTTACGTCAAGTTGTGAACCCACCTGAGGGGTGTGCAGACTACATAGAGCTGACAGTGGAACTCGATCATAGGTTGCAGAATGTGAAAATGGCTCAAGCTAGAACAGAAGGAAGGTCAGTTTATGTGTGAACCCGTGAGAACCAGACCAAACCACACGAACAGTCGGAAGCAATGCAAATCGGTGGATTACGGAGCCCTCTTACCAAGGTGGAAAGAGAGGAAATAAGACAGCAACAGCTCTGCCTATATTGTGGTAAAGCAGGTCACTTCCTCTGTGAATGCCGGTAAAACCACCCAAGAAAATCGTTGGAGCAACCGACAAAAACATGGAAGAAGAAGAAGTACAGGACTCGGGGAACTCCAGTGCCCGGCAAGCGTAGGAGTCCACTTGTCGAGCGAGAAAAAGGAATCCGTGCAGACCTCACATCTAGTCCTTCCGGTACTTTTGATGAATCACAAGCAACCGTCAAAAATACATGTCTTGGAGGTGTACATTGGCAGTGGAGCAGTGGGAAACTACATTGACCAAGATTTGGCTATCTGAATAGGCCTTCCTCTCCACCAGAAGCAGACATCGGAAAATGTCACTGCAGTGGATGGTTCTCAACTATCATCCGGGCCAGTGAGACAACACACCGAGAAAGTCAAGCTTCTGTTGCAGGATGGACATCAAGAGGACATTACCTTCGATCTCATTGGTGCTCCTCAGTTCCAGATGATACTGGGAATGCCTTGGCTTGAGACCCATAACCCTAGGATTGCCTTGCGAAAACGATTTCTGATCTTTCCTCAAGACTGTGCCGACACCTGTTACAACAAAGACGTCGTCAACCTGAAACCAAAGAAAGGAATCATGGTGAGCCTCACTGGCTCTTTACCACTTGAATACCAGGATTACCAGAATGTCTTCCAAAAGGAGCAAGCCAACGTTTTACCCCCGCACAGACCCTACAATTCCCAAATAGACCTTATGCCCGGAGCCCAAATTCCCTGCAGCCAGATTTATGCTCTAACAGAACTGGAAAACAAACATCTTAGAACTTACCTGGAGCAGTATCTGGCAAATGGCTTCATTGCCCCTCTTCTTCGTGCCTAAGAAGGAGGGGAACTTAATAACCTGTATTGACTACAGAGCAATCAATCAGATCACAGTAAAAAACTGATACCCCTTACCACTTATACTATAGCTCCTGGATCAGGTGAAACAAGCTCACATTTATACAAAGTTGGATTTACGAGGGAAATACAATCTTGTAAGAGTCAAAAAAGTAGACGAGTGGAAGACGGCCTTCCGTACGAAGTATGGCCTCTTCCAATACCAGGTCATGCCCTTCGGGTTACGAAATGCCCCTGCGGCATTCCAATTCTTTATGAATGACGTGGCCCGTGAATTATTGGACGTTTGCGCACTTGTCTACACAGATGACATTCGAAGGGATTGTGTCCTCCGACGTATTCCACATCTATGACAGTTGTGTCCTACAGCTGTGCACTTCGGAAACTTTTCAGCAGAATGCGTCTAGCGTCAATGGCCTCGATCCCATGTCCCTCGAGGGCCTCCGTCGAGGGTCGATGTCACTGGATGTTATGTATAGGACGCACGGCGCCCGTTGCCTCAGTTCCGTTTTTTTTCCGACAGCAAACGTGTTAGCTTTGTGAAACTCGGTGCGCCTCGTCGATTCTTTGAATCTCTGCTAATGTCTATTTCTTCGACCCCTCCGACTACAAGGTCCGGGTTCAAGACTTGCCGGGACTGCAAATCCAAGATGTCGTTGACCCACCCACACCGTATTTGCTTATGGTGCCTGGGTGAGTCGCACGACCCCGACGACTGCTCCAAATGCCATTCTCTTACAGTCAAGGCCTTGCGTGAAAGGAAGGGGAAGCTCTGTGCAGGTAAGCCATCGAAAAAGTACCATAAAACTGGATTGAAGTCTAGGGTTTCCACCAACGACCCGAGGGGCGACTCTCTGCGTGGGGAGGAAGCACGAGTTTCTCGGTCCCGGAGTGGTTCCCACCATTCCTCGTCTTTGCGGCGCTCTCGGAAGCGCCGACACCGGTTGCCTTCCCCGTCCTCTTCGAAGGATGGTGCTGTGCGTACGGTCACCTGTCCCACAAAGTCCTCGACACCGGAGGAGTGGGCAGCGTTTAAAGAGCAAATTATGGCGATTTTCCAGTCGCAAGGCATGGTTCCTGTTGTGCCTTCTCACAACGCCAGTAGAGAATGCTCTTGATCCGTGGCTCGCACGCTTTCGGGCTCGGGCTCGCGCTGCGACTCGCAGCGGGAGCCCTCAAGGTCCTGTGTGGATAAGAGCAGTCGCAAGAGCCGTGCATCCAGGTCTTGGTCCTCATCCCCAGCAAGACCGGTGCAGCCTGTCTAGGTACTGACGCCGGTGTCGACTCGTTCTGCGCCGGTCCATTCAGACTCTTCCTATCAGCCCACGCCTGTAGAGGCGTCGACGCCGAAGGTCTCTGTGTCGATTCCATCAGGGTGGATTCTGGCGTCGAAGCCGTCAGCGGTCTCGACGTCGATGTTCTCGCTGCCCTTGACGCCTTCAGCGTTTTTTGGGCATACTGTGACTGAGGAATTTCTTGGGGCTTCCTCTATGTCTGGAAGGCCTGTATTATGCTCCAGGCCCTCTTCTGTATTTTTGGCTGGGTTTTCCGAGCCTTTGCCTGACATTTTTGAAGAGGAGGAAAGATCAGATATTGGAGATTCTGTTTCTCAGGATGAGGCTCCAGGATTGTTGGGTGACAGTCCATTGGAGGAACGGAGGCAGTCCCTACATGACACCAGTGGCCTGGATACTTCTCCGGAGGTTGAGTTTGGTAGGCCTGAGCCGGGGGCTCATGCAGACTCTTCCTACAGGCGGCTTATGTCTAGGGTTTGCGAATACCTGGGTGGTCCAGTCCTCCTGAGGATTTTATTCAGAATGAACTTACTGACATCTTGAACCCCCTCTGACCTGGTATTGCCCTTCCATCTTACATTGCAAAAAAGGGTGTCAATGGCTTGGCAGGCCCCGGAATCGCTTCCAGTGGTCTAAGAATTTGGCGAAAATGTACCGCCATCTGTTAGCGACCCCAGCTATTTGTCTACTCACCCCACTCCTGAGAGTTTGGTAGTTCAGGCGGCTACCATCCCTCCGGATAGGGACGACAAGCGCTTCTACGGATGGGCACGGAAGGTCTTTTCGTCAGGGAGCATGGCACTGAAGGCTGTCAACTCCACATGTGCCCTGGCAAGATTTACACACAATCTGTGGACCTGTATTTCCTACGCGGCTGAGCATATTCCCGAGGGGGAGAAAGGAGATGGCTTCCGATCCATTGTGCGTGACGGCAAGGATGCTATGTGTGAGTCCCTTAAGTCAGGGTTGGACACGGCAGACTGTGTCAGCCGGTCCATGGCTGCGAGCACCATACTACGCAGGTTTGCGTGGTTGCGGAAGTCGAGGTTTGCTCCTGATGTGCAATCCCATCTTCTGAACATGCCCTTTGATGGCGTTCATTTATTTGGCAGCAAGGCTGTTGAGAGCCTTGAGAGGTTGCAGACCTCCAAAGCTGCAGCAAAGTCTTTGAGCGCTGCAGTACGTCAACCTCCACCTTTTCGGCCTAGGGGACAGCAACAGAGGGGATGTTCCTTTCGTTTCTACTCCTCTTTTGGTAGATCGAGAGGAGCTGCCAGTCAAAGGGGCCACCGTGAGAGTACCCGTGGTGGAAAACAGGGTACGCGGGGTGCCAAAGCCACTTGGGCAGTTGCCTCTTTGCCCTCAGGCACTGCTGCAGCTGCGCCAGCTCAGTCATGAGGCCATGTCCCATGGTTCGCCGGTTGGAGGCAGACTTTCGCAGCATCTTGGAGAATGGCGTGCCATTACTTCGGATGTGTGAGTTCTGGATATCATAGCCCACGGCTACTGCCTTCCCTTCCTTCAGCGGCCTCACGACAATCCACCGAGGACGTCTCTTTGAAGCGTCTGGATCTGCTCCTTGCGTAGGAAATCCTATCCCTGCTGGAGAAAGGCACCATAGAACTGGTGCCTCTAGCGGAAAGGAGCAAGGGATGGTATTCCCCTTATTTTCTTATCCCAAAGAAAGACAGGGTATTGAGACCCATCATGGACTTGCGTTGGTTGAACAAGCTTCTCAGGAAGGACAAGTTCAAGAATGTCACTCTTTCTGAAGTCCTCCAGGCCCTTCAACTTCAGGATTGGTTGGTGTCTCTGGACCTCAAGGATGCTTACTTTCATGTGCCGATTCATCCCAAGCACAAGAGGGTCACGGCTGGCTACTCACACTTTCAGTTTCGGGTCCTGCTGTTCTGATTGACTTCCGCCCGAGGGTCTTCACCAAGCTGGTGGTGGTGGTGGCAGCGTACCTCAGGAGAGGGGGGATTAACGTCTACCCCTACCTGGACGATTGGTTGATCAGGGCACGCTCTCCGGAGCTAGCCCTGGATCATCTCTCCATCACCTGCCATTCCCTTCACAAGCTGGGCTTCTCCCTAAATAAAAAAAAGTTGCATTTGACACCTTCCCAGCTGCTCCAATACATCGGAACAGTGCTCGACACGTCCCTGGGGCAGTGTTCGCCTCCCAGGTGAGGGCTCATCACATTCTGCAGATGATGGACAAGTTTCAACGTGCCCAGAGTCTCCCGGCTTTTGAATTCTTAAGGTAGCTCGGCCTCATGGCATCCTGCATTTTTTGGTGCCAGAGGCCAGACTGCGGATGCGATCCTTGCAGTGGGCTCTCAAGATGCAGTGGTTGCAGTTCTCCGGAAAGATGTCGTATCCCGTTCAGATTCCGATCTCGGTCGCCCAGGATCTTCTATGGTGGGCCGACAAAGGCAATCTGATGAAGGGGGCACCGTTTTGGCAACCATGGCCAGAGGTGACGATCGTGACGGATGCCTCCCTCACAGGATGGGGCGCTCATGGCAACGAGTTGACAGCCATCGGCCGTTGGTCTCCATCGGAGTCCAGACTCCACATCAATCTGTTATAGCTGAGAGACATCATTCTGTCCCTGAAGGCTTTTCAGCCGTCTGTGCGGGGGAAGACTGGCCTGGTTATGACGGACAACACAGTGGCCATCCATTATCTCAACAAAAAGGGGAGCAGGGTCACTCCCATTGTGCAGGGAGGCGATGCAGCTCTGGTTCTGGGCCATTCAACACAAAATCTCGATCTCGGCAGTTCCTCTGGCCGGAAACGAAAACGCGGTGGCAGATGCTCTGAGCAGGCAGAGCACGGTCTCTCACGTGTGGGAGCTGGCTCAGAAAGTCCTTTTGGAGATCTTTGCTCTTTGGGGAACCCCACAAGTGGATCTCTTTGCCACTAGTGTCAACCGGAAGTGCGAGAGATTTTGCTCGCAGGATTTTCCCCCAAGAGGAGCCTTAGGGGACGCGTTCGTAGTGTAGTGGTCCTTCCCACTGCTGTACGCGTTTCCTCCAGTCCCCGTAATTACTCAAATGTTGCAGAGGTTATGGAGGTTCAGTTCCCGAATGATCCTCATTGCTCCGGAATTGGACCAGGAGAGCGTGGTACACGGACCTTCTCGACATATCCATCTGCCCTCCACGCCGTCTTCCCTACCGAGACGATCTGCTCTCACGGGAAGGGGGTCAGGTTCTCCATCCAGAGGTCAGGTCGCTCAACCTTCATGCTTGGTATCTGAAAGGTTGAGATACAAGGATTGGGACCTCCCGGATGACGTGATGGAGGTGTTGCTTTCGGCCAGGTGGCCTGCAACGAAATACCTGTACCGTTGCCGTTGGAGGAAGTTCTGCAACTGGTGCAGATGTCAGAATGTGGATCCTTTCCAATGTTCCATTCCTATGGTGTTGTCTTTTCTGCTTTCTTTAACCCACAAGGGCCTTCAAGTGGGCACCATTAAGGGTTACCTGGCGGCGCTGTCTATATTTAAGCGCTCGTCTGAAGAGTGTTCTTATTTTAAGATTCCTTTGATTTCACAGTTTCTAAAAGGACTGTCTAATGTGTTTCCACCATCCCCTTTCCAGGTGTTGGGTTGGGATTTGAATTTGTTTTTAAAGTTCCTGATGGGAGCTCCGTTTGAGCCATTACACTCTTGTCCGCTGAGACTGTTGTCTTTTAAAACTGTGTTTTTAGCTGCGGTTACTTCCGCAAGCAGAGTGAGTGAATTGCAGGCACTTTCTGCTAAGTCACCCATTACTGTTTTCCATAAGGACAGGGTTGTCCTGCGGGTGCGACCTTCATTTCTTCCGAAGGTTGTGTCTGAATTTCATTTGAGCCAGAAGGTGGTTCTTCTGGCTTTTTATCCTCCTCCGCATCCTGGTAAGGAAGAGGAGAGGCTCCATAGGTTGGATCCTAGGAGAGCTTTGAGCTGTTATCTTTCACGGATGTCCCGGGTCAGAGTGGACGATCAGCTCTTTGTAGGTTATGCTGGACACTGCTCGGGTCAGGCTGTTTCCAAACAGACCTTGTCCAGATGGATTGTTTTGACTATCACTGATTCTACCGTTTGGCAGGGAAGGACCCTCTGGTAGGCTTACAGGCTCACTCTACTAGGGGTGTGGCTGCCTCAACTGCTCTACAATGGGGTGTTCCTATTCGCAATATTTTTTTTGAAGCAGCCACATGGGCCTCTCTCCATACGTTTTGTTAAGCACTATTCCCTGGACTCTATGGGCAGGATTTGGCCTTTGGTAAGGCAGTCCTCTATTCAGCCATTTGATTGGGTAATCTAAATTTCACATTCTAAATTCTTTCCCTCCTCCATAGTGTGGTACTGCTTTGGGAGTCTGTCATAGATGTGGAATACGTCGTAGGACACAATCCCTTCGAAGAACAAGTTACTTACCAAACTGGTAACGTTCTTTCGATGGGATGTTCCTCCGATGTATTCCACTTCGCCCTCCCAGCCTTCCCCTCTGGAGAATTTCCTCTGTGATTACAGCTTCCATTACGCAAGGCTGTAGGCTGTTATACTGGCAGGAGACTGGTGTCACACATTCTGAGAGAAAAAACGAAACTGAGGCAACGGTTGCCATGCGTCCTATATATAACATCCGGTGACGTTGACCCTCCACGGAGGCCCTCGAGGGACATGGGATCGACGCAAGACACCCTCTGCTGAAAAGTTTCCCAAGTGCACAGCTGTGGGACACAACTTTCATAGATGTGGAATACGTCGGAAGAACATCCCATCGAAAGGACGTTACCGGTTTGGTAAGTAACTTGTTCTTCTTATCTACTCAAATTCCAAGGAAGAACATGTCGGTCATGTCCGGGCAGTCTTAGAGAAGCTTCGACAACACCAGTTGTATGCCAAGCTGGAAACAAATGTCTTCCATGTAACCGAGGTCAAATTTCTCAGTTTCATGCTCACACCACAGGGCGTACATATGGACACACGAAAAGTGGACGCAATCTTCCAATGGCCCTCACCAACATCCACGAAAGGAGTACAAAGTGTGCTCGGATTCGCCAATTTCTATCGTCGATTTTATACCTGGGTTTTCACAAATTGTACACCCTATTACCTCCCTGCTGAGAAAGAACAACAAGTTCCATTGGTCTACAGAAGCTGACGAAGCCTTCTGGAAACTGAAGCTAGCATTTACCACAGCACAGGTTCTTAAACACCCTCGACCAGACCTGCCATACGTGGTTGAAACAGATGCTTCAAATGTGGCAATGGGAGCGGTATTGTCCCAACGGGACCCGGAAACAGGACAGTTACATCCCGTCACATTCTGGTCCCACAAATTTTCTGCCCCCCAAATTGAACTATGCGATCACAAATAAGGAATTACTGGCGATTAAGGTAGCATTCAAGGCATGGAGACACTATCTTCTGGGCGCAAGACACACAGTCACCGTCATCACGGACCATCGTAACTTACAATACTTAAAGACTGCCAAAGCACAATCCTCACGTCAACTTCGTTGGGCTCTCTTTTTTGCAGAATATGACTTTATTATCACCTATAGACCGGGAGTATGGAATGGAAAGGCAGACGCACTATCACGCATGAGTGAAGAAAAAGAGGCTTTTGCAACAGCGGATCCCATGGCTATCATCCCCGAAGAACGAATCCAAAACAAGATCGCTGCCACCACGTGTGTAGATGACTTAAAAACCAGTTTGCAGTCCCAGATGACTCAGTCAACACAACAGGAATGGCTTTTGAAGGGAGACCAGTACACCATCGAAAACAATCTACCATATTTTCAGGGACGCCTATATATCCAGGACAAGGAACTGCAGAACCAGATCATCACGAACTGTCATGATTCATTAGTGGAAGGACATCCAGGAATAGCCAAAACACAGGCTAAAATAAAGCAAAACTACTGGTGGCCAACTTGGAGAAAAGATATTGCCCAGCTTATTGCACCCTGTGGTGTTTGTGCACAACATAAGTCTCAGAAGCAAAACCCTGCTGGTTTACTACGTCCCTTGATGGTACCGCCAGCACCTTGGCATACTCTGTCAATGGACTTTATCATGGATCTTCCTCTCTGCAATGGTTATAACACCATGTTAGTTATTGTAGATCTATTCTCCAAAATGGCCCATTTCATCCTTCTGAAAGGACCCCCATCTGCATCTACTCTCGCTACTGTGTTTTTAGAACAAATCATCCGGTTGCATGGATTCCCATCAATATTGATATCGGATCGTGGAATTCAATTTGTTTCTGCCTTTTGGAGAAGGTGTTGTACAATCGCCAAGATTGACCTCCGGTTGGCCACAAGCCATCACCCTCAAACTGATGGGCAAACCAAACGAACTAATAAGATGTTGGAGCAGTATTTAAGGTGTATGCTACAGCAGTCCGAGAACTCCTGGAAAGACATACTCTGGGTAGCCAGCAAGTAAAAGCGAAAGGCAAGGTTAGACATTAAAAAGTCATTGGGCCTCATTACGACCCTGGCGGTAGAGGGTTAACGGTCCGGTAGAGCTGCATACCTATTAACCCTCTACCGCCTCATTACGAGGTCTGCTGGCAGGACCTGCTAAGGACGTCTGGTAAAACCAGGCGTCATTAGTGGGTCCCGCAAGCACACCAGGATGCTAACAATGGGCCCGTCACTAACGGGCCCTTTGTTAGCATCCTCCCCATTCCCATTGAGCCCTATAGAGCTCAATGGGAATGGGGATGTACCGGGTCTGGGTTCCTTGAATGGGGAAATACCGGGCCCTCCAAGGTCGGAATGGCCCGGTATTTCCCCATTCAAGGAACCAGGTAAAAGCGGCATGGCTACTCGAAATGAGGCCCATTGAGTTTAAGGTCACACTCCCACCGCAGCGCGCGCTTTTCCTTAAACCTCACTCACCTGTTGTCGGACATTGCGGTTTCATCTATCTTCCTCCCAGCTGCGTTCTGCACCTCCACAGCTGCTGTTCAGCCGCAATTCCATCTATTGGGAAGAAAACAAAGAGAAAACGTTATTCAGGAATTAACAACAAAATCGAGAGCAATAATACAAGACAGAAAGCGAGAAGGGGGAACAGAAAGAGGAAAAGACAAGAGACATTGAGAAACACTTACTACCAACCAAGAGAAGAATAGTCGCAGCCGGACTGGATTATTACTCACCAGGGATCAGTGAAGGAACTAGATCCCATCAACAAGTGCCCCTGCCAGAAGTAGCAGGACGGAGAGCTCACCATCAATAATTAACAGATGAGCCTTATGGGCCGGTACAGGCTCACAGAAATTGCACCTTGGGTAGAAGGGTTTGAGAGGTAACATAGTCACCGAGCAGCGCACTCACGTTTTCACATATCCGCGCAGGAGCAGAGTCACCAATTGCCACAGTCCACAGCCAATCCACAGGGGAGAGATACGACGGGGGTGATCAAATTCCTGAGAGGGCTGCGAGCGTGCCCCAACGCCTCCGCAGAGACCAGGTGAGCATAACAACCAATTGAGCTAAAGGCAGATATCGCCCTACTCCAAGAAACTCATTTGTTAGCCCCAGACGAGATCAGGATGAAATCCCGCTGGTTTCCCCACCAATATTTCGCCTCCTCCGCTACTAAGAGAACTGGGGTTGCCATCCTGATCGTCTCTGCATTTTGAATGGGTGAAAGTGGTGAGAGATAATAGGGGTGGATATATTGGGGTGATTATTCGCATAGCACGGAAGGATCTTACAATTGTGTCAGTGTATGGCCCGAACCAGCAGCAAGCCCTGTTCTCTGCAGAAATATTTTATTTCACCGGAATAAAATAATTTTTGTGGGGTGAGCTAATATTGGCGGGGGGATTTTAACCTGGTGTTATGATAGGTCGGTGGATAGAACAGGCTCAATGTCCGCAACAGAAAAGGCAAAGGCAGCCCCCCTCGAGAAGGCTATGTCAGACTTGAAACTGGTAGATGCATGGCGACACCTTCACCCCGAACATCGAGATTACACCCACTTCTCCCATGTGTACCATACCTACTTGAGGATTGACTATTTCCTTTTGTCCCCTCCCTGATGCCCAGAATTTCGGAAGCTACTATAGAGGTAGCCCTAGTCTCAGAAGACTCCCCCATTACAATTCAACTGGAGGGGTATGGGTTAGGGGGCAGAAAGTCCTTGGGGTGGAGGATGACCGATTCATTGCTCACTGATCCGGTTATATGCTTGGACATATCAGAACAGTTAACTCAATACTTTGCCGACAAGCTCACGGAGGATGTGCCCCTTACAGGGGTTTGGCAGGCCTTTAAACCCACAATGAGAGGGGAACTAATCAGTATAGCCACAGCCTGTAAAAAACGACTATCCATTCAGAGGGATCGGGCTGAGGAACAGGTGACCAAATGGGAATCTCAATATAAGCGTGATGGGGCTACGAAAACTTACCGAAAGCTCCAAGTGGTTAGAGCTGAACTAAAGGCATTATGGGCGAGGGTCATTTCACACAAACTATTCTGCACGAGGCATTTTTACTTTAGTACCTCCAACAAAGCATCCCAACTATTGGCTTATAAGCTACAGGCACAGCGGAATAGCACAGTAATAGGACCCCTGCATGTTGGAAAGGGGCAAGTGCAGTCGAAAGAGCAAAACGAAATGCAAATCCTAACACAATATTATGCAGGGCTTTTTACAGCCGACCCACCCATCGGACCCCAACAAGAAGCTTTTATCAAGGGGGCCCAGCTTCCCTGGGTTAATGAGGCCTATAGGCATGTCCTAGATGGTCCAATAACGGCGGAAGATATAATACAAGCCATTCGTTCCCTTCCAGGTAAAAAAGGCGCCTGGCCCAAACGGCTATACGCCTGCTTTCTATGAAAAATTCTCAACAATCCACATCCCTCATATGGTTCCCTTGTTTAACTCCTTTGCGGAAACTGGCACGATAACTCCCACTATGGTTGAATCGAACCTGACCCTACTGGCTAAACCAGATAAAGATCCCACCTTGTGTTCCTCATATCGACCAATCACAGTTTTATATCATGATTCCAGAATCTATTCAAAAATATTGGCCACAAGACTAGCCCAGGTGATTCCAGAATTGGTATTAGCGCATCAGACAGGGTTTATACCAGGACGCCAAGCGCATGACAATATTCAGCGTATGATAGTCGTCTCGACCTGGGTGCAAAAACATAAGAAGAAGATGGCTCTATTGTCTATCGACGCTGAGAAGGCGTTTGATAGGGTCGACTTCACATACCTATCCAAGGTTCTCGCGGCATTCGGGCTGGGCCAACGTTTTCGCAAGCTGATATTAGCCAACTTTGCACTACCTTCCACTAGGATAAAAAGCAAATGGGATTCTCTCTGACCTGGTGCACTTACGCAGAGGAACTCGCCAGGGATGCCCCCATCACTCTTAGTATTCGCCCTATCTTTGGAACTGCTGGCCTGTCAGGTGCGAGCCTCCGCTGACATTAAAGGGTTCGAGAAAGTGGGTTACCACCATAAGATAGCTCTATATGCTGACAACCTCCTCTTTCACATGCAAAATTCCTCCACTACATTGCCACCCATCGTTGCACTAATGGAGCGCTTCGGTGAGGTCTCAGGCTTCAAAATTAATTTAACAAAATCAACCATTCTCAACGTCCCAGAAACACCAGACATGATTACACAACTGAAGAATTTCCTCTCTCGTGGGACTCACACACTCTAAAATACCTGGCAGTACACCTAACTGCAAAATACAAGGATCTGTACACAGCTAACATCATCCCATTATTCAATAGACTTAAGTTAGATTTGATATGCTGGGGGGTACCTAAATTTGGAAAAATGATGGCGGTTAAAAATGACCTTATTACTGTGACCTCTATATTTATTTCAGGCACTACCTGTCTGGATCCTGAGAACACCATTGAAGGATCTGCAATCCCAGATGTTTAGCTTTAAATGGGCACGGAAGAGGCCAAGGGTGGCTAGACACACAATAAGGGCACCTAAAACGGCCAGAGGGGCTACCTGTCCCGGATGTGGAAAGCTATCTGTACGCAGCACAACTAGCATCAGTATTGGAGAGCCAATTAGCATCCCAAACAAGGGGAACCAAACACTGGGTCAATATTGAACAAGAGGTTGCAGGAATTCCCATTCACAAAGCGTGCTGGGTCTCCTCGAAAATACGTAAAACAGGGGAACGGCGCTTCCCTACATTTAATGCCACACTCGAATATTGGGACAAAGCAGCACGTAAATACAAATTGACAATATTTCCATCCCCGAAGACAGGTCTATGGGAAAGCAAAGAATTCCCATCAGGGCTGGGAACGCTTTCTCCGCTGGAAAGAGGAAGGCCTCCTTACGTTAGGTCAACTGTATAGAGATGACTGCCCTTTCACCTTAGAAGAGTATAGAAAAGGGACAGGTTTGAATATTTACAGATACACCACTGATCACCCACCCGCATATAGCACTTTATGGGAAACGGGAGATCCTCACTGGCAACATAGGAAGGGCTGTTTTGACACGGGGCAGGGAGACACACAGATTTCTGTGGCTCCCATTCTATAGCCATAAGCAGGGCTCCAATTGTATCCTTCAAGATAACATCCTCTATACTATTCCCAGGAAACTGTATGGCAACCTGTCAAGGTTTACCAAAGCCTTGAGAATAGTTTACCTTGCCAAGCTGTGACACATGGCAAGGCCCAGACCACTGACAGGTGGTCAGAGATTTACTGAACAGGTTTGACAGGAGAAGCTCCCACCTCCTTCTCTGGGGCTCACTGAAAGCTACAATCAAACTAATAAGAGATCTGACAGATCTCTCTCTCAGACCATCCTGTGGGTGACAGCTCAGTAACACTTGACACGTCACTTCACCATCCCTCCACTGGGTCTGAGCACAGCAGAGGAGCTACCTCTGTAGCTGTCATTCAGTATGGTGTTAATGACTGACTTGGCAGACCTTCCCTGTGGGTTGGCACAAGGGCATATGGGATGGTGATCAGCAATCACCAATTGTAACCTATTGCCTGAGGTCTCCAGAGTCAAAGGAAGGCCTTGTCTCCGGTAGCAAGGATTTCACTCCTAAAAGTGAACTCTGGAGTAACTGAATTCTTCTCTCACACCTGTCAACCTGGTGACAGAGAGAGTGAGACTCATTCATTGGTTTTCCTCTGGGACCCACCTCATGTGCCAGCAGGAATGTGTGTTAGACCACTCCGGTGATATCCTGATACTAGGATGCATCACCAGGGGAATGTCACACACCAACTGTAGAAGGAAGGGCCTCACAACCTGAGCAACCTCCAATCTCTCAAGGTTTGCTCTGACGGGCTCTGTGTGCTTACTTTGCAGTAACCCACCTTCCCGTTTAACTCTTTGCTTCACTGGAGGAGAATCCCCCCGTCGGAAGCAGGCCTTTCTCCATAGGCCTAACCATGATGGATTCCTTTTCTGTTGGCCCATACCTCTTGGTTTCCTAGGACTCTCCTCTGACTGTATCATAGGCAGTTAAGGAGGCCCATAGGATTCAGGGATTTCCGGTTGTCCCTCTTTCAAACTAGGAATGGGAACACTTCAGACTACCTCAACATCAGTTGTTGGTAAAGCATGGGGAATATTCTCCTACCCTCTGCCTGTTTCTGACTCCACTGACCATGGGTTTCCCCTTAGGCCTAGGCTTTCTCTGAAACCTAGTGCTTGAAGGCCTGGTGAGGGCCTACCGGGACCTAAGTCTTGAAGCCTCAACTCACCCAGCACTCTTCTAGGAACCGCTCCCCTCATATTGACAGATGCACTGACCATTTCTCTATTCACAGCTTGAATGACAGGTGCTACTGGAACATTAGAAGAGGGCCTACCAGCCAATTGAGTATCCCCCACAGGAATTCTGGCAAGAACCTTTGGGTTTACCATGAAGGAAGCTACATCAGTAGGACTGGGCCCAGTGTTCCTAACAGTAGAGGCAGTTACACCTCCTACCTGAACACTATCCTCAACAGAATCATTGAGGATTGGGATGGGAGCCAATGCTCCAGCACTACTAGTTTCCAAGGAATCTAGACTAACTTCAGGCTCTTCCTCTGAAAGAATGCTGTCAAAAGGGAAGGACACCCCTGCCATCTCTTCTTCCTCATACTGAGAGAAGGCCAGACTGGCAAAGTGGACCCCCAATGTCTTACCTTTACATTTGGGGTACCCGTTCCTGTGGTCACTTGCTCCACAAGTGTAACAAGTACCACTGGCACTTGACACATAGGGAGGCTTAGAGTAGCCACTCTCATGTTTGGGAGGGTTAGCCCCACTACCCTTGAAAGGGGCCCCTAGGGTCACCACACACGATAGATACGCCAGACACGAGGTTGTATTCCCAAAGCTAGGGTTTATTGCAAAGCAAAAGTCTCAGTTGGCCAACTCGGTCTCACGCCCCGCGACGTGTATCTCTAGACCTCGAGGGACGCAAGAGAGTGAATTACGTACATCAGTTACATATATACAAAATGCATATCAAACAATCACCTATGACATGTTTAACACCCACCTTTATTGGGTTTCTTTGAACTATGTGTGATGATGGACATCTCCGACTACTATGACACCTTCAAACATCTATTCTAGTAACAATTTGCAATTTGTGAGTGCAAAGGCATCTTTCAGTTGTTGAATAGAACACAGCGCTTCTGTTCTTGGAAGCGAGTTACATACTGGGGGAAGAGTTGCATTTCCGGACCTTGCTATCTATCAGGTGCTATTCGTGTCCTGGGAGCCAACACGCTCTAGCGGGTTCAGCAAAGGGGGGGCCGTAAGAAAAGCATAATTCAAGCCGTTAGCGGTATTATTCTAAAATATTCTACCATATAACGAGACTGGCTGGCAGCTGTGAAATGATTAAATGCCCTGCAGCTCTGCTTCAAGGCTACATTCGGGAGGGAGCCGGGCATTCTTCCTGGCGCTGCCTACGTTTGTATTTCAGCAAACTCTTGTTATCCTCTCAGCCCTGCAGCCTTGTCCTTTTCACATACAGACAACAATGTTTTACAGTCGAGCAGTGTAAGTGGAAAATATACTGCGAAGCAATATGAACAGAAAGCAATGAGCAATGGTTAGAAAACAAAATGGCGATTCTTGTTACATCAAAATGGCCGTTCATTGGCAAACTCGAAAACCTATATTCTGCCATATCGTGCATGAGACGGTTGGCCCACGGCCACCAAAATGCGTTTGCGGTCACAAAGTTGAGGTATCCATATTTCTAGACTGACACCCTGACCTGATTCTGATGACTTCCCTTTATTAAACTTTGTGTGGGCCTTCTTGGACATAGTTTTATCAGTACCCCCACCCTCTTTCTCTTTCTACTTCTTTTCCTCCTCCTGCTTATGGGACACTCTATGTGAAACCCATAAGCCAGCAGCAATGGTTAGCCTCTTTGGATTTAGCTCTTTTCAGTCAGCCAAATGCGGCTGGTGGGCAGATGCATAGAAGGTCAACCTATATTGTGACAGGAACAACTCTGGGAAGCTGTAGCCAAACCAGTTTAGGTAGCAGTGACAGGCGGTCTAGGCAAAGTTCTTCAGAGGGGATGAGCTTGTAAAGGGTCCACAATGAGGTCACACAACGGGATTCACAGATTACACTTAAACAGGATGTATAAAAATACAGTTATTTAATTATGGCCAAAACACACAAGGGGACACAAATAGGCCATGGACCCAGACATGCCCTGTCTGTGACTCATGCCAATGTACATAGGAAAACAGGACAGGAGTTGGCTCCAGACAGTTGGGGAGTGGGGAGGAATAGTTGGGGAGGGGTAATGAGGAGGGATAGTTGGGGAAAGGTGGTGGGGAGACATATTTGGGGTTTATAGTATTAGGAGTGAAGTCATTTCCCATTTGTATATATTTTCATTTCACAAAATATAGTTGGTGTTGCAAAAAGAATGAATGACTGGGCATTGATTATTCAGTGTGAGTGTTTTTATTTATGTGCAGTGCCCAGTGCGCTAGCTGGCCTGTGCCGCGGGTGTGACAAGTGATTAGAAGTAGTGCTGTGTAAGTTCATCTTGTGCAACACTTCGATCCATGCCATCACAGCGCTGTGCAATTGCCAGATCATCATCACTGTCCTCCTCAGCCTCTGGTGGGTGCATGTCCATGTCGGGGGATGTCATGTTGTCACATGCTTTAGTGTTCATTTGAGTGGACAAACATGCACATGCAAAATGTCATTTAGCTAGCATTTGTCCTTTTTCAGGTACCTGAAATGCACTTGATCAAAATGTGTATTGGGTGTGGGGTCTGCAGTGGCATTCTCATGGCCCATTCACCGAAAAACATGACCTCTGACCCTTTTTGCACAACTGACACAAATGGACCTGCTGGATATGTCATTATTGTGTTACAAAGAAATTACACCAAGTTGTCCATGCACTAGGGTACTTTTAGATTTAGAATGAGATGCATGTGCGATTGTGTGGTTCTAACAGGCAGGGGACCTGGACAATTGGTGTGCAGACAAACACTGTTATGTGGGTGGGAGCATAAGTATTCTCTGTCTGTGCATCAGGTTTTGTGGGTTTGCTTGACTGTTTGTGCTTCTTGTTGTCACTTTGGTGTGGTGCATTCTGGTACATGTAGTTCTTTTGTTTATAGCTGTACGGAATTGATGTAGTCATGCATACACTGGATCTTTTTCCTAAATTGATACACGCCAGTCAATGCCTTGCACTCAGGCATGCTATTACTGTATTGAACACTTTCATGTTTAATGCATGCACAACACAAGGTAGGTACTTCTCAGTTTAATTTTTGTGACTTTACTTTTTGTACTATTGTCACGATTAATGATCGTTGCTCTTATTCAAGGTCATCCTTCCCCTTCAACCTCCCTATCCGGCATCTATGCACTTTCTTTGTGTTTTTGGATATTGTAAGAGTGAAGACAAGTAGGAGAAATGATGGATTGAAGCATACAATGTGCACAGCCACTGGTGATGGGTGTTATACATGGCCATCATTTAACAGTGCACGTGGCCTTGTAGTTAGACTCACCCATTAGCCAGGTAAGCTTTGCTGTTTTCTGCCCTCCTTCCCAATTCAACATTGCACATGGCCTTGTAGTTAGATTCACCCAGCAGCCAGGTACGCTGTCCACCGTGACGTGCCATGTACTGAGGCAGCGTGGAGTTGGGCAGCACCATGGAGTCATGGGTGGAACCGGGAAATCTGGCACAGCCGTGGGTGATGATGTGGTGGGCATCACACACCATCTGCACGTTCAGTGAATGATAATGCTTTCTGTTGTGGTACACAGCCTCCACAGCATGCCTGGCCACCAGCTCCACATGTGTGCAGTCCAAAGCACTGATGACGTTAGGCATGCCTGCAAGGGCATGGAAGGCTATTTACGTGCCATTTACCTGGTCACCTGTCCTGGGTAGGCTGAAGTGGTCTCGAGCGTGACGCAGGGCTGCATCAATGACCTGGAACAGGACCCACGAAAAACAGGGTTGCTATATCCCATGCATCTCACCAACAGTGTGCTGGTATATTCCTGTGGATAGGAGGTGTAGCACTGACACTACCTTGTATTTGTATTTTGTATTTATTTATTTGTATTGCGCACCTTGCCCGGAGGCTTGCGGGCGCATGTTTAGTAGGCAGTTACAAGTTGCAGAGGAGAAGTTACAGGTTCCAGGAGAAGAGGTTAACAGTTACATAGGTAGTGATACAGTATAACATGAACGGTGAAAATGACAATGATACAGTATAACATAACGGGTGAAAATGACATAGATAATAACAACAAAGTAGCAGTACCCAAGGTTACAGTAGAAGGGTACGCGCTGTGCAAGGGGTGGATGTCTGTGTGGATATTTATGAGGCTGACCAGGTCAACATGGATCAGGTCCACTATAGAAGTGATGGTGTCCCGGTCTTCCCGGAAACTGTCTGATTGGTGGCTGTCTGCGTGCTACAACCAACCAGAGATTGGGGTTTTGCTGGGCCATGATAGCCTTCCTTCTACTCCAGCACCTCCGCTGCATGCCCTGCCTCCCTGCCTCTTCAAGTAATAGTCTTGCAGGCATGGCCTCCAGCTCCAGTACTGGTACTGCTAGCATTGTGGTGTTGTAAGGGGTGTGGGAGTGGCCCTTTTGTGCTGTAGCACTGCTCATTTGGACGACCTGTGATGATTTTGTGCACCTGTGGCATGTTTCTACACACATGAATCAACTTAACGCCTGGTCCGCGATGCCGGTGTTTCCAGCATCATTTTCAGGTTGCTACCGGCATGTCCATGCCGGTAATTGTGTGTTGGTGCACCACGGAATGTGCACTTACTAACGCCATGCTGGTATGCCAGGCACAGCTGCCGCATATCTCTGCAGATACCAGCAACAGTGTTGCCGGATGCAGTGGGTCACTTGCGGTGCCAGTATTACTGGCATCGTAACTCAGACCATGCCGGTCCAGAAAAAGGTGCTGGTACGGAACTACCGGCAACGCTATTTCTGGACTGGCATACTTGTAATGAGGCCCATGGTATCCCCCATTCCCTTTTCATAATGAACCTTCAGTCTCAGCAGCCTTTATAGGTTACTGTCAACCCTTCCCCGTTCCTGCCTTTCAAAATGACCCTTGGAAATACCCTTATTATACTGGTACGAGGGAGAGATCAACTAAGAAAATACGTCCTTATTTGGGTAGGTTAAACACACATCAGCATCCTCTTGTTATTTCAGAGAAATACCAGGTTAATACCAAAACAGGGAAGAAACAATTGGGAGTTATGCATTCTTCCATTATTTCACAACCATTTCCCTTTAAGACTGGGACGAGAAGGAGGTGACTGGGAGTTATAAACACTCCCATTTATTCACACCACTTTGGTACTGAGACGAGGAAGAGGACTGTAGAGGAGTATTATGGCAAGAGGCAGGCATGTCCAGCTAATACGTTTAATTATGGTCAGGCAACTGAGGACAAATGACTTGCAACTGCAACCACTTAACAGGCCACATGTGTATAAAAGGAGAGACTGCCACAGAGAAGGGGGAAACCTACCTGGAGGTCAGAATGTGGCTGGCAGACGTGGAGCAGGCTGGAAAGAAGTCGACGTGAAGGACGCTCTGTGGAGCAGAAGGGTGAAGGTGATGCCGGGGCCCGAGTAGACCGTGAGAGAGTGAAGGCACCAGCTGTACCCCTTTGCCTTGTGTCCACAGCCGGAGCTGTTGGACACTTAAGGCTCCCACGCACTGCATGCCGCTGTTAGCTGCTGTGAGCGAAAGTGGGACGACGTGCAGCAAGCAGCAAGGTTTGAAGACAGCGAGCGCTGCTCGCCGGGACCTGGAAAAGCACAAGCGGAGCGAAAGGAAGCCGAACAGAAGAAAGAAGATGCCCGGAGGAGCGGCCTTCGACCGGTGAGTGAAATAAAGGGAACACTCATACCGGGGTGCTCCAGGGGATGCAAGCAGGCATATGTTAATGCCGAAAAAACTGAAACCTCTGACAAATGGTTTTAGAGCTCACATTGAGAGTTTTTGAATACCGAACAAGTTGGAAAGGTTTATGAATACTTGCAAGAGAGCAACGAGTAATATTTAATACCGAACTAAAGGAAAGTTATGATGAACATGTGAACAAAGTGAAAAGCAAGTAATGAGCACTTATGAACAACATGAAAAGCAAGTGATGAACACTTATGAATATCGTGAAAGCAAGGTGGTGGAAAAGGGTGAACACCACTGAGGGAGTTATGTGGAAAGCACATTGTGGCAAATCCAAGAGACTTCCAATGAGAATCATAAATGAGTGTTAACCCATGACACAGGTGCAGAGGGAGAAAACCTGTTTTGGCAAGCAAGCCCAAAGAATATAACAAAGTGCCAAGGGTTATCGGTTGCGGGACCTGTAATGGGTGCACTGTGTGGTCCGACATCTGCGCCTAGAGCGAGTGAACCTGCTTAGAAAGAGCCAAGAAAAGCGAAGAAAAGGGGCTGTATTTTATAACAGGTGGCTGAAGTGAGTGAGAAAGAGAGCAATCTGTGTGAACCAGTGAAAAGCCTGGATGCTTACAAAGTTGAACTGGAACTATTATTGAAAGCCAAGATATTTGAACTGGTCATAGTTTGAAAGCTGAGGAAGCTGAATTCCTAGGGGAAAATGAACTTAGAGACCTTTTTTAAACTGTTTTGAACTGATTATTTATTTCTTTTTTACATTTATAAAGTGCACTGGCCGCCCGGAGTCATCGAGACGCTGTTACAAGGAGATTGTCTTAGTTACAGGTGCATACAGGTGAGTACAACGTACACTGGTAACAGGAAGTTTAGTTACAGTTACAATCATAGCATTGAAGTACAGTGGGTGGTGCCCTGTATGTCTGGAGTGGGGGGTCAGATGAAAAGCATGGTTTTAATAGCCTTGCGGAAGGCTAGGTGTACTTGTGAAACTGGAAGAGCTGACTTCTTGGGGACGGGAACCCAGAGACCCTTTGAAGCTGAAACAGCTGACCTCTTGGGGAAGGGAACCCTGAGGCCTTTAGAAACTGTTATGAACTGTTTTGATTTTGAGGTAGGGAAGTTGAAAAGTAAGCCAAGAGCTGGAAGAAACTCTGAATTTTATTTGGAACACTGTTTCTTTTGTTGCTGACATCCTTACACATTGTTTATCTTTAGTTGTGAGGGCAAGTATAGGTTTAGGTTTTGGACACAGATAGACCTTTGAGTTGAATTTACTGACACAGACTATCCTTAGTTTCTTTTGGCGGGGAAATCCCACCTTAGCACAAGATAGACCTTTCTCCATCCTAACATTTAAGAAAATAAACAATTTTGTAGAAAATTGAATCTGTAGTCTATGACTGACTTTATGATACCTTCACAGCAGCCTCTGCAATTCCGAGTTGGGGGGAACAGGACCCCATCTCAGAACAAGCAGATGAAATCTGCTGCATCCACATTCTGGCATCCCTTTGGTTCTCCCACTTCTGCTTGGTTTGCTAACACTGTGCCTTCTTTCTAATTCTGCTACTACTGCACGTTCTCCAGTCACAGTTCCAGCTCCTTTGTATTGCCTGCACCCGAGGGGCCCTTTTATGCCTGCCAGGTTCCTTCAGGTGTGGGTTGTCTGGCCCGCCTCTTCAATCCTCTTCCCCGTCCCACTACTCATGGGATTATGGGACTTGTAGTCCCCATTAACAAAGTTAATTCTTTTAGGTATTTGCTTGACTTTAAAGATGCATGTGCTTCCCTTAAAGTCCTTTCAATTTGAACCTTTATAATTTGCTATTACAGAGGAAGGTAATTTATTCAAGGCAACATTTTTAGTTCCTTTATATTTTATCTTTGGGAGTAAGGAGGGTGTTTATCCTGAAATACCCTGAAGGATCGTTCTGTTGGTAAGGATGGTTCAGATTTTATAGTACTTGTACTCATATATACAGATTTTATATGTAGATCAGGTACATTATAATGACAATATGCCATTACCTGTTTTGGTAACTCAGAAAACACTGGCTGGAACGTTGGGGGTGAAGTTGCCGCAGGAAACGCTGCCAAAGATAATCCACCCAGCTTGAGAAGGAACCAGAGTGCAGAGGACATGCTGCCCGAGAGGCAAAGGCAGAAGAAACTAAAGACCGGCGCGGCATGACAGGTTGCACACCAAGCCCACAATCCGACGAGAACAGAAGTAAACACTTGCAGCACCCGGTAAACCCAGGGAAGAGGAGAGAGTTACCAGGTTGCTTGAAAGTGTGCGCTGCTTCGAAGTAGCTGTCAGTAAACTGTGCAGATGGGCTTTTAATTACCTTAACGCAATCAGGCCCACCACTTAAGAAGTGAGTACGCGGTTGTACATAAAGCAAGTTTATAGTACCAAGCTCCGGGGAGCGGTTATAGGTATTGCAGGACCAAACTAACCCACGTCTTAACAATACAACATACGGTGGGATCTTATTTACTTTTTGCAACAATTAGAACACTCCCAGATACTTGATTACAATCCACACCCCAAATATGATTGGACAATATCCTCTTCAAAGAAAGCCCATCTTTTTCGAATTCATCCATTTTCATTGGCCTGTCTTATCTTGATGGTCATCTTCAGATCCTATTCAGCATACACCTATTCTTAGGATTCATCCGTAGTAGGCCATGACGTCAGTACATGGTTAAACATTGGTAATGAAATGATAATTCATTGCTAGCAATAGCTTGCCTCAGGCTTTTAACTTTAAGTGTGATTGCACATGGTCTGCTTACATATTTGAGCAAATAGAGGAAGGTCTGAATGAATAGGATCCTCTTTGAACTACTGATTGCAATATCAATCCCCCAGACTCCTGGCACGTCTGAAGACTGTGAAGGCATCATGAAGCCAGACACAGACAACAGATCTAAAGTTCAAATGAAAAGTATTTATTAACTTAAATGTCAGGATGGTCTAAGCCCTAACTTGCCCTATACTAAGGTTGGATTTCCCTACCTAAATAAACTAAGAATTGTCTGAGTCAGTAAGTTCAACTTAAAAGTCTGTCTTTGTCCAAAACCTATACTTGCCCTCACAACTAAACCTAAACAGTGTGTAGGGATATGATCAATACAAGTAACAGTGTTCAAAGTAAGGTTCTGAGCTGCTTCCATCTCCAGTCTTGCTCTTGGCTCCCTTCCCCAAGTTCAAGAAAGTTCCAACAAAAGGTTGTGGGGTTTCCTTCCACAAGTTCAACCCAGTGCCACAAAAGGTTGTAGGGTTTCCTTCCACAAGTTCAACCCAGTGCCACAAAAGGTTGTAGGGTTTCCTTCCACAAGTTTAACCCAGTGCCACAAAAGGTCTTGGGGTACCCTTCCCCAAGTTCAACACAGTTTTTTAGGCTTCAAATTCACAGTCTCATCAACTTGTTTAGTTTGCCTTTTCATTCCATCACTTGAACAACTTAGGCTGACCAGCCTCAGCCTCTTGACTTGACTCTTGGTTTACTCCAAGGAAGGGTTCCTCGGTCTACGCGCAGTTGCTGGACCACACAGTCCACCCATCCCAGGTCACGCAACCGATAACCCTTGGCACTTGACAACAGTTCATTCTTTCTCTTAGGACTTCCTTGACAACACAGGTTTCCTTTCTGCATCTGTGCAATAAATCCACTTATACTTATGGTTCACTTTACTGGCTTCTTGCTGTTATCAACATGCGACTCTCACACACTTTCCTTTGTGGTATTTCTCCTGGTTACCACCTTGCTTTCACACTATCCAATAGTGTTTTGCTTTTTGCTCTTTTCACTTTGCTTGCAAATGCTGTTTCTTTAAATTCCTCTCGTTGGCAAATGCATTTCGCTTTCAATTTCATTTGTGCGATATTCTCATATCCTTTTCTTTAATTCAGCATTCAAAACTTATCCTTTTCTTTAATTCAGCCTTCATATTTGGTCATCTGACCCATTTAGCCGTATTCAAAACTCATGACTTGCTTGGCAATTCATTTGGTATTCAATAATTCACTTTTTGGTCTCCAGACCCCTTTTCTGTGTATTCTTGCTTGTTCGGCATTCGCCACAACCCACACCATGCCCCTGGAGCATCCCGGTATGAGTGAACATTCCCTGTCATTCACTGGTGTGCAGCTGCTCCACTGGGTGCTCTGGTCTCACTTCTGGGTTCTCGCCTGCTCCTCTCTTACTCCAAAGGAGCTCTGGCGAGCAGTGCTCGCCCTCACCAGTTCTTCATGCAGCGGTCAGCGGCATCTCTGTGTTCCCCACTGCCAACGGGGAACACCAGGCAACGGGCTTCACACAGCTCCAGAGCCTCTCACGCCTGCACTGGCCCCAGCGTATTCCCGGCTTCTTTGCTGCCAGCGTCCTTTTCATCGGCCCATATTCTGCCCGCTCAAGCTCGAATGGCTGTGCTCTCCGGCACAAATGGTTCACTTCTCTGCTGCTTTTGACTTTTTTTATATACCTGCAACCATTTAACAGGTTGCAAGTGTGAACACTTAGTTTCACTTGCCTGACCATAGTTATAGGGACATGTCTGACCCTTATAGCAGTCCTCAAGCCTCCTCCTTGTCTCAGTACAAGAGTGGTGAAATGACCTGTTAGTGTTCACTACTCTTAGTTGCCTCTTACTTGTCCCAGTACTCTAATGGTCTGAATAAGAGAGGAGTTAGTTTACAACAGCCTATAAAAGCAGGGGGAGGATAAGGTTGGTTCTCACCAGTAAAGGGGGCATACCATGTCTCGCCTGCAATATCCTCTCCCCATTCCCCAAGGACCCTCCACCCAGAGGACCCGCCCTTGCATCTCCACACTCAGGATGAGGTTCCAAAAGCAATGGCCTTTCCCTGACCACCTGAGAAGAGGATCCAAGGGGAGTAGGTGTGAGGATACCCTCAGGTTTCTCGCAAGACCTACTAATTTATGCGACCACAATTCCAGAACATACAGCCTCTGACCTGTAAAAACAATTAACCACCCGATACCCTGGCCTCGGACCTCAATTTTACTACCACCAAACTAATGACCAACCCCCTCTAGTGACTTCAATACAATGAGCGAGATAACATCTGTTCCCTTGCGGGACTGTTAAATCATACACCTTGTCCTGTCCGTATGCTTACCTTCTTACTAGGTGACTCATTCTTCTTTCTGTCAAGAATGTCCCTGCTACTTAAAATTCATGTGCAGCAGCTAACCACAGAGATTAAAATTACGTGCATTTGTGGAAGTGCTTGGGCAAGTGCTGTTTGCTATCACGCTGCTCCGCTGCCTTCTCTGGAAAACCAAAGAAAGAAAATGTCATTTGTTCATTCAAAGACTTTGTATTTATTAAATGTATATAGTGCTTTAATCCAAAGCGCTTCACATAAAACAACAAGAATACAAAGAAAGCATTAAGTACAAGTCATGAGTCAAAACATCAAGAACAGTAAGTAGAACAATTTGTCGAGATCATAACTTTAAGAACCTGGGTAGGGGTAGTAAGGGAGGAGGTAGTTAAGAATTGTCAGGAGGGAGGATGAAGTAGGTGGGATTCTAAGGAAGATCAGAAGGAAGAGCATGCAGAGATAGAGCAGATGGGGAGAGGTAAAGAGTTCCAGTGGAGAGGGGCAAGGAGTTGGAAAGACCGGAAACGGGAAGGGGCATAGGCAGGGGGAGAGATAGTGTGTAGGAAGTGGTCAGCAGAACGGAGGGGGCGAGAGGGAGAGTAGAAAGAAAGGAGGGAGGAGAGTTAGGGAGGGAGGGGCAAGATTATGAAGAGATTTAAAGACAAGACAGAGTAAGTTAAATTTGAGTTGGGAGTGAAAGGAGAGCCAACCAAGAGAGGAAAGCAAAGAGGAGATGGAGTTGTGAGGAGAGAGGGAGAAAAGAGTGAGGATTTCAGAATGGTAGAGGGATTTGAGGGGGGCGAGTTGAGAGGAGCGGAGACCAAAGAGGAGAGCTGAGCAGTAAAAGAGACGAGAAAAGACAAGGGAAGAAATTAGAAGTTTGGTGGCATGGAAGGTGAGAGAGGAGTGGATTTTGCGGACATTGTGGAGGTGGTAGCGGGAAGCACGTGAGGTGAGAGATATGGTGAGTAAAAGAGAGGTTAGAGTCGAAGTGGAGGACTAAATTGCGGGTGGTGGCAGAGAAGGGGAGCTGAGTAGGAGGAAAGAGGATATGAGGAGGAGGAGAAGGGGGAGGAAAGGTGTTGGCAGGAAAGAATAAAACTTCAGTTTTGTCCGTATTTCGGGTGAGAAAGTGGGAAGACCATCCAGTTTTTGATAGCGGTGAGACAGGAAGAGAGTTTGAGGTGGATGTCAGGAGTGAAGGAAGAGAAGGAGAGGAAAAGCTGGGTATCGTCAGCATAGAAATGGTAAGAGATACCAAACGAAGAGAGGATACGGGCTAGAAAGGAGGTGTAAAGGCAGAAGAGAAAAGGGCCAAGTACGGAGCCTTGGGGACACCAAAGTCAAGGGAGTGAATAGGGGAGGAGCGGCCGCCCCAAGAAATAGCAAAGGAGCAGTTGGAAAGGTAGGAGGAAAACCATTTGAGGACAGAGCCACAGAGGCCAAAGGAAGAGAGAGTGTTGAGGAGTAAGGGGTGGTCGACAGTGTCGAAGGCGGCAGAGAGGTCAAGGAGAATGAGTATGGAAGAGTGTTTGGAATAGCGAGCAGTAAGGAGGGAATTGAGAACAGAGATGAGAGCAGTTTCAGTGGAATGTTTGGGGCGAAATCCGGATTGGGTAGGGGGGGGAGGAGGGAGATGTTGGAATCGAATGCTGAAAGCTGGGAGTAGACTAGACCTTCCAGGAGCTTAGAGAGGAATGGTAAAAGAGAGATGGGACAAAAGTTAGAAGTCAGAAGGGGGTTAGCAAAGGTTTGTTTCAGGATGGGGATGATAGTATCATGTTTGAAGGCTAAAGGAAAGGTAGCGGTAGTAAGACAGATGTTGAAGAAAGAGGTGATGTGGGGTATGAGGAGAGGGTAGATTTTTAGAATTAGAGGAGTGCGAAGTGGACCAGAGGGGGCAGCAGTGGGATGAGTTTTAGATAAGAGGAGGGAAACATCAGAGTGAGTGACAGGGGTGAAGTTAGACATGTAGAAGGAAGGGGTGGAGAGAGATGGGCAAGGAGGAGAGTAAGTGGGGGAGTGAAGGATGTTTTGTCGTAAGGTGAGTATCTTAGAGGAAAAGAAGTCAGCGAAGTCAGAAGGTGAGAGAGGAGAGGCGGTAGAGTGGTCAGGAGTGGGAGGGAAAAGAAGATGAGTTAGGGTTTGGAAAATACGGCGGGTGAGAGGATTGAGAGTGGAGAAGGTTAGAGAAGTAGGATCGCTTGGCTGAACTAAGGCAGGAGTCGTAAAGGGAATGTTAAGAGAAATACAAGGCTTGGTTGGCTGGTGACCTGTGATTAAGCCAACGTCTTTCAAGGCGCCGGAGTAAGCTGTGCATTGACAGAAGGTGAGAGGAAAGCCAGGGTTGGGCGGGTTTAAGGGAGGGGCAAAAGGGGGAGAGAGGGAGGAGGATAGAGTGGATAAGGCTTTTTTAGCAGAGAGAGAAGAGAAGAGAAGAGGGGGAGAGGCGGGAGGGAGGAGATACAGGAGTCATAGAAGTGAGAGGGGTTACATTTGCAGAGGTCCAGTCGAGAGAAAGAGATGGAGGAAGAGGGAGGAGGGAGAGGAGAGGCAGGGGGAGTGAGGGAGAAGGAGAGCAAGGCATGGTCCGAGAGATAGTTGGGGAGGGTGGAGACCGGGGAAAGGGTGAAGGAAGAGACAAAGATAAGATCGAGAGTGGAACCAGAAGAATGCGTGGTTGAAGTAGGTAGGGGGAGAGAAGATAGGAGTCGAGAAGAGAGAACAGAGGGGAGGTTTGGTGGAAGGAGGAGAGATGAAGGTTAAAGTCGCCAAGTACAGTTAGGGCAAGGGGGAGGGAGAGATGAGGGAGAGGAGGTGGTCAAGGTCATCATAGAAGGAGGTGAGGGGGCCAGGTGGGCGGTAAATAATTAGAAAGGAAATAGCATGGGGGAGGTGAAAGATTTGTACAAGTATTCAAACGAGGGGAGGACAGGGAGAGAATTGAAACAGGGGGAGACAGGCATTTAGGTTGAAAGAGAAGACAGATGCCATGGCCACTGGGACAGGGGACGTGAGTAAAGGAGGAGTAGGAGGTGAGAGAAGCAGGTACAGTGGATTTGAAGGGGGGGTCCAGGTTTCGGTGATACATAGGAATTGAAGATGTAGCCGTAGAAACAAGTCCAGTACTGCAGCGGTTTTGTTACAAAGAGATCGAGCATTCCAAAGGGCGATGTTGAAGCTATTGGAGGGTTGAACTATGGGGGGGGTAGATAAGGTTGGGGCGGGGAGTTTGGGAGGATGGGTATTGGGGCGAGAGGAGAGCGGGAGGGGAGTTTGAATGTGGAGATGGTCATAATGAAGAGGCAAAGGAATTTGAGAAAGGGCAGGGAGGTAAGGTGGGGGAAGGGATGAGAGAGGAGAGGGTAAGAAAGTGGGGGGGTGGAAGGTGGGATCTGGCATGCCTGAGGGAGCAGTAGCAGCAGGTGGAGGCATAAGACAAGTAGGCGAGAAATAGGGGGTCCAAAGGGTAGCGCCACGGCATGTTGGGTGAGGGATTCGGGGCGTAATGCAGAGAGAGAGGAGATCAGTTTCGGCTGGTGGCAGGCCTATATGGGAGGGAGCAGCAGGGGAGCACAACAAGATCTGGAGTAGTGCGCTACAGGGCTCTACTTCAAGGGATGGTGTGAGGAGGGGGAAGTGAGGGGAGTGAGGGAGAGTAGGGAACTGGTCTGAATAGGACTAGACAGGAGGTGTAGGAAAGATGCTGGGAAGTGATTGTAGCAAGAAGGAGGGAGGGAGCAGGGCAGGCAGTTAGCAGGAGAGGCCTGGAGGTAAGGCCTGGAGTGAGGCACCTGGAGGTAAATCCCTCTTGCAAGTGCTGGAGTGCTGCGCCTAAAGGTAAGTTCTTCTTGTAATAAGAGGGAGGAAGGGAGCAGGGCAGACAGTTGGAGTAGAGAAGGTTTGGAGGTAAGTTCTGAAGTCCTGGGGCTGGAGGTAAGTCCCTGGAGGAGTGGGGTGCAGATGCACTCTGCGACGGCAGGTGACAGGACAGAGGTAAGTCACTGGAGGAGTGGGGAGCAGATGCACTCTGGAATGTCAGGTATCAGGAGCAAGGGGATCCCAGCGGTCTAGGTCGGAGTGCCGCGGTGATCCGCTGTTAGAACTATAGCATAGTGCAGGTTCAGTGAGGCGGGGGCTAACCACTGCAGTAAGTAAGCAAACGCCTCACAGTCAGAACTTGAGCGGGCGAGAAGGTGAGCCTTAGGAGATGAGGAGCACAGGTGATGTCTGCTATGAAGGGAGTCAGGAGTGGGGGCCTGCCAGATGTTGGGCGCGGAGCAAGCTTAGGTGGCCAGGTGGGTGCAGGCTCGGGGTGTAGAGTGAAGGCTCGGGAGGTGGAGGCCAGCTGGGAACCACCAGCCGCGACACACAAGCAAACGTAAAGCTGGTAAGTCAAGAGCGGGCCTGTGGTGGAGCCCTTAGAGATGTGAAGCACTGGGGCGATTCACTTCGATGAATGCCAGGAGCAGAGAGGCCCAGTAGCCCAGGCCAGTGCGCAGCGGTGGCTAGTAGTCAGATGTTGAGCGCAGCGGAGGCACTGGTTGGAGGGGCCCAGCTGGGTGCGGGCGCAGGCTCTGGTTGGAAGGTGATGGCACAGGGAGGCCGGAGCCGGCTGGGAGCTGACAGCTGCAGGGCTTACATGAGCTTCACACTGATAGGTCTTGAGCGGGCAAGGAGGAGAGCCCACGAAGATGAGGAGCACAGCTGTACTCACTGCGTTAGTTGTAAGATGTTGAGCGCAGTGCAGGCATGGAAAGGTGGAGGCCAGATGGGTGCAGGCTCAAGCTCAGGGAGCAAGGTGCAGGCTCAGGGAGGTGGGAGCAGACCAGGGGCTGATGGCCGCAGCACTCAATGCGAACGTTCCACAGGTGGGTCCAAAGCCGGCAAGGAGATGAGCTCGAGAAGATGAAGAACACAGCAGCACACCCACCGTAGGATGTCAGAAGCAGAGGGCTCGGCCGCCCAGCCCAGTGCAACACGGGCAGTCCTCTGTCAGTGTCAACTCTTGGACATGGGAGCTGTGGCGCTGCCCCTTGAAGGGACGCGCAAGCGGCGGCTTGACGTTGCACGCCGCCGCGTTCAGCATAAATAAAGGGGGCGTTCCCGGCCGCGTTAGTGCGACCGGGAAGCCCGAGACAGAAGGATGTGTGTCGAGTGAGTCCTTGTGTGCTGGGGGCTTACGGGTATCTCTGGGGGTCAGGACAAACCCCCAACAGTGGCGACGAGTGGGGGATGATGCCTGGGCCCGACGGTGACGAAATCTGATTTTTTTTTCCCTGGAACAGAATCACAGCATTTCGTTCGGTGCCGTAGGCTGTGCATCACACACGCGGCTGGCGGCCATTTTGTATGTGGGGCCGTGGAACTTCACTGAGCTCCTGTTTGGGCGGTGAATGGCATCCAGGCCTAATTTTTGGACATACTGCTTGCAGGCAGTTATACCTGCATGCCCATACCCGTTTTTTGATTTTTCAAATCTTGGGTCTCCTACGTCGAGTCAAGCAAGGAGAAGGGCTACAATGGCTGGGCCTGCATAGCCCTGATCTCTTTCTTGGTTCAATTTTTGGAACATCTGTGCCCACATGGTGCTGCTGCAGCTGGGGTTCTGATCACTTCTTCATCACCTTCATCATCAGGCTGGAGAGTTTCCTCTTCTTCATCCTCTTCATCATCAGTGAAGACTGCTGCAGCGGTGGACCCTCTATTTTCTTCTTCTTTGTTCTTAATCATGTCCAGTTGCTGTGTCTGCGCATGAGGCAGTCTGGAGAGAGAGGCACTATACCATCATCTTCTTCGCCCCCAGGTTGGACATTTCTTTTGCCTGGGTGGGCCATCAGTACTTTGTGGTGGTAGTGGGGGTTGAGTTGTGGCCCCCAAGGTCTATGCTGGGGGTGCCTGTGCGCTCAAGCCCATGAGTGAGGCTGGTGATCAAGACGGTGGGCTGCCAGCAGTTCAGCAGTTTCCCCAAGACGACGGACAAGCAGCAGCTCAACAGCAGGCCCCTCCAGCTCCAGCAGAGGGTCAGGCTCCACTGCCTCAGGCGCCACCACAGGCAGCAGTTCCACAGCAACCCCCTCAAGCTCTAATAGGAGGCCAGGCTCCTTTGCCTCAGGTGCCGCCCCAGGCAGCGGTTCAACAGCAACCCCCGCAACCTCTAGGAGGAGGCCAGGCTCCAGTGCCTCAGGCGCCGCTGGTGGTGCAGCCGATTGCCCAGCAAGGACTTCCCGTCATGGCTGAAGCACGAGCCCATGCGGCCCTGCAACCCATCCCTGAGTTTGACGTGTCGGGCCCGCCGTCCAGCATTGGGCCCAGATGGAAGAGGTGGGTTGATCGCCTGGATATGTACTTTAGGGCCGCGCAGGTGACGGATGATGACAGCAGGCTGGCGACTATTCTGTATTCGGCGGGGCCTTCGGTCCAGGAGATATTTGAGTCGCCTCCACCAGGGGATGGCTCCTATAATGCGGCAAAGACTGCCCTCCAGGCTCATTTTCTTCCCCTTGCCAACTCGGACTATGAAAGATTTGTAATGCTCTCTGCGAAACAAAAGGAAGATGAAATGCTGGACACCTTTTATGGATGCCCAGGTGGATGAGGCAGACAAGGAGGAGGAAGAGAACATCTTCTTTGTCTCCAGTGTGGGAGTCCTGAGAGGGAAGAACAGGAGACAGCCGAGGTGTGTTGTGGAGGTCAATCACTCGCCAGTCCCGGTCCTGGTAGACACAGGGGCGCCAGTCAATGTGATGGCCCCGGGACATTATGATGCCATGGACGCGCCCCCCAAGCTAATCACACCGAAAACTCGCATTTTTGCATTTGGGGGGCTGGAACTGATCCCACTGGATGGGGCTTCTTGGCGAAGGTGGAGCATGATGGCTTGCAGATCACTGCCCGGTTCTACGTAACGCCTGTAAGCACAAACACTCTGTTGAGCTGTGCCGCAGCCGAGGCTCTCGGCATTGTCAGTTTTGTTCACTCTGTGTACCTGGAGGACATTAACGACCTGCTTGATAAGTATGCCGCTCTCTTTAATGGAATTGGACAGATGGCTGGTGACCCAGTGAGGTTGCATATTGATGAGTCCGTGCAGCCCATTGCCCTGAAACACCGCAGGGTACCATTCCACCTTCGTGAGCCGGTGGAAAAGGAGCTGGACAACCTTGTTAACCTCGACATAATTGAGAAGGTGGAGGGCCCGACCCCCTGGGTGTCCCCGATTAGCGTGGCAAGGAAACCCAAGCAACCTGACTCTGTCCGTATCTGTGTTGATATGAGGCTGCCGAACAAGGCCATTAAGAGGGAGAGGCACCTTACCCCAACCATTGATGACATCATTGCAGAGGTGCAGGGGGCTCGTTTCTTTTCCAAGCTGGACCTCCGGGCGGGCTATCATCAGGTGGTCCTCCACCCGGAATCTAGGTACATCACCACGTTCACCACCCACCGGGGACTCTACCGCTACAAAAGACTTAGCTTCGGAGTGTCCTCGGCAGCGGAGGTTTTTCAGAATATCATCTGAGGTGCCCTCGCACACCTAGAGGGCATTCTGAACATTAGTGATGATATTTTGGTGTTCGCGAGGACAGAGGTGGACCATCTGCGGAGGCTGGCAAAGACATTCGAGAGACTGCAGTCACTTGGCCTCACCCTTTACAGGGAAACAAGTGAGTTCCTGCGCCCCTACATCAAGTTCTTCGGCTTTGTTTTCAAAGAGGGGGGTGTGTCACTGGACCCCAGGAAGGTCCAGGACATCAAGAAGGCACAGCCACCCGAGTCGGTGTCCGATGTGAGGAGCTTTCTTGGCATGGTCACTTACTGTGGGAGGTTCATTCAAAATCTCGCCTCCAGGTCTGAGCCCCTCGGGGCCCTGACGAAGAAAGAATCCACCTGGCACTGGGGCCCGCTTGAGCAGACGGTGTTCGAGGACATCAAGGGCGTGCTGACGGCTGAGGACACCATGGCGTTTTTCGACCCGGCCTTACCATCGGAGGTCATCGTGGACACCAGCCCATTTGGCCTGGGTGCCGTGCTAACTCAGATAGATCGTGACGGGGGTGTCACTGTCTGAGACGGATCAAAGATATTCGCAGATTGAGCGTGAGGCGCTGGCGGTTCTCTGGGGCTGCAGGCACTTCAGGCTCTATGTCCTGGGGCGCCAGGTGATGGTCGTGACAAACCATAAGCCCCTGCTTACCATTCTGGCAGGGTCATGATCGAAACCACCGGCGAGGATCGAGCGGTGGATGCTCGCTCTTCTGGAGGTCACCATGGTGTATAGGCCGGGGGCGAACAACGCAGCGGACTATCTCTCCCAGCACCCGCGACCGCATGGGGGAGTAGAATATGACACATGTGCTGAGGAGGCCGATGATCATGTCCGAATGGTGGTGGAGGCGGCCACGCCCAACGCAATGCCTCTGGCCGAGCTTGAGACTGCAGCTGCCGAAGATGAGTGCTTCCAAATCCTAAAGCACTCCATGCAGCAAGGCTCCTGGAAGTCGGTGCTGGAATCCTTGGCGGGGCGGACTCAAGATGCCAAGACAGGACTGGAGCAGCTGTGGAGGGTGAGGGAGGAACTGTCATTCTTGGCGTCGGGCATGCTGTTCAGAGGTGACCAGATAGTAGTCCCTCAGTCCAAGGTAAAGGACGTGATCACCCTCGCCCACCATTGACACCAGGGCGCGGCAAAGACCAAGGCCAGGCTACGACTGAAGGTTTGGTTCCCTGAACTGGAGAGGAAGGTGGATGACTTTGTGGCCACCTGTGTCTGGTGTCAAGCTGCATCTCCCCTACAGCGAGAACCCACCATTGAGGGAATGCCTTGAGGCACGCGACCCTGGGAAGTGGTCCATACGGACTTCGGATCAACAACCATGGGCACCCACTTCCTAGTGATCGTCAACGAATACTCAAGGTATCCGGAAGTGGAGTTCATGGACTCTGTGGCCTTCGAACACGTGGTGGTGGCCGTGGAAAAGGTGTTTGCGGCCCATGGGTTCCCCCTCACGCTGTGCTCTGACAACGGGGCGCCATTCCAGAGTGAACGGTTCTCGGAGTTGATGGAGAGCTGCGGGGTACAGCACCGGAAGATAACCCCCTTGTGGCCTAGGGCAAATGGAGAAGCCGAAAGGTTAATGAGGACACTGAACAAGACATTCAGGATCGCCCAAGGCCAGTCCCTCCAGAGAGCCCCCTATCAGTTTCTGCGGGTGTACCGCACCACCACGCATGCGTCCACGTGGGTGGCTCCGGCTGAGGCTTTGTTCAGGTGCTGGCCGAGGGGTCTGATACCCGAGGTCGGGGAAAAGGAGCCAGGGGTGATCGACAACCAACAGGTCGAGGTGGACCGGCGGTTGAGGATCGAGCAGGAGAACATGCGAAGAGGGCTCCGCCCGCAGAGGCTGGAGCCCGGTGACAAGGTCCTTATCCACAACAGAAACCCCCATTGAAAACTCTCCCTTCCCTACGAGCCGGAGCCATTGGAGGTTGTGGCCGTCAAGGGGTCTATGGTGACTGCCTCCGGCAGAAGGCTCGCTGTCACCCGGAATGTCAGCTTTTTCAAAAAGCTGGGGGACCCGAGAACTGACCCACCCCCGGAACCGGTCTTGATGGAGATGCCTGACGACGGAGGAGGCCCCTCCAGCACACCTGGGTCCCCTGTCAGAGGAACGCCTGCGGATAGACTACCCGTGCCGGAGGTAAGTGGGAGGTACCCCCCGAGGGCTGGGCGAGGGAAACCCGCTTACCTCAGCGATTACGTGCTGGGACATTTGTCTGATCGACCTGAGTCCGGGGATTGTTGAGTAAGGGGACCCGGGTGGTTGATAATAAAGGGGTGTGTGGGGAAACTGTTTTGAAGTGTTGATTTAGTAGAGTTGTTTGATTTGCAGTGTGTACTATTAAAGTGTTTCTTGTTTGTCCTCCCGAAAAGGGAGGAGTGTGGCGCTGCCCCTTGAAGGGATGCACACGCGGCGGCGTGACGTTGCATGCCGCCGCGTGCAGCATAAATAAAGGGGGTGTTCCCGGCCGCGTCAGTGCGACCGGGAAGCCCGAGACAGAAGGACGTGTGTCGAGTGAGTCCTTGTGTGCTGGGGGCTTACGGGTATCGCTGGGGGTCAGGACAAACCCCCAACAGGAGTGATGGCGCGCTGCTGAGCTCCGCCACCTTAGAGCATGTGAAGGCGGGAGCCCACAATGGTGCGAACGCGGTTGGAACCCACGAGCAGAATTCTGGTGGATTTAGTTATCGGTTCTTATTGGAAGCTGGGCTGGAGGTGCCAGGAGTGCATGTAGGCAGGATCGTGCAGAGGGGGCTCAGAAAAGAGAAATAATTACTGATCTGAAACGGTTTGACACAGCCTGAGTGAAGGAGACGGTGGATCAGGCTTCCGTGCTTCAGCGCCCCCTGGTGGTAAGTGTACTGCCCTTTGTAGACTGCCTAAAACGTTATGGACTCTATCCCTCAGCTGTAGTTCTTAAGTATACTTATACTGCTCTTCTATTGTTTTATTATTGCAGATATTCCAGCAATTGTTGGTGCTACGTTTAGCCCCGCCTCCTGACCCGGATAACCCTACATAAGGGTCAACGCGCACGCATTTGAGGAAGTGCTTTGGCAAGTGCTGTTTGCTGTTTGCTGTTTGCTGACTCGTGGATAGCAGCAGCAAACCTTTAGGTAATATTCAGCACATAGTTTGTATCATTGGACTGTAGTACACCTGGCTTGTGTTGGGGAGTAACACTGTCCGAGTGAGCGTTCTTAGTGTTTGTGTGTGTGTAACCCACACCTTGCCTGCTTTATCCCGCTCTATCCTGCTGTTCGTTTGCTGTCCATATGTTAGACACTCACCGTGGCATTTTGTGTAGCCATTTTAGTTGACTTGAAGAATTTGCTGGGCCATTTTAGTTGACTTGAAGAATTTGCTGTTCAACCCGATATGCCTACCTCGGGTTTGCTAATAGTCCAGTTTCACCTTAAATAGTATCCCCTCATGCGGCTTTGTACTGTTTCTGACATTCCCTCCCATCCCTGTTTCTGCCTTTATGTTTCTGTTTATGTCTGTCTGAGGAACCTCTGGGATAGCCGATGGGGACCGGAGATATGGTGGACAATAGCGGTACTGTTACCGATCATGGGGAGCTGAAGCCTATGCGTCGTTGTCCCAAGATCTGCCCACCGAAAAATCATCGCTAAAATGGTACCAGTAACTAAGGTTAGAAAAATGACAACTTATTTCCCCCAAGTGAGTGAACTAAGTAAAACTGAGGAATAAAACGCTGTTAACAATATTGTGGCAGAACTGAATCTCTCACTGAGCTATCTGGGTACAAAGTTGATCGACAGTGTTATTACAGTGTGGGGCAAGTCAGTGACTCCAGATAATGTAGTTACTGTGATGGAACTGGCGAGCTATATAAATGAACCAAACAGTCTTTGACCTCAAAATAGTCCCCCTCTTTATGATCTAACCCCGAAGGGAAATGACCCGGTGGTGGAGCCTCAAGTATTGATGCATGAAAAAGCTATCATAACCGTCATGGTCCCGATAGTTTCCCTGAAATCAGTAACGATTTAGATATTTGCTCAGATGTTCCAGAAGTATAATACATGGGTGATATAATGGACATCTCATCCACTCCTTGTCCCATGAGGTTAGACCCTCAATCCTTTTTTGACACTAGATCCGTCCTAACATTTGGTAAAGATAGTCAACATGGGGTGTGTGCAAACCCTACCGAATTGGTAGAGAATGCTCTGGAAGGATTGGCGGACCATAACGCTCAAATGAATGTACATGAAATGGCTGATACCAGCAGGAATGATAGTAGTGATACGAGTATGACATTGACTGATATGTTTAGGGCTTTTGAATATCTGCTGACCTCCCTGGTTGATAAATGCAAGAGGCTAGAGAACAAACTTGACATTCAGTCCATCCTTCTCCATAAGAGTATTAACTGTTGTCAAAAAACAGTGAGAGACGAGGGCTCCTATACTGATGTAAGTGGAATTGATATGAGTGGAAATGTTGAATGTAATGTGTTATCAGCTGTAGCTGTGGCCAATACTGGTGTTAAAGCTATACACACTGATGGTTTAGAGAAGGCCGGATTAACATCCAAAGGTGGATCTATTAAATTTAAAATAAAGTTACATCTCAGGCATTTATGTATGCCAAGAGACCTAAGCCACGTTAGAATCCATGTATTGCACCCAAGAACAGAGTGTCTGGAAATATTATTCACCTTGATGTCACTGAGATCTCTAATGAATCCATTTCTATGCCTACTGATGTTGTAATCCCCGTCCCACCTGTTTTGGGGGTGGGGGTCCTGCCTGGAAGTGATGTGGTTGTAGTTGTACCCCCGCCACCTGGAATTTGTGGCATATCTTGGCATTTGTGCAGGTGCAGACCAAAATGTTGCATGCTCAGCACAGGTTATGAGTTCAACAACCCAATCGGGGGTACTTGGACAAGCTAAACTGACGGATATCTGGGCAGTACCTACACAAAACTGAAAGAATGCAGCGACCACCAACTCACTGGTTGCTATGGGTGACCAATTTAAAGCATTACAATTGCAGCCTGTGTCCTAAGAGGAATATCTTTCACCACCCAATAGAGCAGCTGTAATATGCATATTCCACTCTGTTGTTGCCCGAAGAGTCATCTCATCTGATAACATTAAAATTGTAGACCAGGTCGAAAATATAGCCACCAATATATCTAATATATGGTTCAAGTCTGATGATACGTTGGACTATATTCTCAAATATGAAGTTGAGTTGTATAGACTAGGGAAAATGTCTTCCACCAAAATTAGGCCTAGTACATCCGTAAATATATATGCAAAGAACAAGAAGTGTATACCCCTTACGAATAACAAGGAAACCATGGTAATGAGTACCGGCACATTGTGCAATCATACATTGGGCAGTACCCATAACAATTATGAAGAAGGTGTAACCAATAGACAAAGATCTAACCCTCTGAACTGTACCCGTGAAACACTTGCTAGTGATCTTGGTAGAGTGGCGATGGATCCTGGCTATGGCTACTGGCAATGGCTATCATCCGTATTCAAATCCCAGTTTTCCTCGTTGTCTCGAAGACATTAATATTTTGTATTCATGGAACACGCAAGGATTTTCACACCTCTTTGGTGATGATGGTCTACTGTCCTACATGGACCTTTTTCAATCATTGCCCTTGAGGTAACCTGGTTAACTGATTTCACCCACTTTGATGGTCGTAATACCTTGCAGAGATTGGCCACTAGAGGTTCCATTGGGCGTCCTAATGGTGGCCTATTGATTTTGGTTAGGCAGCCCTGGTCTCTTACCGAGGTTAAGGGGTCTTCATCTATGGTTCAGGTTGCTAAAATCACACATCTACAGAATGCCATTATCTTAATTAATATCTATGATCCCCCTAATCGAGTTGCAACTGACAGCAATGTGTTAACAGTTTAGTAAATCTTAGACGCAGATCTGTGTAATTTACCGATATGGATTATAGGAGATTTTAACGCTGGTATTGATTAATGCAATATGGAGCAATTTGAGAACATTGAGTCTGCCATTGTAACGCAGACAGTCATCAATCGTCAAGGCAAGGCCTGGGCGAACGTGTTAGAGGCATATGGATGTATTCAACTCAATGGTTTCTGTGCTGGGGATGCGCACATGGCCCATACGCAGGTTAGTGGTAAAAGTGTCTCCACCATTGACTATGGGCCTCATTATGACTCCGGCGGTAGCCGTGCCGGTAAAAACAGAGGGCTGCGGCCGGAGTCATGTTTTTTTTCCGGTGCCTGGCAATGGGGAATCACCAGGGCATTACAGCCCTGGCTGTCCCTACGGCCAGGCGCCGGAAAATGAAACTTCCCATTCGAGTTCCATTGGAATGATGCCGGTGCTACCGTCAAAGTCTGTGAGCGGGTGCCGTTCCGCCTGCCAGGTCACCTGGCAGGGGTAAAGACACCCGACCCCGCAAACTTGTACTCTGCTGGTCCCCTAACAACGGTGCCGGTAGCTCACTGGCACCGTTGTTACCGCGACCGCCCGGTTTATAATGAGGCCCTATGTCTTTGTTAACCGGTGGGGCTTGTCACTGGTGGAGGACATCGCTATCCTGACCCGCGAGGAAAGTGACCATCTGCCCCTGTGTATCCTCCTTAAGCCTTTCAAGGATAGTGCAGTGACTAGCCCTTATGATTTAAATGGTGATATTTTCTTAAACAATAGTCGTAATCGCATGAACTGGAATGCACCTAACCTTGTCAAGGCTAAAAATGCCTCTGATTGGCTACTAACCGTTTTTATACAGCAATCTGATGACTCTTGTTCCATCAATACAACAAATATAGTATCTGCTTTTTCATTACTGATTACTTGTGTAAAAGAAATAACTAATAAGAGAAGAAACTATAAAAGCCCATGTGAGCGTTGTAATAAGACGTGCAATAAGTGCTCCAATTGTGACTCTAGAATTGTTGCAGCTAAGAAGCAATTGTGCGCTAATATTTCTGAATTTCTATATCCTATATTACGTGTATAAAGTTCTGCTAAGTTATCAATCACGTTAAATCTGCCAAAATGAAATATCATAGATGGCTGAGGGAGCATAAATCTAGATGTGAAAAGGAGAGATGGCAACAGATTGCACATCTTGCGACCTCTAGAAATACCACCGAAATTTGGAAAGTAATGAGGGGGCAGCAAAACGTGATTTGTCTATAAATTGTGTTCCTGAACCTGCATGGGTTGCCCATATTAAGTCCACACTGGGGGCAACTCTCCCAGAAGATGCCGATGTGTTACTGCTGCGTGTTAAATGGGGATGTAAGGCATCGATCTCAGACATTAGTATAATAATAGAGCGATTCAATAATTCCCACGCTGCAGGACCGGATGGTATATGTGACAGCATTCTTAAATTGTCCATGCGAATGTGGGCTCAGGCTTTACATCTTCTTTTTGTCCATATTGGAGCATTTGGTAAGCTCCCTGATACATGGCGTGAAAGCCATATACTACCTGTATATAAGAAGGGTCCTTGGAATACGCCGGCAAACTACCACATTTTAGCAATACTGGACACACCGGCTAAAATCTTTGCAAAAGTTGAACTTAACTCATGGATAAAAGAGAAGGATATCCTGCCTCCAAATCAGACGGGTTTAAGAATGAAATCCACTACGTCCCATAATCTTTTAATATTGGTTTCCGCTGTTGACTATGCATGGTTGAGAAGGGAGACTGCAGTATACTGTGCGTTTATACGCGTCAGTGCTGCCTTTGACACAGTGATTCGGAACAGATTATGGAGCAAACTAGCTGCATGGAACATTCCGCCCGGGTTATTAAAAATGCTTATGTTACTCCCTACTGGCATTAGCATAAGGGTCCGTCTTGATGGGGTAGGTAAACTATCTGCATCCATATCTACATGTAGAGGTGTGAAACAAGACTGTATTGTGGCAGCAGCTCTTTTTAATCTGTACCTTGCGGTCCTAAAAGATGCGTTCAGAAACTTGAACATTTGCCCAGTGAAAGTAGGCTCACAATCATTTAGTTGGTTTGCTTATGCAGATGACTTACTTTTGTTGGACCATACACCCAAGGGGTTGCAATGTTTAGTTGATGGACTGGGTGAATATGCCGATATTAATGGTCTCAAAGTAAACTGATAAAAGTAAGGGCATGGTGTTTTCTGGGAAATACAAATCGAAAATCAGAACGACATGGATGTTCAATCGTTCACAATTTGATTGTGTAAAATCATATAAATACTTAGTTATACATGTCGAGGATACTCTGAACTGGAACGTGCTTTGGTCTGAAACGAAAGTGAAATGTATGAAATCTGTTAACACCATAAATTCATTTATCGGGCAGAATGGGGGTTACTCAGTTTATACGATCTTGTTGTTGTATACCTCCAAAATCTTGCCAGTACTGAACTATGGCATAGAAGTATGGGGCCATATATTTGCAGATGAACTGAAACAATTTGAAGCGAAAATAATTCAAAAACTGTTCAGAATGCTGTAAGCTTTGTCTGTAGAATTTCTGTACCTTGAATTTGACTTAGATGGGATATTGCCTGATTTCATCTTTAGAGCAGTTATGTGTTTTGAAAACTTGGGATCGTTAAACAATGGCACGATCATGGTAACATATGTACAGGCCTTTCTATGTCTTGACAGATGTTACATGATGGGGACTATGGGCAAAATAATGTCCCTATACAATAAGTGACATGCAGGCTTTGAGTGTAGACATGTGTCTAGCCAAGTATATGTGGTTAAACGATGGTTAAGACAGAAACTAACCGTCTATTGTTACGAAAACAACTACGTACAGTTATCCACCAACATCAATAGTGGTCCATTTATCCAGTACAGAACTACTCGTGTATGTAAGCCCAAATATATAACTGCCTACCCGAGTAGTGTTATAATTAGACAGTATCTGCTTTTAAAATTAAATGTTAGTGATGTTCTAGAGATAAAGGGTGGGAAGGTTGGCCTCCCATGATCTGAACGAATGTGCCGCTTGTGTGGCGGCAATTTATTGGAAACACTGGAACATATAATTGCACAATGTGTTTGCCTGTTTCCTATTCAGGAAAGTTTTGTTAAATCTTATAATGACAGTTTTGACTGTACTGATATGTCTTCTATTTGGTTAAAATTCATGGAGGATAATGAGCTTAATTTTATATTTTTATGGTAAAATGTTATTGGAAATGTAAAGATATTTTAGATATATTGTGATATGGATTTTTAGACCGATTTTACAATGTGTATTAGCTTGCTACTATTCATTTCAATTTTTAGATAGCTTGTCGAATGTCTTCCATGACTTTTCCCTGTTTTTTTTTTAACCTGCCATACTACACAATCACTATGTCTTGAGGGAATGTGTTCTATGTGTTTGCTATGTATTGTCTTCCTTGTATATACAAAGCCGAATGGCTATGAGTATATTAAATAAATAAATAATAATAATACAATACTGCCGTCTGAAAACCTCAGAAAGTCAGTTTAAAAGACAAACATGCATTTTGCAAGACTCCTAGCTACCATATATTTTGCAAAGCACCCCGTTGTGTGGATTGTGTTTATGTTGCATTTGCAGTTTTAATATTGTATCCTTCTACGTGTGTGAAGATCTACTATGTATAAATTCTAAACAACTGTAACACTAAAAGAAACATATCCCATCCATAAATAAATGCACTTAATACATATTGATTTGCAATATCCCACCCAGTTTGCTGCCACCCCCCTGTCATCAATAGGGTGCGTGCAACTTGAATCCCTCCAAATGATGGGGAACCTCCCTGACCACCCCAACATTCCCCCTTTTTGTTAATACTTTAACTGACAAATCACAATCATCATCTTGGAGAACATTGCTACAAATCTCTCACCCAGGTCTCAATATGACATACTTCTCTGCTGAACCAACTCAACTCGTCCCTCCACCATTCCTGTAACCTACACGCTGCTCCACAAAACATGCCAACTTGGTGAATAGAAACAAAACAACTTCAGTTTGAATACCCATATGGGATGAAGTAGTGGAGGCCCTAGTTTGGACAGGGCTTTGGTTATAATGTCAGCAACTGTTGGTACCTGCGCAGAACAAAAATGTAGGATCAGTTGGCAGGAACAAAAAAGGATATGTAAAAAGACAAAAATAGGTATCAGAATCTTCACACCAAGGCTCAACCAAGGGGATACCCACGAGAATAAAGAATCAATCCATGAGTCGTTGGGGATCTCAGCCTCAGTTTCCATAATCACTTTCAGTTTATGCAGGGCAGCAATAGTTCATACTTGGTCACTTGGAGCCATTTGGCATTGGCCACTGCTTGGGTGCCAGGAGGGAAGTAAAGAAGATCTTGTGTTGCTAAACAACCGATATCGATCAGGAATGTCTGCTAAATCCTATGATGATACTGCTGAGAAGTAGTTCGATATATGGTGGTGAAAGGGACGCAAGCGGCACAGGGGACGAAGGGGGCACAGATGTAATTTCGGGCATTGAACAGGCCAAAATCAGGTGCTCTTCAGGGATCACGAGGATGGGTACATGAAGGGCAGAGAGAGTGCACACACCTCGCCAGGCTGGAGGCAACTGCCTGTACTCATTCTGTCCACGGGTCCAAAAGAAGAGCAGACGTACCTTCAGCCAAATCTGTGATGTGCAGCATGTGGCTGCAGTTCCCATTTGTGCCAACAGGGACTGTTCATCACCCTTAAAACATAGAGAAAAATGGGGAAGTGTCTGTATCTTAACAGGTTTTTCTGGTTCTTTGAGTCATGCCATATACTGCAAGGGATGTCTCCATACTGTCCCACACTCTTCGTTTATTTGGGCCACCCCTTCTTCTGAGAATCCCCTCATTCTTCCAGCTCTGCAATTCTTCACCGCTTGCGCCCATCGATTTCTAGAAAAAATAGCTCCTTCCAAGGTCAATGGAACTCTTTGAATACCCCTAATATTTTTGTGTTGTGTACGCTTGGCCATTGAACCATCATCGTCACTTGGTATGATTGATGCCATAATTGACTGCCCTTTAAACTGCCATCAAACCCTACACAGGGCTAAGTGCACTAGACATGGCACATCTGCTACCTCTACCTCACTCTGGATAAACACCCTAGTAACGCCAGAAGCATGCGGGATGAGAGAGCAGAGGTAGCAGTATCCTACATATCTCTCTCTCTCCCCACCTTCCTCATATGGCTATCCCATATGTTGCCAGCTGCAAAACCATGTGCATTAAGTATGGGATTTAATTCATCATTATCAACATCATTATCAAAAAAAATTGGTCAACATTCCTTCTTCCTCTTAACATTTTCTCCTCTGACTTCATAAGATTAGACAATTTTGAGTTGTCTCCAATCATACTGATTGTCATCTTCAGACAAGATGACCCAGGGACCAAAAGAAAACCCACAAAACATTAATTGTTACACAATTGTAAACATTCCTTTTTCTCTACAAATATCATTAAACTCGAAATCTACATTCACACCCCCCTTTGCACCGAAACGAACAGTGAATCCTAAGGACGTACCTAATTTCTATGCCAGCTCCTGCTCCCCTGAAGGTGGAGGGCTGCAGGTATCCCTTCAAGTGTCCTTCAGGTAGATCCAACTCTTGTTGCCCTCCGCCTTCAAGGCAGTCGGAGTCACGTAGATCCCTGTATGCAACGCATGGAAACAGGGATCATTGCAGCGACGCACTAAGGCGCGAATGTCAACGCTGTCCCTGGAGAGAAGCTGTGTTTTGTGCTGATCATCGGTAGTCTTGCCGTTTTCTCCTATTGTCTGTCGGTGAGAAGACACAACCTGAGAAGATATAATCTTAACACTTTCCGTACACAGGGACAAACTTTAAGCCACCGGGAGAATGGACAAGCCATGACAATTATTAGATATCTGAAGTTACTGCACCTCGTTATGTCCACAAAATCGATGTGAAGCTTCTTGAATGGACCAGAGGGCCTGGACAACACACCCCTCACTGACCTCATGGCATTTCCGAGATTGAACTCCTCACATACTACACAATTCCCTACAAATCTACTTACCTGTTCTTGTAGATTAGGGATGGACCAACTGTCTTTGAGCTCTGCTGTGATTTGTCATCAAGCAGTATGTGACGGGTAATGTATTTGCTCCAGTGCCAAAAGAAGCAGCTCCACAGGCATTACTACCTTCCCCATCACTTCCTGTTTCCAAAGCAGATCTGTGGGTGAGAGAACACATCCTCTCTTTTTCCAGAGCTCCTGTTCTTCTAAGGGGTTTTCCCATGTATTCCCATTATCTGGAGCAGCGGGACTGCATTTTACAGGGCTGGTAACTGTACCTGTTGGGACATGGTTAACATTTTCTGGAAACTGATAAAAGAAAATTACACCGCTTCCTACGCTGCCCTGTCTGCGGCATCATTTCCGAGAGCTATCGGACTCATCTCAACTGGCCAGGCTAACACATCAATTAGCCGGGATTGCAGCGTAGCATTCTTACGATTCGTCCGTAGTAGGCCATGACGTCAGTACATGGTTAAACATTGGTGTTGAAAACATTATTCATTGCTAGCAATAACTGGCCTAAGGCCTTCAACTTCAACTGTGATTGCACATGGTCCGCTTACATATTTTAGCAAATAGAAGAAGGTCTGAATAAACAGGATCTTGTTTCAACTACTGACTGCAATCTCAATCCCCCAGACTCCTGGCGTTTCTGAAGACCTTCTAATTTATGCAACCACAACTCCAGAACATACAGCCTCTGATGACCTCCAAAAACAATCAACCACCAGATACCCTGGCCTCTGGCCTCACTTTTATTACCACCAAACAAATGACCAACCCTCTCTAGCGACTTCAATACAATGAGCGAGATATCATCTGTTCCCTTGCAGGACTGTTAAATGATGAACCTTGTCCTGTTCGTACACTGACCTTCTTATTAGGTGGCTTATTCTCCTTTCTGTCAAGAATGTTCCTGCAATTCATGTGCAGCAGCTAAACACAGAAATTAAAATGACTGATTTACACATTTTTATGCCATCTGAAAACCCGAGAAAGTCAGTTTAAAAGTCAAACATGCATTTTGCAAGAGAGTCCCAGTTACCATGATTTTTGCAAAGCAACCCAATGTGTGGATTGTTTTGATGTTGCATTTGCAATTTTAATATTGAATCTTTCTACGTGCCTGAAGAGCTACTATGTATGAATGCTAAGCAACTGTAACACAAGAAGTAACATAACCCATCCATAATTAACTGCACTTAATACAAATGGGGCCTCATTCTGAGTGTGGTGGTTCAAAAACAGCCACACTACAAGTCTGCCAGGTCTGACCCTGCCGGGCGCAGCGGCCCCGCGATGGTGCCTGTGCTTTCGAGTCCCTATTCCCATGGAGACTTATGGGACTCCATGGGAATGGGGACTTACAAGATCTGCTGCCTGACTTCCCGGTCCCCCGAGACTTGTAATGTCCCGGTGGCACCGGGAAGCCAGGCGGCAGATCCATTGTTACGGGGTCGGCCATCCCACCATCATCAATACGGTGCACACAACATGAATCCCTCGTAATCACGGGGACACTCCCTGACCACCCCAACAAAGTGAAATATGAGAAGAAGCTAATAAATATAAAAGCTATAAATGTGAACAAACTTGAGAGAGGGGCAAAAGCCCTACATATGAAGGAGAGAACCATTGAAGAAATGATATGCCAACATTAGGCTGGTATTGTAATAAAGAGAATTGTAATAAAGATATGATATGAAAGCGCTAGCAGGAGAGTACGCTAGGTGAAGAAAATTGTAATAAAGATATGATATGACAGTCCTGACAGGAGAGTACATCAGGTGAAGAGAATTGTAATAAAGATATGAAAGTTCTGGCAGGAGAGTACACCAGGTGAAGCGAATTGTAATAGTTATGGTAGGAATGTCCTGGCAGGACAGTATACCAGGTGAAGATAAATGTGTGAAAGACCGTAAAGTAGTCCTGACAGAAGAATTTTCCAGGCAAAATCAAGTGCGTGTTAAATTATAGGACAATCCTTAGGAAGTCACATGCCCTAGGATCTTGAACTATTTGAAACATGATTCTATGTTTTGAACTTACTTGCAAAAGGAACCTGTGGAAGAGGACTATTTCCATGAGAACTGTGTGTGCACCAAGAGGGCGAATCCATCCTCTTGGGCTACAATAAATTTGCATATTGTTAACAGGAACCTGGGGAAGGGAGCCATTCCCTGGCACTGTGAACATTGTCCACTTGGAACATTTGGTTGTAGTTATATCTTTTTGTTGAATTGGAACATTTGTGCACCTTGCAATCCAGAGAGAATATATATATTTTTTTTTTATTTGTAATTTACAGTTTTGTTTTACAAACTTTTATTACAAAATCCTCAAAAGAATCACGTCTCCTTGTTGAGTTCATCTTTGTCATCAAAGGTCCAACAGCATCACATCAAAAAGAGATGTCAAAGGAATTTACATGATTAAACACGCAAGAATAGTGGAAAACAAAAGGATTTAAAAGAAAAGCATAACAGAGCAGCCTCCATTCTATTCACTAATCAGCTTCTCTGTTGTAGATATAACACTGTCCAACAGGTTTATAGTCGCACAAATTAAATGAACTGAGTTCCCACTTAGGATAGAGAGAATATCCTTTGCACCTTGTAGGTAATTTTTGGAGTGTGAGGGCCAGAATAGGATTTTGGACACTGGACATATTTTTACTTTGGGCATCTTGACAACAGACAGACCCCTTTGTTTTGGTTGAGGTAGGGAAATACCTCCTAGGAAAGGGAAAGTAAGGCATTTCCCAAACCCTTTTGATTTTGAATAAAAGTTTTTATAGCCAAATCTTTGAGTCTTCTGTGTGTGTGTCTCATTCATGGCTCCTCACATTATTCAATGCTCAGCCTTTACTACTGCAGTAGTCACTTACCCCATCACATTGCTCAAGTAGGTTGTGAAGAATGTGCAGTGTGGAATTGCAGTGGCTAATGTGATGAATCATGTGGAGTACTCCCAAAAACCCTACCTAAAGTCTGCTCCCAGGTGGCCAGGGAAAGGCAACCGCTACCTGATCCTAAACACAGGAGTGGTATTAGATGGGAGGATCACCTGGGAGGAGAAGGGCCACAAGGGAGTAGGAAGACTCTTTTGGATGAGATGCTGTATTTATCTCCCTCAGAGGAAAACATGCCTGTCAGTGATGCCAGAATATGTAATGGCTTGTTGTCAGAGTGAGATTTCTTGTTCTAAAGCTATCCGTCCTGTGAGTGACGAAACATGTCTTAAACATTTTATCAGGCGTAAAGCTGCCCAGATTTATAATGGTAAGAATTCTTGTAGCCAAAAAGAGGAAGTTAAACATTGCCATCTTAAGTTTTGATAGAGCTAGCACCCTGTGATTTCAGAACAGTCATTGACTCCTTTTAAATGTCCTCATTAAAACAGGATTGATAAGGGCAGTGAAGTAAATCCATTTAAACAGAAGAGGCAGTGAAAAAAAGCGAATTGTAACATTGGGGGCTTCAAGTCCCACAATGCCCAAAGTACTAGGACAAGGAAAAGGGATTTGGAGGCATTAGACTGCAAGTTGCAGTCTAATGATTTCAATGACGCACCCATGAGAGGAACTAGTAAGTATAAAGGGCCCCCTCAGGTGCAGGCCACGAGTTGCAGCAGAAGAAGAAGCAGAGGGTGGAGTAATCCATGTAACTCCACATTGCAGCAGCAGTGGAATTTGAGGGGCAGCAGGGACGCCGGAGCCGCTGCTGATGGTGAAGCGGATGCCGGTTTTGAGAGTGTCTCTACCCTCAAGCAGCCAATTTGCAGAGATTGCGTGGCAGGTAGAGTTCTTCCTGAAGGCTTTCCCACTGAAAATCTCATGTGCAATGTTAATTCTGAATACTTCCCCCAAAGTGAAGTGTACTCCGGTGGCAGGCGAGCACCGGAACACTCGTGGAACAAGGAACATTCTTCTCCTGACCGGCGTCGGCCGCGGAGAGCAGGAGAAAGAAACTTACCTTGGAGCGGAAAGAAGAAACAGCAAAGGTCACAAAGGCAGCAGAGCGAGCGGCTCGTGTGCAGCACCCTGTGATTTCACTAGTTAAATGTGACCCCGGAACGCTCCTGGATCATCCGCTGGCCCGTGTTAGTAATATAGAATATTGTTAATGAATGTTAAGAAGCGGAAATGTCAGACTGGGCATATTTTACATACCAAAAAAAGTTTACCAGCTAAAGTGGCAGAATAAGAACATTGGGGGCAATTGTAATTATAAAGGTGACAGAATCACCATTGCCAAAGCCAAAATAAGGCAATGGTAAAAGACATTAACAGCAATCGATATTGCCCCAACTTAAAGAGGCCAATTAAGAAGATCTATTGTAAGCTCTATTGTCACAAAGAAGAGGCAATTATTAAGGAAGACCCAAACAAGCATTGTTCAAGCCAAAGAAGAACAAGGGCGATAAAAGGCCATTATCAGCATTTGGTGGATGTAGGAGTGGGAAAACAAGTATGGCAGAGGAGATGCCCTCCTGATAGCCAATGTTCAGGACGAGAGGAGCGTAATCTGCATTTCAGGTGGCAATCACAAAGGTGGAATAAACAACATCAAAGTGTTTTAAGTCTTCACAGAAGATGTAGCCTATACTGAAGTTGTTGATACTGATCCTGTTGAAAGCAAAAGACGTTGTGGTGTCAGAAGAGCTTCCCTACCGATAGCCGTTATTCAGGAGAAGAGGAGCAGAATCTTACATGTGGCATAAACAGCGTCCATGTCTTTTCAGAGGAAGTGTTTATTATTGAAGTAGTTGAAAGTTAAAAGACTTTACAAAGTGGTTTGAAGTTTAACTTTACCACAGAAGTACTTTCACTAGAAGTAGAAGCCTTTAGTGCTGTCAGGGGAGTATACCAGGGCAGGGACCTTGTAGTTATAGGCCTGGCAGGTGAGTGGACCAGATATAAAATATTGATGTACTGTGTCGTGGTTAAAGACTGTGGAGAAGAAGTGGCAAGGCCACTAAATAATATTGGAAATCATTTCTGTTGCTATTAAGGAACTGTGAAAGCAGTGCAGAATCATCCTGACAAACTATTTATTGTCATTGCCAATGAGGAACTGTGCAAGTGTTCTTGGATCTGAAGAAGACGTTTTTGTTGAACTTTGTGTTTCAAGTGGAGAAACAAAGATTTGTTATTTCTTTTGGAACTGTTGGGAAGTTCCACTGAGAGATTTATTGAAGCAAGGAGAACTTTATTATCAGAACTTAATTATAAGACAGAACTATCCTATTTTGAACTGTGGATACAAATTCTTGCTTTGAATCATCTGGGGAAAGAAGCATTACCCAGGTCACAAGGAGTAACAGTTATTAAGTATATGTTTGATATAACTGTGATTTTGTTACATTTTGAATTGCCATATATTCCCTTCATATGTTTGTTATATGTATAAGTGTGAGGGACAGATTTCTTTTATTAGAGTGTTTCCTTTGGTTATCTTGACAGGCATGGAAATTCTCTTGGATAGTGAGATATATTTCAAACTTTTTAAGTTTATAAAATGGCATCTTATGAAAAACCTCTATGAAGTTGTCCGCCTCACATTTCTGACCCCTCACACCTAGCACTGCTGACTTCATCTGGTTATGTACTTAGCCCTGGCACCCAACAATTGGCATATGTCATTTCTGGACTGGATGCCTAGCTGACATGCACACAGGTTGTCTGGGCCACACCAATAATTTCACCTAGAGACTTATAGTGGGGGTAGACAAATGCATTACAAGGTGGAGGACATGGTTTAAATAAGGGACATGAATGGTTTGATTATTTCTTACAATAGTAAGGGCATTGGAGCTGTTTCCATTCCTCTGTAAGCCCAGTCCCAACTGTTGGGCACCCAGCCACTATCCAACACCCTTCATTATATAGTTGAAGTGCCCTGTGGGCTTTCCGAGCAACATCTTGCATAGACCCCACAGCAACAAATGATCACATTGGGAATCGTATTGCCAGGCATAACATCAGAAACCCAGCTCTGAATGTAGTGTCTGCTGTGAAGTCCTTGCTATGTCCACTGGCCTACATGTCAATGATGAATTATACTTTTCTGCCTTTTGACTGATCTGGTGCCTTCCCCGCTGCAAGAGTAATCTGGCTGTACAATATGGGTACAACCTATACAGTGATTTGCTCTTCCCACCAGCTGCCCAAAACTGTGGTTGTACACAAAGGAGTATGTCAAGAGGTCCTGAGACAACATTATTTGTAGGGTGCCGTTGAGCGTGCACATTCTATCATGGAATATGAGATACTTTTGGCTGCAAAGAAATGTCCTAATAACACTGGCTTTCTCATTATGGTTACTGCTGCTTGCTTGCACAAGATGGAGGTGGTAGCACTAAGCTATTACTTGTTCACACTTTGGTTTTGTTTTATGGGCTGAGACAAGCCGGGCTTGTCTGTGCTCCCAGTTCTCTTTGGTGTACTGTGAAAAGATAGCAGAAGTAGTGGTAGTGGCTACCATGGGAACATGTCTTGCATTAGCACTTTCAGATCTTCATGGGTGTTTATGAACAAAATGTGCAGTGTTGATGAGTATCTGTCAGTGTCACTTGCTGACTGGGCAATGTGTTTTGATCATTCTCTGCCGTTGGTTACTTCAAAGCTCCCATCTTTGGCATTGTCCTTTTTGGGATATCTAGTGTCCACAAATATGTGAGTGAAGAGAAGGTGTGAAGGTGTGAAGCCTTTTGTGATATCATGCTTTTCAATACAGTGTTTAAATTCTACCTGTCCCTGCCATGATGTGATCTGGTTCTCAAAAAATGTATAACGGGAGGTGCACTACCACATTAAATCTATGATATGTCTTTTAATCTACAACTTTGCTCTTATGTCAACTAGGATTCTTTTAACACTTCAGGTGCATGTGGGTATAGCCCCCAGGCCTCAGGAGACTCAAAACCAGTTATACACAGAAAAATCTGTTGTGTCCAACAGGTAACCCAACTGCAATCTAGAAGGACGGACTTGCCTCACGGTCCGTGGATTAATAGAGCAATACTAGTGAGAATTTTGCCTGGGATATGGGAAGGGGCGAACCCATCCAGTCGTGGTTCGAGGGACGGAGTCGAAGTAGAGAGCGCATGTAATTGTTGCCCCATAGTCATGGCTACAGCAGGCGCACGTACTCTCGATGACACGCATTGTGCAGTGACATGACCCCGAAGGGATCACCTTTCTTATGGGTGCTTTCCTTTCTTGATACTACATAGAGTGCCACAAGCTTCCTGCTAAGAATAATTTGTGAACATCACTGCCCAGCGAGCCAATACCGATCGAAGCTGGATAAGTGTCTTAACTCTATCTGTGCTTGTCCCATCTAATACGTTACCACTTTTCTGACTATGGGAGAAGAGACTAGTAACAGCGCTTTATTTCATTATAGGTTAGACCTTGTTTAAGTCAAATAGGAAATGCCTGAGGTTAGTCTCCATCTTTTTCCTTGTTTTTGACATATTGTAACTTGCAATTTAACGCCAGCAGAGGAGCACAGTAGTAATCTGTGATTATTCATGTGTTATAGGTGAACAGATGAACAGAAATGGAAATAACTTGGTCATGGAAGACAGCTGAAAGCCCTGAAAATAGATAATTATCCGTAACGCGTTGGCAAATAAGACAAATATTGTGTTTCAGCTGACTGTTTACAATAAGAATGAATTTGTACTCTAGTTAAGGAAAAATTACTGGATACTTACTTTTGGATTTGTTTAAAAAATGAATTGAGTTCCATATTTGTGAACTGTGTTATGCCTAGAAAGAAGGCAGGTTGTGTTTCAAGAAATAAAAGAAATACTGTTTTTGTACATAGGAATTCTTTGATCATTTCGAATTCACTTTAAGATAAGGAATATTCATTCTAGAATTGCCTGGAAGTACCAAGTCCGTCCGTCTAGTGTGCAGGTGGGTTACCTATTGGACACAACAGGTTTTTCTGTGTATAAGTGATCTGGTTCTCCTCATTTTCTGCTCAAGATAAATGAGACTGAATTACTCCACTATCACTTGTTAAGGCCAGACTGTGAATAACTGGATGTCATTTTTATACTTTCTCACAAAATTAAATAACACATGTGTTGTCACCAAGGTCACTCACTTTGATTTTCTATTCTCTTAGAATAAACCATTTGTGCATGTAATCGGAATCTTTCGTGTATATAATCAATCAGTTGTATTCACTGTACTTGGGCTCCTCTCAAGCCAACACTGACTTGCTACTCCCTTACAAATGAACAATAACTTGTTTGTAGAGAACTCTGCTTAGTCTCTGTGAGTTTCTACTCACTCGCGAAAATAATCACCTCCGTGACTGTGTTTTTTTGTCTGCCTCACAAATAATCATTTCTCATGTGACCCCCAAGTCAGGAACTTTATTGTTCTGCGTCTTCTCAAAAAACTGTGTAGTGTTTATCAAACCAGTTACTTTGATTTTCAGTTCCCTAAAAAACATGTTTGTATCATGTCGTGTGTATGCTATCTTTCCCCAGCAAATTCAAATTAATTGAAAAAGAAATTATTATTCTACTGTGACTGGGTCAGGGTCTTGACCCTGTCATGGGGTAGCAGGGACCCCTCCCAACCTGGGGTATGCGACCTAGCAGGGATGATCCTTCCGCAGAGATGGGGTGAGAGAGATGGGGCAGGGAAGGACCTAGTCCCTGACCCCTTAAGCGAGCCTTGTGGTATCACTGTCTTTTCCACTTTGCCTTCCAACCTCTTTTATGGCCCGAGTCCTTGTTCCTTCTTTTCAGGATTTCCCCATCTATGAATCACTGTGAACACACCAGAACTAGCCGAACAGAGAAAAAGGATACCGGCTGAGTGTCTCACACTACCAATGATCGCCATAGCATTGGCAAGCTGCAGACTTCGCCAGGCTCGGGCAGAGAAGCAGACGCTGCAAAACCAAGCAATACTGAACCAGGCGAACAAAGTAAGTGCAGAGGCCATGACTGGACACTTTTGCTGTGAAAAACCAGCTCCTGGGGGAAAGCACATGGAAATGTTGGTAAAAGTGGACATTTTACCCCAAGGACCAATAGAAAGAACAAGCAAGTGAACAGCAGGAAAGGCAGAGCTATGGAAGGCCTGCAGTCAGATCCATTAATAAGGGGTGTTCAGGTGAGGTTGGGAGGAGAGTTGATGGACCAAGAGACTAGGTGGTGGATAGTGGAAGGTGGAGCGCAGTGCAGAGGAGTTTGTGGAAGAGTTGGATGACAGTGCAGGTAAGGTACAGGGTGTGAGACAGGCAGTGGTACCAGGAGGAGAAAGAAAGGAGAGGGAAGTGAGGAAGGAGTGTGACAAGTTCTGAGAGAGAGAGAAAAAACGAGAGAGAGAGAGAAGAGAGAAAGGGGAATAGTGAGCAAGAGAGAGAGGAGCAGAAGAGCATAGGGAGAGAGGTGTGATAGAGTGAAGAGGGAGATGGAGGACCTAGGTGAATTGAGGGGGAAGGAGAGAGAGAGTTGGAAGGAGGAGAAATGGAGCTTAAGAGAGAGGATAAAGATAAGCGAGAGAGAGTGAGAATGTGGATACACCATCCTAACATCATTGAAACCCATCTTGGGGAACCAGCAGAGTAGGGAACCGTTATGTCTCACCTTGTGGGGGCAGGGCACTCATGTGAGCGTACAGCGCAGGCAACACCAAAGAAGGCTACCACACACGTTGGGGTTAGCGATCAAACTGTTTTATTTGTGCGATCAGCACTCTCCAAAAGGCGGGATGTCCTTGTGGGATTGTGTCTGTCGTACAGGAGAACAAATACGTTCTCATACTTCCAGGTCTGCTGCTCGTGCCCTGTTCCTTTGGTCCGCATACATCTTCATGTTTTCCTTTGCATGTCTGTCCCTTTTCCTTGCGTTCCGTTCTTTTGCATTATCCTCTGCCGTATCACTTTCCTGGGGCAGTCTTGCTCTTATGCGGTGGCAAACATCACTTCAGCTGGGAACATCCCCGTGGAGTCATGCAGTGTATTGTGGTAGTCTTGCAAGAGCTGGTATAGCGCCTGTTCCATGGGCATGTGGGTGATATTGGCAATGCGGATAGCCCTCTTGATGTTAGACGTGAATTGCTCCACTGCTCAGGTTGCCTAAGGCCACAGCAGCATTACTTTGCGGTGGTGGAAGTTCATATATGTGGCAAAATCATGAAAATCTCTGCTGGTGAAGTGGGGGGGGCGCATTGTCTGACATGACCACTTTGGGGACTCCGAATGCTGAGACGATCCGGTCAAGTGCAGGAATGATGGTGGTGGCTGCTGTGGAGGGTACCAATTCTGCTTATGAATATCTCGATTGCTCGTCCAGCACCACTAGTATCTACTCTCCTGACCTCAGTGGTCTGAAAAAGTCGATCGCTACCTCCTCCCACACCCCTTTCGGGAGCGGTGTCATTTGCAGAGGTTGAGGGAATGCTGGTGGTTGCAGACTTAGACATATATGACACGATTTTATTGTCGATTCGATCATTTTGTCCATTCCCGGAAACCATACTTTTCTCCTAAGCATGCGTTTGGTGGACAGGATGCCCCTGTGGCTTTCATGCGCTTTGTCAACTGCCCATCGGTGAAGGGATACTGATAGTACTATTCGATCACCCTTGAGCATCAGAGATGAGGTGGATACAGACAGCTTGTCTTTGGATTTGGTGAATATCTTGAGCAAGTGTCCATCGTAAGCCTGGTAATCCCAAATAGAAGCTTTGGCTGATGTCAATCGTCCATTTCTAATGCACGAGGTGACTAGCGAGAGCATTGCATCCTCTTGTGTGTGTTTTGTTATCTCCACAATCGAGATGGCTGGCGGCACAGCGTGATGAATGATGTAATTTATACAGGCATCCACTCGGTTGCTTGATGTCTGTGAGCTCGCAAGTGGTTGTCTTGAGAGAAAGTCTTCCGGGTTTTCATCTTTCCCTAGTTTGTGTAGAATTAGGTATTTGTACTCCACTAGGCGCAGTCGCCATCGTGCTTTTCTGTGCGGTTCGCTTCCCGTAGATGGTGACGAGAGTCTGATGGTCCGTGATTATCGTGAAGGTAGTTTCCATAGAGGAACAGATGGAAATTTGTGCACGCCCACACAACTGCTAGGGCCTCCTTCTCCGCTTGGGAGTATCTTTGCTCCGCTTCAGTGAGGCTTTTACTGGCATAGGATACCATTTTCCTTTGTGCGTGTTAACTTCCAGAGTGTTGAGCCAGGATTGCCCCAAGACCCACCGGGCTTGGATCCACCGTAGCCTCGGTATGCATGTTGGGATCGAAGTACGACATGCACACCGCTGCCAAAAGCCTCTTGCTGCGATGGGCCCCCATTAGAAAGGTGCGTTGTGTTTCTTGTGCAGAGGGGGTGATCATCATGGCGAAGTCCGGCAGGTACCTGGTGCAGTAGCTTGCCAAGCCTAAGAATGATTTCACTTTTGCAACATTCGCTGGGCAAGGGGCATCTGTCAACGCGCAAATCTTGTCTGGATCAGCTTGGATTCCTTTTTCGGAGAAAATGTGACCGAATAATTTTTATGTGCTCTTGTTAAAATCACATTTGTCCTTATTGAGTGTCAGGTCAGCCTCGCTGAGCGCTGTGCAAACCTTTGTTTGGGTGGCATCATGAGCCTCCTGAGTTTGTCCGAATATTAGAATATCATCACTGTAGTTCAGACAGTGGGGTATGGGGCAAATGATTTTGTGTATTTCTTCCTGGAAGATCTCATCTGAGATCCTGAAACTCAGGCGTTTTTAGTGAAATAGCCCGAGTTGGGTGGAGAACGTCGTGATGTACCTCGACTCTTCACTGAGTTCAATCTGATGGTAGCCCTTGTTTAAGTCCAGGCGAGAGAAGACTGTGGCCTCATTTAGCAGGTGCATCATATCAGTGATTTGTGATGACTGATGGTGCTCCTTGAGGATGGCTTGGTTTGGGGCTCTCATGTCCACGCAGAGTCTAAATTGTCCTTCTGGGCCCCTTTTGAGCACAAGTACCACTGGGGAAACCCATGGTGTTGGTCCTGATGCCAGTTCGATTATGTCTGCCTCCACCAGAGCAATGGGTTCCTTTTCTACCTAGTGTTGAATATTGAAAGGGATCCCTCTAAAGTGTTGGACAATAAGTTTTACAAACCAATGTGCAGCCAGATTTTCCGCCCTTGCAGCTTCCCAAGAGGTTTAGAAAATGTGCTGTTATCTTGGCTGCAGACAAGATGAATTTGTTTGCCATAATCTGATAGAGGATGTGTATCAGTCCCATTTCAATGGTCGACTTGAAGCTTAGCACACATCCACTCGCAGCTTCAGTTGCTAGCATGTGTATTAGTAGGCAATCCTGTTGGTCCTGGTGTGGGTAGTGGGTGGTAAAAGCGCCCAGACATGGAAGTGGTTCCTTGGCTATATATATATAGATGGCCACTCACATTCTTTTCAGTTTAGGTTTGTTTGCTAATTTCAGATACTCTGATTCCGGCATCGCATTGATGGTCGCTCCTGAGTCGATGAGGAACTCAAAGTCTTGTCCTTGTATGGATAATGGTAGAGTGGGACTTTGTTCTGATGTGGTGGGATTACCTAGGGCATACAGGAATCCTCTTCTCTTCCTGACCGTGCTGGATTGAGAATCCGACTCGCTTGAGGATAGCGTGCTCGTGCAGAAGTGGTGGATTCCCCTTCTGCCCTTGCGGCAACTGTCAGGTTGATGGGGACGCCTTTCCTCTCGTGTGGTGTCTTTCTTTGTAGTGTCGTCTCTCTGGGATCCTTGTTCTCTCGATGATGTTGGGTGGCGACTTGTGCCGATGAGATTTCCTTTCGGGCGAGTCAGCTCTCTTGCTTTAGGATTGCGGCACATGGAATGAAAAGGATTCTTATCTCCACACGCAGAGCATATTTGGCCGATTGCTGGGCATGATCCATCATGGGAGAGATTGTACCGACACCGAAAACACTGTCTTTTCTCATGCAGAATGTCTGATGTGACCTGTTGTTGTGGGGTGAGTTTGGAAATTCCCTCTTCTTTGATGGTTGGCAGTGACAAGACGTGGGTCTTGCACAGTGTGGGTATTTGAAAGGTCCAGCGCAGACAACATTCTTGCCAGTACTAGGATCTCTGCCAGTGTGTGTGGTGTCTGTAATAGTTTCTTCTTTAGTATCAGGGACTCACAACCTTCTAGGACCCGGCACTTAATGGCCTCATCGTTGTTGTACAAGTGGAATTTACAGTGTTTTACCCTGGATTTGAGACGTGTCACAAATTTGTCTGTGCTTTCACCCAGAAGTTGAGTTGTGGTGTGGAACATGTGCCTTTCATAATCAACGTTTCTGTGTGTTGCAAACTGTTCCTTCAATATTTTCTAATATCATCATATTTATACTCTACATTTTCTGGTAACTCAAAGATGATGCCCCATACCTACCTCAGGACCAGCAGTGACAGTGAGTAACCCAATTATACATTTGTCTTCTTGCAGGCCTACTGCATCTAGGTAGGCATCAAATTATTTCATCCACTTGGTCCACCTCAGACCCAGACTGGTGGTTTCTATGGTGTAAAACAGCATTATTGACAGCACCGGGAATGATTCCCTCCCTTTTTTAGTAGGGTTTGGCGCATGCACAGCCTGGTCCTGGCCTTGCTGTGGACTGGACATGGTACTGTGGCAAATCAGGGTCTTAATCCTTGTTGATCAGTCTCACTTGTGGTTCCTTCCGGTGGATTCCCTCAGGAGTGTGGGATATATTTACCCACTCAGCCGTACTTCCTCACATCACCAAGCTGCACTTCAGCAGAACCAGCAGAATGGCTGCGCTGGCTCCTGTGAGCAACATTGCACCCAAACTGCATTTGCAGCGACAAAAGGATGACTTCACTGTTTTGCCAAAGCGCCATTGGGCAAGATGGAACAGGGAGCACCCCGAGAAAGGTTACTAGGGTGTGTTATTGTTTGTCTTAAAGAAATGGAAGGTGCTGTTTTGCTGCAAGCACAAAATTCCCATTGAAAAAGGGAATATTTAACCTTTTAAATTGATGCCGCTCTGATACTATTTTTCCCTGTTTTCATCAAACTGCTTTTATCAAAAAGACCCTGTCATGCCCAGCCATATTCACATTGTGCTCCATCAGAAAAGAGCCTTATTCCTGAATGTCAGGCTGTGCCAGTCAAACCTGAGAAAATCAACAAAAGCTTTCCTTCAGCTACACAGGAAATGCTTACATTTTGCTACAAAATATCAAAAAGATCAGAGCTTGAAAATAAAATCATAACTTTCTGTGCACATGTACATTTCATGAAGACTTTTCCCTTGTACAGACTGTTGTGTAAAACAATCTGACTACAGCTACAAAACCATGTGGGAATCCAGATGGAAGAGCAAAACTGAATTTGAAAGGAATATGCCAGCTTTCACCACATGTGTCAGAATGGGCTTTTACAAACCAGAGAAAAACAAAAGCCTGTTTTAAAAGTACAATGTTGAATGAAAGCTTGTCCGTGCCTAGCAATGTAAAGAGGTTTGTTGCTGGGGAACCATTCTGTGAGGGAAGGTCAGATTTTGATTGTGTTTTCTGCCCCTTATTCCTGACTACTTGCTGCTTCTTTCTATCCACGCAGAATCTGATTAATTGGGGGTTGAGGGAACGTTGCAGGGGGAAACCTTACCTTGGGTGCTATCTATCCTAATTCAAAAAGTGCTCCTAGAGAAAGGCATCTCAATTGAGCGCTACATCCTAGGCTGAGACCAAGGTGTGTGTCGCCTGATTGAAATCCTTGACAAATTTGGGGGCTCGTAGTCGGGGATTTGGTTTTGGTTGCCATCCGTGGAAGTTTAACACAGCAGACTAACCTGCAAGGTAGTGATACTTTGGGTAGTTGGAATACTGGGTTACACTGTACAAGCGCCTCCCCAAAACAAATACTCTAAGTACCAGGCCTGTGTATAAATTAAAGCTATATCAACCCCAAAATAGACAGAAATCAACAGAATACAGGTTACCCTTACATAAATAAATAAATTAATAAAGAAAGAACATTTCTTTATTAGTGGCTGCGAGTGGCTGCGAACTCTCAAGTGGTTAATAACCACTGAACAGGTTATCATGTCTGTTCTTGCGAGAGAGGGGCGCCCGCTACCTTTGTAAAACTATTTTTAAGGAACCTGGGATTGGTAACCCTAGGTCTCCTGGGGGCAACCAGACGTGGTCTCCCTCTCACTGTGCTTAGAGAGGCATCAGCTTCACCTCACTGATGATCCCCAACAAGGGTGAAACACGTGTATGGGGTTGCTGGTGGTACTCTCGTTCAGATTGGAATTGCCATTGTATTTCGGTGCTGGACTGCCCCTGGGCAGGACAAAGACTGATATGCAAATGGATATTTCCCATCTGTGAAAGGCACAGTGAGTAAAAGCAGTGGCTGCGAACTCTCAAGTGGTTAATAACCACTGAACAGGTTATCATGTCTGTTCTTGCGAGAGAGGGGCGCGCGCTACCTTTGTAAAACTATTTTTTAAGGAACCTGGGATTGGTAACCCTAGGTCTCCTGGGGGCAACCAGACGTGGTCTCCCTCTCACTGTGCTTAGAGAGGCATCAGCTTCACCTCACTGATGATCCCCAACAAGGGTGAAACATGTGTATGGGGTTGCTGGTGGTACTCTCGTTCAGATTGGAATTGCCATTGTATTTCGGTGCTGGACTGCCCCTGGGCAGGACAAAGACTGATATGCAAATGGATATTTCCCATCTGTGAAAGGCACAGTGAGTAAAAGCAGTGGCTGCGAACTCTCAAGTGGTTAATAACCACTGAACAGGTTATCATGTCTGTTCTTGCGAGAGAGGGGCGCCCGTTACCTTTGTAAAACTAACATTTCCAAAATGACTGTTTCAGTAGAGATCAATATGGCTAGGGAGTACCTTCTGCACAAGTTATTTAACAGAGGTGAATGGCTAGAACAAGATGAAAAAGTCTGGCTAGAAAAAATAACACAACAGGTCACCGCCATGAACCTGGATAAGTGGCAGGACGGTGGCCTATTACACCAAGCATTGAGTGAGTTAAATATGACCCCAAAAATTAAAGAGGAGCAAATTAAAATCATCAGAATCGCGGCCTACATGTATCTCCACATGGGAGTGATGCGTGAAAAGCATGGGGAAAACACAACTCTTGTGCAGAATCAATCTGAATTATTAAATAAAATCCAGACGGAACAAACATTAGCAGAACAAAAAATACAAAAAATCCACGATTTGGAGGTAGAATATGGAAATTACATTCTAAAACTAAAAGAGGACTTGGCTCTCCAACAGCAGAATAATGTAGACATAGAGGCCCAACTAGAAGCAGTAAAAATAGAGTGCCAGGAAAAGGTTGACTCTATGGAAGAGAGTCAACAGAAGCTGACTCAACAATTAACCAATTAACATATAACAGGAGCTGCTCAGGACAAATAAACATGCTGCAAGATCAGGTCAAAAGGTTGGAAGAGGAGAATAGCAAATACATTATTAAAGAACTCCACTCCCTAGCAGAATTCGATCAAGAGTGCCAAAAAATAAATACCATCAAGAAACAAAGGGTTTACCTGGCTGAACAGAGGTGCACCCTAAATCAGGAGAGAGACGCCCTATGCTAGGAAGTAAGGAATTGAAAAACAGAGTTACTCTCAGAAACTACAGATGATCTGACCTGTTCAATGCCCTTAATAACCTCCTCCTCCTCACCTGTATTGGCGTCTTCGGATGAGTCTTCAGACGATATGGCCCTCCTTTCTCTCCATGCGATGTCCGGCTTTTTTGTGTGGGCCTTACGAGGGGCTCTACTGGATGCCACCTTGCCTATTAGCTATATGCTCAGCAGTGGGACCCGCAGGGAGTTCGCCCCCACAACCAGGGAAAAAGCAAGGACAAGGATCTTGCTTGGAGAGCGGACTACAATACACAGGGAGCACTGGGAAACTCCAAAAGCCTGCCAAGGTGTTCCTCCAAATGGCAAAGGAAAAAGGCTCCGTAAAAGTGTTGACTCCAAATAGGGATGGAAGTTAACATGAAACCAACGTTCCACAGGACACGGATCCAACAACCAACAAGGGGAAGGAGGCAAGAAACTTCCGGTAAGGACTCGGAAGAAAGCAATGGAACGTAGAGGAAAGGAGCCATGAAGATCCGGCGGAAAGAAGCAGGACAAACACACAAGAGCGGACTCAGGACTGGCAGGCAGACTGCGGGGAAAAACAGGACAAAGAAGGAATAAATAGGGAGAGGGGAAGCCACTTACTTCTGTATGAGAGAAAGTAGCACAGCGTGTTAATCTGTAGAGGACGAAGGGTTGCAACGCACTGGAGACTTGTACACGTCCTAGTACGTCGAAAACACTAGACCGCTACCTTCACTTCCACTGACGGCCAGCGTTAGCCCCTCTTCCATTTCCACCACAATGTCCATGGCGTGTGCGTCACGACAGTTACAGGGAAGTGAGTTAGGCCTCCAGAAACTAAATGAACTCAAAACAGAATATGGGAATCTACTGGAGCACGCCAGACGGATGGAAGGTGCTCTGGAAGAGAATACCCAAACCAAAAATGCACAAACTCAGGAGATAAGCCCCCTGCAACTAACATTGGCTCAGGGTGCCCAAACTATACAGGCAGCACAAAGAGATAACAAGGCCCTCTGTGAAGAGAATGATGGGCTCCACAAACAAGTGGCAGCGCAGGAGCGGGTCATAGAGGCTAGTAAAACCCTGATAGCCGAACAAAAGGCTCAGAACTATTCCTTCTTTCTAGTTTTATTCCAGTTCTACTGGAACTTTCATCCCAAGTCTAATATAGCTTTCCTTTCCTACACAAGCCTCAACAGCACTCTCCTGCCTCTCTGATGCCTTATGGAGGCTGATCATAACCTCACAAGCACGTCCCTTAAATAGCCTGGGATTCAGACTTGCTCAGGCTTCACTGGCTACCCATAGGTAAAGTTTCTGGAGTTCGACAATAAAGCATCTGCTGATTTTAGTGTGGTTCAGTGTGTCCAGGAGCAGTAATACACTTTGTCATAGTGTAACTATGCATCACTGACTGTATAAATTCTACCACAGACCAATAATACCTAGCGAGGCTGTCTCCCCTTATCCTTAAAGTATCTCCCACCTCACTTACCTCCAAATCCCATCTGCTAAAACTATTTCAAAACCTATTCTATATATCATAAATCTAACTCGATCAAAACCTATTCTATACATTATATAACGAACACATATTTACACCCGTACTTTTTTAAATACATGCTTAGTTGCGATAATCTAAGAATTCGGAGAACACCCAAAATAGTTATTTTAACAATAGCCAAAATATTAAAGTATTGAAAAATATCAGCCTGCAATACTGGAGACATTTTTGCAAAACATTGCAAATGAGGTAAGCCAAGGTGCCCTCTGTTAGATATTTGAAACCATCGCACGAGCAGCTGTGCTGAAGGTTCCCGATACGTACGATAGACGAGCGTCATACAGTGTATGACTATACACAAATATTGAGTCTGCTGTAAAACCATACTGGTAATCTGTGCACCCATAAACCCAGTCTCGCACTTGCTTACACAATATTTCTTTAATTCAATTATTGTTTAGTGTTGCTTTCCACCCTACCGTGCATGATCTGAATATCATAAACAGGAAATCCACAGAAATGCACTTTTAGTATTCCTGACCTGTACTCTTGAGACCACGAGTACACAGTAAGAACAGAAATGTGGCTCTGTCACTCCACCTTTCCAGAGCTTCACTTAAATAAGTACATTATTGTTCCCGCTACGAGTCATACTTGCGGGTTGGCTCCAGCACTGATGCCCCAATTCTGAGGTGCATGCAATAATAGAAAAGTGTCCTTCCATGAAGGAGGAACACTTTTCTTAATCACACCATATTCTAACAAATAAGAAATGTGGTGTAGGGACATGACAGCTTTATGGCCTGACAACAGCCCTGATAACCATCAGGAATGCAAGGTGAGGGGATTCTCCTGGCAGAGCACTGCTTTTGCATGTCAAAAAACAGGAGTTAAAATACTGGATCTATCAGGTGCCAGTCACCTCTACAGCACATGCTTTCACTTTATAAAAATAGCGTTTGCCAGACTGCAGCACCACTTTTCAAATTTGCTGAAACCTTACAGACACTTTTGCAAATTAGAAAAGTGTCAGTCCTTTAAGAAATGCCCGCAGTGCTACTGGTGCACATGTTTCTCCCACAAGGAGAGATTTTAGCAGCTTTTGCTTCTGGAAAGCTTGACATCTTCCCTCCAATACTTCCACCCACTTCAGAATGGTGGTGCTGGAAACTGGAGGGGAGATGGTTGGCTTTCTTCACTACTTTTATCAGAAGCTTAGAATCGGGCCTGAGACGGGCATCTTGCAGGTGCTGCATGGGGTTGCTCATGTGCTGAATGTAGCTTTCTGGTTGTATTAGGCTTCAACATCGAAATTTGATATAATAGACCCTGGGTTACTACAGACAGGGGGCCATTCCGAGGTTGGAGGTAAGGGAAAAACGATGCCGGTAAAGGTTTACCGGCATCGCTTACCGCTACGGGCTATTCTGACCAACCAGACCGCTATTTACGGCACCGTAAAGTACAATACCGTAAATGGCTGTCAGGACGCATGCGCGACACACACCATGCCAGCATTAGCGGCATGCCGTAAATCGGAGAAGATCCAAAGTAATGCAGGCATGCAAATAACGGCCCCCTGAAGGCCGAAATGTGCTTACCGGCTTGGTGTGAATACCGGCATCGCCAACCAGGCGTTAAAAACTCTGAGCAGTGTTTCCAAGAGCCACAGGTGCACACAATCAGCACAGGTAGAGGCCATGGAGTCTGGCACAGTACAAAAGGAGCACACCCACACACCACACCCCCTCCCACACCAAGATGATACCAATAGTAGTAGCATTACTGGAGCTGGAGGCCCTGCTTGCAAGGCAACAACAACAGCAACAACAACAACAGCCCCCACCACAGAGGAGACACAGGAGGAGAAGGAGGGTGAGACAGGCCCAGCATGCCCCACCAGTGCAGCCACCGTTACCACGGCGGCAGCCCCTAATCACTCGCATCAGAGCCACCCCCTTCAACCTAACACCTCAGCAGATCCACATCCTGTACCAGCTTGACCGTGACACCATCACCACCATAGTGGACCTGATACACAATGACATAGTGAGCCTCATAGAAATACGCACCGCCATCCCCCCTTTACTGAAGGTAGTGTCTGTGCTCCACTTCCTTGCCACAGGCACCTACCAGCACACAGTGCGGCACAGTGCGGCACATGCATGGCATATCACAACCCTTATTTTCCCGTATACTGAACCAAGTGCTGGATGCCCTCCTCAAGCACACAAGGGACTACATATCCCTACCACATATCCCTACCATATCCCTACATATCCCTACCACGGACTCCCCAGGCATGCCAAATTGTGTAGGTGCCCTCGATTGCACCCACGTGGAGTTGGTGGTCCCGCATGCCATGGAGGTGGTGTATCGCAACCGCAAGCAATGCCACTCCATCAACGTGCAGATGGTATGCAACGCCAGCAAGATCATCACACATTGCTGTGCCCGATATCCAGGATCAACTCATGGCTCTTTGGTCCTGCGGAACTCCACGCTACATGGAGCGACATGCTGGATGACGTGCCTGGCTGCTTGGTGAGTTGCCTGACTGGGCCATGGCAGTGCATCGGGTTGTGAGGTGGGTGGCTGCATACTCCACCTGGGTTGGAAGGGGGGATGCATACTTCACCTGGGTGGGAAGGAGGGGGGAGATGCATACTCCACCTGGGTGGAAATGTTGACGCCAGTGGACGATGTGCACATCACCGAACACTGTGCCCCAAAGCAACTGAAACGGCACATGACTACCAAATCCCATAGTGATGAATTAAGGCCGACACCTATCACTGCATGACTAACAGGTAACCACCCCACATCCCACAACACATGCACCACTCATCGGCAGCCCTCACACTCCGTAAGGCCATCCTGCACTCTGCACTTCATATGCACTATGTTGCTGTCTCCAGCATATCACCACACAGGACAGTCATCCCTGGAGTGCATTGGAATGAGCCTAACAGGGATACCACAGTGTGTCACTGGTTCGGCACACCCATAGGAGTGCTGCAAGTCATCATGGTACTGATCAGTGCAGAATGACGAATATGGTACTGACTACAGCCAACACTCCCTACTACCAAATCTCACAGAACACAACACATCAATGATTTTACTTCAACACTGCTGCATGCATATACGATGCACGTGCAACAAGATGTGAGTGCACACCATTACCCATCTTGAAGATGCAACCCCCTCCATCAGTCCATTGCACAGGACACATAGCGGGGCCAGAAATGGGGTCAATGCATCCAGGGACATGTGCATATGGGCAGAAATCACCTGCTAGCATGTAAGACTTGTACAGTTGTCCGCCATGAATGTACAAACGCTTACCTTCATTCCCCTCTCATGAAGGTGAAGGTGGCTATCCCTTAAAGCCGTGGCTCATGACCCCTGTCCGAAACCCACAGAACAGGCACGAGGAGGTCTACAATTGTTTGCATACCCATACACCTGTGGTGATTGAGCAGACCTTTGGCCTGTTGAAGGCACAATTTCATTGCCTCAACTGGTCGGGTGGGGCACTGATCTGCAGCCATGAGAAGGTGTGCAAGATCACCATGGCATGTGTAATGCTGCACAATATGTGCATCCGTCGGAACATGCCCCTGCCCCCTGACATGGAACTGCTACCACCTGATGATGATGAAGGGGAGGAGGAAGATGTGGCAGGACATCATCACGGTGCTGATGCACAGGAGGGACGTGCCGTGCGGCAGTCATTGATTGGACAATATTTCTGACACACAAGTCAGCAGAGAGTGTCATGAGGTGAGGACATTGGGCACTGGGTGTGGGAATACATGTACACTATACACTGTGCAATAATAAATGACACATGCGCAATGGCGAATGTCCACTCTGTTTCTTTTTTTCCAACACAACAGGTGTATTATAAGTGAAAACATCTAAGTGAAAAACAAACCCTCCACTACCCTCACCCTCCTTTTTTTATGGGTTTGGTAGGTATTCCCCCAAAGAATATAAAAACGATGAAACTTCCAAGCAATTTATGACTTGATTTTGGATTCTAAGGGATTTATAAAGTGTTCACCTAGCTGGGAAGCCATGTATTAAAAGCAGTGAAAACTCTGAAACATTTGATGAGTATAATACTTTATACTGAGCGAACAGTGCACATACAATGTGTCACATGGCTATGTAGTTGTATCACAGAGTTTACAAAGCTCATGAAAATCAAAATTATGAATGTAAACACATTAAAAAAACTGGAGGGCAGGACCTTTTTCAAAGCAAAACCAAGAAAAGATAAAAGCTAAACAATACAATACACACAAACAACTGTTGAACTACTTGAAAAAGCAGTGTTTATGGTCTTAAAAAACTAAGCTTGGTTACCAGGGGGCGCACAGATGGCAGTCGCATGGAAGCACTGCTCTGTCACCCAGGCCGCTTTTAAGTGAATTTGCCCCCCAATTGTAGCCCCCCCAGGTGAGGAGCGGGCACCCCAGGTGAACATTAGAGCCGGCGGGCTCCAACCCGACGAAAAGCCAGAAGAAATCGTACCCGGCAAGGGGGAGATCCAGCACACTCTCTCTCCCTCTTGCCAGTGCGAAGGGAAACCGAAAGTGAGGGACAGAGGAACGACACCGGAGATTCGGCAGTCTTATGACGCAGAGGTGGACCGCCCGGTTCCCGCACCCCCTCTGGTTTTAGAGGTGAGGAGGTGGGTCAGGTTTTGCCCCATGTTACACAGGGCCATTGGCGGTGCTTCACCCCTTACCCTCCCCATTCAGAACTGTGTGAACGGGCCCAGACAGGAGGGCTGGAGAGATACGCCGGGGGCTCCTTAAAGTCTCTGCTGCACAGAAAAAGTCAGCATACCCCGACCCCTCAAGCTGGGACTTGCAGCCGGGTCCCCAGCTGCCGGATGAGAAAGACGCTGTAGGATTGAGGGATGACCCACAGTGATCAAGGCCTGTATAAAGGGGGATAGAGTACCAAGTAAGGTCCTGAAGGAAAGCGCCTTGGATGGTGCAGTTTGGCCACGTGGCACATCTGGGCCCTGGGGCTGCAGGGGCCATTTTCCTTCCCTCCTGCTGGAAGTGGCTGTGAGCTTCAGGTGCCACTGACCAGGAGGGATCACCAGCTGACGGGTGGCTGATCCAGATGACGACGAAGGCTTGAGAAGGGAGAAGGGTGCCAGTCACACAGAACAAACGCCCTGAAGGTGTGGGCCCCAAATAAAGGGGTGTGTGCCGCCTCAAGGGTTGCTGAGTCAAAGGGTGGTGAGCTGCCCGCAGGGGCCTGGACGGACTTGGAACAAAAAGTGGTGACCTGCAGGCGGATCTCCCTGTGGTAACAGAATGGCCTGGATCAACAAGTAGTGACAGAATACAAACTCTGAAGGAAGGAGTGTGGCGCAGACCTACAGGGCCACGCAGGTGACCCCAAATTGGATGGATAGAGGAGTTGTATCACGGGAGGTGTGTGCCACCAATTCTGGGGCGTGTGCCCGCCACCCGGGAATTGGGGCTCCAGAAGGATCCCGCTGCTACGATGCATATTGGGGAACATTGGTGATATCAGTGGACCGAGCCCCACATGGGACCCGGGGTGGCCCTTGGAGTAGAACTCCTAAATTGTGGAAAGGGACAGACCCATTGGGGGAAGGAAGTGGACCCAGTGTCATATTGGCAGCTAGAGGTTGGTGGAAGAGGTGACCGCCACATCCTGAAACGTAGACCTCAATCCCCCCGACAGGTGGAAGAGTGGAACATTCCCCTTGGACGACATACAGGCTGATGGGTTCCCATTGAAGGGGATCCTGTGGCAAGGGAAGGGCCTGGAAAGACTGTACCCCCTGACGGAGTGCAAGAAAGAGTGAGACCTCATCAGAGCATACAACTGGGTTCAAGGTTATATGGAGGCCAGAACAAAGCTGGTCAGATTTGAGTACTCAGGCAGACTAAATCCTGCAGCCTGCCCAGAACCGCGGAATATAACGACAGGGGGAAATGACTCAATGGCAACTAAGAGTGATGTTGTGTCCCTTCTCGACGAAATCAGGAGTATGTGGGCGGATATCGGTGGTAAGGTGGACAAGATCTATTTGAGAATGGATAAGATGGAGGATAGACTACAGGTGGTTGAGCATAATCAAACATCCTTGGACACTGGAGACGCAGATGGACATAAGGATAGGCAAAATCGAGCAAAGAGAAGCGGAAATGATCCTGAAGATGGACGATTTCGAGAATAGCGAATGGAGAAACAACCTATGTTTGTTTGGGATACCGGAGGCAGAGGGTGAATCCGAGAGAACCCTGAGGAGGGTCATACATGACATTACTAGGCTCCTCTTTGAAGATGACTCCATTGATGAGACGAAAATAGAGAGGGTCCACAGAGACGGGGGCTCGGGGAGGAGCCCGAGGTCGGCCCTGGCCCATTTTCATAACTATCCGGATTAACTCAAAATTCTGGAAAGGGCGAGGGCCAAGGGGCCTGTAGCGATGGGTGAGGCCAGGATTGCAATTTTTCAAGACGTGTCGTCACTGACCCTCACAAAGAGAAGAATGTGTCTCCCTTTGACGAAATGGCTAAATGAGAAAGAAGTTCGGTACAAATGGGGATTTCCGTTCTCCATTACCTTTGAATTGGAGGGCCTGAAATACTGTCTTGCTTCTGAGGACGAGATAAAGAAAACAATTGGGGAGCTGATTGGTGGAGATGAGGAGGCCTCGGGCTCACAAGGTGAAGGTGGAGTGGACAGACAATGGCGCATTAAGGGCCCTTGAAGGAGCGGATTGCCAGATCAATGTTACGCTCACCTGTTATCCACGGGGACGCCACCCAGCCCTGGTTGGATGATTTGCACTCTCGAACCCTCTCTCGGTCCCTTGGTAAGGCCTCTGGTTAAAGATGGGTCTGCAATATAGACGAGCTGGATTCAATACCAGATTGTCTTTATGTTTTCCCACCTCCCTTGGCCTCAACTCCTTCCTCCCCCTTGGGCCTTCTCCTTACCATAATATTGTAAAAAGTGGATTCTCCATCCTGCTCCTCGTGGCAGGGGTGCGTAGATGTGGGGTGCGAGCACCGACCAAGTTACTTCACTGGTGCAAGCTCCTCTGTGGGAATCCATGCCTGCTGCGACTCCGTAGGTTTGCTGCTTTACAGTCTTTATATGCAGTTCTTATGTTCCTCTTAGTTCGAATAATAATGTCTTGCTTCTTTCCTTTTAGGTATGGAAAGGTATTTTGGTATTGTCATGCAGTTTGAAGATGAGCATGGGCCGGTAGGCGAAAGTGCGGTATGGGCGATGCTGTCCGGTGAGTAATGCGCGATGCGCTGCTTCGCCTTTTATATTGCTAACCTGTGTCTTTTCTCTCCTTGCAGGTTGCGATGTTCCTCGCCGAGCGCCGTAATGTTCCAGCAATGATACTGACCAGGAAATGACTACCCAGGTAAGAATTGTGATGGCTTTCTTCATTCAGCAGGAAACTTGAGTAAACACTTACTAATGCTGTCTTTCTTTCTCCTCTTTTCAGGTTATGGTATTCCAGGCTGCATGCAGTGCTGGATGATGGAGTTCGTACCTTCAGGTGTGTGGAACTGAAGTCAGCGATGGATTGAAGGCAGGATACTGTTCCAGGTAAGTTTGTAGTGTTCTTTCTCTCTCTGCAGGTCCTTGGTTTCAGGTAAACTGGCATCAAAGAACTGGACACGGTGAGCGTTAGGCTGCCCACAGCAGAATAACGCAAAGCATGTTCTCCTGTTTGGGTGCGGTTTAAATAGTCTCAGGTAAAGTAGTCCAGGTAAAATAGTCCCAGGCCTGCCACACCCAAAGGAGTCCAGGTAAAGTAGTCCTAGGCCTGCCACACTCAAAAGACTAGACTGCATAGCTCCGTTCCTTGTAACTGAGCTATGTGTGTGCCTCCATGTTGGCTAAACCCCCCCCAAGTTAAATAGTCCCAAGTAAATAGTCCCATTCTAATGTTGGTCTTCATAATGGTTATGAGCCTGGCGCCAAAGGCGCCAGGACTGACTCCAAGAGAGTCTTGGATGAGGTTTTAAGGACTTTGACCTGGCCCTACTGGAAGGCTGACTTGCCAGTGAGGGCCAGGGGCAAGGGTCATGACAATCAAGGAAGTTTCAGAAGCTGAACACCCCCACGGCTGGCACACCCTGAACACTGTGCTGGCCGCGGTTGAACATCAGGCATAGTTGATTGAAGGGATTGATGGGTTGGTCGTCCTGTTGAGGGCGGGGAGATTGAAGGTCTTGGGGGACCAGATTTTGCGGGGGTCTAATTACTGTAGTGGGGCTATCTGGGATCAATGGGTTTGGATTCAGCTGTAAGTTTGGAACGCTAGTTGCAGTCGGGGGCATGAGTGGGGGCACTGGGGATTGAAGTGGCATGAGCTGGGGCCTGGGTTTCGGGCCTGCTTGGTTGTTCAGCACTCTTCTAGTGATTATGTGGAGGGGGCCTGGCACTTTTCCATTCTCAGAAGGCACAACAGGCGGTTAATGAGATGGTAAACAAGATTGAGGTATGGCTGACTCAAGGGTGGGATTTTAGGGGGGACAGAATAAGGTTATGCAAGCTGAATGTGAAAGGGCTAAACTCCCCGGCCAAGTGATCTCTGGCCGCAAGGGAATTCAGAAGATCAGGGATAGATGTCCTATTTCTCCAAGAGACGACATATTTGAGAGGTGAAGAGCAGAGGATCCCCTGTGGTCTGGTGGTGGGAGAATACTGGGGCATGGGGATAACAATGAAGGCTGGGGTTGGGATTCTGGTCTGTAAGGGGCTCAGACTAGAATTCACGTAAGTATGGTCTGATGTGGAGGGAAGGGTGGTTCTGATCTTGGGTCTGATTCGGGGACTCAGGTTCACATTTTCCACAATGTACGCCCCCAATCAAGGTCAATGGAGGTTGTTACAGAGAACCCTGGAAAAAATGAGTGAGGGAGGGGGTCACTTAATATTGGGAGGAGACTTCAATTTCTGGAGGGATATCAGCTTGGACTGGAAATCCGGGCACCCCTGCGACCAGGAGCTCCAAAATCAGGCAGTCAGGGAAATGGGAATGATGATGAAGATCTATGGGATGCAGGATATATGGCGGTACTTCCACCCACAGGACAGGGGGTTCACCTTCTATCTTGCGCTCATGGAACCTTGACGAGAATAGATTACCTTTATATATATTGGGACCTATGGGAATATGCACAGGGGTCAGCCATCTATCATATTAGTTGGTCTAATCATGATATGGTATCAGTTGACATTGGTTGGGCTGGACTTTGTCCCAGGGGCCCGAAATGGAGGTGCAACAAGTCTCTATGGAAGGACCCATGTTTTAGGGCTAAGATGGAGAAGGGTATCACAGCGTTTTTTTTTAACTAAATGACACAGGGGAGGTACGTAAGGACATTGTGTGGGATGCAGCAAATGCTACATGGAGAGGGATACTGATTAGGGAAGGAGCTCACAGAAAGAGGGAGCGCACCATCATTGAAAGAGGATTGAGGGATCAAATACGGGTTTTGGAGGAGCGCCCACAGTTGACTACAGATGGGAGTGAGGACCTCATCCAAGAGGTGAGGGAGGAACTGAGAATCCTTGAGGAAGGAAAGATAGTCTGCAATCTACAATTCTTGAAACAGAAGTTTTACGAGAAAGGGGACAAAGGTGGACGCTCTCTTGGCAGCTAGGCTAAGGGGTCAGCGGGCAGAGAGGTGGGTTGCGGAGGTGGAGGGCAGGGGGAGGACCGCTGAGGGCTCGGCGGAAGGGATCCAATAGGCATTTGCAGTTTTTTATGAGGACCTGTACAGGAGTGAAGGGACAGCGGTCAGCGAGGAAATTGGGAACTATCTGGCAGACTCCAATCTCCCCCGGCTCACAAAACCGGAATCAGAATGCCTGGAAGCTCCAATCACTGGGGATGAAATTAGGACGGCTATTGGACGGTTGAAGTTAGGCAAGGCTCCGGGGGAGGCCGGCTTCATACCAGGATTTCATAAGTCCTTCCATCTGGCTCTGCTCCCCTTCCTAACGACATTGTTTAATGACATTCTGTCTACAGGGAAAGTACCAAATTCTTTTACGTGGGCTCTAATCACGGTGATACCAAAGAAGGGAAGGGATCCCCGGGCATGTGGCTCTTATCATCCGATTTCCCTATTAAATATAGATGCCAAATTTTACACCAGAGTACTAGCCGCAAGGCTAGAGGGACACCTGCCGAGACTGGTCCATTCGGACCAGGTGGGATTTGTGAAAGGGAGCCAAGGGGCCGACACCATGAGGAAGACGCTACACTTGATTAACGAGGTGCAGGGCTGGGAGGTCGATCCCACACTTCTATCCTTAGATGCCGAGAAGGCCTTTGACAGGATGGATTGTTTTTTTTTGGAGGCAGTACTAATTAAGTTTGGGGTAAGTAAGGGTCTCATAAGGGGCATTATGACACTCTACTCTTCCCCCAGGGCATGTGTGGCTGTGAATGGAGGATACTCGCGGTGGTTTAACTTGGAAAGAGGGACAAGGCAGGGATGCCCTCTCTCGCCGACTTTATTCTGTAATATAATTGGAACCACTGGCCAACAGGTTGAGGGAGGATGGTAGAATTGAGGGGATTGGTTTGGGCGAGAAGTTATGTATGGTAGGGCTGTACACGGATGACATGCTCCTCCATCTGGTAAACCCATTGACATCGGTCCTGGCAGTGGTGGAGCTGATTGAGGAGTACAGGCACCTGGCAGACTTTAAAATTAATAACTTGTCAGTCAATATGTGCTACCTATTTATGGCGAGTCTGAACCTTCTTGTTTCTTTGTACTTGTCTGCACGACTTTCACCAATATCGTGACTGTCCAATATTTGTGAGCATCATGAAAGAAAGTGGTGATTTTCTGAGTGCTACTATATTGCCCAGCTTTGTTTATTACCTATTTATTGTAGTACTTTCAAAATATACCAGTTCCACAATGACTTCTTTTTGTTGCGTTTGTTTTATTCATTCAAAGTTTGAAACAAATGTTTTCTGCCTCTCATTCAATATTTGAAACAATATTTTCCATCCTCTCTTCACGTGTTTCACCACTATTATTTAAGTGTATCATCAGAGAGCTTCTAAATAAATCAAAATACAAAAATAAGTAACAATGAAATGTTAATCATAATTAAAGTGTTTGTGCATTTCCTCTATATCATTTTCCATGTGTATTGAATCCAGGTAGCATTGATGCACCTTGTTTTGCTTTCATTCAGTTGCCAGTTAAAGAATTATTTGAAGTTATTCAAGTTTTCATTTACTATCTTTTTTCTAAGTCATAGGTGAAAGGAACCTAAAATTGAAAATAACAGTTGTTTTCACATCTTTGCTGTATTAACCACCTACCATGCTGTTTGTAGCAATTTGCCACAACCTAATGGCCCAGTTTAAGGCTAAATTCGATGCTGAGCAGAATCTAATTCTGTCTGATCTGTAAATCAACAGCACTTAACTTATTCTTAAGTGCCAAGGTGATCCGTTTGTCCACCAGCTCTTGCCGCCATTCCGCGATGCACGATGGAGGACAAAATGGCAGCCATTTGTTGACTTGGCGTCATGGTGTCATCGCGTATTGTAGCGCGATGATGTCATTGAGCGCTGTGTCTGGTGGCCATCTTTGTTAGGTCGCTGTGAAGATAATGGATTCCTAATTTTTCTCCCCTTTCCTTTTGGGATGTTATACCTAACCGCAAGTTTAATCATAATGCATGATGTACTTAGTTATAGATAACTATATTTCCTTCAGGGGATTTAGCCAAAATATTTCATCTAGTCTATCTACAATATCCAGTATTAAGTTCTTAATAAGGGCAAGTCGATACTGTTTCCCCTGGACAGAAGTAAGGAGAATGATCTGGGACACTTTAAGCATGGAGCTCAGCGTGGGGTCTTTGACGTATCTCAGTATAAATGTTACAAGAGAGCTTGAGGGTTTGTATGAGGCCAACTTCCTCCCTCTGATGACAGCCCTGGAGAAAGGCTTGGGGAAAATGGAAGGGGCTGACTATCTCTTGAATGAGACGGCTGAATGCGCTCAAGATGGTAGTCCTCCAAAAGATTTTGTATTTGTTCCAGATGCTGCCTATTCTCCCAACCACTACTTCAGAGTGACAAAGGGGACTATTTTATGGGTTTTGTGGCAGGGAAAGAAACCCAGAGTCTCTAGTGATGTCTTGAGTCTTCCTAACAAAAGGGGGGAGGGGTGATGTTTGGCTACCGGATATATATTTATACTACAAGGCCACCCAGTTAAGGGTACTGATTCCACACCTTAGGGGACAGAGTGATCTACAATGGGTGGGACTTGACAACCATTTCTTAAGGCCCGCAATGGTGGGAGAGTGGCTATGGGTGCCCAGTGCAAAATGAATATGTAGGATACGTGAGCAGCCACTCCTGGGCACTATGTGGTGTATCTGGCAACCAGGTAAAGGGATGTCCGTGGTAGCATCGTGGCGTGCACCTTTAGGCCATCTTTGGGTGCCGGTAGTTCGGGACGAATTCCTGTATCCCTCTGGATTCCAGTCATGGTATGAGGCGGGCCTGGAAAGGATCAGACAACTGTGGAAGGGTGGGAGATTTATTACCGTAGTGGAACTGGAGGAGGCCCTGGGGATAGGTACACTCTCCCCTTTTTTGTATTTGCAGCTTAAGGGGGTCTTGACAAAGGAGCCATGGAAAAGTAAGATACAGAGGGATCTCACCCCCTTTGATAAACTACTGGATACATTTACGGAGTGTAAGGGAGTGATTGGGATGATGTATAGGGCCTTGGTGGATACGAGAAGGGGGTTGGTGGATGGGTTAAGAATGAAATGGGAAAGGGACATGAGGATGGAACTGGACACATAATTATGGCTAAGGATGTGTCATGGGGACTTCAAAACCTCTGTTTCCTGCCACTATAAGGGTATCAGGTAATATTATCCCCATATATATATGGTCGCCGTATATGATATTGCCGGGAAAAGATTGTGGTGATATTATATGGGTCACCATATATATTGTTCCATGCAATAATGTCCCCACAAAAAATGGCCATTTTTCGGCGACATTTTTGCATGGCGATATTTTTGAGGGGACATTATTACATGGAACCACTATAAACTGCACGCCGTAAAGTTATTACACAGATGGCAACATGACCCGGTTAAGCTGTCAAGAATGTATCAGGATGTGAGTCCGCTGTGCTGGCATGAATGTGGAGTGAGAGCCGATTACTGGCACATGTGGTGGGGATGCTGGGAGGTCCAGTCCTACTAGGATGAAGTTTTGAGCTGGATCAGGCATCTGGATGGGGTTGATAGAGTGAAGGCTCTCATGCTGGTCCTCTTCGGGTTGGAAGAAAGGGAGGGTGAATATGTTGAGGTGCCGCGTATGGTACACAGCCTTCTCCTGGTGGGAAGGACATGCTTGGCAACACGTTGGAAGGGAGTTCAGCTGCCGGGGAGGGAAGAGGGAATCGATTGACGTAGCCCAAAATATATACGTGATGGAACGAATAACAGCGGCCCTCCATGGGAATAATGGACCAATGGAGGCAGAATGGTAAGACTTGTGTTCGGCATACATACAACGGAAGGGGATAAGGGATTGTGGGGGAGGTTGACTCCCCGAGTGATGGAATGAGAAGAAACTGTACCGGAACTGGAATTGAAATATGACTATTTGCAAAAGAAATCTGAGAGTGGCACAGTGTGGGACTAAGAGTGGAGGATTGGGCGGAACAGGAAAAGGATGGAGGGAGAGTGAGGGTGGTGGAATTATGGAGGGTAGCGGGGGGAGGGGTTTTCATTTAAAACACAGTTAGTGGGATTGTTAAATTGCTACCTTTGCAATGTTTGTACTTTGGTGATTCGTAATGTGGCTGTGTAGCCTTGTTTCTGTTATGTCTACGAAAATGTCAATGAAGCTGAATTTTAAAAAAAAAACAAAGCTTGTCTCTTTTTGTAATCTTGACATGCTTGCTTCTAGCATAAAAGTAACGTTTGTGTTTAGAATGGCCATTCATCATCATGGGATATGTTTTTTACTGACTTTTTCTCACCTGAACGAGGGCTCTACGTGTGAGTTAAAATACAGTGAGATAACCTAAATACACAGTGCAACACTTAGTGCTCACAATGAGGACATCACTTATGAACAGTGGGATGTCCGGCTACGTGTGCTTTGAATGTAAGGGCAGGCAGCTCCATCTGATACTGGAAAGTTCAGTGACCCCGTATCTGTGGCATGCTGTATTAGAGGTGGGAGGCCAGAGATTTCATGGGTAGGACGAGCCAGGTCCGAGCCTGGGGGTCAGGTGTGGCTCTAGGAGCCCACCACAGGCTGAGCCCGGGAAATGACTGCACAAACGACTCCGTTCCGGGGAAAAGGGGTGGGAGGGATGGTGTGTCAGGGTCAAAAAAGAAGGTGACAAACCATCAATAATAACCATGGAGCAATGATATGGCAAGAGACAGTTAAATATGAAAAGGGTGAGCTTTAAAGTGAACATTTGTCACTCTCGTGAATCTATTTTGCTGCAAACTCTGCCAGGAAATGTGTATTTAAAAAAGTGCAGCATGGGCATCCTATTTATCTGTGGGGGCTGGAGGCGTGATGGTTATCAGACTTCTGCTTATCGAACGTGACAAGGCCAGTCATTGCTAGAGAGTACTATGGGGGCGGGTTGGTCTGTCTCCGTTCAAGCAGCTCCACGCATAATGGCCCTAAACATTTCCTTAATTACACCCCAGATGCATTTCCAGCCTCTCTGCTCCTTGATCTTAGCATGCATCTGCTTATATTTCCTGCCTGTTTCCAGTCATGGGTGGCACCTCGTGAATGATAGCAAATAAAGGGTGCTTTGCGGGAACCGGGACAGTCCTGGCAAAACGGGGACCTTGAGTCTCCCTAAAATACCAGAACAGCTGATGCTAGACCAAATGGAATGTGGCAATAGTTCTATTCCCCCAAAGGCATGAGAAATGAAATGAGATGCCATGCTAAGGACAGATCAAGGAAGGTGATCCACGATGCAGACTCCATCATGGTGAGCATGTCAGAAATGTTGGGCAGAAGGTGGTGATCTTCCCACATGGTGGCACTCAGGTCTCTCAAGTATCACCCACTGTCACGCTCACCTGATTCCCACGGGGGCGTTGGTCTGGTTTCGAGTGCTGATGCCTCTTCAATGGTGAAGCGCAGGGCTCTGAAGATGGATAGGACGGGCCCCTCAACTCTGGCTAATCTGGCTCGCAGGAATATCCTCCTGTACGTGAAAAGGGAGTATTACAATCTGGCGGAATAATGCTCGAGCCTCCCACTTCCTTCCTACCCTCCTCGATACCCTTCCACGATTCCCCGTGAAGTCTCACCTTAGGGTCTGAAAGGACGAGCTCTCCATCCTGCTTCTGACGCAGGGGCGCGTTGAACCCAGTTACTTCACTGGATTGAGGTTGGATGGGAGTTCAGGTAAGCTTGATTATACTGGTAAGGCGCTCTGTAAAAGTTCTGTTGCAAGTTCAAAAGTTCAAGCTTTAAATAATAATGTTCATTGTCTTTTTTCAGATGATGAATGAAGATTCCTTTGGAGACTTCTTGCAACAAAGCGCTAATGTTGATGTCTTTTCCCCATAGGGGCCGGGGTTCGGAATGCCGGAGATATGGCGCCGACCCGAAGTGAAATGGGCAGTTCCAGTAAAGATCTGGTAAGTCCTAGATGAGCGCTCAGGTAATGTTTTTGCATTCGCTCATCTGTCTTTGTCTTTTTTCCCCATAGGGGCCGTGGTCCGGAAAATGCTTGGAAGCAGCAAGACCCGAAATGAAATGGGAATGACCCAACAGATAAGTCTTAGAAGGAAACTGAGCTTTTCCTATTCCCTTCCTTCTCTCACCTTGTGTTCTTGTCTTTTTCTCTCTAGGCTCTGGGAAGTGGCTGCGGATCCGGATGATCGCTGCTGAAGATGGAGGCGCCCAAGAAAGGTGAGTGAAATGCAGCGCTGCAGCGATCGGAGCGAAATGCTTTAACAAATGATGTCTTCCTTTTCAGGATCGTCGGTGAAATGTCTCCGTGATGCAGGTTTAGCAGGTAAGCCTTCTTCCTCCCCAATTCTCTTCTTATTACCCTTAGCAGGTGTCCCAGGATGCTGACAGGCGTGGCTGAAGTCCAGAAGCAGGAGCAGACACGGTGAGCGTCCAGCTGCTAGGTGCAGAACAACGCGAAGCACGTGTGGCTGTTCGGGTGGGGTTTAAATAGCTTTGGAAGAAGTTCCAGGTATGTATTCTTCCACCGATCAGGTATGTATCCTTCCCCGACCACACCCGGGTGGAAAGTAGTCCCACAGGTAAAGTAGTCCCATTCAGGCCTCAAGAGGGCCTGGATGTAGCAGCATGGTCTGCATCAGGTAAGTGCACACTAAAACACTTGAACACATGTCCAGCTTTATGAGCCTGGCGCCTAAGGCGCCAGGACTGGGGTCCAACATGAGCCTGGCGCCTAAGGTGCCAGGACTGCGTCCAAAGGGCCCCAGCTTGGGCCCGCTGGAACTTCCCTGGGGGGAATGATGCCTGCCTCTGAGGTTGCTGAGTCGGAACTGGCTCCTTGGAAGTAGGCATCATGACAGTACCCCCCTCTCAAGGCCCCTCCCAAGGTTGCTCCCTCCGGGGATTTTGGCTTGTTCGGAAATCTCCGGTGGAACCTTTGTATTAATCGAGGTGCGTGAACATGGTTACTAGGCTCCCACGATCTCTCGTGAGGTCCATATCCCTTGCAGTCAACAAGATAGAAGAGTTTCGACTTTAACACCTTTGAGTCTAAAATGTCTTTAACTTCGAGTTCTAATTCCCCTTCAATTTGAACTGGGTCTGGAGGCTTGGACAGTCGGGTTCCTGGTTGTACTGGCTTCAAAAGTGACGCATGAAAAACTGGATGAATACGCATGTTGGACGGTAAATCCAGTTTAAAGGCCACTGGGTTGATTATAGCTTTGATGGGATAAGGTCCTATGAATCTGGGATTGAAGGTTCGCGGGCCCTTGAGGGGTAAGTGTTTAGTTGCTAGCCATACCTGGTCTCCTACTTGGTAAGGAGGAGTTTTACTTCGGTGCAAATCAGCGTTTTCTTTATACTTTTTCTTGGCTTGCTGTAAATGAGTTGCAGCTTCTTTGAAGGCTCGGGTTATTGTGGAATGCAGATGATTTACTGCGGGCATTTCCAGGGTCAGAGGTGGATCTAGGTCAGAGGTCCGAGGATGGTGACCATACAAAGTATAAAAATGAGTTTGTCCGGTTCCAGAATGCACTGAATTTTTGTATGCATATTCTGCGATCCAAAGGATGTCTTTCCAATTCAACTCGGATTGGTGTAACATGCACCGAAGATATTGCTCGAGAGTCTGATTGGTTCTCTCGGTTTGTCCGTCGGTCTGGGGGTGGTGGCTGGTGGATAACCGCACATCTATTTGTGCTAGTTGACAACACTTCTTCCAAAAATGGGAGACAAACTGACTTCCACGATCCGAGACTAATATGGAAGGGAAACCATGTATGCGAACTATATTCTCCAGAAATGCCTTGGCCAAGGTGGAAGCTGAAGGCAACCCTTTTAAAGGGATAAAGTGGGCCATTTTGGAGAATAGATCCACAATTACAAGGATAGTGTTGTAACCACCACAAAGAGGCAGGTCAGTTATAAAGTCCATTGACAAGGTGTGCCATGGTGCCGGTGGAATATCCAAGGGTTGAAGTAGGCCGGCTGGCCTTTTCTTTTGACCCTTGTTTTGGGCGCAAATTCCGCAAGACAACACAAAAGACTTTATGTCTCTTCTCCAAGAAGGCCACCAGAAGTGGCGTTTGATTTTTTCCTCCGTTTTAGCGATACCAGGGTGTCCTTCCATTAATGATTCATGATGATGGGCAATAACAAGTTCCTGCAATTCTTTACTTGGCAGAAACAACCGCTCCTGGAAGTAGGGTAAATCATCCTTAACGGTGTAATGAGGATCCTTTTGACTCCATTCCAGTAAGGCTGAAGAGTCTAGAAGTTGTTTTACTTGCGTTTGGATATCCTCAATAGTTTGCAATGAAGTTAAGCCTAAGATTCTTTGTTCAGGTATGATTGGCACAGGTTCTAAACTCGAATTGGGTTCTTCCATGCCAATCCGGATAAGGCGTCTGCTTTACCATTCTTGCAGCCAGGGCGATAGGTAATTACAAAATCAAATTCCGCAAAGAATAGAGCCCATCGGAGTTGTCGTGAAGATTGAGCTCTGGCCGTCTTTAAATACTGCAAATTTCTGTGGTCCGTAATTACGGTGATGATGTGTCTGGCCCCGAGAAGGTAGTGACGCCAAGCCTTGAAAGCAGATTTAATAGCCAGTAACTCTTTGTCGGTAATTGCGTAGTTGATTTCAGGAGGAGAGAATTTTCTGGACCAAAAGGCCACAGGGTGTAGTTGGTTGGTTTCTGGGTCTCTTTGCGACAGGACAGCTCCCATGGCCGAACTGGATGCGTCGGTTTCCACAATGTAAGGGAGATCTGGGTGCGGGTGCCTCAATACAGGGGCAGAGGATAACGATTCCTAATCGTTATTTGGTTTAGGGCGCGATAGTCTATACATGTTCTAAGGTCGCCCTCTTTTTTCGGCACGAAGAACAAAGCTGAAGAGACAGGAGACTTGGACGGGCGAATAAAACCATTGGCTAGGTACTGATCTAAATACTGACGCAAATGCAGATTCTCAGGTTCCGTAAGAGCATAAATCCTACTACAAGGTAGTTGAGCATTGGGTACCAGATCGATTTGGCAATCATAAGATCGATGGGGAGGTAACGTGTTAGCCTGTTCTTTCTGAAAAACGTCTTGGAATTCTTGGTATTCAGACGGTAGCTGTACAGAGGTGGAAGTTGCTGAGGCTAAACCCATAGCTGAATTTCTTGGATAACAAGTTGGTTCACAATCAGGAAAACTTATCTTCTTTGCTCGCCAGTGTATTCTTGGATTATGTGTTTCTAACCAAGGAATTCCAAGAATTACTTGAAATTGTGGGGCCTTGATCACATCAAACACAATTGCTTCCCGATGTCCATCCTGACCCACCAGTGTCAATTCAACAGTGGAATGCGCTACAGGCCCTGAGGCTATTTCGGTTCCATCTACTGTAGTAATGACATCTTGGGTTACTTTCGGGCGGAGAGGGAGCTTAATCCTGGAAGCCAATTCACGGTCTACGTAATTTCCAATAGCTCCACTGTCGATGTATGCTTTTATAGCATGCAACTGCTGAGGCTGTTTTGGGTCCACGACCACCATTGGCATGACAAAATGCGAGGTCAAAGAGTTTGTTTTCAAGCTCAGCAAGCGGACCCCTACGCTTGTCGGGCTAGGTCATTTCCCGAATCAGGTGTCAATAAATCGTTATCAGTGACTCCAACCACCTTCTTAGGTGGTTTAACCGGACAATTTCGAAGAAAGTGACCGGAAGCCCCGCAATACAGACAAAGTTGCATTTGCCGCCTTCTCTCCCGTTCCTTCTGCGTTAATGGTCCTTTACCACCGCCGATTTGCATAGGTTCGGATACATCGGCACTCTTGGAGTTAGTGTGGGTTTTGATCGGTACTCGGGTTTCATACTTGAACCGATCTGCTTTTCTATTTTGAAGTCTGTGATCAAGTTAAACCACAAAGTCTATGTAGTCTGCGCAGACCTGGGGTGGATTTACTATCTGAGCTAGAACATCTTTAAGCTCTCCGTGCAGGCCTCGATGAAACAATGTGATCCTTTTATTTTCTGGCCATCCAGTTTCCACAACCAGTCTATTAAAGGTGGCAAAGTAGGACAGGAGATCTTGATTACCTTTTCGTAAGGATAGCAGTTCGTTATCAAGGGCCTGTCCTTGAGAGTGTCGAGCAAACAATCTTTCCATGCTGGCCTGAAAGCTCTGAAAATCCTGCAGAATGGGATCATCCTGATTTACCAATGGAATAGACCAATCGGCAGCACTGCCACTGAGGTAAGATAGTATAAAGGCTACCATGGTTTGGTCGTTAGGGAAGGCCTCTGGTCTGCATAGAAAGTGTAAACGACATTGGTTCATAAAGACGGCATATTTCTTGCGATCCCCCGCAAAACGTTCAGGCGGGGCCAAAGGCATGTGTCCAGGTAGATTGATTTGTACCGGGTTATTCAATCCCATTGATGTGGAAGTACCACCGGAATTCGGTAAAGGAGTGTGCCCTGCCTGGGCCTGCAATAACCTTTTGGCCAGGTCATCTGTTCTTTCCTTGGATAGGATCAGTTCTCTTTTGAGAGCGTTAGTCTCCTGGCGGGCTGAGTGCACCTCTGCCCGTAATTCCCCCAAAAGCTGGGCCAGGTGGTCAGTCTCGGAAGTCTCCATAGCGCCCGGGTGGGAAATTGTGGGTAGGCTTCGCGTTCTGTCACGCTCACCTGATTCCCACGGGGCGCTGGCCTGGTTTCGAGTGCTGATGCCTCTTCAATGGTGAAGCGCAGGGCTCTGAAGATGGATAGGACGGGCCCCTCAACTCTGGCTAATCTGGCTCGCAGGAATATCCTCCTGTACGTGAAAAGGGAGTATTACAATCGCGGAATAATGCTCGAGCCTCCCACTTCCTTCCTACCCTCCTCGATACCCTTCCACGATTCCCCGTGAAGTCTCACCTTAGGGTCTGAAAGGACAAGCTCTCCATCCTGCTTCTGACGCAGGGGCGCGTTGAACCCAGTTACTTCACTGGATTGAGGTTGGATGGGAGTTCAGGTTAGCTTGATTATACTGGTAAGGCGCTGTAAAAGTTCTGTTGCAAGTTCAAAAGTTCAAGCTTTAAATAATAATGTTCATTGTCTTTTTTCAGATGATGAATGAAGATTCCTTTGGAGACTTCTTGCAACAAAGCGCTAATGTTGATGTCTTTTCCCCATAGGGGCCGGGGTTCGGAATGCCAGAGATATGGCGCCGACCCGAAGTGAAACGTGCAGTTCCAGTAAAGATCTGGTAAGTCCTACATGAGCGCTCAGGTAATGTTTTTGCATTCGCTCATCTAATGTCTTTGTCTTTTTTCCCCATAGGGGCCGTGGTCCGGAAAATGCTTGGAAGCAGCAAGACCCGAAATGAAATGGGAATGACCCAACAGGTAAGTCTTAGAAGGAAACTGAGCTTTTCCTATTCCCTTCCTTCTCTCACCTTGTGTTCTTGTCTTTTTCTCTCTAGGCTCTGGGAAGTGGCTGCGGATCCGGATGATCGCTGCTGAAGATGGAGGCGCCCAAGAAAGGTGAGTGAAATGCAGCGCTGCAGCGATCGGAGCGAAATGCTTTAACAAATGATGTCTTCCTTTTCAGGATCGTCGGTGAAATGTCTCCGTGATGCAGGTTTAGCAGGTAAGCCTTCTTCCTCCCCAATTCTCTTCTTATTACCCTTAGCTGGTGTCCCAGGATGCTGACAGGCGTGGCTGAAGTCCAGAAGCAGGAGCAGACACGGTGAGCGTCCAGCTGCTAGGTGCAGAACAACGCGAAAGCACGTGTGGCTGTTCGGGTGGGGTTTAAATAGCTTTGGAAGAAGTTCCAGGTATGTATCCTTCCACCGATCAAGTATGTATCCTTCCCCGACCACACCCGGGTGGAAAGTAGTCCCACAGGTAAAGTAGTCCCATTCAGGCCTCAAGAGGGCCTGGATGTAGCAGCATGGTCTGCATCAGGTAAGTGCACACTAAAACACTTGAACACATGTCCAGCTTTATGAGCCTGGCGCCTAAGGCGCCAGGACTGGGCTCCAACATGAGCCTGGCGCCTAAGGCGCCAGGACTGCGTCCAAAGGGCCCCAGCTTGGGCCCGCTGGAACTTCCCTGGGGGGAATGATGCCTGCCTCTGGGGTTGCTGGGTCGGACCTGGCTCCTTGGAGGTAGGCATCATGACACCCACCTGCAACCCTTTCTCTGTCAGATGTAACATACAAAATATGGATCTGTTCAGATGTCTGCCCCAATCAACTTCGGACATTTATAGGACTGTTCTCATAAGCCCCTTGCCTTAAGTCAGAAGTCTTGAGCTGGCTCACCTCTCCCTTGAGCATTTTCTCAAACATCTCCTTTGATACTTGGAACCCGAGTCCAGAAACATTTCCACCTACATCTCATCTGTTTAAATGGAACACCATGGCCCCTTGCATGCCTGGCTTTGTACGTGGAATAGAACTTCCACGTTGTCCTCCCCAGTCAATTGGTCATCTTTCACCAGGTGTATACTTTCCGTTGCACCTCATTTGCCCATGCAGTTGGAATTGCTCTTCCCCACACATTTTGAAGCTGCGATGAGTGGGGGACACTGCTTTGCATTTACAAGGTGCCTCTTTCACGTTTACACCTGTAAGCACCACTTCGGTGCATGCCATTGGAAGGGCTTGGTAATTCTTGCTTGGAATCATCCTGTTTCCCATACTCGGCCTTGATGTGGCTATTATTGCAAACTTCGCCTCTTGCATCCACACCTCTTCCTCCTGCACCGCACCACCCATGCTCACAATCTATATGCACACATGTGACATCTACACAGTGTGTGCACTGGTAATGGTCCCCTGTAATTGGCCAAGCAGTCCTTCTTGCACCTTCTCATTTGACTATGCATGAGCACCTGGCCTCTGATGTATTCATACTGCATCTAAGTCAAGTTGTCCTGGGAAATCATTAGCCTTAAAGTGACCCTATAGTTACCTATCATCTCTCCCTTCACATTTTTTCCCAAAAAGAAATAGTACCTCTTCAACACCACATTTCCCGTATTACCTCAGTGCCCTGTCAACCTAGCACCCCCTTAGAGTGGGGTCTGGCAGATACCTGAAGATTTGCAGTCCCCTCTCCCTAGGCAAGGCAACAATTATCATTGTTGAATCTACCAGCAGTGGCTCATATGCTTGGAAGGATTCAAGGCACTGTTGCTCATGTACTATTTATTTTTAAATTTCTTTATTAGCATTTTGTCATATATACATGAGCGTACTGATATTTGTTCATGAGAAACAATAGGAAAAAGATGAGAGGAAGGAGAAGAAAAAGGTACGAAAAGTAACATAAACAACAATAACTGTCTCCATGCATTGACTGTGCATCCCAGTATGAGCTGTCCCAACTCAGGAGGGGCTTGCTGGGGAGCAGGGGAGATAGGGTGGGGCTTCAGGCAGCCTTCCGAGGTATTCCTGCTCGGGTGTTCGCATGGTTAGTGAGTTGTCGTTGCGGTCTTGTGGGGACACTCATGGGGGCTTATCATCTGAGGGGTGGAACATGGTGCATGTCAGTTCCTTCCATGCGTCCAAGGCCCTGCTTGTGTAGTCTGTGGACCTGGCAACGCTTTCTTCCCAGGCTTTAGTTTCCGCGCCCACCCATCGTTCCAGCTCTTTGAACCATGTGTTATACTGTGGGCCAGTGGGGCGTTTCCAGGCCATCGCTATTGTCCTTTTGATTAGCACACACGCTATGTCCATGAGTTTCATTGTGTGTTTAGATTTGGCCAGCCTGGGGTAGGTTCCTAGCAGGCATGTGCTGGGGACCATTTGTATCTCGTCACGCCCGCCTTTGTGCTGGCGTGCTCCACTCTCACCCAAATGTTTTGTACCTTTGTGCATGCCCATAACATGTGGAACAGATCTGCGTCATCCCTGTTACACCACACGCAGCTAGGTGGTGTCTGCTCATTAAACTTCGCTATTTTGTGCGGGGTTAGATACGTGTTGTACAGTACGTTCAGCTGTATGAGGCGGAACCTGGAGCACCCTGTCCCATTCTTTGTCGGTCAGCTCCGTTCCCAGATCCTCCTCCCACTTAGTCCGCAGCGAGATGCTGCGGGGGTTTGGGATGTCGTTCAGCTGGCCATATATTCGGGACACTGGCCTACCGCCTTCCCACAGGTTGTATAGCAGCGTGACTAGGGGATCTGCTTCAGGTTCTTCCGTCCAGGTCAGCCACTTGGTCCGTGCTGTCTCGCGGATCCTGTGGTACCACAGGAACTGGCCGATTGGCATGTCTTCCTCCTCCCGTAGTGAGGCGAACTCCTGGAAAGTACCCCCTGTATGCAGGTCCCCCCAGGTGTATACCCCTATTCTCTCCCAGAGTCTGATGTTACTTAGCTCTGCGTTGGATGTGCTTATGTCTGCCAGCAGTGGGATAACTGGTGAGTATGGGTGTTTCATGTGTAAGAGTGTTCTGGTCCTATGCCATATTTTCTGGAGCTGTCGGGGCGCCCAAATGAGTTCCTTTAATTGTATTGGGGAGACTATTTGTCGTAGCAGGATCGTTTCAGACGTGGTATCATCAGCCAGCCACTCGGTTATATAGCTGAGCAGTGCCGCTAAATAATATTTCTCCAAGTGTGGCAGTTGTATCCCCCCTTGTCTGTATGGCAGGACCAATGTGGAGAGTGCAATTCTGTGCCTGTTTTCCCCCCATAGAAAGTCGCGTAACAGTGTGTCTATCAGGCGAAAGAAGGGGGCATTGGTGTAGTAATGCACATGCTGGAACCCATATAGGAATCTGGGAAGGACAATCATTTTGATGATTGATGCCCTTCCCATCATGGATAAGGGGAACTTGGACCAGAATCCAATCGATCTGTGCAGAGCGGGGAGCGTTGCCTTGGTATTATTCTCGTGCATTAGCGTGGGGGTGTGCAGGATGTTGACCCCTAAGTAACAGAACGATTCAGTTTGCCATTGTATTCCCACTGAAGGGAGGTGTGCAGCGTTCCGTCCTCTCAGGTCTGCTAGGGGGAACAGGCAAGATTTGTGTCTGCTGAACTGTATCCCAGAGACTCTGGTGTAGTTGTCCAGGACCTCCAGTATGGTTGGGACATTCAGGTGCGGGTCTCTGATGTACAGGAGTACGTCGTCCGCATATAGGGAAATTATGTGGTCTTGCCCCCCCCACCCTTATACCTGCATCAAAAAATAGCTTTCTGAAAATAATTGCAATGGGTTCCAGTCCCAGGATATAAAGCATGGGTGACAGCAGACAGCCCTGTCTGGTTCCTCTTTCTATATCCCATGCTGCAGAGATGTGTTTCCCGGTCTTCACTCGCCCTCGTGGCTTTGTGTAAAGCACTCTTACCCACCTAATGAACCCCTGTCCAAATCCGAACCGTTCTAGGACCATTATCAGCCACTCCCAATAAATAGAATCGAAAGCCTTAATGCCGTCCAGTGACAGCAATGCGTATGAGCCTTCTTTCTGATTAGTCTGATCTATCATGTGCTGGAGCCTGCGTAGGTTGAGAGAGGTGTTGCGGCCTGGTACAAAACCGCTTTGGTCAGTGTGCACTATCTCGGCTATGGTGCTGGACAATCTCGTGGCCAGGATCGTGGTGAGGATTTTGACATTGTAATTTAACATTGCGAGGGGGCGATAGGAGCCACATTCCTCCGCAGGTTTGTTGGGCTTGAGTATTGGGACCACTAGTGTCTCCCTCATACTTTCGGGTAAGACTCCCTGTTCGAATGCTTCCTGAAAGACCTTGTGCAACGTGGGTGCCAGGGTCGATTCGTAGGTCTTGTTAAATTCTGAGGGGAGCCCATCACTACCGGGCGTTTTGCATGTGGCTAGGGATTTAATTACTTCCCTTATGTCGTCTATGGCAATGTCTGCGTCTAGTGCTTCAACGTGTGCAGGTGATAGCTTGGGCAGCCCTACTTCTTCCAGTTTGTTTGTGATCTCCTCCCGGGGGACCTTGGATTCGTGGGAGTATAGCTTAGCATAAAAGTGTTTGAAGGTGTCATTAATGCTTGATTGTGTTTGGTGTAAGGTGCCCTTCTCATCAATTAGTGCTGTGGTTAGGTGTCTGGGGTGTTTCTTCCTGCATAGCCAGGCTAGCATGCGGCCAGGTTTTTCTGCTTCAGCATGTGTCTTAGCAGTTCTGGTAGTATAATCGAATTTGGCTAGTCTGCCCCAGGCCGTGTTGCATTCCCCCCTTAGCTGTCTGAGAGCGTCTTCCCCCCAGTTCCATCCAAGGGAGCAGATTCAAGCCTCTCGATTTCCTTTTCTCGGCTCCCCAGGTCTGACCTCAGGTGTCTTCTAATCCCCCCTGCTTTTGCTATAATCTCTGCGCATTAGCACCTTCAGAGCATCCCACACAGTGCCCACCCTGTCTACGGTTCCCATGTTTAGTTCTATGTAGTTCTCTATAGCGTCCCGGAGTTCCTCCCTGAAAGCCTGGTCCTTCAGGGCCTCCGTCGGCATTCTCCACATGGGAATAGGGGGTCTGGCTCCCGTATTGTTCCACTTCGCCAGCAGGGGTGAGTGGTCAGAGATGGTTCTCCCCAGGTAATGGGCTTTTTGTATTTGGAATGCGTGTTCCTTCCCAATGAGGATATAATCAAGCCTAGTGTGAAGGCTGTGTGGGGATGAAAAGTAAGAGTATCCTCTCTCCCCCGGGTGCAGTTCCTGCCAGGTGTCGGCCAGTTCCAGTCGTTCTAGCATGGCGCGGAATGCCGTTGAGGTCGCCGTCGGCCCCAACCATGGGGGGTGTAGATCTGTCAAAATTTGGATCATGTACGCAGTTAAAATCCCGCCCCCCCAAATGAAGACACTGCTTCTGTGTTGTGCAATTTTAGCGTATATCAAGTTCAGGTGGCCGGGGATATTAGTGTTGGGAAAATACGAGTTCACAACAACGCATACCTCTGTCAGCTCGATGTGGCCCTTCAATACCACAAACCTGCCCTCGGGATCCCTTTCCAGCTCCATCAGTCTGAAGGGGAGGTGACGATCAATCCAGGTGAATACTCCCCTCGCATACCTGGAGTAAGTAGCTCTGAACCCTTGTCCTCCCCAGTGGTCTTTCAGCTTCGCCATGGTCTCCTCTGTGCAGTGGGTCTCTTGTAGGAGGGCTATTCCAACCTTTTTCCTTCAGAGGTATGACCTGATTCGATTTCTGCGAAGGTAGGTGCCCAGGCCTCGCACATTCTAGGTCAGAACATTAATTCCTGTCGCCATATCCTTCCAGGGAATCGTTCCTGGGGTCTCTTTCGACCCCCGCCTTGGGTCTTTGTCGCAGCTCCCGAGCAAGTGGGGTATCGCGTCGTCCCATTGTGGCGTCTGTTCCAGCCCGCCCCCCTCCCCGGGCCTCCTGAGGTTTCTGTGTTGATATCTGGAGACTTTTCAACAGTGTTAACTTTCCTTCCAGTGAATGATAGAACTAAACCGAACAACAAAAAACTGCCTCTAGTAGTTGCTTGCAACTTGCAACGCTCAGAGGTTCCCGTGTCGTCTGGACCCTTCCACGTCATCGGGCGCGGGTGTTGTGCCAGCGTCCTGCCAACACAGGTTTCAAAGGGGTGGGCCGTATCGGGCCTCATGTGCGGTTCCTGGATCCCCGTCCGGGGTATCTGGTAGCTGCGCTGCAGCCGATTGCTTGTGCATTAAGTGATATTTACTTCTGCTTTGCGGCCATCGTTGTTGCATATATGGTTAAGGTCAGTTGTCTAGCTTCGTGTTGTCTTGTGATGACAAGTCCTGATTTAGACATTTCTTGCTTTTGCGTCTCTTAGCTTCCATTTGCATTGTGGGTTCCGTTTCATCAGCCAGGTTATTGTGCTCCAGCCACATATTTGCTGCAGCCGGGGTCTCCAGAAATGTCGCTTTTCCATTGTAGATGACTTTGAAGCGAGAAGGGTAGAGCAGCATATATTTAAGATTGAGTTTCCGCAGCCTCGCTTTTATTGGCACAAAAGAGTTTCTGGCGTGTTGCACCGCAGGGGTGTAATCTGGGTGCATTACTATCTTGGAGTTGTTTCGCGTGATCTCCCCTCCTTCCCTCGAGTATCTCAGGATCGTTTCCTTATCGCGAAAGTTTAGGATTTTCGCAATTATTGGGAGTGGGTGTGATCCTGGCGGGGGCCGTTTCTGCAGATACCCGTTCAACAGAGAATCCTTGAGTGAGTTTTTCGGCCCCAATTTCTTGTAGAAGCAGAGTCTCCACGAAATCAGTTGAATTCGGTCCCTCCGTGTCCTCTGGTACACCTAGTATGCATATGTTGCTGCGGCGGGCACGCCCTTCCACTTCTTCCGAGCGTGCTTCCAGTTGGGCTACTCTCATTTCGAGCTTCTGGACCTTCGCTTGTAGTTCAGAGGTGTTTTCAACAGTGCATTGTAGGCTGGCCTCCGCTGTGGTTACCCTTTCTGTTATCTTACGAGCATCTTGACGCATCAGCTGCATGTCCGACTTGATCTCCACGATTTTTCTGTCGATGAACGACCTGAGCGATGCTATAGCCTGGAGAACTTGTGTGTCCTTGGGGTCCTCATTGAGGATAGGTGTTTCTTCCCCCGTGGTGGCCACATTTTGTGGCTGCTTGGGCCTTGTTGCCGTGAATGAGTCCATTATGGATGTCTTAGTTTTACTTTTGGGGGGGACAGCTCTATTGTGGCCTCGCAAGTTGCTGTGTTGGTGTTGTCCCAAGTGGGGGCCCACAGTTCTCCAGCAGGTATGCCTTCTCTGTACTGGGTCTCAGAGGAGTACCGCCCCGTCCCAGGTGGGCTCAGGCATTTGTGTGCAGTGCCGCTGTGCTCAGGCGTTAGAGTTGTCCAGGTTGAGGACTCCAGGGCCCGGTCGGTTATGGATGCCCAGTTGTGTTGTGATGATCATTCAGCGTGGTTCAGCTCCCTTGGTGTGCCCTGGCCTGTATTCGGCAGTGTCCTTACAGGCCCAGCAGGCCTTCTACTGCCCCCACAAGATCTGGGGTCCCAGCAATGAGCCGGATGCTGGACTCGCGTCCCGGGTTGGTGTTGCGCAGAGGGGAGGGGGTCCTGGCCGACCCTGTTGCCCGTTGGTCTATGGGGACCTTCCTCAGACCAGTGCGCAGCCCCAGTCCGGAACCCATATCAGGGCTCGGGGTCCAGCCAAGTAGTGCGCCCTCCTCAGCGGCGCCTCGGCGTGCCTGGCCGCCAGTGCCCGTGTTGTCACAGGCCGTCAGTGTCTCTCCGGTGCCCCCTTAGCGGGCCCCTCTCTGGTCCTCCAAAGACTCTCGTGCAGGGAGCACAGTTTTAGCACCTCCGGCTGGTGGGAACCTAGATGCTGTGCAAGCCCAGGACCCCGCCAGCGAGCAATAACTTTACTTGAATCCCGCCTGCGTGCCCAGTTGGATCTCAGCGTCGCTCCACAGCTCCTTTTCCACCGCTTGCAACGCCCCACCATTCTACAGTATTTGCGCTTCTTCCGGGGTTTATGCCGCGGTCCTTGTGGTTGTGGCGGTGCTTACCTTGCAGCGCCAGCGGCAGCCATTGTCTCCGTACAGCAGTACCCGACTTGTACTCTGTCACGGGCTCATCAGGGCGTTTTGGCCCGGCATCCCCGGTTTCCGCTTTGGGTGGGTGCTAGCTTCTCTTTTCCTCTTTCAACCTCGTACTACCTCGGGCGGTCTCGCTCACTCCAGAGGTCCCCATCGCTGCGGTTCAGTCCACACTGTGTCGGGGCGACAATCGGTCCGGGTGAGACCTCCCAGAGTGCGGCGGGGTTGTCGCTTTCACTTTGCCTTCGTGGGGCACCTCGTTGCTGGCGTGCCCCTCCCCCTTCGATCCTCGGGTCTCAGTTTAGGCTGCCATATTGCTGGCCGAGGGGTCAGCTTTCCGCGGCTCCGTTCAACATGAAGCCTTCACTGATTTTCTCCGGTTCAGCAGCCGTGCCGTGGAGGAGTGCTTTATCTGCCTTCTGGTGGTATTTATGAGGCTTGGGATTGCGCGCAACTGCAATTATTTTAGGATCGCTTTGGTCGCCGGACGGAGCTCTCCCAGGACCTGCCTTCACTCCATGAGCCCAGGCCACGCCCCCCGCTGCTCATGTACTATGCTCACTTCTCCTGCCACTGGCAGGAAGGCATGGCCGAGAGGGAAGATTCTGTAAAGTTATCAGGAGCCGCCCTGGGTTTTGGGGGGCGCAGTGATTCTATCGGGCCGTCGGCTCTTCTCATCTGGAGCCAAGGACGGCTGAAGTGGCAGGCGCAAGTTATTTTGGCCTGCAGGGACTGTCAGCAGGCAGATAAGGCGGCATGTGAAATTCTGCATGAAGTAGCAGAAAAAGGTGGTTCTGAGACAGGGGAGATGATCGTTCGCAAGCTGGCCTTGGCTTCTAATAGCTCTGTAAATCGATTCTGCCATTGGATAATTCAGGATGAACCAAGACTGGATGTGTTGATCAACAATTCAGGGATATTTCAGTGCCTGTACATGAAGACTGAAGATGGTTTTGGAAAGCAGTTTGGCATTAACCACTTGGGCCATTTCGTACTCACACACCTCCTCCTTGGTCACTAAAAATGCTGTGTACCAAGTCAAATGTTTGTAGTTTCCTCCAAACTTTACAAATATGGAGGGATTAACTTTAATGACTTGAACAGCAAAATAAGCTACAATAATAAACAAGTTATCAATGGTTAGTTTGGTTCACAGTTCCCCTAGCTTGAGTGTGCAGTGCTGGTCTCAGCCTTTGCCTTCAGTTCATTGTCATGGAAAATTAAGTATCAATCCTGTCAAGGCGTGGGGTAGGCCTCAGGCACTACAAGTGGCGTACTACAATATGCGCAGACACGGAGCGATGCACTTCACGTCTTACTTTATTGAACTCCAACATATTCTGCCCCACCTCCCTTCACCCGTCACATTCCGGTCCCCCGCGTCACTTCCCCTTAGCCCAACCACCCGCCTACCATAACCATGGAAAATTCAACGTGACACGGGGACCAATGAAGTCTGAAATCAGGTGGCCCAGCTGTCCTCCCCTCACCTGCTATCCTCTGCCCTCTCATCACAGTCAGCACTCAGTGGGGATTTCTTTCGCTGCCAGTTGCCCTAATCTTACAAGACCAGGCAGGTCCCAGGCCAAGTAAACATGCATGATTGGACAGATGAGGCCTCTGTCTGCCGCTTGCCTTCGGAGAATGCTCGTAGCTACCTTCCTTCAACACAGGACAGTAGAAGCTTGTGAAACTGGTACTGTGGCTGGGCCAGCACACTGTAAGAGCATGAGCTTTTATGGTGTAATTGTTATCCACTGCACAATGCACAGGCACCACAGCCACAGCTCCGTGACCCTCACGGAGTTGTAGTCAGGGGGCAACTAAACTAAAACTTTGGGCGTAATTACCCTTCAAATGTTGTGAGAGGGGCTAACTTCAGAGATTGTGGGGGGCAAACTTAATTGTGTGGTGGCGTTCTCCGCTAAGGTATTATATTTGTGGGAGTGGTGTCAAGTTAGCAGCAATTTGTGTAATTTAAAGCACATCAGGCCACTCACACTGCCTCTAAACATGATGGAATTGGGGAACAAAATGCAAATTTCTAGACACGATTTTAGTTAATCATAACAACTAGAAATTCATCTTCTCTACTTCCATTCTATAATTTCTACCAACATACTTGTTTTCTCCTATGCTTCTTGAGAGACCATGTCAATGGTCCCTTTAGCTAGGTTTATTCTTGAGATCTATTTGATGATGCTTCAAGGCTGTTTTTGCAAAGGACATTCAAAATATCTTATGCTTTGCAGTTCTATCAAAGAAGCAAGAACACCTAGTTCTCCAGGTATGCCTAAGTTTTTTCAAAATTAGACAATTGCACTGCCTACTGGACTTGGCATGTCTATGATGCAGACCTTCTGGCAGTGGGTAATATAAAGGAGACCACTTTTTCAATAGTATGACACTGAGCTAATCCTTGGAGATTGTGTGCCATTGCCCTCAAGGTAGATGCTCAATGTTCACACATGATTTTGCTTGTACAGAGTTTATATACTTTCACATACGTCCTTTGTGACATCATCCAACATGGCATTTTATAAAACCTATAGCCGGGAGGCATTGGATTAGAGCAACGTATCTACTTATAGAATTATATGAGTTAATATCTCATTGGATGACCCTTGTCTGTAGGACACGCCCTGAGCTGCTTCTACGTATGTCACATACATATAGCTGAAAATATGGTAGCAGGCTAATAACTGCAACATTGTGTATGAAAGTGCATGGCAGGCCTTTTGATTGGTTGGTAACCCTATCCAACCTTGGACTTTCGGCTCCTTAGTTGCACGTAACCAGATCAAAACCTAGGTGTTCAAGCTGCACCAACTTATTCTTTATTTTCCCAATTTCCCATCCTTAGCCACGGTCTATCGTTTGTAGTCGACCTCGTAGTCTGCTCACTGTTCTAGGACATTCGAGGGAGTGTGAGCACACCACTATCTTAACTCAAGCTCTAATGTATAGTCTTTGTTTTGAATTCTTCATCACATGTTAGGAGACCACAGTTTTGTCAATTTCAGCCTCTTAATTACTGCGATTTGATTTTATTAAACAGGGTGTCATTATCCCTTCTAGCCTGTACAGACTTGCTCACTCCACCTCACATAGGCTTTTGCCTTCGTATTTGTACATTTGCAAATGTCCTTGTCCCTCCTAATCTTAGCAGAAATATATCTGACGCACATGGTCTGTTAATTCGACTCTTGTGCCTTGCACCCATCTGTCCAACTAGCATCCTTGACTCCAGGCCAAAGTACTCCTTTATTCTTCACACAAAAACAGCTTCTTCATCAGTTCTTCAATTTGAAATCCCAGGTTCATATTTTGAGGTAGCTGGGTTTATTCTTCAACACAGGCCGTCATCTATTTTCTTCCAATGGCCGGCCTAAATCTTGATTATGTACCTCTCTTGAGCAAGCTTCTATATGCTTTTTCTACCTTGCGTTACAGCGTATTTAAAGTTATTGGTCAGAAAGTTACTTCATCTTCTTATTTGCATGATTACTTCATTTTTAGGTATATGTTTCTCTTTGTGCTTTAGTTACATCATCAGTCTTAAATATTTTCATATCGGTTTAACATAGGTTTATATATCTTCGTCATGAAATCATTCTGTTGTCGTCAGACTTTTATTTAGCGTTCATACATAATTCCCATAGTCGCATTCTGGCACTTTGGCAGTTGGCAGCCTTCTTGGTAACTTCCTTCCACTGTCTCAACGTGAGGGTATCTTCTGAATGGCTGTCTGAGTGCATATCGTCTTTCATACTATCGACGCAGTATGGGCATGCTGCATAAACTCATGCATGGGTTCCCAATTGTAGCTGTTCATCTGCTACTCTCATAACAAGGTGGCTAGGGGGTGGGGACTAGAGAAGAGGCATCCACCTGCTCCTCTAGATTCCCCCCTCTGGTCGAATATCATACCATACCCTTATTTTCTTATCCATCCGCAATCCCTGCTTCATCTTCTATCTTCTCATGATATTTTAGTTTCTTTGGGACCCATATCTTCATCACCCCCCTCAGGTGACACGCATTCTTTATGTGTTCATCAACACTCCAGGTCATATATCGACAATCCCCTGCTGGTGAACAGAATATCCATCGTCCCACATATATCTTCCAATCTTTGGGATAGTAAAATCGTGTTCCTGGATGTGCAGGAGAACTCTTCTTGATGATTTCTCGAGTACTCTATTCAGTCTGCATTTTCTCTCCAGTGCCACTGTTAATGTCAATTATTATCTTCATTCCAATAGCTTTCTTGGCTGTTTTTTGGCATTGTCCCAAGATGATTCTTAAGAGACAGAATCCTAGCAACACTAACACTAGTATTGCTCCAAGTAATTTAAAAGCATTCGCCAACCAAGATGAAATCCATGAAAACAGAAATGAGAACCAATAATTTCCTGCCATCTCATCAGCTTCGTCTTTCATTTTTGTATGCAGGGTTGTTAGCATCGTTATTGCTTCTGTCAGGGTTCCATTTTCTCCATCATGGGATGGTATACATGTACAGTAAAATGGCCCGACTTTGGCAATGACGCCTCCTTCCATTGCTGTTATCAGATCCAGAACATACCTGTTCTGGAGGGTCATCAGCCTGATGGCTCTCAATTCTTCTTTTATTGCATTGAATCCTTGCAGTATTTGTCTGCAGCAATTCCCACCTACTGATATGCATCCACTTGGCATTTACTGCATCTTTGAATTCCGGTGTAAATATAGATGTCATTTGATGGTGGTCTTGCTGAATAATTTGTGTTAATCAGGAATGTCTTCATAAGTCTTTATTGATTTTGATGAGAAATAATTCTATCTTTTTAGTCGATGAAGATGATCTGTTCTGTTGTATTCATTCATTTTTGGGAACTCCTCAATATGGAGGTCACTTTGGGGAATCACCAGCGCTGGGACGTGCACATTTACAATGGAGCACAGTCCTTCCCAATCATTAGGGAACTGCATGTAAGCTATGGATCCACAGACCCACTATTGATCCATTAGTACTGCAGTTCCTCTATTTATTCCTGGCACTTCAATTATTTCTCCACAATCTTTATTCCTTCCAACATAGACCTTGCCATCATTCTTGAGCAGGTTATTGCGTTCTTTAATTGTAATATAAGCACTGGTCCTGCTTCGTTATGAACCTGGGTCAGTAGTTTTGCATACTTGGCCCATGATTCCAAGCATTCATCATTCACCTTTTGCACCTTGTGGACTGTTTCCTTCTTCATAAAGTGTTCAGGGCATGATATTAGTCCATCTTCCCATCCATTACTGGTTTCTACACACCCATACACCAACAGCTGTGCTCTCGCCCAGCATCCTATCCTGCCTCTTCTGATCTTTCAGTCAAGTCTGAGCAGCTCATTCTTTTCATTTCCACAGTTTGTATTTTCTCTCCATACCAGGATGGATACATACTTTTTTTGTTTGTGCATCCTAGTCCAGTCTCCATTCTTTTTGTCTTCACGTATGTGTCTTCGTATGGAAAAGTATGTCTGGATCGCCATCTCAGAGTTGCCCATTGCCTTCTAATTGTCCTCTGGTGGTACATGCTGCCAGATAACTGAGACATTTGACATTGTGTAAAGAGATTTCTCTTGCAATAAATGTTCTTTCATCATTCATAGCATACAGTATTAATGAGCAGACATAACTCTCTTCCAATGTTCTTTCTCCCACCTCTTTCATGTGCTGGTACCCTAAATTATTAGCTAGATGAGTCAATTTATCTAAGCATGTACGTAAATTGGCTTCCGTAGCATCTCTCTTTATTTTAGAAAAATGTCTTTTAATATCAGGAATCAGTGGGGTTTCTGGACTCTTACTAGGGACAATGGGGATAACGGGAACAATGGGAGATGTCTTGTTTTCTTTTTCCTCACTGATTATAATGTATGTGAATGGTAACGTAATAAGGATAGCTGTTAAAATAAAAATACCACAAAAAGCTGCAATAATTATTCTACGTATAGTACATCTTTTTCGTGGAGCTACAGTTCTTACCCCTTGGAACATTTCCATTTCTCTGATTATGTTTGACATATATCCAAATGTGCAAATTATTGATGATTTAGGAATTTATAGCAGAAACTGTAATATAATCTCTAATATAATTCTTAAAACAATAGTGTTCTTTTTAGTATTTCCAAGAAACTGCACTATATCCGTATGTCTTCTTAGCAAAGCTGGGTAAGACTGTAATATGTATGAAAAGGCTGCAAGTAAGAACAGGTGTACAATGGGTATCATAAGAAAATGCAGTATTCTCCCTTTCTACTGCTTCTGTACCATTGTCTTTTTGCTAGTCTAGGGAAGGTGTTCCAAGATCACTGCAAGTCCATCAGTCCTTAAGAAACCCTAATCTAAAGGTTTTGCCTCTTCTTCCTTTATCTTGTCTTGATTTGTGGTCCTGGATCTTGGCTGGAGGATTTGCTGAAATTCACTTGCTTCAGTAGGGGTGTCTGCAGGAAAGGTCAAGGTTTCTCCTTTGTATGGTTTGACGTCATGTAGGTGTATCCACGCTCTTCTACCTTTTAACTTTACCATCGTAGGGCTTACTTCCTCTACTTTGCGAGGACCTTCAAAACAAGGCGTACTTCAGGTACGCACAAATGTACGCACCAGCACCTGGTCCCCTGGGTATAAACTAAAGGGCTTGAGCATCTCTTCCAAATCAATGGGCTGATTGTCTTTTTTATTTTCACTTGACCCCTCCTGTCGGTTCTGGAGCTGTTGGGACATAAAAGAAACACTTCCAGTCATTGTTTTTAAAAAATCATGCATTTCATCACCTAAAGCCTTCGTTACACTATTGGCATCTGTATTTACCCTTGTTGGGGGAGTGAAAGGAGTTCTCATGCAGCGTCGATGGTGATATGAGCCTGGATGGTTCTGCAGCGCATATAGCGCAAGGGGTAGGAAATGAAGCCATCCCTTCTTTAAAGTGGCTTTTAATTTTGCTATCCTTTCTTTCAAAAGGCCATTTAATTTCTCACAAAACCTGTTTGCTTGTGGGTGATAAGCTTAAGCAAAGTTGTGTTTAATGCCTAATAGCAGAACTATATTTTCAAATAGCTCATTTACAAAGTGCGGTCCATTATTGGATCGCAAAACTTTGCACACACCCCATCTTGGAAATACTTCATGCACAGTGAACCTGATGGCACACGCAGCATCAGGGTGCCTGCATGGACACACCTTGATCCATCTTGAAAAGGGACATACTACAACTAACATGTACCTATAACCATTGCAAGACTGCAGCATATCTACATAATCGTGTCAAGATGCTGGAATGGTCTATTTGGTCTTGGAATGACTCCTGTCACTGTTCGTAAAGTGTGTTCTGAAGTACATTTCTGGCACACAATACAGTTTATAATGAACTGTGCCAAATGTTCATATAGATTTGGTACACACCATTGTTCTGCAATAGTAGCAGCTAGACTCTCACAAGTCACGTGTGCTGGGTAGTGTAGTTGTTCCAACGCTACCCTCAATAATGCTGGAGGCATAAATGACTTTCCAGTGCTGTCCTCTTTTTCTTCCTTTCTTTCTTCTTGCGATGCATATTAAAATCCTTCCTTAACCCACATGCATCACCCTGTTGCCTGCCTCATATTTTTTACTTCACTCTTAAATGTGGGTTGGTAATAGGCTGCTTTTTTGGCCTCTAAATCTGCAGCTTTATTTCTGGAAGAGATTAAATCTGTTCATTTAAATGGGCTGTGCATTTTACAATTGCTAGGGTCTCTGGGAAACTCAACACTTCAATAAGTTTTTCTAATAATCCTGCATCTTGCACTGGAGTGCCGTCTGCATGGAGGGAACCCCTCCTTTTCCAACATGACAAGTATGCATGTACAGTTGACGTCACATAAGCGGAGTCAGAGTTCACCGTCACTTCATCATCCTCAAAGCTCCGCAGTGCATCAATAAGCGCAGTGAATTCTGCAGCCTGTGCTGCATAATTTTGGGACAATCTCTTACTAATCATTACCTCAAATGTACCCTCTCGGTTCAGCTTTACCACTGCCGATCCTGAATGTCTAACCCCACTCTTCTGCTCAATTCTGGATGATCCATCAATGAAAACCACTCCTCCCCTCCCTAGAGCATTTTCTCTAACTTGGGGAATATAAACATAACACTCGGTATATGTTGTACAATCATGCATATCATCATCTTCATCCACTGGTTCAGCTATAAACTTGGCTGGATTCACTGTGCTACACCTGACAATTTGAAATGCAGGGTTTGAGATGATTACCACATATTATGATGCTCTTTCTGTGGTCAATGTGCTTTTGGGTTTCTCCAAAATTACAAATAATGATGTTCCACGAATAACTTTACCGAGTACCGCATGGTTATGCTTTAGGCTTTTACGATTGCAAAGGCATCTGCTGCCAACAATTGCTCACAGGGATAATGTCCTTTCATTACTGGATCTAAGATCACAGTATAATAAGCCAATGGTTTATGACCATGTCCTAATGTTGTTTTCTGTGTGAGCACTGCTGTCATGACTTCTCCGTTTGAATGAGAGAATAACTACAATTCTTCACTATAATTTGGAATCCCTAACACATGGGATGTGCTTATCGTCTTTTCAATTAATAAAACCTTTCAGTCATCTCTTCTGTCCATATTAATTTCTTTTTAGTTATCTGTGCCTCTTTAGGTCTTTTTAAAATTGGTTGAATATATGTACTCTAATCAAACACCCAGGCCTTGCAATAATTGCATAGGTCTAAAAATGGTTGCATTTGTCTAAATGTTTTTGGCTGTTCAGTCCTCTTAATAGCCTCTGCTCTTACAGGTGTCACTTTTCTTCCTTCGTGTGAGATCAACTGCCCTATATACATTACTTCTTCTTGGCAATATTGTAATTTCTCCTTATCCACTTTGTACTCTTTCTCTGCCAATATAGGCATAGGTCTGACAGAGTCTTCTCTGCATCTTTCACTGCACACTAAAATGTCATCAACATATTGAATTATGATGCTTTCAAGTTGAACATTACCCAAGTCCATCTGAAGGACTCTATTAAAAATGTATGGATACTCACAGTACCCCTGAGGCAAACAAGTATGTTTCAGTCATATTGTTCTAAATGAAAAGGAAGTCAAGTCTTGTGAGTCTTCATGACAGGATATTACACAAGATGGTTGAAGGATTTGGAACTAAAGGAAATTCTGATTCAACTATATTTTTAGGGGTCTCAAGTCCTGGATGAATCTCCACGTAGCCCCCTGTTCATTTTTTGACAGGGTACACAGCCGTGTTTCATAGGCAATCAGATGATACCAAAATGCCTTGTTTCATTAAAGCGGATATGGTTTTGAATATACCTCCATCTGCTTCTCAAGACATGGGAAACTGTTTTGCACATGGCAGAATTGAACCTTGTTTGAGCTTTATGTTTACCGCTCCCATCCTTTCAGTAAACCCATGTCATATGGACTTGTAGTCCATAAGATACTTGGTACTTTTTCCAAGCCTTCCTGAAAAAATAGCAGTTTCTTTTTTTACCAATGCCATCCTCTGCAGTATCTCTACATTTTCTACTTTAATCCAATAAGTACGATTTTATGAAAAATACTACCTCCTCCTTCGAATAGTCAAATCTGTCAACTATATCCTTCATCGAGGGCTATCACTGTTCTCTATCCCCATCCCTCATCGTCTGTCCCATGAAGTATCTCCCTGAATTCTCTTACTATTGTTGCTTATAGTTCCAAAGGGATCATTTGCCCTTCCTCGTCATTCATAGGAATCTCTGGCCTGAACAAAAACTTGTCAGGTATCCTCAATAGCTTGCCGATCAATTTAGGCAACAACGATAATAAGATGGTCACTCGAAACAAAAAACACATCCTCATCTAGAGGTACTCCTCGTAGGGCTTTCTTTCCTGTAAATGCTAATATGAGCGCCCTCACATTTGCATAATGTATTCCTGGAGTAGAATACACTATCCCTTTGTCAGTAAAAGATATTGGGCCTCATTGTGAGTATGCCGGTCTGGTAACAACGGTGCCGGTAAGCTACTGGCACTGTTGTTACCGGACCAGCACCAGCACTGTTATCAATGGTGCCTGTGCTTCCGTCCTCCCTATTCCCATTGAGTCCTTTGGGACTCGAATGGGAATGGGGAGTCATTTTTTCTGGCGCATGGCAATGGGGAATTACCGGGACTGCTGGGGCTGTAATGCCCCATTGCCAGGCGCCGGTAAAAAAATGACTCCGGCAGCAGCCATGCCACTTTTACTAGCACAGCTACCACCAGAGTCGTAATGAGACCCCTTATCATGTTAAGTTTCATCATGAAATCACACCCTAGTATGTTTACCGGGTTTGTCTAGTGTATAATAATGGCATACACATGCCGTGTTCACCTATAGAGATTGATAATTCGTCTGTAAATGTAACTAAATTCATTTAATTTCCCCACAAAATCCCTGCGCATTCATGACAACCCCTGACGTTAGATATTTTCCCTCACGGACACAGGAACGAGTTGCTCCAGTGTCCACAAGAACCGCAGTTAACATCCCAACACAGAACTGTGCAGAGATAAGGCCCAGTAACGGCTCACCAATGAGGTCCATCAGCTGCAAGGCACCCTAGCTGTTCTGAAGCAGAAGCTAGCACAGGCACAGGATGCCTTTGACGCTCTGTGCGAGCTCCCGGCTCGCATCCAAGAGGACACCCTGCAGCAGGACAAAAGGTCCAGGAAGAAACTAACAGTGCCAGCCGAGGAATACATACCCACCATCGATACCTTTAAATGCACCACCAACAAAATCCTCTCTCCTCTGAAAGACCATCAGCTAGATCTGGATTAACCTTCTGCAGTGGGTTTCTCATGACCAGTGTTAGAGCACCACCATATATAGGTCTACATGTACATATATTTACGTCCCTGTTCTACACACCTTGTCCCACAGACAGGACCATAATAATGATGTATTTAATAAAGTACTTAAACATTAAAAAGAAAAAGAAAAAAAATTACCCTTGGTTCCTCTCTGGGGTCCAGTGTTACAGATAGCACTGAACACATCAGGTCCTTCTGTGGGCTGTCCTATTGTGGATATAAATCCATCCCTGTACCTGTGAAAGGATTTTCTCCCACATCAGTCATACTCCCCATTTTGGGTGTGGCTACTTGCGTGGCTCCCATATCCATGTGCCATTGTGATGCACCTGCCTATTGCATTGGAATATACTGTACTTGTTTCAGTGCCTGTCGCATCTGCATAGGTACTTGCTGTTGTCGCCCCTGTGGCATTTGCAGCTACATTGGGACTTGTTGAATTTGCTGTGTTTACGGTGCATATGTCTGAGTTTGCATGTGATCTTGGGCATAATATCCTTGTGAATCTGTATTATACTGTGGCGCATATCCCATCCCTCTTCTTGGAGATTGCCAATTCTGTTGCTGCATGCCTCTCCTGCTTCTCCATACCATAGCTGCATTTCCTAATTTAACCCAGCTCCAACATTGCGGTGGATCTCTGCCATTAAATCCTCCCCTTGCTTGAGGGTTTTGAAATCCCCCTCGTCCTCCTTCTCAAGGCCCATTCCCTCTGCCTCTCGACATAATATTATACCTGTTCTGATCCATGGCATAAACTGCATTATTCTGCTACGGTAACTGCACTATTTGTGCCGTCACTCCCTTATTGTTTGTCAATACCGCTCCTTCTATGGCGTAGTTTGATAATTTATTCTGCACCACCTTTGCGTCTTCCTGCGTTATACCCTCTGCTTTCTTTTTTTCTTTCTCCCTTAATATTCTACAGTAATGTACAATTGCCAGTATCTCTGGCCATGGCTTTCCTTCCATTCCTACCTGTTTTTTTAGCTGACTTTGCACCAGCTCTGGCAGTCCTTGACATAAAATATGGTAAAATAATGCTACTGCCTTGTCCCATAATACATGCGTTTGCAAATTCCATCTGTCCTGAATCTCTGGAATAAAGGCAATGTGGTCTTCAGTTTCTCCCAGTTTCCTAGACATTATTGCCCCAATTTCCGATGTATCAGGATATTGCACTCATAAGTGATCACCATACATCTGCTCTACAATTATTAAATGGCGCTCCATCTTGCACCGTGTTTTGTGCAGTGACTTTTGGGTATCCCACTCTTTTCCAAACGTCATCAGCTCTCTCCCCTAGGATGGCTGGTAATAAGCCTTTAGTGTCGCCTATAGCTAACGTTGCTCCTGACGTTCTTTTATCTAGTTCAGGAATCCACTTTTCTGTACCCGAAGTTAAATTTGGTAGTGTACACTTTAAATTCTCCTTATCCATTTGGGGCCACCGTATATATTGTGGTCGTTGTGGTCGACCCCACCTTTCTCTAGTAGGGGGAATTGCGACAATCCTGATTCATAATCATACCCGCCCACACTCCTTGTTTTTCAGATGTTTGTCTCTGCTCTGGCAATGCCCTTAATCTGCTCATATAAGATGGGTATATACCCCCTGTAATATGCGAACCTGCTTGCGGCCGTTCAATATATGCTGTTGGTTCTGGTGTTCTTTCCATGAGGTCTTCTAAATCTGACCATTCTCCTGTTTATCTATGCTAGTTTCCCCTTGAAAATCCACATGTGCCCTCTAATTCTCCTCTCTTTCTTCATCTGACATCATTATGCCCCAGCTCGTGTGGCTGTTATCTTCTTCTACATCGTCAAGTTCTAGCCTGCTTAAGAACATTGTTCTATGATCGTCTGTTATGACGTCCCTTGATTTACCTTCAGTTCCCTTCAATCAGGAATTTTCAATTTCTCTTGAGTTCCATATCTTTCTCTGTCCTTCATTTGCCTATATAATTTCCCAAGCCTCTGCTCTATGTCGTCTGTGTCCTGCCCACCAGCCAATGCAGATTGCAGCATCCCTGGCAGCTCCCTTTGGAGCTGTTGTGACCCTCTTTCTTCTTCCAATCGTTCTTGTGCTTGTATAGGAACTATGCTTCTGTGGCATAAATATTCTATTTCATGATCTTTTAATTCCCTACTCCTGTTCCTTTCTTCTCCTTAATTCCCTTAACTCCCCTTCCTCTCGCCTTCATTGCAACCTACATACTTTCAATCTTTGGGCTTCTACCTCTTTTTGTTTCTCATCCTCCAATCTCTCCTTCTCTTTTCTCATCTCACACCCTTTCTGTTCCTCCCTTTGCTTACATTCTTTGTCCCTTTCTTCTTTATATATTCTCTATTCTTCTTTCTCTTTCTCTCTTCTTTCTCGCTCTTCTATTTCCTCTTTCCCGTACTCCATCAATGCCCTTATCATCTAATTTGAGCAATATTTGTCCTCTCGTCCATTCATTCTGTACTATTGTCATGCCCTTAGCTACGTCCTTTGTTCCCTTCTTTATTTCTGACTTTTCCTCTATCTCTGCCTGTTTGTCTTGTCTTTCTTTTCTCTCATCATGCTGTTTATATTTTTTTTATACATTTCTTTATTTAAGTTTTTCACATAGAAATTGAACCGTATGAAACACGTACAACAAATCCCCCCACTTCATTCAATCCCTCCCTCTTCCTTGAATGCCCATAACTTTTTCTCCCTCCTTCCCTCCGCCCCTTCCTCTCTCCCTGGTACCACGAGTCCTTAACTCCACTTCTCTCAATGCTTGTAAGGTGCTACGGACAGTTGTGTGTTGGCTCTTGCGCTTTCCTCCCACCAGTCACTGTTTATTGAGACTGCATATAGGTTGCTTCACAGGGGTCTCAAATGTTACATGGATGCCACTTTATTCAGCAGTTGCCCCCAGTCCAGCACCTGAGTTTGTTTAGGTAAGCCACCTCTGCAAAACCCCACCTACGTATATCTTGAAGCCATGCCCCCAGCGATGCGCCCTCAGGTATTTTCCAAGCAATCGCTATTCGCCGTTTGGCTAATCCCAGAAGGAATCTCGCTATTTTGTTTTGTGTTTTATATCTCTTTGCCGCAGGTAGTAGACCCCACAGGCACACTTCGTATGAACATTCATACCTACTTCCTAGTAGAGCGTTCAACCGTTCCAGTATACCTCCCCAGTACTCTGCGACAGTCGGACATTCCCATATCATGTGCCATAGGCCCACATGATCTTGTCCGCATCTCGGCAGGTGTGAGGTGATGATTGATTTATGGAATGTAGTCTTTCCGGTGTCAGGTACACCCTGTGTAAGTAGTAGAACTGGATAAATTGGAATGGTGCGTTCCTGGATGTTTTCTTAACCTGCTCCCACATCATCACCTATTTCTCTTCTGTTATGGTGACTCCTGAATCCTGTTCCATTTCCCCTTAACTACTAGGTTCCTTTCCTGTTTTGTGGATTGTAGTTCCCCATATACCCAGGAAATCCCTTCTGGTTCCTCTGGGAGACTTTCCCATATGTCTGCTATTCCCCTCACCACCCTTGCATATGACAGGAAGTGACCACTTGATATGTTTGTCTCCATTCCTCGAAGGTTAGTAATTTACCCCCTACAAAGAAGTCCCACAACAAGGTGCATTGTTGCTCTCTCAAGATTCCGAGTCCTATGCTCCGCAGCGCTATTTTGATGGTGTTGTTTCAAAGCCCACTGGTAAATCACTGCTATATAACCCTTTCACCCACATCTTCCCTAGCAGTTTTTTCCAGATTGTTCATATCACCCTGAAAGCTTTAGTGCCTCCTTTAGCTCCCAAGGGTCCTTCCAGCAGTTCCACCCCCTGTCTCTCCTCTGCTAATCCTCACGTCAGTCCTTCCTTCCCACATCCCAGGTTTTCTGGCCAGTTTGTTATCCCTTGTAACTGCGCCGCTGTGTAATATCGTTCAAAGTCAGGCATGTTCAACCCTCCCTCTTCCCGTTTACATCATAGCTTTTGCATAGCCACCCGACTCCGTCCCGTGTTCCATAGCAGGTCCCCCAACATCTTGTCCAGCATCTGAAAGAATACCTTTGTACTGTGTCCCCAATACAAAAGAGGGCCCTCCCTGTGTTGTACGTGAATGACTTCTCCATTTCATGGAGAGCCTGGATCCCTAAGTACTTGAAGGATTCTCCCTACGATCAGAGACCCCAAGCCTGGAGCGTGCATCTCCCCTGTGTTCTCAGAGCCGCAAGCAGGAAAAGTAGTGACTTTTCTCCATTAATCTTGTAACCAGATAATTTGCGTAAATTGTCTACTACCTCCAATATAATAGGCATGTGCTAAGAGGATTATCCACATACAGCAGAATGTCATCTGCGTCAAGGGAGATATTGTGCTGCGTCCCTCCAGCCCATATGCCACTTCCGGGATGTATGATCTGAAATACCTTGCCAGCGGTTCTAATGCTAAGGTGAACAGGATAGGAGAGACGGTGCACCCCTGTCATGTCTCTCTCCCTACTGACCACCCCTGTGACACCCAGTTCCTGGTTTTCATCCTAGCTCTGGGGTTGTGATATAGCACTTCAAGAACCTGTCCTTAAAGCCGCTCACCTCCAACACCCTGAATAGCCATGGCCATTCAAGTGAGTCGAATGCCTTGACTGCGTCCAGCGCTGCCAGTGCCATTTCCCTCGGTGAGCCCTTGACGAGGTCCATTACATGGTGTAACCTACTGCGGTTCATAGCTGTATCCCGCCCCCCTACGAATCTGCACTGATCTGGGTGCAAGACAGTGGGAGCCAGCCTCGCTAGCCTAGATGCCAGCTTTTTCCCCAGGATTTTAGCATCCACATTTAGTAGGAAAATAGGCCTATATGATGTACATTGAGCCAGATCCTTGTCTTTCTTGGCAGTACTGTGATTACTGCTTCACTCATGGACTTCGGTAGTTCACCCTTTTGGGGTGCGTTGTCGTACACTCTTTTTTAGTTGGGGGACCAGAATATCTTCAAACTTCCTGTAAAATTCCACCGGGAGCCCATTGTTCCCGTGGGCTTTGTTAACCTGCATCGATTTTATTGCTCTTTGTATTTCCCCTTCTTCTATTGATGCCTCTAGTGTGTCCCTTGTCTCGCTCTTCAATCTGGGTAGCCGTACCAGATCCAGCAGATCTGAGGCTTCGAGCTCTGAATAGGTACCTTCCGTTGAGTATAATTGCTTATAATATTCCAGGAACACCTCATTTATTTACCGTTGTGTGACCACCAGGTGTCCCATTGGATCTTGCATTTGTGTGATCATTCTCCCTGGATGTTCTTGCCGTATTAACCATGCAAGGAGCTTGCCCGCTTTGTCACCTTCCGCATGTATGTGTTCAGTGTAGTTTCTCCGGTCAAGCTGTGCCAGGGAATCTTGAGCTTCCCTGTGTGCTGACATCTTTTCTGCTAGCTGTTCACCCACCTGCTTTTCGTTTGCTAAATCCTTCTCGAGTTCCTGTATCTCCCCCTCTAGGTTTTTTATGGAGTTTTTTAGGGTCCGCCTAACCCCCACTGTCTGGGAAATGCAAACTCCCCTCAGGGTCGCCTTAAATGCCTCCCACTGTGTTCCCACATCACTCACCGATCCCTTGTTCAACTCAAAGAAGGAGGATATATCCTCCCCCATAGTTTGCATGTTGGCTGCATCCTCCAGTAATCCCTGCTTCATACGTGGCCCCCTGGGGAGTCCCCTTCGCTCCCAGTCTCACCACCAATGGTGAGTGGTCTGAAAGGGTCCTGTCTAAATACTGCGGTGCCGTGAACCAGTGAACGTGTTCCCTACCTGTGAATAGGTAATCCTGTCTGGAGTACGAGCCATGAACCCCCGAGTGATATGAATATCCCCTCTCCATTCCATGTGTTTCCCGGTAGAGCTCCACTAAATCCAGTTCCCCCAGAATCTGGTGTACTGCTGCCCGTGCCTGTGGTTTTGTGGCATTCCCCTTCCCCGTTCTGTCCAGCTCCGGGTCTAGGACACAGTTGAAGTCTCCTCCCCAAATGTACGGTCCAGTGTGATGACCGCCTGTCAGTTTCACCTCTGAGGGGAAAGTAGTTCTTGTCATCTGCATTCGGGGCATATGTGTTTATTACACAGATTTCCTGTCCTTCACATTGACCCATGATGGTGATTTTCCTCCCTTCCGTGTCCCCCACTGTCCATTCCACTTGAAAGGGGATCCCCAGTGCTAGCCATATAAGTATTCCCTGTGCGTATGCAGAGTATGATGAGCCAAATATCTGCCCTCCCCACCTGGACTTTTAAGTCTGATCCCTGCATGTGGGTTTCCTGTAGCAGTGCCAGCTGTATGGAGTGCCTCTTCAAGTATTGTCCCACCTTTGTTCTCTTTCCCCTAGTCCCCACACATTCCACATGCCTATCTTAAGGGGGTTTGTGCCCATGCTTTGAGTACAATACAACCACTCAGGATCGGCCATTTCCATCTGATGTTTGCTGTGGCACTGGTTCCCCTGCCCCTGCCCTTCATTCAAAACAATCAACACCCTGCCCCTCAACATCAAACAACCGCTTCCCAGCTCCCGTCACAACCTCTGCCAACTGAGATTAGCCTTCATTCCACACCAGGTCTCAGTGTGATCAGAGGTATCTCGATATCCCGGTGTGGGCTAGATTGTGCTCACTCCAGCCGCATTGCGTTATGCCCAATCACTAACATTCTCTGCATAACTTCTCTCCTCTCCATTCTCGATCCATACTTTCGGCCTTTATCCTTTCTGGTTGTCTCTGTTTAATTCTCCACCCTTCCGCTGTTATTGTTCTATAGCAGTCGGTCCCCAAGGCTTCCTGGTTCTCTTGTCGGCGCCCTCCTGTCCAGCCAGTCCCATGCTTCCTGTGGGGAGGTGAATGGGAAGGATTTGGTTCCTTTCATCACTTGTAACATTGGCGGGAAGATGGTCATATATCGCAAATTCAGCTCCCGAAGTCTTCTGTGGGCCGAATCAAAGGACCTCCATTGTCTCTATACTTCCTGTGTGAAATCTGGAAAAATCAGGATTCTGGCGTTCTCCGTTTCTATGTACCCAGCTTTGCCTGCCACTTGCAATACTGTGTCTCTGTCTGAGTAATTTAGTAGCTTGGCTACGATCACTCTGGGTTGTCCTCCCGGAGGAGGGGGTCTGCCGGGTACTCTGTGCGCCTGTTCCACTGTGAACAGCTTCGAAAGACCTTTGGGTCACAGTGATTCCAAGATCTTTTTCTCCACATACAGTTGAGGGCTCTGCCCTTCCTGCCCCTCCGGAACTCCCACCAGGTGAATGTTATTTTACCAGGATCGACTTTCAAAATCTTAGGGGGTGTGTCTAGGCACGCCATCGATAAGATGGCCGCCTGAGTGCCTCTGATGTGAAGAGGGCGGAAACGGCGTAAATAACCCTCTTCTGGGCTGCAGATCGTAATATGATAAGTGGTATGCTGGATCGGAGCACTGGCCCTATGCCTCGCTGAAGTTTGGCGTTATGAGGTGGCCAGGATCCGGTGGAACAGGCGGCACGCTGGTGCCGTGGGCCTGGCGGAATTATGGCGGCCCTGGACTGGTCCAGACCATGAGTAAAGTCTGTGCCGGCCTTGCGACTCCGACTGGTGCTCTTGTCGGAGTCGCCTTTGATGCTGCTCGAGTGGAGCTGAGGGCTATCAGTGAGCGGCCGCACCCCTCTGGTGTTGCCCGCCTGTTCAGGGGAGGAGTGCTACATCTTATGCTGCGGAGCACCGAGGGAGGTGGGATTGGAGGTTTGAAGGCTGTGATTGATCTGAGGCAGTGAGTCGGTCATGGCCCATGCATCGCGGGTACAGCTGTATTGACCCCCCCGGTGGCTCCCTTCTGCGACAAGAGCTTCTCCAGGCTCCTTTCAGTGCCTGCTGGGTAGCGCTGACTCCCCGCAGCCAATGAGCGACAGCTCGCGGGAGTGGCAGTGCAAGAGTGGCTGGAGGCCCTGTGGGGGATATGGTCCTGGAGGAGTATGGGGCTGTCTCACACCACAGGTGCATACATGCAGCCAATGGTTTCACCTGTGCAGCATCACCTTGGCTGTAGCCTGCTCTAAAGCAGGATAAACCAAGCAGTGGGGATAGGAAGCATATGAAGCCCTGCAGCTCCCCCAGCACCATCCTGCAGATTTCAGTGCCCTGAACTCGCCCTGTGGGGACCACTGGTGAGGTGTTAAGGAGCGATTCCAAAGGAGAGTACACCACATCATGCCCGGTTGTTTGAGCCCATCCTAAGGGGCTGGCGGCCTTCCTGGCTGAAGTGGGACTTGTGTCTTGACCGCAATCACTCCTGCTGCCCTGGTTGGGGCTTAGGTAGATGAGCTGTTGGTTCTGAAACCCTCTTCTGGGCAGTGGGTTGAATTGGTTCTGCGCACGCCTACTGTGAGTCTTCCTGATCAGACACCTTGCCGCTGACAGTATACAGATCCCCTGGGAGTGGTGATCTGTGTTGTGTAATTGATCCTGGTCACCTTCTGCTTCGCAGTCCCTGTCATGGTTAAAGCCATGAAGGTTGGCAAGCAGGGGAACGTCTCACAATGCTAACAACTGCGGACAGAAACAAGCGCACAGAAGAGGTAACAGCCCAGGTACATGGCAACGATCCCCCTCTGGAAATGCTTACACAGATGTCCAGGAAATCTGATCTCCAGGACCTGCTGGTCGAAATCCGGAAGGAGGTTCACAAGAGTATGGAGGAGCTCTCCCATAAAATATTGGCATTGGACACAAGAGTCTCTGAAACAAAGCACAGGGTGTCAGAGGTGGAGGACACACTCTGTAAACAATCTTTAACATGGTGGCGGAATGTTCCAACCATCTGGAGACCCTGGAGGCACGCTGCACGGCCCTGGAGGAGAAACAGGAGGACGGGGAGAATCGCTCCTGCAGGAATAATATCTGCATTCGGGGCATCCCTGCAGTAATAAGGAATGAGGAATTGCCGACCTTCATGGCTGACCTCTTTCGTTCATTCTCGAACTGCCGGCGGAACAGGACATTGAACTTGACAAAACGCACTGCACCAGATCTCGCAACACCTCAAATCAGAACAGGCCTGCGGATGTGTTGTCCTGGGTTCACTTTTTCCAACTTAAGGAATGCATAATGGCCGCAGCCAGACCTATGCCCACAATTACCTTCCGCACTATGATTCTCTCCCTGTATCAAGACCTAGCGGCAACAACCCTGGTGAAACGAAAAGTGTTGTGCCCACTGGCTGAGTGGCTGCGCACAAAGGAAGTGCCATACCAGTGGGACTTTCTTACTGCCATCCATTTTACCCATCAGGGAAGACACTGGGTAGTGGTGAGGCACCTGGCGGAGGTGGAGAGTCTGTTGAGTCCAGGGGGGGCTGGTGGGAGAGTCCTGGAGGGTGGGGGGACCCCGATCAGGGACTGGAGCCAGCACTTTTGCAAAAATGGTGCAAAGTGGGCAGGGGGAGGCGGTTGAAGGGACTGGTCAGGAAGTCCTGAAGGTGTGGGTGGCACATTGGGGCTCTGGGTGTGCTACCCTGTGGAGGCTTAGGGGCTGGGGGTTGTTGGGGAGTTTGCAGGGTTCGAATTGAATAATACCAAGTACGGGAAGGAGGGATTCGAGGTTATGGGGCAGGACGGGCTTGGGTGATCCCAGGTTAGTGAGTAGTCTTTTATGCCCTCCAAGTCGGGCCCTAGACACATTTTCTAAATGTTCTGAAGATGCTCAGGTTTAAGCTTAGTTGGAGGGTGGGAGGAGAGGGTGTTGTGTTTCAAAATGTTGGGTGCGAGTCAGACAATTACCCTGGGACATTGCCGGGGAATAGTTTACACGCCAGGGACGGAGTGCGTAAATCTAAGTCTGTAGGACAGTACTGGCTAATGTAGCACATGGTTGCCAGTCATTTGGTCGAAAACAATTGGTCGACTGGACAACTGGTCGAATCAATTTGGTCGAAAACCAAATGGTCGATTTTTTTTTATTTTTTATTTTTACCCCTTTTTTGTTTTTTTTTGGGGGGGTCCCCCCTCCAACCCCCTTTTTTTCTTTCTTTTTTTTCTACACGAAAACCCACAAATCACATATATAAATAAAAAAAAAAAAAATTCGACCAATTGGTTTTCAACCAAATGACGTCGACCAAATTGCAGTCAACCAGTTTGTAGTCGACCAAATGACTGGACAGCGTAGCGCACATGACACTGGTGGGGAATCCCTCATTGGGATTGGAGTGTGGAATGTTCAAGGCCTGAACTCCCCAGCTAAAAGAAAGTCAGTTCTGGGTAAACTGAGGGACATGTCCTGCTTAATCGTATTCTTGCAGGAGACCCACCTGCTTGTTCAGGATGAAAAACACATTAAAAGTAGGGCATTCCGCACCAGTATTTCGCCTTGGGAGGAGAGAAAAAGCAGGGGGTGGCCATTTTGGTGGGCAAGCAAATCCTGATTACTAAAGTCAAAGTCCTTCGAGACCCACAGGGGCGATACATATGTTTCAAGTGGGTTACCACTCTGGGATCGCATGTTCACTGTGCTGTCCCTGTATGCTCCCAACACTGGTCAGGATAGATTTTTGGAAAGCTTCCTGCTCCAAGTGATATCATTCACTGAGGGCAGATTCTTCTGGGCGGGGATTTCAACTTAGTGCCCAACCCCATGGTAGATAAGTCTCTCCCACCTACTAGGCTGGACTTCAAACATTCCACAGCGTTTAGTCTCTTTCTCTGCGAAATAGGTTTAGTTGATACATGGAGACTGGCTCACAGGGATGATAGGGACTTCTCTTTCTATTCACATGTCCTTGGGGGCTTCTCGTGGTTGGATCTGATACTAATCCCTAGCGTGCAATACCCATGTGTTCGGAACATGTAGATAGGCATAGTTCACTGTCCGATCATGCCCCTATATTGGTGACCCTAGCAATACTGGCAAGCCCAGGCGACCCTGGAAATTGTATGATCCGATATTCAGAGACCTTGTCCTGGCCGTAGAGATTGGGCGGTAATTTTCAATTACCTTAGGGAAAACGATAATTCTGGCCCCTTGCGAGATATGGTGTGTGATGCTATGAAGGCACTGGCAGTGGTAAGGGGTGAACTCATCAATAGGACAGCGGCATACACCAGAGAGAGGAAGGTGGTTTGGGAAGGGCTAGAAAAGGAGGTTTCCCAGGCGGATCAGGAGCACAAGAAATTGCAGTCCCGCAGGGCACTGTGAGCCCTAAGAGTGGCGCGTAAGCAACTGGAAGCGCACCTGCCAGACAGAACAGCTCAGGCAATATTAAAAAACCAGGCAGTTTACTATGCCAAGGGGAATCGGGCTAATCGCCTACTGGTTGCCAAGTTGTGCAAGCTCCAGACCTAGATGTCGGTCCTGGCCTTACGCGATACACAAGGGGTTGTTCAGCGGGGTGAGGCTGACAAAATGGATATCTTTGAAACATACTTCTCTGTAGTATTTAAGGGGGAACTCCTGCTGGAGGCAGCCCAAACTCAATACCTGAGGGACGCGCACCTACCCTGCCTTTCCCGGGAGGATCGGGAGTCTCTTGAGGTGCCTGTTTCATCTGAGGAGGTAGAATGGGAAATAAAGACACTGAAAAACAAAGCCCCGGGTACCAATGGTTTTACGGCCCCTTTCTATAAGATGTTTGGTAGTATTTTGGTTTCCCCACTGGTGAAGTTGTTTAATTGCTTTATGACCTCCAAAAGGGTTACCCCGTCTATGGGGGCTTCGACAACCATTTTACTTCCCAAACTGGGTAAGGACCCTTCACTCTGTGACTCATATCGCCCTATTATTCTCACAAATGTGGACTCGAAGCTCTTTTAAAAAATACTGGCCCAGCGAATGATGGGGGTTCTGCCTGGGCATAGACAGGGACCAGACAGGATTCATTACAGGTCGGGGGCACAAGACAACGTGAGGCGAGTATTAGGGTTTACTAGAGGTGGGGAAGCAGTTGGCCCTAGACCTGGGGATTATCACATTTGATGCCCATTAAGCTTTTGATAGGGTGGACTGGGGTTACCTGAGCAGGCTTCTGGAGAGCTTTGGGTATAAGCCTGTGTTCATCTGCTGGGTCATGGTGTTTTATCAACATCAATCCACACATCTTCGAGTTAATGGGCACTGTTGACGATTGTGACCATCACCAGAGGCACAAGGCAGGGCTGCCCTCTATCCTCCTTAATCTTCGCCTTATGCATGGAACCTTTCACCAACTGAATCAGAATTAACGAGGCAGTTGAGGGGGTTAGGGTAGGGGAGACCGATTACAAGATGTTCCTCTATGCGGATGATGTCCTGCTCACCTTGAGCACACTGGCGACGGTGTTGGGTGAGTTGCATCGGTTTGGCCGGGCCCCAGGAGAGGGATGCTATAGGGGCTTTAGGTCTATCAGACTAACTTCCCCCCGCTGTTTGCAGACCTGGTTGGGGACTTGGGCAGGTGGGGGCACCAGGAGATCTCCTGGTTTGGGCATATCGCAGCAGATAAAATTAACCTGATCCCACGTCTGCTTTACTTGTGTGCGGCATTACCAGTGAGAGTTCCGGACTCGGATCTTTGTGCACTTCAGGGGAAGATATTTGAATTCATGTGGGGGAACAAACGTGCTAGAATATCCAGGAGGATCCTGCTGAAGTCAGCTAGATTGGGAGGTTTGGGGGTCCCGGATGTGTTCCGCTACAACCTTGCAGCGCAGCTCTCACACGCAGGAATGGGGCTTCTCCTTGTTTGCAATGACCAGAAGAACACTCTACTACATGGAGAGGGCTCTTCGCAGATGGGGAGTGGCTAAGGGGTTGGGGCCCGTCATGCCCATGTGGAATAACTACTCCACAGCGTTCTGCATGCACCTCCAACCAATGTATCCATGAGTCTCCCAAAATCCAAAATAATCTTTTTTCTAAAACACACAGCCATAGCTATCTGTTCTCTCAGGAAAAATACTTTCTGACAAACTCTCTCCTTACACAACACACCCAGTAAACTTTATTGACCAATCCCTTGCTCTACTCTTTCTCATTTGCATGCCTCTCCACCCCAAAATCACTGTATGTAATACGCGGTACCCACGGACTACCGCCATGTCCGCGGACATATCGAAAATCTGAGTGTAATGAATTTAAATAGTGTGCCCCATTTCCCCTTTGAGGTTGGCTCTGAAAAGAGCTGTTTTTTGGGGGGTCTTTTGCAAATGCTTGACAGACATCTGTTATTTTGTATTTTTTGTTTTTTTTGTTTCTTACTTTACTCCTAAAATCTTCACATAAGCTTCTCCAAAGCAACCCTTACATTCCAAAACAGCATGACATTTCCCATAAAAGATAAAGAAATGCCATTTTCTTTAAAATGAACAGCATTACTGGAATCAATATTTTCATTATTACAGAAGAACATACCAGCTCTAAGCATGAAAGCAAACATGCCTCGGTTGATTGCACACCTAGCAATGTTTTGCTGAGGATAAAAAACAGAACTATTGTCCCATATTGCCCTAGGTAGTAATCCAGAAAAAATTACTTTGGCATTTGGAAGGAGGTTAATTACTGCTTGAACCAAGTGTTCCAAATCTGCCAAAAAAGTAGGGGTACTCACATAGCCCAAATGCAAAGCACCGCAGTGCAAAACTACCACATGGGGACTGTTCATCCTGCCCATATCTTCACAAACTTGTACAATTCCCTGTACATTGCAATCAAGCTCAGTGCTCCACACCACCTCCACTCCTTAAACATCAAAATTGTTTGCCACATGCCTGCATTGAGCATACTGCTGTAAACCATGCACAAACATCTCCAACCACCAACACCCTGACTTTCTCCACCTCTGCCATGTTGAATACACACAGCCTCTTTCAACACAAATCCACAACCTCAACACCTGATTGGCTAATCCCTACAGTCCCCTTTCCATGCTGGATTTGCTGGAAAGCCCACATAATTCTTAGGCAGCCCTTCTACCATTTCCACTTCACTCTCTGTGCCATTCCCTCATTGGATACAGCTAAGCAGTCACACAACCATCCACCAATCACATCCAAGACCTCTATATCTAACTCCATCATCATAGTTCAGCACTTCAAATGTACTGTTGATCACTCTGAGTACAAGTCTCATATCATTGGAAAGCACCTAGTACAAAAACTACTGTACAAGTCTCCAAGATTTCTACTTGCAGGTGCATGCATATCCACATGCATGAATACAAACTACAAGCATGCATATTTAATGCAGAGTACATGTACAACTCTTATAAATGCATATAAACAGAGTAACTGCCACTTAACCTGTATAACCTATAAAATGAACTTACTATTGTTTTTCCCTTCTGCTATAATCAACTGTTACTTCCAAACCTGTCTGCTATCTAAATTCTTTTTTTACACACACATCTATCTAAAATATTATAATATTAAAAGATGGGAGAAATAACAGTATAATTGTAGGAAAATACTTAGTAGTGTATTATAAAATTACACACAGCTAGGATAAGTTCATGCATCTTTATACACTCACAAAGATAGACACTATCATTGAAAAGCTCTCAGCTGAAATAACACCACTGTCTGTAAATCACAGCCTTCTGCTTTATTACCAACACCTTCACAAATGCATACATTCCATGCTTTTCTATACAGTTTCTGCCATTTACCTTATAAAAATTGCTAAATAAGTATATCATTATTTCTTCTATCTCCTAACATCCAATAGCACAGCCTTAAGAAACCAAGTGAGTTTCATACACTTAGGGGCTGTTAGAGAGAATTCTCTTATAAGGCTAATTTCCGAAACCTAGTGAGTCCCCCAGCAGCTTTGCTGGATTTTTGGGGTTTGTTTTTTTCTCCTGCTAAGAGTGAGACTCTTTTCCTCCCACTCTTAGGCATGATTTGAGGTATGTCTTTGACTCTTTGTGTGCTTATGGGCTATGGGGTTTTCTTTTTACTCCATAGGGTATCATCTATTTTTATGTGTGTGTTATACAGCACCCTCAGTGCAGTAACACAGAGGTGTCATAGTGACCCCCAAACATAGACTCCATACCCTGGGACTGACTACTGTCTCCCATTGACTTTACTAGTCTTAAATTGTGAACAGAACCAGTACAAACCATCATATTGTGGAAGTACTGGAAGAGGTTCATTATATTGCCCCTGGGTCTGTTTTCAAGGGGGCACTGTCCAGTCTCCCCTTGTCGAGTTTCTGGTTGGTGGCAATGCTTACCACATGAAATATTCCACCGGAATATTCTCTATGGGATTTTCCCATTGATTTTAAACGCACCACTTTTTGGTGCAATGTTAAAGATACCGCCGGTTTATTTATTTAATATTAAACCAACGGTTGGGTCTTTTTGCTAGAACTCTTTTCTAAAATGGCGTTCGTGTCGGTCTCTGTAACTCTGACCAAGGTCGAGCCCTTTGTTCCACTTTTTGGCGGGCTTCTCCACAGAAGCCCTCCAAATGGTGCCACTCTGTCTCGGTTCCACAGGATGGGTGGGAAGGGGAATTGGCACCCTGGACTGCGTTGCCTTAGCAACTGAAGTCGCACTCTGTTCTGATTGGGCCAGTGGTGAGCCGCCCGGCTCACCACTTAGCATGTTTGAGTGACAGCTAGGCTGTTGAATGGGGGTTTTTCTGCATAAAAGCAGGGCATTTGGGACTGGAACTTCAGAAGTCGCCACAGACCTATGAATCTGAAGAGGGAAGAACCTGTGCCATCTGCAACGACGACACCACCGGTGAAGCCCTGCTGCAACTACCTCGCCACTTTCCCGATGACAAGAGAAGATCTTTTGCTGGACGAGTCTTCTTCCTCTGAGCTGGTGGGTCCAACCAGTTCACCCCTTTCGCCTTCCAAAAGACGTCTCTTGGTTGAATCGCCCGTGCCAAGCACCCCGGTGGCCGGATAGCCAAGCTTCACCACTTTGACCGCGAATAAAAGGAACGCACCTTTTATCGACGAACTCCGCGGCTGTTTTCATCCCTGTGTAGTGCAACAACTCCACGTTTCCTCCTCGACGAGATCCTCTCTGCCCCTGGTCAAAACAACAAACTGCAACCACTGCCAGGAACAACTGCCACCGCTGGAACTTCCTCTATCTTTAAGGTACTGTGTCCTGCCTGGCCTCCCTTTCTGTGGTTTGCCAAGGTGACCCTTAAATCCTTGGCTTTCCAACTGGGTTGGCCCCAGACCTTCTAACTTTACCTTCTTGAATCACCCCAACCTCTTTTGAACATTCTGCAAAGACTTTTAGTGCATTTTAAACCGTGTGATCCTGGGCACATTTCGCTTTGCTTCATTTAAAGTGGGTCTGGCCTAGGAACTTTGGCTCTACAGTATATACTGCCTTTATTCCCTTGTTGAGAACTCCTAAAAGTGTTGGGACCTGTTTTATTTCCCGATGACAAGAGAAGATCTTTTGCTGGACGAGTCTTCTTCCTCTGAGCTGGTGGGTCCAACCAGTTCACCCCTTTCGCCTTCCAAAAGACGTCTCTTGGTTGAATCGCCCGTGCCAAGCACCCCGGTGGCCGGATAGCCAAGCTTCACCACTTTGACCGCAAATAAAAGGAACGCACCTTTTATCGACGAACTCCGCGGCTGTTTTCATCCCTGTGTAGTGCAACAACTCCACGTTTCCTCCTCGACGAGATCCTCTCTGCCCCTGGTCAAAACAACAAACTGCAACCACTGCCAGGAACAACTGCCACCGCTGGAACTTCCTCTATCTTTAAGGTACTGTGTCCTGCCTGGCCTCCTTTCTGTGGTTTGCCAAGGTGACCCTTAAATCCTTGGCTTTCCAACTGGGTTGGCCCCAGACCTTCTAACTTTACCTTCTTGAATCACCCCAACCTCTTTTGAACATTCTGCAAAGACTTTTAGTGCATTTTAAACCGTGTGATCCTGGGCACATTTCGCTTTGCTTCATTTAAAGTGGGTCTGGCCTAGGAACTTTGGCTCTACAGTTTATACTGCCTTTATTCCCTTGTTGAGAACTCCTAAAAGTGTTGGGACCTGTTTTATTTCTATGCTCTGCCTTTTTCTCTCCCTTTCACTGAACTATTGGAGTGCCATCAGGTTACGCGCTCACATCTGTTTAACAAATCGTGGTGTTTTAACTCTGACTTGTCTAATAGTTATCAAGGGAGGTGTGTATACTTTACCTGGCTGTGTTTTAACTTGCTTTTGATTTAGAGTGCTAGTATATTGCCTAAAGTGTGTTTTAAATAAATAATTATATGCTTTTTATACAAAGCTCTGGTCAGTGTTTGTTTGCTCTACTGTGTTTTTAGCCCTATTGTGTATACTCTATATACTGCCCTACTCTTCTTGAGAGAGGTCTGACTGCTCAGCCACAGCTACCAGGTAAATCTGGGTGGTGCAGACTGCTACCATTTGGGTTTACTGCTTACTCCTGTGGTCTTAATCTTTTTGCAGGGTTCCGTGAGGGTACTGCACAGGATTATGCCTAACAGGGGCTGATTCATGGAACAAATGTGCGCCGAAAATCTTTGCGCAAGCTGGCGTGTGCGATTCATGGAAGTCCCTGTCCGTGTTTTCCTCGGGATGTGTGCCAAACCCGTGCGTGGCGCACACGGGCGCACACGTCATTGCAACATACCGAACGCTGTGCGCGATGCGCACAGGGAAGCACACAACATCGGCGCACACACCAAAAAGAGGGCGGGACACTGGGCGTAACACGTGGAATGGGGAACAACACGTGAAAAAGAAGGCGCAACTGGGGAAGTACTGCAGGGAAATACACGGAACGCCCACATGCATGCGAACAACACATAGGGCCTCATTACAACTCAGGCGTTAAGGGTTAACGCCATCGTTAACCCTTAACGCCTGATTCTGATTTTAACGCCTGCTTTTAGCAGGCGTTAAAATCCATGGCGCTAACCTGCCATGGTGCTAATTACGCCGCCGTAATTTACGGCGGCGTAATTAGCGCCTTCCCCACTCCCATTATGCCCTATGGGGCAAAAATGGGAATGGGGAAGGGAAAATGGGAAATGGGGATTTACCGCCCCACTCACCTTGGAATGGGGGGGTAAATCCGCCATCCACCATGGTGTAAACGGAGTTTACACCATGGTGGTAAAGTTGGTGCACTTAGCACCAAGGTTGTAATGAGGCCCATATTCATGGAATCGAATACGGGAAACCCTCGCACGCTAAAAGACGCGCATAGGCGTCAACACGTCCGCAACACGAAGGCAGGCGGAAGCGCCCCACGCACAGTATAAAAGTGCGCGCAAACAACAAACACGTATATACAGCTACGATGAATGCCCCATTTGTCGCAGCACTGATCGTGGGACACTGCAGGAGGAGGAGAATAGCCAGAGCCCGCATTTCTTTTCCCTGGGCTAACCTTTTTGGGATGCCTGACGACCAGGTCTATGGCAAGTATAGGTTTCCACCTCGTATCATCCTAGACCTGGTCAAGGAGTGGGAAGATGACCTTACATCCCCCACCTTGTGCTCCCAAGCATTGAGGCCCTTGGAGAAGGTGCTCAATGTCCTGCATTTTTTGGCCACTGGGTCATTTCAGCGGACAACTGCCATAGTGGGGGGGGGTCTCACAGGCCACGCAGTCATGCTGCCTACACCAGGTGTTGGCAATCATGACTGCGCGCCCCTCAGTCCGCAGGCACATATACATGCCCAGAACACCCGCAGAAAGGCAGGTCGTGGTCCAGGACTTTTACAGGGTGGCACACTTCCCCAAAGTGCTCGGTGCCATAGATTGCACCCACGTGGCGCTACGTCCACCTAGGGCCACTGAGCACATCTATCGAAACCGCAAGCACTGGCATTCCATCAACGTGCAGGTCGTATGCGATGCAAAGGGAATCATCACCTCTGTCTATGCAAACTACCCTGGCTCCACCCATGACAGTTTCATATACAGAATGTCCGCCCTGAGCAGGGCCCTGGAAGCTGGGCAGCATGGCGACACATGGCTCCTAGGTGAGTACAAATGCCTGTGAATATGCATGCATGTCACACACAGACAAATACACAAACCCTAATAATCACAACCATTATCACCTCCCCAGGGGACAGTGCCTACCCTCTGAGCAACCACATGATGACGCCAATCCGGAACCCCACCACACCACCCCAGGTAAGATACAATGCTGCCCATATTGCAACCAGGGGCATAGTGGAGCGCACATTCGGAGTGCTCAAGTCACGCTTCCGCTCCCTTGACCGCTCTGGCGGGCAGCTACTATATGCACCCCTAGTAGTGTGCAGGATCATTGTGGAAGCATGTGTCCTGCACAATGTTGCAACACGGCAGGGTGTACCGGTGGACATGGTGGTGCCCCCACATCCCCAACCACAGGCACAGGCGCTTCCCTTGGGAGGGGATAGGGCACGTGGCGAGGCAGCCCGGACCCAGTTTGTGGCCACATGTTTCACTTAAACTCTCACCCCTGTGGAGTGCACACATGCCTGGCACATACCAGGTGTCAATCGATGATGATAAAGAGACAGTCAACTGTCACAACCTTACCACCCTGAGAATGTTGCCATGGAAGTGCTACATTGTGTGCATCCCTAGCTACTTAAACCTAACCAATCCTGTGTGACCAAAAGGGACACATGCAAGTTGTGTATCACACCCCCCTGCAAAACAGGCCATGACAATCCCTGCTATGTCACCCAAACCCTCCCAACCCACATCACCCTTGTCTGCCACACCATGACATGGCAAGCAATAGCAAAAGCCCAACACATGACCAAAAAGATACGAAGTGGCATGTGATAAATGGAAAGTGGCTCGAGACAATGATGCCTGACATGGAATCAGATGAAATGACTGACCAACAACCTCCCACACATACCAAGTCATACACAAATGCTTTCCACCAGTTGTAGCAAGAACATAACACTGAATGCCTGTTCACATACACATTGGGCAAGGCAAAATCCCTACTCCTGAACCCGTGTGCTGTGTGTGTCTCCTGCAACACACTGCTCAGCACACAGCACAGTGAGCAGCCATTGGGCCTCATTCCGAGTACGGCGCTAACCAATGGCGCTATTAACGCCTTGGTTGACGCCGTACCCGGACCGGCAGCGCCTTGGTGGTTGGCGGAATTACCGCCCCATTCCAAGGTTGGCGGGGCGGTAATTCCCCAATCCCCATTTACCCTTCCCCATTCCCATTCTTGCCCCATAGGGCATAATGGGAGTGGGGAAGGCGTCAATTACGCCACCGTAAATTACGGTGGCGTAATTAACATCAAGGTCCCTTAGCGCCATGGTATTTAACGCCTGCTAAAAGCAGGTGTTAAAAGCACCATGGCGCTAAGGGAACTCGGAGTATGGCGGTAAGGGATTACCGCCACCGCTCTCGTTAGCGGTGGCCGCTATCCCTTACCGCCATACTCGGAATGAGGCCCATTGTGTTGCAGATACACCTTGAGCATCACATAAAAATGATTAATTAAATAAATAACCAATTGACGCATGTACATGATCCCCAAATGGTCATAGGTCATGCGCTGCAGGGACATAGCGGGCCCCAAAGGCAATCTGTGTGCACCTGTGGCCATGGAAGGGTGGTTGTACATGTGGTGGATCATTGTGCAACTGTGTGTGACAGTAGGGACATGCGCTCAATACATTCATGTGAAATCAAGTGACCCTCAGTGTCCTGTACACATCACATGTGAACATTGCCCATGTGTACACACCAGCATGTCAAACCACACCAATCCCCTGACACCTGAAAAGTAAAGACAACACAGGTACAGGCATTGACCAGCAGAACACATCATGTACATAGCACCCCACAATTACAATTTCAGAGTGCCCAAGAAACTGTAGCCCAAGCCAACTGTCCAACAACAAAAGGCCCTCCCTCATTTACACATAACCATGACCTACTGAACAACTGTGTCTGGGGTATGTACCCTTCTTACTTCAAGTCTACCTGGCTACAGGATCACCCTACCCCTTGGTCTCCATGTTCCACCTTGCGTGTAAATAGGGCTCAGCCCCCTCAGAGGCCACCTTGACTGGTAAAAATACCAAATCGCAGAGAACTCCAAGGAGGCAAACCCACGAACCAGGGAAAAGGCCTGTAGGCACCAAAAAACCCTGGAAGAGTCTCCAGTCGATGACTTGAAGTAGCAGAAAATGTCCAAGCACAATGATAGAACAACCAAGGTAGCACAGTTCAACAATGCTCCAACAGGATGGCTACCATGTTCGGTACATAATAAACAATGATGATGCAACAACTGATGGGTAGTGTCACAGCTCTGGTGTCCAGGCGCAGGAGTGGCACAAACCAACCACCCCCTCTGTGGTCTGGGAGCCTGCAAGGTCACACTTACACAGGCCTCTGAGACCCCGGCGGGGAAGGAGGGTCAGGGATATGTTGTTCGGACAGGCATAGGTATTCAGGATAACCGGAAAGAGGGGCAGGAGAGGGGAGTAGGATTGTCAAGGGAAAGTAGGCAAAATACAAAAAACAACAATTGACAATAACACTCAATCAGACAAAACATATTCATCATGCACATTGTAGCAAATGAGTCGAATACAAGTTATAGAGAGACTTATCTCTGGGGTGAGTGCTGGCCTCCTGCCTGCGCACTCTCAGGTCCGGTAACAGGAGCAGTTGAATGCTGCAAAGAGAGTGTGAGTTACTAATTTGTGTGTGTTTACAACACACACACACACAACACCATTCATGCCCCAAAGTAAGTGACTCCTCCACAAACAAATACTCCTGTCTGCTGCTTTGTACCCATACGTTAGCCTGGCCCTGTGATGGTTCATACACTGTCAATGCAGTAAGGCAGGCGCACGTGAGGGCGTAGGAAATGGAAGACCAATGCGTCAAGAATCACACATCATACAATGGTCCCTGGGTGAGCAGCTAGACGCGTATAGTGAGGTGCGACTTCAGTACAAGTTGTGTTCTTGCATCCGCAGATTTCTAGAGGTAGTGCACGTTTCAATTTGCACATGCTAATGATATGCACTGCACACGGGTCTGTGCCTTGCTGGGTGTCCCTGTGCGCTGCATCAGTTTCTGGCTAAGAACACTACTGCGCTAATAACCTGGCTTCTGTGGAGCAGGGGGGACCGGAGGATATGTGTAACAGCCCCTGTGTGTGCCCCTGACAACTTTGAAAGCAACTTGCCATTTGTCCCCCAACGCATCTTAGCTGGACTGTGCGCTTCAACAACAATATCTGTCCAACCTCCCCATCATTGGCGCTACTTAGCATGCTTGTGCAAATGGCCTGGTGGAAGGTTGGCTTCGGTGTGGCCCTCCTGTGCTGCTCACCTTGCTTGGAGCTCCTAGGAACACGTCTGCTTCTGTTGGAAGTTTGAGCACAAGCCCTGTGCCACTGCTTGCGCACACATGCGCATGTGTGCCCCACCGAACGTGGCCAGCTGTCTGTAGAACTATGCCCCATGTCTGCTGGCAAAGGTGGTCTGGAGGTTCATTCTCCTGCAGAAAGGGCACAAAACATAATTAACGCTGGAAAGTGCCCTGTGTGTGTCTCTTCATGCTAGTTGAGACTGGGCCATGTCAGAGACCTACATCAGAATTCCTCCCACCATCAGTGTGACTTTGACAGGCAAAGGGTGCCATCCACTGTCTACATCATGAAGTGCACCAAGCACATGTACAGCAAAGAAAAGAAACATACATCACAATGTACATCAATTAATGGACACATCAGTCATGAACCCACCCAAATCTAATACAGACATGCTGTGGATAAAAACCCCACAATTCCCACTAGGGGTGTCAACACAAGTAGTACTGCAGCAGACAGGCCACAGATATGACAGTCCAAAGCCCTTGTGTAAATGACTGTAACACCGAACCATCCTTGCAAGCCCATGGGTAAGGGAAGCAGGAGTGGCCTATGTGAGTCAGGACCCCAAGCTGCAAACACATACACGAGACAAGCTTGAAGGGCCCATCTGGAACAGACAGTGGATGCTTTCAAAAGCCACAAAGCACCACACTGTCACATGAATGCACAATAGACAAGCAATTGTAAACTATATTAACTAATTAAACGAACTATGAAAAACCTATATTACCTAATTAAACTATCTATCAAACACAATATTAACTAACTAAACTAAAAAGAATAATCAAAAATGTCCACATACGACCCGGGAAGGGGGTGAGGCACCCAGGAGGGGGGAGGTACAGGATGCACCTCAACACCCGCATGCGATGATGTTGAGGCAAAAAAAAAACCTCCATGGGCTCAACGCCTGCACAGCCGGACCTGTGTGGGAGATATCTCGTCGTCCGAGTCAGCCTCTTCCTGAAAAGGTTGACGGGGCACAGGAGCCCAGCCACGCCTAGGCGCAGCTTGCCCCTCGTCGGCAGCAAGTCTGCCCGACGGGTGAGCCTGGTTCTGTGCGGCGATTACACGTAGGTAAGCATGCAGAACCTCTTGCAAGGTAACACGTGTAACACAGAGTTCTTCCTGCGTGGCCTGGCTGGACAACTGATGCACCTCCTGGCAAGCATGTAGCTCAGCCGAGATGGTACGCTCAAGCTGCGCAAACCTCTCCTCTGACCGCTCCCTCTGGGACATCAGGAGGAAACCAGAGTGGATCTGAGGGATTCATACTCAGCCCTCAGGGCCTCCATGTGTGCCTCTGCGTGAGCAGCAATTGCTTCATGCAAAGACAACATTTCAGCCTGGCGTGCCCTGTCTGAAGCTGCCATGCCCAGCCTGAGCGAGCGGGCCGTGGACTGTGCCGCCCGCTGCTGGAGAAGCACCTGCCTAGCAGGGGATAGCACGGAATAGGCCACACGCTCCATGCTCACAGCAATGTTTTCCATTGCTGCCCCCTGGCATTCTGAATTGGCAGTCATGTCTTGCTCCCACTCAGTATAACTCGGTGGCGCGCGGCCACCGCATTGCTGGGCTTGACACCTGCGGGGCCCAAGGACCGGCCATCCTTGTTGGGTTGGCACCGCCTGCGGCTGCAGGACTACATTCCCCTGTCGACGTGATGTGCCAGGCACATTAGCGACTGGTGTGGAGGGTGACCCTGCATCCCGATCCACCACAGGCAGAGGTCCCACCACTGTCTGGCCCCTCAGTGCAGGTGTCGCGGACAGAGGAGCATCCACATCAGAATCACTCACCCCTGACAAATGGACCTGATGCACATCCAATTCGACATGGACGTCAGAGTGGTCATCTGGGCTGGACTCATTGCCAGCCATAGACAAGATGGTCTGTAACACATGTGGGTTCTCGTGGTCTACCACCCCATGACCCCCACTTGTGCCGGGTTGCTGTTATGATAACAACCCTGTGCCTGGCATGACAACACCATCCTCTGGCTCCATTGTGTCATCATCTGAAAAGTGGAGAAAAAATAACATTAGTACACATGTCAGAAGCACATAACACACACACACATAGACATCACACAGACAGCCAACACATGAAGCAGACGTGTCACACACAAATGAGAACCTGCCATTCATGCAAGGTCACTTTGACATTGCATCAGTGAGTAGGCATGTAGAACGGTGTAACATGGCTCAGAAGTGGGTTGATGCAGTGCAGTACATGTGTACGTGACCCACTATCTACATGAACAAGTACATCATGATGTGTATCAATGAACGTGAAGGCAGTGCAAGGGCAAGTTCAGGCATCACATGCAATGTGCATGCAATGGGTTGCATGGCTACAAGCAAACCCTCCCTCCCCCTAAGTGAAAATGCAGGGATGCCTTGCATGGTAGCAAAAGGGTGACCAGAGACCTGTTTATTGGCAGACAGTGTTGACAAGCATCAATTGCATCATCTGAGTCAGCTGACAACACAACAGATGATGATGGGACAGTAAGCAGGACACATGATGAACCCTCAGTAGTACACCCATGTGTGCAGAAGCCACTGCAACAGTTGGACAGAGTCAGTGGGCCTGAAACAACGTGAGGCTGTGCCCCACACAGACTGTGACACCCTACACATGTGTGTGATGCAGGACTGAGCCAGAGTGGGCATGGGATGGCTGATGAAATGCCATGAAATGTAGATCACCCTGGACACGTTCTACAATGATCCTCCAGTCAAGGACACATAGGGGCATGCATGGAATGCACATGGAGCTTGAATGGGCACTTATGTCTCTGCGGAGTATCTGCCATATGCACAGTCCAAGGGAGACACCCTGCATGAAGGACAGAGGATGTACCCCACTGCATTTGTTTGGCAGGTTGGCTGGTGGAAGTTTGCATGTACACAGGAGGCTTGGACAGTCCATTGCAGTACTGCAAAATTATGCACACCAGTGCAATGGTGAAATTGAGGTGCAGGGGGGGTTGAGGGGCAAGGGAGCATGCCTACGTCGAGTACCCGCATGCAGGCAGAGGACACATGCACGTCAGTCATGCAATGACATAGTCCCAGTGCTGAGAGGAAACACACGCTAGGCTACATGCAGAAGGTCCAGTGACCTGGAACATGGACCGGAGGGGCATCCGGGTGACTAGCATTTGAGTAGTGTGCAAGTGTGGTGATGAGGACAGTCCCCGTCTGCTCTACATGTCCACCATCCTGCACAGCAGGCACGCATCAGTGAAGCATTGCATGATGACTTGCACATGAGAACCATGTACACATGACATGCAGTGGCAGTCAAGCACAACACATCACACAAGCAAAACACACATGTCCTCGACGAACAGGCGAGGACACTCACTGGACATGGCATCAAAGTCCTGCATCTCTCCCACTCCTTTACCATTTCTGTTGGTATGAACTCCGCAACGATTGACTTGTGCGGAGTGAGGTCTTCCTCCTCAGGTGGTGGCCCACTGCCAGTCTCCAGAGTCATGTTGTAATTAGAGGCATGCTTTGCCTTAGTTCTGCGTTTGAGGTCATTCCAACGCTTTATGCACTCTTGCGCTGTGCGCACCGCATGGCCGAATGCACTCACATCATCTGCAACTTGCTTCCAGTGGGTATCACGATGGGCAGCCGTAGTTTGACAATTCGGCCCCACTAGCATGTCAAGGTTGTGTTCCCGCATGTAGTCCAGGAGGAAGTCCAGTTCCTGCTTGCAGAAAGGCTTCTTCCTCGACGTTCCGGAGGCTGTAGCTGTGTCTGGGGTCCCAGCCTGTACTGCAGGTGCAACCTTCCTCCTCTTGGACTCTGGTCCGGACTCTGGCTGGCAAATGCCGCCCTGATCAATATGGGCAGTGGCGCTGGTGGAATGAGCCAAGGGAGTGGCAGGTGGAACATGGAGTGAAGCCCTGACTTGCGTCAGTGGCTGCTGGGTGCCCTGGAATGGACCCTGCGCAGCAACATCTGCTCTGCCAGGGGTCATTGACCGGGACTGTCCTGGTTGGTAGACTCACAACCAGGGTGGTGTCGGCTGCATCTGCCCCTGCGCTTGCCAACACCCGGCTGGTCGGGGCAGCAGATGACATTACTGCCCCAAGGACACGTGCCTCGGTCAGGGCAGCCCTGCGTGCACCTATGGTGTGCCTCCTGCCCTCCTGGAAATCTTCCAGGGACTCTTCAAGTGCCAACGCAGCCTGCGCTGGCAGACTCTGTGTAACGCTCACCTGATTACCGCAGAGGCGCCGGTCTTGACTGGGTGAATGCCGTATCTTCAAAGGTGATGTGTAACACACGGTTGGCTCTTTGGGCTGGACCTCTGTGCACTGTATGTCTGACTCGAAGAGTAAGATGTCTGCAGATAGAAAATATGGAATTTAATGAACTGGGGTTATTGGGTGCCTCTCTCCTCTTCCCTTTCTCTTCTCCTGTAGAACCCCAAAGGTTAAGGCCCTCACCTTAGGTAAGTGAACGCCGAGCTCTCCATCTGCCTCGGGGCAGGGTGCCGTAACCAGTTTCTTCACTGGATAAGGGTGCAGGCCTCTTGACTTCAGAGGACTGCTGTCCGTCGTTAACTGCACGAGCGGTAAGTTCTGGGCACTTCAAATGTCTTAAAAGTCTTTTGTAATGATATCTCTTGTTTTGCAGGGTTCCGGCGATGGCGGATGGCGGGCTGATGAGAGTTGAGGATCGAACCCGCGTGAGGAATAGAAGCGCCTGGAAGCACGTAAGTAAGCGCTTGTAGCCTGCTTCACGATGCGCACTAACTGTCCCTTTTATCTTGCAGGTACAAGTTCGGAGCTTTAGAGAGGCTGAAGGGTGCTGGAATACCCACTGGATTCGGCGTGGGAAGGAGTAATGGCACGTGAGTAATAAAGTTGCCCAATGTCTTTAAACGCACCTTCTTTTGTCTTTCAGATGCGGGATGCAGCGCCGAAGGCCTCCGGAGCGTGCGAAGGGCTGGTAAGCTTTTGTCTTTCAGATGCCGGAATGCAGTGCGAAGACCTCCGGAGCATGCGAAGAGTAGGTAAGCCTTTGTCTTTCAGATGCCGGAATACAGCGCGAGGCTTTGGTGACAGCCGATGGACCAGGTAAGAGATGCGCTGCCACTGAAGACCATAGTGCTAACCTGTTCTTTCTTTGTCTTTACAGGTGCTGCTGAAGACTGGATTCCAGGATGGTAAGCCTTCGTTCCCTTAGGCCCAGGATCAGAAGCAGAAGACACGATGAGCGTTCTGCTACAGAGAATGCAGAATAACGCAAAGCAAGATTCATCCATCGGGTGTGGTTTAAATAGCCTCCTGTAGTGCTTAGGTGTCTCCTTCCACAGCCACGCCTAGGTAAGAAAAGAGGTCCTGCTTTCCAGAAGAGTTCCAGTGTTCTGAACCTAGGGAGTGGCTCCTGCCCCACCCAACAGGAAAAGTAGTCCCAAACAGAAGAGGATCAGGGGTTCAACTGGCAGGTAAGTAAGCAGCATGGTCTGCTGCAGGTAAGTCCACCGAAGCATTATGAGCCCGGCGCTTCCAGCGCTGGGACTGGGCATCTTTATGAGCCTGGTGCCACTGGCGCCAGGACAGGGTCCAAAAGGTCCCAATTGGGACTGGCTGGCACTCGGAACCGGGGTTATGGGTCTGCTTCCAAGGGAGTCGGGCAAGTCCTGATCTTTTGGAAGCAGAGATCATGACAGCACCCCCCCTCAAGGCCCATCCCAAACCGGGCTTCTCCGGGGGTTTGGGCGTGTTAGGAAATGTTCGATGAAATCTTTTGATTAGACGAGGCGCGTGGACATATTCTGCAGGTTCCCAGGATCTTTCTTGGGGACCGTAGCCTTTCCAGTCAATCAGGTAAAATAGTTTAGATTTGGAGATCTTGGAATCCAGGATGCTTTTGACTTCAAACTCGAGTTCTCCATCAACTAGAATAGGTTTTGGAGATGTAGTTAGTCGGGTTTGAGGTTGCACGGGTTTTAATAGAGAGACGTGGAAGACCGGATGTATCTTCATGTGAGGGGGCAAGTCCAACTTGACCGCTACTGGATTTACTATGGTAGTGATGGAATTGGGACCAAGGTATCTTGGGTTGAATGTGCGTGGTCCTTTTAGAGGTAGATATTTGGTGGATAACCAGACTTGATCTCCTACTTGATATTGGGGGGCTTCCTTCCGATGTTGGTCTGCTCCTTTCTTGTATTGTTCTTTAGCCCTTTGAAGGTGAGAAACGGCTTCCTTAAAGGCTTGGGTGATTGTAGAATGCAGATGGTCTACTGCTGGTGTTCCAAGATCTTGGAGTGGATCCAACTCCGAGGTTCGAGGGTGACTACCGTATAAAAGAAAAAACGGGGTCTTCCCAGTTCCCGAGTGGACAGAGTTATTGTAGGCATATTCGGCTATCCAAAGGATATCTTTCCAAGTTTTTTCAGTTTGTTGTAGCATGCAGTGCAAATACTGTTCCAGAGTTTGATTGGTCCTCTCGGTTTGTCCGTCGGTTTGAGGGTGGTGGCTGGTCGAATGTCTCACATCAATTTGAGCCGACCGACAGCAACTTCGCCAAAAATGAGAAATAAATTGACTACCTCGATCCGAAATTAGAACTGAAGGAAAACCGTGCAGTCGGACGATGTTTTCGAGAAATTCTCGGGCCAGAGTTGCTGCTGTTGGTAAGCCTTTGAGTGGAATGAAATGCGCCATCTTGGAGAATAGGTCCACGATTACTAGGATCGTATTGTATCCGGAGCATGGAGGTAGATCGGTGATGAAGTCCATAGAAAGCGTATGCCAAGGGCGAGGCGGGATGTCAATAGGGCGTAAGAGGCTGGCTGGTTTTTCCTTTTGACTCTTGTTTTGGGCGCATACTTCACAGGACATTATAAAGTCTCTGATATCTTTTTTCCAAGACGGCCACCAGAAGTAGCGCTTGATCTTTTCCGAGGTCTTGGTCATACCGGGATGTCCTTCCATTAAAGAATCGTGATAACAAGAGATTACCTTTTTCTGTAAATCTGTGCTGGGCAGGTATAACCGTTCTTGGAAATATAATAGGTTGTCCTTCACCGTAAAGTCCTTTCCCTGCAGATGCTAATTCTGTATGTCTGCTGGAGTTACCAGTAGCCTGGCTTTATCCTTAACTTCCTCTATGGATTGTGTGGCGATTACACCTAGAATTCTTTGTTCGGGAATGATAGGTACAGGTTTAGGATTGATCAAATGTTCTTCCACTCCCATCCGAGAAAGGGCATCAGCTTTACCGTTTTTTGTACCAGGTCGATAGGTAATTATGAAGTCAAACTCTGCAAAGAATAGTGCCCAACGGAGTTGCCTAGAGGATTGAGCTTTTGCGGTTTTCAAATATTGCAGGTTTCGGTGATCTGTAATCACAGTAACGGTGTGTCGGGCCCCCAGAAGATAATGCCGCCAAGCCTTAAAGGCGGACTTGATAGCTAGAAGTTCCTTATCAGTAATAGTGTAATTGATTTCAGGAGGCGAGAATTTGCGGGACCAAAATGCCACGGGATGCAACTGATTGGTTACTGGGTCCTTTTGTGATAGAACTGCCCCCATGGCAAGGCTCGAAGCATCAGTTTCAACGATGTAGGGGAGTTCTGGGCGAGGATGTTTTAAGATCGGTGCAGAGATAAATCTAGTCTTCAAATTCTGGAAAGCTTGTTCCGCCTCGGTAGACCATTCAAAACGTTTGTTTTTCTTTAACAAGGCGGTAATGGGCTGGACTATTCGAGAGAATTCGGGGATAAACCTGCGGTAAAAGTTAGCGAAGCCTAACATGCTTTGAACACCTTTTACGGAGGATGGCGATGGCCATTTGAGAATTGCATCGACCTTCTTTGAATCCATACGCACTCCGCTAGGTGATAATATGAATCCCAAGAATTCAACTTCAGTCACGTTGAAAACACATTTTTCCAATTTAGCGAAAGGTTTGTGTTGACGCAATCTCTCAAGGACCATTTTCACGTGTTTCCGATGTTCAGTTTCCGATGAAGAATAAACAAGGATGTCGTCAATGTAAACAACAACACACACATCTATGAGCTCTCTGAGGACATCGTTCATAAAATATTGAAAGGCGGCCGGGGCATTGCAAAGTCCGAAGGGCATGACCTGATATTCAAATAGCCTATACTTGGTGCGGAAGGCCGTCTTCCATTCATCGCCCTCTTTTACTCGTACCAAGTGGTAGGCTCCTCTAAGATCCAGCTTTGTATATATGCATGCTTTTCTGACTTGGTCCAGGAGTTCAGGGATCAAAGGTAACGGATATCTATTCTTAACGGTGATCTGGTTCAGGGCGCGATAATCTATACAAGTTCTAAGGTCCCCTTCTTTTTTTGGAACGAAGAACAAAGCTGAGGAAGCAGGGGACTTGGAAGGACGAATAAACCCATTCGCTAGGTATTGATCCAGGTATTGTCGGAGGTGAAGATTCTCAGGCTCGGTGAGGGCATAAATTCTACTACAAGGAGGAGTAGATCCAGGTATCAGGTCTATCTGGCAGTCATAAGACCTATGAGGAGGTAGAGAGTTAGCCTGATCCTTCCGGAAAACATCTTGGAATTCTAGGTATTCAGGAGGTAACTGGGGAGCCTCCGAGGAAATTGCTGCCAGTGCAACACCAGGTCGAGGGTGACAAGTAGAGACACATTCTGGAAACTGAACCGTTCTTGCTCGCCAATCGATCTGAGGATTGTGCTTCTCTAACCAAGGAATTCCTAGAACAATCTGGAACTGAGGGGCCTTGATCACATCGAACACGATCTTCTCATGGTGTCCATCTTGACTTACTAGCGTCACTTCTTGGGTGGTATGCGTTACTGGTCCGGAGGCTATCTCCGTACCATCCACCGTAGTAATGACGTCCTTTACAGCCTTTGGACAAAGAGTCAGATTCATCCTCAAAACCATTTCATGATCCACATAATTGCCGATGGCACCGCTGTCGACGTAAGCTTCAATCGCATGTAATCGATCCGGATGTTCAGGGCTAATGAGGACCATAGGTATCACGAAATGCAAGGTCACGGAACTGGTTTTAACGCTCGGCAAGAGGACCTCTATTCTTGTCGGGCGAGGTCGTTTCCCTGCTCAGAGTTTGTGACCCTGGTAACTGCAGCTCCTACTGCCTTCTTGGCTGGTTTCACCGGACAGTCTCGAAGAAAGTGCCCCGAGTTTCCGCAATAGAAGCATAATTGCAGCTGTTTTCTCCTTTCCCGCTCCTTTTGTGTTAGTGGTCCTTTCAGGCCCCCTATTTGCATGGGTTCCCCGGAGTCTACTCCTTTGGTAGGAGTTGGTGGTTTGGAAAATACTCGAGCATCAAACTTGGAACGATCGGCCTTCCTGTTCTGCAGTCTGTGGTCAATTTGAACGACTAAGTCAATATAGTCCGAACAGTCTTGCGGGGGATTCACTACTTGGGCTAACACATCTTTGAGCTCTCCACGTAGACCTCTATAAAACAGCGTAATCCTTTTGTCCTCAGGCCATCGAGTTTCCACTATCAGTCTGTTGAAAGACGCAATATAAGCCAAAAGGTCTTGATTACCCTGTCGCAATGAAAGGAGCTCATTGTCCAAGGCCTGCCCCTGTGAATGTCTTGCAAACAGTTTTTCCATACTGAGCTTAAAAGCTTGAAAATCATGGAGAACCGGATCATCTTGATTAACTAGAGGGGTCGACCAGTCTGCCGCATTGCCACTAAGGTACGAAAGCACGAAAGTTACCTTAGCTTGATCAGTTGGAAAGGCTGCTGGCCGGCATAAGAAGTGCAACCGGCACTGATTAATAAATACTGCAAACCTCTTTGGGTCACCAGAAAATCGTTCGGGCGGAGCCAGAGGTACATTCCCAGGTAGGTTGATCTGCACTGGGTTCGTAGAGGATGTTGAAGGAAGATTTGCCCCTGATGCGGGTAACGGAGTTTGTCCGGCTTGTGACTGTAGCAATTGTCTAGCGAGATCGTCTGTTCGCTCCTTGGAAATAATCAGTTCCCTTCTTAGAGCATTTGTTTCCTGACGGGCTGCATGCACTTCTGCTCTTAGTTCCCCAAGTAACTGGGCTAGCTGGTCGGTATCCGAGGTTTCCATAGCGCCTGGGTGGGAGTTTTGCGGTAGGCTTTGCGTTCTGTAACGCTCACCTGATTCCCGCAGAGGCGCCGGTCTTGACTGGGTGAATGCCGTATCTTCAAAGGTGATGTGTAACACACGGTTGGCTCGTTGGGCTGGACCTCTGTGCACTGTATGTCTGACTCGAAGAGTAAGATGTCTGCAGATAGAAAATATGGGATTTAATGAACTGGGGTTATTGGGTGCCTCTCTCCTCTTCCCTTTCTCTTCTCCTGTAGAACCCCAAAGGTTAACGCCCTCACCTTAGGTAAGTGAACGCCGAGCTCTCCATCTCCCTCGGGGCAGGGTGCCGTAACCAGTTTCTTCACTGGATAAGGGTGCCGGCCTCTTGACCTCAGAGGACTGCTGTCCGTCGTTAACTGCACGAACGGTAAGTTCTGGGCACTTCAAATGTCTTAAAAGTCTTTTGTAATGATATCTCTTGTTTTGCAGGGTTCCGGCGATGGCGGATGGCGGGCTGATGAGAGTTGAGGATCGAACCCGCGTGAGGAATAGAAGCGCCTGGAAGCACGTAAGTAAGCGCTTGTAGCCTGCTTCACGATGCGCACTAACTGTCCCTTTTATCTTGCAGGTACAAGTTCGGAGCTTTAGAGAGGCTGAAGGGTGCTGGAATACCCACTGGATTCGGCGTGGGAAGGAGTAATGGCACGTGAGTAATAAAGTTGCCCAATGTCTTTAAACGCACCTTCTTTTGTCTTTCAGATGCGGGATGCAGCGCCGAAGGCCTCCGGAGCGTGCGAAGAGCTGGTAAGCTTTTGTCTTTCAGATGCCGGAATGCAGTGCGAAGACCTCCGGAGCATGCGAAGAGTAGGTAAGCCTTTGTCTTTCAGGTGCCGGAATGCAGCGCGAGGCGTTGGTGACAGCCGATGGACCAGGTAAGAGATGCGCTGCCACTGAAGACCGTAGTGCTAACCTGTTCTTTCTTTGTCTTTACAGGTGCTGCTGAAGACTGGATTCCAGGATGGTAAGCCGTTGTTCCCTTAGGCCCAGGATCAGAAGCAGAAGACACGATGAGCGTTCTGCTGCAGAGAATGCAGAATAATGCAAAGCAAGATTCATCCATCGGGTGTGGTTTAAATAGCCTCCTGTAGTGCTTAGGTGTCTCCTTCCACAGCCACGCCTAGGTAAGAAAAGAGTTCCTGCATTCCAGAAGAGTTCCAGTGTTCTGAACCTAGGGAGTGGCTCCTGCCCCACCCAACAGGAAAAGTAGTCCCAAACAGAAGAGGATCAGGGGTTCAACTGGCAGGTAAGTAAGCAGCATGGTCTGCTGCAGGTAAGTCCACCCAAGCATTATGAGCCCGGCGCTTCCAGCACTGGGACTGGGCATCTTTATGAGCCTGGTGCCACTGGCGCCAGGACAGGGTCCAAAAGGTCCCAATTGGGACTGGCTGGCACTCGGAACCGGGGTTATGGGTCTGCTTCCAAGGGAGTCGGGCAAGTCCTGATCTTTTGGAAGCAGAGATCATGACACTCTGAGCCTGGGTGGTGGTGTCCACAGCTGCACCTGCAGCTAACACTACCCTTGGGCCTGTGGCAGTCGATGAAACGGACTGCTGGGTCTCATGGGCGCCAGTGCCAGATGCAAGTACTGCATCTCCCGGAGCCGCAGGGGGTGGTGGCATGACTGCATCAACACGTGGCACAACATCGTGACGAGCTGGCACACCCCTGCCTCTTCCCCCTCTGCAGCCACCCTGGACACCCTGGAGTCCCCCTACTACCTGGTAACCCCAGCCACGTCCCTGACCACGCCCGCTACATGGAGTATGCCCAGCTGAGGCGCCCCTCACCTTTCGTGGCCTCCCAGCCATGGCACAGATGGCGTAGTGCCGGCACAGATGGAGTAGCGCCAATGGGAGGTGTACACGACAATTGTCCTAGGCAATTGGGGTGAAGGGGGTGGGATACAAGATGTTAACAGCACCCGTGCACCTGCAAAGCTGTATGGGACCCCGGTGATAAAGTGACGGGTCACGCAACGCTCAGGCACCCCAAAACTGCAGTAAAACCATGCACACAACCCCCGGTAGCCCACATGTGTGGAATTAACCTGCCGCAGTACGCGGTGGCACCCAGGGACACGAAAAAGACGTACGCATGGGACACGCAGGCTACTATGACCTCGAAAACAGGTACGCGATACGCAGGGGCACCCGCAGTGGGAAAAATAGCATGCGCAACTCACCGCCAGACTAGCGTGATAATGAAAACTCACGTAGCCAATAACCCCGCCAAAAGAAGAGATACGTCCTTGATCCGCTGTGAAGTTGTGATAGCGCGCGAAACAACATGAAGTAGCAACACACACGTCACGAATGGCACGTACATGGAACTGCTGGCCCCGCTCACCTTTAACCCATGCTGAGGCAAATGCCCGCGCGCATCACGTCACAGACACGCTTAGGACCTTTCCTCGGATCATGCGCATTCACACACGGACGTGTATTTTTTTCACGTGCTGAATCACTATGCACCCGTCACAAGGGAAAAGCCTGTGCACGTAACGTCACAGACGCGCTTACGCGCTAAGGGCCTTTCCTCGAATTACATGATGACGTGCAGTTTTTCACGTGCCAAATTACTCCGTTTCAAGCTGGCCACGCAACAACACATGGAAGACCATGCGCCTGCCCAGAAGGCCATTTTCCTGCACCCCAGAGCCCCGAGCACGCTCCCACCTGCCATCTGCTGCTGCCTGCCTGCTGCCCATGTGCCCTGCTGTTTGATGCCTGCATGTCAGCCATCTGCAGGGGTGCAGTTGCTGTGACCACCCCTGCTGGAACAGAAGACTCCTGACTGCTATTCCATCGCTCCACAGCCCAGCCCCAGGACCCAGTCGCCCATCCACACCTGCCTCTGGGGTTGCCATGTCGGACACAACACCATTTGGCACCACTGGCAACCCCCAGCCAGAGAGGCAGAGGGCTACCAGCTTCAGTGCCAATGAAGTTGGTATCCTGGTGGAGCGAATCCTGGGGCAGTATGATGCCCTCTTTGGAAGTTTGCGCACCGACAATGAAAGACGGAAGAGGATCTGGATGGACGTTGTGGCTGCCATCAACGTGGAGGGGATGGCAGTCTGTGACATTCAACACGTCTGGAAGCGCTGGGAGGACCTCAGGTCCAGGACCCTCAACAAGGCCAGCGCCTCTTGAAGGCAGCGGATGCTGAGGTGTGGCGGGTCCGCCTAACCACCAACCAGGTGAGGGTCCTGGAACGTATACGCCCAGTGCTCCATCTCCAGGTCCTTTAGAGACAGACCCGTCTGGAGTCGAGCAGTAAGTGTACATGCGTACTGATTGGACGCTGTGCATGTTGAGGTGTGTCAGGAGTGTGCAGGTTGCACATATGTCTTTGTAGGGCCATGTATGGATGTGTATGTACAGGGAAATGAGCCTGCCGCATGTGAGTCCTCTCATGTGTGAGACACATTGATGGTGTATGTGTTGGTAAGCATGCTGGCCAAATGCAGGTGTGGGTGCACACATTTTTAAATGTCTGTGTATTTACTGTGGCATGGTTGTGGTGTCACCCATGGATGCTGGTTCCACCTGCATGTATCTGCACTATGTACATGTGTGTATATTTGACAAGTGTGCAACTGTGATACACCATGGATGCATGTGACACTGACATGTAGGAGGCTGATTGCCAGATGTGACATGGATGGCGATGTTATCACTGTGACAGGTGGTGGAGATGTACAGATGCATGTATGTCTGGTGGCGTGTGTGCATGTGTTCTGCACTCCCTGTGTTGCATGTGACGTCAGGCTCACCTTCGACTGCTCATGCTGTTGTTTGTGTATGGATGGTGCTGCCTGGTGCAACATTCCTGTTGATTTGCTCATGTGTGTGAGTTGAAATGGCATGTGTGTTGGGGAGTGTGATGCCATGTCTGAAATTTGACACTGCGACTCATGTGCAACTGTCATGTGTGTATCAGACCATTGTACAGTGCCCTGATGCCTGTGTTCTATCTCTCCCTGTCTGCAGCATCAACTGATGAAGAGGGCGGAGACGGTGCTGTGGAGCAAAGCGGCAGGGATCGCACCAGCAGCCGGAGACGTAAGGCCCGGCTCCCCTCCCATGTTGTCATCTCGCCTCGAGGCAATTCGCAGGGATTTGGAAGTGGACATGGCTTTATCCCTGCGAATCCTCGGGCCATGGAGCAGGCCCACCTCCAGGACGTGGAACAGGAGTTCGATGATGCCCTAGCCTGGGAAATCAACAAGTGAGCCGTAGGACTTGCCCACCGCCATTGTATATAGTTAATTAGTGTTAGGTTTCCTTTCTGTTTTTATTTATTTTGGGGCGCTTGGACAATGCCCCCAACTTTTTGTATATAGTTGTTCATTAGGTAGGGTTTTTTGTAGGTTTCCTTTCAATGGTTGGGCTAATGGACCCTGGATTTGTACTTTGTATATAGTTCAACACTGGATTTCACTTCATTTTTTATTTATTTTTACCATGGATCAATGGATTTGAAGCTTTTGGAATGATTTGGATTCTGCTTTCACACATTTCCTTTGAATATTTTGGACATGCAGCCTTTTCTTTATTATTTCCATTATTGTGTGTTTCATTTCATTCCCTTGCTTTTGTGTTTAATACATTTTTATTTCATACTTCAATGTGTGGTATTCTCTCTTTGGTTTCATGCATGTCACGATTTGTGTTTTCTCATTCACTTGCAACCATTGTGTGTGTATGACAGACATGTGTTGATGTGCATACTTGCCATTTGGGATGTATCATGTGATGGGGATTTCAATGTGGGGTGGATGTAATACTTGGTTGTGTGTTTGGACTGGGGTGGCGTGTGGTGTCATTTGGGTGGCCATACGGCCCACGATTGTGGATCGTGATGATGTGTTGGGGGGGGGACATGAGTCGGGGCCTGCTGGCAGGTGCCTGTCACTGCTGGGTGGGTGAGTGGGTGGGGGGACATGAGTCGGGGCCTGCTGGCAGCCGCCTGTCACTGCTGGGTGGGTGGGGGTGCAGGGGCGACATGAGTCGGGGCTGCTGGCAGGTGCCTGTCACTGCTGGGTGGGTGGGGGACATGAGTCAGGGCCTGCTGGCAGGTGCCTGTCACTGCTGGGTGGGCAGGGGTACAGGGGGAAATGAGTCGGGGCCTGCTGGCAGGTGCCTGTCACTGCTGGGTGGGTGGGGTGCAGGGGGACATGAGTCGGGGCCTGCTGGCAGATACCTGTCACTGCTGGGTGGGTGAGTGGGTGGGGGGACATGAGTCGGGCCTGCTGGCAGGTGCCTGTCACTGCTGGGTGGGTGGGGGTGCAGGGGGACATGTGTCGGTGCTCACTAGGGCATGGTGACATGTGGGCTGGCTGGGGGGCATGGCCAGGGTGGATGGGCTGCCTGCGGGGCATGGCCAGGGTGCAGGGTAGTCCCCTGTGTTGTGGGCTGCCTGCAGGGCCTGGGGAGGGGGTAGAGGGCACACCTGGGAGGACACACACTGCCAATTCGCGTTGGGTCACCCCAGGAATACACGTACCCCGCTCGCCCATCGAAATCGTGTATGAAACTCCTGCACACCCCTCAGAATACATGTACCCCGCTCGCCCAGCAAAATCGCGTGTGAAACTCCCTGCACACCCCCAAAATACACATACCCCGCTCACACAAGGCCTATTGCGTGTAAATCTTCCTGCGCACCTCCAAAATACACGTACCCCGCTCACACAAGGCCTATCGCGTGTAAAACTTCCCACGCACCCCCAAGATACACATACCCCGCTCACACAAGGCCAATCGCGTGTAAACCTTCCCACGCACCCCTGAAATGTACGTACCCCGCTCGCCCAAGGCCTATCGCGTGTAAAACTTGCTGTGCACCCCCAAAATACACGTACCCCGCTCACACAAGGCCTATCGCGTGTACACCTTCCTGCGCACCCCCGAAATGCACGTACCCCACTCGCCCAAGGCAAGGCCTATCACGTGTGATACTTCCCGCGCACCACCCAAATACACGTACCCTGCTCGCACAAGGCCTATTGCGTGTGCAAATTCCCGCACACCCCCCAAATACACGCAGGCACCCTATCCACCCTGGGCATGGCCCACAGGCAGCCCACGCCACAGGGGGGTGCTTTTTCTATGCAATTTACCTGGCGCGAGTGGGGTATGTGTATTCTGGGGTGTGCGTGGGGAGTTTTACATGCAATAGGCCTTGTGTGAGCGGGGTACGTGTATTGCTGGGGTGCACAGGGAGTTTTACACGCGTTTTTGCTGGCGTGAGCAGGGTACGTGTATTCAGAGGGGTGCGCATGAAAATGTACACGCGTTTTCACCTGTGCGAGCGGGGTACGTGTATTCTGGGGCGTGCGCGGGGAGTTTTACACGCGGTTTCGTGGTTGGGGGGCTGTATGCTAGTCCACTGTCCTTTGCGCCATGTACTGGATTTGTGCACTGTTCATGGCGCACGGGGTGGGTATGGGGGCATAACTGGCGCTGCTGCAGGGTCGCTGCCCAACGCTGCGCCACGGCTGGTTATGGATGTTGAAATCCATGAATACGCTCTGCGCTGAAATGGGTTTTGGCGCACGCGGCTGGTGTAGACTGCCGCACGCGCACACTGTGCGCCAGCCACGTGCGCCACTTGTGTGCTTATTTCTATGAATTACCCCCACAGTATTCTACTCATTTGCAAAGCATGTTGAACTAACATATTGTAAGTAAAATATAAAGGCTGCACATAGTCAAACGAAACTGCATCCACACACTATGTTCAGTTATCAAACAACAATACTACTACAAAAACATAAAAATCAATGTCTAAATTAACATCAATGCTATAAACACACAGAATGACTAACTTTGTTCTTTTACAATTGCAGTGAAGACCACTCTCCTGAAAAGCAGCAGCACCTGAAGTACAAACAACAACTCAGAAGAAACCTGCTCATTCCAAACAAAAAAAGTTAGTACAATACTACCATAATATTCTTACTGTTACTCAGACACACTGTGGGGTTGTGGAGTTGATTCATGGAATTTGTGAACAGAAACATGGGGATTTGTGCACCATTCTGCCCACAAATCCCCATTTGTTAAACAGGGATTTGCAGGCAGAATGGCACACAAATCCCTGTTTTTCGGCGCACAAATTCCATAAATCAGCCCCTAGAATGTTAGTATTGCAGAAAAAAGAACTGTTTTAATTCTATACCATTCTATACCATTATATTTAGTATTAGTGCTTCTCCTAACCACTAGCTCACTTTCTACTGTCATCTGAACCCCAGAATAGTAACACACAAATACAAGAATAGCCTTCACCACCACATACATCCTTACCATCATACTCAGACACACATGCACACAGCACACATACATTATAGAACAGCCCAACCCATACCTTCTTTTTTTAACAGACCCCAAAGAATGCCTACCAAAAAGCAAGTCTGTAGAAAACAACGCAGAAGTAGAGCAAATGAAAATAAACTTGTCCAAAATAAGCATCCATCTCTAGCAGAATTTGTACTAAAAGTTCAAACAAAATATCTAATAGAGTCATTAAGCGAAACAAAACAAGCTTCCAGTACAAAAACTTTGCCCCCTCTTTCAAAATGTAAAACAAAACAAAACAGAAAGTGCTTAACAAGAATTCAGCTACCACTACTGCTAACACTGCTCCTATAAATCTTGATGTAGTGGCAAGTAACAATACCAAAAAAAGTATTTTACAAATAATGTTCCACCACAGAGTCCTTCAGAATCTTATAAAAATAGGAGAGACATCATGCACAACCCTTAAAACTTACCGTAGAAAATTAATCTTAGAAGCTCTCATAGACAGTGCAATCCTTCTCAAAAGGAAGTTAAGTGTTAAACAGAATGAAACCACTAACAAAACTAACTACTAAACTACAAAAAACACTTCTCAATAAACGGAATGTCAACAAAAATAACTTCTTAAATATCTGTGGAGGTGAATGGAGTCACACCACGAGCACAGAACCATATTTCAATGAAGAAGCATACAAACAAAAGCAAACAAACACAATTGCCATACATAGAAGTGGACGAGGGTATGAAAAACGTAATAATATCATAATGAAACAAGAAACGCTGCTTACAAAAATATCCCCAGAAAACTCAGTATCACTCTCCATCCGACTGAACCAAAACATCCATTATACAAATGGCTGTGCACGTCAATGTGTAACATTGATAAAAAATCTTTCAAATCTTTACGCCAGTTCCTCAATCAATATGTAAAAGGCAAAGACAAATTCAAAATGAAACTTCTACAAAATATGGATACCTGTCCAGTGCGCAAACACACAGGACTACAAGGACATTCATTAGCCTGCATTTCAGGACCTAATTGCAAAAGCACCTTCCATCATATCAAAATGATATCAACACATCATTCAACTATAAGAATTCTAGTCCATAAACTGTACTATGCTAATAGTCCACTTTTAGCATTAGACAATTTAAATAACAATATTCTATATGGTACAGCCAAAGACCTACTTGAAGAAATAGAGCATAACTAGAGAAAATATTTTGGAAGTGAAAGCCACTTTACAATCAAGCATTACAAATCTGTTAGCAAACATGCGTGGTACTAAAGAGTACTGGTTCCAAAGTCACGGAGATGTACGTTGTATGATAGGAAACCTTGGCCCACCCACTTGGTTTGTTACATTAAGTTGTGCAGAATATGCACGGGAAGATTTACATGATTTCCTACGCATATCAAACAAAAACAAAACAAACATAGATATACTAACACCTGGAGAACTTTGCTCTCTAGATCCTGTTAATGTTTCAAGATATTTCCATCATCACTTCATTGCTGTGCTACACTTTATTTGTAATAAAACTGTTCCTCCCCTCGGAGAAGTGCAACACTTCTTTTGGAGAAAAGAATAGCAAGCCAGAGGAACACCACATATCCACATGCTTTTATGGATTAAAGATGCTCCTAAATTTGGTCAAGACAGTGATGCCACTCACTGTTTTCATTCAGAAGCAACAAATAGTGATCTTCATGCACAAATTTTACAATTTCAAAGACACAAATGTGGGAAATATTGTCGTCGCAAATACAAAAACAAAGGGAAATACTACACCAAATGCCGCTTTGGTTTCCCTAGACCAGTTACAGCAACAGGTCAAGTTAACAACTTCATGTCTTCAGTTAGACATAGTGTTAAAGGTAAATCACCTAAGAACACATATTACATAAAAAGAACAGAAGAAGCAAATAGATCAATGATTACAATGCAATCATTGCCCTCTTATGGAATGCAAACATAGATGTGCAGTACATTGCAGACAATTCCACTGCAGTTGCACGATATGTTACAGCCTACTTAACCAAAGCAGAAAAAACAGAGCTTCAAGACCTCTGGGATGACCTATCATCAGACAAAACACTGTCTCAGAAATTGTACAGTTTAGGCATAAAAATGCTCTCTCATAGAGTATGTGGCTGCTATGAAGCTGAAGATCATTTAACCGGTACTGCTTTGTATGGAAAATCTGAAAATATAGTATGGCTAAGTCTTGGTCCTGCTAAATCTAGACATAGAGTTCTCAAATCATACCACAACATAGAAACAATAGCCAAAAATGATCCCAACAGGCAAGACATTTTGAAAAATAATTTACTAGACACATACTACCCAAACAGGAGTACCACTTTGGAAACCATGTGTCTATACTACATAGCCCAAAACTTCACATACAAAAATAATATAAAACCAGATGAAAATAAAAGTAGATACAGAGTGACAAATTGTGAAGGCAGCTTAGTGAAACTTACCAAAGAAGCTTAATTCATTATATCAAATTGTCATTAAAAACTCCTAAACATAAAGAACTATATTACATGTCCCTGCTACAACTTTTTGAACCATTGAGAAAAGAAGAAGAGTTACTAGATATCTTTGACTCCTATGAAGACGCTTTCAAAGCAAATGAAAGCACTATAACCAATGTAAACTGTACACAGTACAAAACAATGTTGCAGAATGAACAGAACACGAAGAAGAACTCCAGGCCCAACTAGATAAGGACACTCCCGACAGTAGTCAACCTTCTCTAACAGGAAGCCAAGAACCACTGGGACAGCCACTAATAGCAAATGAGGCAGAATTAGCTATGACAGAAGTAGAAAACAGTGTCACTATGAAGAAGATATAGAAGACTTAACTGTACTGCAATCAAAACTGAACAATGAGCAGCGTAACATTTTTCAAGAAGTAACAAAAGAAATTGCACATGGTGTACAACATGAAAATAAAGAATATACCTGCCAAAATTACAAACCTATACTACTATACGTCAGTGGTCAAGCTGGTACAGGCAAAACATTCTTAATCAAGTTCCCCTTCAACAATTGACAAACAACAAAATGTCAGCTGTTGTAACTGCCCCACGGGTTTAGCTGCCTACAACATAGGCAGTGTCACTATACACTGATTACTACTCCTTCCAGTAGAACACCAAAACAAATTACAATATTACAAACTTTCTACAGAAGCTGTAATGGAACTACACAGAGTGTTAAAACAAATGAAAATACTACTAATAGATGAAGTGAGCATTGTCTTCAACCTAATGTTTGCTTTGATTCACCTCAGATTACAAGAAGTATTCCAAACAAACTATGGAGAGCTCTTTGGAGGAAAACACATTATTGTTTTCGGAGATCTTCTTCAATTGACACCAGTGAAAGGTGAACCTATTTTTAAAACCTTAGGACACAAACTCTGCCATAAAACTGTTGGCAGCATAGGAAATGTCAACCTTTGGCAACATTTCCAATGCAGAGAATTAATAGAAAACATGCACCAGTCTGCAGACCTCACATACTGTCATGATACCTACCTCCAAGGAGCCAGGTCCGACCCAGCAAACCCAGAGGCAGGCATCATTTCCCCCAGGGGAGTGCCAGCGGGCCCAAGCTGGGGCCCTTTGGACGCAGTCCTGGCGCCTTAGGCGCCAGGCTCATGTTGGACCTCTGTCCTGGCGCCTTAGGTGCCAGGCTCATAAAGCTAGACATGTGTTCAAGTGTTTTAATGTGCACTTACCTGATGCAGACCATGCTGCCACATCCAGGCCCTCTTGAGGCCTGAATAGGAACTACTTTACCTGTGGGACTACTTTCCACCCGGGTGTGGTCGGGGAAGGATACATACCTGATCGGAGGAAGGATACACACTTGGAACTTCTTCCAAAGCTATTTAAACCACACCCGATCAGCAACTCACGCTTCGCGTTGTTCTGCTCCTCGCAGCTGGACGCTCACCGTGTCAGCTCCTGCATCTGGACTTCAGCCACGCCTGTCAGCATCCTGGGTCACCTGCAAAGGGAGACAAGAGACCTACCAGCTAATCTGAACCACGGAGATATCACCGACGATCCTGAAAGGGAAGACATCATTTTTTAAAAGCATTTCGTTACGATCGCTGCAACGCTGCATTTCACTCACCTTTCCTGGGTTCCTCCATCTTCAGCAGCAATCATCCGGATACACAGCCACTTCCCAGAGCCTAGAGAAAAGACAAGAATAAGAGGTGAGAGAAGGAAGGGAATAGGAAAAGCTCAGTTTCCTTCTAAGACTTACCTGTTGGGTCATTCCCGTTTCATTTCGGGTCTTGCTGCTTCCAAGCATTTTCCGGACCCCGGCCCCTATGGAGAAAAAAGACAAAGACATTAGATGAGCGAATGCAAAAACATTACCTGAGCGCTCATCTAGGACTTACCAGATCTTTACTGGAACTGCACGTTTCACTTCGGGTCAGCGCCATATCTCCGGCATTCCGAACCCCAGCCCCTATGGGGAAAAGACATCAACATTAGCGCTTTGTTGCAAGAAGTCTCCAAAGGAATCTTCATTCATCACCTGAAAAAAGACAATGAACATTATTATTTAAAGCTTGAACTTTTGAACTTGCAACAGAACTTTTACAGCGCCTTACCAGTATAATCAAGCTTACCTGAACTCCCATCCAACCTCAATCCAGTGAAGTAACTGGGTTCAACGCGCCCCTGCGTCAGAAGCAGGATGGAGAGCTCGTCCTTTCAGACCCTAAGGTGAGACTTCATGGGGAATCGTGGAAGGGTATCGTGGAGGGTTGGAAGAGAGTGAGAGGCTTGAGCATAACTCTGTCAGTAGGTAATACTCCCTTTTCACGCACAGGGGTATATTCCTACGAGCCGGAGAAGCCAGAGTAGAGGGCCCTTCCTGTCCATCTTCAGAGTCCTGCGCTTCACCATTGAAGAAGCACCAGCACTCGAAGCCAGACCTGCGCCTCCGTGGGAACCAGGTGAGCGTTACACGTACGCCAACATTTTAAAAAGTATTAGAGTTGGTGTACTACCTCAAGAAGCACAATCAATATTAAAAACCTGGCATATCCATGCACTGTATGGCCATAACTCATGTGCTACTGATGACATGGAAAAATTAGCACACAAAAATGTCAATTGTATGTCCTTGATGCCAATTCTTGCAAGCTGTTCATAATTCAATGAAACAATGTTGAAAAAAGAAATGCAACCAATAATTGAAATTTGCTCCACAGACAGACTGGATGTACATGGTATGACACTACCCATGTGTCAAAACGCCACAACAAGACTAAATACCTTAGAAAACTCTATCTCCAACACAGCTGGTTTGGAGAAAATATTGAAATTATCTTTAAACTGTAGAGTAATGCTTAAACGTAACCTTGATGTGGAGGAAGAACTAGTTAATGGAGCCCTTGGTACAGTTGCTGGCTTTCAAACATACCCACATGACAACAACATTCAGTTTGTCAATATTCTCTTTGTCAAACTATCAGAAGTAAAAAGGATAGGACACTCAACAGCTCCATTCCTTCTTCTCAAAGACATGTATGTACGCAGAGAGCAATTTTCTCTAACTCTAGCATACGTAGTCACCATTCACAAATCAAAAGGTTTTAGCCTAGATAAAACGTTGATAGATATTGGGAACACAGTCTTTAAAGAAGGCATGAGCTACGTAGCACTATCACGCTTACGTACACTTGACGGTCTATTTCTAATCAACTCTGATGCAAGTAAAGTAAATGCTGATATTCCTTGCATTTTAGACTACAATAGACTACGTTCAATGTACACCCCCATCTAAAAACCTATCCTTTTCCACAAAAAGCAAAACGTTGTAAAAGAAAACTACTTCAAACAGAAATGCAACAGGATCTCACTGCAAATCCTCCAAAGAGAGTAAAAGAAGCTAATACTTCATCAATTACTACAACCAAAGAAGAATCTACTACTCAAAGTAACTCAGGTACTTCTTCAAAGAAGCAACACACACTCCGAAGAAATGACTTGGACACAGAACTATCTGGTCCATTCAAATTTTCAAATATAACTGGTGTAAATTGCTACGCAAATGTAGCAATAAATATTCGATTCCAATTGCCACCAATTGTTGACAACATTTACCTACACAATACTGACCAATTGTGTTTGCAAATGTTAGTCCTTCATAGAAATGGAAGCAACAATCCTGACAACATATGCAGTGTTCATGGAATAAGACAAGAAATGGACTACTGTGCTTGAAAGGTGAAATTCACTATAAACTCAAAAGAAGTTCCACAAGAATTTCTAATGTACTTACTACAAGTACTGGAAAACAAAAACATACCTTTAAATGAAATCTTCCAGATTTCATACATGTGGAAACATACATGCACTCTCTGCAACAATGTGGCACAGGAACAAATCCCTAATGAACGCTTCGTGTATGTATCCATACCTAACTGTGAATCCGTTCCATTTCAGCAACTTGTACAAAATGCAAACCATGGCAGATTATGTACTACCTGCAATTCAGATAATCGATCCACCTTACAAATACAAACGCATAGTAAATAGGTAATACTAATGTTTCTACGTTACAATGCAGATGGTACCAAAAACAGTGTCATGATGCCTACCCCCGGGCATCAGGACCAAGGCCCTCAGCTCCGGGAGCAGGCATCCAGACATTTGTTTAAACCTCAGCAGCCCCGGCTAGGGGCTGTCTGGGTTCAGTCGGCACCAGGCTCATCATAGAAATCAGTCCTGGCGCCATAGGCGCCAGGCTCATAGACTTTACTTACTTGATGCAGACCATGCTGCAAAAGAGTCCAAGCCTACATGAGGCCTGGATGGGACTATTTTGTTACAGGGACTATTTTTTACTCGGGCGTGGCTCTAGGGAACTTCTTACCTGAAACTACTTTGGAGGCTATTTAAACTATACCCGAACAGCAGCACATGCTTTGCGTTATTCTGCATCCAGTAGCGTGACACTCACCGTGCCTGCAGCCAGCATCCAGTCTTCTGCCACGCCTGCTTGCCTGCAGCCAGCATCCAGTCTTCTGCCACGCCTGCCTCGAATCCGGAGCTCCTAGAATAAAGAAGATGAAAAGGACAAGGTTAGAAAACAAACTTATTTCAAATTCCTCACCTAATTCTGGAACCATTTCATCTCCGGACCTAGAAAGTACATCAGTCCTGCACGCGTCGCTTCGCCAGCTCCAGCACGGCGCCATACTCACCAGTTCTCACTGCATCTTTCGATCCGGCACTGTCTCCATCATTTCTTCGCCGTAATCCGGAACCTAGGGGACACAAGAAAAAAACAAGGTCAGCCAAGGGAATCAACAAATACAACCTCTTACCACCATAGACTTACCTGATTTACCACCAGCGGTATTATTCCATAACTCTCCACATTTTCATATGCCGCATCTGTAAAGAGGGAGAAAAACAACACGTTAACGCGTGCAATAGCTACCGGACAGCGTTGGGTAACACAGACTCTTACCTGAATGCCAACAGCAGCTACGAGACCTTCTTCTCACAAACTCAGTTGCAACTTGAGGAAGGAAGGGGACAAGAGTGAATATCGGGCACATTGAACTCTTTGAACTTGATACTTACCAATCCCGCCAGGGACTTCAGAGCCAATACTTACCGGAACTCTCCCAACGCCTTCAAACCAATGAAGTAACTGGTATCTACGCGCCCCTGCAAGACACGCAGGATGGGAGCTCATCTTTTACGAACATAAGGTGAGGTTACTAAGGGGATATCAGAGGTGATTAGTGGGGGAGAGCGAGAACAGTTGGGAGGCCATCACTAAAACCCGCAGGTGGTTAATCCCTGTCTCCATTTGCAGGAAAATACTTATTCGGGTCCAGCAAACAAGACTAGGCGGGCCAGTCCAGACAATCATCTATGCACTATGCATCACGTTGAAGGAGACCGCAGCTGTCCGGGTCCGATCGACACCCCTGTGTGGTCCAGGTGAGCTTAACAGAACGCAAAGCCTCTCTACAAATACCCACCCGGGTGTTACGGAAACCTCAGAAACCGACCAACTGGCCCAATTATTGGGGGAACTTAGGGTGGAAGTACATGGCGCTTGCCAAGAGACTAATGCCCTCAGGAGAGAACTGATTGTCTCAAAGGAGCGCACGGATGATCTGGCTTGGCAACTACTGCAAAACCAAGCTGGGCAAACGCCCCTACCTGGATATGGGGGAAACCCAACCCCTGTTTCATCAAGCAATCCTGTGCAAGTAGTTTTACCAGGAATATTTCCGTTAGCTCCACCCGAACGCTTTGCTGGGGACCCCAAAAGGTTTGCCATGTTTATGAACCAATGCCGCTTGCACTTTTTATGCAGACCGGGAGCCTTTCCAAATGACCAAGCCAAAGTAGCCGTTGTATTGTCATATCTTAGTGGCAGCGCAGAGGATTGGTCCATTTCATTAGTCAACCAGGATGATCCTCTTCTCCGGGATTTTCAGGGTTTTCAAAGGAGCATGGAAAAACTATTTGCCAGACACTCACAGGGTCAAGCCCTGGACAACGAACTTTTATCCTTACAACAAGGTAACCAGGATCTGCTAACCTATATTGCAACCTTCAATAGGTTGGTGGTGGAAACCGTGTGGCCGGAGGAAAAACGAATTACATTGTTTCATCGTGGACTTCGGGGAGAACTCAAAGATGTCCTGGCTCAAGTTGTGAACCCACCTCAGGATTGCACAGAATTTATAGACTTAGTGGTCCAGCTAGACCACCGACTTCAGAACCGAAAGACTGATCGAGCTAAGTTTGAGAACCGGGTATTGGTTAAACCCAACCTTGCCCCCAAAGGAACAGATGCATCTGAACCTGTGCAGATCGGGAGGGTTAAAGGACCCTTAACTCAAAAGGAAAGAGAAAGAAGACGACAGATGCAGTTGTGTCTGTACTGTGGAACCTCAGGACATTTTCTACGGGATTGCCCTACAAAACCACCCAAGAAGGTGGAGGAAGTTGCTGATAAAAGCCACATAGAGCCTGATTCGGGAAACGACCACGCCCGACAAGCGTAGAGGTCCGCTTGCCGAGCTTAAAGAAGGACACTCAGACTTTGCATCTGATCATCCCAATGGTCCTACTTGATCCCAGGCAGCCATCACGTATGCACGCAGTAAGGGCATACATAGATAGCGGGCCATAGGAAACTATATGGACCACGAATTCGTGTCAAGGATGAATCTACCTCTTTGCAAAAAGACCACTTCGGATGTCATCACCACAGTTGATGGAACTGAGATTGCCTCGGGGCCTATAACTCATTCCACTACAGAGATGACACTGTTGAGTCAAGATGGGCATCGAGAGACTATTGTGTTTGATCTAATCAAAGCCCCACAGTTCCAGATAATACTGGTGAGGCCATGGTTGGAAACACATAATCCTTGTATAGATTGGCGAGAGAAGAGAATAACCTTCCTGGATTGTGCACACACCTGTTACCCGGAGAAAACTTTGAACAAAGGCCTGGCTACAGTCGTTAACCCAATCGTGCAGTTACCTCAGGAATACCAAGAATTTCAGGATGTTTTTCAAAAAGAACAGGCCAATACATTACCTCCTCACAGATCATACGATTGTCAAATCGACCTCCTACCCGGTGCACAACCCCCATGTAGTAGAATCTATGCCCTCACGGAACCTGAAAATCGTCACCTACGGCAATACTTGGACCAATAACTTGCTAATGGCTTTATTCGTCCTTCCAAGTCTCCTGCATCATCAGCTTTATTCTTCGTGCCAAAAAAGGAAGGTGACCTTAGAACGTGCATAAATTACCACGTATTAAATCAGATTACGGTAAAAAACTGATACCCAATGCCTCTGATCCCCGAATTACTAGACCAAGTAAAGGATGCTTGTATCTACACTAAGTTAGATCTCCGAGGGGCATATCATCTGGTACGTGTCAAGAAAGGCGACGAATGGAAGACTGCCTTTCGCACCAAGTACGGATTATTCGAATATCAGGTGATGCCCTTCGGGTTGTGCAATGCACCAGCAGCCTTCCAGTATTTTATGAACAATGTCCTTCGTGAACTCATTGATGTCTGTGTCGTCGTATACATGGATGATATTCTAGTGTACTCCTCCTCAGAATCAGACCATGTTAAGCACGTGCGTGCAGTCCTTGAGAAACTACGCCAGCACAAGTTATATGCAAAATTGGAAAAATGTGTTTTTGATGCTACGGAAGTTGAATTTCTTGGATTTATCCTGACTCCAAAAGGAGTCCGAATGGACTCTCGAAAGGTGGACGCAATTCTCAAGTGGCCATCACCCAGGTCAGTCAAAGGGGTACAAAGCATGCTCGGATTTGCTAATTTCTACCGCAGATTCATTCCGGACTTCTCCCATGTTGTACACCCCATCACAGCACTTTTTTTTTTATAAAGTATTTTATTGTTTTTAACATAATAAAATAATCACAATAAAGCAACAAGCAAACAAATCAACTTAAAGACTGTCATGGTCATTCAGAATCAATGGAGGTAGTACCATAGCATCAGAAGTCGAACGGCTTCCTCAAAACGTGTAGTAGTATGTAATACAAATACATATACTAATAGAAAACAAAACAAAACAAAACACCCAGTGCACATTCCACAGGCTGTGGGAGGGGTTCTCAGGTCGCTCCTTCTTCCCATCTGTCCCATATTTTCAAGGCTTTGTTGGGACAGCCTCGTGCTGAGTAAATCCTATGCTACATCATAGCGCATCTGTCCATATCTAATTTCCATTGGTCCAGTGTTGGGGAGTCAGGGGCTCCCCAATTCTGCGCTATGTTGCGCTTGATCAGTCCCATCGCCGTGTGTAGGAGTAATATCTCCCACTTATTAGCTTCCATCACGCCAGGCACACCTAGGAGCAGAGTCTTTGGGTCCAGTGGCAGGGTTCTGTTCAGAACTCGGGAGAGTTCCCTACAACATGCGTTCCACAAAGTTTGTATCGGGGGACATGTCCACAAAATATGAATGAAGGTTCCATCCTCCTCCCCGCATCGCAAACAGTTCGGGTTTGGGGCCCGTTTCCAGCCATATAAGCGCGTTCTAGGGTAATAAACCCGGTGCAGTATTTTCAACTGCACAAGTCAAAGCCTAGAGGAAATAGCGATTTCTCGGGGGTGCATGAGGACTTGTATCCAGTCCTCTGGATCTATCTCTCCCACATCCGCTTCCCATTTCGCCTTCAGCTCGTTCAGTTCAGGGGTGGCAAAGGAGGACATGGCATTATAGAGGATGGAAGTGCATTTGGTGGGAATGTACGCCGGGAGAATGTTACGCTCTATAGGGGTATAGTCTGGCAGTTGTGTATCATCTGTTAGGTAGGGACTTAGGGCGTGGGCCAGGCGTATGTAATGGTATCGTTCCGTATGTGGAATCTGGAATTGCAATTGTAGGTCATCAAATGAGGTCAATCTTCCCTGCGTGAGTACATTCCCAACCCTAATAATCCCCGCCTTAACCCACTTGGGCCACGGCTCAAACTTCTGAGTCGCAGCGAGATTGTAGTTTTGCCAGAGGGGTTGTGCAGTAGTAACTTTGTTTCCCCACCCAAAGAATCGGTGTGCTTGTCTCCACACCGTAATCATGTGTGTTTTGGTTGTGGGTGGGGGGGTTCTCGGGATCGGTTGATAAAGGAGGGACAGCGGGTCGGTGTTCTGCATGGTGGCTATCTCAGCACGTATGTGGGGCAAGTCTCGGTTTCCGTGGAGAAGATCATTAACCACTACCAGTTGTGATGCCCAGTAGTACGTTTGTAGACGGGGAACTCCTATTCCTCCCTCCCAGATCAATCTCTGAAGTGTGGTTAACGCAATTCGTGGTTGGCCTCCCCCCCATATGAGATCTCTAAGAAGTGTCTCCACTTGGTGAAACTCCAGATCAGGGATTCCAAGTGGGGCATTCTGGAGAACGTAAAGGAATCTGGGAAGGGATATCATTTTAAAGAGTGCCGCTCTTCCCATAAGTGTCAGGGGGAGGAGTTTCCAGTGTCGGACATCAATAATGAAGCGGTCCGTGATCGGTCGGAGATTGTGTTCTATATAACTTGTTAAGTCCCCAGATATCCATATTCCCAGGTATCGAAAGCCCTGTCGTTCCACCCGATACGGGCACTCCTGGGGAATTGCTTGGTCTCCACCCTTTACCGGAAAGAAAACTGATTTCTCCCAGTTGATTCTAAGTCCGCTAAGTTCCCCAAAGCGGATAAGCAGTTGTGTTACAATGGGGGAAGACCTTGGTGGGTCACCTAGATATACGAGGAGGTCGTCTGCGTACAGGGACGTACGATCCTCGTGTCCCTCCGGCCATCTGAATCCTTTCCAGGCGGTGTTTTGGCAAAGCCAAAGAGCCAGTGGCTCGATAGCAAGGGCGAATAAAAGAGGGGACAGTGGGCATCCCTGTCGTGTACCCCGACCCAGGGGGAAGGACCTGGAGGACCAGCCGTTTACTTTCACTTCAGCTTTGATGTTAGTATAAAGTAACTGCACCCATCCCAGAAAGGCCTCTCCGAATCCCATACGGCGCATGACCTCCCAGAGGCAGTCCCATCGAATGGAATCAAACGCCTTTTCAAAATCGACTGCCAACAGGGCCAAGGGTTCGTTTATGATCGGGGATCTTTCCAACGCTAGATGGAGGCGGCGTGGATTCATCCGAGTCGATTTGCACGGCATAAATCCACATTGGTCCGGGTGGATCAGGGTGGGTGCAACTAACTGTAAGCGGTTCGCTAGTAACTTAGCGAGGATCTTAGCCTCCCCGTTGATCAGTGATATAGGCCTATAGGAGGCACATTCATGTGGAGGTTTGCCAGGCTTGGGAATGACTACAATAGTCGCCTTGCAAAGATCTGGTGGAAGGGTCCCCTGATCCCGGGCAGCAAGGAACAATCTGTGTAGAGGAGCCGCCATTTTATCTGCTCCTAGCTTTTGCCAAGTTTCGACAGGGAATCCATTTGGGCCCGGGGCCTTCCCTGATTGGAGCTGAGACAGCGCCTCCGAAATCTCAGCCTCCGATAAGGCAGAGTCCAGTTGGTCTCTCTGTTGTCCCGAGAGAGTCGGTAACGTTACCGCATCTAGGAGGGAGGGGTTTAGTGGTGAGGTCGGGGCTCGGTACAGGTCCGCGTAAAACTCTGCGAAGGCCTCGGCGATCCCAGAGTCTGAATGGTAGCTGTCGCCCTGTGGCGTAACTATTTCCCGGACATGGCGTTGTCCTTCATCCCTCCTCTGTAGCCAGGCGAGCAGTTTACCTGCCTTGTCCCCTAGTTCGTACACCCTCGCTCTAGCCTGCCAATGGGCCTGCTTAGCGTCCTTCATGGCTCTGTTCCGAAGGCATTCTTGGGCACGCTGGAGGGATCGATGGGTCTCGGGCGTAGGGTCAGAGATATGCTTAGTCTCCCAGTTACTCACTTCCTCTTCGGCTTTTAGTATTTCCCGAAGCCGGGTGTTTCTTTTATGTGTCGTCCAGGAGAGAATCTCACCCCTGAGCACTGTTTTATATGCCTCCCATAGTATCACGGGGTTATCCACCGACTCCTCGTTAATTTCAAAGTATTCGGCAGACACCTCTTCTAGGCGAGCTATCAGCTCCGGAAACCCCAGGTAGTAGTTGTTAAGTCTCCACGTTCTAGGGGGAAGGGGGCCCTGCATACACAGTTCAACTGAGAGAGGTGAGTGGTCCGAGATACCCCGGGGGAGTAGAGCTGCGGACATTGCCCTGTAAAGGTCGGTATGCGGCAAAAAGAGGTAATCCAGTCTGGACATGGAGCCGTGAGCGCCGGAGTGGAAGGAATACTCCCTGGCATTCGGGTGTAACTCCCTCCATACATCTCGGAGCCCAAGAGCAGATGTAAAATTGGCTAATCTAGTGGGAGTGTTTGGGTTGCGATTTCGGAGATGGGAACGGTCAAAGCTATCATTCATGGTGTCATTGAAGTCTCCCCCCAGAACGAGCGTATCAGGGTGGTGTTTCCCTATAAGGGTAGTGAGGTCGTCCAGTAACCCCTGTCCCAGCCCAGGTGGAGAGTAGATTGAGGCAATAGCCACCGTCTGACCCCAGATCGTTCCCATGACGAACACGTATCGGCCCCTCTGATCCCTTTCAACCATTTGCTGGACAAATGGGATGCGCTTGTGTATCAGAATGAGGGTGCCCCTGGAGCCCATTGTATACCCCGCCTGAAAGGCAAGTTGGTAGTTAGTCCTCTGAAAAAAGGCACAGTTTGATCCCGCCAGGTGGGTTTCTGTCAGAAGGGCCACATCAGGGGAGTGTCTGTTTAAAAATTGCCTGAGAAGACGCCGTTTGATTCCCGACCCCATCCCATTCACGTTCCAAATAAGGAATTTCAGAGATTTAGTGTGTCGTATGGGTGTCCAGTTAGTCTGTGCGGAGGATACTTAGTACACATGGTGGGACTGTCAAGGGTGTAGCAATCAGTGAAAGAAGGCGACATGGTATCTGCCTGTGTCAAAAGAGCGGGGGTGTTCCGTAAAATAGTACAGAGCACCTTCAGCCAGAGATAATGGTTTGCATGACCTACGAACACATGACAGTCTTGAGATAACAAACAAAACTTTGAACATTCCCAACCCCCCCCACCCTATACTCCACCCCAACACGAAGTACCTGTCGCCCCAACATAGCTGAGCCTTCAATTAAGGTATCAGCTCAAAAGCCAGACCCTTGGACAGGGTCTAGATAAACAAGAAAGAGAAAAAGAAAAAGGGAAGGAGGGGGGGGGAATGGAAGGGAGAGGGAAAGGATTTAGCTAGGGGGGGGGGATGAGAGCCTCCTCCAGAGTTCCCTCCCTTGCGCCAATGTCAACATCTTCCATGGTGGACTGTTTATGCGTGGGGCTCAGGAGTGTGAAAAGTGCACGCCCCCATGTCAGAGCATATCTCCTGGGCCCCGGGAGTAAGGGGCAATACTCCGTTTAATGTTCTTCTTGATCTGCCACTGGCTCCAGGATCTCCTGTCCTTCCCGTTCTGGGTTTCTCCTCGGGGAGGCTCGCCTAGCCCTCGGCCGGGGTCTCCCTCTCGGTCTCCTTGGCCTTGCTGTCCAGTCGCCTTCTACGTGGGCCTCCGCCCATTTCCATGCCTCTTGCGGGTCACTGAAGTGAACAGTAGTTCCTTTATGATAAATCTTTAGTTGGGCCGGGAAGAGCAGGCCGTATTTCACATTCAGTTGAGCCAGTTGTCTCTTGAGTGGTTCAAATGATTGTCGTGCCCGCTGCACTTCTCGGGTATAGTCCGGGAAAAAGGCGATTCGGGAGCCGTTATGGGTAATCGACCCTTGTGATCGTGACAGTTGCAGGAGGGCATCCCTATCTCGATAGTTGAGTAGGCGGGCGATAATAGTACGTGGCGGAGCACCCGGGGGTGGTTTGCCCGGCGGCACCCTATGAGCCCTCTCCACTGAGAAAAACTTTGAAAAGGATGTGGCCTCGAAGATATCCACGAGCCACTGCTCCAAGAATAGTTCCATGCATTGTCCCTCTTCCCCCTCCGGCAGGCCCAGGATGCGGACGTTGTTACGGCGGGATCTCCCCTCTCCATCCTCCACCCTCGATTCAAGGGTTTTAAGGCGGTTTAAGGCCTGGGACAGTTGACGATTGATCCCGCCAATGTTGTCCTCCACTTCAGAAATGCGGTGTTCCGCCTCTCTTGTTCTGGAAGTTAGTTTCTGCAGGTCGTGGCGCAGGAAGGAAACATCTGCCGCCATACTGTCTATTTTGGTCTCCATGGAGGATCGAGAATTAGCAATGGCCGCCATTACATCATGTAGGGAAAGAGGGCCGTCCCCCGTGGGGGAGTTCAGTCGTGTTGCTGGGCCCGCCGGGGCCGGGGTAGTAGCGACAGCAAATTGGTCCATACTGCTCTGTGTGGATGGTTTTTTCTGCCTGTCTTTCCCCATGGCTCCGAAGACCGTGGAGCGTCGGGCACAATGGGTCAAGTGATATTATTTATACCCAGTTGAACCCACTCCGGTGTGTGGTGTTGCAGGCCTGCAGCGGATCAGATGGAGAGCCGCGGGTCCCCCAGAGCGTCCTCCAACAGGCTAATATATATTCTGGGTGGTAGGGGCTCGGCGTCCTATATTGGGGTTTCACGGGGCCTCCAGAGACCGTGCAGGCCTCCGTCGTATCTCACAGTCCCTCGCTAGGTGGTGGTCCCCTTATGCCCCCTACGCGGCACCCGGCTCCGTTTTCTGTGTGGAGCGGGGGGGGAACCCACCTACCTCTAGCGCGGTCTAGCCGAGCCGCTGCTGTCCTCCACCGCTCGGGTCTGTCCAGGCGTCCTCCGGGAGCCAGCAGGTTCAAATGGTGTCCGCCTCGTATACCGCTTCACATCGCACCACGTCAGGCCGCCCCGAGCCACAGTCATGCAAAGGAGATCTGCCCTCAGGCCCCGGCGGCCATCTTGATCTCGCAGTTCGGACGGCGCCACCGGCCTTCAGCAAACTGTAGATTTAGCCCGTCGGGTGGACCGTTAGGTGCCCAGATTTCAGTCGATCCTAGCCCACAGCTTCACGGGCACAATCGCGGCGTTGATATCGCCCGAAATCCCCAGGAATCAGGATAAAAGTACAGGATTGTATCGGCGCTCACGGGAGCTTATTCGGCTCACGTCCGCATCGTTCGCGCGCTAGCCACGCCCCTCCCCATCACAGCACTTTTGAAAAAAAAACAAACGCTTCTTGTGGACCGAAGAGGCTGAAAAGGCCTTCCAAGAGCTGAAAGCAAAATTCACATCAGCACCTGTCTTAAAGCATCCACGCCCTGAGCTTCCATACATAGTAGAAACTGATGCATCCAGTTTAGCCATGGGAGCTGTCCTGTCCCAAATGGATCCTGAAACCGGTCAACTTCACCCAGTAGCGTTTTGGTCCAGAAAGTTCTCAGCACCTGAGTTAAACTATGCGGTTAGCGATAAAGAGCTATTAGCCATCAAATCCGCCTTTAAGGCTTGGCGGCACTATCTTCTTGGTGCCAGGCATACTTTACCGTAATCACTGATCACCGGAACCTGCAGTATTTAAAAACAGCCAAAGCCCAATCATCGCGACAACTTCGATGGGCATTGTTCTTTGCCGAATTCGATTTCGTGATCACTTATCGACCGCTTGCAAAAATGGCAAAGCAGATGCCTTATCCCGAATAGGGATGGGAGAAGCATATGCAAACCCGGAACCAGTGCCAATAATTCCCGAGCAAAGAATTCTTGGCATAACTACTCTACAGACACTGGAAGATATTCATTCAAAAATCCAACAACTCTTTGATCCAGCAACCCTGCAGGACTGGGTAAAGAAAGGCCCGGACTACTCAGTCGTCAATGAGCTACCTTACTATCAAGGACGACTATTTCTACCACACAAGGAAATACAAGAACTAGTCATCTGCAATTACCATGACACCCTGCTGGAAGGGCACCCAGGTATCGCAAAAACTGAAGCGAAAATTAAGAGACAATTCTGGTGGCCCACTTGGCGAAAAGATGTAAAGTCATTTGTGATGTCTTGTGGCATTTGCGCCCAAAACAAAAGCCAGAAGAAAAAACCTGCTGGCCTTTTACAACCTTTGGATATTCCACCTACACCATGGCACACCTTGTCTTTAGACTTTATTACAGATCTACCTCCATGTAATGGATTTAGCACCATCCTAGTTATTGTGGATCTTTTTTCCAAGATGGCCCACTTTATTCCTTTAAAGGGGTTACCTTCTGCTTCGATTCTGGCCAAGGAGTTCCTCGAAAACATTGTTCGATTACATGGATTCCCTTCCGTATTGGTTTCTGACCGAGGTAGTCAATTTATCTTGCATTTTTGGAAGAAATGTTGTCAACTGGCACAAATCGACGTGAGGCTATCAACAAGTCACCATCCCCAGACCAATGGTCAGACGGAAAGGACCAACCATACCCTTGAACAGTACCTACGCTGCATGCTACACCAGACCGAAAGAAATTGGAAAGATATTTAATGGATTTCCGAGTACGCATACAATAACTCTGTACATTCAGGAACCGGACAAAGCCCTTTTTATACCATTTATGGACATCACCTTCGAACCTCAGAACTCGATTCACCTCAGCACTTAGAAATGCCCGCAGTTAGTCATTTGCACTCTACTATTACACAAGCCTTTAAGGAAGCCACAGAACATTTGAAACAAGCAAAAGAGAAATACAAGAAAAATGCTGATCAACATAGAAGTGAAACTCCACAATACCAGATTGGGGATCAAGTTTGGCTGGCTACAAAACATATACCTCTGAAGGGAACTCGTACTTTTAATCCTAGATATTTGGGACCTTACACCATTAAGGCCATTATCAACCCGGTGGCCGTCAAATTGGAATTACCCTCTAATATGCGAATTCATCCTGTCTTTCATGTTTCACTTCTAAAACCAGTTCAACCAGGGACAAGATTAACCAAGCCACCTGACCCCATCTTGATAGATGGAGAACCTGAATTCGAGGTAAAAAATATCCTGGACTCCAAGATGATTAAATCAAAACTTTTTTATTTGATCGATTGGAAGAGCCTAGCGACCATGTTCATGCACCTCGGTTGGTGAAAAGATTCCATCAGAACTTCCCAGACAAACCGGGGCCAGGGGGAAGTACAACTTTAGGAGGGGCCTTGGGGGGGAGTGCTGTCATGATGCCTACCCCTGGGCATCAGGACCAAGGCCCTCAGCTCCGGGAGCAGGCATCCAGACATTTGTTTAAACCTCTGCAGCCCCGGCTAGGGGCTGTCTGGGTTCAGTCCTGGCGCCTTAGGCGCCTGGCTCATCATAGAAATCAGTCCTGGCGACATAGGCGCCAGGCTCATAGACTTTACTTACCTGATGCAGACCATGCTGCAAAAGAGTCCAAGCCTACATTAGGCCTGGATGGGACTATTTTGTTACAGGGACTATTTTTTACTCGGGCGTGGCTCTAGGGAACTTCTTACCTGGAACTACTTTGGAGGCTATTTAAACCACACCCGAACAGCAGCACATGCTTTGCGTTATTCTGCATCCAGCAGCGTGACCCTCACCGTGCCTGCAGCCAGAATCCAGTCTTCTGCCACACCCGTGTGCCTGCAGCCAGCATCCAGTCTTCTGCCACACCCGCCTCGAATCCGGAGCTCTTAGAATAAAGAAGAGGAAAGGGACAAGGTTAGAAAATGAAACTTATTTCAAATTCCTCACCTAATTCCAGAACCATTTCGTCTCCGGACCTGGAAAGTACATCAGTTCTGCACGTGTTGCTTCGCCAGCTCCAGCACGGCGCCATACTCACCAGTTCTCACTGCATCTTTCGATCCGGCACTGTCTCCATCATTTCTTCGCCGTAATCCGGCACCTAGGGGACACAAGAAAAAAACAAGGTGATCCAAGGGAATCAACAAATACAACCTCTTACCACCATAGACTTACCTGATTTACCACCGGTGGTATTATTCCATAACTCTCCACATTTTCATATGCCGCATCTGTAAAGATGGAGAAAAACAACACGTTAACGCATGCAATAGCTACCGGACAGCGCTGGGTAACACAGATTCTTACCTGAACGCCAGCAGCAGCTACGAGACCTTCTTCTCACGAACTCAGTTGCAACTTAAGGAAGGAAGGGGACAAGAATGAACATCGGGCACATTGAACTGTTTGAACTTGATACTTACCAATCCCGCCAGGGACTTTAGAGTCAATACTTACCGGAACTCTCCCAACGCCTTCAAACCAGTGAAGTAACTGGTATCTACGCGCCCCTGCAAGACACGCAGGATGGAGAGCTCATCTTTTACGAACATAAGGTGAGGTTACTAAGGGGATATCAGAGGTGATTAGTTGGGGAGAGCGAGAACAGTTGGGAGGCCATCACTAAAACCCACAGGTGGTTAATCCCTGTCTCCACTTGCAGGAAAATACTTCTTCGGGTCCAGCAGACAAGACTAGGTGGGCCAGTCCAGACAGTCATCTCTGCACTACGCACCACGTTGAAGGAGACCGCAGCTGTCCGGGTCCGATCGACACCCCTGTGGGGTCCAGGTGAGCGTAACAAACAGCTGCAAGCTGACTGAAATCACACATGGTCAAGTATCACTTGGTAAGAAAACCTTCACAACAATAGGTATAATCTACCACACAGGAGCCACAACCAATGCAGGTCACTACACTGCATATGTAAAAAAGAATTGTGGATGTTTCTGTCACAGGAGTCAGTAATATCCTCTTCTTCGAAAGAAGATTCGGTCTCACCACCCTCCTCTACCTCCTTACCTTCGTCCTTCTTCGTGGGCTTCCTTTTCTCTAGGCTTCCGAGTCTCTCCTTTTTTTTGTATAGATATGGACGTCCACGGAAGGACGCCACCGTGCCACCTTATAGGTGGGCGATGAGCAATCCTCCCTGAACGCCAGAAGAGGGGAAAAAGCCGGGTGCACAAAAAACCCCTATGAGACTTTCACAAGGTGGTTGTGGAGCAGTCTTGGGTAAGCAGGTAAGCAAGAAGATGTGAGTTGAAGCTGGCGGCTGTCTCAAGGCAGGCTGAGGTCTGGTACACTGGCTGATTCGAGAGTACAAGGCGAATGGCAAAAGGCAGTCCAAAGAGCAGGATGAGGTCTGGTACACTGGCTGGAGGGTAAGTACAAGGCGAATGGCAAAGGCAGTCCAAAACGCAAGCTGAGATCTGGTACACTGGCTGGTGGGTAAGTTCAAGGCGAATGGCAAAAGGCAGTCCAAAAGGCAAGCTGAGGTCTGGCACACGGGCTGGTGGGAGTGTAATATTGAAGAACAAGAAGCAGACAGAGCAAGAGGAAAAGAAGGACTCAGAAACAGGGAAGAGAGAGAGGGAGCGGAGCGAGAAGGAGAAAGAGAGTGTAGCAAAGAAAAGGGAGAGAGGGCGGAAGAAAAAGAAAGGATCCCTGAAGAAAACGGGAAGAGAGAGAGAAGGAAACAGGAAGGACGCGGGGCTCGGAATGAAGAAGGAGAACGCGAGCGGCATACAACACAGGCGAGTAACCAGGAAACGTTGCAATGCCCCCGTAACCCGTAAGTGACTGTAGAAGTACTTTCGGTTATGCACGCAAAACAAAAGATCTAGACATGTACGAGCCGCAAGAAAAGACGTGATGGAACATACTATGGCGGACCATAGCACCAGCGCTTCCACACCTGCCACCTTCTCCGAGACATGACAGTATGCCCCCTCCTAAGGTGCCCTCCCCTGGGCTTGCCTGGATGATAGTAATGGAACTTGTGTACCAAGAGAGGGGCATTAATATGAGATTTGGGTTCCCAGGAATTTTCTGACCAGGGATATCCTTTCCACCGTGCAAGATACTCCAACCTACCTCTACGATATCTCGAGTCACAGATCTGAGCGACTTCGTATTCGTCCTGAGTGGAATCTGTGGGCAAGGTAGGTTTCTTAGGATGGTGAGACCACCTATCCTCTCGAAAGGGCTTCAGTTGCAAAGTATGAAATACAGGATGTATCCTTCGGAGACCTACGGGAAGCTGTAACCAAAAGGCCACTAGATTAATTTTATGTGTGATCTTATACGATCCGATAAACCTAGGGGACAGCTTGGAGGGGTGAACCCATCGGGGTAAGTATTTCATGGACAGCATAACCCGGGATCCCACTTCCCACCCTGGGACTGGTCGGCGATGTTTGTCGGCTTGTGATTTATAGCGGTCTTGAGCCTCACAGAGGCCTTTCCTACTCTTCTCATGGACCTCCCGAAGAAGTGTGAGGGAGGTATCAACAGAGGGCAAGTTGGTTGGTAAGTTAGAAAGAGGTAAAATAGAACGTGGGTGATAGCCATAAGTGCAGGAAAAAGGACTGACGCCAAGAGCAGATTGAACAGAGTTGGTATACGAGAACTCGGCCATAGGTAATAGTGAGACCCAATTGTCCTGTTGTAGGTTTACAAAACATCGCAGATACTGCTCAAGAGTGCCATTGAATCGCTCGGTCTGTCCATTGGATTGAGGGTGAAAGCCAGATGTCAAAGCTCTCTCCACCCCCAATCTTTCGCAGAAGACCCTCCAAAACCGGGAAGTGTATTGGCTCCCCCGATCTGAGATAATTTTTGAGGGAATCCCGTGTAGACGAAACACGTCTTTAAGGAACACTTTCGCCATTTCGGCTGCGGAGGGAACTCCGGGCAAGGGGGAAAAATGAGCCAGCTTGTTGAATGAATCTACTACAACCATGATGCATGTACATCCTTGAGACCGAGGTAACTCAACAATGAAATCGGTCGAGACCGTACTCCAGGGACTTGCAGGAACCGCACATGGTTCTAGTAACCCTCCGGTTTTTGATTGGATACCTTGTTGCGAAGGCAGACTTCACAGGACTGTACATATTGATCAACGTCTTCTATCATACCAGGCCAGTAAAAGTGTCTTTGAAGATATTCTAAGGTGCCCCTGCTGCCTCTATGTCCAGCTATCTTGGAATCATGACACCAAGTCAAGGCCGTCTTCCTTAAAGCATGTGTGGGTAGATATAACTTGCCTTTTACCAGATAGAGACCATCTCTGATGTCATATACGGTGTCCTTGTGATGTCTTTCCACCTCAAATTGTCCTCCGGAAGCATCTCTTACTTGCCTCAGGAATGTGGAGAGCATTCCGATACTCTTGGTTTGGGAAAACATGAATTCCCGAGTGGCTTCTGTTTCTGACGTGCAGTCACTCCGGCGAGAAAGGGCATCTGCCACCAAGTTCTGGACACCTGGTATGTACGTGATAACAAAGTCAAATTGAGCAATATAGTGAGCCCATCTTGCTTGGCGAGTATTATAGCATTCAGACTGCCTCAATACCTGCAGGTTCTTATGATCGGTCCAGATAATGAATGGGTGTTTGCCTCCCTGAAGAAGATGGCGCCACTCCAGACAGGCCGACTTCATGGCAAGTAATTCTCGTTCTATGACCGAATAGTTCCTTTGACTGGCATTGAGGGTTTTGGAATAATATGATATAGGGTGCTCTAAGCCTTGATGTTCCTGTAATAAGACTGCTCCTATAGCAGCAGCTGACGCATCTGTCTCAAGGATAAAGGGTCGATGCTGATCTGGTTGTCGAAGGATGGGTGCTGAACAGAAGGCTTCCTTAAAACTGCGAAAACTGTCTTCGACTTCCGCAGACCAACTAAACAGAGCCGAAGATTTCTTGAGTAGAGTCGTGATGGGTATTATTCTCTGAGAAAAATTGGAGAGGAACTTTCGATAAAAGTTCACCAAGCCAAGAAACTTTTGGATCTCCTTCACTGATTTAGGTGACGGCCACTCCAAGATCGAAGACACCTTCTGGGGATCCATAGAAAACCCTTGGCTGGAAAGAATAAATTCCAGATAGGAGATGGAAGCAGTGGAAAATACACATTTGTTGAGTTTGACAGAGAGGTGATTGTCTCTTAATCTTCAGAAGACTTCCTTTACATGTACTTCGTGTTCTTCTTGTGTACGAGAAAACACCAGAATATCACCGAGATAGACAATGGTAGTATGACATAGCAAGTCTAAAAAAAGGCGGTCCATAAAGCGCTGGAAGATTGAAGGGGCATTTACTAACCCAAAGGGCATCACTTGATATTCATATAGACCAAACGGAGTCCTAAAGGCCGTCTTCCACTCATCTCCTGTCTGAATACGGAGCAGATGATATGCATTCCACAAGTCGAGTTTGGTGAACACGGTAGATCCTTGGACCGCTTGAATAATTTCCGTTATCAGAGGCATAGGGTAACGGTCCTTAATGGTCACTTTATTCAAGCCCCTGTAGTTGATACAGGGTCATAGTTCCTGTGACTCTTTTTTAGGAATAAAAAATAGCGAGGCCCCGGCTGGAGACTTCGAGGGTCTAATCAGTCCGTTGGGTAGGTTGTTATCCAGATACTCTCGGAGATAACACTTTTCATCCAGAGACAGAGGAAACATCCGACAAAAGGGCACCAGAGCTCCTGGAGTGAGGTCAATGCAGCAGTCTTCCGGTCGGTGTGGAGTTAACTCTAGGGGAATCTTCTTGATCACTACCTCAGTGAATTCCTTAAGATGGTGTGGCAAACAGTTAACAGATCTGGGTTCACAGCTGCTTGCTGTCTTCACAGCTTCGAATTTGGGCTCAGGTAGACATTCCGCCTTACAGAATGTTGAATGGAAACTTAGTAAATTCTTAGCCCAGTCAATGTTTGGGTTGTGTTTTCGTAACCAACCTATCCCAAGGATGAGAAGGAAGTGGGCTGCGCGGATGATGTCAAAGACAATCTTTTTAGAATGTTGCTGTATTGACATGATGAGTTCTTCTGTGGTGTGAGTTAACATGCTGGAACTTAAAGGTTCGCCATCAACACCTTCCACCTTCTGGTCTTCTTGTTTGGCGATACGGTTTAGACCTTTTTGTTCAGCCCAGTGTGTGTCAGTGAAGTTACCGGCTGCTCCACAATCGAGTAAAGCTTGAGAATTCACCTCTGTGTTCCCCAGTTGTAGGGTCACAGTAAGGACCATAAGGCGAGAGTCTTCGGTTAACTCCAGGGAGGACACTGAAAGGGTTGCGTAAGGACTTGGGATGGCGCTTCGGAAGTGAATCCTAACACTTACCGAGGGCGATCGTTTCCCGAACGTCTGGGAGGGACTTCTGGGCAGTCCCTTAGCAAATGAGTGGATGCCCCACAATACATACATAAACACCCATCCCTGCGTCTCTTACATTTTTCTGGGGTGAGAGGAGCCCTGGTAGTCCCGATTTGCATTCGTTCTTTTTTACTTTGTCGTGAGGAAGGCAAAGGAGTAGAAGGAAGGGTTTCCAGAGGAGGAGGACCATAGAATTCGGTCTTCTGTTTCTCTGCACGGCGTTCCGTCAGCCAGAAGTCTATACGGAGGGTAGCAGTGATAAGATCAGCAAAGGTTGTTGGTCGAGCTATCCGGGCCAGCTCGTCCTTGAGATCTTCCCTTAGACCACATCGAAAGATGGCATACTGGGCTTGCTCTTGCCATCCAGCTTCAGCTGCTACTTGCTTAAAGGTGGCTATATATGTCAATAGGTCGGAGTTACCTTGGCGGATGTCTAAAAGGTCTTCCGACGCTAAGTAAGTACTTTCAGTACGCAAAAAGGTTTGTTGTAAGAGGGTCTTGAAAGCACTGTAGTCCTGTAGAACTGGATCGGCTTGATTTACAAGAGGGGTGGCCCATGCCACAGCGTTACCCGTCATGTGGGTAATCATAAACCCCACTTTGGCGTGATCTGAAGCAAGGGTTTGGGCACGAAATGAAAAATGGAGATTGCAAGCATCCAAAAACTCTTTAACCCTATTTGGTGAGCCATTAAATTTGCCCGAAACCAAAGGGAGTGGCGGTAGATCCGTAGAAGGCCGTTCTCTCCCCGTCATTCGTTGTTGTAAAGCTGTATTTGCGGCCTTGAGATTCTGTACTTCTAAGTTCAGGCTCTGCACTGCAGCTACGAGTTGCTGAACGGTTCCATGTAATAATGTTGCCACAAAAATCTCGCCATGCAAAAATATCGCCGAAAAATGGCAGTTTTTGTGGCGACATTATTGCATGGAACATTTTTTCTGCCCCTGTCCCCATATATATGGTCACCCAAATAATATCGCCACAACATTTTCCCGGCGATATTATTTACGGCGACCATATATATGGGGATATTATTACCTGATACCTCCGGAACCTGTTGTGGTGTTGCCATGCTGGTTTCTGGGCATTGCAAACTGTCACAGGAGTCAGTAATATCCTTTTCTTCGAAAGAAGATTCCGTCTCACCACCCTCCTCTACCTCCTTACCTTCGTCCTTATTCGTGGGCTTCCTTTTCTCTCGGCTTCCGAGTCTCTCCTTTTTTGTGTAGATAAGGACATCCACGGAAGGACGCCACCGTGCCACCTTATAGGTGGGCGATGAGCAATCCTCCGTGAACGCCAGAAGAGGGGAAAAAGCCGGCGGCACAAAAAACCCCTATGAGACTTTCACAAGGTGGTTGTGGAGCAGTCTTGGGTAAGCAGGTAAGCAAGAAGATGTGAGTTGAAGCTGGCGGCAGTCTCAAGGCAGGCTGAGGTCTGGTACACTGGCTGATTGGAGAGAACAAGGCAAATGGCAAAAGGCAGTCCAAAGAGCAGGCTGAGGTCTGCTACACTGGCTGGAGGGTAAGTACAAGGCGAATGGCAAAAGGCAGTCCAAAAGACAAGCTGAGATCTGGTAAACTGGCTGGTGGGTAAGTTCAAGGCGAATGGCAAAAGGCAGTCCAAAAGGCAAGCTGAGGTCTGGCACACGGGCTGGTGGGAGTGTAATATCGAAGAACAAGAAGCAGACAGAACAAGAGGAAAAGAAGGACTATATATAGAACTATAAACAGTTAGAATACGCCAACAGGTATCTAACTGCCCCAAGATTCTGCAACAACCAAACAGATAAATCAATACCACTAAAACATAAGAAAAAATAAACATTTAGAATACGCCAACAGGTATCTAACTGCTCCAAAAATCTGCAACAACCCAACAGATAGATGAGCAACTTGAAAATATAAATAAAAAACTATAACCAGTTAGAATACGCCAACAGGTATCTAACAATCTGCAACAATCAACAGATAGCACTGAATTCTTGTTAATCACTTTCTGTTTTGTTTTACATTTTGGAAGATGGGGCAAAGTTTTTGTACTGGGAGCTTGTTTTGTTTCGCTTAATGACTCTATTAGATCTTTTGTTTGAACTTTTTGTACAAATTCTGCTAGAGATGGATGCTTATTTTGGACACTTTTATTTTCATTTGCTATACTTCTGCGTTGTTTTCTACAGACTTGCTTTTTGGTAGGCATTCTTTGGGGTCAGTTGAAAAAAAAGAAGGTATGGGTTGGGCAGTTCTGTAATGTATGTGTGCTGTGTGCATGCTTGTCTGATGGTAAGGATGTATGTGGTGGTATGTGATTGTGCATTGGGCAGATACAACTAGTTGGGAAGGCTATTCTTGTATTTGTATGTTACTATACTGAGGTTCAGATGACAGTAGAAAGTAAGATACTGGTTAGGAGAATCACTAATACTAACTCTAATGGTATAGAATTAAAACAGTTCTTTGTTCTGCAATACTAACATTCTAGGGGCTGATTTATGGAATTTGTGCGCCGAGAAACAGGGATTTGTGTGCCAAAATGCCTGCAAATCCCTGTTTAACAAATGGGGTTTTGTGGGTGGAATGGTGTGCAAATCCCCATTTTTCGGCACACAAATTCCATTAATCAACCCCACAGTGTGTGCTTTATAGCACTGATGTTAATTTAGACATTGATTTTTATGTTTTTGTAGTAGTATTGTTGTTTGATTACTGAACATAGTGTGTGCATGCAGTTTCCTTTTACTATGTGCAGCCTTTATATTTTACTTACAATATGTTAGTTCAACATGCTTTGCAAATGAGTAGAATACTAAGTGTATGAAACTTACTTGGTTTCTAAAGGCTCTGCTATTGGATGTTATGACAAAGAGGAAATAATTATATACTTATTTTGCAATTTTTATAAGGTAAATGGCAGAAACTGTATAGAAAAGCATGGAATGTATGCATTTGTGAAGGTGTGGGTAATAAAGCAGAATGATGTGATACACAGGCAGTGGTGTTATTTCAGCTGGGAGCTTTTCAATGATAGTGTCTATCTGTGTGAGTGTATAAAGATGCATGAACTTATTCTGGCTGTGTAATTTTATAATACACTACTAAGTGTTTTTCTACAATTATACTGTTATTTCTTCCATCTTTTAATATTATAATTTTTTAGATAGCTGTGTGTGTAAAAAAATAATTTAGATAGCAGACAGGTTTGGAAGTGACAGTTGATTATAGCAAATGGGAAAAATATTAGTAAGTTCATTTTATAGGTTACAAAAGCAAACTTTTGGTTACTGTTTCTCTCATGCGCCCTTATGCTTTGAGAAGAAAAAATCCACCAGACTCTCCTTCTCTTGATTTTGTAAAAGATGGATATCTTTTATTTAAACAACTTAATTGTACTCTTTATGTTGCCCTTTATGATTACACGTGTTTCGACGAACACATAGTCTTTTTCAAATCAGGGCTGATTTATAGAAAAATTCCAAGACACATAAACAATTAACAAATTTCAAACATAATCCAAAACATGTACGGTCAAGTACAAATTAAATGACAAAAAAATATAATAAATCATTTTTTGACATTGGGTATAGGCAAACCATTTTTTCATTACAATAAACATTCAATGGGATGGCCATTTTGGGAGGGGTGAAGGGTCGGAATGTTGGGGGTTATGAAAAAACACACAAAACATAACATAAACACAGAGAGAGAAATGTTTGCAAAAAAATATTAGTTAGTTACCACTTTCATGTTGTTCATAGAGTGTAGGAAAGTTTTAGGTTTTAAATTTTGGTAAGTGTGAGTATTGATTTACATCTTCTTACCTAATGCTTCCTGTTCAATACTCATATTGCTTTAGTCTGTCTCTGTTGTTGATAACGGGTTTGTCATGGGTTAAATCCCTGTAAATTAAAATACCCTACATGTAACACCAGGGTTTATACTTTTCATTTGTTTACTCAATAGTGTTTGGAAATTGAATCCAAATGTAGCCCGAAATTGATTTAAACGTGCTCATGAGTTCTTGACTAATATGAATAAAATGAAGCTCGCTGTGGTTAATTCTGCTTAAAGAGGTCCTTATGTGCCGCATGGTATACTTAAAAAAATAATAATAAATCACTTTCTCTAATTTGCCGTTTGGTTTCCGCAACTTCATGCAGACTCTCGTGTCCACATTGAAAATAATGCAGCCCCCTCGGGGACCCTCTCGCACGCTTACCTGTGGCCGCGTGTCCTGTTCCAAGTGGTCCTAGTGTTTCTGTCTCGTCTCCCTGTTTACATTACTTCATGTCGGTTTGTGGGATAGCGAGTCCCACAACTATGTCTACTGCGGTCACCATGTTGATTCACTTAGCTAACATACTGGTCCTAATAATAATACAAGCCCTGTTGTGTGTACTCTATATTGAAAAATAGTATCAATCGCATGTGCGCATATTTGAAACAATGAAAATATCGAATTAATGCCCAATTTTAAATAAAAAATAATGAACCAAAATTCACTCCGTCTTCAACAAAATATTCATGTTAATCCTTTGGTATTTGGAATATTATTTCCTTTTAGTGTTTTGAGCCCTCGTGTGCCAGTTTCATTTGTACTGTTTGTGATTACTACTTCCCTTTCGGTTTATCCTTCTTTTGTTTCCATGCATGCGGCCATCTTTTGGGCAAACAGCATTGAAATGTTAAAGTTCTATAATGATGTGCACTTCGAAAGTAATTGACTTTGTTTAATACAAATGGATTTTAATTGAAAACTAATTGGTGGCCCCATTGCTACGAAGCAAGAAAAAAATGTTTAATTAACATTTTTTTTAGGGGTTTCAATGCTGCTCTCAAAAAAGCCATACCAAGGGAAAAAACGAATGGTTATAATTTCTATCAACTGTGTTAGAATCCAATTCGAAAATACTAATTTCCTTTAAGTAACAGTACTACAATGTCTACATTCCCTTTTTCATGTAAATTACAAATATTGGTTAATTTTTTAACCGAAATGTCTTGATTCCCATATATTAAAAATTGGAAAGGATAAAATTCATAGAAAAGACTGTACGGAATTTACAAATTAATTTCGCTTCCTCTTGTCTAAGTTTGGCTTCTTGATCACCTCCTCTTAGTCCTAGAGTCACTTTCTTAAGGCCTATGAATTTGGGTTCATGTTTGTCTGTTAGTTGGTGATTTCTTTGCCAATGTTGTGCAAGGGGTAAATTTGTGTCTTGGCTTCCAATGGTTGACAAATGCTCCCTTATCCTGGTCCTGAGTTCTCTAATTGTGCTCCCTATGTAGATTTTCTTGCAGTGGCAAATAATCGCATAGACCACAAACTTGGTTTTACAATTAATGGAGTCTACAATTTTTTCACTTATGCCATGTGTGTCTTTGAAAGTCATTGTGTTGATTGATGCATGTCTGCACATCGAACATGTGCCACATTTTCGAAAACCTGTTGGTGGTGGTGGAAGCCACGTGATGGGGTTTTCTTTTTTAACTTCTGGAAGAAAAGAGGGACTCAAAGTGTTTTTGATGGTTTTCGCATGTCTGTAGAGCAACGTAGTATCTGTTCCTATGTATTTTTTCACATTTGGGTCCAGTTGTAACAAGTGCCAATTTTTTCGTAAAATTTTTCTCAGTATCTTGTTGTTGGCACAGTAATTCATGATGAAGTTAATTTTTTCTTCTTCTTTTCTCACTGGTTTAGTGTCTGTCATTTTGAGGGTACTTTCTCTGTTTAATTTGGATGCTTTCTCCTATGCTTGTAATATCGTCTTGTTTCCATAGCCTCTTGCTCTGAATCTACTTGTTAATAATTTACATTCATCCTCAAAAACTTTCTGTTCACTGCAGTTTCTTCATGCTCTTATAAACTCACCCTTCGGTATATTCTTGATCACAGAGTTATAGTGGCAGCTTGTTGAAAATAAAGTTGAATTTGCCTCGGTCGGCTTCCTAAAGGTTCTAGTGTTGAGATGGTTTTGTGCAACATATATGTTTAGGTCTAAAAAGTTTATCTCTTCTTTGCTTGCCAATCCTGTGAATTCAATCCCCATTGGGTTCTGATTCGCTCTTAATCTGAACTCTTCCAGTCCTTTCTCTTCCCCTTTCCAAATGATCAAAACGTCATCTATGTATCTTGTCCATAGAATTACATTGGATTCATAAGCTTTGTCTGTATAAATGCGCTTGTCTTCGTACGTTGCCATAGTCAGATTTGCAAGTGCTGGGGCATATTTAATTCCCATCGCTACTCCTCTTGTTTGTTTGAAGAATTGACCATTGAATATGAAAATGTTGTTCTGTAGTGTCAATAATAACATTTCTTTTAGCATACTGACTGATTGATAATTTGATGCTGTTTCTTGCAAAAAAGTGTAATCAATTGTTTCTATTGCAGTGTCGTGCCGTATTGATGTGTACAATGCTCTTACATCCCAAGTTGCTAATAGAACATTTTTCTGCCATTCAATTGCACCTAGTTTGTTTATCGCTGCAGTTGTATCTCTCAAGTAAGATTTCGTTTTCATGGCCAAAGGTTTGATGATGTTATCTATATAATGTGCCATATTCATAGTTGCCCAGCCTATACCGCTTAGAATTGGCCTTCCTTCCGGAATTCTGTCATATTCCTTATGTATCTTTGGTAAAAAGTATACTGTTGGAATAGTAGGTTGTTTAATTTCCAAGAAATGTTTTTCATCATCAGTGATGATTCCTTGTCTATGCCAAGATGTAATGGCTTCTTTTAGTACCAATACTATCTCCAATTTTGGATTAGATTTCAATTTGGTGTAACAGCATGGTGTATTGATATGGTTCATTGCCATTTGTACGTAATCTTCTCTGTTCATTACAACCATTCTTCCGCCTTTTTCTGCTCCTTTGATTACCAAATTCTTGTCTTGTTTCAGTTCAAAAAGTGCTTGTCTTTCCTTGTTTGTTAAATTGTCAAAATGTTTTTTTGATTCAGATCTGTTTTTCCTCATTGAATCATTGTGGTTATTTAAATCTTTCGTCACTGCTTTATAAAAAGTATCCACTAGGTTATCAGGCATCAATTGGGGAGTACATTTAGATTTTTGTTTCAATTCTTTGACGGAAAGGCTTGTTTGATTTATTCGGAGTTCATGTAATGTCTCATGTATTGGTCTGTCTTCTGCTTCTTGTATAGCTCTCAATGTGTGTATGTTGGTCAAATCTTCAATAGTTAACTGACTTTCTTTGACTCTCACTTCCTTGGTCCGATAGTCTGTTATTTGAGTGTCAAAGTATTTTTTTAATTTCAATTTTCTTACAAATTTAAACAAATCAATGTGAACTTCTATGTTGTCAAAGGTTGTGGTCGGTGCAAAAGTAAACCCTTTGTTTAATAATGATATTTCCTCTGGTTTGAGCTGATGGTTTGATGTGTTCAGTATCAGATCATTCATTTGTTCTTTTTTGCTGCTTCCCTTGTTTTGGCTCTTGTCAATCTTCTGGAGTCTTCTAATGCATCTTGATTTCCTGATTCTACCACTCCCATGTTTCCCCCTCCTCCTGTGGGTGATTGTTGTTGGATTGTTTGTTGTGGCAATGAAAAATGCACTTGTTTTTGATTTTGATAGGTGAGCCTGTTTCCTTTTTTGTACCTTCTAATTTGGTTTAAAAAACCATGTCCTTCTGTTGTCTCGATTGTGGTTTCTTGATCTCCTTCAGAGTCTGCATCTGAGCTCCCCGGGGAAGTGTTCGGTGTGCTTTCATGCGAGGATGGTTTGGTGAGTAGTTTGTATTTGTCCTGAAAGGTGTACACCTTGTCATCCTCACAGTCTCTGTTATCTCTGAAAAATGTTTGCATTTGATCTCATCTTGATATTCTTTTAGGATCTCAAACATCTTCTGGTAATTTTGTTCTTTTGTTACTTCTAGGGCTTTGGCTTCCTTAATTTCTTTTTTAGTTTCTTCAATTTTAACTCTTATTCTTTTATGTTCCCTGGATGCATGCTCGATCAAAATTTCCAACATATTATTTGAACTCTGGTTCAGATTCTTTTCCCAGGAATCTGCTAGATCTTTATCCTCGTCTTTTGTAAAGTCAGGGAAAATTAGTATTCTCAATCCTCTTGGGATCTGTTTCTTGGATATATAGTTGTTTAATGATTTAATTTCCCAATATTTATCTATTTCCTTTTTCGATAATCTTTCTAGTTTTACAAACTTGTATCGTAAATCTTCCCTTTGTTTGGGCAGGTTAGATGCAAATGCATGTTCGTTGGTGCCTTTTGGGGCAAATAAATTACTGGCATCTTCTTCCCTGTTTTCTAAATATTCCGCCATGAGGGTTTATTTCTTGTTTGTTAGCCTTGGGTGTTCTTGGGTCAGCGAGGTCTTGGGTGCCCTATGGAAAAAGAAAATACTTTTCAAGGAACCTTATTTGTTTGGGCTTCCCTTTGAACAACCTCAGCGCCCTGGCAATTTCCAGATACTACACTGTTTTGTTAGGACTTTTCGCTTTTTCGTGGTCGCATGTGATTGAAACCACGGAGTTCCGGTTCCTCAACTCCATTTTGATTAAGACATAAAAGCAAACTTTTGGTTACTGTTTCTCTCATGCGCCCTTATGCTTTGAGAAGAAAAAATTCACCAGACTCTCCTTCTCTTGATTTTGTAAAAGAAATGATTTTGGGGTCGAGAGGCATGCAAATGAGAGAGTAGAGCAAGGGATTGGTCAATAAAGTTTACTGGGTGTGTTGTGCAAGGAGAGAGTTTGTTAGAAAGTCTTTTTCCTTAGAAAAGAACAGATAGCTTTGGCTGTGTGTTTTAGAAAAAAGATTATCTGGATTTTGGGAGACTCATGGATACATTGGTTGGAGGTGCATGCAGAACACCGTGGAGTAGCTGCAGATCTTGGATTCCCTCATGTGGAAGTGCACTGGCATGGAGTGCGTGGAATGAAGTGGCTGGACTTGGTAGCTCTCTGTGCTACTATGGAGACACAGCATCATCCAGACATAATTATAATTCATTGTGGAGGGAACAGTTTAGGACATGTGTCTGGAATTTCTTTGAAATTTGCAATGAAAGAAGGACTTGCGAAGGTCATGGACATGTTTCCAAATTCCCAAGTAATTTTTTCTTGTATTGCGCAGAGACAAATGTGGCTATGTTCTTCTTCATTTGGTCCACAAATGGAGAAAGCAAGACGCAATGTCAATAAGGCTGTTTGTGCCTTTTTAAGAGATGTTGGCATGTCCTCTTTTCACAATGAAAATATTATGTTTCGTAGCACATACTGTCATGATGCCTACTCCCGGGGACCCAGACCACGTCCAGCAACCCCGGAAGCAGGAATCAAGTTATCCTAAGCAAGCCCAACAACCCCTGCTAGGGGCTATTTGGGTCCAGTCCTGGCGCCTATGGCTCCAGGCTCATATGGAGAGTCAGTCCTGGCGCCATAGGCGCCAGGCTCATAGATTAAAACTCACCTGATGCAGACCATGCTGCAAACTTACCTGATGCAGACCATGCTGCAAGAGCTCCAAGCCAAAAGTGGTTTGGAAGGGACTACTTTACTTAGGGACTATTTTTTATTCGGGCGGGGCTGGGGAGGAATACTTACCTGGGACTACTTTGGAGGCTATTTAAACCACGCCCGAAGAGCAGCACACGCTTCGCGTTATTCTGCATCCAGCAGCGTAATGCTCACCGTGCCTGCAAGTCTGCATCCAGCCTTCTGCCGCGCCCGCCTTGAGTTTGGAGCTCCTAGAAAAAGGGAGAGAGAAGGAGAAAAGGTTAGAACAAGAGCAATACCTTTAATCCTTACCTGAATTCCCGATCCATCGCGTCTTCGAGCTGGAATAAAGAAGTTATTTTATGCGCGTCGCCTCGCCTGCAGCAGAACCGCGCTGAACTCCCCGGCCTTCGCCGCATCTTCACATTCCACCGCATCCTTCTGTATGTTCCCGCCGCACTCCGGCACCTAAGGAGAAGACAGGAACAGCAAGATGAGCCAAGGGAATACACAGAGGAATATTAGCTACCCTCCCATAGACGTACCTGATTTTACCACCGGGGGTACTATTCCTCTTCACAGGTCGGCGCAGCTTCCACTGCATCTTCACCGAACCCCGACCCCTAAGGGGAAACAAAAGGACAGCAAGGTGAAACAAAGGGACTAACCAGGGGTACCCTCCTCACCACAATAGACTTACCTGATTTTACCGCCGGAGGTATTATTCCCCAAGACTTCATACTTTCTCTCAGCGCCTGAATAAGGGAGAAAGTAACAGGTTACATATTGACATTATTTTATCGAACTGTGTTGGAAAATACAAATCCTTACCAGAATACTACCGGTTGCCACAAGGAACTCTTCATTAGCAACCTGCAAGGAATCGGACAAGAGTGAAAGTAAGGCATTTGAACTCTTACGAATTTAATACTTACGGCGTCTTGCCGGGAATCTCGGAGTCAATATTGTTCTGGAACTCACCAATTCCTCCGAGCCAGTGAAGCAACTGGTTATCAACGCGCCCCTGCGCTCAATGCAGGATGGAGAGCTCTTCTTTTCAAACCATCAGAAGAATATTCCTACGGGCCAAGCAAACGAAGCTAGGTGGGCCAGTCGAGTCCGTCATCTCGGCCCCATGCGTCACATTGGTGGAGACCGCAGCTGTCCAGTTCCGATCGACGCCTCTGTGGGAGCCAGGTGAGCGTAACACATACATTTTTCGCAGAGATGGAGTCCATCTTACTTATGCTGGCAATCACATTTTTCAGAGAAATTTACAAAATGCATTGCCACCTTGTTTGGAATTACAGTAATCCATTTTGCAGCAGGTGTTGACCATTTGAATTTTTTCAAACACAAAAAAAACACCACCAAAAGGCTCTTTTCAGAGCCACCACTTCCTCCCATAGAAAAGTAAAATGGTTATGATAGGGCAGCACTTCCAAAAAATAAATGTCCGCAGACTTCTAAAAAATGCGCAGGGCTCTGCTCCATATATTTGCCACTTCTATTTTGAAACTGTGAAAGGTGGCTCTGAAAAGAGCCTTTTTTTTGTTTTTTGTTGTTTTAGATTTTTATCGTTTTTTTAACACGACAAACAAGGAAAGGAGGGGAAAGGAGGGTAAGGAAGGGACACCAACCACGGGGATAAGAAAGGGCAGGTGGAGAGAGGAAGATGTAGGGTGGGCATTATTTAGGTAGGTAGCAGACCTTCTCATACTCCATCTCGAATGCACTCCGAAGATTCTCCCCCCCTTCAGAGTACTGCGTCGCAGAACATACACAGTATTGTGACCCTCGAAAGGTAAGGGTCAACAGCATCATGAATGGCCTGTGAGGCAGCTGGAGGGATGCGCTGTCCCTCAGGAGTGTCTCTTGTGGTGACAGGGGCGGAAACAGAGGATCTTGTAGAGGAACTCAACCTACTACATTTATCACAAGGTACAACCTTGCGAACAGCCCCACCGTGGAACGACCTTAGGTGTCGCTCCATTGATGTCGTACCAAAGCTGTACGAATCAGGCCTCTCACGACTCAGCACCATGTGGCACTGATTGCAGGTGACCTTATTCACACGTGCTTTTGGCACTCCACCATGAATGGTAAACAACCGCCACACCCAAGACTCACGCCGAGTGCTGGTAGTAGGGAATTCCACTACATCATCCTCTTCATCCTCTTCATCCTCCTCCTCTACATCCTCACGCATGTTCCCCTCTGCAGGCCCTTGGGGAGATATATGTGGTGGAGGGGCTGGGGGTGGTGCTGAGGCAGAGTTAGCACCAGCTGGAACAGCAGCAACCATGGATGCATCAGGTTCGATGATGGAAAAGCAGCAAGAGCAGCAAGAGCCGAAAAAACAAGTCAATCTGCAGTAGTAGAAAGACAGATTGAGGATGAGCTCTGGGGTGTGGCCTTTTATAGGGTTGCTGGTGCGCGCTTCATGGACAGCCGCGCTGTCCACGGACAGATCGAACACCCCAAAAAGGCTCAAAAAGTTGTCTGGGACATGTGCAATGGTAAATCTTTACTTTAAAATACTTTGGATTGTCCAAAAAAGTACTTTAAAAATGTTTGGGGACCCGGACATTTTCCGCAAAACAGGACACACTCTCAGCGTGGGTGATGATGATGATGTCGCGAACAGGTTCGCGAAAGGGACACCAAATGTGCATGAACGTTTGTGCCCATGCGCGCGGTTGTTCTACGGACAGTGTTCGGGTCCTCAAACTAATTAAAAGTGTGACACACGTGCAACAGACAGTTATGGACAGGTGCAATATTTGTAGGACCTATGGGTTTGGTGCACATGTGCATAGATGTTCTACGGACAGTACGGACACTCCCATTATAATCACGAACAGTACGGATAGGTATAGTGTCCTTGGGACACCCCCATTTTGGTTAATTGCGGACATTCCGGACACCGAATGTGTTCTAAGTACAATTCCATCTTGCTTACGGACAGTACGGACAGGGATAGTGTCCTTAGGACACCTCTATTTTGGTTAATTGTGGATATTGCGGGCACCAAGTGTGTTCTAAGAACAGTTCCAGCTTGCTTGCGGACAATAAGGACAGGTATAATGTCCTTAGGACACCTCCATTTTGGTTAATTGTGGACATTCCGGACACTGAGTGTGTTCTAAGAACAGTTCCATCTTGCTTGCGGACAGTACGGACAGGTATAATGTCTGTAGGACACCTCCATTTTGTTTAATTGCGGATATTCCGGACATCGAATGTGTTCTAAAACCAGTTCCATCTTGCTTGCGAACAGTACGGACAGGTATAATGTTCTTAGGAAACCCCCGTTTTGGTTAATTGTGGACATTCCGGACAAGCGCGCTGTCCGCGGACAACCCAACTGCCTTTTAAAAAAAAATAAACACAAAGGACTGAATTAAAACACACAACATTTGTTTTTATTATATACAAATATAACATTTATGAAAGGGAGAGGGAAGCAGAAACTGACACAAATACAGGGGAATTAGGGGTTTGGAGAGGATGGATGGGAGGGGATGAAGGGATGGAAGTCTCAACATAACGTTTTTCTTGGTGGTGAGGGTTTGGGGATAGTTGACTGGGAAATGGAGAGGGGGAACAGGTACATGTGGGACAATGATATTAAATTTTTTCTTTTTTGTGGTCCTCCACAAAATAATTTAAAAGTTTGACATTTTCCATAAGCATATCCATTTTTTGTTCCATGCACTGCAGAGCATTTTCTAATGTCTCTTTTGCTATATTATTTTCACTGTTTGTATGGTCCGTAAAAAAAAAATATGTTAAGTACACATAAAGTAAGGATTATTAATTTGCTTATATGGAGAAGTATCTACCATTAGTATCACTGTCGTCAGTCATTTCCTCACGTGGGAAATTTTCTTCAAGCCATTCCAAAGTACTGGCCATTTCTGTGTAAAAAAAATATTACTTTTAGTGTACCTAATACAGAAAGCTTTGAAATATATAAGAAAAATGAAGTTTATTTACTGGTTTCTGGTAGGTTTTGTTGTTACTGTTGTGTAGGTCTACTGTTGCTTCTTGCTATGCAGTTCCTGTGAGGTAATTATGTTGGAGGCATATCTTTTTTGTTTTGGTATATTCCATTTTAGTACATCTGCTATTTAAATGGACGTTTGATGTGTTACATATATAGGTTCCACTTCTTATTTATTATTACATATAATGTGTTTATGTGCTGCTTTTTGAACTTGTTCAGTGTTTATATGGCATGATAAAACAATCTAAGATACCCCCTGAGTTTTTGGGTAGTGTTGATGTTGTCCGCGTCCGTCCGCGGACATATGCACAGTCCGCGGGCATTAAAAAAGCACTAGCAAGGGGTTCAGTATATTCTATGTTACATGTATATAAAGTAAGGGAATCCTAGTAAACATCTATCAAATTCACACTATGTATATGTATATTCAGTAAAACAAACTTTGATAAAGGGAGGTCATGGTTAAGTTGCGCTACTAAAAACCTATGAAATTCAGTAAAAAAACTTTTTTAAAGGGACGTTATGGTTCCAAGTAAACCCGAAAACCCCTGAAATTCGCTAGTTATGGTAAGCTAAGCAACCATAACTCGCCCCATAACTTGCCCTACCACCGTGCACTGCTAAGAATAACACCCAGGACATCAAAGATGACATTGATGACGTCACTGATGACATCACATGTCTGACTCGCTCTTTTTCCTTTAGTACTATATCTTGGCCAGTAATAGTTAGGAACAAAAAAAACAAAAAGTACTATATTTGTAGACTTATACTTCAAATATGTTCATACAATAATTCACTTAGGGTCCACTCACAGCATATGAAACATATACATAAGGAAAATACACACTTGAAAGACAGCAATGATTTATGTGTATGAAGGCAATCAGTAAGGTTATCAACACTTTCTTATTGTTCTGCTGTTTTTTTCGGCGGTGATGGGGCAGGGACTAGAGAAGGCATCCACCTGCTCTACAACTTTATCTTTGGGCCCATTCCTGAGGGTCCTTTCTCGTGAATGCCAGCATACTCTGAAGTCCCAGACTCAGCCAAGATCAAATTCACTAGCCAACAAATCCAGGTCCTCTATCCAGTAACTACGTGGGTTGCAGTCTACTTCTTAGTGGGCTATTTTCCCCAAAGTGAAAATTGCACAGATTGGACCTCCAAAGTGGGCAATGCAATTTTTTTTTGTTTGGACTACAAAGTGCAATACATAGCACAAATTCAGACAGACCCATATTTACATTCATTACTTGCGCATTGTAGTGCAAATAAATGTAAATGTCTCTTGTCAGGTGTGCACGGTAGAAGGCATGTACAGTGGATTCCTATTGAATCTGCCAGCAGTATCCAATATTGTACCACCAGCATCAAAATCAGAGGCTGTGGAAAAGTATATATTGCTGACAGGTGGAGAGGATGACGGTGGCGGACATGTACATTTTGGCTTGCGGTTGCCTGCTTTATATGTCAGAGCACTCTTCAGCCCCTTATCATATCCTTATAATACATAGAAGCCTGCAACATCTGTATAAGAACCTGTAAATAATTCACAACTGTGATAGCTTATAACAAATGTACAAAAAAGGTAGCAGGCGCCCCTCTCTAGAAAGAACATGGCATGATAACCTGTTCTGTGGGTTTTTTTCCCACTTTGAGAGTCTGCAGCCATTGCTTTTTGTTCACTGTACTTTTCACAAATGAGAAATAACAATTTGCATATGAGTCTTTGGGCCTCATTACGACCCAGGCGGTAAGTTACCGCCTGGGTCGTACCTTTACCACCATGGCGTAAACTACGTTTACGCCATGGTGGTTGGCGGACTTACCGCCCCATTCCGAGGTTGGCGGAGCGGTAAGTCCCCATTAACCCATTTACCCTTCCCCATTCCCATTTTTGCCCTATAGGGCATAATGGGAGTGGGGAAGGTGTTAATTACGCCACCGTAAATTACGGTGGCGTAATTAACAACAAGGTCCCTTAGCGCCATGGATTTTAACACCTGCTAAAAGCAGGTGTTAAATCCTCCATGGCGCTAAGGGACCTCGGAATCAGGCGGTAAGGGTCGGCGCTGTTTACGCCGCCGTAAACCCCTTACCGCCTGGGTCCTAATGAGGCCCTTTGTCCCGCCCACAAGTGCAGTCCAGCACTGAACTGCCAGGAAAATCTCCTTTGAACAAAAGTACCAACAGCAACCCCAGACACGTGTTTCAGCCTTGTTGGTCCTCATCAGTGAGCTGGAGCTCTGCTTCTCTGAGCACAGTGAGCAACGGGTCCACGTCTGGGTTCCCACAGGTAACCTAAGGTGACCAACTCCAAGTTCCATACAAAAAAGGTAGCAGGCTCCCCTCTCTAGAAAGAACATGGCATGATAACCTGTTCTGTGGTTTTTTCCCACTTTGAGAGTCCCCAGCCATCGCTTTTTGCTCAATGTACTTTTCACAAAGGAGAAATATCCTTTTGCATATGAGTCTTTGTCCCGCCCACAATGGCAGTCCAGCACTGAAATGCCAGGCAAACCTCCTTTGAACAAGAGTACCAACAGCAACCCCAGACACGTGTTTCAGCCTTGTGGAGCTGTGCCTCTCTGACCACCGTAAGCAAGGGGTCCACGTCTGGGTTAAAATCTTTCGCACCAGTAGATATATGGAGGAACCTCCACTCAGACAAGCCAGACTATTCACATTACTCGGTTCCACACTATGTACATACAAGATTGGATTACTTTCTGAAAGGAAAGGAATCCTTGGGAGAATTTACAGAAGCAATATATAAAGGGCGAGTCCTGTCAGATCATGCACCAATGATTCTCAAATGGCAGGTAACCCAACCCAGGCCACCGGTTCCGACATGGAAGCTTAGAAGCGAATCCCTCTGATATGCAGCATTTAGAACACAAATCAAATACTGCATCAGCGAATACTTTGTTATGAACACAGGTAGCGTGAAGTCACTGGGTACATTATGGGAGGCATTTAAGCTGGTAGTAAAAGGTGAAGCCATAACCAAATCAGGGGGTATACAAGCAAAGTTAACTTGAGCGCTTGATAAGACTGAAAAAACACTGGAAGTCGTAGAGATACAAAATAGGGATAAGGTATCAGAGTGAAACAGGGAAGTAGAATTAAGACAAGAGTGCATGAAGTACTGGGACAGGCTAGGGAAACTAAACTATACAAGATACATAGAAAGTCAGCATGCAAAAGGAGACAAGCCCAGAAGACTCCTAGGATGGCTATACAAAGTTGATATGGTCCAGGATGTCATCTGTTCAGTCAGTGATAGACAAGGCCAGCTCTGCAACACACAGGAGGAAGTTAATATGACCTTCTATGAGTATTACCTCTACATGGACGTGAGCATGTCGCAACATCCCGAATTGCAGAAAGCTCTAGAATTAATTCCGTTACCATATCTGAGTGAAGAGGAGGCAGGGAAAATGGAGGGCTCATAACAATGGAGTAGATAATGGCCACAATCAGAGCACTACCCACTGGGAAAGCACCAGGGTTGGACAGACTACCAGGTGAGTTCTATAAAGAATAAGCAGAAGATCTCACACCAGTGATGCTAGAAATGTTCAATGAAGCATATGAGATGGGATTATTGCCGAATAGCCTTAAAGAGGAAGTAATGGTCCCATTGCTTAAGCCCAACAAACCTTTAACGGAATGCGGCTCATACAGGCCCCTATCCCTGTTAAACCTAGATATTGGTGGCGATACTGGCAAATACACTGCAGAATACTATCGGGACGTTAGTACATTCAGACCAAAACGGTTATGTACCAGGGAGAAACATGGCCTGGAATTTGAGGCGCTTACACCACGTGATAGGCAACACAAGGCTATATCAACATCACTGCACGATTGCTTCATTAGATGCAATGAAATCATTTGATTCTGTGTAGTGGGAGTGGCTATATAGAGTATTAGAGACATTTGGCATTAGAGAGGAGTTCATTAGATGGGTCCAATTACTATACACATGCCCAAAAGCGAGATTACGAACTAGAGGGCTGTATTCTGCCACAATAAAACTACAAAAAGGTACCAGACAAGGATGCCCATTGTCACTGCTGCTGTTTATCTCTGTAATGGAACCAATCGCAGCCTACCCGAGAGTTGAGTTTGGGGAGGCTGGAATAGAGATAGATGGGATGAGTCACTTAGTGTCCATGTATGTGGATGACATTTTGTTATATGTTCAGCAACCCGAAGTTAATCTGCAACACATATTGGATACTCTAGATAAGTTCAGCAAACTATCGGGCATCACAATAAATAAAGGAAAATCCTGCCTGTCCCCCCTGGCAGGCCTAAAATGTATGAAAAAGGAATTACTTCCAAGGTTGACACTACAATGGAGCCTTGAATCCTTCCGATATCTGGGGATAGAAATAGTTCATAACCCGTTGGATGATCATAATAACAATACAGAAAAGGCAATGAACGGGGTCATAAACTGCATGAACTTCTTGGGGAAGCTACCACTGACACTGGTGGGGAGGGGGGCACTGTTGAAAATGGTAGTTTTGCCCAGACTATTGCACTACTTCACAAACATCCCAAATAATATCCCAAAACTCTTTTTCAAGAAATTGGATATGGAATGCAGGACATTTCTATGGCAAAACAAGCGCAACCATTTGCTTTAAGTACACTCCAAAGAACACATGAGGAAGGGGGGATTAAAATACTGAACTTTGAACTTTACTTCATAGCGAGCCAATTGCAATTTGTGGTCTGATGGTTAGTGGAGGACCCCAATATAGACACATAACTGTCACAACCGGAAATGAAACAATTATATTTAAAAGAAGTACTGTGGACACTTACCCCGCACGTAGGTCGATGCTCTTTACTGATAGCATTAGGCATTCAAATATGGCAAAGGGCGTGTAAAACATTGGGCATAGCAGACCCGATCTCACCGCAGAATCCTCTGGCAACAGTAACGGCTGACGAGGGACAGTTGAAATCAAATATAAGGAAATATTGGGAACCGGTCAGGGTGGTGACCATAGAAGACCTGAAACGAGGGGACGAGTTGATAGACTTTAAAACACTGGCAGAGGGAACAGGCATAAACAGATAACAGTTCTTACCGTATATTGCAATAACACATAGGATTTAACACAAGTGGCCCGAGTTGGTATTACCCAAATTGACCTTTTACAATTGACCTTTTGTCCTAATTGACCTAATAATAGTGGTCCTAATTGACCTTCTGCACAACTGACCTTTACCTTTATTTTACTTTTTATATATATGTGTGGGGTGGGTTTGGGGTAATAAATAATATAATGGGATTGGGTAGGAGGTTGCAGGGATTTTTGGATTGAGTGGGGGGTTGTAGGGAGTTTCCCCCTGCATAGTTGTCCTAATTGGCCTTCATTTTACGATCAATTGTTCAGAAGGTCAATTCTCCCGCGATCAATTGTGAAAAGGTCAATTAGTATGCCTCCCCCCGAGTTACCCGAAATGGCAAAACAACATGAGGCGATAGAGACAATGTTTGACATAGCTGACGGAGGGCACGCAGTGTCATGGCTGTATGAAATACTGCTTTCTAAGGGTGTGATGGGGACATTAACAATTAGATAGAAATGGGAGACGGATATGGGAAAGAATTTACTGATGCGGAATGGAGTCGAGTTTTGGGATACCACAAAAAAGGTACTAGAAATGCTAAGTTACAGCTAATACAGTTATATATTACATACAGAGCCTATCTAACGCCACGCAGGGTCGCTCAATTTAAATGAGCAGGAGAGCAGCGTTGCCTGAAGTGTGGGGACAATGATGTGGCGATCCTCCACATGCTATGGTTGTGCCTTAAGGTGCAGCAATATTGGCAAGAAATCGCAAACATAATGTCTAAGGGAGAAGTCACGCTGGATGTACAGTCTCTGGGAGCCTGTCTCCTTGGGCTCTATCCACACACCGTGAGAAAGAAATACATAATGAAATTGAAAGACCATGTATATATATTGGCAAAACATAGACTAGCTATGCCATGGAAATCCAAAGAGGCGCCTGCCGTCGAGATGTGATGGAAAGATTTTAAAAGATGGATAATGGCAGAGACGACAGTGTGGTTGCGGGCGGCAGGGGATGTCCATGGTGAAGACACCGAGGATATCACATATTGGAACAAACTCACCCAGACCCTGCTTGCGACCAGACCATAAAGAAGCACACGATGGGATAAAAAGACAGTAGCCATTCAATGGGAATGATGGACACAAAACAGAATCAACTGGAATGGGTTTTGAACAGGGAAGATAAAGGTGGGGGAGTGGGGTGGGAGAAACAACTCAGAACAGATCTGTACAAGTTGAACTGTTAATAATGGAAAATGTGAATAAAACCTTTAAAAAAAAAGAAATTTATGTAAGCTACTGTGAAAAACCAGAGGGTGTTTCACAACCTAGTCCCCAGGGAACCCATACTCAGGTGACCAGGGGAAGGCCATTGCTTTTGGATCCCGACCCCGGGGGTGGATAAGGGAGGGAGGATCATCTGGGTAGGGGTTCCTACTCTTTTGGGAAGCCGTAAGCGTTCCAGGACTGAAACCGAGTGAGCTGGAAAGTGGCCTGTGACCCTGCTGGGTGAGCGGCGGAGTTGGGGAGGACCAGAGGAGGCGTTGGTAATGGCATTGACTTCGGCATGAAACGAATTGATGAAAGGAGACCAATTAGCATGATCAGTGAGTTTTCGAAGGCAACAAAAGCCCAGCTGCAAAAGTAACTGGAACCCAAAGGTTGAAGGCTGCACGTGTGCCGGTAAAACACGTAATGATAAAGGACAATTGCTGAATTGTAAAAGGAAAGGATGCAAAGTAACAGTGGTCCGGCAAGGCGAAATCACGCTCTAAATTGCAGTGTATTACAACGGGCATCAAAAGGCAAGAAAGTAACTGTGATCCCGAAAGAAAGGCAAATAAGTAAAAAGAGAAGTATGTGGTGAACTGTTATGCCAAGAGGGAAAAGTATATGAACTTTGAAAGAGGCAAAGAGGGCAAGCTAAAGAGAATAAGAAACTACAAGTGCCAAGAGGCATTGGTGTTACAATATGTGAAAGATTGTGGATTGTAGAACTGTAAAGGCAGGTTGAAGCGGTCATGCAGAGGTCTAAGTAAAATCCTTGCGGTTTTGAAAGTCTTTGACCGTGAAAAGAGAGGCATGCTCGAGCCCGCTGTGGGAAGCTTGTGGTGAACTGTGTGAGACAAAACGTGGGGAAGGGAAACCCCACGAAAGGAAAGACAGGCTCAAACCCAGCAGAGGGAAGCCTGTGCAGATGTGTGTGATAAAATGAAAAATGAAAAGGTGAATAGACAGGCTCGAGCCCGGCAGAGGGAAGCCTGCGCAGAATTGGAATGTGAAAAGAGAGACAGGCACGATCCCGGCAGAGGGAAGCCTGTGGTGAACTGTGGGAAGGTAAAAGAACAAAAGTAGAACTGTGTATTTATGAAAAGGCAGGGTATGCCTAAGGAAGTGATTGACCTACCAGAAGCTTCAAGCCCAAGCATGAACTGCTGAATCGGCCCAGGGTAGTGGGGAGATTCTGTGGGATGAGGCACAGTATTTTCTTATATGAGGGACAAAAATAAACAGATTCCAAAAACATACTCCAGTTCTGACCATCAATCGGGCTAGTTCTCACATTTAGTAAAGAAACGGTGCCAAAGCTCTTCAGTATTCTTTTTTTTTTTATTCGTCCAGGACATGTGTTCGGTATTCCATGGCAAGAATCGCTCTAACCTTCTGGAGTCATTCCATTTCTGATGGTGTCATCCACACCCGGGCTATGACACCCCAACACCGTGAGTCCACCCCAGTGTACATCCAGTGTACATCTTGTCTTGAGTGGCCGGGGTATACTGCCAGTGATGTAAAAGCTTTACTGCCTACATTCTCTGTTTTAGCGATACCGTTGAGTGCGAGACCCTTCTACAAATTGCGGATCCCTTAACAAAAACATGCCTAAAGTCTCCCACCAGGTGGCCAGGAGAGGGCAAATGCTTCCTGATCCCAATCCTGGGGTGGTTTACTGCGGGAGGATCACCTCAGTGGAGACAAGGCCCGGGATAGTGGGGAGATTCTGTGGGATGAGGCACAGTATTTCTCCTCTAAGAGTAAAGCTTTTTCGACTATTTTAGAGGAGGATTTGGCTTATTGCCACTTTAATATATCCTAACCTCCTACTAAGCCTCGAATGATAAGCTCCAAGGTTGTAAACCCTCAACCTGTTATGTCAACAGAACAGGTCTTTTGTAGGCCTGAAAATAAACATTGTCCTCAATGCCAAGGGTACACCAAAAGGAATGAAGGAAGTGTTAACTTTTCTATACCATCTGTCTCTAATAACACTAAAACTCACAATCCCTCTTCTAAAAAAGTTAAAGGAACTAAAACTACCTTTATCAATGTAAAAGAAGTGGAAAAACCTAATTTCCTTAAAATGAACTATGTGTCCCAGAATCCCACAGAGACTGTGACGACAAAGAGGGCTGAGGAGGCATGCAGAAGGAAATGACAGGCAAGTAGCCTTCTAGCCCTTGCCAGGGTCAGGCAATTAACATTAAGGGCCTGCACCTGAAGTCAATTGCTCTACCTGAGAGGCATAAAAGGCTGCAGCAGGAAGGAGCAGAGAGCAGGAGCTGGAAGGCTGGCAGTAGTAGCAGAAGGAGAAGAGCACAAGGCTGGCAGTTCACAAGGAAGTGTGATTACTTAAGGGACGCCGGGATGAGAGAAGAGCAGATTTCACCTGCAGGTTCTGAGTTGGTCCTGTGTTCACAAACCCTGTCTGGCTGTGGCTGCACTGAGAGAAATATGGCGAAGGGAAAGGTTTCCCCAGGTGCGCATAGTCGCTGTGAATGCAGAAATGAGGTTGTGCTGCAACCCCGAGGCCCATGTGCAGAAGCAACCCGAGGCACAGAGGAGTGAATGAGACACCCCGTGGTCGAGGCTGGACTGAAGCCACCCATGCTGCAGATGGGTGTGGGTCCCAAGAGTGCCTGAAGTAGTAGTAGCAGGAAGAAAAGTGGGGAAGTGGAATCTGCTGGCAGCTGCAGTGTTTCTGGGGCCACAGAGTGAAGTACCGTATCTCGAATCACTGAAAACCCTGTTCCAGTAACTGTTACCAGCTCAATTACAACTTGCGTAGAAGTTAGAGCGAGTAAAAGTTGTTTGTTGCTATTTGAAATTCTAACAACAAACAAAATGAATCACGTGCACATTTAATACCTGTTAAAGTGCTTGCGTAAAATAAAAAGCTTTCCTTTTTCCTATTGTTGACTAAACAACTGTACCAGAGTGGTTGTGTGTCTTCAATTGAGCGGGAGAACGTGGTTTGAAATCCCCCGAAGGTTAAACCTGAGGTTTACGAATTGTTACAAGTATTATCGCACCAAAGAGAGACCGCGTATGGACAAGAGTCAAAATATCACTCCATATGTTTGAGAGGGAAAGCAAGTTCTTACAATTCTTTAAAGCTAAAAATCTTCATCAAAGAGTGGTCACGTATATCTAAATCTGTTTCTCTTGTGAAGCTCGAGTCTTGTAACAACCAGAATAAGTATTCTAAAACTGTAGAAATTGCTGAAATACAGAGAAGAGGAAGCATTACCGAAGTCAGTAGACACATCGTTTCTACAGTGAAACCAGCCTTATTAACCACCTGTCTTTTGAAGTTGTTAAAGTTTCTAAAGGACCAGTGTCTACTGATACAATGGTGACAAGGTTATCCAAAGCTGGAAGAGTGGCAATAAAGTTTCGGGGTAGGTATTGGAACAAAGAAGGTGTGCATAAAGCTGGGGAAGTGAGCTGGGTGCTTGTAAAATGATTAAGTCCATAATCTGTCAGGCTGAGACTGTTGAAGTTCAGAAAGAAGCAGCCTGGAGCCAAAGGTAGAATATTTTGGTAGCAGTTAGACAGACAGAAGAGGCAAAGAGGCTTCCACTTTCTTATGGCATAGGAAGGGTGTCCTGGCTACCTGTGGAGGTCGAAGTGCCTTGTCTTTAGGTTGCCTTACAATCATTAAGTACCAAGTTGAAGCAGAGTTAACAGAACTGTGGTTGTCTATAATATGGTTAGAGAACGTTATGTTGATGGTTGTTGAAGCAGAAGAACACTGTGGAGCAAAGTTGCCTGCTTCCACAGTGACAGCAGCAGAATGTGGGTTGTCGAGAGGAGAGCAACACCCTAAGAAGAAACATCCTGACAAATTATATTAAAGACGCTGCAGTGGCTACAAATATATGGAGTTATTGAAGTAGGAGCAGTACTTTGGTCTTTTGAACTATATCTAGCCCATTCTAGAAAGAGAATATCTAGTATTACCATTAGTGCTGTTTTCTTTATTGGAATTGGAAGGGGAACTTTTAAACCAATGGACAAATAACTGTTACCAGTGGATTTTTATTTGGGTGAACTTTTGTTCTTTTTGAACTTTCAAAAACTGATTCAAAACTTTATTTTCTTTATGAACACTTGGAGAGAGTGACTTTGGATAATTCTGGGAAAGGGGGCTACCCAGGAAAGGTGAAGGTTATTCAAGTCATTGATTGTTTGATAATCATTTATTTATGTTGTGTATTATTTGATTTGTATGTTTTTTTTTTAAACTCTTTTTTTATTAGTGGTCCATTAGCTTCATCATACAGATCGCAATCATCATGGTACGGTAATGCAGAGGAACACAGTACATATAATATGCATTTTCCCAAAGCGGCGAGTCTAAGCATCGCTGTCGCCATCAGAGATCATATCACAAAGAAACATTCTAAGGGGTCCCCAAATATCCTTAGGTCTGCAGGCCGAAGGGCGTGTGAGAACAAACTGCTCCTCAGCCTCATTCACATAGACAGCTCCCGGAGGAACTGCTGCACAGTGGGTGGCGACGGACTTTTCCATTGTAGCAGAATACATTTTTTGGCCACTGCACATGTGACATTAAACAGTCTTCTGGTCTTTTCGGAACATTTTCCGATGTCCCCGAATAAATATTTCTGTGGAGACAGCGTCGGGGGGATTTGTGTGATCTCATCTAGTATATCTGACACCTCCCTCCAGAACCCAGCCACCACCGGGCAGCTCCAGTACATGTGGAACAAGCCAGCGTAGTCTGCTTTGCACTTTGGGCATTGACTCGGAGAGTTTGAGACAAACTTGGCTATCTTGGCCGGGGTGTAGTGCAATCTGTTGAGAATTTTAAATTGGATCACTCGTAGCCCAGCATTCAGGGAAACCTTTTTGGTAAGTGAACAATACCTGTCCCAAGTCTTATCATCAATAGGGATCTGGAGATCTTTTTCCCATTTATCCCTGCTAAAAGCAGACGTGGGCGAGTGTGCTTGTACCATGGCATATAGGCTGGACACACTCAAGCGGCCTCCGGAAGTGATCATCTGAACGCAAGGGTGTGTAGGGGGTTCATCAGGGAAAGACGCCCAGTGTTTCTGGAAGGCCGATCTCATACGATAGTATTGCAGAACCCTAAGTGGGCCCCTGCCAAGAGCCCCAGTTATCTGCTGAAGGGTCACGAACTTTGCATCGATAAACATATCACCCAGGCGCATCTCGTCATCGGGGTCCCAGGCTGACCGCAGGCAGACATCATGTGTTGGAGGGATACCGGGGTATCTCCAGAGGGAGACCTCCGGATTATACAAGGTCGACAGTCCCAGTTTCTTGAATATTGCCCGCCAGGCAGCGACCGTACTACTAACAGGGTTGAAATCACATGTATCCCTATAACGATCATCGAAAATGACAGACTGTATGTTCGTGGGTACCGTGGTAAGCTCTTCTACATCCACATGCGGGGGGCCCCCATCCCTGGAATACCAATATTTAGAGAATTGGGCCTGGGACACATGATAATAAAGTTCAAAGTCAGGGGCCGCTAGCCCACCCGCAGAGTATGGTTCAGTTATCCTTCCCCACCCTATTCTTGGAGTCTGTCCATGCCAAAGAAAGGCCGTGGCCATAGACCTAAGTTTAGTAAAAAAGAGTCTTCCCGGCCAAATCGGTATGTTCACAAACAGGTACAGTAATTTGGGGAGGATTACCATTTTAAGGACTGCTATCCTGTCATGCAATGATAACGGAAGACGGTCCCACAATAACAGTTTAGTCTTCAAGGCCTGTAACGTGGCATCGTGATTGTCAGTGTATAACCTATTTTTCCCGTGTGAGACAAGTATTCCCAAATATCTGATGGACTCGTTGGACCACTTCAGCCCGCCCAGAGAGACAGGGCAGTCTGATGCCGGTGTAAGAGGAAAAACCTCTGACTTATCCTTGTTTATGGTGTAGCCAGAGTATGCAGTGAATTCTTGAATCTCTGCCATTATGGGAGGTAGGTTATTTTCCGGTTCACGAATATATAAGAGTGTGTCATCAGCGTACAGGGATATTAGCTGTGTGGCCCCCTTCAGGTTAATTCCCCTATTGGAATGTCGAAGCCTGACCGCAATTGCCATTGGTTCTAATGTCAGGGCAAATAGTATAGGTGAAAATGGGCAGCCCTGCCTAGTGCCTCGTCCCAACAAAAACATATCCGAAATTGATTGGTTTGTTAGCACCCGGGCTCCGGGTTTTGTGTAAAGCAATTGCACGTACCTAATAAAGTTCGGGCCTATCCCAAATGCCTCCAATACTGCCAGCAAGTAGGCCCAGGAAACAGAGTCGAAGGCCTTCTCAGCATCTAATGATACGGCCACAGCATTCCTGCCCGGGTCAATTTGGGCCAGTATGCCAAAGAGCCTACGTAGGTTAAGTGCCGTAGATCTAGCGGGGATAAACCCATTCTGGTCAGGGTGGACCAATGTAGGGACCGCCGGCAAAAGCCTGTTGGCCAGTACTTTGGCGAATATTTTGGCATCTGTATTAATGAGAGACAGCGGCCTGTAGGACGACATGTCCTGGGGAGGTCGGCGTGGTTTAGGGAGAACAGTTATTAACGCCTCTCTCATGGATGGAGGTAATAAGTTACATTGAAGGGATTCTTCCCAGACCCGCAACAACAATGGAACAAGCTCCGCACTGAACTCTTTGTAAAACTCTGCACCAAGGCCATCAAACCCTGGAGCTTTATTGGGCGTTAAATCCTTAATCGCCTCAGCAATCTCATCTGTAGTGAGAGGTTGGTCCAGTGCAAGGCGGGTCTCCTCATGGAGTTTCGGCATCGTCAGTGCCGCAAGGTATGTCCCTATCTCGGTGGCCGATTTAGTATCTCTATTTCTATACAATCGTTCATAGAACCCCGCAAACTCAGCATTTATTTTGTCTTCATTCACTACAACCGTACCCCCAGGCGTCTGTACGCTGGTAATACGATTAGGGTGTCTGTCTTGCTGCCCGCTTTATTGCCTTCGCCATATCTACGGGCTCGGATCGGGGATGCCATGTACTTTACTTCTCTAGAGGCCAATTTACTGAATTCCTGAAGCTGTTTCTGTATGTCCGCCAATATGTTCTTGTCATGGGTGCGAGCATAAGTGTCCTCCAGTAATTTCAGTTTGCCTTCAGTCAGGGTCAGTTCAGTCCTGACTCCTTTAAGAAGACCAACAGATTTAGACAATAGCGCACCTCTGACCCAGACCTTAAAGGATTCCCACACCGTGGAGCATTTATCAACTGAGTCTATGTTGATTTCAAGGAATTCAGCGATCTCAGTGTGCAACCCCTCCACCGCCCCGGGGTCCCTCAGCAAACCCTCGGGCATCCTCCATCTCCTAGGGGGTCTAGGGCAATTGTGAAACGTGACCTCAAGTGTTATAGGGGCATGGTCAGATAGTGTGCGAGCCAGTATTTCACATGCCTTCGTTCCAGCAATCAAAGAGGGGGAGACAAACCAATAATCGATTCTGGATTCGGAATCATGTACCGATGAATAGTACGTGTAACTCCTCGTAGTCGGGTGCAGAACTCGCCAGGCATCCTCAAGGAAAAGCTGAGAAAGAACATTTTGCATAGTAAGAGAGGCCCTGCTAGGTGCTCTTACAATTGTGCTGGATCTATCAAGCGCCGGGTCCATAGCAATATTGAAATCTCCTCCCCAAATTATGGTAGGGATATCGACAGCAGCGATCAATTGGTATACATCAGCATAAAAGGTGGGATCATCAATATTAGGCCCATACGTGTTGACCAACAATATCCGCTGACCTGAAATCGAGCCCCAGACAAGAACGTATCTACCCAAAGGGTCCAGTTTATGGCCATCGAGCCAGAGCCCAAGATTCGGGTGTATGAGAATAGCAACCCCCCTGGACTGGGATGAATAGTTGGTACAGAACCTGGACTTGCCCCAACCGGGCATGATGACCTCATTATCAGTTCCCATAGTATGGGTTTCCTGTAGCATAACAATTTGGGCACCATGTCTGACAATGTAATTTCCCACCTTCTTGGCTTTCGAGCGATTGTTCAGTCCCCTCACATTCCATGAGACAAGTTTAACCCTCAGAGCATGAACAGAGCTTTACAGGAAATATAATACACGGGTAGTAACCAAAGTGTGAGGAGAGCTTTACAAAAGAATTGTGTGGATAGTAACGCAAAACTCCCAGATGTAGTATCATGCATCTTAGACCGTGTCAGTGAACTCCAGACCACTAGTATCAACAGTAACCCATAAGCACTTCCCAAAAAAACCTTCTCAGAGCAGAGACCCATGCAGAGGGGGAGCCTACCCACTCTACAACATGGGGTTCGAAAAAAACAGTCCCAAACTTCCCCCCCCCAACCCACCCGCCACCCTCACCATCTCCCCCAACTCGACAGTGTCCGACCCCAAACTTGTGGAATACTCCCGGGGTAGCCATGTTGCCTCACATGACCGCCATCCCAGGCTTCCGACGCCACCACTCACAGAAGATGGCTGATTGTAATCTCAGAACAAAAGGGCCCATGCCATGGGGCCAACAATCACTCAATGCCAAGACATGAAAGTATGCACTTCCTAGTCCGCTGGTCGAGGTCTATTGTTCGGGGCCGGTCGCTCCCCTCTTGGAGGGAGGGGTATAGAAGATTCAATATATGACAGGGCTTCGGATGGGTTCTCAAAAAAGTGCGACCTACCAGCGTGCTGGATTCTCATTTTGGCCGGAAACATTAAGGCATATGTGATCTGCCGTTCTCTGAGGAGCTTCTTGACCGGTTCATACGAGCGTCTGCTCGCCTGGACAGAGGCGGAGAAATCAGGATAGATATGTATACGATTGCCCTCATAGTGCAGTGTGCCTGTCTCTCTGGCCAAACGAAGGATTGTGTCTCTGTCCCTGTAGTTTAGTAGACGAGCAATTATGGTTCGCGGTGGTGCCCCAGGTTTGGGAGCTGGCGCTAGGGTGCGGTGTGCCCTCTCGACAAGGAAGTGTTCGGACAATGCATCAGGCCCAAATAAGGACTTAAAAAGTTCTTCCATATGTTTCTCCATTTGGCCCTTGCCGAAGGATTCGGCCACACCTACCACTCGGACATTGTTCCTTCTGGACCTAGATTCAAGGTCCTCGCACTTACTCTGCAGCTTGTTCATAGTGTCTTTGATATGAGATATATCTCGACTGTGTTGCCCAACAGTAACCTCGGTAGCACTTATCCTGCCCTCTGCCTCAGTGACACGCGCACTCTCCTTATTGATTCTGGCCTTCAAGGAGCCTATGGTAGCAACTATATCATCCAGTTTGGTATTTACAGCCAGGAATCCGTTCTGAACTAGCGTGGCCAATTTATCCTCTCTGTCCAACACCTCACGTTCGCCCTGCTCACCCTCATCCTGCTGGGTGTCAATTGGCTCAGAGTGACTGACCGTATTGGTAAATGTGTCCATAGGGCCCTTCTTCCTGCCACCAGGGGTCTTAGAGGCTCTGTTTGATTTGCTGGGCTCCCCCATGATTGTAACGAATCTATTCGTATATTGGATCTGACACAGGTTCTCTGAAGGGTCGAGGCCCCTACTTCAGGGAGCGGACACGAGGGGACCTCAACTAAATGCGAGATAAGGATGAATTGTATCCTCCCACGTAAATGATGTCCAGCGCACCAGCGGGATACACAGTATAATGGCCCCCAGGGGTACCCACCAGCAGGCAGATCGGTACCAGAACGGCTGTGTATCTAATGCAATGAAGTACTAGTAATAGTCACAACGAGCAGGGATCAGTCACAGCAAAACGCAGGGTGGATTGCAGCCCAATCCACAAATAAATTGTGGGTCTAGAGAGGCAGGTAGAAAGCGGGAGGCCCGCAGCTCTAAATCAGGAGTTCTTAAGAGAAACCCCGACCCCCAGCATCGGACGCCACCTCACCCAGCGAGCGAGATAATCCAGATGTCCCCAGTGCACAGCCCGGTTGGAAGCGGCCGTACGTAGGGGCATCAGCATTCAGCAGCACGACAGCACCCGAGGCACACCAATTCCAGAAGTAGGAGTGTGGGCCCAGCGGTCCAAATAGCCCGCCCCCGGCCGCAAGCCAAGCGGAGGGGCCCAGAGGGGGGCAGGCGGCAAATCAGGGGGTCCACGTCCGCCGGCGGGACTCAGACTCACGAGGGAGCGGCGCCCGCGGCACCACCGGCAGCCCGCCCGGCTCGGGGGGCTATGCGGCACCAGGATCGTGAACCGGCAGAAGTCGCAAAGTATCAAGGCGAGGGAAGGAGGTCCACAGAGCAGCGACGGGTCCAGGAATGGGCCGGGACACAGTCCGACCATCCAGCGTAGCAACGGGTCTTCACAGGTCCTCTCTGTCTGATTTCAGGATCTGGCGCCAAGGAGGGAAGCTCCGCCCAGCAGCGGCCCTCAACAAACAGCAGCCACGGCAATCGGGTAGATTCCTCCGGAGCCGGGAGCCGGCCCGGGAGCGCCGCTCGTGTCGGCGGAACTTCGCGGGGGCAAATCTCGGAGATGCAGCACTATTAAGGACACAAACTTCCACCGACCGTGCAGGAACCCGGCCGCAATAGGCCCACCAAATTGCAGCAAACCAGTCAGCCAGAATACGGATCTATAAGCTCAGGATGTAGAGGCAGCGCGGGAGCCTCGGGTTTAAGCAGCCATTTTCGCAGTGCGCAACAGCGCCCCCCCTGCTTTGTATGTTTTGTTGTTTAGTGTGAGGGTCAGTTTTGTGTATGATAGGAGAATTTCACTTAGAACCTAGACTAGCTAGGGAACTCCCTGGTAGAGTAGGTTTAGTTAGGTTTTCTTTGCCCTTTTTGATATCAATAAAATGTCTAATGTTGAGAAGATCATTGTTATGCTCACCTGGTCTCTGGGGAGGCGTTGGGGCACGGTTGCAGCCCTCCCTGAACTTGAATCACCACCTTCAGGCTTCTCTCACAGTAGAAAAGCTGTGAGCGGTGGTTCGTGGTGATACTACTCCTGCGTGGAGATAAGAGTTTGTGAGTGTGCCAATCTGTGATTGTTGTACCTCTCGAACCCTTCACCCCAAAGTACGGTTTCTGTGAGCATACGCCGTGCCATAAAGCTCACCTGTGAATTATGGAAGATAAGCTCTCCGTCCTGCTACTTCTGGCAGGGGTGCGTCGAATGGGATCTAGTTCCTTCATTGATCCCTGATAAGGATTAGTTCAGTCCAGCTGCAACTCTGCTTCTCCTTATGATTGGTAAGTCTTTCTTGAGCTCTTGTGATGCTGTTCGTTCTGTTTAATGTCTTTATATGTGGCTCCTATTTATGCCCGCAGTAATGACTCTCTTCTGTTTTCTTCCCTTAGATGGAAATGTGGCCTCAATGCAGCTGTGAGACGTGAGATGTGGCTGGATGGAAGATGGATGCTAGTGCAATGTTCGACAGCAGGTAAGTGATGGTTAGTATGGCGAAGCGCAAACTTAAACTGACTGTTTTTTCGATTTCTAACCTTGTCTTCTGTTTTTCCTTGCAGGCGCTGCTGTCGACGATGGAGCGTGTCGTGGTGCGGTGCCAAGTTGAAGATATTGGCGTTCCGGAAAGTGTAAAGATGAATACTTGGTTCGCCGAAGAGATGTACAGGTAAGAACAGCTTCCCCCAGTTGGTAAGTATGCTGGCAGGAAGCAGGATGTCCAGGAAGCAGGATCTTCAAAGGTAAGTCTGACCTCAGGCGACGGTGAGCATTACGCTGCTTGCAAGTGCAGATTAACGTGAAGCGTTTGTCTTGAGTATCGGGGAAGCTTATATAGCTGAGATCATGGGCACGTCCATTAGGGCCGGCTTACCAGCCACACCCTGCCACTCCTAGAGAGTGAGCACGTGCAAAGGCAATCCATTAGCAGCCACACCCAAGAATACACTTGTGGCTGCTTAATGGATGGAATGTTCAAGGTTAATGCATCCTGCTTAATGGATGGAATGTACAAGGTTAATGCATCTGAAGTGCTATGTCCATAATAGAAGCTTTTTGGTGTTAAATGCATGTTCTTGTTTACTTTTGTTCATGAGACTAGCGCCAAAGGCGCCAGGACAGTGTCCACCCAGGTCTTCTGTGCATTCGACCCCTGCATGCCTGTGCCCCTGACTTCATGACCATGACAGCACTCCCCCTCAAGGCCCCTCTCAAGGGTGGTTCTCCTCCCGGTCCTGGTATGGTGTGATTTTTGCAATGGAACTGTCTGATTAAACGTGGAGCATGGACGTGTTCACTGGGTTCCCAAGTTCGGTCTTGAGGTCCGTAACCTTTCCAGTCAATTAGGTAATACAATTTTGATCGAGCCACCTTGGAGTCCAGGATGGATTTGACTTCATATTCTGGTTCTCCATCTATTATTTCAGGCTCTGGCGGAGAACTAAGCCGTGTATTGGATTTCATTGGTTTGAGGAGAGAGACATGAAATACGGGGTGAATTTTCATGTGGGATGGTAACTCCAATTTCATGGCGACCGGATTGATTATAGACTTTATAGTATAGGGGCCCAGGTATTTTGGGCGGAAAGCTCTTGGCCCCTTCAGGGGAATATATTTGGATGCTAACCACACCTTTTCTCCAATCTGGTAGGCGGGAGCTTCCTTACGATGTCGATCAGCAAACAGTTTTTGTCTTTCATTAGCCTTGGTCAGATGCTCTGTCGCCTCCTTAAGAACCTGAGTGATGGGTTTTATGCAAGTTTTTATGGCTGGCATTTCCAGGGTATCGGGTGGATCAAATACTGATGTCCTCGCATGTCTTCCGTGCACAGTGTAGAATGGAGTTTGCCCTGTGCTTGTGTGAACTGAGTTGTTGTATGCATACTCAGCTATCCAGAGTATATTATTCCAAGAATCCTCGGACTGTTGCAACATACACCTGAGATATTGCTCTACAGTTTGGTTGGTTTGTTCAGTTTGCCCATCAGTTTGAGGGTGATGGCTTGTGAACAACCGTAGATCGATTTTAGCAATCGTACAACACTTTCTCCAAAATGCAGAAACAAATTGAGTTCCGCGATCAGATGCAATCCATGCAATCGAACAATTTGCTCTAGGAACACAGAAGCAAGAGTTGATGCAGTTGGGAGTCCCTTCAGAGGGATGAAATGGGCCATTTTGGAGAATAAATCCACAACGACTAATAAGGTGTTGTATCCATTGCAGAGTGGAAGATCCGTGATGAAGTCCATCTACAGGATATGCCAAGGTGCTGGCGGTACTGTTAGGGGATATAGTAAGCCACTGGGGTTCTGTTTCTGAGACTTGTGTTGTGCACAGACACCGCAGGTTTCAATAAATTTGGTGATGTCTTTTCGCCAGGTTGGCCAGCAGTAGTTTTGTTTTACCTTAGCCTGAGTTTTGGCTATTCCTGGGTGTCCTTCCATTAATGAATTGTGATAATTTGTGATGATTTTCTTTTGCAGTCCTTGGTCTTGGACATATAATCGTCCTTGGAAATACGGTAGATTGTCTTTGATGGTGTACTGGTCACCTTTTGACAGCCATTCCTGTTGTGTTGATTGATCCATTGGGGATTGCAAACTGGTTGTTTGCTCATCCACACATGTGGTGGCAGCTATTCTGGTTTGAATCTTTTCCTCAGGAATTATGGCCACGGGTCGGATGCTGTAAAAGCCTCTTTTTCTTCACTCATGCGTGATAGAGCGTCTGCTTTCCCATTGCGTACTCCAGTTATATAAGTGATAATAAAATCGTATTCCACAAAAAAGAGAGCCCAACGAAGTTGACTGAGGATTGTGCTGTGGCAGTTTTCAAGTATTGCAAGTTACGGTGGTCCGTGATGACAGTGACCGTATGTCTTGCCCCAAGAAGGTAATGTCTCCAGGCCTTGAATGCTGCTTTAATCGCCAGTAATTCGTTATCTGTGATTGCGTAGTTCAACTCAGGGGCTGAAAATGTGTGGGACCAGAATACAACAGGGTGTAGTTATCCTGTTTCAGTGTCTCGTTGTGACAATACTGCTCCCATGGCTATTTTTGAAGCATCTGTCTCAACTATGTAAGGTAGGTCTGGTCGTGGGTTGTCAAAGGACTGGTGCTGTAGTGAATGCTAGTTTCAACTTCTGGAAGGCTTTTTCAGCTTCTGTCGACCAATGGAACTTTTGATTTTTCTTTAACAAGGAGGTACTTGGATGTACAATTTGTGAAAACCCAGGTATAAACCGACGGTAAAAGTTGGTAAATCCGAGCATGCTTTGCACTCCTTTTGTGGATGTTGGTTAGGGCCATTGGATGATTACATCCACCTTTCGTGTATCCATATGTACGTCTTGTGGTGTGAGCATGAAACGAAGAAACTCGACCTCGGTTACATGGAAAATACATTTTTCCAACTTGGCATACAATTGGTGTTGTCAAAGCTTCTCTGAGACTGCCTGGACATGGCCTACATGTTCTTCCATGGAATTTGAGTAGATAAGAATGTCGTCAATGTAAACAAGAGCGCAAACGTCCAGTAGTTCACGGAGTACATCATTCATAAAGAATTGGAACGTTGCAGGGGCATTGCATAGCCTGAAGGGCATGACCTGGTATTCAAAAAGGCCGTACTTCGTGCGGAAGGCCGTTTTCCACTCGTCTCCCTCTTTTACTCTTACAAGATGATATGCTCCTCTTAAATCCAGTTTTGTGTAGATTTGAGCATGTTTCACTTGGTCCAGGAGCTTTGATATAAGTGGTAAAGGATATTGATATTTTTACTGTGATCTGATTGATGGCTCTGTAGTGGATGCAAGTTCTTAAGTCCCCCTCCTTTTTAGGCACAAAAAATTACGGCGGGGAAGCAGGTGACTTGGACGGGCGAATGAAACCGTTTGCCAGGTACTGATCCAGGTAAGTTCTAAGATGCTGATTTTCCTGTTCTGTCAGAGCGTAAATTCAGCTGGAAGGGATCTGGGCTCCGGGTACAATATCTATTTGACAATCGTAGGGTCTGTGTGGGGGCAGAACATTGGCTTGCTCTTTTTTGAAGACATCCTGGTAATCTTGGTATTCAAGCGGTAAGAAGCTGATGAGGCCCAACACGATTCCTTTCTTTCATATTGGTGTCATCTTTTTTGTAACATGTGTCGGCAAAATCATGAGGAAATGTAGGAACACGTTTTCCCCAGTCGATCCTAATATTGTGGGTGTCCAGCCAGGGCATTCCCAATATCATCTGGAACTGAGGAGCACCAATGAGATCGAAAGTAATGTCCTCTTGATGTCCGTCCTGACATAGAAGCTTGACTTTCTCGGTGTATTGTGTCACCGGGCTGGATGATAGCTGAGAACCATCCACAGCAGTGACGCTTTCCGATTTCTGCTTCTGTCGGAGAGGAAGGCATATTCGGAGAGCCAAATCTTGGTCAATGTAGTTACCCACAGCTCCACAATCAATATATGCCTCCAAGGCATGTATTTTTGATGGTTGCTTGTGATTCACCAAAAGCACTGCAAGGACTAGATGTGAGGTCTGAACGGATTCCTTTTTCATGCTCGACAAGCGGACCCCTACACTTGCCGGGCACTGGCGTTTCCCGAGTTCTTTTCTTCTTCTTCATCAGTTTTGTCTGTTGCCACAACCGTTGTCTTGGGTGGTTTTACCGGGCAGTCACAGAGCAAGAGACCTGCTTGTCCACAATATAAGCAAAGCTGTTGTTGCCTTCTTTTTTCCCTTTCTGCTTTGGTAAGGGGACTTTGTAATCCAGCAATTTGCATTGGCGCAGACTGTTCATGTGGTTTAGTCTGATTCTCACAAGGGCGTACGTAAACTGACCATCCCTCTGATCTAGCTCGATCCATTTTCCCATTCTGCAACCTATGATCGAGTTGCACCGTCAGGTCTATGTAGTCCGCACACCTTTCAGGGTGATTCACCACTTGCGCCAACACATCCTTAAGTTCTCCACGTAACCCTCGGAAAAAGAGTGCAGTCCTCTTCTCTTCTGGCCAATTGGTCTGGGCTATGAGACGATTGAAGGTTGCTATATAGGTTAATAGATCTTGACTCGCTTGTCTGAGTGACAACAACTCGTTGTCCAGAGCTTGTCGTTGAGTATGACGAGAAAACAATATCTCCATCTCATGTTGGAAATTCCCAAAGTTCCGGACTAAAGGGTCATCTTGATTTACCAAAGGTATAGACCAGTCCGCCGCACTACCTCCTAAATAAGAGAGTACAAATGCCATTTTGGCTTGGTCATTAGGAAAGGCTCCTGGTCTACACAAGAAATTAAGGCGACATTGGTTCATAAATACAGCAAACTTGTTTGGGTCGCCGATTAAGCGTTTGGGAGGGGCTAGAGGCACTGCTCCTGGAAGAACAACCTGAACCGGTGTTGATTGTTGTGGTGTGGAAGAATGAGAAGAATGGGTCACTCCAGGAAGTGGAACCTATCCTGCTTGTGCTTGTAGCATTTGTTTGCCAATTCGTCAGTTCTTTCTCGAGTTACAATAAGATCCCTCCGTAATGCATTGGTTTCCTGTCTTGAAGCATGTACTTCAGCCCGTAATTCCCCTAGTAAGAGGGCTAATTGATCTGTTTTCTGAAGTTTCCATAATGCCCAGGCAGAGATTATTAGAGGCTTTGCGTTCTGTTACGCTCACCTGGTCTCTGTTGAGGCGTTGGGGCACGGTTGCAGCCCTCCCTGAACTTGAATCACCCCCATCAGGCCTCTCCCTCAGTAGAAAAGCTGTGAGCATTGGGACGTGGTGATACTACTCTTGCGTGGAGATAAGAGTGTGTGAGTGTGCCAATCTGTGATTGTTGTACCTCTCGAACCCTTCACCCCAAAGTACAGTTTCTGTGAGCATACCCTGGCCCATAAAGCTCACCTGTAAATTATTGAAGACAAGCTCTCCGCCCTGCTACTTCTGGCAGGGGCGCGTTGAATGGGATCTAGTTCCTTCACTGATCCCTGATAAGGATTAGTGCAGTCCAGCTGTGACTATGCTTCTCCTTATGATTGGTAAGTCTTTCTTAAGCTCTTGTGATGCTGTTCATTCTGTTTAATGTCTTATTATGTTGCTCCTATTTTTGCCCGCAATAATGTCTCTCTTCTGTTTTCTTCCCTTAGATGGAAATGCAGCCTCAATGCAGCTGTGAGACGCGAGACGCGGCCGGGTGGAAGATGGATGCTAGCGCAATGTTCGACAGCAGGTAAGTGATGGTTTATGTGAAAGCGCAAAGTATGGCGAAGCGCAACCTTAAACTGACAGTTTTTTCGATGTCTAACCTTGTCTTCTGTTTTTCTTTGCAGGCACTGCTGTCGATGATGGAGCGTGTCGTGCTGCGGTGCCAAGATGACGATTTCTGCGTTCCAGAAAGTGTAATGATGAATATTTGGTTCGCTGAAGAGATGTACAGGTAAGAACAGCTTCCCCCAGTTGGTAAGTATGTTGGCAGGAAGCAGGATGTCCAGGATGCAGGATCTTCAAAGGTAAGTCTGACCTCAGGCGACGGTGAGCGTTATGCTGCTTGCAAGTGCAGAATAATGCGAAGCGTCTGTCTTGAAGATCGGGGCAGCTTATATAGCTGAGATCGTGGGCACGCCCATTAGGGCCAGCTTACCAGCCACACCCTGCCACTCCTAGAGAGTGAGCATGTGCGAAGGCAATCCATTAGCAACCACACCCAAGAATACACTTGGGGCTGCTTAATGGATGGAATGTTCAAGATTAATGCATCCTGCTTAATGGATGGAATGTTCAAGGTTAATGCATCTGAAGTGCTATGTCCATAATAGAAGCTTTTTGGTGTTAAATGGATGCTCTTGTTTACTTTTGTTCATGAGCCTGGCGCCAAAGGCGCCAGGACAGTGTCCACCCAGGTCTTCAGTGCATGCGACCCCTGCATGCCTGTGCCCCTGACTTCATGACCATGACAATCATAAGCAGTTGTCTGCCTCGCATTACTGACCCCTCACATATGGTGTCAGAGGCAGGATGTGAATCAACTCATACAAACTGGGGATCCACAATGTATTTAGTAGATTCAGATCAAACTGAGACAGATTCAGAGAGAGAGAAAGTTGGTCAGGGGCCCTCCTAATGGTGTTGCTTGTACATCCCGTTCGAAGCCTGATTCTAACCCCTCCCTTACTAGGGAGGAAAGGAGTTTTGAATCCTTTTCCATCAAAGGAGCCGGGAGAATTAGAGAAGTTCCCTGCAATCAGTGGCCTCTTAAGATGAATGTAGGAATTAGATTTTTTAAAGTCTCAGGCCAAGCTACATCACCAAAAAGACAACGGGCCTCATCACGAGTTGGGCGGTAACGCTGGTGCTATTAGCCCTACTGCCAAACCCCTGGTGCTATTAGCACCGGATCACTGGTTTGGCAGAACGGTTAGTGGCCATTCCCCATTGGGCGCATTCAGGAATTCCTCATTCCCCATTGGGCCCAATGGGGAAAATGTGCGCTATTACCGCCGGCGGGTTTCCCGCTCGCAGTAATAGCGCTGACAATCGGCAAATCTGCCAAGGCCATCATCTGGCGGACCCTTAAATATGGCGGTAAAAGCGCTACCGCCGCATTTTAGGGTTACCGCCAAACTCGTGATGAGGCCCAATATGTTGAAGGGAATGTATATCATCTGTATTTCTCTCAGAATCATATTATACCTGGAAAGGACAAATTGATAGTCTCCTTGTTGCTAGAGGTAGAATTTCCCATTTATATCTCTGCATACATTATGCCAGAGCAAGAACCCAGATTTAAGATCTATCCCCTTATCTCTAGTGGAAAGGAATTGAGACTTATGGTTCTCAATTTTGCAACCACTACTCATGAAATCCATCTAGGTGATTGACTGGGCAGATTAATGTATGATGTAGCTTGGGAGTCATGGCATCGGGAGAGAAATGTACCTGCTTATATCAGCAGTGACCCCAGAATTATTTTTTCTACCTGTGAACTTCATGACACTAATTCTAATGAGACTGAAAAGGAAAATTGCCCCAATCTCAAATGCTTACATAACTCAAAAAGGAATACATGTTATATTGGGCCTCATTACAAGGATGGCGGTGTGGAACTAAAGGTGCCGGTAGCAACGTACTGTCAACCTTTCTGGACCACCAAACTACGAGTCTGCCGGTAGGGGCATGACCTGCGGGGAGTTCAGGCCCCTACCGGCAGGCTTTTCACTGAAGCACCGGCACCGTTACCAAAGGTGCCGGTGCTTCAGGTTCCCAATTCCCATGGGAATAGGAAATAACTGTGCTGCTGCCTGTGATATCCCGGTAGCACTGGGATGTCAGCGGAAACAGTGTTACAGCGGTGGCGGTACCCCGACTGCTCCGGTGGGTTTTACTGCCAACCTCGTAATGAGGGCCATTGTCTTGACAAAGAAGACAGTTACCCAGAACTTGAACCTCTTTTCCAAGAACCAGAGAGTGACACCTGGAGTTTTGTGGAAGAACACAACCCTCATCCTTTTGAGGAAACTATCAAATTCAGTAACAGGCGATCATATGGAGGTTACTCTGTGCCTTTGACCAAAAAAATGTCTGCTGTCAAGGAGGAAAATCAAACTTTACCCCAGGCTTTGAGATGTCACAACAGTCTAAATCTGGAAGTTCACAGGAAGATACTTCTCCTTTTAGAGATTTAGGTTTTTCTGAAGGAGAGGTGTCCCCGGAATGTGTCTGTTTTATGATGTGGGGGTTTTGACCATTATGAATATGGTTGTAGACCTCAACATTCATACAGGGTTTTACAAGATGAATGGGAAAAGGAAAATCAAGTCATTTCTAAGCATCGTATGTTCTCGCTAACTCCATCTACCTCTAGACAAAAAGATCAAAGAAGTGACATGCTATGGACTGAGGATAGAACCACTTATAGAATACTTGTGGTTTTTCAAAGCAAGATTATTTGGGCCCAGTTAGACACTGGAAGTAAAACCTCAGCTATACAAGCTATTCTCTACCAGAAGGTTGGAAGATCCTGGGTTATAAGGAAGTAAACTGTGTACATGGACAATTGGAGGAACATCCAATAACTGTCCTTAATGCCACCATTTTGGGGAAGAGTTGTTCAATGCATGTAACAGTAATATCCGATCTTCCCCTTTCTTTAGTTTTGGGTACTGAAGTCCCATATTTTACGAGTAGGTCTTTAATATCACCCAAAAGAACTTAAAAAGCTTCGTAAATGTTTTAAACTTGGGAAAAGAATGATGCCCATATACTTTCCTGGGGATTCAAAGGTCTGTGAAACTGTCAATGAACATAATCCAGTCAGACTGGAGAGTTTGAAATCCTACTAGAAATGCAGGGCTGGCCAAAGAAGAAGGGAAGGTGGAGACTGGACCGGCAGGTCAGGTCTTTAGGGGAAGGGTATGTGGGGAATACTGCAGATTCCTCACAAAAAACCTGTCTAAAGTCTCCTCCCAAGTGGCCAGGAGAGGGCGGACACTTCCTGTTCCCAATCCTGGGGTGGTGTACTGAAGGAGGATCGCCAGGGTGGATACAAAGGCCAGTGTAGTGGGGAGATTCCGTGGGATGAGGCACAGTATATTTCCTCTGAGAGGGATACTCTTGCCACTATGTCACAGGAGGTTTTGGCTTATTGCCACTTTAACCAACCAAGGCTCTTTTACCTTGGAGAACTTTGATGTTGGAGTTGGTTAATTTTCCTTTATGAACTCTTTTTGAAATCATCGACGGTTGAAGACATTTCCCTTCTCACCTCATAATTTAGTTAATAGTTTGAGGGTCAGAATAGAATGTTTGGACAGTTTTTTGGATTTGGTAGGGAATTTCTTCTAGAGCAGGGTCAGAGAGGCCATTTCCCAACCCTTTTTGTTTCAATAAAATTCTTTAACCAAAAACATGGCAAACGTGTGTCTGACTCTCATTTCCGACTCCTTACAGTGATAGAGAGTGGCACCAATTTCCTCATTCTTGGCATGTTCTGGGGTTTAGGGGCTGGAACCCTCCCAAATCTCTAGCCCTACATCTGGGGTAGGATCGACTGGTGTGGTAGGATGCCTAACTTCCCCCGCCCCCTCTTAGCTCCCACAGACTGAAGACACTGACCCTGTCATGCAATCCAGTCATTATTTGACAAGAAGCCATTGATGGTATATTTATTTAGTGCATTTCTGGAATTTAGTATAGGGCAGCACAAATGTATCTGCATGTTACCATTTTCAATCACAGAAACACTTTTTAAATTAATTTCTTTAAACTGCTTTACATTTTTGGGGTCCACAAAAGAAAATGAGTGAAATAGAAACCCACACAGAAGACAAAAAAAACCCTGTGTTTTGTTGTTACTACAGCTTAATCATGGAACTAACAATCAAAGTAACAAACAAAATAGGACTAGTCAATATAGCCCACTTTGCAACAACTACATTTCCCATGTTTTTGACAAGAACATTATAGTCTTCACAGAAATGGAGAAAAGACCAAATACAAAGTGACGGTGCTGCAAGAAACCAATAAAGTGCATAGTGCTGTTTAAAATCAAAATATCAGAGGCCACCAGAGGGTGCAGTCAAAATGACTGCCTAAGTGCCGAGCTCTGTTCCCTGCCCTGGTGACTAGAAGTGTTTATGTGGAGTTGAGGCACCCAAGGTCCCTGCAAGAAGGGTCCCTGAGTGTGGGAAGCAGTGCAGCACTGAAAGAGCCGAAGCTGTGAGGCTGGAGCCCCGTAAACGGGAGTGTTGAGACGCAAGCACCTGAGGCCTGTGTCGAGTCCTGTGAGAAGCAGAGCGGGAAGAGCAGAAGCATTGCCCTGCGGCCATGCATCCATGTGGCTTTGGTGAGTCGAGAGGGCGGGTTAGCAGTGAAAAGGCGGCAGGAATGATTCCCGGTCCCGAGCGCACAGGGAGCCTGCAGCGGATTCACTGTGGTGCTGGCTGGACAACACATGGAGCCTTGTGCAGAGGCAGCAAGCTCATAGAGGGCGTAACCAGGAGCAGAGAGCGTACCGGGAGCCCCCGGGGCACGGTGGAGTCTCCGACCTGCTGAGCGGACTTAGAGCAATCAGTGTGGGTGGCCAGAGCAAAGAAGGAGGTGCTTCAGATGAGCCGATGTGAAACCCCAGGGGGAGGGGGGAGAGGGAGCTGCAGTTGCAAAGCTGCCTGCAGGAAGGCCGATCAAGGCATAACGGTGGCCTCGTGCAGGACAGTGGAAAAGGGGAGCGCAGTAGCAAAGGACATGAAGTTGGTAGGCATTGCCTAAGTGGGAAGCTGCATGTTAAGTGACTGCAGGGCAAGTAGGGGGTGAATCTAGCCCCCAACATCTGACAGGTCCAGAGGCCACGGGACGGGAGGACGCAGCCACTGGTCATTGTGCAGCTGCAGAGGCATCCAATGGGCAGGAGGAGTTGAAGATCCAGTCCCTAAGAGAGGGGAGTGCAGTGCAGCTACTTGGGCACCTGGACTCCAGCAAGGGCAGGCCCCCAAGAATCTGCCTTCCCTGGGTTTGCCGCCCACCCCTATGTACATCTAGTCACCCTCTCAGTGTACTCCAGGCAACAGGGAGGGCACTGGGAAGCCCATTGAGAGGATGCCCACAGGCATCTGTTGGGGACAGTGTCAGGGGCCACTCCCTGGCGGACCGATAGGAGAGGCCTGAGGTCTGTGGTGGGACCTGGTAGTTGTCATGGCCACGGGCCCCATAACACAAAAACCACACCATCTAGTGACGGGGGCAATGGGTCACTTGATTCACTTATGTCCCTTTGGGACATAAGTGAGTCAAGAGACAGCACTTGTCCCATAAACACAGCACTGGACAGCACTATGTCCCATAAACACAGGGGCCCTGGCTGGACTCAGTCCTGGCGCCTTTCCAGGCTCATATAGAGATGTGAGCAGGAACACTTTATTTCAGTGCAGGAGTGCTTTTATTTTACTTCAGTGCACACTTTATTGCAGTGCAGGAGTGCTTTTATTTTACTTCAGTGCTGGAGTGCTTTTATTTTACAAGAACTTTCCAGGTGCTGGAAGCCTTTATTCCAGAGAACACCCCCATGTGCTGACTCATTGGGCATGGCTCCCTAGGCCTGGTCTTCAGGTGCTGACTCATTGGGTGTGGCAGGGCATGGCAGCAGGCAGGGCAGAGCTACTGGGCATGGCTGGGAACAAGACTATATAAACCCACAGATCCCTCAAGCAAACACTTCGTGTTACTTTGCAACTCCGTGCAACGTGACCCTCACCGCCACCTGGAGCAGCTAATTACCTTGTGATCCTGCAACAACAGCATCCTTACCTGGACTCTGGCTCGCATCTCATGGAAACGCTACATCTTCTTGGCAGATCCTGAATCGATGCCGCAGCACCTGCGCTCTCTGTCCCATGAAGCCGAAGTCCTGAAACGAGAAAAGAAGACAAGACAAGGTTGGAACTCCCGAAAACACCCAACCCAGGGTTGCGCCGCATTTAAAACCCAACGCGCACCCTAAGGCAACATTAAAGGCTACTTACCGGTTGTTGGACCATCTCAGCCCTGCTCCTCCATACCGCCGGCTCTGCTTCTTCTACCGCAGCTACCACTGGCACCACTACACCACCTGCAAGGGGAGAGAGCAGAGAAAAGAGACATTACATACAAAGGACAGAGAACAAACTTTACAAATACAATTACAACAGTCGGAAGACAAGCAGCATGTGGAAACAAGGGAAACACTTACCCACAAGAGAAGTGGACTAGTCGCAACTGGCCTGGACTTCCACGACAAGGGACCAGTGAAGGAACTCAGTTCCCTTCAACAAGCGCCCTTGCCAGAAACAGCAGGACGGAGAGCTCATCATCATCATTCAGCAGGTGAGCCTCAAGAGTAGTGCAACCCCAGGGAAGCCACATCCAGGGAGAAGAGGTCTGGAGAAGGGGTCAGGGACCACAGGCTGCATACTCATACGACCCCCCTTATATTCATGCAGAAACCGCACTGCTCATCACCGCAGTTCCCCACACAGATGCAGGGGGAGGAACAGACAAGAGAAGTTTCATCCCTGGGAGGGCTGCAACCGTGCCCCAACGCCTCCGCAGAGACCAGGTGAGCGTAACAGAACGCAAAGCCCCCTATGAATCTCTGCCTGGTCATTATGGAAACTTCAGAAACGGACCAGTTGGCCCAGTTACTGGGAGAGTTACGGGCTGAAGTTCATGCCTCAAGACAGGAAACCAATGCTTTAAGGAGGGACCTCATTGTGAATCGAGACGGCACAGCCGATTTAGCAAGGCAGATGCTCCAAGCACAGGTTAGCCAAGCCCCATTACCGGGGCTGGCCCACCCTATTCCGCCACTACAGTCAACGCCAACGACCGTACAGGTGGTTCTTCCAGGGGCGGTTCCCTTGGCTCCGCCCGAACGCTTCACTGCTGATCCAAATAAGTACGCTGCATTCATGAATCAATGCCACCTTCATTTCCTGTGCAGACCTGGGGCCTTCCCCAACGATCAATCTCGGGTGGCATTTGTACTTTCATATTTGGGAGGAAGTGCTGCAGACTGGTCAATACCTTTGGTAACTCAAGATGACCCCTTGCTTCGGGACTTTGGGGGTTTTCAGCGCGAAATGGAGAATTATTGTCACTCCAGCAGGGTAACCAAGATTTGTTTACCTACATCGCCTCCTTCAACCATCTTATAGTCCAAACAAATTGGCCAGAGGGAAAAAAACGATGCTCTTTCACCGTGGATTTCGAGGGAAGCTTAAGGATGTTCTAGCCCAAGTAGTAAATCCCCTGGAGGGGTGTGCTGAATATATTGACCTAACAATTCAACTCGATCATAGATTGCGGAATCAAAAAATTGATAGAGCCAGAGCTGAAGGGCAGTCAGTCTATGTGCGACCCCATGAGAATCAGGCCAAACCGCATGAACGGTCGGAACCAATGCAGATCGGAGGCTTGCAGAGCCCTCTTACCAAGGTGGAAAGAGAAAAAGAAGAAAGCAACAGCTCTGCTTGTATTGTGGCAAAGCAGGACACTTTCTCCGAGAATGTCTGGTGAAACCACTCAGGAGAACAGTTGGAGCAACTGACAAGAGTGAAGAAGAAGAACTGGACTCGGGAAACTCCAACGCCTGGCAAGTGTAGGGGTCCACTTGTCGAGCGGTGAAAAGGAACCAATACAGACCTCACACCTGGTCATCCCGGTGCTCTTGGTAGACTACAAACACCCATTGAAAATGCATGCTTTAGAAGCATATATTGACAGTGGAGCTGTGGGGAATTACATTGACCAAGATTTGGCTATCTGGATAGGTTTTCCTCTCCGACAGAAGCAGAAATCGGAAAATGTTACAGCAGTTAATGGATCTTAGTTATCATCTGGCCCAGTGACCCATTATACCGAAAAAGTTATGCTTCTGTGTCAGGGAGGTCACCAAGAGGACATCACCATCGATCTTATTGGCACGCCTCAGTTCCAAATGATATTAGGGATGCCTTGGCTGGAAACTCATAATCCCAAGATCGACTGGCGTAAAAGAGTTCTGACTTTTCCCCCAGACTGTGCTAACACCTGTTTCAACAAAGAATGCTTAGTGAAATATCACACTAAACCAAGTTCAAAGAAAGGAATCGTATTAGGTCTCACCAGTTCTTTACCCTCTGAATACCTGGATTTACAAGATGTATTTCAAAAAGAGCAAGCGAATACCTTACCCCCGCACAGAATGTACGACTGCCAAATTGATCTTGTACCCGGAACCCAGATTCCTTGCAGTCGGATTTATGCCTTAACGTAGCAAGAAAACCAACATTTAAAAACATACTTGAGTCAGTATTTAGCCAACGGCTTCATTCGCCCGTCAAAATCCCCTGCTTCCTCAGCCTTATTTTTTGTGCCTAAGAAAGAGGGAGACCTAAGAACGTGCATTGACTACAGAGCCCTTAATCAGATCACGGTAAAAAACCAGCACCCGTTGCCAGTCATTCCAGAACTTCTGAGTCAAGTAAAAAACACGCACATTTATATCAAATTCGATTTACGAGGGGGCCTACCATCTGGTAAGAGTCAAAAAGGGGGATGAGTGGAAGACAGCCTTTCGCACAAAATATGTCCTTTACGAATATCAGGTTATGCCCTTCGGGCTATATAATGCCTGTTTGGCAGAATCCTGTGCAGTGTCCTTAGGGATCACTACACACAATTAAGACTACAAGTGGTAATACAGGTTTTACCTTTGGTACAAGGCTGTACTACTATGTTAAAGTGGTAGCAGTAGCGGAGCAGCCAGGCTTATCTCAAGAGTATATGAGCAGTAGCAGAGATTACACAAAGGGACCACAATTACTGTGACTCAAGCAAACACTGACTCAAGGTTTCAGGTAAAAAATATAAGTACATTTATTTTTAAACCGTTTGTTATAAACACAACGCTTCTATTAATTCAAAACCACACGTAAAATATACTACAACCAACCAATTCACTTTGTACGGTATAACTTCAAGGTAAGTACCCTTTGTTTTAACGGACCGGTGTTGTGAAACAAAAGACGTTACCGGAAATACATATGCGATCACTTTTTGACAGTAATGACAGTTCGGTCTTACTAAAGAAATGCGTATCCGCGGCAAGAAATGTTACCGGGGCAAAAACACATTAACACATTAACAAAAAGGACTTTAACAAAAAGAAATGGTGAATAAACCCGACCAGAGCCAAAAGAAAAAGTATTTGGGCAATTGGGTTTAAGTTCGAGGCTAATATAATAGCCTAAAACAATACCACGTTTATATAGTACAATCGCGGTAGAAAAGTTAGGGTAGATACCACTGCCAGCAGCCAAGTCTAAATGTTAAAAGAGCGAAACAATGCTCTAGGCGTTACAGATACAAAGGGCTAAGGATTCACCCTTTCCAGTACTCCATGTAAGATGGGGTGTACTGGATCTGTGGTTAAATGACTAAGTAAAGTTAATGGCAACTGTACCCTTTTCTGTGGGACAGTAGACAGCCCCAGAAATGGAGTCGGTGGGAAGTCTAAAAGACAACCCAGTGTCGCTGCACTGAAGGTGCTGTGTAACACACAAAAGAAGGGGGCTTCTGAAGTGGTGTACTCCAGAGCCCACAATCACAAAATAGATGAAATACACATTGCAAAACATGGCTAAGAGTGGGGTAAAAGCTCACACTCTTACCAAGTGGAAAAGATTTACTCCAGGAATCCAGCAAAGTTGCTGAGGGGCTCACTAGGTAAGGGAAATTAGCCATTGAATGAGAATTCTCCCAAACAATGCCCCTGCAGCGTTCCATTATTTTATGAACAACATGCTCCGTGAACTATTGGACGTGTGCGCACTCATCTATATCGACGACATGCTCATTTACTCAACATGCAATGAGGATCATGTCAGACCTGTCCTGGCTGTTTAGAAAGACTTTGACAACATCGGCTGTACGCCAAGTTGGGAAAATGCTTCTTTCACATGACAGAGGTTGAATTACTCGGGTTTATACTCATACAGCGAGGGGTATACATGGACACGCACAAAGTAGATACCATCATCCAAAGGCCTCACCAAGTTCCATGAAAGGTGTATAAAGTGTGCTGGGGTTCGCCAATTTTTATTGTCGGTTCATCCCAGGATTCTCCCAGATTGTTCACCCCATCACATCCCTGCTGCGAAAGAACAAATGATTTCAGTGGACCACAGAAGCAGAAGAAGCCTTCCAGACCCTAAAACGAGCATTCACATCAGCACCCATTTTATGGCATCCCCGACCCGAATTGCCATACGTTGTTGAAACTGATGCTTCCAACGTAGCAATGGTAGCGGTTTTGTCTCAGCAAGATCCCGAAAGAGGACACTTACATCCCGTGGCTTTCTGGTCTCATAAGTTCTCCACTCCTGAATTGAACTATGCGATCACGGATAAAGAACTGTTAGCAATAAAAGTATAGTTCAAGGCATGGAGGCATTACCTTCTTGGAGCCAGGCACACAGTCACCTTCATTACGGACCATCGTAACCTACAATATATGAAAACCGCGAAAGCACAATCATCACGTCAACTCCGCTGGGCTGTCTTTTTTGCGGACTATGACTTTGTCATTACATACAGACCCGGAGTACGCAATGGAAAAGCAGATGCCCTATCATGAATGAGCGAAGACGAAAAGGCGTTCACCACACCAGACCCCGTGGCAATCATCCCTGAAGAACGAATCCTGAACGCGATTGCAGGAACTGCCACTTTGGACGACCTAAAAATTGACCTTCAACACTTGATGAACCAATCAGAACAACAGGAATGGCTGTCAAGAGGAGACCAATACACTATCGTGAACAATCTACCACACTTTCAAGGGAGCCTGTACGTTCCGGATAAAGACCTGCAAAACCAAATTATAGCAAACTACCATGACGCTTTAATAGAAGGACATCCAGGAATGGCTAAAACTCAAGCTAAGATAAAGAAAGATTACTGGTGGCCCACTTGGTGAAAAGATATGGCCCAGTTTATCGCGACCTGTGGTGTTTGCGCTCAGCACAAGTCTCAAAAACAAAGCTGTGCAGGTCTTCTACGTCCTTTGATGGTGCCCCCGGTGCCTTGGTATACACTGTCTATGGAATCTTCCCCCGTGCAACGGATACAACACCATCCTGGTCATCGTGGATCTGTTCTCTAAGATGGCCCATTTCATTCCTCTAAAATGGGTCCCGACGGCCTCTACTCTGGCCACCGTCTTTTTGGAACAAATTGTCAGACTACACGGATTCCCATCAATATTGATATCAGACCGCGGAACTCAGTTTGTCTCAGCTTTCTGGAGAAGATGTTGCAGAATCGCCAAAATCGACCTTCGATTGTCCACAAGTCATCATGACCAAACTGATGGCCAGACCAAATGGACCAATCAAACTCTAGAGCAGTACTTAAGGTGCCTGTTAAAACAAACCTAAGATACCTGGAAGGACATACTCTGGTTGACTGAATATGCATACAACAATTCCATCCACACCAGTACAGGACAAATGCCATTTTACACAGTATATGGTCGACATCCACGAACATCTGTCTTTGATTCGCTTGAAGCACTGGAGATGCCAGTGGTAACGACCTTACATGAAACCATCATTCGAGTCCTTAAGTGTCATGATGCCTGCCTCCAAGGAGCCAAACCAGGCCCGGCACCCTCAGAGACAGACACCATGCATTCAAGGGAAGTCCCAGCAGCCCCAGATGGGGGCTCTTTGGACTCAGTCCTGGCGCCGTTGGCGTCAGGCTCATAGGGGACATCAGTCCTGGCGCCATCGGCGCCAGGCTCATACAGAAGTAGGTTGGGAGTAGTGCTTGGTGTAAACTTACCTGTGCAGACCATGCTGCAACTTCCTAGACTGGAAGGAACTATTTTTCTAGGGACTACTTGATCTCTAGGGTGTGACCGGTGGAGGAATACATATTTCTGGGGGAAGAATACATACCTGGAACTACTTGAAAGGCTATTTAAGCCACATCCAAGCAGCAGACCACGCTTCGCGTTGTTCTGCACTTAGCAGCTGGACGCTCACCGTGCCTGCTCCTGCCTTGGTCCTCCATCACGCCTGCCAGCATCCTGGAAACACCTAAAGAAGAAAAGGGAAGAGAACAGGTGAAAACAAGAACCTTACCTGATACATCTGCACTCCGGATTCTGCACGCCGACGATCCTGCAAAGAAGGCAAACATTTTAAAAGCGCATCGCGTCGCGCGCAGCACGCTGCATTTCACTCACCTGCACGTGGCGTTTTCGAGTCCTGCGACGTTCATCCGGAGCTTCCACCGCCATCCAGCACCTATTGGAAGGAAGGAGAAAGAGAGGTGAGAAGGGAAACACAAATCTAAGTAGAACTTACCTGTGGTTCAATTCCCTCTCCGCCTTCGGGTTTGTGCCATACCTTCGGCATCTCAGCCCCCCGACCCCTAAGGGGAAAAGAAACAGACATTGTATTAGTGAGAGCATGTGAGAACATTAGCAATACGCTCACTCAAGACTTACCCATTTGCAAGAGAGACACAGCAGCTCTTTTCGGGTCGGCGCCTTACCTCCGGCATTGCCGTACCCCGGCCCCTATGGGGAAAAAGACATTGGACATTAAAGGAGATACTTAAAACTGCAAAGGAATCTCTCATCGGAATTCTTACCAGAATTTGGCTTCATCCAAATCGCCTGCAGCCCGGAATCTTCTCCAGCACCTGCGAAAGAAAAGAACAGATGAGTGAATATAAACCCAAACTTGCCATAAACATTTGCGGTACGACGGCAATGGACAAACTAGTTTAAACTCATCAATCCAGTGAAGTAACTGGAACCACAACGCGCCCCTGCATCAGAAGCAGGATGGAGAGCTCGCCATTTTAGTCCCTAAGTGGGATATTCCTCCGAGCCAGAAAAGCCAGGTTGGGGAATCCAGTCCAGTCCATCTTCCGGGTCTTACGCATCTCTGCAGAAGAGGTCACAGCAGTCCCAGCCACGCCCGCGCCTCCGTGGGAGCCAGGTGAGCGTTACATTAAGCAGGCAGCAGAACATTTGACCAGAGCCAAAGAAAAGCAGTAACAATTTGCAGACCGACTCCAAAAGGAGGCTCCAAATTATTAGGTTAGGGACAAGGTTTGATTAGGTTCTAAAACCATTTCTCTGAGGGGCCCACAAATCTTCCGTCCACCTAGGACCCTATTCCATCAAAACCGTGATCAACCCTGCGGCCATGAAGTTAGAATTACCGGCCCACATGCGGATTCACCCAGTGTTTCATGTCTCTCTCCTAAAACCATTGAGACCAGGTACATGGATCGATAATCCACCGGATCACGAAATAGTTGAAGGAGAACCAGAATACGAAGTTAAAAGGATCCTAGACTCTAAAATGGTCTGGTCCAAGCTATACTACCTTATAGACTGGAAAGGTTATGGACCCCAAGATCGGACCTGGGAGCCCAGTGAACATGTCGACGCTCCACGATTAATCAGGCAGTTCCACCGCAATAACCCCACGAAAGCAGGGCCAGGGGGGGAACCCCCCTTGAGAGGGGCCTTGAGGGGGAGTCCTATGATGGCCCCAGAACACAAAAACCACCCCCTCTAGTGACGGGGCAATGGGTCACTTGACTCACTTATGTCCCTTTGGGACTCATAAACAAAGGGGCCCTGGCTGGACTCAGTCCTGGCACCTTTGGCACCAGGTCCATATAGAGATGTGAGCACGAACACTTTATTTCAGTGCAGGAGTGCTTTTATTTAATGAAACAGAAAAATAATGACATGGTCCCACCTCTACCCACGAGAAGCAAAAAAGACATCACGACTGAAAAACTACTCCCACTCATCCTACCTACCTTGTCCGCCATGTCCAACAATCCCGACCCGAGTGAACTTATAGAAATCTTCAACACCACCATGACAAAAGCACTCGACACGATTGCACCTGTCAAAACACGTAAAAGTAAACAAAAATCACACCTGAACTCCTGGTTCACACCCCAGCTCAGAGAACTACGTCTTCAAAAAAGGAAATCTCAGCCACCTGGAGACACTCCCCTACTATCGAGAATAAAACCCTGCTCACCAATATTGCCACGCTGTATAAAAAAGAAATCATCCGCACTAAAAAAAACACCTTCAACAACAGAATCACCCAGGCCAACTCTAATTCCAAAGAAATCTTTACCATTCTACGTGAAATGGAAAACCCCATCCAACAGATAGACAATATTGATAAAGACAAACCTTGGTGCACCAGCGTCCAAAATGCCTTGGCCAACAAAATATATAATCTGCAAACGAAAATAGCCAACAAAAAAACTACCATAAGCTCCAGCTCCACTGAAATACACCTCGCCCACCCTATAGATACACCACCCAATGCCCTACCCTTCCGATTTTCCAACATCACTATATTGGAAACCGAAAAGGTTGTACTATCTCTGAAGCCCTCCAATTGCCAGGGCAACAGCTGTCTGGCACAAATAATTAAGGATGCAGCTAGAGACCTAGCACCCTTTATCTCCAAGCTCATCAATACCTCCTTCAACTCTAGCTCAGTCCCTACCAACCTCAAACAATCCTGGATGCTACCATTCCTAAAAAAACAAACCTTAGACCCAGCCATCCCCACTAATTACAGACCCATCACCACTGCCCCCTTCCTACTCAAAATCATTGACAGAGTAGCCTACATCCAAATTCAAAACTACCTTGAGACCAATCGCCTTCTCGGCTCGCGCCAATCTGGTTTCAGACCCCAACACGGCACTGAAACAGCCCTAATTGACCTGAAGACACAAATCGACGAGTTGAAGGACAAAGGTAAAACATCCATGCTACTCCTCCTCGACCTCTCAGCAACTTTTGATCTGGTTGATCATGCAGTGTTATGGGATCACCTAGCATCTGCTGCACATTTCTCGAGTGATGCCATAGACTGGATACAATCCTTCCTAGCTAACGGTATGATGAGAGTGTTCTCCCCATCAGCCTCAGCAGACCCAATCCAAATTACTTGCGTGCGGGGTACCCCAAGGTTCCTGTGTCTCACCCACATTGTATAATATATTTACCAAGCCACTCTTCGCAAACTTGACAGGCTAGGTGTCATCTACACTAACTACGCGGACGATACCCAGATCCTCATACCTTTGTCAGGCAACTTTGCTGAAGACACAGCTGTGGTAAATAGAATATACCTCCTCATCCAGGCATGGATGGCCTCACATGGTCTCTGCCTGAATGACGACAAAACTGAGATTCTGATTCTGGGTTCTGCCTCCAATCTAAAAAACTAGGTCCCGACTACGCCGCCTTTAACATTGACGGAACATAATCAAAGTAGTAAACGAGGTAAAAACCCTAGGTTTCTACCTTGATTCTACACTCGCGCTAAAAAAACAAGTTAGCTCTATGGCCTCATCAACAGCCTACACCTGCAAATTGATCAGTGTCAGGAACTGGAGATTGTGGAAGCGCTGGAGGCTATGATCAGCGCGCGCTCCAGTCCTCACCCAAGATGGCCACCGTACCTTTAAGAGGCTGGCTCCTCCCACAAGCCGGTGCATTGTATCTGTTTGTCAACGCTCGGTTCGTGTGTTGGAGTTTCCTCGTTGGATCCTTCTGTGCCTTCAGCGAACCTACTTACCGCCTTGAATCCAGCTCTAGTCACCCTCCTCCTACCTGCCGTGCCTCTTTTGTTAGCTGGCTCTGTTTCTCTCCCGCCTTATAATTCTTCATCTTTCCACTCCTGGTGTCTCGGCGCCGCCTGTTCAGTGCTTTTGCCTTTAGTTTGTCCTTATTTGCTCCTGTTCCTTTCGCTACTCAGCCTATCCTTTTATATTTTATTTTGAACTGTGGGTGCCGGTATCCTTACTTCTATCGGCGCTGCCTTGCCCTTCACATGTTTGGGTCCCTGTTGCTCTGACTACACTCTGGGAAACTTTGCCTTTGCTCAATCAGACTAGATCCGTATACTTTTCTACTTTTCTTTTTGGTCAGCCTTCCTTAAACTGTTTAGGATATTCTTTTTGTCATAATTTCTTCTTATCACGTGGTGTTGCCTTTTTCACCTTATATCCTTTACTCTTATCTGCATTCTATTAGGAGAACCTCTGGAGTTCTATTCCGTTTATACTCCCTGCAGTCTGAACAATTGAGGAATCTGACTTCTATTCTACAAGTATTCCTTTTTTGGTGTGGAGAAGCTACGCCTTCCTTGTCGATTGAGAGGAACCGACTACCCCCCATCTGAACCCATCCGGAAACAGGGTTTTTTCTGCATTTGTGCTTTTTGCCTGGAAATTAGGACTGGCCCTCTGGGGATCCCCGAGGTCAAAGTTACATCTCTGCCAAGGTGGCCTCCGGAGGGGCCAGACCCTACCTACACGATAAGAAGGTCCGAACTCCAAAGGACAAGACTCCCTCAAGGAGAAAGGATCAGAAGAAGCCCGAGGCCAACCCTAAAGAATCCTTCCCAGAAGAATCAGGTGAGGAGTTGGGGGAGGAAGCCTTGGTTCATGACAGCATACAACGCCCAATAACCATCATGGCCTCACTAGAGCAGTATCAGGAATTGGTGGCTGCTTTACAGAACCTTACTTTAGAGGTGCAGGCTTTACGGACAGAGAATGTAGCCCTCAGGCAGCAGGTAGTGCTACATCGGGATGATCGTGGAGACCTGCCTACGATGCCCCTTTACTTTGGTAAATATGATGGTCACCCGGGGGGTCTGAAAGAATTTTTGGATGCCTGCAGTGTGTATTTCGCCTTCCGACCTCATGCCTATGAGACTGCCAGATCTAAGGTGGGGTTCATCATAGCCAATCTAATCGGAAACGCCCTCGCATGGGCCACACCCTTGGTTACCAGAGATGATCCCGTTTTGAGCGACTATGATCGTTTTACAGAAGTTTTTGGTGAAAGATTTGATAGACCAGAAGTATTCTATTCTTCTCTGGAAGCAATACTTGATGTCCAACAGGGAAACACCGACATACAGACCTATCTCTCCCGTTTCCAGAGGCTGGCAGCCAAGGCAGATTGGCCTTATTCTGCTCAGCAAACAATCTACAGACGGGGTCTTCGTGAAGAAATCAAGGACGAGCTAGCCAGAGTGGCTCGTCCGGCATCCTTTCAGGAATTGGTAACTTTATCACTTCAGATCGAGTTCCGTCTTCAAGAGAGAAGATCCGAAAGAAGAAGAACCAGAGGCTTCCCACAACAGTCCAGTCAACCATCCCCTGCTCCTCCACCTCGAACTACCCCTAGGACAGATGAACCTATGCAGATTGGGGCGGCTCGCGGTCCCTTGACGCAAGAAGAAAGAAGAAGGAGAGAGGCAGGATTATGTATGTACTGCGGCTCCTCGAAGCATTTATTGAGAGACTGTCCTGAAGTCCCACCTAGACGACAGGGAAACTTCCACCCCCGATCCACAGCAAGGGAGGTTTCAGGGGAAGTAACAAGCACCCTTGCTACTACACAAGAGCAGTAAGCACCCCAGAAGATAACAGCCTAATGGTGTTTCGGGTCAACCTGTGGTTGACCGAGGATTCCCCCACTGAGGTGTTCGCTATGCTAGACTGCAGGGCTGCTGGAAATTTCATTGACTCTAATTGGGCAGCTGAGCCTCTAATCTCCACTATACCCAAGGCCACCCCGATTCCAGTAGAAGGGGTCGATGGTAGGCCCCTGTCATCCGGACCTATAACGCTGGAGACCATTCCATTAAGGATGAGGCTCGGCCAACATGAAGAGTTTTTGGTGTTTGACCAGATCCGTGCTGCTCATTTTCCGTTAGTTATAGGAATTCCTTGGCTAAGGAGACACAACCCTCACATTGATTGGACTACCAACAGGGTCTCTTTCAATTCGACCTTCTGTGAGTCCCACTGTATCAACCGGTCTGCTTCTCCTAACACCCTAGAACACAGCCAGTGTGGGGTTCTGGAACCTGTCACTGTGGCCTCAGTTCCCGTACATTATCAAGACTTCTCAGAGGTGTTTATGGACACCATACCCAGACAACTACCACCACATAGACCTGAGGATTGCTGCATTGACTTAATTCCGGAGGCTGTGGTACCCTTTGGTAGAATGTACCCCTTGTCGTTACCAGAGAGGAAGGCTTTAAGAGAGTACCTCGACGCTAATTTACAGAACGGATTAATCCAAGAGTCCAAGTCCGCCTGTGGGGCTTCCTTATTCTTCATTCCCAAGAAGGACTCGACAGAACTCCGCCCTTGTATAGATTACACGGGTCTAAACAAGATTACCATCCGGGATAGATATCCCATGCCCCTAATTCGGGATATCTTGGAGGCAGTACAGGGGGCGGTGTACTTTACTAAGCTTGATCTAAGAGGCGCTTATCACCTCTTGAGAATCAGGCAAGGTGACGAGTGGAAGACGGCGTTCCGCACCCCCTTCGGACTCTTTGAATACTGTGTGATGCCCTTCGGTCTTGTAAACGCACCAGCCATCTTCCAGAGGTACATAGACAAGGGGCCTCATTACGACAGTGGCGGTCCGGAAATAGCGGTGGCGGTAAACCCGCCGCCACCGTTGTTTCCGGACCGCCTGATCACGACCCCTGCAGGCGGGAGGTGATGTTCCCGCCAGGTCTGAGCTGGCGGGTTTAACACCGCCCGCCTGCAGGCGGACGAGGAAACACCGGCAGCATTACAAGATGCTGCCGGTGTTTCCATGATCCCGATTCCCATTGAGTCCCATAGGACTCAATGGGAATGGGGATTTACACCATTCCGCCTCCGTGATTCCCGGAAAACCGGGGTTGAGATGCCCCGGTAATTCCGGGAATCACGGAGGCGGAATGGTAATACGAGTCCGGCGTTAACCAGGCGGTTTTACCGCCTCGGTTAACGCCGGACTCGTAATGAGGCCCAAGGTATTTGCCGACATGTTGTTTTTGTCGGTAGTAGTGTACCTGGACGACATCCTAATCTTTTCCAAGTCTTTATCAGAGCACCGATCATTGGTCAGATTAGTTCTACAGCGTCTGCAGTTCCATCATTTACTGGTAAAGCCAGAGAAGTGTTCATTTGAATCCACAACAGTGTCCTACTTGGGTTTCATACTGTCCAAGGATGGTATTGAGATGGATGCTAATAAGGTAAAGGCCATTAGAGATTGGAAGGAACCTACCAATGTCAAGGAACTACAAGGGTTTCTAGGACTGGCTAACTTTTACAGGAGGTTTATTCCCAACTTCTCCAAGAAGGTACTCCCTTTGACCTCCTTATTGAAGAAGGGTGTGAGGTTCATATTCGGAGTCGAACCTCAAAGAGCTTTCAGTTTCTTAAAGGAATGTTTTTCTGCAGCACCCATCCTGGTCCAACCGGATCAGGCCAAGCCTTTCATTCTTGAAACGGATGCTTCTGGAGGGGCGTTAGGGGCAGTCTTACTCCAAAGGACGGAAGACGGCTATGAGCATCCGGTTGCTTACTACTCCAAGACACTGACTAGTAGTGAGTGCAACTACTCTGTAATCGAAAAGGAGCTGTTGGCCATAAAATTGGCCTGCCAAGAAAGGAGACATCTCCTACAAGGAGCCACACATCAATTCACCATTAGAACTGACCACCGTAACCTTCGGGTTTTGCAACAGTTAGAATGTTCTAACGCCAGACACGCCAGATGGGCTTATTTTTTCTTACAATACGACTTTATGATTACTTACATACCTGGCACAGAAAAAAGGAAGGCCGACGCTTTGTCCAGAAGCCTAGGAGAGTCATCTAGTTCCTATAAGGAACATGAACTGGTTTTTCCGCATCTCACCGTCCTAGCTTCTACAGTTTCGTTCCTTCAAGACCTAATCCCACAGTATCAGAGGTGTTCCGAACTTCCGTTATCTGTTAACCAGGATAAGGATGGATTGTTCTATCATGAAGGAGCTCTCTACATTCCTCCGAAGGAGTTGCAAAAGCTAATACTTTCTTGGTGTCATGACACCCCTCTATCCGGTCATTCTGGTATTAGGAAGACCTTTGATCTTATCCAGAGAGGATTCTGGTGGCCTACCTTAAGAAGAGATGTAGGCCAGTATGTGTCTGCTTGTTCGGTATGTGCTTCCAACAAGAACCGAACAGGAAGGCCGCTGGGGTTGTTACAACAACACTCCCTACCAGACCGTCCTTGGGAACATATATCTACAGATTTTATCGTGGATCTCCCTCCATCATATGGCATGACTACAATCATGGTGACCATTGACTCCTTTAGCAAGCTAGCGCATTTCTCTGCCTTCAAGCAAGTCCCTTCAGCCTCTGAGATGGCCGCTACTTTTCTCCAGGACATTGTTCGTCTTCATGGTGTACGTAAGACCATTGTGTCCGACAGGGGACCCCAATTCACCTCAAAGTTTTGGTCCTCCCTTTGCCAAGCTCTCGGAATTCACAAGGCTCTTTCCTCAGGATATCATCCACAGAGCAACTGCCAAACAGAAAGACTTAATGCCAATTTAGAACAATATCTTAGGTGTTTTTGCAGTCCACAACAGGAAGAGTGGTATCGCTTCCTCCCACAAGCGGAATTCGCTTATAACAATTCCCTTCATACCTCGATCCAGATGAGCCCTTTCTATTGTACTTACGGATACCATCCTCAACACCTACCCTGGCTCAGTCCTCCTTCTACCAAGATTCCGGCTCTAGATTCGATTCTACTAGACCTACAGAAGGTGCACAAGCTCGCTAAGGAAGCTTACCAAGCAAGTCAACTAGCGCAGAAGAAGTGGGCTGACAAGGGTCGTCGCGCCCATCCAAGCTGGAAGGTCGGTCAATTGGTCTGGTTATCCACCAGGTATCTACCTAGATGGGTTCAGAGGGGGAAGTTCTCCTCTCGTTTTCTTGGGCCTTTCCCCATTTTGCAACAAATCAATCCGGTTGCATATAAGCTCCAGCTACCAGACTATTTTAGGAAGGTGCATCCGGTCTTTCATGTATCCCCTCTCAAAGAATACAAGGATGATCCCTTCAAGAGACCTGTGAACCGCTCACTTGCCCGAGTGATCTCGACACCTGAAGAATATGAAGTATCTCATTTGGTGGATTCCTGTTACCGCAAAGGGCGGTTATACTACTTGGTTCATTGGAAGAATTATCCAGTAGAAGAGAGGACATGGGAACCTGTGAGCCATATACATGCCCCACGTCTGGTGCAGAGGTTCAATCTACTTCATCCGGGCAAACCTGGGGGTGCCCCGAGGAAGAAGGGGTATACTGTCAGGAACTGGAGATTGTGGAAGCGCTGGAGGCTATGATCAGCGCGCGCTCCAGTCCTCACCCAAGATGGCCGCCGTACCTTTAAGAGGCTGGCTCCTCCCACAAGCCGGTGCGTTGTATCTGTTTGTCAACGCTCGGTTTGTGTGTTGGAGTTTCCTCGTTGGATCCTTCTGTGCCTTCAGCGAACCTACTTACCGCCTTGAATCCAGCTCTAGTCACCCTCCTCCTACCTGCGGTGCCTCTTTTGTTAGCTGGCTCTGTTTCTCTCCCGCCTTATAATTCTTCATCTTTCCACTCCTGGTGTCTCGGCGCCGCCTGTTCAGTGCTTTTGCCTTTAGTTTGTCCTTATTTGCTCCTGTTCCTTTCGCTACTCAGCCTATCCTTTTATATTTTATTTTGAACTGTGGGTGCCGGTATCCTTACTTCTATCGGCGCTGCCTTGCCCTTCACATGTTTGGGTCCCTGTTGCTCTGACTACACCCTGGGAAACTTTGCCTTTGCTCAATCAGACTAGATCCGTATACTTTTCTACTTTTCTTTTCGGTCAGCCTTCCTTAAACTGTTTAGGATATTCTTTTTGTCATAATTTCTTCTTATCACGTGGTGTTGCCTTTTTCACCTTATATCCTTTACTCTTATCTGCATTCTATTAGGAGAACTTCTGGAGTTCTATTCCGTTTATACTCCCTGCAGTCTGAACAATTGAGGAATCTGACTTCTATTCTACAAGTATTCCTTTTTTGGTGTGGAGAAGCTACGCCTTCCTTGTCGATTGAGAGGAACCGACTACCCCCCATCTGAACCCATCCGGAAACAGGTTTTTTTCTGCATTTGTGCTTTTTCCCTGGAAATTAGGACTGGCCCTCTGGGGATCCCCGAGGCCAGAGTTACATCTCTGCCAAGGTGGCCTCCGGAGGGGCCAGACCCTACCTACACGATAAGAAGGTCCGAACTCCAAAGGACAAGACTCCCTCAAGGAGAAAGGATCAGAAGAAGCCCGAGGCCAACCCTAAAGAATCCTTCCCAGAAGAATCAGGTGAGGAGTTGGGGGAGGAAGCCTCGGTTCATGACAATCAGGGCCTGCAGACCTTTCTTATCCTCATCAAACTGCATCACCCTTACTAACGCCTTAATTATGTCTAAATTAGTCTACTGTAATGCCTTATACATAGGAGCTAACAAAAAAAACATTAACAAAATACAAATCCTCCAAAACAATGCTTTAAGAGCAGCCTTGAACATTCCACGCAGAGAACACATTTCGAGCATTAGAAGAGACTAGAAATGGCTGAAAATTAGTGACAGGATACTACTGAAAACAATGTCCCTCACATTCAAATGTCTCAATAATGCCGCTCCACCTACCTTGCTGCCAGATTAACCAAGAAACAGTCCACTCACAATACTCGATCCTCTGGCCACTCATGTCTCGAAATTCCCAGATTCAGACTCGCCAAAGCCGGCGGAGGCAGCTTCCCGGTCAAAGCTGCATCCCACTGGAACGCACTCCCAGCCTGCCTTAGAGTAGAACAACCCTCCACCAGCTTCAGACGCAACTCGCTGAGCTGGATCCAATTCAAGGACATCTGAATTCCACCCCCACTTGGACTCCCCACAACTGAGTACCCACTCCTTCCACTAGCATTCACAACCGTAGACTCTCAGCCTCTAGCGAACTGCTACTGCACTGGATGTACCTACTGCATGTTGCCATGACCTGTACCTATCCCCGCCAACCATTCTGCTTTGTATATACCTACTGTATGATGCCATGACCTGTACCTATCCTAGAATGTAACCAAGCTTCGAATCTTCTTGTAACTGTTGCGCCCGGCTACCCGAGGGTTTTATGCGCATTGTCAAATAATAAACAAACAAACAAACAAACAAACTTCAGTGCTGGAGTGCTTTTATTTTACAAGAACTTTCCAGGTGCTGGAAGCCTTTATTACAGAGAACATCCCCATGTGCTGACTCATTGGGCGCGGCTTCCTTAGGCCTGGTCTTCAGGTGCTGACTCATCTGGTTTGGCAGGGCATGGCAGGGCGTGGCAGCAGGCAGGCCAGAGCTACTGGGCATAGCCGGGAACAAGACTGTATAAACCCACCGATCCCTCAAGCAAACGCTTCGCGCTACTTTGCAACTCAGTGCAACGTGACGCTCACTGCCGCCTGGACCAGCTACTTACCTCGTGATCCTGCAACAACAGCGTCCTTACCTGAAACTCTCCATCTTCTTGGCAGATCCTGAAGACAAGGCAAGGTTGGAACTCTCAAACGCCCAACACAGGGTCGCGCCACATTTAAAACCCAACGCGCACCCTAAGGCACCATTAAAGGCTACTTGCAAGCTGTTGGATCATCTCAGCCCCGCTCCTCCATACCGCTGGCTCCGCTTCTTCTACTGCAGCTATCGCTGGCACCGATGCACCACCTGCAAGGGGAGAGAGCAGAGAAACGAGACATTACATGCAAAGGACAGAGAACAAACTTTACAAATACAATTACAACAGTTGGAAGACAAGCAGCAAGTGGAAACAAGGGAAACACTTACCCACAAGAGAAGTGGACTAGTCGCAGCTGGCCTGGACTTCCACGACAAGGGACCGGTGAAGGAACTTGGTTCCCTTCAACAAGCGCCCCTGCCAGAAGCAGCAGGACGGAGAGCTCATCATCATCATTCAACAGGTGAGCCTCAAGAGTAGTGCAACCCCAGGGAAGCCACATCCAGGGAGAAGAGGTCTGGAGAAGGGGTCAGGGACCACAGGCTGCATACTCATACGACCCCCCTTATATTCACGCAGGAACCACACTGCTCATCACCGCAGTTCCCCACACAGATGCAGAGGGAGGAACAGACAAGAGGAGTTTCATCACTGGGAGGGCTGCGACTGTGCCCTCCGCAGAGACCAGGTGAGCGTAACAGTAGTGGAGGAGTTATTGCTGTGGTGATTTACTGAGGAGCCCGAGCTCAGTGGAGATTAATGGGCTCCGGACCAGATATGCAGTGGAGCGCCCCTGTGAGGTAGAGGTGACGGGAGAGGGCAGGCTTGCAAAGGGAGGTGAGGGAGAAGGACAGGCTTTGAGAGGTCCATCACAGTGGCCGCCCTTCAGCGGAGAGTGGGGGCAGAAGAGAGCTTCTTGATCTGGTGCAACCCACTGGTCTACAGAGGCATTGAGGACTGGAGGGGGCAAAGAAGGGTTTGCCTGGGCCTGAGGTTGACTCAACTCCCTGAGTGAAAGAGGAAGTGCATAGGTGGATGAGCTGGAGAGGAACCATAGCACATTATCGCTACCAGGACATTGAAGAGATGGCAAAGGCCAAAGGAGAGGGGGACCTCATCCCTGCTCAGCGGAGATTGGTACAATTAAAAATGATATTCACGCCATCCTGGAGGAGATAAGAGGGATGCGGACAGATATAGGGGTAAAGGTGGCAGATCTCTCGGCGAGGGTGGTTACCCTGGAGGAGAGGGTGGAGCTTAACCAGGCCTTGATGGGGATCTTAGAAGCGCAAACAGAGGCATGCTTCTTGGGAGTGGAAAGACAGGAGGAGTAACTGCACCTCAAGGTAGACAACATCGAAAACCGGGGGAGGCGGAATAACCTCCGTTTTTTTCCGCTGTGTGGCTTTAAATTTGCTTGCCAATGTTGAGTTTGGGGAGGTGGGGGCTCAAAAGGGGATTGAGTTGGGAGTTGGGAGTTAGGGGGGTCCGGGTTTTGTTGGAACGCAGACTGGGTGGTGGTACGGGTGGTGCTGTGGGAATTGGGGGGTTGTAGGAGGTGGCTGGGGAGATGAGTAGTGAAACCAAGGCAGGGGTCGCATCCCTGGTGGTTCGGCTGGTGTGGCAATAATGGTTTGGACACACGGTTGAACGCCTCAGTGGGGGATGGCGGCGAGGGGTAGGAAGGAGGTAGTGGTGAGGGGTGAGGGGGAGGGGTTAGGGGACGGAGAGAGGGGTCTCATTCAGTGGTTAATACAGAAGTGGAGGGTAGGGTACCTATTTGCAGATCAGGAGGGAAAACGGTGAAAGGTGAAGAAGGGTTATGGCTGAGGTGAGGATAGCCACGTTCAATGAAAAGGGGCTCAACTCCCAAAATAAGATATGATATTTTAGGATAAGTGATTTATAACGCACATGTTCACAAGTGTTTCTAGGCGAGACAAGACAAGGAAGGGAAGAACGAAGGAGGACAAACCAACGATCTTACTAGGCCTTGTGTCATTCAGATCGCGCACCTGCGGGGGGGTGGAGGGGAAGATGTACCTGTGGGGGAGTGCAATGGAACGCGTAAGTGCTTCCAGGGAGGTGGCTCATAAGTGGTGCATGGAGTCATGGGACTGTAGGGTTGGAGATACAGTCCTTAAGTCATTGGGAGAGCCCGGGGCAGTGCAAGGGCAACTAGTCAAGCAGGAGCCTGGTCCTGTAAATTCAGTGGGTGGCCAGGTAACCAGTTTGTGCTGCATACAGGACATCAGCAAGTGAGAGGGAGAGAAAGCGCAACTGAATATTAGGGTCTTGAGTGGCTTCCGGAACCTTAGGTGGTCCTGCTCAAGTTTGAGAGAGGCAGGGAGGCTGTTCCAGAGGGAGGCCCCAGCTGAGGACAGAGATCTAACCCCCACTCTCTGCCTGGAGAAGCATCTGACCCTCAGACATGACACATATGTTTTGGTCGTGCCCGATTATTAAGTGCTACTGGGGAGAAGTGGCGCAGAAACTGGCTGATAAAGGGGTTACTCTTGTCACAGACACAGCTTGGGCCTGCTTACTGGGCGGGTTCCCTAGGCACGGAAACTCAAACATATTGAGAAACTGAGAAATCTGGCGTATGTGCTTGCGAAACATAGGATCGCCATGGGGTGGAAGAAATGCCACAAACCTAAGGTGGATGTATGGTGGAAGGACTTGCAGAAATGGGAGGAGGCTGAAACGGTGGCATGGCAAGATGCGAGTAGCCGGGCTGATGAGGGGGAGGCGGGCACCCTGTTGGCCTGGAAAACACTAATAACAGAATTGTTTGGAGTAATATCAAATCGAACAGACTCCGAAGAGAACGAAACCTTGCCGCATGTGCCAAACATTGAAAGAGATTGACAAATGGGCTCACGGGGGGAGGGAGGGATAATGGGAGCAGTGACTACGATAACTCGATGTGTAATTGAACCATTATGATTATGCTGCTTGTTTGGTTTTCGTTGTTTTGTGTGCATAAAATCAATAAAAGAAATTAAAAAAAAAAAAGCATCTGACCCTCAGATAGTTGGAGGTGGATGAGCGGAGTGAGCGGAAAGGAAGATGCTTAGGAAGAGAAAGTTGGATTAGTGTGGTCCACGACCCCATAAAGCCTTGTGGACGATGCAGAGGGTCTTGAACTTGATCCTTGCAGCCACAGGGAGCCAGTGGAGAGATTTCATGGCTGGAGAGATACAATCCCTGGGCTTGAGGCCAAGGACAAGTCTTGCAGTCCTGTTCTGGATTAGCTGTAAAGGGCGAAGAGTAGAGGCAGGCAGATTTAGAAAGAGGCTGTTGCAGTAGTCCAGCCTAGAGAGAACCAGGGCTCTAGAGACAGTAAGATTCTGGGGGAAAGTGAGACAAGGAAGAATACCTCTGAGGAGGTGCAGCTGATAGTGTGACTTCTTGGAGACATCAGAGATGTGAGGAGAGAAGAAGAGAGTGGAGTTGAAGATGATACCAAGGTTCCTAGCTCACAGGAAGGTGCAATTAGAGGACCCAGTGGGAGAGGGAAGGCGGGAGAAGGTGTCCCAATGAGGAGGGTATCAGTCTTAGTGCCATTAAGGCAGAGATCATTGGAGGAACACCATTCCTGAATTGCAGACACAGAGTCAGGTATGAGAGAAGGAGCAGAAGAGGCTGAGGGGAGCCTGAAGGAGAGGTGAGTGTCATCCGCACAACACTGAAAATTAGAACAGAAGGCAGAGATGCGGTGGGCCAGAGGTGCCAGGTAGTGGTTAAAGAGCTAGAGAGAGAGGTTAGACCCCTAGGGAACACCACATGTAGAGAGAGACAGAGAAGAGAGGAAAAACCTATGTTGGACCTGGCAGGGTCGATCAGAGAGAAAGGAGGTCAACCGGGCTAGGGACTGACCATTGATACCCAGGTTGTCACAGAGCCGATTGAGCAGGATGGCGTGGTAGACCGTGTCCAAAGCAGAGAATAGATCAAGGAGAATGGGGACAGAAGGAAGATTAGAGTCTAGATTAGAGTGCAAGTCTTCACAGGTGTTCAGAAGAACAGTTTCTGTGATTCTAGCTGCTCTGAAGCCAGACTGGTGGTCATAGAGACAACCAACAGATTCAGTATGTAGGTTAAGCTGAGAGATGTCCAGCTTTTCCAGGAGCTTGCCCAGGAAAGGAGTGATGGAGATCGGGCGGTAGTTTGCCAGAGAGGAAGGATCGGCAGAGGACTTCTTAAGGAGGGGGTGCACAAGGGAATGCTTCAGGGGAGAGGGGAAGGTTCCAGTGGCAAAAGAGTGATTGCAGAAATCGGCCAAGGCTGGAGCAAGGGTGTCGATGTGGTCGCTAATGGTTCTAGAGGAGCAGGGGAGCACCTGCTTTGACAAGACATTTATAGATCAGACTTGTCTAGAAACATCGTCGGGTGTGAACAGGGAGACAGAGGTGAAAGGAAGAGGAGATATGGCTAGAGCGGGACCTGGAGTGGTAGAGGGAGAGGAAGAGGGGGGTAGAGGGAGAGGAAGAGGGGGGTAGAGGAAGAGGAGAGAGTGGACAGGATGTCCTCAGTTTTAGTGGTGAAATGAGATGCCAGAGCCGTGAAAGGACCTGGGAGGAGACAGGAGAGGTGGAGATTGCAGCAGGATTGGCTAGCTCCTTGCAGATTTTGAAAAGTTCAGCCAAGTTGTTAGAGGCCGCAGATGTAGGCTCTCTTCTTAAAAAGGACAGAGAGTCTGTATTTGGAGCAGGCGGCAGGCCAGTTTGACAGAGGATGAGCCTGATGCCCTCCACTTCCTCTCAGCCACCCTACACTTGCGCTTAAGGTTGGCAAGGTCGTTGTCTTACCAAGAGTTGAACTTAGATGCAGCATTCAAATGGATTCTCATGACATGGGCAAGGACTTCCAGAGTATTAGTGATTGAGAGATGAATTTTTTAGAGGGCTGTGTCAGAGTGTGAGTCAGCCGCAGGTATAGGAGGGGGAGAGAACATAGCGGTGAAAGCCTACACTGACACATGGGCCGATTTGACAGAGAAGGTGGGTGGCAGTGCTGGGGTCAGCTTAACCTGAGGGGAAGAGAGCACCAGGTGAGAGGAGAGAAGAAAGTGGTCAGTTCAAGAGAGAGGAGTGGTGAGAGGGCTGGAGAGGGGGAGGTCTGATGAGATCAGAACATCCAGGGTATGCCCTGCAGAGTGGATCAGGGAAGAGGGAAGAATAGAGAGAGATAGAGAGATACAGAGGTTGCAAAAGACCCCAGTGGTCGGGCTAGAAGCATCCAAGTGGATGTTGAGGTCTCAGAGGAGAAGTTGAGAGGTAGAGGCAAGGAGGGAGGAGGAGAGGTCAGCCCACTTGCAGAGGAAGAGGGTGACCTGGCCACGTGGCCTGTAGATGGCGGCCACAGTGAGAGAGAGGCCAGGAGAGATAGAGAGCCTGCAGACCAGGCATTCAAAGGAGGAGTAGGCTTGCGTAGGAATGACAGAAGCAGGGATCCACTCCGGGAAGATCAGGGCTATGCCATTTCCAGGACGGTTAGTTCTGGGTTCGGAGAGGATCTTGTAGCCATCAGGGAGGAGAGTGTCTAAACTTGTGACAGAGCTGGCCGTGAACAAAGTCTCTGTGAGACCGAGTACATCCAGATCAAGCTCTTCGAGATCCCTAACCAGCAATATGTTTCGTAAGCAGCGACTGGCGATCCTTTTACTGCAGGAGACCCACTATAAGCAGGGGGTGGAGTCTGCAATAAATGGCAAAGATATTGGTATGACTTATTGGGCCTCTCACAGGGATCGTAAGAAGGAGGGGGTAAGTATCTTACTAGGAAAATCATTTAGGATGACAGAGGTCCAGATCAAGAGGAAGTTTTGGGGGTTGGTTCCTGGAGATAAAGGGTCCATATGAGGGAGTGCAGATCACACTGGCCACGCTATATGCAACCAACGCAGGGCAGATGAGATTCTTGTGCCAGATATTTGGGATGATGGAAAGGTGGGCAGAGGGGGCCACGATCCTGGGGGGTGGATTTCAACCTAGTGGCCGACCCGGTGCTTGACTGGTGGTCAGCAAAGGGGGGGGAGGGCCGAGGGCGGCGGGTAAGGAGAACAATGAATTCTGGAACCTCCTAAAAGACCACTATTGGGTTGATGTTTGGCAGTGTCACTTTTCAGGGCCAGGGGGCTACACATTCTTCTCTCCCCCACATCAGTCGTACACCAGGATAGACCTGGTGTTAGTCCCACCGGAACGGGTGGGAGAAGTAAGGGGACCTAAAGTCGAGGTGATAACCTGGTCGGACCACGAGCTGCTGGTGGCAGAGTGGAAGGTGATGAAACCACCCTGGCGGCATTTCCGCTGTAGGTGCAATGGCACACTGGTGAGGGACCAGGTGTTTCAGGACATCGTAGGGAAATAGATAGGGGTGTATTTTGAAATCAATGATAATGGAGGGCGTGCATGGCTACAGTATAAGAGGCAGCTAAGGCCACGTTCAGGGGATTGCTCATCACATAAGGGTCCCAGATGAAAAGGGAGAGGGGGTTGGTTGAGGCTAGACTCCGGGAGAAACTGAAAGCTTTGAGAACCCAACTGGTCCAGAAGGACGCAGATATGGAGAGGCTCCTGAGTGAGATGAGGGAGAAGAGACGAGCTCCACACAATAGCTATAGGTGGAAGTGGTGAAGAGGATGAGGTTCATGCAACAAAATGTCTATGAACGGGGCGATGCAGTTAGGACATTTCAAGCTTAATAGAGCGATGCAGTGAGGACATTTCAAGCTTAATAGAGTGAAGGGTTGCAGGGTTTAGAGGAGATTAGATAGGGTATGTGGGGCCGACGGGGTACGGTGGATAGCGAGGAGGAGATCTCATCTCAGTTCGCGGTTTACTATCAGGAGCTCTACACCAGGCCGGTACAGACAGGGGTGGAGGAGGTGCATGACTATCTTGCCAGTCTACAGCTGCCCAAGTTCACAGTGGCAGAGAGTGAAGCGCTCGAGGAGGAGGTAACGCGGGAAGAGGTGTTACGGGCGATCCAAATGCTAAAAGCTGGAAAGGCCCCTGGTGAAGACGAGTTCACCGCAGATTTTTACAAACAGTAGCAGTCTTTATTGGTGACATTCTTGGCCAAGTTGTTTAACTCTATTGTCAGGGAGGGCACTGTACCACAGACGTTACTTCAGGCCTTGATAGCGGTTATCCCAAAACCGGGGAAGAACCTGGCCAACTGTGCCTTGTACAGGCACATTTCCCTACTAAATGTGGACACCAAAATCTTTGCCAGGGTGCTTGCATCTCGCCTGGAGTCCTGCCTTCCCTGGTTGATCCACGGGAATCAGATAGGCTTCGTAATGCACAGGCAGAGGGCCGATAAAATGCGCAAGACGCTTCACGTTCTCAACACACCGGTGGTGGCGGGAGAGGGGGCACTGCTGCTGGCTTTAGATGCCGGGAAGGCCGTCGACCGGGTGACTTGGGCCTTCATGGAGGTGGTCCTCTCGACCATAGGGATGGGCTCGAGATGGAAGGGGTGGATCACGGCTTTATACTCAAATCCGACAGCAAGGGTGGTGGTAAACGGGATTGAGTTGCAGGCCTTCCTGTTACAGCCGGGTACGAGCCAGGGGTGTCCTTTCTCCCAGTTGCTTTATGCCCTGGTTATGGAACCGTGGGACACGGGGGTGAGGAAAGATGAGGGAATAAGGGGGGTCCTGGTATGGGGTATTAATATGCAAAGTCAGTCTCTTCACAGACGACACCCGGCTTTACTTCACCAAGACGACGCAGTCAGTGCCATGTTTGCTGGAGAGTTTAGTGCAATACAGGGAATTATCTGGCTTTAAAGTTAATCTGGAGAAATTGGTGACCTACGTGGTAGGGGGGTTGTCGGGGATAGAGAGGGAGTACATCAAGGGGTTGCCGTTTCAGGTGCAAGAGGACTATTTACCTTATCTGGGGTACAGATGTTGCGTCACTATGGAGATCTCTTCTCCAAGAACTATCTGCCATTATGGTCAGCTGTGAGAAAGGATATGGAGAGGTGGACGAGGTTGAGGCTGTCGTGGATGCCACATCTAAACTGTATCAAGAAGGGGGTGTTGCACAAATTCCTGTTCTTATTCCAAATGCTTCCGATGGTGGTCCCGCAAAGCTTTTTCAACGATGTTAGGGCGGTTTTGTTGAAATTCCTCTGTGTGGGGTCCAAGCATACGGTTACCCACAGGACATCGATTTTACAGAAGGAGGAGGGTGATTGGGATTCTCTGACCTCTCGACCTACTATAGGGCGGCTCAGCTACGTGTCCTGGTTGACCATCTGGACCGGCTCCCTGACAAGCAGTGATTTCTGATGGACAATGAGATCATGGCCCCCGGCCTCTCTGTGGTAATGGTTATGGGTGCCCAGGTCCCATATCCCGAGAAGGATGTTGCATCACCTAGTTCTAGAGGTTTTGTTTTCCATTTGGAAGGATGGGGGGAGAATATGTGGCTTTCCACATGGCCATCACCCCTGAGTTGTATCTGGACCCGTCTTTGTGGGACGGGTTCGAGGAGCCGCTGGCGTTCCATCTTTGGTATGATGCACGGCTGAGCAGGGCCGGACAAATGTGGTAAGGGAGGGATTTCATTTCATTAGGTAGGCTGGAGGAATGTCTGGGTGTTGGAAAGCTATCAGTATTCTGCTACGTACAGTTGAAAGGAGTGCTGACGGAAGGCCAATCGGGAGAGACCTTGAGGAGGGGATTGATGGACTTTGAGCAGCTCTTGCTCATGAAGGCGGGCGCTAGGGGGCTTTTTGCTAGTTTGTATAGAACGATACTGCTGGCGGAGCCCAGGGACCCACTCCCAGCCAGGATAAAATTGGGACAAGACCTGGGGGAAAACATTGACAACACCTTACGGACGCAGATGTGTGGGAAATGCACATGCTCGACCGTTTCTCTGAAGTACAGACACGAGGCCCTGAAGCTGTTACATAGATGGCACTAACCACCGGCAGTGATAGCTAAGATGTGTAAGGGGTATGACCCATGCTGCGGGAAGTGTCACCAGGTGAGGGGGGACTTCAGTCATATGTGGTGGGGCTGCCCTACAGTGCAATCCTATTGGAAGGAAGTTTTATTGTGGATAAAAGGGGTTGCTGAGATCCACAGGACGATTTTGCTGTGGTTTCTCCTCTTTGGGGTGTGGTTAGAGGAGGATGAGGTAGAGGACGGGCATATGTTGCAGGTTATGCTGGTGGCTGCTAGATGCTGCCTAGCCCAGTTGTGAAAGAGCCTGTGTATGCCTGTGGAAAGAGAATGGGTGTTGAGGATCCAAGCCATATATGATATGGAATACCTCACTCATCTTTTGGATGAGTCCCGGTGCAATATTGAAAGCCTATGGGTTCCCTTTTTTTAGAATTATAGGCAGTGAGTGGTGGTGTTGGCGGGGCCCAGGTCTTGGGGGGACGGTGTGGCACGATGGTCTAGGATGTCACCTGGGAAAGGTGATTCATCGTGAAACAGCTGCAAAGCCAGCCTGAGGACTCTGAAACTGTCCCACCCATCCCACACCTACCAGAGTTCCTCACAACTTGATGCATGAGGGGGGGCAGTCAGAGGAGAGGGTGGTGGGAGGGGGATCATTGTGGGGAGGGAGCTATGCTGGGTTGGTCTTCAAAGCTGGATTTTATAATGGTTTGTAATGAATTATTTGAAATGCCAATAAAGTTCAATTTTGAAAAAATCTAAATATCAAATCGTGCTCAAAATGCACCAAAACTGGTTGGCTTGTTCTGATAAACCATCTCATTGATTTAATAAATAACATGAATATAGTTGGTTACATTTGCACCAGCAATTTGTATTATTAGAAAAATATAATTGACTCAAAGGGAACATTCTTTCAAAATCAAATGTTATCATTTTGTCAGTATTATAACAAACATTAATGCAAGCTACCATCCATAGCATATTAAACTTGTAAATCAGATGACCCTTCCCCTCCCTGCCTCCCCCCACATATGTCAAACTGAAATCCTAGCCACTACCCCAAAATAAACAGATTCCAAAAACATACTCCAGTTCTGACCATCAATCGGGCAATTTGTCATATTTAGTAAAGAAAGGGAGCCAATGCTCTTCGGTATTCTTTTTCGACTCATCCAGGACATGTGTTAGGTATTCCATGCAATAAATCGCTCTAACCTTCTGGAGTAATTCCTTTTCTGAGAATTGTCCTGTTAAACTTCCAATTCTGGGCAAAACAGCACCAGGCAGCTATGAGTAGAGTGCGGACTATATGCCGTCCTGATTCGTTCACCTCATCCTCCTCATAAACACCAAACAACATCCACCAGGTTGAGAGCCTCCTAGAGACCCCGTCAATCCCCTTGATCCAGGAGAGAACATACCCCCAGTATGTCTGTATATGGGCACAACCCCACCACATGCGGATGTAGTCCACACCGGGGCTGTGACACCTCCAACACCGTGATTCCACCCCACTGTACATCTTGGCTGGAGTTGCCGGGGGACACTGCCAATGATGTAAAAGCTTTTTTCCCTGCATTCTAAATTGTAGTGATACCATCGAGTGCAAGACCCTTCTACACATTGTGGGGAATCCTGCAGATCCCTTACCAAAAACATGCCTAAAGTCTCCTCACAGGTGGCCAGTAGAGGGCAGACGCTTCCCGATTCCAATCCTGGGGGTGGTGTACTGCGGGAGGATCCCCTGGGTGGAGACAAGGCCCAGGGTAGTGGGGAGATTATGTGGGATGGGGCACAGTATTTTTCCTCTGAGAGGGATAGTCTTGCCACTATGTCAGAAGAGGTTTTGGTTTTTGCCATTTTAATATATTCTAACCTTGTAGTAAGACTGGAATGGTAAGTTCCAAGGTTGTAAACCCTCAACCTATTATATCAACAGAACAGGTATTTTGTATTCCTGAAAATAAACATCGTCTTCAATGCCAAGGATCCACCAAAAGGAAGGAAGTGTTGCCTTTTCTATACCATCTGTCTCTAATACGACTAAAACTCACACTCCCGATTTTATAAATATAAAGGGAATTAAAACTACCTTTAACAATGTAAAAGAAGTGGAAAACCCTAATGTCCTTAAAATGAACTACCTGTCCCACAATCCTACAAGGACTCTTATGAAGAAGAAGGCTGAGGGGGCACGCAGAAGGAAAGGACAGGTAAGTAGCCCTAATAGCGTTTACCAGGGTCAGGCAATTAATTAAGGGCCTCTACCTGAAGTCAATTGCCCCACCTGAGAGGTATAAAAGGCTGCATCAGGAAGCAGCAGAGAGAAGGAGCAGAACAAGAAGAACACAAGGCTGGAAGTTCACAAGGAAGTGTGATCATTCAAGGGACGCCGGGACAAGAGAAGAGCAGATTTCACCTGCAGGTTCTGAGTTGGTCCTGTGTTCAGAAAGCCTGTCTGGTTGTGGCTTCACTGAGAGAAACGTGGTGAAGTTAAAGGTTTCCCTAGGTGCGCCTAATTGCTGTGAATGCAGAGTTGAGGTTGTGGTGCAACCCGAGACTCATGTGCAGAAGCAATCCTAGGGACAGAGGAGTGAAGAGTACTCCCTGTGGTCGATGCCGGACCAGAGACACCCGTGCTGCAGAGGGGTGTAGGTCCCAAGAGTGCCTGAAGTAGTAGTAGCAGGAGGAAAAGTCGGGAAGTGGAAGCTTCCCGCAACCGCTGTGTTTCTGGAGCCGGTGAGTGAAGCTCCGTATTCCGAATCACTGAAAGCCCCGGTAACTGTAATCAGCTCAATTACAACTCACGTAGACGTTAGAGCGAGTGAAAGTTGATCATTGCTATAAGAAATTCGAAAAACAAATTAAATGTATCGTGTGCACATTTAATACCCGTCAAAGTGCTTGTGTAAAAGAACTGCTTTCCTTTTTCCCATTATTGACTAAATAACGATACCGGAGTGGTCGCGTGTCTTCAATTGAGAGGGAAACCGCTGTTTGAAATCACCCGGAAGGTTAAAACTGAAGTTTCAGAATTGTTACAAGTCTTATCGCACCAAAGAGAGATTGCCTATGGACAATTATGACTCCCAACAAGAGTCAATGTTTGAGAGGGAATGCAAGTTCTTACAATTCTTTGAAGCAAAGAAATCTTCACCAAAGAGTAGTTGTGTACATCTAAGTCTGTTTCTCTTGTGAAGCTTGAATCTTGTAACATCCAGAATAGGTATTCTAAAACTGTAGAAGCTGCTGAAGTACAGAAAAAAGCAAGCATTACCCAAGCCAGTAGACAAATCCTTTCTACAGTGCAACCAGCACAATTAAAATCTAACTGCCTGTCTTTTGAAGTTGTTAAAGTTGCTAACAGTCCAGTGTCCTCTGATACACTGGTGACAAGGTTATCCAGAGCTGGAAGAGTGGCAATACCGTTTTGGGGTAGCTACTTGAACCAAGAAGGTGTGCATAAAGCTGGGGAAGCGATCTGGGTGCTTGTAAGAAAATGATCTCCATAATCTGTCAGGCTGAGACAGTTGAAGCTGAGAAAAAAGCAGTCTGGCAGCAAAGGCAGATTATTTTGGTAGCAGTAAAACAGACAGAAGGGGCAAAGAGGCAGCCCCTTTCCTATGGCATATGAAGGAAGAGTGTTTTTCCTACCTGTGGAGGTCAAAGAGTCATGTCTTTAAGTTGCCTTAAAGTCATTAAGTACCAAGTTGAAGCTGAGCTAACAGAACTGTGGTTGTCTATAATATTGTCAGAGCCTGCTTCCACAGTGACAGTAGCATCCAACGTTGGATGTCTCAAAACTCTATTAGGGATTTCCTTCTGAGAAACCCACAACCACTTCCCTAGTGTAACCAGGGTCAGTATTTTGTTGTCCATCTTCACTCACTGTTTCCCTGTGCCCGGATCTAAATGATCAATCATTAAGCAAAGCTGGGTTGCCTAATAATATGCCTGAAGATACGGGCAACCCACCATGTGTGAGGACCCTCTAAGCCATTCTAAGTCTCGCCGGCCCACAGAAATGTCAAAAGTCTCCTTTTGACCAGGTCGAGAAATGGTGGAGGAATCATAATGGGCATCATTCATCTGGAAGAGAAATAGAAAGTTCGGGAGAACCACCATCTTGATGCAATTCAGTCTCACTATCCAGGAGAGAGTAAGTCTAGTTCATCACTCTAAATCGATCTTCACCTTTTCCCACAGAGGGGGGTAGGTGTGTGGATGTGTTAGGTTTAGAAGAGCATCGTCCACAAAGAAACTTAGCTTATGTTCATCCGCCCCTATCTTAACCCCCGATTGTCCCTATTTGCTCTGACTTCCACTGCCCATGGCTCCATGACCAGTGCATAGAGAAGGATGGACAGGGGGCAGCCCTGTCTGGTTCCCATTTCTCAATTTTAATGCCCTAGACTCTTCCCCGTTGATGACAACCTTTGCCCTGGGCGTCGACTACAGGGCGGAGATCCAACTCATCCATTTCAGCCGCATCCCAATTGAGGAGAGTACTCCTGTCATGAAACTCCAACTGATCAAATGCCTTTTTGGCGTCTAGGAGCACTACCATGGCTCCCTCCTTCCTCACCACGGGAGAGTGTAGTATGTGCAGGGTCTCACCGAGATTATCCGTTCCCTGCCTATTCAAAATGAAACCTGTCTGGTCGACATGAATAAACCTAGGAAGGTGAATTATATTCTAGTGAACAGTTTTACATCCACATTCAGAAGTGAGATAGGTCTGTATGCATGGCATAGCGCTAGGTCTTCCCCAGGTTTTGGGATGACTAGGATCCTTGCTTCGAGGAATGTGGGTGGGACCTCCACAGCATCGCTGATGGTGTTGAGGACTTTGGCTAGAGGCTTCACCAGAATGTCTTGAAATTGCTTATATAAATCGTCCGTGCATCCGTCTTCTCCGGAGCCTTTCCTGTCTTCAATTGTCCTATGGCTAAGGGCACATCTTCTGGCGTGATCTCGGCTTCCAACAGAGCTTCTTCGGAAACCGTCAATTTCGGCAATGTAAGGCTGCCCAGCTATTCACAGAAGAACCTGTCAGCTCGTACCACGGCTTTAGTGTACAGTATCTCATAATAATCTTCAAAACACCCCAGAATCTCCTCATGCACTCCTATGAATGCCCCATCGCCTTTCCTGAGTGTCTTGTGAAGGCATCATGAAGGAGGACACAGCCAACAGATCCACAATTCAAAATAAACAGTTTTATTAACTTAAATGTCACGATGGGTAAAAGCCTAACTTGCCCTATGCTAAGGTGGGATTTCCCTACCTGAATGAAACTAAGGAAAGTCTGAGTCAAATAGCTCAACTTAATAATCCGTCTGTGTCAAAAACCTATCCTTGCCCTCACAACTAAAACAAACAAATGTGTAGGTATATCAAAGTCAAAGGAAACAGTGTTTAACTTAAAGTTCTTAGCTTCTTCCAACTCGCAGCTTTCTCTCAGCTCTCTTTACCCAAGCATAAGAAAGTTCCATACAAAAGAGCGTTAAAGTACCTTTTTCCAGTTGAAGTCAACATAGTTCAGAACCAATCCTGGGGTTCCCTTCCACAAGTTTCACTTAACACAAATCCAAACCAAAGGGGTCTTGAGACTCTGTTCCCAAGACAACACTTTTAGTCCTTCAAGTCTCAGAATTCCGTTCCCCAAGATTTCAATGTCTCACACAGGTTCCTTGGTACGTGTTACTGTACACCAAGTCGTCTTTTCTTGATTCTTTTTATTGGCCTCTGGGCTTAGGGTGTACTTTTGGATTTCTCTGGCTTCTCCTTGGCCTCCTCGTGGCTCTGCCACCATGTGTCAAACACCCCTTTTTAAACTGTAGCCTCGCCACACTGAATTCATTCATTAAAGTTTGCTGTTTGGCTTCCTTCAGCTTTGAATGTGTTTGAGTTCAAGGTTTGATTTAATTTGTTGTGCAAGCTATATTTAATATTGTTCAATTGTCGTTCAAGATTCAGTGCACTCTTATGTTGCTCAATTATATTCAGTATTCAGTCTATACTTGGTTGCTTCAATGTTTACATTTCCCTTTCGTTTGGCATTCAATATGCATTGGCTTTCTTCAATGTAGGTTTCCATATGGTTTGGTATTCAATGTGCATTCGTTTTCAATAATTTCACAATTCACAAACTTCACATCTTTTACTTTCGTTCAGTTCAATTTTCAACAAGGTGTGACTTTCATACACTCCGATATTAATTTTACCCTCATTCATCTTTCTTAGCAATTGGCCTTTCATTATAGTCACATGCGGTAAATATATCACTTTCCTTAGTTGAAGACTTTCAATAACATTCCTTCTTTTCTATAAGGTACGCTACCTCTTCAACAATCCTTTAATTGCTTAGAATGAAGAGTTGATAGCGTTCAGAGACTTTCGACAATGTGCTCTTTGCTTTATAACGCCATGCACCACTCCGATAGAATGTTCAAGTCTCTGGTTTCATTTAACAATAGTGGTTCACTCTGCAAGGCTTGTGATTAAAGTAACACCGGGTTTCTTGAACTTGGAAACTCAGCCGCTCACTTTGAAGTTCTTTTCCATAGCACACTGGCCACAGACTTTGCGGTTTCCTTCCAGGCGGTCTTTCACCGCCCCTCAGACACTCGCAGGCTCTCACAACGCAACAGGAGAACAAGCACTCCCTTCGATGGGATGAAGGACGGCCCCTCATCTGGCTTCCTTCCTTCACCTCGCCTCTGCCCCACAAGCACCTGCTCCCACAAGCACTTGCGACTCCCATCAGCGTCTCTCCTCCCACCTCTGACCTCACCTCTTTTATACACCTGTGTTTTCTAAAGGGGTTGCAGGTGTGAGTCCTTTCTTTTAATTGCCTGACCATAGTTGGGTTTATTAGTAAGACATGTCTGGTCTTTGCAATCGTACTCCTCTGAGGTCCTCTTCCTCGTATCAGTACCAAAGTAGTGTAGGTTGGTGTGAATGACTGCTAGTCGTTTGTTCCGCCTCTCAGTACTGTCAAGTCTCCCATTTGGGAGAATGAGGGGAGTTGGTTTATAATAGCCCATAAAGGTTGGGGGAGTGTTAGGTTTGTCGTCCATAGGAAAAGGGGATACCATGTCTCGCCCAAGGATTTCCCACTCCCAATCCCCAAGGACCCCCCTCCCAGGTGATCCTCCCTCACTTTTCCACCCACAGGGTCAGGATCCAAGAGCAATGGTCTTTCCCTGGCCACTTGCGCTGAGAATCCAAAGGGTCTAGGAGTGAGAATACCCTCAGGTTTCGCACAGTCTCTATTCTCCGTTCCCCCCTATTGCCCCTCACCCTGTTAGCAAGAAGCATCCCAGACCGGTCCCCTTTGTCATAGTACTTTTGATTAGGGTATTGCATCTTCATGACCACTTCGCCTATCAAAGTTGAGTGCAGCGCCTGTCTCTTATCCTTCATTTCATTCAGTAGCTTCTCCCTATCACACCCCTTTCTGTTTAACTGGGCTCTCACTACCCTTATCTCAGAACGCAACTTATTCTCAATCAGGCCCCTCTCTCTTTTTATTCAGGCCCACTCTGCGATGAGAAGTCCCCTTGCCCTGGTCTTGGCTGTATAAGGAAGGCATGGTATCAAGTAGTAGACACCAAAACAATAAATACAAGTTGTGAAAATCTTTATTTGGTATTTTGGTTGGGTTGGTAAATTCCTAACTGGCTCTAACACTAGAATGGGGGTAGTCTCTACCATTAAACAAATAACAAAACAAGTCCATGTCAGTATAGTCAAAATGAAACGTCTATACTACAAAAACTAACCTTGTCCACCTTGTGTTAAGGGAATAATAAAGGAAAATAGTGTCTCAAAAGAAATGTCAGATTGGCTTAAGTAACAACTCCCTTCCCCTGTCATGCCTGCGCCATGGGCGCATCCATTTACGCTCAATTTGGACTATATGTTTATCATTTCTTTACAACAGACTCTTGGATCTATCTATATTTACTTTGGAAACTTTATTTCCCATTTGCGAGACTTTGCTGCTTAATTATTATTTCCAACAAACTACGCATACCATAATGCACCTGGCTACAAGCATTGATTCCTGGCTGTTCCTATTGGTTATCAATGGAACTACACCCCCCAGATGCCCTAGAGACTTGCCCTGCTTCCACCAGCCCAGGAACAGAAAGGGAGGTGGCCGATTGCCTGCAGGTGTGTTTAGCCAGGTGCAACCAATTAGCCTGGCTCTGTGCTGGGCTAGGCAGTATAAAGGCTGCTGCCTGCAGTGGCTCAGCCTCTTGCATCTGAGAGTCCTTCCTCCACCTTTTGCATCTTCCTACGGATCTTGTATGCTGCTTACCTTCACTCCTGCTTGGACCCTGCCTTGTTGCTTGCTCCACCCTGCTGCCTCCAGCCATAGCCTTCCAGGCTCCCTGCCTCACAGCCCTGCTCCTCTGGGCTCTCCACACTGCAGCTGATCACGCTCTGCTGCCTTCCAGCCTTCGCCCTTGTCCTACCGGGCTCTCCACATTACAGCGGATCACGCTCTGCTGCCTTCCAGCCTTCGCCCTTGCCCTGCCGGGCTCTCCACATTGCAGTCGATCACGCTCTGCTGCCTTCCAGTCCCGCCCTTGCCCTGCCGGGCTCTCCACATTGCAGCGAATCACACTCTGCTGCCTTCCAGCCTTCGCCCTTGCCTTGCCGGGCTCTCCACATTGCAGCGGATCACGCTCTGCTGCCTTCCAGCCTTCGCCCTTGCCCTGCCGGGCTCTCCACATTGCAGCCGATCACGCTCGGCTGCCTTCCAGCCTCCGCCCTTGCCCTGCCGGGCTCTCCACATTGCAGCCGATCACGCTCTGCTGCCTTCCAGCCTCCGCCCTTGCCCTGCGTACCCTCTACATTGCAGCTGATCACGCTCTGCTGCTTTCCTGCCTCAGCCCTTGTCCTCTGGGCTCCCTGCCCTGCAGCCTGCCTCACTCCGGCTGCCTTCAGCCCTTGTCCTCTGGGGCTCCCTGCTCTGCAGCCTACCTCTCTCTGGCTACCTACAGCCCTTGTCCTCTGGGCCTTCCTACTTTGCAGCTTATCCCGCTTCGCTGCCTACTACCTACCTTTTCCGCTGGGTTCTCGGCCTAGCAGCTCTCTACAGTCCTCTGCTACCTTCTACGTTCATCGGCCCTGTCCCTCAGGGTTCACTCCTTACTGCCCGGCCCTTACGGGATCCTTGCCGTGCAGTCTGCTTTACTCTGCTGCCCTAAGCCCTTTTCCTCTGGGCGTTCTACCTTACAGTCCTACCCCTGTGGGCTTACTCATTGCTTTCCTGCTCCTCTGAGCTCTCAACCTTGTTCCTTACTGTCCTCTGCTATCCTATCCTGTTACACGACTTTCCTTTCATTTCCTTCTGCTAGTTTGCTATCACCTCATTTACTGGTTTTGTCTGTAGTATCTTCTCTTGTACTGTTTGTAGACCCTTTTGTACAGAGCTTGTCTGTTGGTTCCCACCAGTCAACCTCTGCCCCTTCCCTTGTCCTGTTTCTACATTACAGATACCCAGATCTGCTGTTCCAAGTCATGAGCAATCAGCGTGGGCCTCTGTTATAGCAAACTGTGCAGAAAGCTAGAGTATTTCCAAGGTTCGTGGAATACTCTTTTCCTATATCTGCATACACCCCAAGAGGGTATTCATTCTGTATCTTTTCCCTTGCTACTCTTGCTTACTCTTCGTTCTCTTTCCTTTCCGCTGTGTGTGTTCTTATCTGTCCACTTTATTTGGCACAACCACCCAAACCCTTTCTGGGTGTCCTGTGCCACTCTTAATAGAGTGCCATCCCTGACATCCCCACGTTTAGCACCACAGGGTGTTAAGAGTATTTTAAAAAGGATAGGTTGATGGCATAGTTCTATCTGTCATTGACCCTTTGGCTTACTGGTACAATTCAACAGTTCAGGCTTGGGATTCAGGCTTCTGATAGTTCAATCACTTCCTTAGGCTTCCACCTCCTTCTCATAAATACACAGTTCTACTTTTGTCCTTTTACTGTCCCACAGTTCACCATAGGCTTCCCTCCATCGGGCTCCAGCCTGTCTGTTCAGCTTTTCACTTTATAACACAGTTCTGCACAGGCTTCCCTCTGCCATGCTTGAGCCAGTGTTTCCTTTCATGGGGGTTCCCTTCCCCACATTTCACATTCACTTTCTCACTTTCTCACAATTCTGCACAGGCTTCCCTATGCCGGGCTCGAGCTTGTTCACTTTCTCCCTTTTTTCACTTTATCACACAGTTCTGCACAGGCTTTCCTCTGCCGGGCTTCAGTCTGTTTTTCCTTTCATGGAGGTTCCCTTCCACATGTTTTGACTCAGGTGCCTTTTCACTGTCGAAGACTTTCGAAACTGCAAGGATTTTACTTAGACTTTGGCATGACCACTTTGACCTCTCTTTAGACAACTCTACAATCTACAATCATTCTCATCTTGCATCACCAATATCTCTTGGTACTTGTAGTTTCCTATTCTCTTTACTTTTTGTCATCCTGGCCTTTTGCAAAATTCATATGCAACACGAATACTTCCTGGTAGCTGTAATTTCTTATTCTCCTTACTTTGTCCTCTTGGCATCTTTCAAAGTTCATGTACTTTGTCCTCTTGGCATAACAGTTCACCACATACTTTGCTTTTTACTTGTTCGGCTTTCATTCAGGATCGCAGTATCTTTCTTGCAATTGATCCCCGTTGTAATACACTTCAACTTAGAACATTTCAGAGAGACTTTCAAATGTGCGATTTCGTCTCGCAGGACCACGCTATCTTTTGTATCCTTTCCTTTTACAATTCAGCAATTGTCATTTATCATTACACGTTTTACCGGCACATGCACAGCCTTCAACTTTTAGGTTACAGTTACTTTTGCTTTTAACACAGACCAGGCTTTTATTACATTCGATAACTCACTGATCGTGTTACTTAGTTTCCTTTCATCAACTCCTTTCATGCCTCAGTCAAGGCCATTACCAACACCTCCTCTGCTCCTCTCCAACTCCGCCGTTCACCCAGGAGGGTGGCGGGCTGCTTTCCAGGACCTTGAAGGTTTCTTTCTTCTGCTCACTTGGTTTCAGTCTTGGAACGCTTACGGCTTCCCGAAAGAGTGGCGTCCTTGCCTGGTTCTCTCTCGTTCTTCACAAAGGCTGATCAGCCCCTTGGCCTTCCAATTTCCATAGCCTGGTTCACATCAGTACCGAAAGAGCTGTTCCTTCATGTGCCCAGCCTCGCTCATTGTGTGCCTGTACGTGCCACCTTTTATCCTGACAGGGAGTGTTAACAAGTGGCAGGTGTGTGTAGTTAGGATTACATGCCTGACTCTGCCTGGCCTTATTACTGGGACAGAGTTATTGCTAGTCAGTAAAGGTAATCTTTCTGGCCTCATTCCTCATCTTTCCTCGGCTCAGTAGTGTTGTCAATGTAAAGTGGGGAGTAATTATGGTGATTGTAGTTTCCCATAAAATAAGCAGGGATAGGGTTTAGATGGGCTGTGGAAAGGGGGTATACCATGTCTCCTGATCGCGTGCTTCCCCCCACTCCCTGGGGACCTCCTACCCAGGTTATCCTCCCTCGCTTGTCCACCCCCAGGGTCGGGATCCAAAAGCGATGGCCTTTCCCTGACCACCTGAGTACGGGATACCCAGGGACTAGGTTGCGAAACACCATCTGGTTTTTCACAGCTGCTTCCCACACCAGGTGTGGATGAACCTCCATTGTGTCATTGGCCTCGAAATAAATGCAAATCTCCTTCCCCAGGAATTCCCTGAAGAGCTGGTCTCTAAGGAGAACATGATGGCAGTGCCCCCAGGCGGTATCCCTCCTTCTCTTTTCTATTTGCCACACCGCTGTAACCATCTCATAATTCCACCATGTGACAGTTTCTATTCTAGGAAAGGCCACGTCCATCTCCTGTTCATGCAGGACCAGTGGGACTTCCATCCAAGTATATGTTTGGTGCAGGGGTGAAAAGAAAGTATATCCACCCGCATGGAGAAACCTCGATCTCCAGACATCGACCCAGTAATGATCCTCCAGCAGTTGGGCAAAGTCCCTGTTCTCTTTCCCTATCGTTTTGACCTCTTCGGCGACCACCACTCGACCACACGGTCTGCTAACGCATTGAAGTCCCCTCCAATCAACGTATAGCATTCCACCGTTTCCCTCATTCCTGAGTACCTCGAGTATACCGAGTATCCCAAAAATATTCTTCAAAAAGGGAAGTTGGCCCATATTAAGTGCATGTAACGTGGCCAACGTGATCGGCACTCTCTTCAAACGTCCTTTGATTGCTAGGAACCACCCTCCAAAACCCCTCTTCACCTGTATTGCTTTCAGCTGGAACGACTTTGCTAGAACAATTCTGACCCCCTCCTTTTTATGGTCTCTATGTGAAGCCCAGTAAATCTGTCCTAGAACTCCCTTCTTAAGCGAGTGCTCTTACAGTGAGTTTCCTGTCGGAAGACTGACAAACGTTCAGAACATATGTTGCATCAACGACCTCTTATTAGGGGAGTGGAGCCCCTTCACATTCAGTGTAGCCACCTTCAGTTCTACCGCACCCTTGCCTTTGCGATTGGTACTTCCCTGTTTGCCCTTCTCCATTTCAGAAACCCTTCTATGCAAACAAGTGTGTGCACATGTGCCTTCCTTCTTCACCCCTCTTGCCCTCTCCTCCCAAGCCCCCCATCTTTTGCAACAATCCGACATTAAACAAACGTTCAAAGGGAACTTTTAATAGTAAAAAAACTCAATAGTAATGCAAAAACAGATGCAATAGCTAGCTTGGAAAATATTTTTTTTGTGTGCATTTTTGATGGATTTCCTGCTGCTAGGAGGAATCTATGTAAACTTTTAAAAACTCAGGAGCTAAATTAAATAGATTTTGCTATAATAATAATACGTTTATTGTGATTTAGTTGAAAATTAGACCATTACACAATCTTAATCTAAATACAAGTAAAATACAAAATACAAATATATACAAGTCAATTAAAATTAAATAAATTAGTAGATACAACAATTTCACATAGACATCAATGTCAAAGTCCTAAATAAAATAAATATTCACAGCTTTCCAGAATTTCATAGCTGTATAAATTCATCAATTCATCAATTCTTCAAGTCATGGTGATGCAACCTATCATAGCCTTAAGTCTCCGGAGAAGAACCCCTCATTCAGGCAGCAGAAATGTCACATGCAGCCACACTCGGAATATAGCAATTTGCATGGCAATGGTGTCTGTGTTTAAACAATAATCCCAGAAGGAGTCTGCTATGATTTCCTCGTATCTATGTACATGGCTACTCAAATTGCACACATACAGTGCCCCCAAGTTGGCACACTGTGTAAGTACGTGTCTGGCCGATTCCAATTTGACTGTTACGCCGCTTATGCAGCAATACCTGTCTTCAATGGCTAGTTTTAAATGGGGTCCCGTGACAGAAAAAGTCTTATGTCCGGAACGGGACATACAAGCAGGTATGGTTGGGTTTTTCTGTATCGATGGATTACATGCGATACTGCTTCATGCCCCTTTAATTTTGAGAGATGGACATAATTCCTGACCAATCCCATTTATAAAATGTCTTCTCAAAAGATGTTTTCAAGTGGACATAAGACCTATTTCTGTTGTACTCAGAAGTCCAGCCTATCTCTGTGAAGAGCGTTTCATTCAAGGACTTATAGTGCAAACCCCAGAGTACCCTCTCTGTGTCATAGTAATGCCCTAAAACTGCCAGCAGCTTACAGACTGGGTCAGAGCGAGATTTTAAATAAAAGCACCCCCCTTGCCCGGAGTGCCATGCCCCTAAGTGATGTTAACCCTAGCTCTAGCTGGAGGTATTCCATTGAGCAGGAAGGACCCAGGCCCAGGGCTGAACGCCATTAGTGTCCTTCTAACTTGTTTAACCAGGTTAGGTCCCTGAATGGCTAATGCCTGAAGGCCATACAGGATGGCTGGGACAAAACATTGCTTGTACAGCTTGATGATCTCCAACATGCTGTGTCCTGCTTGTCCTCTGGCAAACTTACATGCTTGCAGAGTAAGATACTTTGCTCGCCTCATTTTATGGTTTATTAGCAGCCGGACATCAGACTCCAAGCCTAGATAGGAATAGGACAAGGAATAGTCTATTGGTCCTGTTGACCTTGTTTCTGGAGACCAGTATTACACTTGTTTTCTCCAGGTTGATGGTTAGGCCCTGTTGGGAGGCATATTTGGGCAGCTCGTTCAGCATGTTCTTTATGCCTGTGATTGTTCGATCGAACAGGACCAAATCATCCACATTTAACATGCTCACCTCTGGTAGGTCTCCTATCCTCAGGGGGCAGTTAGATTTAGCGGGCAAACGGGGAAGAAGGTCGGCGATGTATAGATTATAAAATATAGGCGCAGCCACGCACCCTTGTTTAACACCCATATTTATGTTTATGGGATCAGTGACCTCCCCCTCGTTGTCCAGTCTTACCCTGGCATAGTTGCTACTATGCAAAAGAACTAGGATATGTATTAGCCAAGTCGGACACTTCAAGTCTCTAAGTTTTGCCCATATTGTTTCCCTGTTGACCTGGTCAAAGGCACTTCTAAAATCGACAAAGGCGATGTATAATGTTACATCCCTTCTACTGCGAGTGGTCTGGATAAGTTGATCCAAGACTCTGATGTCATGAGAAGTGACTGAGCCAGGTCGGAAACCAGTTTGCACGAGGTTAATGATCTTGTTGGTGGTTGCCCAGGATTGTAATTCCCTTAGTACTAGTGACGCAAAGATCTTTCCAGTTACGTCTAGCATGGACAGTAGGCAGTAATTATTGATATTGGTCCGGTCCCCTTTTTTGTGCACCGGAATAAGCACCGACTGCTGCCATGAAGAAGGAATGGTCCGTTGTCTACAAACTCGTGAGAAGAGGTTCAACAAAACCTGGGACCAGTTGGTCGGGTCTTTCTGTAGCACTAAGTTTGCCAGGCCATTCGGGCCTGGTGCATTAGAGGACTTGAGTTTCAGTATGGGGTCAATCAGAATCTTACAGCTCAAAGGTAAAGGCCATGGCTCATGAAAGTGGTCTACCATGGGAGATGGCTTATCACTGTGGAATTTTTGCAGATATGGGGTCCAAAATTCTAATGATCTTTTCACCCCTGGCTTTTGCAAGTACCTTCCATATTTTTCCGCTATCTTTGCTGATCATTACTTGGACAAAATGCTGGCAAGCCGTCCTTTGCTCAGATAACCGGTAATGTTTCAGCCAGGAGCAATATTTCCCCCTTACAGAGTTAATTGCTCTATGCACCTGGGAGGCCGAGCCAAGTTGCTGGGCCTGCGCCCTGAGTGCTCTGATCTCTCTGCGCATCCTGCGCTTTTGATCCCGGATGTTTATATCAAAAGATTAGGCTTCCTCCAGATTTCAACACTAAGCTGGTTTTACCATTGCTCTTGCAGACTGAATGGGTTAACACCTGTATCCATGCTTCTATAGCCTCCAGGTCTTTGCCCCTGAGGCTATTACCCACATCAAACCCCACAGGAAAGGCTACAGCACACATCTTATCAATTCTTTCTTGAATCCAGCGGATTATATTTTTGGCATGGTTAGGCATTACATTGCTACATAAGCAGATCCCCTGCCCAACAACAGGCGACATAACTTACAACATAAGGGTTGCATGGTCACTATAATCATTGAGGGACGCTTTTAGGCATGCCACTTGTTCCAATAGAAAGTAATTCACACCCATATAGTCCAATGTCGCCAGGTTACACGGCCAGGTTGGTCCCCAGTGGTATGGCCGTTTAGTATGGTCAAGTTCCATTGTTTTAGAAAGTCCAACCACTGTCTTCTCTTGTTGTTGGATTTACAAGTTGATATTACACAATAACCAATACATTTCCATATGTCCCACAACCATCTTTGTCCACACATTTGGCATTCCAGTCTCCACAGAGGATCCCTGGGTTACCACTTACTGTTTCATACCAGGATGATAATATTAAATCCAGTTCGTCAAATATGGTCTCTGTTATGCAAGTGCCAGGTGGGTCATAGATGTTAACTACCAGCATGTCCTTGCGTACCCACCCCACCCGCTCAGGGACGGATACGTCTACAGCCAATATGTAGCCTCCCGGCTGGCCCTGGTAGATGATTCTTGGATTGAGGCTATTTCTATCTCCGATCAGTAGGCCACCAGCAGGTCGCCCACGCACACCCTTTTTGGCTTGGGTCTGGAATATTACATATCCGTCTAACTTAAACTCAAAGGTGGCTCATGTTTCCTGAACGGCAAAGATTTTACAGGCTGTAAGGAAATCCGGAGACCCACCCTGGCAGAGCCAATGTTTGAAACCCCTGGTATTCCACATTAGGATAAAGTTATTCCACTCCATCAATCTCTTTTAGGAAATCATTCTCATAAGCCATTCCTATCCTTGGTTTTCATTGAACTTTACTGTTGCCTGGGAGTTCTTTTGAGTAGATGTGGGTTTTACAGCAGCTCGGGAGCAGCTGCACTCCGTAGGCCTCACCTCTAGGAGCAGCGGAACGTCCAATAGATAACCCAAGTAAACCAGGGAAGACTGATGCTGCTGTATGAGTGTTGCTGTCTCGGGTAGGCAACATTGGATCTGTGTTGTTTTTTGCCATTGGTTACGCAGCGGTTCAATGAATTCAAAGTCTCCTGAGTTCAAGATCCTTAATGAAGGAATTTTACTGAACAATGCCATGAGTGTGGAGTGATTTAGTTGGCGGTAGACTTTGGATGTATCCATTGGGGTTATGGTAAGTTTTTTCTCGTCCAAGATAACAGTAGGGTCTTTCCTAGGACTGTGATCTCAGACCAGGTCTTGTGAGACTGAATGCGATATGTTAACCTCCTCACACCCGTTAGACTTATTTAAAGAGGAGTCGATGTTCACATATAATTTTTTTATTTTTTTATTTTTAAACTTTTATTTTTGTTGACAGAGGCATATAGCATACACACACATCAGAGCAGTCAAAACAAATTTGGTATATGTATAGATAAATGCAAGGGCATATAAACAACAGTAGGACAAGAGTAGTTGAGTAACAAAATAAATCACGGGGCATCAAGTTCTCAAACAGTTAATGGAGAGGGCTGGGGGGACTCGTCCACCGAGGAGGTGTCATTTAAGCTATTCAAGTAGCTGTTGAAGGCGGACCATATATTTTGGAGGCGGGAGCGGACTGGGAGCATACCCAGGAACTCTTCCTTGCAATTTCGGGACCACGTGAGTAAATTCAACCATTTCTGGAATGAAGGGGGGGAGGGGGCTCTTCCAGTTCTGCAAGACACATTTCTTAGCCACTACACAACTCACATTCAGGAACTTAACAATATCTTTAGCCCCCCCAGGCTGCCACACCCCAAACAGAATCCCCATCGGGTTGGGATCAACAACAGAATCAGTGATTACAGACGTTTCTATGATCTTACTCCAGAATGAGGCTAGTTCCGGGCAATCCCAGAACATGTGTAAATGACCCGAATCCTCCACGCCACAGCGAGGGCAGAGCCGAGGGTCAAAGCGCGTAAACCTGGCGACTCTGCGTGGAGTGTAATACAGCCTGTTTAGCAGTTTATATTGTATGGTGCGGTAGCGTAAATTTAGGGAAACCCTGTTGGTATGAGAGCACATCCTCTCCCACTGTTGGTCAGTGAGTTCCAACTCCAACTCGGATGCCCAGTCGTCCCAGGCCTTGGATGGCTGGGGAGAGGCAGTGGTCAGTAAGAGTTTGTATAGTGAAGAAACCACCCCACGAGCGCCACCCGAGTTGGCGATGTAGGCAAACCCAGGGAAGTCCTGGGGTTCATTGAGGAAGTCAGGCCATGCATTCTGGAAAGCAGCGCGGAGTCTGTAGAACTGCAGAAGTTCCAGAACGGAACCCGAGTGACCTGGTGTCATGATGCCCGCTCCCGGGGAGCCGGTTCAAGCCCGGCGTCCCCGAAAGCGGACATCCAGTCCCCAAGGAAGGACTCAGCAACCCCATATAGGGGCCCTTTGGACAGTGTCCTGGCGCCTATGGCGCCAGGCTCATAAAAGACATCAGTCCTGGCGCCATAGGCGCCAGGCTCATTATGGGAATGCTTGGGTGCACTTACCTGATGCAGACCATGCTGCAGGATCCCAGCCTCATTGAGGCCTGAAAGGAACTACTTTACCTGTGGGACTAATTTACCATCCGGGTGTGGTCAGGGAAGGATACATACCTGATTGGAGGAAGGATACATACCTGGAACTTCTTCCAAGGCTATTTAAACCCCACCCGAACAGCCACACGTGCTTCGTGTTGTTCTGCATCTAGCAGCTGGACGCTCACCGTGTCTGCTCCTGCATCCTGACTTCTGCCACGCCTGCCAGCATCCTGGATCACCTGCAAAGGAAGAGAAGAAGAGAACAGAAGAAGGAAAAGTCCTTACCTACTAAATCCGCATCCCGGAGACATCTCGCCGACAATCCTGAAAAGGAAGACTTTAATTTAAAAGCTCATCGCGTCGATCGCTGCAGCGCCGCATTCCACTCACCTTTACAGGGCGCCTCCATGTTCAGCAGCGATCATCCGGATTCGCAGTCACGCCCCAGCGCCTAGGGAGAAAAAGACCAGAACAAAAGGTGAGAGAGAGAAGGGAATAAGGAAAGCTAAATCTCCATGTTAAGACTTACCTGTTGATTCATTCCCTCTTCATTTCGGGTCCGAGCCGCATCCTGGCATTTCCGGACCCCGGCCCCCAAGGGGAAAAAGAGACATCAGCGTTAATGAGCGAATGAAAAGACATTACCAAAAAATGCTCATTAAAGACTTACCTGATTTCCACAAGGATTTCACCTCTCATCTCGGGTCGGTGCCTGTTCCCCGGCATTCCGTATCCCGGCCCCTATGGGGAAAAAGACACTAGCATTAGTACATTAATGCATGGACATAAGGGGAACCTCTTATCAAAAAACTTACCTGGAAGCCAAGCAAGTTTGGTTCTCACCAATCCGAAAATCCAGTGAAGTAACTGGATACCAACGCGCCCCTGCATCAGAAGCAGGATGGAGTGCTCGTCCTTCCAGAACCTAAGGTGAGAGGCTACGAGAAATCACAGAAGGGTTTCAAGGAGGGTGAGAGGGGTAAGTGGGAGGCCGATTGCATTACCCCGCAGACAGTTAATCCCCTATTTCCGCCTACAGAAGGATACTTCTGCGAGCCAGACAAGCCAGATTTGGGGGCCCGGTCCAGTCCGTCTTCCGAACCCTGCGCATCACCTTAGAAGAGGTCACAGCAGCGCGAACCAGGCCAGCGCCTCTGTGGGAGTCAGGTGAGCGTAACACCTGGCCCCCACGTCTGCAGTGTTATAAACTGCCCCTCTGGATAGAAATCAGTGAGGGCGCGGTACCCAGGGCCTCCCAGTGTCGGGCCAGGGCGGTATCATGTGTGGGTTCCAACCCGGGAAAGCTCCAGGCAGGGAGCCACTTGTAGTACGGGTATTGTTCAGCACAAGTTTTGAACATCAGACCCCAGGCTTGCACCGTGATTTGGACAGGGTCAATGGGCGAATCTGGTTCGTACTGCCGGTTTAGAATTAAGGACATTATGTTGGTGCCTGCCGCAGCCAGAGCCTCCAGCTTAACGTGAGGATGAGGTGGGGGCCCGGGGTACCAGTACGATGCGAACTGCGCCTGTGATGCAGCCCAATATCATAGCATGACTGGGGCAGTAAAGCCCGCTCTATCATAGGGTAGTGACATGTCTGAGCACTTCTTACGCACTGCGCCGGAGTGCCATAAGAATTGAGCGAACAACTTATGCAGGTTCGTGAAGTATCTCTTACCTGGCCAGATAGGGACATTACTAAATATGTATAACAACTTGGGGAGTAAAATCATCTTTACCAGTGAGAGTCTTCCGGCTAGTGATAGTAAAAGGTGAACCCGGAGTATGTGCCTATACGAGTGATATTGCATAAGATTGGGTCTAGATGAACAGCCGGGACTCTTATGAAGAGTAACACATCATGCGCATAGAGCGAGATAATCTCAGGGGAGTCTTTCAACCGTATCCCCTTGCGTAGTCGGCCATTGGCTCTATTGCCAGAGCGAACAGGGTTGGGAAAACGGGCATCCCTGTCGGGTGCCTCTAAAGAGAGGGAACAGACTGGACGTCTGGGAGTTAAGTCAAACCCTGGCCACCGGGGATGTGTACAGCAACTTAATATATGCGATCATATTAGGCCCTATATCCATAGTTTCCAACACCAACCACAAATACTTCCAGGACACCATATCAAACGCCTTCTGAGCATCTAGTGTGACCACGACTGCGCGCGCACCTTGGTCAATGCGGGACATGACATTTAGCCACCTTCTAATGTTGTGGGACGTTGATCTCCCAGCTGCAAAGCCTGATTGGTCGTCATGGACCATGTATGACTTGACTGGGAGGAAGCGGTTGGCAATTACTTTGGCAAAGATTTTGGTGTCCAAATTCATTCGCGATAGGGGCCTGTATGATCCGCACTCATCAGTGGGTTTACCGGGTTTGAGTAAGACCGTAATAACGGCCTCACGCAGTGTTGGGGGAAGGGTGCCTAGCCGGAGTGACTCGTTCGAAACTTCTAGTAGTTTGGGGGCCAGAATGGCCACGTGCTCCTGAGAACTCTGCTGTCAGCCCGTCGGGACCAGGTGCTTTTCCTTCGGGGAATTTGGATATAGCCTCGACTATTTCATCCAACAGGATAGGGGAGTCCAGTTGGTCTCTGGTTGAGGGGGAGACAAGAGTCGTGGAGATCTGCTCGAGGAGATCACGCATATGGGACTCACTGTGCTCGGGGGGTTGAGAATACAGCTCTGAGTAGAAGTCAGTGAAGACTTCCAAGATTTGCTGGTCGGACCACCGTTCCGACCCAAGGTTGTCCTTGACGCAAGTAATCTGAGTTTGGCCCCACTCACCCCTAGTCAATGCAGCCAGCGTCCTGCCGGGTCTATCCCCCTCTCCATATTTCCGGGCCGCCTGTGGACGGCTGAAGTATTGAACTTCCCTGGTGGACTGTTCATTAAAGAGTTGGAGTTCTTTGCTGATCTGGGAGAGGGGCCGGATCAACGGATGAAGGATGAGCACTTTCTAGTTTGTGTAATTTGACTTCAGACCTGGCAAGGGCCGCTCTAATGGCCTTGAGAACTCCCGCCTCCCTTGATATGGACATTCCCCTGATAAAAACTTTGAAAGCCTCTCAATGGACCCCTGAGGAAGTGTAGGGTGTATTAAGCTCAAAATAGGACTGGATGTCGGAAAGAATATCAGCCTTAAATACTATATCCTGTAGGGCTAAGGACTTGAAATGCCATGAGTTAATGGTAGGGGCAGGCACCCCCAATTCTAGGGATATCCGGATCGGCAAATGGTCTGATAGGGTACGTGCCAGTATCTGAGTTTCCACCACCCTCCCCATCAGTGCACTAGACAGAAAGAACATGTCAATTCTGGAGGAGCTATCATGCACAGAGGAGTAGTGGGTGTACTCACGTGTCTGTGGATGCAGTGCTCGCCATGCGTCTCGAATGTCAAGTGTTGTGCTGTGTACTAGGAGTCTGCGCGCTGCGCTGGACAGCGGTCTGGGGGCTGTGCCTGTTCTGCCCAGTGTGCTGTCTAATATAAAATTCATGTCCCCCCCAGATGATCTGCACCCCCACATAGCCCAGCAATATGGATACCACCTGGTCGACAAAGTCGGGAGAGTCCACATTAGGGCCATAGGTATTCACTAGCAAGTATTCCCTGTTAGCTATTGCGCAGTGTAGAATAACATATCTCCCCTCTGGGTCTATATAGCTCTTATGGAGTACAAACTTAAGTGACCTATGGATCATTGTCAATACCCCTCTAGCACGAGTCGAGTAAGAGGTGGAATATCTGTGGGGACCCCATGATGGCACCATGCACCTGGTTAGAGGGCCCGTAGAGTGCGTTTCCTGCAAGAGTAATATCTTGCATCCATGCCTACTGACGTGGGCCATGATTTTGCGGGCCTTGGTGTAGTTACTTAAACCTCGGACATTCCAGGACATCACTGTTGTAGGCATTTCAAATGACTAGGGTACATCCCACCACTGTTGTCGAAACTTACATGCAGAGTGAAGCAAGCCCCAGTGGGGGTGCCCCGATGTTGTGTGTTCTGCCAGTCTGCCCCGTCTTTTACAATACCGTTACCCCGATCCCCAACAATACCAACCCCCACCCTCACTGCCCACCCACAACTTGCAGTGGAAATCCCCCCACCCCGGGTGCAGGTGCCGCCAACTAAACCGACACTCACTGAGAAGTAGAGGTCGGAGGGCAAAATCCAACGGGGATATGCCCTTTCCAAGGCCCAACTGGGGCCAACAAGCAGTAACATCCAACAAAACATAAGCATTGCAATTGCAGTGAGGTGCGCTGTTGCCGTGTGGACGGCTACTGGAACGTCATGTAAGACAGCATGGGCTGTCAGAGACTGGTTTCTGCAGAAGACGGAGCCTGTGTTGGGCCCCAAAGCCAGTAATTTATCGGAAGCAAGGTGACACTGAAGAAGTATCCAAGGCCAGAGTCCAGCTCCACTCCCTCGGAGGGAGAAGGAGATCAATGTCCACAGTGTCAGAGCTGGGCCATAGCCCGGATGTATGTAGCGGGGTCCTAGCTCGCATGGTTAGCAGTGGATTATTGCCATCATCACATACAGAATCAAGGATTCCTAGACAAGATGAGCCACGTCGGGCTGAGTCGTATTCGCGGTTAGCATCGTTAGCGCAGTCACCTGCCTGATTGTGAAGGGGTATGTGTGCCTCGATAAATTTCACCGCTTTGTCTGGGACAGTAAAGAAGTACATTTTGCCGTTGTGAGTAATTTTGAGACGTGCCGGGAACAGAATGGCGTATGGGACATTGCGTTCTCTAAGCAGTTTCTTAACCGCAAGGAATTGGCACCTTTCCTGTTGCACCACTATTGAAAAGTCTGGTAAAATCCTGATGGTGTGGGACTCGAGGCGTAGGTCTCCCTTCTCACACGACAGTCGGAGCATAAGGTCTCTATCCCGGTAGTTGAGAATCCTGGCAATGATGGGCCTTGGGATATCCCCCGGTTTGGGGCGCAGTGATAAAGCTCTGTGTGCGCGTTCAACAGTAAAGTACGGTGAGAGAGCCGGATTGCCCAGCAGATCTTTGGTTTAAGGCCTCGACGGCGTCCTCCATGCGCCCCTTAAGAGCGTTCTCAGGGACCCCAATAATGCGCAGGTTGTTTCTACGAGAGCGCGATTCGAGGTCGTCACACTTGGCTCTCACACTCTTCATGTCGCGCGACAAGGAGGCGACCGTATTCTGTAGCACATGGATCTCATCTTCATTCGTTGATATCCTGCTTTCAGCTTCAGTAATTCTGGTGCCTGCCTGATCCACTCGGGTTTTTAGGGAGGCGACATTAGCATTAATGTCGTCTAATTTCTCGTGGAAGGAGGCAAAATTCTTAGCCATAGACTTCATGAGTGTAGTCAGATCGGGGGTTCTCACACCAGAGTGAGGATCAGTTTCAGGATCCTCTTGTACGGATGATGTGTGCCCTGCCTCCGCCCTCGGTACAGACTTGGCAAATGTATCCATGGCTCCCCTCCCAGAGGCCCCTTTAGATCTATTTGGCATTACGAGCACAGTCCTGGAGGTGGTGGAGGCCCACCAGAGCAGTCAGTGGAGAAGGAAGAGCTGCCAAGTGCCTAAGATGACGGAGAACCACGGGCAACACCCCTGTGGCAGCCGGAAGGACAGTTTCTGGTAGTGGTAGAGGCAAGGGGGGCATAGCTGGATAGCGAGCGCTGGGCCACCCGTGAAGCCAAGTAGGAGAAGCCGCCAACCAACAGTTGCAGATAGTAGCTATGGCGTGAGGATTCTCTTCTTCATATGGTTGGGAGGCGCTGTATGAGATCAGCCCGTTAGAGAGCACCTCCCCAGGAGCCCAGGCGCCGTAAATTTTAGATTAAATGGGTGCCGAGTGCAGTCCGCCCGGAGGGGACTCCAATCTGAGAGTTTTCAGCAGCCAATGGGGTATGCCGCAGCCCAGGGCCCCAGTGAGAGGAGGTGGAGGGGCGGCAGGCGCCAGCAGCACAAGATCCCCTGGGCGCGCCCTCCAGTTTGGGCAGGGGGAGTCTTATGGGCCAATGTTGAGAAGGAGGAGAGGTCCCGCGGGCCCAATGCGCAACTGGGCAGCGGGCCGATGGATAGTCCAGGAAGGGCCGCGGTTCCCCCAATGTAGGCCCCCGCCCGCTCCTCACCTGATCGACGCGAGCCTCAGCCCCGCGCGGCAGCTAGGCCCCGGCTTGGCCGCTCCGCGCATCTCGATGTTGCAGGATCCGGCAGTCGACGTCCAGGAAGGGGCCGGGACGCGCTCCGGCGCAGATCCCCACGGTGGACTCGTTTGTGCAACAGCGCACTGCAGGGCGAGGGCCGCCACAGCCGAAGGCGCAGAGCCAGCCCCCCAGACCAGACACGGTGGCATAGTGGGAGTGGGGGCCCTCGGAGGAGGGGCGAGGGCAGAGCACCCGTGCCTCCACACCAGTTGCAGGCACCAGGAGCCGGAGCGGGGAGGACGCAGTGTGGAATTTAGCTGTTGGGCATCCACCAGTGGGTTCTGTTCAGGAGGTGTAAGTCTACGTTTTGACTGCTTAGTGGCTTTTGCTTGTAGTTTCTTTGCAAGTCTAAGCTGTTTCCTAGAGGGATAGAGCATTGAGGAGTTCACCTCAGTGTCACTGATGTTTAGTGGTTCCCTATCAGGGCCCTGAGCCTCATCAGGGATTACAATCGGGAGGAGGGGCGAAGGTTTAGGGTTTTGCAGGCCAAGCATTTGGTTTGCTTCCTCACGAAGATCATTAAGTGTGGCCCTTCAGCAGCTTTATAATCACTTAGCAGATTGTGCATTGCTACTATAGTCAATCCCTGGGTTTTAAGATCCTCGTGCATTGCCCTGCACAGTTTTAGTAAAATCTTTACAGCGAAGTGTATCACTGCGTTGCTCTGCATCATGAGCTGAGTCTGAATGCACCGTTCCAGATTCATAGAGTAAATTAGGACTAGCAGATAGTCTCTCATTGATTGTGATGGATGATTGCGGCAAAGGAGCAGTTAAAGAAGATACTGAAAAGGGGGCAAAAAAAGGTGGACGTGTAAGTAATGGTCGGCCCAACTCTCCAGGCCTATTTGCTGCAGTCGCATCAAACTCCAAGTTAGTGCCAAAACCAATTTCAGTTGTCAAAGCATTAGACCCCACCAAAGGAAGTGGAGGTCCAGTTTCACCTATGTCCATGTCAACTGGAGCATTTCCTTGCAGGGCATAGCACAATTGGAGTAGCGAGTCATTATCCAAATCTAAAGGGTGTGAGCTGTTGTCGCCCTCTAAGGAGCTGTTTAAAACTGCTGCTGTTGCCAAAGCCACTGGGGGACCAGGCAACTTTGTGGGGAAATATGCGTCCATTGGGCATTTGTGGGCAGGTTGCACCCCCCCTTGCAATCCCACTATTAATCTCCCTTTGTTCAGATAACTCCAGTGCAGGATTGCACACTCCGGTGTGCTTTCCAGATCATAGCCCATAGGGCTTTTTAGTGCGGTACGCCACAGCCTTAGAGCGGTTCTGACCTTTGCCAGGCATAGGTGCACACAATGAGTAGCATTGGCGGGATGGGGGTGGAAAAAAAGAGTCAAAGGGCATGATGAGCAGGCACAGGTTTCTTTATCTGATTCAGAGCATGAGGACCACGTTGAAGCTGGGGGGAGAACGGTTCAAAGGATGTTTTCCCGCAGTCTCCGTCACTCCACCAATTTGAACTGTGGACCAATAGCAGTTGCTGCTGTCTCAATAGCTAGTAGAGCAGCTCCGCACTTGATAGCCCCCATCTCAAGCTGCTGCTAAATGAGGACCGTAGTTGAGGAAGCTACTGTGAAGTATATGTGAGGACTTTAGTGCTGCTGCACGTACAAACAATCGCCTCACACTCAGAGGGGTCGCCACCAATTTAATCAGTTGTTGACTTACTGCAAATAGAAACGAAAGACAGCCTTCATTGCGAGCGTGCTTCCGTGTCCGTGTGTTGATTCTCAGCTGTCTCCGGAGTCACAGGAGCCACGGGAACACGGTACACTCGACACACATTCCGCATAGGCTCCCCTACGGAGCAGGTTTTTATAGGAGGCGCGTCCTCTGCACAGTATAGATGGAGGAAAGACTTCCTCTGAGGTAATAAGCACAGCAGCAATTACATGTTCCCGGACACAATGGAACCCTCAACACGCACTCCGCATACGCTCCACTATGGAGCAAGTTTTTATAGGAGGTACGTCCTCTGCACAGTAGAGATGGAGGAAACACTTCCTCGGAGGCAATAAGCACAGCAGCGATCAAATGTTCCCAGACACAACGGAACACTCGACACAAACTCCACACACAACTCTTTGTTTTAAAAACTGGTGTTGGTGTTTTTTTTTTTTTTAAACTTTGGTTTTATTAACATTTTTATAAACAAACTTTGGGGCACCAAACGCATTCACATGAAATCAAGTGACAGGCCCGAGGGCCTCCGCCCTCCCACCCCCACCACCCCAATGCAATCCCACCCCCCTGAAAAAAAAAAAAAAAAAAACCCACATCGGGGCTTTGAAAAATGAGCTTTCTTAATCTGGAGCTTGGAAGCGAGCATGAGCGTTGACTTCTAGTTTGGCCATTTTCCGTCTGCCGGTTCCCGGGCCCTGGGCACCCACACCATTCCCAGTTCCACGATACGGATCAATGGACATCCCATCCCCAAATCTGTTGCACCCCGTACCAGTTCGCTTGAAAGGAGGCCGAGTCATTGTTCACCATTGCCGTCAGTTTGTCCATCAAGAACATGTTTTTGACCTTCTGTAGCCATTCCACCTTGGAAGGAGTTTCTGGGCTCTTCCACTTTTGGGCGAGGGCAACCCTTTCCGCTCGTAGCATTGTTTCCCACATTCTAGGGTACCTCAATGTGTCCCTGTCCTCTGGGGGGAGGCCCAGCAGCATGGTAAGAGTGTTCTGAGGGAGCACTTCCTCCGAGATTTCAGCGATCCAGCCCCTTACCTCCTCCCAATATACCTGTACCTTCGGGCAGTGCCACCACATGTGTGCCCTCGAACCAACCTGGTCGCAACCCCTTGGACATGCTGGGGATACACCTGGGAACATTTTTGACAACTTTGCAGGGTCTCTGTGCCATCCCTGGAGGATTTTAAAGTTATGTTCCATATCCGCGGTAAATAAATTCCTGTGGAAGGCTATTTTAAAGATCCTGGACCAGGCGTCCTCCGAGATCTCTTCCCCTGCCAACTCGTTCCAAAAAGAGCAGAACCGCCTCCTCTCCCCCAAATTGACAGTGTTCAAAATTTTATACACCCCTGAAACCGCCCCCTTCCTGGAAGACGCTGTATCAAGAAACTTCTCAAAGGGGGTCAGTTGTCTCTTCAAGTCTTGGCCCCAGGCCTGGTCACATAGGATGCCCTTCAAGTGGAGATATTCGAAGATGGATAGTGACCCCTGACCAAGAGCATCCCTCAATTCCTCGTATGTTAGGAATTCTCCCTCCCTGAACATCTGCCCTGCCCATTCCATCCCCGAGTCGGACCAGGACTGTGCACAGCGGAACCCCCTACTGCCCAGCTTGAGGGGTTGCTCCATAGAGAGGACATCGGGGACGGCCATGACGTTAAGTGTGTTGTCTGGGTGCCCTCCCGCCAGATTGCCCATAGAACGCCTAATGTCGGGTGGGACTTCAGTCTGTTCGGGATAAATTTTCGCAGGGCCCATAGAAGGTCCCGAACCTTTAGTGGATGGGTATCCATGTCCTCCAGATAGGACCAGTATGTGCCCAACCCCTCTTTCATATGCTCCAGGAGGACCCGTAACTGGGCGGCGCGATAGTAAAGTTGGAAATCTGGCAACCCGAACCCTCCCTCCTCCCTGGGTAAAGTCAAGACAGTTTTTGCGGTTCTCGGTGTCCTACCCTGCCATATAAACTCACGGACCGCGTTTTGGAGGACCCTGAAGGTCTGGTCAGGGACGACCGCGGGAAGAGAGGTAAAGAGATACAACAACCGTGGAAGAATGTTCATCTTGACTGCCGTCATGCGGCCGTACCAGGACAGGATCATGGAGCCCCATCTCCTCAGGTCTGCCGTGATCCCCACCATCACAGGGTCGTAATTAATAGGGGCAAGATTGGAAAGGTCCCTGGGGAGGAGAACACCTAGGTATCGGATAGCGGTTTTCCCCACTGTTATCCCCTCCAACCTGTCTAGGGAGTCCATACCTGGGTCTAGTGTTCTCATCGGGAGGAGGACCGATTTGGATGCGTTAATTTTGAGCCCTGAGAAGCGCCCAAATGTGGCCATCAGAGACAAGAGGAGGGGGAGCGAGAGCCGCGGGTCCACCAGGTAGGCCAGGATATCATCTGCGAACAGGGATAGCTTAAATTCCACCTCACCTCTCTTGATCCCCTTGATATCTCTATGAGCTCTGACTGCGATGGCCTGGGGCTCCATTGCAAGAACGTAAATTAGGGGGGAAAGCGGACATCCCTGCCTGGTTCCCCGTGAGAGGGAGAACGGATCCGATAGCCTGCCGTTCACCTGAACCCTAGCCTTTGGGGCCCTGTATAGTGCAGCCACCCAGTCCCGGATCTGTGGGCCAAAGCCCATTCTCTGGAGGGTGAGTGCCATAAATCTCCATTCGACCCTGTCGAACGCCTTTTCAGAGTCCAAGGATAGGACGCTCGCGTCAAGATCCGCCCTCTGTGCATGGTGGATCAAATCTATAGTTTTTCGAATGTTGTCTGAGCCCTGATGACCCCCTATGAAACCCACTTGGTCTCCGTGGACTAGTTTTGGCAGGACCCCCTCTATCCGCCTCCCAATCACCTTGGCCAGGATCTTCACGTCAGTATTCAACAAAGAGATCGGGCGGTAGGAGGTACACTCCGAGGGGTCCCTACCGTCCTTGGGGAGCACCACTATGATCGCCTCCATCATGGAGTCCGGGAGAGACCCTCCCTCCAGCACTGCGTTGAACACCTTTACCAGATACGGAGCCAGGGTAGAACGGAACCTTTTGTAGAAGGCTACTGAGTAGCCATCCTCACCCGGTGAGGTACCCCCCTTCATGCCGCTAATCACTCGCTCCACCTCATCCTCGGTCACCGGGCCCTCCAACCCCGCCGCCATTTCCCTGGAAAGGGCTGGGATCTGTATAGAATCTAGAAACCCCTCGATTTCCTCCTCATCCCCATTATATTCGGACGAGTATAGTTTTTCATAATATCTGCGGAATGCCTCTCCTATGTGGGATGCATCATGGCCTAATTTCCCCTCCTCATTTTTAACTGCTCTCACCATTTTACTTCTCTGGACCTCTCGCAGCTTCCAGGCTAAGATCCTGTCCGCCCTGTCCCCCTTCTCATAGTACCTCTGTCTGACCAGCTGGAGACTTCTTTCGGTTTTTTGGAGGAGGAGTTCCTTCAACTGGAGCCTGTAATCGGCCAGGGCGGCCATCCTGTCACTGTCTAAGGGCTCCGCAGGGGAGCCCCCTGGTTGAAATTGGGCAATTTTCTGCCTCAGGCGCCTTTCCTGGACGGCCCTTACCCTCTTTTCCCGGGTTCCTATTTAGATCAGTACTCCTCGCAAGGGGGCCTTGAAGGCGTCCCAAAGGGTGTGTAGTCCTACCTCCCCATTGTCGTTAAACTCAAAGAATTCGGTAATGGCCTCTAGTATCTCCTGCGCTAGTACCTCATCTTTTAGTAGAAAGCCATTGCACTTCCATCTCCCCCCGCGGTCACTCAGCCCTTCCCTTGCTATCGTAATCCTGACTAGGTCGTGGTCAGACCAGGGGACCGGCTCAACCCTGTAGCCAGATATAGATGAGAACAGGGATTCGTCCACCAAGATGTAATCTATTCTGGAAAACGATGTGTGGATTGCTGAATAGTACGTAAAGGAGGGGGTCTCGGATCTGGGGGTTGGGACCGTGTCTACCAAGCCTAATTCCGAATTGACCCTCTGGAAAGTTCGGGCCATGATTTCATCTGCTGCCCTGGGGATCTGGGGGCCTGTTCTTTTCCTGTCCCGGATTGGGTCCAGGACCATATTAAAATCGCCACCCACCACCACCGTGCCGTGAACAAAAAGCTTTAGTTTATCCCTCATCTCCTCCCAGAACTGAGCTTGGCCTTCGTTTGTACCATAGATGATCACCAGGGTGAGTGGGGCCCCCTGCAGGGCTCCCCGGACTAGCAGGTACCGGCCCCCCGGGTCTTTCAATATGGTTTCTTTTTCGAAGTTGACTCCTCTAGCTAGTAGTATAGCCACTCCTTGTTTCTTTCCCTTGTGGGAAGCGCTGAAGACCTCCCCAATCCCACCACCCCGCAATTTGGGTTCCTTCCCCAGAGGCCAATGGGTTTCTTGCAAGAAGAGGATGTCGAGCTTGGCTCTTCGGAACTCCCTACTAACCAGGGATATTTTCGTGGGAGAATTTAAGCCCCGAACATTGAGGGAGCCCACTCCCAGGGCAGGCAGACCCTCAGCCATAATTTAAGTAATCTTCCCTCACGATCAACGACTCAGTAATGCTCATTCCCGGATGCTCCTTGAATTGTGCTCTGAACTCCCCTCTTCCCCCCACCCTTCCCACCCCGGCGGACATGAAACGAAACCCCAACTGCCCCCCAACCCCAACTCCAGACTGAACCCCCTCAACTTTCGTGTACCCCTCCTCCCCCCTCCCCGGCGTCCAGCCAAATAGTTCTGCCAGCACTGGCTTTTGGCCGAACCACCAGCCTGCCCCCTGCGGCCAGGCTAATCTCCCATGAAGCTGATCCTCTTGAGCCCCCCCAACCCTCCCACGGCTGCATTCCTTTTTATGAGACCCATATACTTGCTGTTCGTGGGGATGCAGTTAAAGAGTAAACCTCCGACTCCTCCGAATGCCATTTTAGATCATAACAGTTCGAGTCCGTTCTCAGTCCTCGGAATCGTTCCGCCCGCCTTCTTTTGCTGGCGATGGGGTGTTCATTTTCCTGAATTTACGCGTCCCCGTTCTCTTTCTCCTGTCCCTCGACGGGCCGGGGTCACCGGGTCCGCCTCCCCCTGGGCCCGATGGGCCCCTCCGGGGGTTCGTGTCCACCACGTATTCCTGGATCCCACCACGGATGTCTTCTTCTGTAATCAGGGTCGATCTTTGGCCCATGTATTCGAATGTCAGGGAGAAGGGATAGCCCCATCTGTAGCGTATCCCTTTATCCTTTAGCAGCTGCGTGAGGGGGCGGCACATTCTCCGCTTAGCCAATGTGTATGCGGAGAGGTCCTAGTATATGGAAATCTGGGCATTATTATAGGTGATTTCTCGGGCCTTCCTGGCCTCCTCCAGCACTTTAGTCTTTTCCGAGTAGTAGTGGAACCGGGCCAAGATCGAACGGGGGCCCCCCGCTCTGCCCCCCACCCTGTGCAGTCTGTCGAACGTAGGCTCTGTAGTCATCTCCTCCGCAAACAGGAGAGTAATGATGTCCCGCACCGCTCTGGTGACGTCCCTCTCCGTTTCCCCCTCCATTTCGGGCCCCCCGAAAATCCTGAGGTTGTTCCTCCTCTCCCTATTTTCGAAATCGTCCATCTGGCGGGCCCTCTCCTCGTCCCTCTTTTCGAGGGCTTCTAGCCTCATGTTGAGTTGAATCTCTTGGGGTGCCGAGGTTGTTTGCTGCATCTCGACCTGGTGCAATCTGTCTTCGATATTTTCCACCCTTTGGTCAATTTTTTCAAACTTCTGTGCAATATCAGTGCGCATGTTTCTGATTTCTTGTAAGATTTAGGCAAAGCCCCTTTCTATGGCTGAGGAGGAAGGGGCTGAGTCTTCCGACTGGGCCATGGTTCTTTTCCGACTTGTACCTTTGTCGCCTTTTTTGCCCTCCTGGAAGCGATATTCCTGCAGGGACTCCCGCCAGCTCATCGGGTGTCTTCCCGTAGTCCACTGTCTGGGCCTCAATGTCCCTGGCGGGGGGGTGAGGCCGTTCTCCTGGGGACGTCCGCGGGGGGCCCCCGGGACCGAGGGACCGCCCACCGGGGCAGACCCATCCCGGGCCGGCACCAGCTGGGGTTGTAGAACGTTGCACGTTGTAGGGGGGAGGGGCGGGCACACGCCCCACCGTCACCTGGCGGGGGCCTCACACCCCATCCAAACTCCTCGTGGGGGGTCGGGGCCTTTGCTGGGTACCCCTTGGAGGGACGTCGGGAGCCCTGTAGCCCGTAGGGCTAGTATCGTGGATTCCTTTGAATTAGCAGGGGGGGAAGGGCGATCCAGAACCAGTGGTGGCCTAGCTGTTTGTCCGCGTCCTTTTATTTTGTTCCTTTCTTCTCTCTTCTCTTCTTTCTTATTTTTTTTTTCCTCCTTCCCCCCCTCCCCCCTCTTTCCTTTTGATTCCCCCTCCTGGGGCGGGGGTGGAGGGTCACACCCAAGTGACCCCACTGTCCGTTGGTGCTATTGTGTTGGGGGGGTGGGGGGGGAGCGGCCCGTTCCTCTGGCGCGCTCCGGGGGTCCGCACGCCCTCGGGGAGTGGTCCCCGGGCCTCCCCCGGTTCTGCTGCCTCACCTCTGCCGTTGGGCTGTGGCAGCCCGCGTTCGAAGATCCAGGGGGGAGGGGGGGCCTCCCACCCCCGACCCACGCCATCCGCTTCAATCACTCCTCGTGGGCAGGGGGGGAGGCGCCGGTCCCCAGAGCCCGCCTCGGGCCCCCGGACTCCGGGTGGGTCCCGCCGTCTTCTCTTCGGGGGCGGGTCCCCTGGACGTGTCTTGCCGGGCCGGGGAGAAGCGCGCGGAGAGGCGGGGGCGCGTCCCCCGGACCGCGGCGGTGTCCCCGGGCTGCCGCCGACCCGGTCCCCGCCCCTAGTCGGGGAGAAGGGTAGTCGAGGGGAGGAGGGGGGCCGGGCTATGGGCCTGCCAGGCCACGGGAGGGGTCCGCCTCTCCTCCTGCTCCGCGGCCTTCCAAGCCGCGCTCCTCACCCGGTGCGGGGAGTCCCAGGTCCGGATCCTCCGTGTCCCGGGGTCCTCAAAGGCCGTTCCTTTGCCCAGGAGGTGCTCGGGGGGGGGGGGCGCCCGGCGGAATCGTTGGAGTGGGCCCGCTGGGAGGATTGGGGGGGGCTCAATCCCTTGCCAAAGCCCGGCCACAGCGGGAGCTCCGCACTCAGGCAGCCATTGCCTGTGCGCCCCCTGGTGGGCTCCCGTTGGTGTTTTTTTACTGTAAGGAAGGCATGGTATCAACAGCGGACACAGACACAATAGATGCAAGTTTCAAAAACCTTTATTTTATATTTGAGAAGGTTGGGAGAGTTCCTAACTGGCCCTAACTCTAGAATGGGAGTTGGCTCGACCATTAAACAAATGACAAACAAGTCCAAGTCAGTCTAGTCAAAATAAAAAGGTATATACTAAAAAAAACTAACCTTGCCCTCCTTCTCAAATGACAAATGTGTAAAGGGAATATAAAAAGGAAAAATAGTGTCTCAAAAGAAATGTCAGAATGGCTTAGGTAACAACTCCCTTCCCAGCATTCAGAAGAACAGGGTCTCGAGAGTTTCTTAAAAGCATAGGTGGTTGGCACAGTTATCTCAATCTGGCATACTTTGGTTTATTGGTACAATTCAACATTTCAGGCTTGGGCTTCAAGCTTTGGCCAGTCCAACAAGGTCTTTAGGCTTCGTCCGCCTTGCCACAAATGCACAGTTCAACTCTTTACTTGTACTTTACCACAGTTCAACACAGGCTTCCCTCTGACGGGTTCGAGCCCGTATTACTTTTCACACTTGGATTTTACTTTACCACAGTTCAACACAGGCTTCCCTCCACCGGGCTCAACTATGTCTTTCTTTTCACACTTGACTTTTACTTTACCACAGTTCAACATAGGTGTCCCTCTGTCGGGCTCAAGCCTGTCTTTCTTTTTGTGGGGTTTCCTTCCCCAAGTTTCATTTTATACAACATTTATCTTATTTTACTTTTACTGTCGAAGACTTTCAAAACGGCAAGGATTTTATGTAGACCTCTGCATGACCACTTCAACCTCTCTTCAAAATATGCAACAATCTTCATCAACTCTCAACACCAATTCTTCGTGGTACTTGTAATTCCTTGGAATTGTCATTTCTTTACTTTGACCTCTTGGTGTGCTTAAAGTTCATATTTTGCCCTCTTGGCGTATTTAAAATTCATATACTTCGGTTTTTCACTCAATTAACTTTCACTCAGGATCGAGGTTACTTTCTCGCCTTCATTTCCCACTTTATCTCAACTTCAGACACTTTACAGAGACTTTCAAATGTGTGATTCCGCCTCACAGAACCACTCTGTTACTTTGTATACTCCCACAGTTCAGCAATTGTCTTTTCCATTACGTGTTTATTGGCACACGCGCAACCTTCAACTCTTGTTACAGATTAATTTGCCTTTAACACAAACCGGGCCTTTGTGCCTTCGATAACTCACTGGTCATGTTAATTGGGTTTCTTTCTTCAATGCCTTTCATGTAGCAGTCAAGGCTGTTACCAATACCTCCTCTGCTCCTCCCCGACTTTGTCGTTCAACCGGGAGGGGAGCGGGCCACCTTGAAGCACTTTGAAGGTATATCCTTTCTTCTCAATCGGTTTCAATTGTGGAATGCTTATGGCTTTCCGAACGTATGGAATTCTCACCTGGCTCTCTCTCGTTCTCAGCCCCAGAAGAGCTGCTCCTTCTCGTACCCAGCCTTACTCAGAGTGTGCCTTTGTGTGCCACCGTTTATCCTGACAGGGAGTGTTAACAAAGTGGTAGGTATATGTAGTTAGGATCACGTGCCTGACTTTGCCTGATCTCATTAAAGGGACCGAGCCATTGCAAGTCATTAGATGTACTCTTCCTGGCCTCATTCCTCATCTTCCTCGGCCCAGTATTGTTGTCAATGTGAAGTGGGGAGGAATTATGGGAGCTCTAGTTTCCCATAAAATAGGTAGGGACAGGGGTCAGATGGGCTGTGGGAAAAGGGGGATGCCATGTCTCACTATCAGGTGCTGCTCTCCCAACTCCTTCGAGGACCCCCTACCTAGGTGATCTTCCCTCGTTTGTCCACCCACAGGGTCGGGATCCAAAAACAATGGCCTTTCCCTGGCCACCTGAGTACGGGAACCCCGGGGACTAGGTTGTGAAACATCCTATGGTTGCCACACTATCAAAAAGGGCCAGCTGGCCATTAGCTGTATAATTGAACTTACCAACATGTGCATGTAAGACAACCCATTTGCCATCAATACTTTACAATATAGCAGCTGTTAGGCCATAGAGTGCCTAACATAAAAGGACCCACAGCAAAGAAATGTGCACATGCAGAAGTTGAGTTACAGTTTATCTTGTAGGTTCCCTTTTAAAAGTGTAATTTGCCCCAAAGAAACTGTGAGTGGTCAAAAATGAGAGGTAGGCACAAGGTTGTAATATTCTCAGAGTCAGATATTTTATTTAACAGAAAATGGGTTGGAATAGCACGTTGCTGCCCTATCGTAAAGGAAAAGTTTCCCTGTCTAGGAAACTAAAACCAAGGATCAGTCTGTGTCAGGTAGTTATTAATTTAGAAACTGTACTTGTGTCCAAACCATTCTAAACTGACACTCACACTAGAAACAAACAACTAAGGGTGAGGGGTCAGCAATGAGAGGCGGACACAAAGAGGTATCATTCTCAACATTAGCCATTTTATTAACACAAAGGGGTTTGAATGAAGGCCTAACTTTCCCTATCCTAACAAGAGTGTCCCTTCCTATGAAACTAAAACTAAAGCAGGATGACCTTGTGTCCAAACTCAATCTGACCCTCACACTAATACATACAAAACAAAATGTGCAAAGTAAATGTTTCAAAGTTCAACTCAATAGAATGTGCCCTCCTAGGGCTCTTTCTCCTCCGCAGGGCGTACCTCTGATCTGTACCCCTCCCTGGAAGGTCTTTAAGGCTGGCAACCTTCTTCATATTGCCACTCACAACTCTCACTCTGCTGTCAAACACTACTCTGACATCTGCCACCTCCTTGAAGAACTAGACCTTGATGTCCTTGGTCTTACTGAGACATGGTTCACGACCAACTCTGTCACGAGCTTTGACAGTCTCTTCCCTGATGGCTACAAGATCCTCTCAGCACCCAGATCCTCCCGGTCCGGTGAGGGGGTAGCCCTGATCTTTCCTGAGTGGATTCCTGCCTCTATCATTTCCACTCAGACCTACTCCTCTTTCGAATGCCTTGTCTGTAGGCTTTCTCTCTCGCCTACCCATTCTCTTACTGTGGCTACCATCTACCGGCATCCTGGTCAAATCACCTCATTTCTCTCTGAGTGGGCAGACCTCTACTCCTCCCTCCTGGCCTCTACCACTCATCTCCTCCTCAGTGACCTCAATATACATTTAGACTCTCCTTGTTCCTCCTCTGTACTCTTCCGTGACCTCTGTGACTCCCTCTCCCTGTCCATCCTCCCCTCTGGCCGGACTCACTCTGCAGGGCACACACTCGATGTCTTGATCTCCTCTCACCTCCCCTCTCCATCCCTCTGACCACTCCTCTCTCCTGGAGCGATCACTCCCTCCTCTCCTCTCATATCTCCCTCTCTTCCCCCCAAGCCAAGCCTACCCCAACACTGCCATCTACCTTCTCAGACATCCGGCCCATGAAGCGTGTGTCAGTTGAGGCTTTTGCCGCCACTTTCTCTCCCCCCTCCACCTTTGGCTGGCTCACATCCTGACGCAGCCCTGTCTCTGCTCTACTCTTCAATTTCTGATACTCTTGATGCTCTTGCCCCTGTCATGAGGATCCGTTTGAAGTCCAAAGCCAAGTGCAATTCCTGTTATGACTCTGACCTAGCTACACTTAAACGTGAGTGTAGGGTGGCTGAGAGGAAATGGAGGACTTCCTGTTCATCCTCTGACAAACTGGCCTGTCGCCTGCTACAAAGGCAATACCGACTCTCTGTTCTCACCAAGAAGAGAGTCCACATTCAAGCTCGTGTCTCTGCGGCATCTAACAACTCGGCCGAACTCTTTAAAATCTGCAAACAGCTGGCCAACCCTGCTGCAGTCTCTACCCCCTCCTGTTGCCTCCCAGGCTCTTTGCAATGCCCTTGCCTCTCACTTCATTTAAAAAACCCAGGACACCCTGTCCGCCTTCTCCACCTCCACCCGTCCTCTCCCCTCTCCATCTGTGCTTGTTGACCCTCCTTTATCCACCCCCCCACCATCCTTCTCGGCCTTTCCTCTTTTCTCCCCTGACGAGGTCGCTAGACAAGTCCGATCTATGAAAGCCTCATCAAAACAGGTTCATCCCTGTTCCTCTAAAACCATCAAAAACCATATTGACACCCTCGCTCCGGCCCTTGCTGATTTCTGCAACCACTCCTTTGCCTCAGGATCCTTCCCCTCCCCTCTGAAGCACTCCCTTGTGCATCCTCTTCTCAAGAAACCCACAGCTGATCCTTCTTGTCCAGCTAACTATCGCCCAATATCCATTACTCCCTTTCTGGGCAAACTCCTGGAAAAGTTGGCCATCTCTCAGCTTAACCTTCATTCCAATTCTGTTGGCTGTCTCCATGACCACCAGTCTGGCTTCAGAGCTGCCAGAAGCACGGAAACTGCTCTCCTGAACATCCGTGAAGATCTGCTCTCCAACCTTGACTCTAACATTCCCTCTGTCCTCATCCTCCTCGATCTCTTTTCTGCCTTCGACACGGTCAACCATACCATCCTGCTCAACCGTCTCTGTGAAAACCTGGGTATGGCTGATCAGGCTCTGGCCTGGCTGACCTCTTTCCTCTCAGATCGACCCTCCCAGGTCCAACTTGGGTCCTTCCTTTCATCTATTTTCCTCTCTACCTGTGGTGTTCCCCAGGGGTCTAACCTCTCGCCCTAGCTTTTCAAGCAATACCTGGCAACTCTCACCCACTGCATTGCCACTTTCTGCTCAATTTTCCAGTGCTACGCTGATGAAACTCAACTCATTTTCAGGCTGCCCTCTGCCACCTCCTCTCCCTCTCTCATCTCTGATTGCCTAACTGCCATTCAAGATTGGTGTGCCGCAAATGATCTTTGTCTGAATGCCAGCAAGACAGAGATCCTCCTCATCGGCACACCTTTACCATCCTTTCCCCTCACACTCTGGCCGGCCTCCCTTGGCCCTCCTCCTAACCCCACCTGCGAGGCTTAGAACCTCGGGGTCTTCTTTGACTCCACCCTTTCCTTCTCTGCCCACATCTCTGAGGTCTCTAAAAAGTCAAATTTCCTACTGCACCTCCTCAGAGGTACTCTGCCTTTCCTCTCCTTCCCTTAGAAGCTCATGGTAACCCACGCTCAGGTTCTCTCTTTGTTGGACTATTGTAACAGCCTCTTTCTAAATCTACCTGCCTCTACTCTCCGCCCTCTGCAACTAATCCAGAACAGGACTGAGAGACTTTTCCTTGGCCTCAAGCCCTTGTCACGACCCTCGCCCAAAACCAGATCGTACTAAGCACGGCTTGTTTGAATATCAAGTCATGCCCTTCGGGTTATGCAACGCTCCTGTGGCATTCCAATATTTCATGAATGACGTTTTAAGAGAGTTAATTGATGTGTGCGCCTTAGTGTGCATAGACGACATCTTAGTATACTCAGCCTCGGAACAAGATCAGCCACGTTCGTTCAGTCCTCACCAAGCTCTGTCAACATCGCTTGTTTGCAAATCTTGAAAAATGCTTTTTTCACGTCACGAAGTAGAATTTCTTGGTTTTACCCTTACTCCAGGAGGCATCAGAATGGACGTGCACAAGGTAGATGCCATTCTGAAATGGCCTTCACCGACATCTCTGAAACGGGTAAACAGCATGCTGGGCTTTGCGAAATTCTACCGCCGGTTCATCCCACCCTTCTCTCAGGTTGTGCACCCAATAACAGTACTATTACGAAAAAACAATAAAAAGTTTGCTTGGACCGAAGAAGCAGAAGAAGCCTTTCAGGAACTTAAACAAAGGTTTACCTCCACTCCAATCATGTGACATCCTCGTCCAGACCTCCCTTATGTCGTTGAAACTGTTGCGTCCAGTCTCGCAATGGGGGCTTCCTTTCACAGAGAGACCGGAAACCGGCCAGCTACATCCTGTGGCCTTCTGGTAGAAAAATTTCCAACTTCCAGAGATTAATTATGCCATCACGGACAATGAACTCCTGGCTATCAAATCCGCCTTTAAAGCCTGGAGGCACTACCTTCTGGGGGCCAGACACACCGTTACAGTCATCACAGACCACCGAAACCTGCAATATCTCAAAACAGCCAAGGCCCAGTCCTCGCGCCAATTACGGTGGGTCCTTTTCTTTGCAGAATATGATTATGTAATCACATTTCGACCAGGAGTCAGAAACGGAAAAGCAGATGCTTTATCTCGCATGGGCATAGATGAAATAGTATATACAACTCAAGACCCAGTACCTATTATACCTGAAGACAAACTCTTGGGTATCACAACAGCCTTAACACAAGCAGAACTGCGAAAAGAAATCCAATGGACAATGAATCCTGATGCCTACCTCGCATGGCAAACTCAAGGAGAACAATATACCATCAAGGACCACCTACCCTTTTTTAGGGATCGTCTATATGTACCCAAGAAGCAATTACAACAGCATATTATTTCAAACTATCATGATTCACTGATCGAAGGGCATCTTGGGATCGCCAAAACCCTAGCTAAGGTGAAAGAGAACTTTTGGTAGCCTACCTGGCGTAAGGACATCATTCATTATATTCAGTCCTGCGGTGTCTGCGCACAAAATAAATCACAGAAACAAAAACCATCTGGTATCCTACAACCATTGGACATTCCTCCAGTTCCATGGCACAAGTAGGAGACAAAGTTTGGTTAGCCGCTAAATTCGTACCCATCAAGGGAACCCGGACCTTTCCTCCCAGATTCTTAGGACCCTATACCATTAAGGCAATTATCAACCCAGCAGCCGTGAAACTGGATTTACCACCTAATCTACACATCCACCCAGTATTCCATGTGTCCCTCCTGAAACCAATGCAACCCGGCACACGGATTGGGACACCGTCTAAGCCCATACTTGTTGACAGAGAACCAGAATTCGAAGTCAAAGATATCTTGGACTCTAAATACTCTAGGACCAAGCTATATTATCTCGTCGATTGGAAAGGATTCGGAACACAAGATAGATCCTGGGAGCCCAGTGAGAATATCCACGCACCACATCTAATCAGGAAATTCCATCGGAACTTCCCAACCAAACCTGAGCCAGACAGAAGGAACACCATGGGAGGAGCCTTAGGGGGGAATGCTATGATAATATGATATGATATGATATGGCATTTGTAACGCGCCTATACACAAGTGTTTCAAGGCGCGACCCTCGCCCAAAACCCCCTCTGGCAAACCCACTGGCCAGGTGGAGTCAGGACTCGGGCCTCTAGAGCCTGGCATCCTCTTCAAAAGCCCTCTTGGGGGCAGTCCTGGCGCGCCAGCCTCATACACCATGAACAACAATGTGCTTGGGAACTACTTTATTGTATTGTCAGCCAACATGGAGGCATCCACATAGCTTGGTTCCTAAGAACCAAGCTATGTGGTCTAGTGTTTTGGGTGTGGCAGGCCTGGAACTACTTTCCCTGGTACTACTTTACCTGGGCTATATAAACCACACCCTGACTGCAAAACATGCTTTGTGTTACTTTGCAGCTTGCAACGTGATGTTCACCGTGTCCAGCTATTCCCTCGAACCTCGGAGAAGCAGAACCTGCAAGGAGACAAAAGGAACATCATTAGCAGCAGCATCTTACCTGCAGTCTTTATCTTTAAACACTCGCAGCTACTGAGAACAGCTTCCTCGAATCTGCATGCCTCCCGGACAGAACGACCTGAAAGAGGAAGATACGAACTGCTCAAAAGGCTTACCTGGCTGGTCGCCTGTTGGCTGGCACCACTCCGGTCATTCCACTCGCGCTGAAGAACACTGCGACCTACAAGGAAGGAAAACACAGGTTAGCAAAGGCAAGACTTTGCAGCGCTGCGCATAGCGCTTACTTACCGCATCATAGCGCTCTTAATTCGCCATCATGTACCAGCGGGGCTCAACCAAGCCAGTTCGCTGCGCTGAAGCTCTGCATACCTAAGGGAGAAAAAAGAGACATTTTAAACAAAGAAAGGCATGCAGTATAGCAACAAAACTAAAGAACAGCAAGAAGACCTACCTGAACAATATCAAATGGGCCGGCGTCAGTGAAGTAACTGGACCGCACTCGTCCATGAAAGAAAACATGCACCTGCATAGAAGGCAGGACGGAGAACACGCCTAATTTTACCACAAGGCAGAACCTGCGCCGCAGACCACATCAGGGCAAAGCTGAGAAGCATACCTGCGAGTAACCCAGCTGGGTGGTGTCCCTGTGGATACCAGGTGAGCGTAACAGCCCTGGGATCGTATCTCTCCAGCTCTGAAATCTCTCCATTGGCTGCCAGTGGATGCAAGGATTCAATTCAAAACCCTCTACATTGTCCACAAGGCTTTCTGGGGCCTGGGTCCAAAATACCTTCAGCTATCCCTCCGCAAATACCTCCCCTCTCGAGATCTTCGATCCTCTACCTCCATCTCCCTCAGGGCCAGTTGTTTTTCAAAGAAACGAGCTGGGGGTAGATCTCTGTCTTCGGCTGGGGCCTCCCTCTGGAACAGCCTCCCTGCCACTCTAAAACTTGAGGAGAACCATCTCCGGTTCCAGAAGCACCTCAAGACCTTCCTCTTTTCTTCTGCCTTCGCTTCCCCTCTCCCCTGCTGATCTTTTCTCTCTTGGCACTGTGCACCTGGCCACCCTCTGTCTTCCGCGCCCAGGTACCTGCTCACCCCGCCACCTTCCCGCACTGCCTCCGGGCCACCCCTTGCGCTGGGGTCTGTATCCGTACCCATACAGCGCCCCCCTTTTCTTCCTGCACTTAGACCTACCATGTCTGCTGCCTTAAACCTAGCACTTGCAAATTGCTGGCTGAACTACCACTGTTTGTTGCCTTTATTATTTATTTATTGTTATTTATCTGTTTCTTCTCTGCTTCGCACTTTCCACTTCTCCCACCTTCCATGCACTTACGCGTTCTCAATGTCACTGGGCCTAGTAAGATCGCTGTTTTGTTCTCCCCTGTTCCCCTCCCTTGCCTTGTCGTGCTCTGAATCACTTGTGTACGAGCGCGATAGGAATGAAATATCAATATCAATATCAATAACTTAAACATATAACTTCAACAAAAACACATCTTGTACCCAGGGTTGGCTCACTTCCCCTGGATTATTTCAGGCAAACTATTCACAATGTTCTGTGTCAAAACCAGTCTCTTAAAGACATTACAAATGTCTCTTTTACCTAATACTCTCTTTAAGATGATAAAATAAATGTTCCTTCCATGAAACTGATTTGGAAAAGAGAAAGTCTCTTCTAGTCTTTCTGAATGGCTAACCAAAGTATATTTTCCACTGTGTTGGTTTGGATAAGATATAAAATGTCTTTTTCGGGAACAGAGATTCAGGTATGGCAAAAGGCAAGTCTTTTCAAAGTTTTTGGTTGACAAAATGTTCAAAGGATACAAGAACTTAATATTACTAAATCTCTTCTCAACATACCAATTCGAAGTGAGTTTTCCGGTACACTCTCCTGTGAGGATACTCATCAACGGAAAACTAGGAACATCCCTCTTTTGGCTCACTTAGATCCCCTGGTGTACTCTCATGCCAGGTATTCTTGTCCAAAAAAGTTTCACTACCTGATATCCTTATCAGCTTTCTCTGCACATTCACTTCTTCACTAACAGACTTTTGCTAACCTGAACTGTTGCTTCCACCACTTTACCCCAAACTAACATCCAATATCTGCGGGTTTGCGCAAGATTTTCCTTTTAACAATACCTCTTGACTCTTGGCAATGCTTTCCTTTCAACAATATCTCTTGACTCTTGGCAATGCTTGATCCAGGTTTCTCCCAACTGACCTCTTATGTTAGGAGAATTGCATCATAATTGCCCCTGTTGTTCTTGTGGCAACATCTCTTGGCTTAGGCAATGCTGGTACCAGGTTTCCCCTAACTGATATTTTATGTCAGGAGAATTGCACCACATTTGGCTTTTGCAATTAGTTCTATTAGGTCGGCATTCAGAAGTAATTTTAATATGCTTTTCCGCATTTTTGCACGTCCCGGGGCTCCCTTGGCTTTAAGACTGACTCCCCGACTCTTTGTGCAATGGTTGAGAGATGCTTGCGAGGGGCCAGCTCCTCTTTAGTGTCAGAGTCCCGCTGAGCCTCTGCGTCAGCTCCTCCAGCTTTCGCTGCCAAGACCAGCACAGCTTTGCAGGACTGCGTCTGCATAAAAGGCTCCGCTGTGCAACTTCTGCTTTCTCTCGCCAAAGATTATCTCCTCCAATCTCGAACACTGCCAGCTGACTTCTGGCGAGCTTCTCTTTCTAGAGTCCTTCGTAGGATCCCGTCTGCCACCATTCACGCTTCCCGCTCCACACACACTGCAACCTGCCTTCTCTCTCCATCCACGTTCCCTCAGCTGTGGGTGATTTGGGCATTTAAAAGTCCTGCGCAGCTTATTACACTTGTGAAAACTAGACTGCTGTAAGGAAGGCATGGTATCAACAGTAAGACAGACACAAGTGACCACAGTTCAAAGGTGTTTATTGAACTTTCACATGGGTGTGATGAATGCCTATCTAAACCTAAATTTCTAGATAGGAGCAATCTACGACCATCAAATAATAATAATGCAGTCCTAGCGGAGTCTTGACAAAATAAAAGGGCACCTATACTAAAAAACCTATTGCCAATCCTTACAGCTCATTTACAAATAATGTGGGTTAATGTTCATGAAAAAGGAAGAAGTGTTCACAAAATGATATGTCAGGATGTTTGGGCCGTTGGCCTCCCTTCCCCACGTTTTGAGCACGGGTTAAGGCGGTTCACTTGAGCAAAGCACACAATCTGGCATCTTTCGACACGAGGATACAGTTCTATTTCCAGCAAAAGGGCCTTCTGTGCCCAAGTCACTTTTCTCATCAAAGTCTCTTGATTCAGAAGGCCTGATGTACAAAAATTAAGATACACAGTTCTTTTCTTCTCACAAGTATTCAACTTGGGTGCTTCACCCTGGATCCCCCTCAGCTGGGCTCAGATCCCTATTATTTTGCAATTGTTACCGTGGACCCCATCTTCTGGGCTCATATTGTTGTTATTACAAAGTTTAGATCCTATTTGTTTTCTCGGGTGACTCACGGTTCACCCTGGATCCCCCTCAGCCAGGCTTAGATCCTTCCCCTTTTCAATTAGTCTCCCTCAGTCGGGCTAGGACCAATTTGTAGTTCACTTTGGTCAGGTATACAGCTCTTGTGTTAGTCCATTGTCGCTCACAGTGAACTGTCCGTGAGAAAGTGTTTGTGTTGGGAAAGGGTGGGGAGGGGGTTGAGTTCTTAGGTATCCTACCTGGTAGGATGGGGAAAAGGTGTTACAGAAAAGGGGAAACCGCGTCTCATCATCCGGTGCCCCACTTCCACTCCCCGAAGACCACTCATCCAGGTGATCCTCCCGCACTGGTCCCCCAGGAACTGAATCCAAAAGTGATGGCCGTGTCCTGGCCACCTGTATGACAGATCCACAGGGACTAGCGGGTGGGACGCCTTCAGGTTTCTCACACTCCACAGTATTCTCAAAGTCACATTTCTCCCACATGAACTCCTTCCTCATCACAGTACCTGAGGATTTCTGGGACTTTGAGTCAAAGGAAGTTTCAATGGATTGTACATTACATGGTTGAACAGTTGTAATAACATTACAATTACCATAAACATCAGATGGCTTACATGTTTTAGTTCCAACATATCTACATGAAGAGTGAATGGGTTTTTCTTTAAACAGTGTATTTCTAATGGTTTTATAATCCGATGGTTTTGAGTAATGGTAGCAAGCCATGAAAAACCTGGAATTAATGGATCTTCTTCACAATAAAGAGACGTATATTGTTTCTCTCCTTTTGGATTTACCACTCTCCTCTTACAGACATCTCCTCTCATGTGATCCACCCTCAGAATACCACCCCCAGTACCAGGATCAGGTAGCGGCTGCCTTTTCCTGGCCACATGTGAGGAGACTTTAGGCTGGGGATCAGGATTCATTACATAAGGGTGTATGGAAATATCTCTGACATATGTTTAGTGAAATGCATTTATAATCAAAACATAAAAATATATTTAAAAAAAGTGTTTCCAATGAAAACCCCCTTGGAGCCAAAGGATGATTCCCTTCTCCTGGATTCTTAGGTAGGATGGTGAAAGTGTCTCTTTTAAACAATAGTTTCTTCGTACCACAAGAGTGTCTCTTCATCCAACAATTCCTCACAGTTTTTATACTGGTTCGTGTTCACACAATATATTCCATAACATCCAACAATGTCTTTGCAGCAAACGTATTTCCCTTGAATAGCAGTTTCTTTACATTAGATTAATAAGGTTCTTGTTCTGTAGGCTTGAAGATTTGGCTGATGGACTGTGGGCTTTTTAGATTTCTTAGTACTCCTAGGTCAAGTATTTTCCTTCATATGTTAGAGTATTTATACAATTTCAATAGTCTGGTGTATTTGAATAGCAGAACTTATTTCCTGAACTTTTCAGATGCTGTGGCATACTTCCTTTTCCAGGTATTTTGTATCATTGTTAAACTTTCATATTCTTTGGTGGATTAACTGGTATGCTCCTTTGCCAGAAATCCTTTTCATGGGGCTCTTCAGATTTCCTGGTGTATTCTCCTACCAGGTAGCTTCCCTGAATGTTAGGGTTCTTTTAACAACTTTCGTGGATAACCTGGCATACTCCCCTGCAAGGAATCCTTCTCTGGGGTTTTTACACATCTCCTGTTAAACTTCCCTGCCAGGTATCTTTCCCCAAATGGCAGCTGCTTGGTGCCTTCTCTTTACTAGGACTTTTTACTGGTTTCACTGTTCACTCCCTGGATTGACTTCCTCCACGATGCAGATGTCTCCCCAGCATTTCCTGCAGCTCTGCGTTCACTCACTGGCTTCCTTACGTGGTTCTATGTCATTTCATCGATGGGAGAAATTTCAATGGGTTCTTTTTTACCGAAAAAACTCTTCAAACATGTTTTGTTTATTTTTGGGCCCCCCTCCAAGCACCCCATCCCCTATTATTTGTTACCTAGTCCCGACCACCCCACCCATATATATACTTTTCTAACACCCCCTAAAAATTGATGAAAGAATGCTCTACCCCTTCTGTGACCTGGACCGGAGAACACTGTTACCAGACACAACCGTTCCTCCAGGAGCTTTGCTGTGCTTTGCGTTGTTCCCACAGTCTTTCAGGAATGCCTGCTTCCCTTCTCCTTCCTTCAAACCAGGCCGATAGATGTAACTTGCTTTCACGAGCCGCTGCAAGGATATGCCTGTCTTCTCCTTCACAGTTCTCTCTCGGACTGCCTTTGATATTGTGGTTGGCATTTTTAAATGTCCTGGCCATTTTAGATTGAACAAAACAACTAGTCTATGTGTTAGTCTTTGAACTTTACTTAATCTGCATCAACTCTTCTCTCCTTTTCTTTTCACAATGAGGCAGGATTGTGGGGATACTACAAGCCTTCAAGAGCTTGGTCAACATAGGTTCTTTGTCAGAGAAAAGAGAGGAGCAGCTCATCTCATCCAATGAAATCGTCCCTTCTACACGGCAGTTGTCCCCTCTTATGTCATCTTCCGTCATATAACCACCCCCAGTGTCAGGATCAGGTAGCGGCTGCCATCCCCTGGCCACATGGGAGGAGGTTATTGGGGAGAAATCAGTGATGAGTCCATCGGGTTCATCACAGAACCCCTTCACGGTATACAGATGTCTATTGACACACCTCACCTTATAATTCTGTATTATAGGATGAGAAAAAGTATGGAGTGGAATTACAAACAGTCTCATTTTCATTTTAGCAGCAATGATGCTATACTTTCAGAAGTGCCACCGTTGATTGATAACTCACAAAGTGGAAGCCTGTTTTGGTTGCCAAAATTGCTGCAAATGTGTTAGCTGTCTACAAGATATATTCCTGGCCACACAAGGAAGGTGGCCTGCAAAGGATGTATTGCTAACATGTCTGTAAATAAAGTTGCTAATGTTAAATTCATAAATATGGTGGCAGAAAAACTGTCTCTTTTTATACTAGGGGTCAGTACTAAAGTAAATATACAACTATATCTTATTAAATGATATAGTGATACGTGAAAGGATTATATTAAACAGCCAAAACCGTGTTTGCTGACATGCCCTTATACCCCACTTTGACTTTCCACTTTGGCCCACAGGTGAAAGAGACTTCTGCCACAGGCCTCTGACTTTCAAGTCACTTCCACAACAGTTGGGCCCAGTTACACCCAAGAAACCCACTGTACTCTTGGTATGCTGACACCTCTCCCAGGCGGAAAGACTAGCTTTCTTAGCCGGTAGGGCTGAGAAGAGAAGCACCTCAGGTACGTCACAGGACAAACATTTTACTGGAAAGGGAATAATGAGCATAAGAGACCCTTTGATGTAGGACAGACAGGGGCAAGGGGAGGTCCAGGGAAGACCAGAGGCCAGCAAGCTACAGGAAGAAGACTTTGTCCATCTTGGTATCTTGGTTCTTACTGTACACCCCTTCCTTCATAACCCCACATAGTTCCTGTGGATCAAGGACTCTGGGTATCTTACGTTATGTTATTTGGCATTTGCATAGCGCCTTTTACCATTGACATGATTCCAAAATGCTGTGGGTTGAAAACCCTCGGGGACCACAGTCCAGGCCAGTGGAGAGAGTAATGTAGTAAAACATGCTTGGGTGCACTCACTATGTGTCCAGCCAGTGTGGAATAAGTGGTGTGTGGCTGCATACTAGTGCTAGGTGTGGTGCAGTGGTTGTGTGAGATCAATAGAATGTGTGCAACAAGACCAATGGACTTGGGTATATGCATTCTGGTGGTGCTGGTGTTTGTGAATGAGTGTTAGTACTCACTCAGTATCCCCGATGATGAGGCAACCGTGTCCCGGCAAGTCAGAAACCCATATCAAACAATCAAAACTCTGTAAGCCAGGTAGGCGTAGAACCCGAGCTAGTGCAAGCCCAGGTCCCCTCACATGATGGAGATCTTTCTTTAGATTCGCCCTTCTGCTGAATTAGAATCTCCAGAACAAAAGGGAAAATCAAATGAAAGAGCGGGAGAACCACACCGCTGTAACCCAGGCTGCAAAGGAAATAGACAAGGATTAGACTCAAGGATGCAGTTTGTGATACAATACAGAACAACAAACAGAAGGCAGCCTACGCAAGGTTGTTCAATCATGGGTCGACCCGTGGCCAGGAAATGCTAGAACATCCAATTGGACCAAGCTCCCTACAATAAAAGATAGGGATAATCAGGTTTATTTTGTGCACTAGTATCTGAGGGGTGTCTGAATAAGAGAAGCTAATGATCTGTGTCTTACCAGTATGGAACCGTTGTCCTAAAGTGATTAATGAGATCAATCCATAGGGAGAAAATGAAATAGGAAGGGATGGCACGAGGGACGCACTAGAGTCGGGTAGGTGCACTGAATAGGTTCCTGCAAGGCGTTCAGTGAGTGCCCGCATCTACACTGTGAGGAATACTTGGAGCCGATCAGTTAATCCTAAAAAAGTTTGGTGGCAAGGTGGCTAACTTTCTGAAGCAGTTGTGGAGTGTTCCAAGTAATAGAATATAGCATGAACATAGAGGGATTAGCTCTTCTTGGTCACGCTGATAAGGGCAAATCAGAGTGTGACCGTAACGGTCTGTAGGCAAAAAAATGGTAGTTTGAGCGGAATCAAACAGCACAGAGACAGACAAAAATGATACCGTGTGTTTCATAGCAGGCATCCGAAAACCAGGAAGACAATCCGTTAGTCAGGCGTAGGTTAGTTGATGTGCGGTCAGCAAAGGTACAAAGGTACAAAGTCAGCAGGCAAGATGGAACGTCAGGTAACAAGGCAGGGTGTCAGAGCTTCAAAAACGAGTCAGGATACTCAGAAGAATGTAGTACACGATGGTAATCAGAAGCAGCGTTCTGAGTGCCAGAGAAGCTTTTATGCAATATCGTCATAGCATATCAATAGGAAAGGTACGTGCAGGTCACGTAACACACGGCGAACGCTGAACCGTAGTGGAACGCATCATAGTTAGATGGATCTTTGGTGTGAACGTCTCCATGGCAACTTTCATTTGGGATAAAATGGAGCAGCCAAATAACGGGGCAACCGCGATACTTGTCTTGCTTTCCTTCTTGCTAGCATAGCGTTCTCGGAGGCTTAACGACCCACCAGGACCGTGACAATGAGACTGAGGTGAATGTGGAGGTGTGCAGCTATGCCAAATTAATCGAGTGGTGTAGCTGCATTCTATTGTTTGTTGGTGCAGAGGAAAGAGTTAGTGTAGTGCTGTGTTTGAGTGTCTGCGTGCTTTCCAGGGGACCCTGTTCCTGTTCAGCTTCCTGTGCCTGTCGCGGGGGTGGTATCTCCTTTGGGTTTGGGCTGTTAGGCTAAGGTCCTCCCTGTGTCTTGTTGAGTCAAATTGCTTTGGCAAAGACTGATGGGTGGTGACAGGCAGATCTATCCCAAACTCATGTCGTTGATGTATTGGTGCTGCATAAGAGGAAGTTCAAGTCAGGAAGCAGCTTGTTGTGTTAGAAAAAGAGATTAGTAGTGTAGTGTTGGTAGGATGCAAAACAGTGTGAGCAACACAAAGATTGTGCAGGGATATGGGAGGCTGCCGATGTACTGAAACTCTGACGGCGAGGGTTGCCATTGCAATGTCGAATATGGTATGTTGCATCTGACCTTTGTAAGGAACTCATGGTGGCAACAGTAAAGACAGACACAAGTGATCACAGTTTAAGGGTGTTTATTGTACTATAAATGCAGGGTGGAAAAATGCCCTAACTAAGACTAAATCTAAGATGGGAGCAAGCGTCAACCATAAAATGAAAAATAAGGTAGTCCTAGTGGTTTTGTGTCAAAAAAGGGCCTATACTATGAAAAACCTATTGCCAATTCCTTACAACTAATTACAATAAGAGTGTGGGATAGAGTATCAATAAAGAAAGATTTGTTCTCAAATCCTAAGTCAGGATGTGATTGCTAGGGGTCTGCCTTCCCCACGTTTTCTGCATGGGACAAGGTGGGAGCTTGGACCACAGCACATGCTCAGGCTTTGTTAGCACAAGCCGACAGTTCCATTCCAGCTGGCACAGCACATGCTCGAGTCTTGCCAGCATGAGCTAACAATTCCGTATAAGCTATCAGGTTCTATGATTGTTAAGTCTCTTTTCAATAAAAGTGTCTCGCCTTCGAGGCCTGATGCTTTCAATAATGAAACACAAACGTTCTGTTCTACGAACACTTTGGGTGATGACTTCACCTCTTGGTCCCCCTCTTTTGGGCGCAGACCCCTCAGAAGTTATATTCACAAGACAGTTTCCTTCTCAGTGAACTTTGGGAGACAGCTTTCCACCCCTGGATCTACCACCGCCTGGTGTGGATCGCAAATGACAAGGGGGACCGTCCCTTCCCCTTGTCTTGCAATATTTCCTGCTTTCACAAATCTTAATGTCTTTTTAAACAGGTTTTCGAGCTTTGCCCCTCGTTGTCGCTTTCTCTCTTCCGGGTTCACTCTCGCCAACTTCTACAAAATAGTTCACCATGGGACTTTTAGACTTCGCCCCTTCCCGTTAGCATCCCTCTGCCAGGTTCACTCTTGCCAACCTCAATACACTGTTCATACACTCATTTTACCATATGGGATTAACTTCCCTTAGCTTTTGCAATAATCTGCCAGTCAAAGACTTTCGACGGTTAAGAGGATTTTACAAGACCCCTGTTGGACCATTTTGACCTTTCTTCACCTCTTCCTTAAGGCTTCTGGTTACAGGAGTTTATATCTTCGGGTAAATGCCCAGAGTTTCCTGCTTGAGCACCCACGTGGTGCCGTACTCCTCTGTTGCTGGTGTTCACCCTCTTTTATCAATGTATCATTAAGCTTTTCAAAGTTAGAAATAGCCATTGGCTACTTTTCGTTCAACACAGTTCAGTTTCTTATTGATTTTCCCCTCGACTCACCGGCTGTGACGAACTGCTTGCCTTTCTTTATCATTGGAGTCAAAGTTCCACCAAGACCAGTGTCCTTCCCAGGCTTGGTTATCAGTGGAGCAGGGTCTTGCGTATTTTAGACATCTGCTGCAACACACGCTGGCTATTGTTCACGGTCTTATAATTCCTTCTGCAGAGGTTTCATGGGCCTTGGTCGGAAAGGGCAAGGTCGCTTCTCTCCTTGTCACCTTTGCTGTCTGCACCGTCCTTTTCGTCCTCCTGCTCAGTTAGCCCTCACGTCATGTGGTCAGCCTTGCCCTCCCTGTGTTCTTGTGCTCCACCTTTTATCCTTTTGGGGAAGGGAAAGGGCCTGACTTTGCCTGACCCTTTGCCTGACTCTTGTATTGGGACATTTCAGGTAAACGGCTCTGGTGTTAGTACTTTGTCTTTAGTGTTTTGCAAAAGTGTTTGTGTCGAAAAGGGGGGGCAGTGTTTTAGAATACCCTATGTGGTAGGATCGGAAAGAGGTGTTGAAAGAAGGGGGATACCATGTCTCATCTGTCGGTGTCCCACTCCCTCTCCCCAAGGAACCCCCATGCAGGTGATCCTCCCTCACTACTCCACCCAGAGGAACCGGATCCAATAGCGATGTCCGTGTCCTGGCCACCTGGATGACAGATCCGTGGGGACTAGCCGGGAGAAACCTTCAGGTTTCGCACACCTTCCAGTGCCACAGTTCCTAATTTATGCTAATTTAAGGTTGTACTGTTATCCGAGTCCAAAAGCTTTGGGCAGTCGCATTCTTTAAATGAAAAAAGGTGTTACTGCCCGCTGCAGTTAATAGATTGAGCCACTTGGTTGATGTCCTGCTCATTTACGAGCAGTGCCAAATGGGATACAACTCCACCCCCAATATTATGAGGGCGACAGAAACCATCACATACCCTAGCGAGAAAGTTCCGAAAATTAAGGCTTAACACAATGGGCCTTTCTTTTCGCGGCCACCATTAAAAATTGAGGAAAACAGGAGAAATATACCTGGGCTCAAGACCCGTCAACACCATAGCCTGTGCGCAAGTAAAATAAAAGCTCCAAAATAAACAGCCAAATGTTTGCATGGCAAAGCACCTGAGATTTCTTTTGTAGTCTCCCATCCAATTACTACCCAGGGTCAACCCTGCTTAATTTCACTCGGTGGACACATCGCATGATTACATAACCCATATTTTATCCCAGCGATGCACACTGAGGACAAAAATGCCAAACCATTAAAAGAGATTCTGCTCAACATTTAAATGATTATGTTTGCAACAGAAACATTCCAGAACTACAATCTTAAAATGATTTGCCTAACCTTGTACCCAACGTGCACATGGGCGCCTGCACAGCAAAATTAGCTAGGTAATCGCCGGCTACCTGATAACAAAGATCATTGGTCGAGGCCCATTACCACGTGCCAGGTGTGTGTTCGGGGCGACAGAGAGCCCTGGCATGCTTGTATGCAGCCCTTCATTATGAATTAGAAACCTTGCTCACCAGCATCGGAGGCACGGTACTTAACCTTTGCTCCTCAACAACACAAGCCAAGGCCCTGAAAACTGCCTATTCAGCTTGCTGCACGAGAATCGTAACCCCTAGGGACCCTTAACAAATTCCCTTCCCAAGCTCATGAAATCACTACGCACCAGCTGCAACCACCTGAAAAAAATGCTTTGAACATGCACCAATGGTCTCCCAACCAAAGAACTCTCTTACCTGCACATAACAGCCCACCGGGCACACCCTCTGCAGTATGCCTACCCACGTGTACCAATTTTTTCATGACCCCTAACCAGGGGCCCGTGCTCTGAAGCATAGATTTTCTCCCCCTTGGGGGTCCTGAAATCACATACTATTTCTTGCCAGTGACACAATGGTTGTCCCTTTTGGCCTACTATACGCAACCTGGATCGATGCAAAAAGCAGACTGCAGCTGCCGACCGGACCCTGGCAAACACATGATCCGAAAAGTGCTGCTTCCAAACTCCAGTCTTCTTCCAGGTGCGGGTGGTGGGAACAGAGTAGGAGACCGCTGCTCCACCCCCTTTTATGCCACGACGACACACCGGATGGAGCTAAGTCCGACCCTCCCCTTCCGTTGCCACGCACCTTTCCACTGTCCCCCCCAGAAGTTCCATTAACAGCAACAAAAGCCCCGACATGGCCCACGAGGCAGCCCCTAATGGCACCTCTCATGTAAGTTTTGCAAGGGGGTTCCTGGGAGTCCCTCTGCCAGACATTAGTCCTGGTTACGAGAGACTTACCCAGAGTCTTTAGCTCACTATCTTTCACAGAGAAGAAATATCCCAAACATATCAGTCTTTGTCCTGCCCGGGGGGCAGTCCAGCACCGAAATGCTAGGCAATTCTCCTCTGATGTAAGGCCATGGCGGCGCCTCCAGGTGCTGTGTCCTGTCTGCCAGGTGAAGACTGGAGAAGATATTATCCAACGAGGCGATTGTCCAGCCATGTCTACCACTAGGTGAGCCTGGGAAAGCTTGCAGGAAATCCCTGTTTGTCTCCTGCCCTGATTTCACAGAGGATAAACACTGTCCTTATAAAGGGCATCTCTCCGTAATATGAGGCAACTCTACTAACTGGAATCTATAAATCGACTATACTTTCCCATGGAATTGATTTACATTTATAATTATAGTAACATACGTGATTCCCATAATGAGGGGTACATAGGAAAAATAGAACATACTTACAGAATGGTACCCGACATATACTTTAGGTAATATAATGTTTTCACATTCTTTGTACATACTGTATTGAATGCTTTATGCAAAACATTGCTTTACTCACATGTATGAAATCAACATAGTCAATGTATTGATTTGTTTTTTTTTCATTCTTTCTTGTGATATTTGCATTATTTATGCATAGCAAGTTCACATATACCTTCGCATTCATTTAGAACGATATGTCCATTTGTAACAGACCACTTGTCTTTCATTATTTTCACACCAGCAGAACTGTAAACAATGTTACAAAATTCACATAGCTTCTTTTTGATATACAAGCAGAAACTTGTGTGCTGTTTTCACAGCCACATTTTTCTAAATCACACTGTGCTGTGAAATGACTCCCACTAATTACCAAAAACACACTTCATTAAAAACCAGGTCTACGTCAAGTGTTGAAAACCTTTCTACACATTCGTTTTCTTTGAACGTTGATGGTTCGGCAGATCTAAGGCTTTGCTGCCTTCCTCAGGACTGTGTCTTGGGGACCCTGGGAGGTAACCAGATTTCTGGATTAACCAAGTATTTAAAAGTGGCGTTCTTTAAACATATTTTTTGTTTCGGGGCTAAAAAACCAAATGACTCAGAGATTGTGACTCACACCGTTCTAATGACTATTGTACTGACCTTGCACGGTGCATGCAATTCCCCACGGGCTTCACTTAGCGTCCCCTCTCTGCTTTTATGTTCGTGCTGGATCCCTGGGGGATAACCGTGTTGTTAGTGTAGTTATCCCATTCTTTTATTTTGATGCTGCTCTTTTTCATAGTTAAATGTCTGTAGAATCCCCTTACCCTATTAGAGGGTTTCTTTTGGTTCTTGTTCTGATCTGGATTGCCGATTTAATTATCAGGAACTGTTGTTTCTCACAATCACTCTGTGGTATGGTCTGAGCTCCTAAATATGTCTGCCATTAATCTGTGGAGAATGATATTGATGCTGTGTCCTCTTTGTGGTTAACACGGTTAGATTCTGTATATTTCTAGTGGGTGGGCCCGTGGGCTACATTGTTACCTGTTGGTTGGATGTCAGTAGGCGCCCCTCTTACTGTTGTAGTTTTGTTTTGGATTTTTTTCAATAGAAAATGACATCTCTGGAATGGCGAGACGAAATCGATTTAGAATGCGTTGGAGAGAAACCTAGTCTAAATTGCCTCTGTTTTGTCTGGGTAGCCTCCATGTCTTCGGAGTTGTCCAACGTTCAGAGAAAACTAATGTGTAGAAAGGTTTTCTACACTTGACATAGACCTCGTTTTGAATGAAGTGTGTTTTTTGGTAATTAGTGTGAGTCACTTCACTGCACAGGGTGATTTACTAAAAGTGTGGTTTTGAAAACAGCATGCAAGTTTGTGTTTTGATATAAAAAAAAGCTGTGTGAATTGTGTAGTATTGTTTACAGTTCTGCTAGTGTGAAAATAATGAAAGACAAGTGGTCTGTTACAAATGGACATATCGTTCTAAATAAATGTGAAGGTACATATGAACTTGCTATGAATAAATAATGCAAATATCACAAGGAAGAATGAAAAAAAGCACATCAATAAATGTACTATGCTGGTTTAGTACCAAAATGCGTGATGACATTTTTTGCATGAAGCATTCAATACAGTATGTACAACGAACGTGAAAACATTACATTACCAAAAGTATATGTCGGGTATCATTGTGCAAGTACATTACATTTATAAATAAACTTTGTGGCGGAAGTACATGAGAACATGTTCCTGGCCACAAAGCACTACCCATTAGCAATGGTTATGACTCAGAATGAGCAGGGTGCCAAAGGACACAGCCAGGCCTCTAATTACAACATCAACGCACCGGCGGTCAGCCTGCCTTGCATCTGCAGAGTCTATAATTATATGCATTCATTACCTTGGCAGGTAGAATAAGAAGCGGTGGTTTGCCGGCATATTTGTGCGCGCGCGTTTGTGTTTACTGAAAGCTCTAAATATAGGCTGCTCATTGTCTCACTTTCAGAAGGGCCCATGTTTTGCCATCACATGTGAAGTCATTACTGATCTGCCAAACTAATCCCTGTTGATCCCTGTGCACAGACAGAAGACGGGGGGGGGGGGGCTGTTTCTGTTACCGTGAGCTGTACAAAGTCTCTGGTGACTTTCGCAAAGGCACACCTTGCCTGCTTAATAGATGTTTTTATTAGGCAGCAGCATTTCCAGAATGATAAACCTTAGGCAACGCAATGCAAACAAACACATGAACAATGCAGGAGGTGAAGCAAAAGATAAGGTCGCAGAGATTGAGAGATTAGAGGAAGGGACATTGTATGCTTTCCGCATTTTTGTTGTTATCGCACTCGCAGAGATCAAGAGAGACACACCTTAAAAGATTTGCCTGCGGAAGGATAGACAGACCCACGCTTTAGCTTGGCAGTATTTTACAAATATGTAAGTGTGTAGCAGTTGAGTTTTGGCGCTGTTTGTTGCATCTCCCGCCTATCGCCATGTGTCCATTGTGCAAGTATTAATCTTCCGAAATGTATTCGTGTTTTGTAAAGCGCAGCATGCCCATTGCCATTGCTGTTTGGGTACCTCCTGCACCCCTCTCCCCGCCCTAATGGGGCAGCAAGATTTATGTTGTTACGTCTGGTTATAGAATCCAGGCTGGTGGCGCAATACGCAACTTCTTGGAATTGTCCTATTGTAGAAGCAGCCTTGAGCATGTCACTTCCTGGCAACTTTACAGGGCCGGTTTTTGTGGCGTGGTCACTTATTTGAGGAAAGGTGCTCCCAACAAAGGGTGGTTGGGGGTTAGTCTCCTAGAAAATGTTGGTTAAGTAGCTTTATTGGATGCCGGCTAGTGCTCTTATATCAGAATTCTAGTCATTCAATATTTTAGGGGTTTGTCTACATTTTTCTCATGTTTAAGGTGTGTTGGGAAAATAATTTGACGTTGCTTGGTGGGAGATAGTGGCAGGGGTCAGCTTAGTGGAGTAACTTTGCTGAAAATGTTGGGGGGGACATGACATCTGAAGAAAAGGGGCCCAAGCCAAATGAATGGGAACAAAATGGTGTGCCATGAAAGTTGGGGGGGGCAAACACCCCTGGCCCCCCCTAAAATTACGCCCATGGACCGCTTATACAGGTACCATGAGGTTTTGCACATGAAGCAGAGTATATAAAACAACAGCATCACATCTTTGGACTGTGTTTCCTGAATTGACTTTAAATGAGACTGCTCAGCAAACGCTTACGAGAGGAGACTGCCCTGAAACAGGCGGGCCAACAGCGGACCCGGAGTAAGGAAGCACTGGGGCAGGTAAGTGATTTGCATACATGCCAATATTCTGTGACCACAAATCTGTAGGGATATTAAAGTTTCAAAAATAAGTAATTAGCACAATGATGATTTGCTCCAGCACTTTCAAAGGTTTCTTGTGCTAGATGGAATTACAAATAAAGATCACAGACCAAATAACTGGACAGACTCAAACAATATGGTAAAACACTACTTTATTCAAAGTAGGGACACCTCACAAACATCGGACTGATGCATGTACACTCCCAAAGCAGCTTGATTACGCAGAGGTCTTTATACCCCAATATGGTTAATCTATGATGTCATTCTATGTAGCAAAATACACAACCTATCAAGGGGAAGGGTTGGTTGAGGGATCGTATCTACTTATAGAATATATAAGGTTAAGTGCATCATTGGCTACCCCTTATCGGTAGGGCACGACTTTAACCTCTACATACGTACAGTACTGATTATAATGGACAAACTGTCAGTGGATTGGTCTATGCAACATTGTATGTTAGGTTGCCCCTCAAACCCACTGATTGGTTGGCATACTATCCCAACCTTGGATCTTTGACTCTTTTAGCAGCACGTAAGCGAAATGAAACTTAGGTGTGTGATTCCTGTCAGACTACTCCCCGTTTCCCCAATTAGCCCTTCACCTCTCATCCGCAGACCGTAAGCCAAAGTTTTCCTTTTGTAGTTCACCTTGTTGACTGCTCACTGGCATGGAACATTCAAGGGAGTGTAAGCAAACCACTACCCTTGTCTGAGGCTTAATGAATAGCCGTTGTTCTCTTCTCCAACATCACATGTTAGCAGACCACAAATTTGTTCATTTCTATCTTCTATTTTCTGCTATTTGATTTAATTATGCTGGATGCGCTTGCTCCTCTTGGCCTCCAGAGACTTTCTCACTTCATCTCATATGAACTTTGTACACTTTTAATTGACCAACAGTTAGCTCTTGCAGATGTTTTCTTATTCTTTAATCTATGAGGAGTGTCCCACATTCAGAGCTTCCCTTTGTGCTCTGTGCTAATTCTTTTAAATAGCATCCCTTATTCTGGGTCAACCTTGACTCATCGTCGGTTCTTCACACAGAATTATTCTTCTGCGTCTCCTGATCACACAGCCCTAGTCTGTTTCTGAGGTAGCTTGGGTGTATCAGACATGAATGAGAGTCTATTTTCCTATCATGGCCGTTCTAGCCATGTTATTTGGCAGCAAGCTTCTATATGTTTCCTTTCTACATTGTGTTACTACGTATTTACAGTTATTGATCAATAAGTAACTTAATCTTCTTTGTAGTGATGATTACTTTAGCTTTTAGGTAAATGTCTCACTTTGTGATTCAGTCACATTGTTACTCTTAAGTATTTTCATATTGTTTCAACATAGGTTCATATATCTTCTTTATGACATCACTCTGCACTCCTCCGATTTCACTTACCGCTCCATGATGTCCATAAGTGCATGCTGGCATCCTTCTATGTGCCATTCTTCTACTGGGTCAACGTGAGGGTACATTCTGTATGGTTGTCTGAGTGCATTCCATCTCTCATACACTCGATGCGGTATGGGAACAACACAGGGGGCCTAGTAAGATTGTTGTTTTGGTTCTCCCTTGTTCCTCTCCCTTGCCTCGTTGCGCTCTGAAACACATGTGTATGAGCGCGATACAAATAAAATATCAATATCATTTACTGCTCTCCTCTGATCATTCCAGTATGACAGTGGTGAGGGGGTGGAAACTAGTGAGAAGGTGGCTACCTGCTCCTCTACAATGACATCACAGGAAATGATGTCAAATCAATTTGACCCAATGAAATGACAGAGCATGACATCAAAGGAAACAATATGTGAACTTTGACCTTATGACATCACAGGAAATGACCTCAAGTGACATATGGCCTTGAAGAGATCACAGGAAAGGACTGGTTTGTGTGAGGTATCCCAGATCCTCTTGTGAATTGAGTGCATGGCATTGTAGAGACACAGGTCTGCGTGCCCTCGAGGGTGAATGGACCGTACAGCCTCTCCAAAGAGTATTCAGATTTCTCTGGTCTCATGGTTTTAAAATATGCTGGCTTTACCCCCCAACCTTAGGTATTGTAACATACTCTGTATCACTTTCACTCAGCTCCAGTGCCACTGAAGCTTTCAAATCTAACCAATGGCACACTTGATGTCAAGATATAAACTGTTCTAATTTGAAAAGGATGTATACTTGTACGGAGTTAATACCAGACTATTAACTGGGCAGAATTTCAATTTCTTGCAAATACCAACTGCACAGTCAGCTTTCAGTTTGCCACAGAGACTCACTGCCTTTGCCCAAGCCCGGCTGAAGATGTGTGGGCACCCACGCCAACATAATGGTTGGGTACCCCCCTTAGGTAGAGCGTAAAACAGCCAGAGGCACCTGTGAGGTGCACACTTTACAAAGGAGACAAAGATATTTAGCTGGGAGTTAATAGCCACTAATTATCACGAGATGGCCAGCCAGCAGGGAGCTGAAACACGAAATACCCACTGAAAAGCTATACATCCTTCTATGTCAGCAAGTGCCTGCTGTGGAGGCACTGGTGTGAAAAGGCAACAAGGTTATATACTCCAAGGGAAGTGACGGCCGCAAACAGAAGTTATATAGAGAGAACAATATTGCTGTGTTATAAGACTGCTGACTGGCAACATGGGGCAGTTGCTGTGGGCCTCCCTGAGGCTCATGGCCCCTTTTAACGAAAAAAGATGAAAAGGCCCTGATGTCACCTCTGCTCTTGAGACATCACATATTTTCAAAAGGTACTACTTTACCTGACTCAGAGAATAGACGTTTGCAGCTGTGTGTATACAGCAGAGACACTCGGAAGTTCACTATTCTGCAGTGAGAAAGAGCTCTGGCTCAGAGCTCTGAACAAACACAGTAACCTATCCCACGATGGGCTCCGGCAGGCAGCTCTGATAGGCACGGGATGTGTGTGGTGTCACACTGACACCCTTACACTTGCCTGGACCTCAGAGTGCCCCCGGTACAGAGTGTGCCTGTTTCACTAAGGTCATTTGTGGCCAGTCAGCATCCATGCATCAAATCAATGGGCTATTTAACACGCCCGCCTTCCAATACGCATGAATGCTGGATGCTGCTCTCGTTGCTCATGCTGGGCTGGCTGGGCCTCAGGCAGCCAGGACCGGAGGAGCCATATCTTAGAAGGTTTTGGCAACATAATCTGGAAGACTGCGTAAAAAGCAGTAGCATACTGCCCAAATCGTTAGGGTTGGCAAGTATGGGTTTGTGGGGGCACCATGGAGGGGGGGAAAAGGGCTAACAAAGGGGGGTTTCGGGCAGGGCGGGGTGTGGACGAGGAGACCAGTAGGACATGATGCAGTGGGGCGGGGGCATATGACATGCGGGAAAACAACCGAATTATGGCAAAATCCTATCTGTTGGAGGCAACTAGAGGCAGTCTTGTGTGAGAGCAATCTTCAGCAGCCTGGATAACGATCTTGAACGGACGCAACGGGAGCCAATGGGCCTCCGGTAAAGTCGAGATGATGTGATCTGACTTCCACAGGTTCATGCAGAGGACAGCAGTCACCTGATTCTAAATTCTTATCAGCTCCTAAATGTCCTTCTTCAGGGCCACAATACAAGTTTGCCGTTAGTGGTCAAAACAGGTGGTAATACCACCACCTACTGTTTTACTGGAGTTAATAATGCCAAACACACAGTGAGGCCCTAAATTGCAGGATTCCATTCCAGACAACACCACTTCCATGGTGAGTGATTCCTCCACTCACTGGTTTTGGAGCCAACGGGTTGCACAACCCCTAAGCACATGAAGTTGTAAAACAGGAATAAAAAGGGAAGGGGTAAAAGGAGTGAGGAGGGATTCCTTGTAACAAAATCAGAACAACATGGATACAAACTTTTGAACTTCTGCCAAAACACACAGACCCATATAAAAGACCAAGATGATGAAAATAGGCATTAGAAGGCGACTCTGATGGACAAGTGGGAAACTGTGGTGAAGGTTAAGTATAAGAGCAGGCAGCCAGCCAGGCCCATGCATACTTCAGGGCTGCTTGCTTATATTAATAAGATAATCATATCATAAGGATACCTCTCAGCTATTGTTCAGCCCACAAGCCTGTAAACTGAGTAGCGGGCTAGCTGATATTGCTAGCTTTACCCTATGATGATCACTACTCAAGCACTCTGTGCTAACTAAGGGGTGCCCACTCCATCGTAGAGCTGCCAGGTGCTGCCCTTCACACAGGATATCTACTTAATGATGTATACGAACAGGACTATTATTTTGTTCTATGGTAAAATGCAACCAGGGCCTCAAATTCCTTGAGGGGTGGAGGATTTGTCAGGGCTAGCAGGTAAAACTCCCCTAAACTTCACGGTCATTCGAAGTAGGCCAACAAATACTTCATAATCAGAAAGCTGCTCTGAAATTGAACAAGGCAAGGAATAAAGACTAAATTGATGTCGCTCATAAAGTAGACAGAGGTCAGCCCATTCATTACAACACACATGTTTTTGTGTCACCTGTGTCAGTATGCCCAATGCCCTGGCTGCTGCATAGTAAGTGAGAAGGCGAGAGCTTCTCAGCGATCAAACTTATAAAAGTAAGCAACGTGATTCCCAAGATGTCTCCACAGGCTGGGAAGATGATTGGTTAGCATTGTGGATTCCAGCACCTTTGGGGACAGTAATCTGTTCTGAATAAACTGTGGTTCATCTTTATCCATTGTTCTGTTCAGTATGATACAACAACACTTCTTCCCTCTAGTTTACCGGTCGGAAGCTAGACCCCAGTTTATTTATGCCATTGCTTTGTTGGACCCACTACCCGCTAAATCATCCTTGGGTGTGTGGATGCTAGGAGACTCGCTGAACCTTATCTGAACATATTTCCACATCTGCTACTCTTTCAGGCTAATCCTACTGGTGAAGGATCAGCCCCTGTTGGTACTACCTATACCCAAAGACCACACACTGACCACCTTTATGTGCTGCAGTTATGCCGTCAAGCATGACGCTCCTTATGCGCGGCATAGGATCTACTCATCACTATCCAATGTAATGCCAAGACACCTATGCCAGTTCCCCATGGGTGAGTAATGCCCAAACTGTACTACCAAACGTTTAATTTCTCCTCCTATGTCCCCCAAACTGATGCCATCTGCACAGACAACAAGTTCAGGGGATGGAAGACATATGAGGTGGTAGGACTAGACTTGTCTCCTGTTATAGGAGCACCATCTTTTCTTAGCCCTCCTATGTGACTTTGTTTACGAGACACTTCTGTTTCCGGAGCAGAGTCCTTAGGATAGTGTACCTGAACAACTCATGGCTAAATCGGAGAAAAAGTTGTGAAGTGCAACAGAGAAAAAACTTTCATCAGCACATCTACAGATAAAATGCACACACTATTAGGCCCCGTCCAATTAGTAAGAAAAATAGTCAACTATTTTATAATGACAAAAGAACGCCATTAGCAAGTTTTGGTAAAAAAGATAACAATACAAAACCCACCATTGTCTTACTTTTGAGGCCTTAGGTATCAATGCAAGAAAGAGCACAGCTGATTTCCTGCCATGTTCCTTTCCTGAACTTCTATGTCTCCAAATAAGACAGGCCAGTAAATGCATGCTTGTTTGATGATAAAGATGTGATAAACCAGGATCTTCGCAGGTTTCCACACCCTTCACCACACACACGCAAACATGCTTGTGTAATCTTCACCGTGTACAGAGAGCTGGAGTGTTGGCTGTCGTAGTAATGGCAGTCACCAATGCCCCATTCATTCTTATGGACTGTGCCTGTTTTCTGCAAGAGAAGTAAATCCAGGCCCAATCTGTCAACACTCAGACGGATCCCTGTCACTATGAGGAGTTTCCACACGGGTGTCGAAACACTGTGCTGAAAAAACATGGGCTATGTTCCCATGTCTGATTCTCAGACTGGTGCAGCAATTTTCAAGCCACATCTATTGGTAAAGGCAGATGTAAAACAAATCCGGAGAGGCAGTTTTCAACCATTTTCCCCCCTTTCCCAAATGAGGTTCCATGTGAGTACAAGTTACAACACTTTTTGGTAGGGTTAAAAAATGGTGACCTAATTATGCTGTTAATTACTGTGCCTATTAAAGGGAAGTTTGTTTTAAACTACCTTATCAAAATGTTAACCAAACGAAATCCAGAAAGATATATTTACAGTAATTGTTCATTTAGAAATGTAGTTGCAGAAAAATGTAGATTTACAAGGTTAATGAACATGCCAAATTTACAAGTTTAATGGACATAATCATGCAAATATTTATGGCAATGGGATATCTATGAAAAAACATTGAACTACTAAATGTCCCAACATTTCAATCAGAATGAATGGAGTCCAATGTTAAAATAAGAAAAGTAAATTTCCAGATCAATATTGAAGTCGAACATAGACTGATATGTTGAGGGAAGGCACCAGAATCAGAAAGACATAAGGTGAGGTACTTAGAGTGAGAGCAGTGCTATTCCCAGTCTTCTTAATCTTACAGTGACACTGTAACATTCAAATGCTGGAGCTGATCAAGAATCATGACCAATCTACGAAGGTAGGCTGATGCCATGGAGGGGATAGTCAAAGCTATTAAACAGTGCTTTGTTTTTCCAAACTCTGCTCGAACTTTATCCTTTACTTCCTGATACTGGCTCCTCTGCTTCAAATAGAAACCTAAAGAAACCAAGTTTAAATTCATTATTATAAGCATGGAGGGTCCGGAGAAAGCTTGGAATTTATTGTTTGCGTTTGAAGATCCTCATAATGTAACAGGACCACCAAAAGGTACCTCCTTAAAATCAAGTCATCATTTTGGAATTCCACACTGTGCTTATCAGTTTCTATGTACCAAGAACTGTATATAAACCAAGACACTGTTGGGGGCTGGGAGTTAGATGGAATGGAATGGTGTATCTGAAGCTGTCTCCTCTTTTGTACGGTCTCGTGCCATCTGTTTGCGCTGCATTGCTTTGCTTACTGTTATTACAGATTTACTGAGCCTTCTGCATCTACAATTGGAGGACAAGACTGGAAGAGTTTTCTTCGACATTCTCATTGCAGGCCGTTTTAATACCTAGTACTTGCCAATGATAGGGAGGGTATGTGCAGCCCAAGGCCTGCGGGGGAGAATTAAAGGCAAATGAAGAATACCTGAATTCAAACTAGGAGGTCCTGGAATAGTGCATTCTTCTGCTTCACTTGCCTCGCATTTCTTTCAATACTACAAATCGGGTGCACCTGTGGGATGCAGGTAGTCACCTACTGGGCACATGGTGCGGAATGGGCTATAAACCATCTCATATTGGGCCTTGAGTGCATTTCACCCAAAGACTGAGGGCCTCATTACGAGAGGGGCGGTAAGGGGTTAACGGCGCCGGTAAAGGTGCCGGCGCCGTTAACCCCTTTCCACCCCATTACGAGGTCCCCTCGCGGTACCCGCTCTGGACGTCTGGTTTTACAGACGTCCTTAGCGGGTCCCGTGAGGGGGCCAGCATGCTAAAAAAGGGCCCGTCATTAACGGGCCCGTTGTTAGCATGCTCCCCATTCCGATTGAGCCCTATGGGGGCTCAAATGGGAATGGGGATGGTCTGGGTTCCCTGAATGGGGAAATACCGGGCCCTCCGAGGTCGGAAAGGCCCAGTATTTACCCATTCAGGGAACCCGGACCCGAGTTTGGAGGCAGCCATGCCCTTATTAAGGGCATGGCTGCCTCCAAACTCGTAACGAGGCCCTGAGTTTTTAATAACTTTACAATCACAGAAGGACATGCTGAAAACATCTAATGTAAAAACACGTTCTGTATTCATGGAGAACTGTGCTTGCCACACTGGAACTGTACAACCAAATGTGTAAAACAATAATTCTGCTAACCGAACAGCATTTCATGTGTTACAGAAATCTTCATTTTAAAGTGAAGTTTCCCTGCTGTATCTGAAAAATGAAGCCAAAATGAATCATCACTGTATTTGTTTTCTCTGCTTTAACTATGGGGGGTTATTACAAGGTAGGGGGTAACCATGCCGCTATTGGCGGCATGGCTACCCCCTTACCGGGTACCGGGTCCGGGTTCCTTGAATGAGGAATTACCGGGTCATTCTGACCTTGGAGGGCCCAGTAATTCCTCATTCAAGGAACCCGGGCCCAGTACATCCCCATTCCCATTCGAGCCCCGAAAGTGCCCAATGGGAATGGGGATGATGCTAACAACGGGCCCGTTAATAACGGGCCCGTTGTTAGCATCCTCGTCTGCTAGCGGGACCCGCTAAGGGCAGGATTTTACCAGGCGCCCTTAGCGGTTCCCGTGAGCAGACTCGTAATGTGGCGTTAAGGGGTTGACGGCTCCGGCACCTTTACCGGCGCCGTTAACCCCTTACCGCCAACCTTATAATGACCCCCTATGTATTAATTTCTCCAACCACTGTCCTGTCAGATTATTTTACAAAGTTTATAAAAGATGGTGGATTGCACATAATATCTTATCCTGTAAATTTGTCGAGAAGCAGTGGTTCGGTTGTATTGGTTTGAATAACAATTGTGTTAATTTGTGCCGATATTGTGCTAACTTCAAGTTTACCAAGGATACACCTTAGACCAGCCGCCACCTTTGGGATTATTTATTACAGGAACTCTTAAAAAAATAAGTTAAAATTCTAATAGCCCGAGGTTGCAGTATGGCTGTAGATTAACATCTGGTGCCAGATTACAGAAACTTTGCACAGGTGCAAGTGCAAAGTTTGCACGGTATTAGCACTAGGGCAAAGTTTGCCCTATTTCTTAAAACACTGGGACACCAATAAAAGACCATTGCACCTGGACAAGTGCAATTTGGCATATTAAAAGCACCAGGGAAAACATTTCCCTAGTGCTAGAAATATATATTTTTTGATGTATTAGCGAACATCCACCATACATTGAACAGTGTATGAGAGCTCGAAATAAAATAGTAATTTTGTAGGAATCTAAATTAAATCAGAACATCCCTGCTTATTTAGGTCTCTCTACTTATTAATTGAAAAATAAACATCTCCCCCCACTCAATGGACATGTCAGAACTTCAAACAGTGTTCTAGAAAACTCAATTAATGGACAAGCTACTTGGGCATCATGGGAATCACTCACAAATTAAAAATGTATGCCTGCTGGATTCCCTTCAATGGTACCTCTATTCCATTACCATGTAAAAGTGTACATTTCTGATTTTGAATGGAGAACTTAAAGGTAGGATAATGGGTTGCAGTTAATAACCCTTTGCCTTTTGTCTTGAATGATTCAGCGCAAGTAACACAACTCTGCTTGGTGATGTAACCAGGAAATGACTTCAACTACCTTATATTTATAAGCATGTACACAGTGAGAAATCCTTTTGCTATCAAATCTATAATTTCAGAAGCACATACACTTCTGAAATATGTATTAATATCTTGGATGTATAGACTACCTCACCCCACAGTACTTGCCCTAATAAAAGGGGTTGGGATTTAATATACTCCCCTTTAGAGTATCTCCCCCCCTGAGGATTATTTTCCCTCAATATCATACTTACATAGGAGTGTCGTTTTACTGCTTCGTATACAGGTGGGCACGCTCCTAAGCACTTGTTCAATTCTCACCTCCTCCAGGAGCAGCTGGGCATCAGCCAGCAAGATGGGATCAGCTTCCTTCAGTCTGGTTCCTGTAGTAATCTGCTTTCAGGTTAGGTGGGTGTGTGACATCACCTACTTGGAATGTTTATGTAGAATGTTGGTGTGCAGGGTTCGGTGAGTGACGGTTGGGAGGAGAGTGAAGAGTGAGCTGAGAAGATGGGTGTGGGGGTGAGCCCGGTGTTTTTTCCTTGTCATCTCATGTCCCCTACCATCCCTGTGTCTTGAGGAAGAGTACTGGATATGGACAATAAAGGAACCTGTAACTTACCTGAAGTACTGGAGGTCCACTTTGTTACAGTTCCCTTCTTTCTGTATTGGGCCTGTCCGCTGTCTTTTCCAATGAAGAAGACCCAGGTTTATGACTCCCAGTAGGCATCACTTACAGTGCTCTGTTAATAATCCAAAACGGGTCCAAAGGAAAGCTATCTATCCCATTCTCCTTTCTCTCCTTCTGTCAGTAAGCCAGTCAGTTCAGTGAGCGAGTCTGTCCCCAGAATCTATGGGTTTGAACTTTTATAATTCAGAACCACTCCCTTCAATAATTCAGAACCACTCACTTTAGAGGTGTGTATGATTTCCCTTGCCTAAGTGGTCAGAGAATATGATTGGACAGTGTTCCAAAAGTGACATCACACAAAACCATTGTTAGGGAGAATTTTCATTTCATGGCTAATTTCCCTTACCTAGTGAGTCCCTCAGCAGCTTTGCTGGATCTCTGTAGTTGTTTCTTTTCCACTTGGTAAGAGTGTGAGCTTTTCACCACTATTACTTGTATTTTGCTATGTGTTTTTACCTGTTTTTGGGATTGTGGGCTCTGGAGTACACCACTTCAGTAGCCCCCTTCTTTGTGTGTGTCACACAGCACCTTCAGTGCTGTGGCACAGGATTGTATTTGAGACTTCCCCCGACTCCATTTCTGAGGCTGACTACAGTCCCCCAGAAAAGGGTAAAGTTGCCATTAACTTTACTTAGTCAATCTACCACAGATCCAGTACACCCCATCATACATGGAGTACTGGAAGGGTTAACTCTTAACTCTTTTAATCTGTACCTCTTAGAGCGTTGTTTTGCTCTTTTGACATTTAGACTTGGCTGGTGGCAGTGGCATCTACCCTAACTTTTCTACCACGATTATATTAGATAAACGTGGTATTGTTCTTGGCTAGTATATTAGCCTCGAACATAAAACCCGCTTGACCAAATCGTCTTGCTTTGGGTTTATTCACCATTTCTTTTTGTTAAAGTCCTTCTTGTGTTTTACTTTGCGTGGCAAACTAGGTTCGCCTTCTTTGTTCACCGTCTTTTGGCAGGCTTCTGCTCAGAAGTCCTCCTCAAGGCACCTGGGTATCTAGGTGGGCGGAATGTGAGGGAGGGGTGTAGTCACCCCCTGCAGAGGGTATCCTAGGAAACCCAAGTCGCACTTTGTCATGATTGGCCAGGGTAGTTGTCCGGGCTGGACAACCCCCCTGCCAGGCTGTGTGAATGGGGGTTTTTCGCATAAAAGGCAGGTCTCTTGGGCTAGAAGTCAGAGAGTCGCCACTGGAACTACAAGGAACCGAACAGAAGCGGAGAGAACGACGGCTGCTGCAACTACCCTGTCCCGGTGAAGCCCTGCTGCAGTCCTGAGCTATCTGCCCTTCAACGACTAAGAGGAGATCCAGTCCGGAGTCTTCTTCCCTTGAGCCTGGTGGGGATAACTAGCTCGTCTTCCACAGCCAGAGGATCCTCTTCCTTGGTCGAAATTGCTGCACACAGCTGTAGTGGTCCGGATAGCCATTTGAAGAGCCTCTCCTGTGTTTTTAAGGAGCGCACCTTTTATTCATTGTCGCTGCAGCCGGCTTCATCCCTGTGTGGTGCAGACCCCCTCAGACGTCCTCCTTCACAACGAAGCTCCAGGAATCGTGGGTCTGCGGGAAACCAACAGGAACAACTGCCACGGCACCAGCTGCACCATTGGAATAAGGTACTGTGTTCTGCTTGAGGAAACTGGGTGAACCCCTTTTCTTCATTTCCAAGGCTTGCCCTTGTCTTCCCTCCTTCTTATAACTTTTGCTTCCGAACATTGACAATATCGAAGTACTCTTGGCTACGTTGAATCGTGAACTATCTGACTGTGTGATCTTCGGCAACAGGCCCCGGTGTCACTTGACCCTGGCTCCGGCCCTTTGACTTTTGAACTCTTGTCTATTAGTGTTTCTCGATTCTGTCTGCCTAACCAAAATATTGCCTGTGATTTTTGCCTTCAACTCCCTCTGAGTATCTCAGGTGCTAAGTGTGTTTTTGCCCCAGTAGCATTTCATGTCACGGATACGTGTTTAGTTAGTAGACCGAACTGTCAAAAAGTGATCGCAATAGTATTCGCGGTAACGTGTTTTGTGCATAACACCGGTTCATTTAAATACAGCGTACTTACCTTGAGACATACTGTACAAAGTGAATTGGTTAGTTTTAGTATATTTAACGTGTGGTTTTTGTTTAAGTTTAATAGAAGTGTTGTGTTTATAACGAATGGTTTAAAAATAAATGTACTTATATTTTTCTACCCGAAACCTTGAGTCAGTGTTTGCTTGAGTCACAGTAATTGTGGTCTCTTTGTGTAATCTCTGCTACTGCTCATATACTCTTGAGATAAGCCTGGCTGCTCCGCCACTGCTACCACTCTGACATAGTAGTACAGGCTTGTACCAAAGGTAAAACTTGTATTGCCACCTGTAGTCCTAATTGTGTGTTGTGGTCCCTAAGGGCACTGCACAGGATTCTGCCTAACAACCACCCACTCTGTACTCATTGGGCAAATTAATGAAGAGGTTGGTCTAATAAGAGTGACTTCTAAACCCAGTTGCCCTCCCATTTGATGTGATGTCATCTTGGAGACTACTACATTAAACAGTTGTAACTTTCTAAAACCTCATATTTCTCACATGTGATCATGTTACTAATCAGTTCATCAGATTGCTCTCACTTGGGTGAGTCAAGTGTTGTAATTCTCATCTCGGCACATCATTTGATGGATGTGTTACAAAAAGTGTCTTTTTACACACTGATACTTTTACAAAAACAAAACATTTCCAGCTCAGAATAACTGTCTCTCTGACATGGATGCTAGGATATATGAATCACTAGTGCGTGCCGTTTCTGTAAAAAAAATATCCACATTCACCTAATTTACAGAATTAATCTAATGTCAATAAAGTATTGTTTTACATTCAGCTGATAGAGCTTCTCCCCGTCCCTCCTGAACAATGGTTTTTAAAATAATAAGTCTCTAGGACATTTCCTTCAAAATTTACAAGCAATAATATGATTTAAAATGTAAAATTCACATAGGTAATTTGTTTGTTATTTACAAAATGTTAAATGGATTCTCCAGTTCCTCTGCATGGTAACAGAACATATGATATAATGTTAGTTCCTTTGCATCTGAAAACTGGGCCATTTATGACTCCTGAGAATTCTGTTTGTCACGGTGCAGGTTTTTTTAAGGTAGCCTGCTGGCAGGGCCATTTATGACTCAGTCCAGCTCCCTTGAGTGATTCTGCCACTTTCTACCACTTCAGTCAGACTCCCAGTCTCCAAATGTGTGAATTACCTTCTCCTGAAAGGACCTGGCTGATTAAACAACTGGATTACATGAGATAAGGACCACTGCAGCATGCCTATTTATTGTATATTTAGAAATGTTTGGCCTAAATTCAGAGACAGATGGAAGTTTTAAATTGGGAGCATTTGTTTTTATTGCCCAGGCCTGCTTCTGAGTACAAGGCAACAATCAACCTCATAAAATATATGGTTGAGCTTCAAAGCCAGTGTTCACACTTTTCTCATGGGAAAGCAAGACATGCCCCTTCTATTGCTGTGTTGCTGTGGCTGGGGGGATAGAATGCCATTTGGCTGTCCAGGCCATGTTGCTGGCTTTATTCACAAATGCAACCTTGAAAGTCACTTTATTTCCCCCATATTTGTTTTACATTTCCACAAAACAGGGCAACATTATAACATTTTTGCAATCAAACTAGTATCGACATCAATATCTTTAATATCTCGGAATGCTTCTTTATATAACGCTGAATCTCAGTCATGTAAAGCAAGACAGACACAATGCAGGACCCAATTCGGTTTTTCATTTTCCTAAAATGGTTGTGCTTTTCATCCCAGATTGGGGTGTTTTTCCATTTAACAAAAGACTTCTGGATTCTTTCACGTAACTGAATGATTTTTTGTGTGCCTGTTTTTTACTTTGTACATACTGTGAGAAACCAGAGGTTGTCTCACCCGCTAGTCCGCGGGGATCTCTCCTTCAGGTGGCCAGGGCACGGCCATCGCCCTTGGATCCAGACACTGGGTGGACAAGTGTAGGAGGATCACCTGGGTGAGGGGTCTTCGGGTAGTGGGGGTGAGATAGTCAATGGCAAGATGCCATTCACCCTTATTTTATTTATCGAACCCCTCCTATGTTTTGAGATGCTCTGAGATCCCAACCCCCCTTTTTACAAAAACACTAGGTCGAGGAAGAGGATGACTGAGAATAATAACACTGACTTGCATACATCGTAATGGCCATGTCCCGCTAATCAGGTCAGGCAAAGTCAGGCACCTAATCCTAAATGCATACACTTGATACCAATTAGCGCCCCTCACACGAATAAAAGGCAGAAACCAAAGACACACTCTGAGCAAGGCGGAACACGAGAACGAGCAGAACTTTCGGGACGAATGTACACCTACTGGAGCAGAGCAACAGACCAAGGGACGAGAGCAGCTGGCCGGAAAAAATCCCAAGGCTTCCCTATTGGAGGTCATTGTCTCCGACAGGCCACAAAGGACGCGTGGAGGCCAGATCCCACAAGTGCAGATTGCATTGTGTTCCAAGAATGTCAGCAACCCTCCTGGGTGAATGGCAGAGTTGGGGAGGTGACGCCAAACCTGTGGTACTAACCTTGACTCGAAAACCGGAAAACGCCAAACAAGAAAGAGGCGCACACAGCCGGTGAGTTGGCAATTGACCTGAGAGACTGGTGCGTGTTAAAGTGAATGAAGTAGCAACATCATATCACAAGTGAAGGCTGCACACATGTGGATGAGATGCGAAGGAAGGCAGACCTGTGAATGAACTTTGATGTAAAGAACAGGTGGAAAATCAGTGATACTGAGGAACGGAGTGGTCCGGTGAAAGGATGTAACGCACTGGAAAGTCTCTGTGAAAGGTACTTTGTTTAAAGCGAGAAAGCAAATGGACAGTGAATGTAAAAGGAAGACGATTAATTCCTAGAGAAGGGAAGAGTGAAAGTAACATAGTGAACTTTGAATCAAAGTGGTCCTGCAGTGGTCTGACAAATAAGCCACACACATTTGAAAGTCTTTGACATCCGAAAGTGGTCCGAGCCCGGCAGAGGGAGACCCGTTAGTTAGTGTACAAAGTTATTGTGAATGGTCCGAGCCCGACAGAGGGAGACCAAAGTGAAATAAGCTTGGGGAAGGGAGCCCCCGCTTGCAACTTGTGTTGAACTTTATTGTAGGATATCTGAGCCCAATAGAGGGTGATCTAAAAGAACTGTGTGGTGAAAGGTCTGAGCCTGGCAGATGGGGATCATTTGGGAACGTTTCGGATAAGACATTATTTTGGAAGAAAAGGAGTGTCTCGAGCGTGGAAGGCCATGGCTTTTTGAACTGTGTAAATTGTATGGAAAGCTGAGCCATAGTGTATCATGCTGCCTACAAGGATAGCCTTACTCCGGGAGACCTAACGTGAGGAGGAAAGCTGGTGCAACCACATTATCATTTGAACACTGACTTTTCTTTTTGTAGACATTTTTCCTTGTCACGCTTTTTCTGCAAGAGATAGGGCAGGCATTAGGTTTTTTATCATAGGCCATTTTGATTTGACAGACTCCACTAGGACAGCGTGATGATTAGAATAGGAGTTAGAATAGGAGTTTTTCCAATCCCAACCATTTAAATCAAGGTTTTACAAATTGCACCCATTGTGTCAGTCTCTGCTTGTGATACCATGCCTCCCTTACATATGGTGTCAGGGTGGGATATGACTCAAATGAGACAAATTGGGGGACACTAAAATTCCAGAAACCTATTCACCGAGCCACAAAACCCCCTACCGCCACAAACTAATCCACATGCTTTGACATTTGTAGCAGCAGAGAAGCCACTATCCCTCCATGGAAAAGAGAGATGATTCCCATGGCCTTAGGCTGATACCCCCTCCGGGTTGTCATATAAAATTGGCTCCAAAATCTGGCCTAGCCTGGAAGTTTGGTCTAGAGGTTTTGGTGGGTGTCATAGTCCCAGACTTTCGGGGAGACATAAAGGTTCTCCTACAGAACCATGGCAAAACTCCATTTGAAATACACTGTGGGGACAGAATTGCACAAGGAATTTTGGGGAAGGCTCTATTTCCCTGTTTTAAGGAAGAAAGTGAACCAAAGGAAACTGAGAGAGGTAGCTTAGTCTTTGGAGAGGGCGAAGAAACACCTATTACTGAGGGAAAGAGGGAAGAAGAACCTACCATCCTTCCCGAATAAGCCTTCGCTCAGATAAATGATCCAGCACTTGCAGAAGCCTTCTTACAAGTGATTCCTGAGGAAGAAGGACTTGAAAATGGGGGCCCTTTTTTCTTCTTGAAACAGGGATTATTATATAGAAAGGAAACCTCCAGAGAAGGCCTAAGTAAAACTCAGTAATATCCAAAACCCATCGCAAGATAGTGTTAGAGATTGCACACTCTCATTTGATAGGGGGACATTTAGGACAATCTAAAACCCAAGCTCAAATTAGTGGGAAATTCTACTGGCCATGTATCCATGCTGATATAAAGAACTTCATTCAGACATGTGAGATATGCCACAAAACCGGCGCTCATATTCCTTTACCTGCTCCTCTAAACCCCTTGCCAATAATAGAAGTCCCTTTCTCCTGAATTGGAATGGATATCATTGGACCGTTGGAAATCTCTAGACTAGGTAATACATTAATTCTACTAATCGTTGATTATGCTACCCGGTACCCAGAGGCTGTCCCCATGTGAAACAGCACAACCCAGCTAATTCTAAAACACCTATTACCATCCTTTTCTGGGGTTGGTTTTCCCAAGGAAATTCTAATGGATCAGGGATCCAACTTTATGAGCAAACTTATGAGTGAAGTCAAGAAATTACTACACAATACCACCTTAAGAACCTCAGTTTACCACCCCAAATGGACGGATTGGTAGAGAGATTTAACAAGACCCTTAAAATGATTTTGAGAAAATTGGTAAATAAGGATGGGAAGGACTGGGATCGCATGATCCCATGGCCTCTATTTGCAGTGAGAAAGACCTGTCAGGCATCGACTGGATTCTCTCCTTTTGAACTACATTATGGTAGAGTACCAAGACATGTTTTAGACATGCACTGGGAGACCTGGGAAGAAAGAGAAGAGGCACCTATTCCCCTATCAAAAACAGCACCCGATTGCGAGAGCACATGAAACTCGTCCGGAGTCTAGTCCATACTCATATGGAGAAAGCACAAGCCCAACAGAAGTCCACCTATGACAAAAAGGTGAACTTAAGATCTTTTTCAGTATGACAGAAGGTATTAGTCGTCTTACCTACCTCTGAAAATAAACTTGTCTCAAAGAGGCATGGGCCATATGAGGTGCTAGATCAAACAGGAACCTGTAACTATAAAATAGCCCAACCAGATAGAAAACAAAAGACTCACCTTTACCACGTAAGTCTCCTAAAGGAGTGGAAAGAAAATCCTTCCGCTGCCTCTTCTCCGATATTGTCTTGTATGGTACCAGAGGAGATAGATAGCTTTGAACGTATTCCCCAAGAACTATCTAAACAAAAGCAAGAACATTTGAATGACCCTATTACGGCACTCCCCAATGTATTCTGCGAGAAACCAGGGAGAGTACATGGTACTTATCATTATATCAGAACTCCAACGGGAAAAGTGGTCCATTTGAAACCATATAGACTCCCAGAAGCACGAAAACAAATAGTGGTTGAGGAAGTGAAAAAAAATGATAAAAGCAAACATTATCGAGCCCTCCTCAAGTCCCTGGTCCTCCCCCTCTGAGCGTATGGCCTTTAAATAGGTAGCATTTCGTGCAGTAGGTGGAATGCAGAGTAACTCTTACACCAGATAAAACAACTCAGGAAGAAGGCAAAGTCTTTTAACTGTTTTATTATCAATTGTCTAAAACAGGGAGTTACAATGGAGATCAACGGATGTCATACAGCATAATCGTTTTCAAAGCATTTCATAAATACATTTATATAGTAAACATTCATCATACGTGATGTCATACTATGTGGCAAACTGTAAAACCTACGGGGAGTTGTGGTTGGCTCAAGGGGAACATCTATAAGGGATAGGGATGTGATGTGGTAACTACAGTCAGGTGGACAATTTATGCCCACCCCTAGTGCAAGTCAACTTCAACAGTTATTGGCTCTTCATTATATGCCTCCTATAATTGGTTGGCACGATTCCGCCCTTCCAGAACATTCGGCTCACTAGCAGAACGTAAACTGGTAGACAAGGTGCCAGTGGGTGGACTTTGACTGTGTCTCACCACCTAATTAGACCGACATCTCTTATCCTTATCGTCCATGCCTTCTGCCATGGAGATTGCCTTTGAACTTAGCTTTGCAAAGTATCCTCGCTCCTGGGAACATATGGGAGTGTGAGCATACGCTATCTTAAGTCTAGAGCTGCATGCCCCACTTCTATTTTATCCATAGCCCACGTGACAGGAGACCGCAATTCGGCTCCTTTTCTAACATTTCATTGTATTAAATGAATAAAACTTGGCATTACTCATAATGTCTTTCTTTGCACCTTAACACGGGATGGCTCAGCCTTTCACGTTCACTGTTCTTCATGGATAAATAACCAGTTCTTGGCTGCTCCAGCCTTTGACATCATGCCAGACAGGTCTTTCCTTTATTCCAGCTGCTTACTTGCTGCGACATAGCTTTGGATCCTTCTTTCTCCGTGGGTTTGAGCTTACTAAAATTGTGACACCGAAGTCCAGATTCTATGTAATGGCAGCACCGCCTACAGTCTATTCACTACCTATAGCAAGCTTCTATGATCACTTAGTCTACATGCGTTGCTGCCGCTGTACAGTTATCATCGGCTTGCATTTTCTGCAGTGCTTCTTCACACGTGCAATCTTCAATTCGCATATGAAAGTTTACTCGATTCTTTACTTTGGCATCAGATTCCATTAGGTCTATAAACTTCTTCTTCAGCCACTCTTCTCAGTGCATCATGCTCATCTTTTGTGACGTCACCTACTTCTCTTTCTTTCGTCTTCATATTCCTTTGGGGGTCTCTTCCAAGAGATTGTCATCTCTAGGGTGATACATCAGATAGGGTTTTCTTAGTGGATACCTTTTCTGAAAGACTCTCCGTGGAATAGGCACAACCAGTGGTGTTGTGCATGGCGCGACTTCTGGTTTCCAGCATATAGGCGGGACTTCCTGCAGAGGCATTCAGCTACTCCTCTACAGTCCCCCCTCTGGTTGATCCATCGAGCCCACCTTCATTAACCTCTAAATTTTGGTTTCTTCTCTTGAAGAAGTGCTTCTTCGGGGTCCAAATCTTCACTACTCCTTTTAGGGATCCTGCTGATTTGACATGGTCATCTACGCTCCAGGTCATGTATCTGCACTGTCCATTCGGATTACAATAGACCAATAGTATGTAGGTACATTTGGGGTTTGGCTCCCCATATGTACCTACCTGATTGACCTTTGCATCCTGGTTCTGCAGCCGCCCTGAAACATGGGGTTTGGCTCCCCAAATGTACTTACCTGATTGACTTTTGTATCCTGGTGTTGTAGCCACCCTGCAATATGGGGTAGGGCTCCCCAAATGTAGTTACCTGATTGACTTTTGTATCCTGGTGTTGTAGCCACCCTGATACATGGGGTAAGGTTCTCCAAATGTACTTACTTGATTGACTTATGTAGCCTGGTTTTGTAGCCTCCCTGCAACATGGGGTTTGGCTCCCCAAATGTACTTACCTGATTGACTTTTGTATCTCGGTGTTGTAGCCGCCCTGCAACATGGGGTAGAGCTCCCCAAATGTACTTACCTCAGTGAACTGATGTAACCCTACTATGTTGCACTTACATTGTAACTAATACCTGTAACTACTGTCACCATGTAACATAAGCACTGTAACCAATGCCTTAAGCTTAAGCATCTAGATACCTCCAGGTTTGGTGCACTATATAAATAAATAAATAATAAATAATAATCATCCCACATACTTCTTGTGATTCCTTGGACACAGGAACCTTGTTGCCTCAGGTGCTAAGATGCTGGCCTCTATGTATTTTCTGATATCTTCATCTGTCAACTCCTTGGGTCCAAACCCTGATTCGACATCGATCATGATCTTCATTCCTACTGCCGTGTTTGCTGCCTTCTTGCACTGTGTAATTATTATCTTGATCACACAGAATCCAAACATCACCATCACCAAGATGGCTCCAAGAAACTTGCAGATATTAGCCATCCATTGTGGAACCCATGAAAAGATAGACGCAAACCAACCGTCATCTGCAATGGCCTCTGTCTTATCTTCCATCTGATTGTGCAGTTTGGTCAGCAACATTATGGCCTTTATCAAGGTCCCATTCTTGCCCTCGTGCAAAGGTATGAACGTGCAACATGATGGCCCGATTTTGGCACAAACCTATCCATCCATCGCCGTGATCATGTCAAGAACATACCTATTCTGAAGGGTCATCAGTCGTATGGCCCTCAATTCTACTTTGATAGCATAGAATCCCTTTATCGTAGTGTTGATCATCTGCAGGAGCTCCCAGTAAGTGTTTTGCAACCACTTCTCATTGGCCATCATCTGGTTTCCTGGCATAAAGATAGTCATGAATACTGCAGCAGTCTGGCTAAACAACCTGTGCTCATATGGAATAGCATCAAAAGCTTCTATCGATTTCCCTGAGAAATAGTTCTCCGTCTTTGTTAGGCTGAGAAATTCGAGTGCTTTTCTTTTTCTTAAATGGGCATCCGCCTTTGGAAATTCACCAATGTTCAGGTCACTCAGTTCATGGTAACACTAGAACTAAAACAATGTGTATAATTAGCGTATTAATTTGATTTAGAACCTTTTTTCTTTAAGGATCCACAAAAGAGCTGATATATATGCAACACTAGATTAGCCATTAAGGTACTTGGCCTTCTAGTAGCTGTCCAGCGCAGTTTATACAAAAAAGTATATTCCAAACTGGTTAGAATGTACCAAGTTTTGGAAATGTATGAATATTTGCACTTTATGAATTTAATTATATATGGCACGTCCAAAGTCGGTAAAGACAACGGTAGGCAGTGGGGTTCTTTAGTCATAGATTGGTTAAGGTGCTTTTGGGGAATGGACCCCACAGCCGGTTAAAATATCCCCTTGTCTCAAATTTGTTTGTCAGGTCACTCTGTGGAATCACAAATGCTGGAACATGGATCAGCACTAAGGAACATGTCCCTTCCCAGCCCTTGGGCAGCTTCATGTAGGCTCTGGACCCACAAGCCCAATAATGGTCCATCAGGGCGGCTGTCCCTGCACCCATTCTAGTAATGTCAACTATAGTCTTACAGCCTCTGTTACTTCCTACATAATTCTTTCCTTTTCTTTGGCAAATGCAACGTTGTGCTTTCAATGGGATCACAACTATTGGGCATGATTCATCTTCGACCCACATTAGCAGTTTGGCATACTTGATCATGACTTTAAACATTCATTGTTCACTTTCTGTACTTCCCGTATATATTCATTCTTGAGTAAGTGGACTGTACAGACCATCAGTCCTTCTTCCAATCCTTTCTTGTATTTCACTTGTCTGTAGATAAGCAGCTGAGATTGTTCCCAACACCCAGGCATCCAATGTATTTCTGTTTTATCAGGACAGTCCAGTCTCTCCATTTCTTTAATGGCTACATCTTTTTGTCCTGTCGCCAAATACGTAAGCATCTTGCTCTTCCATGCAGGTTCCTTTTCCATCTGTGTAGTGTTTATATAGTCATCCTGCTATGGAAACAGCCATTTAGCTCCCCATCTAAGAGCAGCCCAACTTCCTTGAAACTGTCCTCTGGTCATACATGCTGCAAGATGAACAAGACATCTGGCATCTTGCTCTGGAATTTCTCTAGAGATGAAAGTTTGTGTGATATTCATGGCATAAGGCATGAGAGCGCAGATGAAGCAACTCTCCTTAGATGTTCTCTCTCCCACCTTTTTCATGTGCTGGTACCACATGTTATCACCCAGGTGTGCTGCACTATCTAGATGAGTGTTTATTCCATCATTGTCTTCTTTGATACTCGTCCTTTGTCTCCTTAACAGAAAGGTTGCAGCCCATGGAAACAGCTCTAAAGCAGCTTTACTACGGGAAGACAACACAAGGGGTTTCGGCTCATCCTTAATGGGCAAATCTACAATAGTTCCTGGAGTGGGGAGAATTAAAGGGACATCTGTTGTCAATAACGCATACAATAATGGAGGAGAGTTATCAACACTCTCCCCTGAACCACAGAAGCCGAAGGAATTTGACCCTCCCACCGTGGTTGGCACAGGTGCCTGATATAAACACGCAGGACACCACGTGGCAGCCAATGGGGGGAAGAGGAGTTAGGGAGAAGTTGTGGATGGGGTGGGGGAAGTTAGGAACACCGGATAGAGGGTTAGGAACTCCTAAATTGGATAGGAACTGGGGAAGAACAGGGAAAAGCGCTCCCTATCTACCACCTGGCTAATGATTCATATGTGGTGCACCTACCCTGTTCTAGATTTCAGACAAGATTCACGAAACACACACCTTAGTATGTGTGAACATGCAGCATGGACCAATACATGAAGCAAGCAGTATGAACACAGAAAACAATGGAATTATATTCCATCTATGAAGGACAAGACACATGGCCCGATGGGCAAGCGAAAGCAACACTTAACATACATGGTTATAGTACACCAGCCCCGGACAGGGGAACAATGATAGCGTTTTGCACCAACAGTTCAAACACTCCTACAGCATGTCCTGTAACATATTTGTCCCCCCTAGTCCTGCTGAGTTAACTGCACTCAACAGATTTGTCATGGACCCGGTGTTAGCACAAGTGTAGGGAAATAGGAACACTCTGTGCTTTTCTTTGAGAGCATAAGCGGTTTCCGTAAGCACAGTCTTTCCCAGTAACCACCTTAAACACACTCTGCGTGCACCCCCGCAATGTGCCTGGTACTTATCTTAGCTCCAAGTGGCCCTGTGGGACCACTCGGAGTATGAAGAGAATGAGGTGAACAAACAGCCAGTCTGCCCGTCCGTTCTGTCCTCGCATGCAGCGATCTGGCGTAGAACCTCCATTCTTCAGTGCGATTCGTACGGCGTCCAGCTCCTGCCGCACCCAAGGGGAAAATAAGCGACACCTGCATGCGCGCGCGTTGCTGCCTTATGCTACCCTTAATCAATTGCAGCTGGCAACGCGCGTGTGTAGGACTGCAGTTCTTCCCACGGCATGCTGGGAAGTATAGTCTTTTCTTCTGTTGTAACCCTCACCTGGTATCCACGGGGACGTCACTCAGCCTGTTCTGACCTCTTACAACCTCGAACCCTTCCCTGGAGTCTACTCGACTGGAGACTGGGCCTGAAACACAGGATTGGTAGAGTTTAACTCCCTATTGTCTCTGTGTGCTTGAACCCCTTCTTCCCCGGGGTCCAACCCTTCCCTTTGATCCACAGCTCACCTTGTTTTCTTGGAAAGTGTGCTCTCCGTCCTGCTTTCAGCACAGGGGCACGTTGATTGATGCAGGCTCGTTGCTGCCTAGTTACTTCACTGGCAAGTGTCCGACAGGTAAGTATAATGAGTCTTTTGAACAGTTCTCTAACTTCGTTCCTTTCCTTCCTTAGATGATGGCCGGCGTCCGGGGATGGCGACGTGCTGGTGAGAAGAGTAGCGCTGAAGGTGAGTGAGAGAGCGATGCGCAATGCAACCCTTTCATATTTGTATTGCACTGAGTTCTTTTTCTATGGCTTTTAGGTGCCGCAACGTTTTCAGCGTGGATGCCGGTTATGAAGAAGAAATGCGGTGAGTAAGCACGGTATGCTGCGCCTCTAGATGTTTCCATGCTAACCTGTAGTGTCTTTTCCCTCTTGCAGATGGATGAGAAGTTCCAGAGACAGTGTTCCCCCAGAGCGGCTGGGATTCAGGTAAGCGTTTGAAGCTCGAACAGTCTTTAAAAATAAGCGAAGATTTGCTGAATGCTTACTAATGCCTTTTTTCTGTTCTTTTCCCTTTTCCTTAGGAAGCAGCATGCCGGGATGGGAATGACACGCCGAATATGCCTGCAGAACAGAAGAAGCGATGAATGATGGGCGGAAGCGCCGCAAGGTAAGGCTGTTCCTAACGGTGTTCTTGTTCTTGCAGGAGCTGAGCCCAGATGAAAGATGCAGGCCTACTGGAGACCGATCCGAACACGGTGAGTGTCACGCTGCAGGTGCAGAAAACACAAATCATGTTTCTCAGCCTGGGCGTGGCTTAAATAGTCTCTGAGTAGCCCAGGTGTCTCTGGGCTGAACCACACCCAAAAGACTAGACTACACATGCAGTTCTGGGAACCGAAATATGTGGGGGCATCCATCTTGTCTCCATCAATGCACTACAAGTCCAATCCCCAATGTTATCCTATGGGAGTGAGTGACTCTGGTGCCACAAGCGCCAAGTCTGACTCCAAGTGGGTCTTTGTAGGGATGGAGAGGGCCTTGAGGGCCATGTAGGTGATCGTGGCCTGGCTCCAGCCTGACATCTTGGAGGGCTGGGGACATGAGGGGCAGGAATCATGACATCTGTTTGTGCAACTCCACCCTAATAAGCAAACCTTGTCACTCCTCTGCGGGTCCAGCCCTTATTCCTGACATCTGTCTTATTTGGACCAATGAAATAGAAAGTATGAACCAAGAGAAACAGGAAGACAAAGATAGAAACTGAACATGCATATATTATACACCAGAATATTAACCCACACCATTAATGGCATTCTGGAATTGGTTGGGCTTGCTTATTCCCCAAAATAGTACCAGCTTCATTTTTACTTCAAGGAAAGAAAACCTTTAACTCCGGCAGCTGCAATAAATCTGGTAGCTGCAATATTTCTTCTACTATTGCCACAAGCAACCTTCCGATTACAGGGCCATTCTTAGGATCCTGTAAAAAATTGTGAATATCAATATCTCTTCTGACAAGAACAGGATAAGCTTGAAGGGTAAATAAAAAACAGCAACTAGAAGTCTATGAGCATCTCCGTTTGTCAGGACCATAGATTGAACCAAATAGAAACTCAGTCAGAAACGAGTCTGGAAATTGTTCACGTTTCCAGTTGTCAAATTCAAATTCGAGATCAGGCATATCTGTGACACATCAATAACTTTCTAAAGTCCAATTTTCAAAAGAATTCCTGTGACTCTCGGCACGGATGCACACCTGCTATAATATCTATAAGGAGTGTTCAAGGCGAGTCACAGTCCAAATGCATATCTGCATGTATTTAGCTGGTCACTTTATCGTCCCTCTTTTTCGTCATCGATTGAGTCTGCACACGCTGATCTGGATCGATAACTGAGGGCGGTGTGGTCTCTCGCTATATAGCTTCGCATCATTTAAATGAAGCTACGCTCATCTGCCTTGGACTTTTACTGCTGAGGGAGTGACATTTTAAACGCAAAAGGGGCCATTAAATCTCACCTCATGCCACTTCCTAGTGAAGTTTCTGATTGGCACAGTATCACCAACAAATAGTCTTAGTGCTGGTAGTAGTTCAAGAGATCCGGTTGCTGAATGGTTTTCATCTGTGTTCTCAGACCGACCCCCCTAACACTTGAGTTGATCTGAAATGAGAGAGATGCTAGAGGTCATACATGTCAAATATTTATGCAGATCATCACCTAGCAATTTCGCAGGACTCTTGGCATCACTTCTACTCCTCGATGGAGGTGTAAGAGGCATTCTCATTCGTCTCCATGTTACTAGCTCGTGGGGTGTGAGGTGGTGGTCCGACCCAGGCTGATTCCTTAGGGGATATAAAGCTAAGGGCAAGCACTATAGCTATCCCTTCTTCAATGTTAGCTTGAGTTTGGCAATACTTTCTTTAAGGAGGCCATTGAGTCTCTCACATATTCCGGTCGCTTGCGGGTGATAAGCAGAAGAAAACATATGCATAATTGTCATACCTCAAGGAACCTGGCGGCTGTGGACTAAATGGAAGCTGCGTCCTCCATTACTGGTTCCTTCACGTACAACGAAGCGCAGAGTACGAGTCTAGTCTTTTTAACGCATTCCGACGCCCGTTTATAAGCCGCTCACTTCCGGGGTCGGATGCGTTGCAACGAACAGTTTTCCTGATCGCCTGCGCTTCGTACTCCTTGTACTCGCTCTTCAAAGTTTTGCCCTCTCTTTCTCGCCTCGCTTTCCTCCCGTCCTTGCTCTTTGTATTTCCACCATCTCTTCGCCTCCGTTCCTTTTACACTTCTCCTTCTACCTTCCGCTCCCTTCTTCCTCCTGTCCCGTCCTCCCGTCTGGTGTTCCTTTACTTCAGCCTTACCTTCTTTCATTTCCTCCTTCCAGTCTTACCTACGAGTTTACTTCCCGTGTATCGACCACTTTCTGTGTAACGGACTGCCTTGCCTTATCCCAGTGACTTTGTTGTTCTTCCTGTGCACCGACTCCTGCTTGCCTACGGACTGCCTGCCGTTTCCTGTACATTGTTGTGGCGATTCCAAACTTACTACTACTGGACCTACTCAGGTTAATCCGGATATTCCGAGTTCACTCATCTCTTCAGTTGAAGCATTCCTTTCTGGGGTTTTTTATGCCGCCGGCTTTTTCCCCACAGTATTACGGCTGAGGAGGGTAGCCACAGTTCACCCATTGGGTGTCACTGTGGCGTCCTTTCACGGTCGTCCTTCCCTGCAAAAAAAAAAAGGGAAAGAATCGAACACAAGACAATCCGAAGCTTGCTTCACATCGAAAGATCAGAGGTGAGGAGGAAGGGGAGGACAGGGGATCAGACTCTTCACAAGCAGAGGAAGAAATCTCTGACAGATTGCAACGCCCGCAAATCCCTATGGCTACTCCACAACAGGTGCAGGAGTTAGTGGCAGCTGTCCAGAACCTGAACTTAGAAGTTCAAAATCTTAAGGGCGCTAATGCCGCCTTACAGCAGAGGGTGGCGGAACGGGACCCACCTACCTCGGATCTTCCTCCCTTGCCCTTAGTCTCGGGGAAGTTTGAAGGGACGCCCAAGAATTTGAAGGAGTTCTTGGATGCTTGTAACTTACATTTTTCATTCCGTTCCCATGCATTTGCTTCCGGACACGCTAAGGTCGGATTCATGATTACTCACATGTCAGGCAATGCTCTGGCCTGGGCTACCCCACTGGTCAACAGAGCAGATCCCGTGTTACAAGACTATGAAGCATTCAAGACATTGATGAAGCAGACCTTCCTACGTACTGAGAGTACGTATTTGGCCTCGGAGGACCTGTTGGACATTAGACAAGGGAACTCCGACTTAATGTCCTACATCACGTTGTTCAAACAAATAGCCGCTGAGGCAGGCTGGCAAGAACAGGCACAATACGCCATATTCCGGAGAGGTCTGCGAGAAGAACTCAAAGACGAACTAGCACGCATAGAAAGACCTCTCACCTTTACAGATCTCATCACAGCTACATTGCGAATAGATTTCCGATTAACCGAACGACGAGCAGAGCGTCGAAAGACAAAGATGGGGATCCCTATACCTCCTGTTTCCCTCCCTCTGACATCACCTTCCTCGACACGCTCCACGCGAGAAGAACCTATGCAGATAGGCACGACTCGTGCCCCTCTCACGGTTGAAGAGCGCAGAAGAAGACGGGAAGGAAGTCTGTGTATGTACTGTGGATCTTCGACGCATTTACTTCGAGACTGCCCAGATGTACCCCCGAGACGCTCGGGAAACGGGCACCCTCGGTAAGTTTGGGGACTCACTACCGAGGGATGAGTCCTAGTCCCTTTGTGACCCTTTCAATCACTACATTGGAAGGAAGTAATGATGACCGACTCATGGTGATGGCAGTTACCCTACTTATCGGCAAGACCTCCATTCAGACCCAGGCTCTTCTGGATTGTGGGGCCGCTGGCAATTTCATAGACACTCAGTGGGCAGAAAGCCACGGACTCATCCGAGTAGCCAAGACCGAAGATCAGAAAGTAGAAGGTGTTGATGGAGAACCTTTAAGCTCAGGCCTGATTACTCATTCCACAGAGATCCTCACTGTGTGCATCATGGAACATTCTGAACGTCTATCCTTTGACATTATCCGAGCAGCACACTTCCCTCTCATTCTGGGCATAGGTTGGCTCCGTCGACACAACCCTTCTATAGATTGGACCAGAAACCTTTTAAGTTTTCACTCCACCTTCTGTAAAAAGAACTGTCTGCCCAAACCTACCTTTACTACTATCCAAACCACCAACGGTACAGAATCGAAGACAATACATTGTTTACCTTCCTTTCTCAATGAATACACTGATGTAGTTACCGAGAAGATACCTCTTGAGCTTCCTCCTCACAGACCTGAAGATTGCAAAATTGATCTGCATCCGGGGGCTTTGGTCCCCTTTTGTCGTATGTTTTCTTTGACACTCCAAGAAAGAAGATATCTGCGAGAATACCTTGATAAGAATCTGGCCAATGACCTGATCAGGCCTTCTAGATCTCCTGCAGGTGCCTCTTTATTTTTTATTCCCAAGAAAGACACACTAGAACTACGTCCGTGTATCGATTACAGGGGACTAAACAAGGTAACTACAAAGGACAGGTATCCCATGCCTCTCATCTCAGAAATCATTCACGCCGTTCAGTCGGCCACGATATTTACTAAACTAGATTTACGGAACGCTTATCATTTGCTTCGTATTCACTCTGGAGATGAGTGGAAGACTGCGTTTAGGACCCCCTTTGGACTTTATGAATATCAAGTAATGCCATTTGGCCTTGTCAATGCCCCTTCCATTTTCCAACGCTTCATGGACAGACTCTTTTCTGATCTCTTGGGTCATTCAGTACTCATCTACTTAGATGATATCCTTGTTTTCTCTCGCACCCAAGAAGAACATTTTGCCCACGTCCTGGAGGTATTCCACAGGTTGCAAAAAAACCATCTTTCAGTTAAACTTGAAAAATGTGTCTTTTCGGCTAAATCCATTTCCTACTTAGGTTACATCCTTTCCTCAGAGGGCATTGCAATGGACCCTCAAAAAGTCAATTCCATCCTTGACTGGCCATCCCCTAAGACGGTTAAGGACATTCAGAGATTTCTTGGCCTTTCTAACTTCTATCGAAAATTCATCCCAAATTTCTCTCTACAGGTACTTCCTATGACCACTCTTCTGAAGAAATCCTCCTCTCCATTTCAATGGTCTCCTCAGGCGGAGAAGAGTTTTCAACAACTAAAACAGACCTTTTGTTCAGCTCCTGTCCTAAGACAACCCGATCAGCACAGTCCTTTCATCGTGGAAACTGACGCCTCTTCAGCCGCTGTAGGAGCGGTCTTGCTACAAGAACACCATGGTAAGGAACACCCGGTGTCCTATTTCTCCAAAACCCTGAACATCAGTCAACGGAATTACTCGGTCATAGAGCGAGAGTTACTCGCAATGAAATTAGCCTGTGCTGAATGGCGTCACCTCCTCCAAGGTGGGGAACATCCTTTTACCCTTCGGACTGATCAGAAAAATCTGCAAGTGTTACGTCAATTTGAGTGCTATAACACTAGGCAGGCAAGATGGGCACATTTCTTTGCCCAGTTTGACTTCGAGATCACCTATATCCCAGGCGAACAAAACCTGGTAGCTGATGCCCTGTCCCGGCGCAGTGATTATCTGTCTGAATCGGAATCCACAAAGGAGTTGATGTTTCCTAGAACACAAAGAATTGGAGTTGTTTCTAACTTTTTACAACGTGTCAGGGACAATTCAAGAGGAAGATTCGAGGATGAAATGCATGACAACCGGTCGGAGTATGTCATTAAAGACAGACTTTATCTGGTAAAAGATAAATTGTACGTACCCACGCCAGCATTAAGGAAGACGGCGTTATCCTGGTGTCATGACTCAAAGTTTGCCGGACATCGTGGTATTCGTTGTACACAGGATTTTCTAATACGACACTTCTTCTGGCCCAACATGAGAGAAGATACCAAACAATATGTACAATCTTGTACCACCTGCCTTCGGAACAAATCCACCACGCAACGACCTCTGGGATTATTGGAACCCTGTGCCATTCCTACGGGTCCTTGGTCCACTATATCTACTGATTTCATTGTTGACTTACCAGAGTCACAAGGTTGTACCTGTATCATGGTGATGATTGATTCTTTCACAAAGTTGGCACATTTCTCACCCTTGCCCAAAGTACCTTCTGCCTCCAGTATGGCGGAAATATTCCTGAAGGACATATTCAGGTTACACGGTCTACCCACTAAGATCATTTCGGACAGAGGCAGCCAGTATACATCCCATTTCTGGTCCGCTCTCTGTAAAGGCTTGGGTATAGAGAGGGCTCTCACCTCGGGATTCCATTCACAATCCAACGGACAGACGGAACGCCTTAATGGGACATTAGAACAGTATCTCCGGTGTTTCGTTAACCAACAGCAAGACAATTGGGTCCAGATACTTCCTATGGCAGAATTTTCTTATAATCATGCCAAACACTCTGCCCTCGGAATCAGCCCTTTTTTCTGCACTTATGGTTACCATCCCCGCACCTTACTTCCATTAGTTGACATAGAGGGTTCTGTTCCTTCGGCCGAGGTCTCATTGGCAACTATCCGAGAGGCACATAACCAAGCTAGGCTGGGATTGAGGGAGGCCCAAGAAAGAAACAGGACCCAAGCAGATAAACGCCGCAGACCAGTTCCAGAATGGGGTGTTGGTTCTAAAGTACTCCTGTCAACCAAATTCCTACCACGTTGGGTACATCCTTCAAAACTATCCCCGAGATATATTGGGCCCTACAAAATCTCTCGGGTCATAAACCCTGTGGCCTTTCGTCTTCAGCTACCATCAAGCTTACGCCGCGTTCATCCGGTATTTCACACTTCTCAACTAAAATCTTTTGTTGAAGATAGATGGACCCGTAAGACAAGCCGCAACTCTGTACCCAACGACCCTTCTAAAGATATCTATGAGGTGGCCCAGATATGTGACTCCCGATATCATAGAGGACGCTTAGAATACTTGATTCGTTGGAAAGGATACCCTATTTCAGAAAACACCTGGGAACCTAGATCACATTTGAATACCCCCTTGCTGTTGTACAAGTTCCATCGCAATAATCCGAGTAAGCCAGGAGGCGTGGACCTTAGGAGGGGGCATACTGTCATACCTCAAGGAACCTGGCGGCTGTGGACTAAATGGAAGCTGCGTCCTCCATTACTGGTTCCTTCACGTACAACGAAGCGCAGAGTACGAGTCTAGTCTTTTTAACGCATTCCGACGCCCGTTTATAAGCCGCTCACTTCCGGGGTCGGATGCGTTGCAACGAACAGTTTTCCTGATCGCCTGCGCTTCGTACTCCTTGTACTCGCTCTTCAGAGTTTTGCCCTCTCTTTCTCGCCTCGCTTTCCTCCCGTCCTTGCTCTTTGTATTTCCACCATCTCTTCGCCTCCGTTCCTTTTACCCTTCTCCTTCTACCTTCCGCTCCCTTCTTCCTCCTGTCCCGTCCTCCCGTCTGGTGTTCCTTTACTTCAGCCTTACCTTCTTTCATTTCCTCCTTCCAGTCTTACCTACGAGTTTACTTCCCGTGTATCGACCACTTTCTGTGTAACGGACTGCCTTGCCTTATCCCAGTGACTTTGTTGTTCTTCCTGTGCACCGACTCCTGCTTGCCTACGGACTGCCTGCCGTTTCCTGTACATTGTTGTGGCGATTCCAAACTTACTACTACTGGACCTACTCAGGTTAATCCGGATATTCCGAGTTCACTCATCTCTTCAGTTGAAGCATTCCTTTCTGGGGTTTTTTATGCCGTCGGCTTTTTCCCCACAGTATTACGGCTGAGGAGGGTAGCCACAGTTCACCCATTGGGTGTCACTGTGGCGTCCTTTCACGGTCGTCCTTCCCTGCAAAAAAAAAGGGAAAGAATCGAGCACAAGACAATCCGAAGCTTGCTTCACATCGAAAGATCAGAGGTGAGGAGGAAGGGGAGGACAGGGGATCAGACTCTTCACAAGCAGAGGAAGAAATCTCTGACAATAATGCTCACCAATAGTCCTATCTGTTTGAACACTTCATTGACAAAATGTGGCCTATTGTCATGATGCCTACCCCCGGAGCACCAGGCCAGGCCCAGCACCCCCGGGAGCAGGCATCACGCCCCCGGGTAAAAGCCCAGCGGCCCTTTATAGGGGCTCTTTGGACTCTGTCCTGGCGCCATAGGCGCCAGGCTCATAAGGGGAAGTGTTTGGTGCACTTACCTGAAGCAGACCATGCTGCACACTCACCTGATGCAGACCATGCTGCATGAAGAACCAAGTCAAATGAGGTTTAGGAGGGACTATTTTTCTGAAGGAACTATATTGTTACTTGGGTGGGGCTGTGGAAGAATACTCACCTGGAACTTCTTCCAAAGCTATTTAAGCCACGCCCAGACAGCCACACGTGCTTCGCGTTGTTCTGCATCCCAGCAGCTGAACGCTCACCGTGTCTGCTCCTGCACCTGGACTCCAGCCACGCCTGCCTCGAACCTGGAACACCTGTAAGGGAATAAGAGAAGAGAAAGGTGAAGACCAAGAATTTATTCAACCTTCTTACCTGCATCCGGAATCTTCATGCCAGCATTCCTGAAGGAAGACTTCCATTTAAAAGCACCGCGTTGCTCGCTGCAGCGCCGCGCTTCACTCACCTGTTCCCGAGACGCCGCCCGGCTCCATCGCGGCTCTCAGCACCGGTCGCCACATCTCTGCACCTAGGGGAGAGAAGAAGAGACAAAAGGTGAGCAAGGGAACACAAGAGGAATGCCGAATTTTCAGCCATATTACTTACCGGCTTTTCTTGGTGAACCATTCCACATCTCGGGTCGGCGCCGCATCTTTGGCAGGGACCGCACCCCGGCCCCTATGGGGAAAGGACAAAAGACATTACTGTGGAATTATAAAGACATTTAGAGGGGTCGCCCTCATCACTAACTCACCTGATTTACCACCGGCAATTTAACCCCTCAACGCATCGCCTTTGTTCTGCACCTGAAATAAAGGACAGAAAAAACAACATAAAAGGAGGCTCACACTTGAACTTTTGCATCTTCATACTTACGGCGTATCGCTCAGAAAAGTCAAGTGGATGTGCCAGCGCCATTCTGAAAACCAGTGAAGTAACTGGACGAACGCGCGCCCCTGCACCAGAAGCAGGATGGAGAGTTCATCCTTCCAAACCATAAGGTGAGCTAAAACCGGGGGTTTTGGAGGAAGTCAGAGAAGAACGAAGGGGGAAAGGGTGGAGCAAGCACACTATTCAGCAGACAGTTAATCCCCTTTCTCATCTGCAGAAGGATATTCCTACGGGCCAGACAAGCAAGATTTGGGGGTCCTGTTCAATCGGTGGTCCGAATTCTGCGCATCACGCTTGAAGAGGCCACAGCAACCCAGACCAGACCAGCGCCTCCGTGGGAGCCAGGTGAGCGTTACACCTATTATCGGATCTCAGCACTTCACACACACCCCATCTTGGAAAGACTTCACTTACTAAAAACATTGCTATGCAAGTGGTATAAGGGTGTGTCCACGGATCTGCCTCGATCCACCTAGAGAAGAGAAATACCACCACTATCAGATACCTGTATCCATTACACACCTGCAGCATATCAACATAATTGATATGTAAATGCTGAAAAGGACCATTAATTCAAGGAATGACTCCTCTAATCGTTCTCAGTGTATGCCCAGCTTTAAACTTCTGACATACGATGCAATTCACTACATATAATGCAATGTGCTCTAACAGATTTCGAACAAACCAGTCTTCTGCAATTGTTGCAGCAAGACTCTCTCTGTTCACATGTGCGGGGTAATGCAGTTGTTCAAGCGCAACCTTTAATAATGCTACTGGCATTACTGGCTTTCCAGTGCTATCCTGTCGCCACAATGCTTCTGTGGGGGATAAAGAACACTCCCTTTGTTTCCATAATTCCTGCTCTTCTTGCGGTGCACTTCCCTGAATCGCCATTAATTGTTTTTTGGCAAATGATTAAACCCTTCTCGCATTACCATAATCGTGACTACCTTCTCTTTCACATTTGGAGTATCAAAACTCGAGATATATGGTGAATACGCAACCCTTTTCGCTTCTGCTTCTGTGGCTTCATTCCCGCAAGAAATAAAATCTGTTTGCTTAGTATGCGATGCACATTTAACTATCGCTATGGCTACTAGAAGTTGTAGTGCCTTAATAAGCCTGTCCAATAAGGATGTGTGCTGCACTGGAGTGCCATCCGCTTGGTGGTAGCACCTTCCTTTTCCAACGTGTACTTAGCCCTGCGTGTACGGTTGATGTCACATAGGCAGAGTCACTGTACACCGTCACTTCATGTCCTTTGTGATTCTCAAGCATGACAATGAGTGCTACCAATTCTGCCTCTTGCGCTGAAAAGTGAGACGGTAGTCTTGCACTTGCTACAACTTCAAACTCGCCATTTGCTCTATCTCTCACTAGAGCTGCGCCACAATGCCTTTCTCCACTTGTCTGATCAATTTTAGAAGAACCATCAATAAAAATAATTTCCCCTCCAGACAGAGTGTTCTCCTTTATACAAGGTATATCATCATACAATTCAACATAATTCTCACAGTCATGCACATGATCACTTTCTGCCACAGTGTGGCTGAATTCACTATTTTACATCTGACAATTTTGATACTTGGATTCGTAATTATTACTTCATAAACAGAAGCTCTCTGGGATGTCATTGTAACCAAAGGCTGTTCCACAAAAAGCGTCATAGAACAACCCATTACAATACTTGTAGATTTTTCAATTGCGAACGCGGCGGCTGCCAATGACTGTTCGCACGGTAAGTGTCCTTTCATAACTAGATCTAAAATAACACTATAACATGCTAGAGATTTGTGCCCCAATGTAGTCCTCTGTGTAAGCACTGCTGTCATGACTGTCCCATTCATGTGCGAAAATAAGAAAAACTCCTCAGCATAATTGGGTATTCCCAAAACACGAGCTGTGCAAATTGCTTTCTTCAACTCCTCAAATCCTTCCTCCATTTCCATTTCCTCAGTCCATTCTATTTTAACACCATTCACCTGTGCTTTCTTTAAAGCCTGCAAAAGGGGTCTTGTGTACGAACTGTAATCAAACACCCAGGCTCTAACATAATTGCATAGCCCCAAAAATTGTTGCATCTGTTTCACTGTGCGCAGTTTTGCGATTTTCATAATCGCCTCAGCCCTTTCAGGTTTCACCTTTTTTCCCTCATGTGAAATCAATTGTCCTGTGTATAACGCCTCTTCTTGACAGTACTGTATCTTCTCTTTGTCTACCTTGTATCCCCTGTCTGCTAGAATAGTCATTAACTGAATCAAGTCTTGCCTGCACTCATCTTCTGTAGTGCCACAAATTAAAATGTCATCTAAGTACTGTATTACAGCACTTTTCAAATCAATATTGCCTAAATCCATCTGTAGGACCCACTTAAAGATAGATGGAGACTCACAGTACCCTCGAGGCAAACAAGTATGTTTCAGACGAGTCTGGCAGAATGTAAAGGAAGTCAAGTCGTGTGAGTCCTTGTGCAACGGGATTGAGAAGAACGCATTTTTCAAATCAATCACCGGGAAATATCATGCTTCCACTGGGATACTGCATAGTATTGTCGCCGGGTTAGGAACTAAAGGAAACTCTGCCTTTACAATCTGGTTAATCAGTCTCATGTCCTGTAAGAATCTCCACGAGCCTCTCTTTGATTTTTTCACAGGAAACACTGCGTTATTGCACGATGATTTTGATGGCACAAGAATACCTTGTCTCATCAGTGCTGAAATAGTCTTGAATATACCCTCATCGGCCTCTTGAGACATGGGGTATTTTGCTCAAGGTAAATTTGCCCCTTGCTTCAACTTTATTTTGACCTCTCCTATTCCCTTTAATAATCCTACATCATAGGGCCTGTAGTCCATAGGACGCCGAGTATCTTCTCCAAGTCATCATCAAAAAATGCTGGACACTGCTTCATTATTGCCATTCGCTGTGGGATTTCCTTCTTCTCTGTTCTTATCCAGTATGTGATGATCATAAAGAACACTACTTCCTCGTCTGTTGGGTCATCTCTAAACATATCATCATCAGTAATGTCAGTCAACCTGCACCCCTCTTCGAGAGCTATTACTGTTCTCCATGGTCTACCCTCAACATCTGTTCCTTCAAGCATTGCCTTTTCCCTTCGTACTATTGCCGCTTCTAATTCTAGAGGGATAGTCTGTCCCCTCTTTGTCCATAGGTATCTGTGGTCTAAACAAACATTTGTCAGGTATCCTCATAGTCTTTCCCACTTATCCAGGTAGCCATGTCAATAGAATGCTTATCCCATAAAGAAAAATCTCTGGCTAAACTGGTACACCTCACAGAGCCACTTGCCCTGTGAATACCAGTATACATTTGCCCACATTCATGTCTCGAATTCTAGGAGTGGAACACACTATCCCTTTGTCAGTAAAAGTAATCATCAGGTTACGTTTTGTCATCAAATCTCTTCCCAAAATGTTAACTGGTGTCTGACGTGAATACAATAATGGAGCAGACATGTCACACTCTCCTATAGAGGCTGGTAATTCATCAGTAAAAGGAACTTGACTTGTAGCTCCAGAGTACCCTTGAGCATTCATGGCAATTCCTGACATTGGATATTTTCCCTCTCGTATACATGAATGAGTAGCCCCAGTGTCTACTAAAAAAGAAAAAGATGTGCCTCCTATTGTCAGATTGACCCTTGGTTCCTCTTGGGGGTCTGGTGTCACTGATAGTACTGAACATATCAAGTCTCCCTGTGAGCTGTCCTATTGTGGGTATATGCATACCCCTGTACCTGTGAAAGGATTCCCTCCCATTACAGTGGGACCTCCTATTCTGGGTGTCAGTAATTGTCCCACATTTGCATACTGTTGTGTCTGCATGGGGGGGTGTTGCGACTGTCCTTGTGGTGGATTCATTTGTGCTTTCTGTGGTTGCTGTGCCTTTTGCATTTGCGGTGCTTGTGTCTGATACACTGTCTGCTCTTGGGCAAAGCCTTCCCTAGTTTGTGTGCTATATGGTGGAGGATATGCTGTCCCCCCTCTTGAGAATTGGCCATTCTGTACATTCCCTTGGCTCCCACATACGCGTGCAATGTGTCCTGTCATCCCATAAGTCCAACATAGAGTGGGAAGCCGCCTGACTAGTCCCCCTGGTTGAATCCTTCTTGAGTGTTCTGATTCTCATTCTGTGAGTTCTGAAACCCACCTGTATTGCTTTGGAATCCACCCCTTGCTATATAGCCCATGCCTCTGCCTCCTGGCATGAACCCATTCCCTCCTGGGTCCATTGGGCGCTGATTATTTGCCTGCGATGTATCCACTGCTTGCTGCATTCCAAGCCCTTCTCTGCTTGTCAGTACTGCCCCTTCTATGGCATCCTTTGACAATTTCATCTGAACTAATTTAGCTTCCTCAATTTTCATAGCCTCATCTTTCTTCTTCTTTTGCTCATGCAATAGCCAATAGTGATGCACTCTTGTCAACTGTATTTCAGTCCATGGCTTCGCTTCCATCCCCACTTACTTTTTCACTTGCCTCTCTACTTGCTCGGGCAACCCCTGACTTAAAATGTGGTAAAACAATGCCACAGTTCTTTCCCACGGTTCCCTCGTTTCAATAGTCCAATGCTCTTGAATATCCTGAATGTAAGCAATAGAGTCTTCTTCTTCTTTCATCTTAATTGCACACATATCTGATGTGTCAGGATACTGTACCCTGCGAGCCCTCCAAACATCTGCTCTGCAATTATTAAACAGTGCTCCATCGTGCGCTGTGTTCTGTGCTGTCACACTTGAATAGCCTGCTCTCTTCCATATGTCATCAGCCCTTTCCCCAAGAATGGCTGCCAAGAGTCCCTTAATGTCTCCTATGGCCAACGTATTTCCTCCTGTCATTTTTTCTAATTCATAAATCCATTTTCCCGCACCCGACGTCAAACTCTGGAGTTTGCATCTTAAACTGTCCTTGTTCATCTGCGGCTATTCAATATATTGTGGTCTTGCTCCCCCTTTTTTCAATAAGGGAAGCTGCTTAAACCCTAACCCACAATCTGCTCCCATCGTCTGCCTATCCATGGCAGAGGCAATAGTCCCTGACCATCTCCTCACTTGTAGCGACCTTAACCTGCACATATATGGCAGTGGGCCTCATTACGAGAGGGGCGGTAAGGGGTTAACGCCGCCGGTAAAGGTGCCGGCGCCATTAACCCCTTACCACCCCATTACGAGGTCCCCTCGCGGGACACGCTCTGGTCGCCTGGTTTCAACAGATGTCCTTAGCGGGTCCCGCGACGGGACCAGCATGCTAACAACAGGCCCGTCATTAACAGGTCTGTTGTTAGCATGCTCCCCGTTCCCATTGAGCCCTATGGGGGCTCAAATGGGAATGGGGATGGTCCGGGTTCCCTGAATGGGGAAATACAGGGCCCTCCAAGGTCAGAAATGGCCCGGTATTTCCCCATTCAGGGAACCCGGACCCGAGTTTGGAGGTAGCCATGCCCTTGTTTAGGGCATGGCTACCTCCAAACTCGTAATGAGGCCCGGTGATTCTCCTGTCTCACTATATGATCGTCCTCTTTGATGCTTTGGGTATGCTATGGGATCTGGCATCCTTTCCTGAGGCTGCTCTAGATTGGATCATCTTATTTCCTTGTCCGCGTGCAGGCTTCCCTCAGGGGCACATGTGCCTCTTCCCTCTTCCCCACTGAAAGATTCTCTCTCCTCGTCTGACATGTCTAGTCCCCAACTAGTGTGACTGTCGTCCCCTTCACCCTTATCTAAGTTAAATCTGTTTAAGGATAAGGCTCTGTGTTTGAGGCAAATGATTTTCTCCTTTGTCTTGTAATTGCAATACTAGGGATTGATCGCCCTTCCTTCGGCTTCCCGTTTTACTACTTTCCTTTAATTCTTGATAGGCCTTATCGATCCTGTCTCCGATACTTCCTATATCAAAGTTCTCTTCATCTAGTGCTACCCTAGATGCCCCTGACATTGCCTCCTTTAACGGAAGGAGCTCTTCTGTTCAGTACCATCGTATTGCTGGACTTAGCTCCATAAACTCCATTTGAATGAGGTTAATATCAAGCTCCCGTTGTCTCCTCTTACATTCTAACTCTTCATCTAATTCTCTTTGCTTTCTCAGCTCCCTTTTAAATCTTTCTTCCTCTTGCCTTTGTTCTTCTCTCCCTGCTTCTGCTCTTCTTTGTTCCTCTTCCCTTCATCTCTGTATTCATTTATCCCTTAATTTCTGCACTTCCTCCTCTTCTCTCTTCCTTTCTCGTCTGTCATTATCTTATATAAGATTATCTGCTGTCTGTCTCTGTCTGCTGTCATAATGTCTTTGCTCCTCTGCCTGTTCTCGCTTTTTCTCGCTTTTTCTCTTGCTCCTCCTCATACATCTGTTCTCGCCGCTCCCTGCCTTTTCTATCCTGTTCATCCTGATCTTCTCTTTGCCTCACTTCCTCAATGCTTTTCCCATCTAGCTTGAGTAATATCTGTCCTACCATCCATTCATTCTGCACGAGCGTTACCTCGTCAGCTTTACCCTTCTCTTCTTTCCATCTCTTGATTTCTCGTTCTAATTCTGTCGATATATTCGATCTCTCAGTTTTCTCTTTCTTATTTTGTATGATCTTAAAGATCTCCTCTTTTTTCGTACTCTGCTCTGGACTATAGTCACTGCTATAAGTGGGCGGTTCGTATATCGGGTTACTATAGCCCATTGCCACTTTCGATTCCTTTAAAGCATACAACCCTACTTCTTCCGTGCTAGCGTCTTTCACTTTGGGTGAGGTAAGGGGAGATGTGGGCTCAACACCTTCCTCCTTACACTGGTTAAGCATCCTCTCCTCAGGTGGCAGATCCTCTCTCTCTTCCTGGTACATTTTCCAGAGCTCCAAAATAGCTAGCCTTTTCTCCAATTTCTTCCCCGTGTACGCAGCTTGCAAGTATGTGGTCATGTGTTGCAGTACTGCTTTTGACAATGATCCCCCTTGTGGCCACCGCATGAACACCTTATCTGCTGTGCCTTTCACCCATTCCGCACTATAGTGTCTGAGCTTGGGCATGTGCTTTGGCAATGTCTTACATAAATGCATCAGAAGAGCATCTCCTATCGAGTCTAAATTGACAGATTTTTATAAAAATACCTTTACCAAAAACAACAAATATGAGCGCGCTCCAACAATCGCCGCTCAAAACCTCTATCTTTTCAATATTCTCTGTCAATCTCTAGATTGGTACCAACCACTTCCCTAGAGAGATAGTACACATTTTTGACTTTTATCTCAATTCTTTCACAACTGTTTGTATCACTCTTCGACACCTAAATTCAACATAAATACACAAACAGACTAGTCGTCTTAGTTTATTTGCATTTGTAAAGTGCTCACACAGCCTGGGGGAATCGAGGAGCTGGTACAAGAATATGCCTTAGTTGCGTATTTATAACACGCTTAATACCCTAAGCGCAGACCCAGGGATCGAACCTGTGTTGCTTCCTGTTGTCTTGTTTCCAAGGCGAGCACGTTGCACTGAGCTATACTCGCGGGATGACTGCACATTTAAACCACGGTGATCACCCTTTTTTCTTGTTGCCTCTAATTAATACTCTGATCACAGAGTTTAGCTTATCTCTTTATGTAAAACTTGTTTTACAGGTAGCCTAGGGACCCCTACTGGGCTGCGAGACGACCTCCTCTGGACCCCTTGGTTCAGGTTTCTCAGATGCTATATCTCTCTTTTATCTCTATACAAAAATTTCGTCAAAGAGGGACCCTGCCCACCATCTCGATTCGTCTTGCAAGATTTCAATTTGCCCGCTCTCCACAGGAAACCCTGCGATGTTCTGGCTGGATGGCAGAGGATGTCCGATCCTCCGAAATGCTGGAGCTTAACAAGTCGATGGGTCTGAAACCATCCTACTACTGCTACCAAGTGTGAGCTTATGGCCCTTAAATAGGTAAGATACCGTGCAGTAGATGGAATGCAGAGTAACTCTTACACCAGATAAAACAATTCAGGAAAAAGGCAAAGTCTTTTAACTGTTTTGATATGATATGATATGGCATTTATAACGCGCCTATACACAACTGTTTCAAGGTGCGACGAGGCAAGGGAGGGGAAACAGAGGGAAGACAGAGACAACAATCCTACTAGGCCAGGTAAAATTAAGATCGCGCAAGTGCAGGGGAGGGGGAAAGGGGAAAAGTGCAGGGGGGAAAGTGGAGGGGGCAGTGCAGTACTTAGGATAACGGTAAAATAAATAAAGACAAATAATAAAGACAATAAATAAAAGTGCAACCACCTAGTGGCAAGAGTAAGTGCAGACATCAGGTGCCAAGTGCCAGTCGGGCCTGTAGGGGAACAGTCCCTGAGTGCAAGGGTTGCAAGGGCGGCAGTGCAGGTGTGCAATTGGTAGGGAGGGGACCTGGGCCCGAGATCAGAAGGTAGCCAGGTAACCAGTGCAGTTTCAGAATCAACCAGGAGATCAACAGGGGAGAGGAGGAGAGAAAGCAGAAGCAAAGAGGAAGGTCTTGAGGTGCTCCCGGAACTGGAGATGGTTCTCCTCAAGTTTCATAGGGGCAAGGAGGCTGTTCCAGAGGGCGGCCCCAGCAGAAGAAAGAGATCTACCACCAACTCGCTGCTTGTAGATGCGACTAACCGTGAGGGAGTTGGAAGCGGATGAGCGAATAGCTTGAGTAGGACGATATTTAGGAAGAGAGAGTTGAAGGTATTGAGGTCCAAGTCCCCAGAAGGCCATGTGGACATAGCAGAGGGTTTCAAACCTAATCCTCGCCGCCACTGGGAGCCAGTGCTGAGATTTCAGTCCTGGGGAGATATGATCCCTGGGCTTGAGGCCAAGGACAAGTCTTGCAGTCTTGTTTTGGATGAGTTGCAGAGGGCAGAGAGTAGAGGCAGGTAGATTTAGGAAGAGGCTGTTGCTGTAGTCCAGCCTAGAGAGAAGCAGAGCTCTGGAGACAGTGAGCTTCTGGTGGGGGGAGAGGAAAGGAAGAATACCTCTGAGGAGGTGCAGCTGGTAGTGTGACTTCTTAGAGACGTCGGAGATGTGAGGAGAGAAGGAACGTGTGTAGTCGAAGATGGCCCCGAGGTTTTATTATCAATTGTCTAAAACAGGAAGTTACAACGGACATCAACGGACATCGTACAGCGTAATCGTTCTCAAAGCATTTGATAAAACATTTCACCTATATAGTACAAATATTTCATACATGATGTCATACTACAAACTGTAAAACCTACGGGGAGTTGTGGTTGGCTCAAAGGGAACATCTAAGTATCATTTCTATAAGGGATCGGGTTGTGATTGGGTCTCTACAGTCAGGTGGACAATTTATGCCCACCCTTAATGCAAGTAATCTTCAACAGTTATTTGACACATAGCTTATCCATGGCTATCAAACGATAAGGCTCTTCGTTATATGGCCTCCTGTAATTGGTTGCCATGCTTGTGCCCTTCCAGAACATTCGATTCACTAGCAGCACGTAAGCTGGTACCCCAGGTGCCAGTGGGTGGACTTTGATTGTGTCTCCCCACCCACTTAGCCAACATCTCTCATTGTCCCTGCTTTCTGCCATGGAGATTGCCTTTGAACTTGGCCTTGCAAAGTATCCTCGCTCCTGGGAATATATGCGAGTGTGAGCATATGCTATATTAAGTCTAGATCTCCATGCCCCACTTCTATTTTCATCCCTATCCCACGTGACATGAGACTGCAATTGGGCTTCTTTTCTAACATTTAGTTGTATTCAAAGAAAAAAACTTGGCACTCATAATGTCTTTCTTTGCACCTTAACACAGGATGGCTAAATCTTCACTGTTTTTCAAGGATAGATAACCAGTTCTTGGCTACGCCAGACTAAAATTGTGACACCGAAGTCCTGATTCTATATAGTGGCAGCACCGCCTGCAGTTTATTCACTACGTAGAGAAAGCTTCTATGATCACTTAGTCTACTTGCGTTGCTGCCTCTCTTTCCCTTTCTGCAGTGCTTCTTCACTACGCATATGAAAGTTTACTGGATTATTTAATTTGTCATCAGATTCCATAAGGTCTATACATCTTCTTCTTCAGCCACTACGTCAGGCACATCTTTTGTGACGTCATCTACTTCTCTTTCTATCGTCTTCATATTCCTTCAGGGATCTCTTCCAAGAGATTGTCATCTCTACGGGGGTACATCAGATGGGGTTTGCTTAGTGGATACCTTTTCTCAAAGACTCTCCGTGGAATAGGCACAACCACTGGTGTTGTGCATGGTGCGACTTTTCTTTCCAGCATATAGGCATGAGGGGGCGGGATTTCCTGCAGAGGCATTCGGCTGCTCCTCTATACCCTATTGGGTTGATAACGAAACCCGATCATTCTTGGAGGTTTTGCATTGACTTCCGGCATGTTAACGCCATATCCGCCTTCAATGCCTACCCTATGCCATGCATCAGTGAGTTAATAGATAAAATTGGAAATGCCATATTCCTATCAACCCTGGATTTTTTTAAAACTTCTTTTTATTGATTTTTAACTGAATTGGCAACAAAATGAACATTCCCTCCCCAACACTCCCCCTGCCCTCTGTCCCCGTTCTTCCCTTTTTCCCCCCATCCCTCCCTGCCTCTCTCTCTCTCCCCTAGGGTTCTTAAACAGTGTGGGATCATGCTGTGGGGTTTCATTTAGCACACGTCCAGAAGTCTTAGGTGCTGAGGGCACCACTGGGCTCTATAGTCGTCTTTCAAGAAAGCCAGGGTCCCTGTAACGCTCACCTGGTTCCCACGGAGGCGCGGCGTCGAAGGCGCAGAACTCTGAAGATGGACAGGAAGGGCCCCTCTATTCTGGCTTCCCTGGCTCGTTGGATACCCTCCTGTGCGTGAAAAGGGAGTATTACCAACTGTGGAACAATGCTCAAGCCTCCCACTCCCTTCCAACCCTCCACGATACCTCCTCCACGATTCCCCGTGAAGCCTCACCTTAGGGTTTGGAAGGATGAGCTCTCCATCCTGCTTCTGATGCAGGGGCGCGTTGAAACCCAGTTACTTCACTGGATTGAGGATTGATGGGAGTTCAGGTAAGCTTGACTGTTCAGGTAAGGCGCTGTAAAAGTTCTGTTCAAAAGTTCAAGCTTAATAATAATGTTCGTTGTTGTCTAATTGCAGCAAGCGCTAATGCTTATGTCTTTTTCCCCTTAGGGGCCGGGGTTCGGAGTGCCGGAGATATGGCGCCGACCCGAAGTGAAACAGTTCTGGATGAGCGCTCAGGTAATGTCTTTGCATTCGCTCATTCAATGTCTTTGTCTTTTTTCCCCATAGGGGCCGGGGTCCGGAGATGCCAGGAAGCGGCAGGACCCGAAATGCAGTGGGAATAATCCAACAGGTACGACTTAAAAGGAAACTGAGCTTTCCTTATTCCTTTTCTCCCTCTCACCTTTGTTCTTGTCTTTTTTCCTCTAGGCGCCGGGGCTTAGCTGAATCCGGAAGATCGCTGCTGAAGATGGAAGCGCCTTGCAAAGGTGAGTAAAATGCAGCGCTGCAGCGATCGAAACGAAATGCCTTTAAAATGATGTCTTCCTTTTCAGGGCCGTTGGAGAAATGACTCCGAGATGCAGATTTAGCAGGTAAGGGCTTTTCTTCTCCTATTCTCTTCCTTTCTCCCCTTGCAGGTGTTCCAGGGTGCTGGCAGGCGTGGCTGAAGTCAGGATGCAGGAGCTGACACGGTGAGCGTCCAGCTGCTAGGTGCAGAACAACGCGAAGCATGTGTGGCTGTTCGGGTGGGGTTTAAATAGCCTTGGAAGAAGTTCCTGGTATGTATCCTTCCACCAATCAGGTATGTATCCTTCCCCGACCACACCCGGGTGGTGAAGTAGTCCTACAGGTTAAGTAGTCCCATTCAGGCCTCAAGAGGGCCTGGATGAAGCAGCAAGGTCTGCATCAGGTAAGTGTGCACCCAAGCACTTAAACACATATCCTCTTCTATGAGCCTGGCGCCTAAGGCGCCAGGACTGTGGTCCACTATGAGCCTGGCGCCTAAGGCGCCAGGACTGAGTCCAAAGGGCCCCGACTTGGGCCCGCTGAGACTTCCCTGGGGAAAATGATGTCTGCCTCTGGGGTTGCTGGGCCCGGCCTGGCTCCTTAGAGGTAGGCATCATGACAGTACCCCGCCTCAAGGCCCCTCCCAAAGTCGTTTCCTCCGGGGGATTTGGTTTGTGCAGGAATCTTCGATGGAATCTTTGAATTAATCGTGGTGCGTGAACATAGTTACTGGGTTCCCAAGATCTTTCCTGAGGTCCATATCCTTTCCAATCAACAAGATAGAAGAGTTTCGACTTAACTATCTTGGAATCTAAAATGTCTTTCACTTCGAATTCTAATTCTCCATCAATTTGGACAGGGCCTGGGGGCTCAGACAGTCTGGTTCCAGGTTGTACTGGTTTTAGAAGAGATGCGTGAAAAACGGGATGAATCTGCATGTTGGATGGTAAATCGAGTTTAAAGGCCACTGGGTTGATAATAGCTTTGATGGGGTAAGGCCCAATGAATCTGGGATTAAAAGTTCGCTGACCCTTGAGGGGTAGATGTTTAGTTGCTAGCCATACCTGATCTCCTACTTGGTAAGGAGGAGTTTTACTTCGGTGCAAATCAGCGTTTTCTTTATACTTTTTCTTGGCTTGCTGTAAGTGGGTTGTAGCTTCTTTGAAGGCTTGGGTTATTGTGGAATGTAGGTGATTTACTGCAGGCATCTCCAGGGTCAGAGGTGGATCTAGGTCAGAGGTCCGAGGATGGTGACCATACAGGGTATAAAAAGGAGTCTGTCCGGTTCCAGAATGCACTGAATTGTTGTATGCATATTCTGCAATCCAAAGGATGTCCTTCCAATTCAACTCGGATTGATGTAACATGCACCGCAGATATTGCTCGAGAGTCTGATTGGTTCTCTCGGTTTGTCCGTCGGTCTAGGGGTGGTGGCTGGTGGATAACCGCACGTCTATTTGTGCTAGTTGGCAACATTTCTTCCAAAAGTGGGAGATAAATTGACTTCCACGGTCTGAGACTAATATGGAAGGGAAACCATGTAACCGCACTATATTTTCCATAAATTCCTTGGCCAAGGTGGAAGCTGACGGCAATCCTTTTAAAGGGATAAAATGGGCCATTTTGGAGAATAGATCCACTATTACGAGAATCGTGTTGTAACCACCACAAGGAGGCAGGTCAGTTATAAAGTCCATTGACAAGGTGTGCCAAGGTGCTGGTGGAATGTCCAAAGGTTGAAGTAGGCCGGCTGGCCTTTTCTTTTGACTCTTATTTTGGGCACAGATTCCGCACGACAACACAAATGACTTTATGTCTTTTCTCCAAGAAGGCCACCAGAAGTGGCGTTTGATCTTTTCTTCTGTTTTCGCGATACCGGGGTGTCCTTCCATTAATGATTCATGATGACGGGTAATGACAAGTTCCTGCAATTCTTTACTTGGCAGAAATAACCGCTCTTGGAAGTAGGGTAAATCATCCTTAACGGTGTAGTGAGGACCCTTTTGACTCCATTCCAGTAAGGCAGAAGAGTCAAAAAGCTGTTTTACTTGAGCTTGGATGTCCTCAATGGTTTGCAATGAAGTCAAGCCCAGAATTCTTTGTTCCGGTATGATTGGCACAGGTTCTAAACTCGAATTGGGTTCTTCCATGCCTATCCGGGATAAGGCATCTGCCTTACCATTCTTGCAGCCAGGGCGATAGGTAATTACAAAATCAAATTCCGCAAAGAATAAAGCCCATCGGAGTTGTCGCGAAGATTGAGCTTTGGCCGTCTTTAAATACTGCAAATTTCTGTGGTACGTAATTACGGTGATGGTGTGTCTTGCACCGAGAAGATAGTGACGCCAAGCCTTGAAAGCTGATTTAATAGCCAGTAGTTCTTTGTCGGTAATTGCGTAATTGAGTTCAGGTGGAGAGAATTTTCTGGACCAAAAGGCTACAGGGTGTAGTTGGTTAGTTTCTGGGTCTCTTTGCGACAGGACAGCTCCCATGGCCGAACTGGATGCATCGGTTTCCACGATGTAAGGGAGATCTGGGCGCGGGTGCTTCAATACAGGTGCAGAGGTGAATTTGGTTTTCAGGTCCTGAAAGGCTTGTTCAGCCTCAAGAGTCCATTCAAAGCGTTTATTTTTCTTTAGGAGAGCTGTGATGGGTTGAACAGTTTGAGAAAATTCCGGGATGAACCTTCGATAGAAATTGGCAAAGCCAAGCATGCTTTGCACTCCCTTCACAGAGCTAGGAGATGGTCATTTGAGAATGGCGTCCACTTTCCGCGAGTCCATTCGGATTCCTTGAGGTGTCAGGATGAATCCGAGAAACTCCACTTCTGTGGTATGAAAAACGCATTTTTCGAGCTTGGCAAATAATTTGTGCTGGCGCAATTTCTCAAGAACTGCCGTAACATGGTTTCTGTGATCAGATTCTGAGGAGGAATACACCAGGATGTCGTCAATATAAACGATGACACAAACATCGATAAGTTCCCGAAGAACATCATTCATGAAGTACTGAAAGGCGGCAGGTGCGTTGCACAAACCGAATGGCATTACTTGATATTCGAAGAGCCCAAATTTGGTGCGGAATGCAGTCTTCCACTCGTCGCCCTCTTTTATACGTACCAGGTGGTAAGCTCCTCGGAGATCTAGCTTGGTGTACACACGAGCATCTTTTACTTGGTCGATAAGCTCAGGTATCAGGGGCAAAGGGTAACGATTCTTAATCGTTATCTGATTTAGGGCGCGGTAGTCAATACAGGCCCTAAGGTCTCCTTCCTTTTTAGGTACGAAGAACAAAGCGGAAGAGACTGGTGACTTTGATGGGCGAATGAAACCATTGGCCAGGTATTGATCCAAATACTGGCGCAAATGCAGGTTCTCAGGTTCAGTAAGAGCATAAATCCTACTACAAGGTAGTTGTGCATTGGGTACCAAGTCGATTTGGCAATCGTAAGATCGATGGGGAGGTAAGGTGTTAGCCTGCTCTTTCTGAAAAACGTCGTGGAATTCTTGGTATTCAGATGGTAGCTGTACAGGGGTGGAAGTTACAGAGGCTAGACCCATAGCTGGATTCCTTGGGTAACAGGTTGGTTCACAATCAGGAAAAGTTATCTTCTTTGCTCGCCAGTCTATTCTCGGATTATGTGTTTCTAACCAAGGGATTCCAAGAAGTACTTGAAATTGTGGGGCCTTGATCACATCAAACACGATTGCTTCCCGATGTCCGTCCTGACCCACCAGAGTGATTTCAACTGTGGAATGCGTTACAGGCCCTGAGGCTATTTCGGTTCCATCAACTGTAGTAATTACATCTTGGGTTACTTTCGGGCGGAGAGGAAGCTTAATCCTGGAAGCCAATTCACGGTCTATGTAATTTCCAATAGCTCCACTGTCTATGTATGCTTTTATAGCATGCAACTGCTGAGGCTGTTTTGGGTTCACAAGCACCATTGGCATGACAAAATGCGAGGTCAAAGAGTTTGTTTTCAAGCTCGGCAAGCGGACCCCTACGCTTGTCGGGCTAGGTCGTTTCCCGAACCAGGTGTCAATAACTCGTTATCAGTGGCTCCAACCACCTTCTTGGGTGGTTTAACTGGACAACTTTGAAGAAAGTGACCGGAAGTTCCGCAATACAGACAAAGTTGCATTTGTCGCCTTCTCTCTCGTTCCTTCTGCGTTAATGGTCCTTTAACACTGCCAATTTGCATAGGTTCGGAAAAGTCAGTACTCTTGGAGTTAACGTTGGTCTTGATAGGTACTCTGGTTTCATACTTGAGCCGATCTGCTTTTCTATTTTGAAGTCTGCGATCAAGTTGAACCACTAAGTCTATGTAGTCTGCGCAGGCCTGGGGTGGATCTACTATCTGAGCTATAACATCTTTAAGCTCTCCGCGCAGGCCTCGATGAAACAATGTGATCCTTTTATTTTCAGGCCATCCGGTTTCCACAACTAGTCTATTAAAGGTGGCGATATAGGACAAAAGATCCTGATTACCTTGTCGTAAGGATAGCAGTTTGTTGTCAAGGGCCTGTCCCTGCGAGTGTCGAGGAACAATCTTTCCATGCTGGCCTGGAAGCCCTTGAAATCCCGGAGAATGGGATCATCCTAATTTACCAATGGAATAGACCAATCGGCAGCACAGCCACTGAGGTAAGATAGTACAAAGGCTACTTTGGTCTGCTCGTTGGGGAAGGCCCCGGGCCTGCATAAAAAGTGTAAACGGCATTGGTTCATAAAAACGGCATATTTCTTGGGATCCCCCGCAAAACATTCCGGCGGGGCCAAAGGCATGTGTCCAGGTAGATTGATTTGTACCGGGTTATTCGAACCCATTGTTGTAGAAATATCTCCGGAAACAGGTAAAGGAGTGTGCTCTGCCTGGCCCTGCAATAACCTTTTGGCCAGATCATCAGTTCTTTCCTTGGATAGGATTAGTTCCCTTCTGAGAGCATTAGTCTCCTGGCGGGCTGAGTGCACTTCTGCCCGTAATTCCCCTAAAAGATGGGCCAGCTGATCTGTCTCGGAAGTCTCCATAGCGCCCAGGTGGGAAATTGTGGTAAGGCTTCGCGTTCTGTAACGCTCACCTGGTTCCCACGGAGGCGCGGCGTCGAAGGCGCAAAACTCTGAAGATGGACAGGAAGGGCCCCTCTATTCTGGCTTCCCTGGCTCGTTGGATACCCTCCTGTGCGTGAAAAGGGAGTATTACCAACTGTGGAACAATGCTCAAGCCTCCCACTCCCTTCCAACCCTCCACGATACCTCCTCCACGATTCCCCGTGAAGCCTCACCTTAGGGTTTGGAAGGATGAGCTCTCCATCCTGCTTCTGATGCAGGGGCGCGTTGAAACCCAGTTACTTCACTGGATTGAGGATTGATGGGAGTTCAGGTAAGCTTGACTGTTCAGGTAAGGCGCTGTAAAAGTTCTGTTCACAAGTTCAAGCTTAATAATAATGTTCGTTGTCTAATTGCAGCAAGCGCTAATGCTTATGTCTTTTTCCCCTTAGGGGCCGGGGTTCGGAGTGCCGGAGATATGGCGCCGACCCGAAGTGAAACAGTTCTGGATGAGCGCTCAGGTAATGTCTTTGCATTCGCTCATTCAATGTCTTTGTCTTTTTTCCCCATAGGGGCCGGGGTCCGGAGATGCCAGGAAGCGGCAGGACCCGAAATGCAGTGGGAATAATCCAACAGGTACGACTTAAAAGGAAACTGAGCTTTCCTTATTCCTTTTCTCCCTCTCACCTTTGTTCTTGTCTTTTTTCCTCTAGGCGCCGGGGTGTAGCTGAATCCGGAAGATCGCTGCTGAAGATGGAAGCGCCTTGCAAAGGTGAGTAAAATGCAGCGCTGCAGCGATCGAAACGAAATGCCTTTAAAATGATGTCTTCCTTTTCAGGGCCGTTGGAGAAATGACTCCGGGATGCAGATTTAGCAGGTTAGGGCTTTTCTTCTCCTATTCTCTTCCTTTCTCCCCTTGCAGGTGTTCCAGGGTGCTGGCAGGCGTGGCTAAAGTCAGGATGCAGGAGCTGACACGGTGAGCGTCCAGCTGCTAGGTGCAGAACAACGCGAAGCATGTGTGGCTGTTCGGGTGGGGTTTAAATAGCCTTGGAAAAAGTTCCTGGTATGTATCCTTCCACCAATCAGGTATGTATCCTTCCCCTACCACACCCGGGTGGTGAAGTAGTTCTACAGGTTAAGTAGTCCCATTCAGGCCTCAAGAGGGCCTGGATGAAGCAGCAAGGTCTGCATCAGGTAAGTGTGCACCCAAGCACTTAAACACATATCCTCTTCTATGAGCCTGGCGCCTAAGGCGCCAGGACTGGGGTCCGCTATGAGCCTGGCGCCTAAGGCGCCAGGACTGAGTCCAAAGGGCCCTGACTTGGGCCCGCTGAGACTTCCCTGGGGAAAATGATGTCTGCCTCTGGGGTTGCTGGGCCCGGCATGGCTCCTTAGAGGTAGGCATCATGACAGTCCCCCCCCCCATCGCTGGCAAATCTAGGCAGGTTATTGTTCATAGCGTAAGTAGCCCATTTCAGTGCCACATGTTCCCAGGCTTTGCGGATCCAGCCTTGAATGGTGGGGAGTGCCGCACCTTTCCACAGTTGGGCTATAAGCGTCATCAGCGTCAAAGTAAGCACTACCTGTGCTTTTCCTGACCCCTCCGTTCATCTGCCCCTGTCCCTCCAACCCCAATAAGACCTGTTCCGATGACCCCATTACCACCTCCCCAAAGGCCTGCCCCTGCGCTTCCTGCACCTCCCTCCAGAACGGTTCAATTTTGGGCATCCCCACCATATGTGGGATCCAGTGCCTTCCCCCCACAATCTTTCCAAAAATTAGGAACACTGCAGAATAGATCTTATTTAGGTGTGCCGGGGTGTAGTGCCACCTGTATAGTATCTTATACCAGGTTTCTTGTAGTTGAGAAGCCCTGGCCACCATTGGTATCAGTCTCCACAGTCTCTCCCAGTCCTCCCTACTGATTTCCTTCCCAATCCTTTCCCAGCGAGCCATGTAGGGCCTTGATGCGCGGGGAGTAGCACCCTCGAGAATTTTATATAGGTTTGATACCAATCCCATGCTCCCATCATGTGTTAACAAAACCATTTCCAATGGGGTGAATGGGCGGGTGGCCGCTGATTTAATCTCTTTGCTTACGAGTCAATGGCGTAGTTGAAAGTATCGAAGCCGCTCAATCTCTCGTCCACCGCATCACCTGCTTACACTCTATGAATGATCTGATAGTTGGGCCTTGATACATATCTCAGAGCACCCTGCACTCCCCTTCCTGCCACTAGCCAAAAGCCCTTTGTTCCGCTCCCGGGGTGAATTCCAGGTTGCTAAAAATGGGGGTGAAGCCGGACTATAAGGTTGTAATCCCATATTTCCCCGCTAGCCTATCCCACGTGTCTGCCACAAGCATAGTTATGGCGCTCATGTACATATGTTTTGGTCTGTGTTGTCGTGGAAACCACAACACTTCCCTCAGATTGTGTTGAACTACTGCCCAGTCCATTGCCACCCATTGCTTCCCCGTGAGTTTCGAGAACCACTCTCATATTATCTGCAATTGTACAGCCTCATAGTACAGTTTGAAATTAGGGAGCACCATCCCTCCTTCCCTCCTTGGGGCCATCAATAAGAGCTGATTAATCCTCGACTTCTTCCCCTCCCATATGAAGCTCACCATCAGCTTCCCCAACTCCCTGCAGAAACTGTAAGACACCGTCAGTGGGATTGCCTGAAATATATAAAGCATCTGTGGGAGCGTTACCATCTTAACTGCCGCCACCCTGCCCACCCATGAGATCCTAAGATTCTTCCACTTCTGAAAGTCCCTCTTTATAGCCGCCAGCATGGGTGGGTAATTGGTCGCATACCAGCCCGAAAGCGAAGGCGTAATCCGCACCCCCAGATATTTAATCCCCACCGGGTTCCAAATAAAGGGTGGCGATGCCTTCAACTCTGACACTTCCCTACCGTATGGTTGAGCAATTCTGATTTGGTGAGATTAATCCGGAGACCTGAGACCTCCCCAAAACCCTCAAGTATCTCCCTACATGATCTTAGTGATTCTCCCTGCCTGGTAAGCAATATGAGCATATAGTCTGCAAAGGCAGTGACTTTGTGCTGCTTCCCACTAAAGAGTATGGCATGTAACTCCGCGAACTCCCGTATAGACTGCAGCAGTGGTTCCAACTCTATTGCGTATAGCAGTGGGAAAAGGGGACACCACTGTTTGGTCCCACAGCTCAATTGAATGGCCCGGGACATGGACCCATTGATCAGGAGGCTTGCTACCTGGGATTTATAATTGGCTTGAACCATTTTCAGAAAATTGCCGCCCAAACCCATTTCTTTCATTACCCTGAACAGGAAGGACCACTCCACACGGTCAAAAGCCTTCTCCGCATCAAGGAAGAGAAGGACCGAGGGAGTGGCCGTCTTGTGAGGCTTCTCTATTATGTGTGCCACACACCGGAAATTATAAGATCTGCCTCCCAAGTATGAACTCCGACTGGTCTGGGTGAATTAGAGCCGGGAGAAGCCCCTCTAATCTATTAGCCAAGATTTTGGCAAATACATTTATTAGCGTTATTGGTCTGTACGATGTGCATTCCATGGGATCCTTATTAGGCTTGGGTAGGAGTGTTATTTTTGCTTCTTCCATGATAGGTGAGATCCGTCCCGTCTCCCGAAAGCTATTAAATAGGCTTGTTAAGTGAGGAACTAATACTCCAGCATAGGTTTACAAAAAGCTGCCGCTAAGCCGTCTGGGCCTGTCACCTTATTTGGGCGCAGGCCCGCTCTGATCTTCCTCACCTCCTCCATTGTGATCTCCTGGCCTAGTGCTTCCTGAACTCCCACCTCCATCCAGGGCTGCGGAATCCCCTTCAGGAAGTGTTTTTGTTGTTGACTTAGGGTGTCTTGAGACGTGTATAGGGTCACATAACAACTGACAAAGCAGTCCTGGATTTCTTCGGTACAGGAGTGGCGGATCCCTGAATCATCCAGCACGGCCACAATCATGCTGCTGCTCGCGGTGCCCCTTATTAACTTAGCCAAAAGCGTGCATACCTTGTTGGCCATCGCATAGTACTTCTGCCACATAAATAATAGTGATCCTTCCGCTCTCTTTGTCCTGAGGATGCCAAATTGACCCACTGCCCACCTATAAGCCCTTAGTGAGTTCCTGGTGGGGGCCTCCCCTGCCCGTCTCCTGGCTTCATCAACCTCCCCCTCGAGTTGGACCTCTTGGGCCGTCAGCTGTCTCTCCCTCTGTGCTTTTATGGCTATAAATTCCCCCCATTGTTGCCTTAAATGCATCCCATCAGATCCTTTCCCCTGTGTCGGAGCTCTTATTGCACTCGAAGAAGGCCTTGATCTATCCCCCCCAATTCCTCCCTAATGACTGTATCTCGCAGTAGCTCCCCCGGGACCTTCCACCTCCAAGTCCCTGACGTGCGCCCGGTAGGCTCAACCTCATTGTTAATACTTCATGGTCTGCTATCCCCAGGAGGCCCACCTCCACGTCCTCTACTGCTCCCAGCAAATAGGCCGAGACCCATATGTAATCAATGGTTGCCAGACATTTCATCGAAAAAAATTAGTCGACAGGACATTCGGTCGAAACCATTTGGTCGAAAACCAAATGGTCGAATTTTTTTTTATTTTTTATTTTCAATGTTTTTTTTTTTTTTGGGGGGGTCCCCCGCAACCCCCTTTTTTTTCTAAAAAACCCCCCAACCCACTTTTTTTTCTAAAAAACCCTTTTTTCCCTAAACTACAACCTAAAAAATATATATATAAATAAAAAAGAAATTCGACCATTTGGTTTTCGACCAAATTACGTCGACCAAATGTCTTTCGACGAAATGACTTTCGACGAAATGTCCGGACACCGTAATCAATACGAGACTGTATGCCGTGAAAACTTGACAGACATTTTTAACCCTCCCTATGCCCATTTACCCCTCTCCATATATCCTGTAGCCCCAGGCTCCCGAACCTCTCTTGTAGTGCAACCGATGCAACCGTCCCCCCATACGCCCTCCTCCCGAGGAGCTATCCTGACCCCTATGCCACGCCAGATTGAAATCGCCCATTAGGACTGTCCCTTCGCAAACCCTTCTAAAACATTTAGGAATTCCCTCAAGAAAGCCTCCTGCCCAGAAATGGGGGCGTAGACTGAGGCCATTGTATAGGACACTCCCTTGTGGTCCCCTACTATTATGACGTATATGCCTTCTTTGTCCCCCTTAGTTTCTGTCACCCTAAAATCCAATCCGTTCCTAATAGCTAGCCCTACCCCACATGTTCATTGGATCTGATGCATGAAAAATCAGGGGGAAACCCTGCAATCTAAGTCTCGCCCGGTCCTTTTTCACGAGATGAGTCTCTTGGATCACCAGAACATCCGGCCCTGAAGTTCTAATGAACATCTCCAATTTCTTCCTCTTGAGAGGGGTGTTCAGCCCTCTCACATTATGAGTTGACCATTTGAATGTGAGCGGCTCTCATGGGCCCATGCTTTCCCATTTCACCTCTCCCGTGGAACATCCCATGTCCCCCTTGTCCCTCTCTTCTCCCCGGTGTCCCCTTGCCCCCTTCCCTCCAGTTATGACCCTCTGTACTTCATCCCCTACCCAAGGTCTCTTCCCTAGTACCATTGACCCCAACTCCCACCTCCCTCCCTACCCTCTCATGTTCCTCCCCCATTCCCTCCATCCCGTTCCCCAACTTTGGGATGCCCCCAGCTCCTCCCTCCATTGATCCCCCTCCCTCACTTTTCCCCTGGCTTTCCCGCCCTTACTGATACCAAGATGAAACGTCCTCCTGCAGTCCTATGCCCATGAACGAACATGTACGTCTACCACCCCTCATACTGAGGCTTCATCCGGGCACAACACGCCTTGCTGTTATCCATCCGTTGAGCCGACTCATCTGGTTTTGGGCGTGGGCCTCGTAGTGTCGCTCTCCTTCTGTGCCTTTTCCCGGCCGTGGACCATTCCCAGGGCCTGGGCCTTGAGCAGCTCTCTGAGTGAGGGGAGCTTTCTCTCTGGTGATCCTGACCTATGTCCAGCTGCAGGATGTCGCCCCCCTCCTTTGGTGATGTGATGCGCCTTTGGGCCCCCTCCCACTCGAACACAAAACCAAAGCGGAAGGTTCATGTATATCGGATTCCCCGCCTTGCCAGGTCTTTGACAACCGGACCAATCTGCTGTATCTTAAGTAGAGTGCTGGCTGCCAGATCCTGAAATAGGGAGATTTGGGATCCATTGTACATCACTGGCTCTCGCCCCTTTAAGGAACTCATGGTGGCAACAGTAAAGACAGACATAAGTGATCACAGTTCAAAGGTGTTTATTAAACTGTATAAATGGGTGAGAAAAAAACTCTAAATCTAAATCTAAGATGGGAGCAAGATACGACCATCAAATAATAATAAGGCAGTCCTAGTGGCGTCATGTCAAATAAAAGGGTCTATACTAAAAAGAAAACTATTGCAAATCCTTACGCTAAGTAACAAAATAGTGTGGGATAATGTTCATAAGAAAAGAATGAAGTGTTCACAAATAATATGTCAGGATGTTATAGCAGAGGGGTCTCCCTTCCCCACATTTTTAGCACGGACAAGATGGGACTCTTGAGCATAGCACACTCATGGGCTTCTCCGGCACGAGGCTACAGTTCCTTTTAGTGATATAAGGACCTTCGGTGGTTAAGTCTCTTTCTACAAAAGTCTCTTGCCTCAGAGGGCCTAATGTATCCAAAAATAACAACACAAAGTTCCTTTTTGCACGTTGGGTGATGACTCTTCACCCTGGAATCCCCTCTTCTGGGCTCAGATCCCTCTGCAATGTTGGCCTTCCTCCGTCGGGTTCACTACAGCCTTTTCTCAGACTCTTTCACTTGTCGTATTCACGAGTCTCAATGGGCCTCATTACGACCCAGGAGGTAACCATGCCGCATTTTGCGACATGGCTACCCCCATTCCGGGTACCGGGTTCGGGTTCCCTGAATGGGGAAATACCAGACCATTCCGACCTTGGAGGGCCCAGTATTTCCCCATTCAAGGAACCCGGACCCGGTACATCCCCATTCCCATTTCAGCCCCCATAGGGCTCAATGGGAATGGGGATGATGCTAACAACGGACCCGTTAATGACAGGCCCGTTGTTAGCATCCTGGTCTGCTCACAGGACCCGCAAAGGACACCTGGTTGTAACAGGCGTCCTTAGCGGGTCCCACAAGCAGACCTGGTAATGAGGCGGTAGGGGGATAACGGGGCCGGCAGCTCTACCGGCCCAGTTAACCCCCTACCGCCAGGGTCCTAATGAGGCCAATGTCTTTTTAAATAATGTTTCCTTGTGGACATCCCTCAGCCGGGTTCACATTTGCCACAAATATAGTTTGTCTTGCTTTACACAATGTGGGATTTGTTCCCCTTAGCTTTCCACTGGGTTACAGGTCAAAGACTTTCGAGTGTACAAGGGGTTTTACTCGACCCTTGTATGACCACTTTGACCAAATGCGTCGGCCCTCCAAGGGCTTTCTGGTATCGGTAGTTTGAACAAAAAGGGGACCGGTCAGAGTCTTTCGAATGAGCGCCCATGTGTTGCTGGACCACTCTGCACCTGGTCTCCCCCAGGGTTTTCAAAACAATTCTGTAACACATCAAGTCTTTTTTCCTTGATTCACATTACGCCGCCACTTGTAACCTTTGTTCAATCACAGTTCCTTTTACTATGGTTCTCCCTCCGACTCACCGGCTGTGATGAACCGGTTGGTACCACGGTAGCAAGCGTTCCTCCCTGACGTGGATATCAGTGTGGGAGGATTCTGTGCACCATTGACACCTGGTACGCCATGCGCTGGCTGTTGTTGTTGGCCTTGTAAGTCCTTTCTCTGAGACTTCGCAGGTCTGGGTCAAAAAGGACAAGGGCACTTCCCTCCTGGTCGTCCTTTCGGTTCTTGCCGCCTTTTTTTCCTCCTCTTGAACTGCCGTCCTGGAACAGCTGCCTCATCGTACGGTCTGCCTTGCTCAAAGTGTGCTTTCGTGCTCTGCCTTTTATCCCTGTGTGGAAGGGAAAGGGCCGTCAGATGTGCGTAGTTATTGTCAATGGCTTGATTCTGCCTGACCCTTGTGTTGGGACATGTCAGGTAAAAGTCTCGGGTGTTAGTCAATTTTCTGTCACAGTGTGGGAAAGTGTTTGTGTTGGAAAAGAGGGGTAGAACTTCTGCATATCCTACCAGGTAGGATGGGGAAAAGGTGTTATATGGAAGGGGGTACTGTGTCTCGCCCATTTGTGTCCCACTTCCACTCCCCGAAGACCACTCATCCAGGTGATCCTCCCGCTCTGGTCTACCCCAGGAACTGGATCCAAAAGCGATGGCCGTGTCCTGGCCACCTGATGACAGATCCCCCGGGCACTAGTCAGGGAGACACCTTTGGGTTTCTCACACTCCCTAGCAGTGCGCAATACTGCTTCCTTTTGACCATATCTAGAGAAATCTGTTAGGACATCTCTCAATCTAGCGTTGGGGCCTTTCATCAGCCTGCCCGCTCTATGGATCTGATCCAACACTATTTCCCCTAGCTCTGTTCCTCCTGTCAAGTCTGCAAAGATTTTCTAGGCCACCCCCTTCAAGTCTCTGTCCACCACAGATTCTGGCAGATGTTTGATACGTATGTTTATCCTCCTTGATCTGTACTCCATGTCCTCTATTTGCAGCTCTAGGTTGCCATGCTGAGATGTTCTATTGCTTCGCTGTTTGCCGTGGTTTCTCTGTCCACCTCCTGGAGACCCCTTTCAAAGAGGTCCGTCCTTTCCCCCAGCTGGCCCATCTCTTTCCTTATTTCTACCAGAGCCGTATTAAGGTCAGTGCGCATTAATTGGAACTGTTCATTTGTGAGGGTCGTCTGGAGTGACATTAAGTCATTATGGAAGTCTTGTCTTGACATGGGTGCTGCTGGATCTGTTTCCATGGGGTCTGTGCGGTCTGCCGGGCCCGGGGTATTCTTACCCAAGACCCTCACCTCATTCAGAGCCCACATGATAGGGAGAGTGCCTGGCACATCCCCCATCGAGGGAGCCCACTTTGAGGCCCTCACCTTGGATTTGGACATCTGTTCCGGAGTTCCCAGCCCAAGGCCCCGAGCAGTAGTTGTTGTGCGGGGCTCTCAACCTCTCCTCCTCTGCACCCCGCTGTCTCCCTATGACTGGGTGCAGTTGCCTCGAGGGGCACGCTTGCTGGCCTCTATTACTGTGCTGGCCTGTCCCCCTCATGGGGGGCGGAAATTTCCCCTCTCCTCTCAGAGCTTCTTCCTTCTTGCTTTGATGTGGAGCTCAGTGGCTGCTTTTGGGACTCTCCCTGGGTTGAGGCCTTCTTCCTCCTCTTGGCGGGCTGGGATCTGCCCTGGAGCATGCTTCGGGCCCCACAGGGTGGGTCAGGTACCCCCTGCCTCGGTGGGGGTCAGTGCCTACTTCGGAGCCCTTGCTTTAGGTGTCAACATTTGCCCTGCTCGCCTAGGACCACTGCATCTGGGTTTCTGAGGTGTTGGGGGTCTTCCTTGTTCTCTTCACGGATAGATGCTGGCCCTTTTCTTCCGACTGGATGGGTTCTATGGGCTCCTCCAGGCCGCTTCACCTGCTGGGTCTCTCCTCTCTGCCCCAGCTGCCCCCCTGCCTTTTGTCAAGCTTCTGCACTGTTTGCTGACCTTTCTCTGGGGCACTCCCGACAGGTCAGCTACCCCCAGACACACAGTGCTTGCCGGGCTACATGAGTTGTTCCTGGGAACAGGGGGTCTGGCGCTTCTCCAATCAGCCCACTCAGCTTGTCGCCTTTGCGGGTGGAGGCCCTGCGTGGAGGGGAGCCCAGTGCTGTTTGCGGGGCAGGGTCCCCAGTCCAACCTTGAGGTCTATTCAAGCCCTTCTCTGCCTTCTCACCGGGTGCCGAAGTCCTACCCCTGACCGGGGGTATGGTCCTGTTGCTGTCGACTTGGAGAGTCCTTTCTCTTCTAGTGTTCAAGCCCCAACTGCTCTACATCCCGCTGTTGCTTCCCCTGCAGGGAACTGTCTCCCCCTGTGCAGAGCAGGGCAAATGGTGGATTCCCAGTCAGGGTGGATGTCTAGGGTACCTTGGCTGCTCCTCCTTGGCTTTGTCTCCTGGGTGTTGCTTGCCTTCCTGTTCTGTCTTGGGGCTATCACCTTTGCTGCAATGTGTGGGCCCACACCCCTTTTCTTTGCAGGCGCGGGCTCCCCTCACCGCCCAGTGTCATACTGCTTTACCTCTTGGGGACTTCAATGCTGGGCGGGTGTCCCACGGGATTGCGCCCGCCTTTGCTTATTTCCAGCCGGACCAAACCTGCTTTGTTCACTATCCAGTCCCCCTCTCTCTCTCTCTGCTCCAGGGCGGTGAGGTTTGGCTCGACCCTCCTTCCGGCTGCACTCCTCCTCCTCCCTCCCGGTGCCTCTACACTGGTCCGAAGCTCGGCGGGGGCCCGGCCTGCCCCCGACTACATCTCTTGGGCCACCTCTGCTCCTCTTTGGTGCTGGGGCCGGGCTCGTCTCACTGCCCGGTCCTGCTCTCTTGTTCTGCTCCTGGACTGCAGTGCAGGCCCCGATTGCAGTCGGGCCTCCCCGCCCTGTGTAAGTTCCCAGTGAGCCCACCCCTGATTCTAGGGACAGTGGCTGCCATCCATTTCACGCTTTAGGAAGCAGTTTCCAGCTTCTCTGGGGTGGTAGGGAATGGCAGTGTCCAGCCCCAACAAGAAAAAGTGAAAGCCATATTAGATGCCCCCACACCTAAGACCAAGAGAGACCTCAGGGCATTCCTAGGGCTGATTGGTTATTCCCGTAGGTTTATCCTGAAACTTTCAGATAGAACCGCCAGATTCACAGTCAAACGAAGGAATGCTGAACCCCAGAAGATTCATTAAACTGAAGAGGACGATGCCTGTTAAAATAACCTAAAACAGACCCTATGCCAGAACCTGATCCTAAAAGTAGTAGACTTTTCCAAAGAATTTGTGTTACAAACTGATACCTCCCACATAGGGTTAGGAGCAGTTTTATCACAAATTCATGATGGCCTAGCATACCCTGTCCTATTCACTAGTCGTAAACTATTGCCACGTGAGAAGAACTACTCTGTTTTGGAATGAGGCCCTTGCCATCAAATGGGCCATTGTCCATCTCAGATACTACCTTCTAGGGAGAAAGTTCAAACTTGTCACCGACCACTCACCTTAATAAACCAACGATAGGACTCTAACCCTTGAGTCATGCAATGGTTTTGAGGCCTGCAACCCTACTGTTTCACTGTGGAACACCAAAAAGTTAAAGAACAGGGGAACGTTGATTTCCTTTCTAGGTTTCCCTGTAAAACAGATGCGGCTACATCGCATAGGGGAAGGGTATGTGAGAAACCAGAGGGTGTCTCACCTGCTAGTCCCTGGGGATCTCTCTCTCAGGTGGCCAGGGAACAGCCATCGCCTTTGGATCCAGACCCTGGGGATGGACCAGTGCGGGAGGATCACCTGCATGAGTGGTCTTCGGGGAGAGGGGGGTAAGATAGCCGATGGCGAGATGCAGTACTCACCCTTATTTTGTTTATCAAACCCATCTAATGTTTTAGGATGCTCCGAGATCCCAACCCCGCCCACTTTTTACACAAACACTGGGCCGAGGATGACTGGGAATAATAATACTGACTTGCATACATCGTACTGGCCATGTCCTGCAAATCTGGACAGGCAAAGTCAGGCACTTAATCCTAAGTGCATACACTTGATATCAATTAGCTCTCCTCACATGAATAAAAGGCAGAAATCAAAGACACATTCTGAGCAAGGCAGAACCTGAGAATGAGCAGAACTTCCAGGATGAAGACACACCTACTGGAGCAGAGCAACAGACCAAGGGCCGAAAATCCCAAGGCTTCCCTATTGGAGGTTGTTGCCTCCGACAGGCTGCGACGGACACGTGGAGAAGGCCAGATCCTACAAGTGAAGATTGCATTGTGTTCCAAGGACGCCAGTGACCCTCCCGGGTGAACGGCAGAGTTGGGGAGGCAAGGTCAAGCCTGTGGTATTAACCTTTACTCGACAACTGGAAAATGCCAAACAAGAAAGAGGGGCACACAGCCGGTGAGTTGGCAAGCAACCTAAGAGACCCGTATGTGTTAAAGTGAATGAAGTAGCAACATCATATCACAAGTGAAGGCTGCACACATGTGGATGAGATGTGAAGAAAGGCAGACCTGTGAATGAACTTTGTTGTAAAGAATAGGTGGAAAATCAGTGATACTGAGTAACGGAGTGGTCCGATAAAAGGAAGTAACGCACTGGAAAGTCTCTGTGAAAGGTACTTTGTTTAAAGCGAGAAAGCGAATGGACAGTGAATGTAAAAGGAAGAAGATTAATTCCTAGAGAAGGGAAGAGTGAAGGTAGCACAGTGAACTTTGAAGCGAAGTGATCCTGCAGTGGTCTGACAAATAAGCCATGCACATTCGAAAGTCTTCAACATCCGAAAGGAGTCCCAGCCCGGCAGGGGAAGACACAAATTTTGTGTTGAAAGTTATTGTGGATGGTCCAAGCACAACAGAGGGAGACCTGAAGTGAAATAAGCTTGGGGAAGGGAGCCTTTATCGTAGGAGATCTGAGCCCAACAGAGGGAGATCTAAAAGAACGTGTGGTGAAAGTTCTGAGCCCGGCAAGGGTGGATCTTTTGGGAACATTTTAGATAAGACATTATTTTGGAAGAAAGAGAGATTCTCCAGTGTTTAAGGCCAGGCAGGCCTCGATCCACGGCTTTTTGAACTGTGCACATTGTCTGGAAAGCCGAGCCAGAGTGTGTCATCCTGCCTACAAGGATCGCCTGGCTCCGTGAGGCCTAACGTGGGGAGGAGAGCTGGTGCAAGCACATTATCATTTGAACACTGACTTTTCCTTTTGTAGACATTTTTCCTTGTCACGCTTTTTGTACAAGAGATAGGGCAGGCATTAGGTTTTTTAGCACAGGCCATTTTGATTTGACAGACTCCACTAGGACTGCGTTAGTTATTATTTGATGGTCGAGATTACACCCATCTTAGTTCTAGGGCAGAATGGGAGTATTTCCAATCCTAACCATTTATATAAAGGTTTTGCAAACTGTACCCATTGTGTCAGTCTCTGCTTATGATACCATGCCTCCCCTACAATATGCTCTTGTAGTAGGTGGCTGCTAACATCGAACATTTCCTTGCATGTGTCATTTTCTGATGCTGTGCGCAGGCTGCAGCTCACATGTTGAGCTTTCATGCTTTCTTTCTGCATTTTTCTATAAAAGTGGTTACATTATTGAGTTTCAAAAGAAAATTCTTCCTTTAAACGTGTCATTGTTGGGATTATGAATTGTAATACAACTGGCAATCTGTTAGACATATGTACGATAACAAAGCAGGCCTGTTATTGCATTTCGAAACAGTCATTCACTGAAACTGAACCCATTTTATAGATGTAATTACATGACTCTTGTGCTGAAGCAGGAGGCCTTAGCTCACAGTTCAAATGCAGGGCATGATTCATATATTGCATTGTACATTTTGGCTCATAACATTGAAATCATGCCAGTTACAAACATGGGACTGAGCACGTTTTAAAGCTCCACTTTAATCTGACACCACATTCACATTCCATGCAAGTATTTATTACAAATTAATAACATTATTAATATTCATAAAATCATTATTTATTGCACAAATTCATGTCACATATGCAGGCTTACGCCCGTGATGACAAGCAACCCATATCTCATTCACATGGCAGGTGGCTACCATTAATTATGGGACAAAAATGAATTTTTTAGTAAAATGTACTAGGCACATATTGGCCCCCAACCTTTTTCTAGTCACAAATATAGAAAATATGATTCAATAGGAGTGTCTGACCATGAGGCAGGCCAATGGAAACATTGCACCAATCACATAGTGTGACATAATTATGACATAAGCATTGTAATATTAAAAAGTGGAAGGAGAGAGGGAATAAGATTGACTTTGTGAAAGGCTGCAGTAGAGAAAACTGCCTGTCCATATTGGAAGAGTACTGAATATGGATATTATTTTCAGATGAAGGCATTGTCCATAAGGGATCGATCCTGAACCAAAGTAATTTGAGGCAGACCTGTTTTTTCCTGAAAAGTGGAAAAAGGGACCTGGAAGAGCCTGCTGACTGAGACTTCTCTAGGAACACTTAAGGGTTTGTGCAGGCTGCATGCCATTAAAGATCCATTCAAAGTGAGTATAATAATCCCCCCAAATGAAATATCTGCTCTCTAGCCATCATTTTTACTTTTCCTGTTAAGTCCCAGAAAGGGTTGGTTTGAGAACATGATATCAAAAGAAAATGATTGAATAAAAAATATAAGGCATTCTCACTGCAATTAAAATCAAGTGAGATGTCATTTAAATCCAACCCAAAACCCATGTTTGTGCTTTGTACTGTGAGGGGTCAGAAATGAAAGCCGGACACGGAGAGAGGGCGCTAGAGGGCCAACCAAGATGGCGGCTCCCCTGTAAGCTCTCGGCTACCTCCCACATGAATCCTATTTAATCGTGGCAATCCTGAGGTGAAATCACCAAATACGCAAGAATTACACTATTTCAGCGCGGCACCTCATCCCTGCCGAAAATTCGTAACAAATCGGCCTCACCTTCAATGAGATATCTGCAGCGTGGTACAGGCCGCACAACCACGACGGGTCCCTGGAACACCGGGCCGCACGACATCAAATCATCTGGGGATTAGTAGGAGGAGATGCAGACTCACCTGTGAGACCTGCCGGGTCCAGCAGCAGCAGGGAGGTAGCACCGGTGGGCAGAACTACGGGAGTCGGCCCGCTGCGTGCAACCCTCCACGCCCCGCAGACCGTCGCGACTCTGAGCAGCTCCCCGCCCCCCGCCCGCGCCAAGCCGCACACAGCCTGCCTTCCCGAGTGCGCGGAGGAGACGCCCAAGACGGCGATGGCGATTCCTCGACCCTGCGGAGCAGCTACAAGGCCCACACTCAGCAGTAAGACGTGTCGGAGCGGACACCGGCAGGTGAGAGGTGGGAGGCACGCGAAAGCACACAGAGGCACACAAAGCAAACAGGACAATAAGCCAGCAACGCTAAGCAGGGCTGGCAAGAAAAGGGATACCCTGCGGAGGTCTCCGCTCCCCGAGGCACTCCCGCCGTTTCAGCTAAGCGACGGGCCGTAACGACACTCCATGCAGCCCGGTCCCGGCCCCTCCTAGTGCGGCACGCAGCAGCAAAAATCTGCTTGTTTAACACCAGAAACCAGCGAGACCCCCTATGGGAAAAGAGCTTGGTCCAGAGACGGATAGCTATTAAATACCACCAGTACCCCATGTGAGATTATCCTGGCACAACCGCGCCCCTCAGGGTACACGCAGCAACCGGGCACATCTAATCCGTCCTGCCCCACGGACAAGGCATAAAACGCAAAAACTGGGTGCTCCAACCCTGCCTCCGACAGCACAGGACAAATAGCCGAACGTCACCCACATATCCACCAAGGCCAAGATGGGGAAGTAAGACAAGTCCCAGAGAAAACTCAACTTTGATGCGGGCCCAGCACCCAAAACGCCCAGATCGGATAACCGCCCAGAATCCCCAACTAATCCATCAGAGGAAGAACACCTGCAACAACCAGACATTAGGGAGATCTTAATGGAACTAAAAGCAGGGATAGGCGGCTTGGACTGCAAGATAGACTCGCTCTCGTCCAAGGTGGACCTGCTGCAACACCATCTCGATAAACACAGCGACAGGTTAGACTCCGTCAAACAAAGGGTCTCTGATCTGGACGACGGCGCATCAGCACTCACCACCCGAGTCTCCATGCTTGAGGGCCAAATGAAAACTGTTCTGGCTAAAAATGAGGACTTGGAAGGTCGCTCCAGACGAAATATATAAGGATAGTCGGAGTTCGGGAGCAACTGCTACCAAAAAAAATGGAGGAGCATATTGAGAAACTATGCACCAAGCTATTTGGCCCTGCTGTTCTGTCACAATTATTCGTGGTGGAAAGAGCCCACAGGATCCCTGCAACCAGACCCATCCCGGGGACACCCCCCCGCCCGATCATCGCCAAGCTTCTAAGCTATAAGGACAGGGACGCGACTTTAAGAATGGCAAGAGAAAAGGGCAAACTCCACTACGATAGGGACGGCATTCAGTTTTATCCGGACTTCTCTCCGTCAGTCCAAGCCCAAAGGAGGTCGTTCACCCATGTTAAACACAGGCTGCGCGACAACCAAATTACGTATTCGATGCTCTTCCCTGCGCGACAACGCATTCAACTTTATGGAAATACTCACTTCTTCAACTCCCCCGAGGAAGCTACACTGTTCCTCGACAGGCAGGGATGCAAACCCACAAACCAAAAGGCCGGATCTGCAAGCAGAGAAAGGGTAGGGAGAATCCCACCTTGACGAACACCTGCGACACTGATCCAAAGCAAGATGAAAACAAGCCATCAGGTCAATCTTCGCAATCGGGAGGTTTGGGCCTAAGTCTTGTAAGGCTACCTACGCCCCGTGCACAGCACGGTTTGTGTTCTAGTTGGGGGGGTTCCAAACGGTCAAGTTGGGGGTTGTCCATGTAAGGAAAGTTGTTGTAATGTTGTTGTTGTTCAAAATGCGCGCCATGCACCACCGCCCAGCCGCGGGTCTCGCCCCGGGCCCCACGGCCGCCCCTCACACGCCCTCACGTCTGATGAAGTTCCCATGCGACCCAGTCGGCCAAAGTGCCGGGACATCACCGAGGAGAAGTCTACCGCTACTCCCTCAAACGGGTTCCATATAAAACATCATCGTGCCAATTCAAAGTAGCAACCTGGAACATTAGAGGGGACAATATCCCAGCCAAGACACGTAAGATCCTGCAACTGCTCAGACGGCACAAGATATAGAGGTGGCAATGATTCAAGAGACCCACCTTTTGCCTCAAAATGAACACCTGTGGGCACGCAATTGGGGATGCCACTGTTACTTCTCGTCTTACTCATCCTACGCCCGGCGAGTCACAATCCTCATTCACTCTTCGCTGGGTTTTTGCTTGATTAAAACGGAAAGGGACAACGATGCAAGAGCACTCCTGGTACAAGGGATTGTGGAGGGAGTGGAGGTGGTTTTTGTCAATTCCTACGCCCCTAAAACAGACGGCGCAAACAACTTCGACTGGGTGCTGTCCCGCCTAGCGCAAGTGCGCAACACGACCATAATCTGGGGAGGCGACCTGAATACACATCTCGACCCACAGAAAGACAAGTCGCAGCCAACAACAGCGAACCCATCCAAGGCCAGCCTACAAGTGCAGGTGATCTGCAAAGCATTCAACCAATCCGATATATGGAGAAACCAGAACTGGGAAATCAGAGACTACACATATCACTCAAGCGTCCATAATACAAGCTCTCGTATCGACTATTTGCTAGTCTCCTCACACAGCAATTGGCAATGGGGCAGCTGTCAAATACTCCCCAAAACATTCTCGGATCACGCCACTGTAATACTCGAATGTTGCTTACCGGCGACTAGACCACGGCCTCCCCAATGGCACTTTAAACTCAGATCTCTTGCGGATCAAGTATTTGCCAAAGAACTATGCGAGGAAATCAGCGCCTTTCTTGAAATTAACCAGGGCACTGTCAACTCTGCAGGGGTGCTGTGGGAATCACTCAAATGCTATGTAAGGGGCGTCTGTCTGGCTAAAGAAAACGGAATTCTGAAACTTATCAGACGAGATCTTGGCACCAGCAAAACTCACCTGAAAGGCCTGGAAAATCAGCAAGCCATTAACAACTCAGACGACATCCAGGCAATGTTGAAAAAAGAACTTCTCAACTTCAGAAACCTAGCGGAACGTGAGTTGAAATTTCTGGGCAACAATCACAGAATTAGACAATATGGCGAAGGCCAGAAACATGGAGCCCTTCTTGCTCGTCTCATAGCTGCAGATAGGAGACCAACAAGGGTGGATAGTATCCGTTCACCGCAGGGAAATATACTGCAGAAAGAAGAAGACATAGTCGAAGTGTTCAGAGCATTCTACCAAGAGCTATACAGTGCCAGGCACCCAACAGACACTGAGGCGATTCGGAACTATCTCAAAGACACAGAACTGTACTGAGTGGAGAGGGAACTCTGCGAGCCTCTGAACGAACCCATTACACTAGATGAGATCAAAGAAGTAATAAAAAGTCTACCGCCATCCAAAGCCCCAGGACCCGACGGGTTAACCGGCAAGTTCTATACATTTTTCGCCCCACTCATAGCCCCATTTCTGCTAAATGTCTTTGAAGAAGCGATTGAATCCGGCATCCTCCCACAAACACTAAGGGAAGCCAGCGTAATTCTCCTGCACAAAAAAGACAAACCTCCCGAAGAATGTAAATCCTATCGGCCAATATCACTAATCAATCTCGATAATAAAATACTGGCAAAAATTCTCGCAAACAGACTACTCCCGCTAATGCCTGCTCTGGTACTTTCAGATCAGGCGGGATTCGTGCCTGGCCGAAACACAACATTTGGGATACGTAGAATGTTCGGGGTTCTGGCAGCACTGGCCCCGATCAGCAGGCAGTAGCGGTGCTGCTGGACGCCGAAAAGGATTTTGATTCCGTCGAGTGGCCCTTCTTGTGTGCCATGCTGCAGCAGCTCGGACTTGGGAAACAGTATATCAAGCTGGTCGCGCTTCTCTATAATCAGCCCCAATCAGCAATCACCCTCGGGTCGACTCGCTCGGCATATATAAATCTCCAACACGGCACCAGGCAGGGAAGCCCATGAACCGCCATGATATTTGCCCTTGTGATGGAGCCCCTAGCGGCTGGCCTCACAGAGCGCCAAATTCAGAGAGGGCTCAAAATAGGACCTCACCGTTTGATAATATCCCTCTGTGCCGACGACATAGTCCTGTACATGCAAAACCCCAGCGAAAACCTCAACCCGATCATGCGTGAAATAATAAAGTTTGGGTTGGTATCAGGGTTGAAAATTAATCAATCCAAATCGATCGTATTCCCCTTAAATACCAAGACCAGAACATTTAAAGATGACTTCAGCTTTCATTGGGAAAAAGCTCACGTCCGATACCTAGGAATCCTGATGTCCCTGAAACACCACGATATATTCAAAGACAACCACGAAAGCACACTGAGAACACTAAGCGAAAAGGTGAACAGGTGGAAAACTCTCCCGCTCACCATCTGGGGAGCAGCCTCGTTGGTAAAAATGGTGATTCTCCCCAAACTCCTGTATCTATTTTCCAACATCCCTATCTTGTTGGCACGCCGCTTCCTGGGAAATCTGAGAAGTCTGGTTCTGGACTTCATTTGGGCAGGCAAACCTGCAAGGGTGGCATATACGTCCCTCGTCCTCCCTGTCACCAAGGGCGGCCTAGCACTACCCGATTTGGAACGGTACTACTGGGCAGCCCAAGTCCAGTTCCTCAGTCACTGGTATGAGCCCCAGTTCGTAAGACCACACGTACAGGTCGAACGGGCATTAGCCTCACCCAACTTGCTGAGGCCCGTGATCATCGGTAAACAGGCCGTGCCACACTCGACACTGAACATAGTGCAATATACATACACAATATGGCGGAAAATGGCCCAAAAGTATAAGATACAGTTCAGATACTCACCTCTACTCCCCGTCAAATTCATCCCCGGGCTACCACTTACTGCTGAGAAAGTGTGCCTAAAGTAGGCAGGCAAATGCAAAATAAGTACACTAGGCAACCTTTTCATACAAGAAACCTTCATAACACCCCAGCAAGCGAAGGAGAAAGGTAGCACCACCTCCCTAGATATTTTCATATACTTTAGAGTCTATTATACCCTACAAGACCTCATCCCATCATTCCCACAACAACCACCCACTTGGCAACTACTGCACAGAGTAATTCAGGCACAAGGGGAGGGCAAACTGGTCTCATCTATCTACAAAACCCTGCTTATGGACACACTGCCATCAAACCCCAAAACAAAAGCAAGATGGGAAACTGCGCTACAAATGCCTATCCCAGACGAAGACTGGGATTACATACTACAGACCCAAAAAGTGGCACTTAACTCACGCTTCAAATAAATTCACTTCAATTTTCTGCACCAAACATATTCCACCCCCAAAAAGAGAAACAGACATCACCCTGAGTCAAACGCATCATGCGACAGATGTGGGACACCTGATGATGACTTTCTGCATCTGGCGTGGAGCTGCCCGACGGTGGCCAAATTCTGGTCAGATGTACTTGGTGAAACCGAAGCAATAATTGGCGAGGAGATGGAGCACGTCCCAATGGTGGCGCTCCTAGGGTTGACAAAATCCTTATCATCGCCAGTTAGAAAACTAGCCAGCGTACTATTGGTACTGGCGCGTAGAAGAACAGCCATGGCGTGGGGACGAGGTCCATCCCCCACACTAGCGAGCTGGAGGAAAGACATTCTCTATTGCCAAGAAACAGAAACAGAATTCATAAAGACACTGCCCCTCAACGCGAGGCCTCTGGACATTTGGGGCGCATATATCTCAGACCTCCTCTCCAACGCCATTCCCACTGAGTCACCCACTCAGTCGCCACAAACTGCACCCTAGAAGTCCTAAACGCAATAGAAGCTCACTGCATAATGGGACTGAGGGAGCGAAATGTACACGTCGGGGGGTGTGGGGTAGCGGCGGCTGGTTTGCAGCCCACTGTTTGGGCTTGTTTGTATTCATGTTTACCCAAAATGCAAAAATAAAGTTTAAAAAAAAAAGAAATGAAAGCCGGACACAAAGTTGTCATGTTTTTGGTTAAAGGCTTTTATTAACATAAACAGGTTGGGAAAATGCCTCGCTGGCCCTGCTCTAAGAGGAATTTCCCTACTTTAAACCCCAAAACTAACAATCTGTCTGTGTCAGGATGTCAGAAATCAAAACCGTCCTTGTGTCCAAACATTTTATCCTGACCCTTACACTACAAACCAAATAATGATGTGAGAAGGGAAATGTCTTGAACATGATGTTTGCAAAAAGTGTTCATAAATGTAATATAGTACTGCTCCAGTATAAAAGTTCTCCAAGGTAACAGAACCTCAGTTCCAGAGGGTGGTTCCCTTCCCCTGGATTCTTCAATGGAATGGCAATGTTTCTTGGTCCAACAGGTCTTTGTGTCTTTTCTTGGCCCCCAATAATCCTGTTAGGTACAAAGCTGCTTAGCCTCGTAATTTCTTCTTAAAAAAGTAACAAGCCTCGGCTCCAGAGGTTTAGTCCCTTTCCCTGGATTCTCCTCCAACATCAAAGCCTCTTGGTCTGACTCTTGGTTTGACAGTTCTTTGCTCACCAAACATGCTTCTTTCTCAAGAGTTCCTACAGGTTTTGCTACTGCCTGGTATACTCCTCTGCCAGGACACTTTATGCACTTGTGATTGCATGGTATACTTTCTTACCAGGACTTCTTATGACTGCCTGGTATACTCTGTGAGGGCATCATGAGTCAGACATAGACAACAGGTTGAAGCTTTCTCAACAAAGTTTTATTTAAATTAAAATTCAGGATGGAATAATGCTGTATGCTAAGGTGGGATGTCCCTACCTAGAGAAAACTAAGGATAGTCTATGTCAGGAAGTCCAAAGTAAAACTTCTGTCTGTGTCCAAAACCTATACTTGCCCTCACATGTAACTGCATACAATCACCATCAAAAAGGAGTAGGGTCCAAATTAAAGTTCAAAGCTTCTTCTAGCTATTTGGCTTGTAATCAGCTCCCCTTCCCCAAGCTCAAAGTAGTTAATCAAATACAGGGGTTCCCTTCCCCAAGTTCAAAGCAGTTCATCAAACACTGGGGTTCCCTTCCCCAAGTTCAAAGTAGTTCATCAAACACAGGGATTCCCTTCCCCAAGTGTTCAGATCTTCCAGCTTTCAAACAAAAAGAGTTCAAATCTTCCAGTTTTCAAACAAACACTTGACTTTAATATCACAACAAGGTCTTTGCACAACACAAGCTTCCTTATGGGTGTTTCAGTGGCTTTTCCATTTATGGGCACCCGGTCTAGGTGCAGATGTTGGATCACACGGTCCACCCATTACAGTTTGCGCAACCGGTACCCTGCCTTGACTGTTTTCCCTTTAAAACCATTCCACTGCTTCTCCTCAGCAGTGAGGTTTGCCTCAGCAGTGAGGTTTGCCTCAGTCTTGTGTGTCGCACCTTCCTGACACTGTATTGTGGCTTGTTTAACCACCTTGCACTTGTTACATCTTCTTATGTTTCCTTGGCTCTTGTCAATGCTGGGTTCCTTATGATATAAAGTTCTATGCACTTTCTTGGTTGTGACCAATGTTGGGTTCCTTATATCCTGCATACAACCATTGGCCATTGGCTTTGCTAGCACTGGTTTCAGTAAATGCAGTTCATTATTTCAATGCAATTCAAAGCTTTCCTCTCAATACAGTTCACACTCTTTCTTTCACTGCTCTCAATATGCCAGAGTGTTTCAAACTTGTTATCATTTCATTTGGTATTCAAAATGCTTTGCTTTCAGTTAGTTCGATAGCCAAAATGCCTTGCATCTGCTTTGATGTGCTTTCACTTCTTTCGGTATTCAAAATGCTTTGCTTTCAGTTCGTTTTATATCCAAAATGGTTTTCATCTGCTTTCTTTATATCACCGCCTGCCAGCCCGGTGTTCCCCGCTTCTTGGTTGCACTCACCGGTCGGTCTATCGGTTCCTTGCAAGGCTTCCGCCGCCACTGGTTCCATGCAAGGCTTTCGCTGTCACGGGTTCCAATTTCGTGCCGTCACTCGCATCTTCTACTGGCGGTCTTCTTGTGACTCGCGCACACCCAGCAGAGCTTCCTCGGTGAAGCAGGATTCTCACAACCACCTCCCTCAGTCCTTCCAGCCTCCTTTTCATGGCTCGCCACTGCCTCCAGCTCCGTATGCCCTTGCTTCTCACTGCATACACTCTGCACTGCTTCACAGGTCTTGAGCATTCCTCCTGCCATACCGCCACACCGGAGAGGACTACCTGCACAGAGCTGACTGTGGTCCCGCAGCTAACTCGGCTACCACAGCTGCCTCTGCCGCCAGAGCTTGCTCTGCCTCTTTTGGGCTTCCAGTTTATTAAAGCTCCTGCCTCCATTTTCTTTGCAAAAAGGACTGGACCGCTCACCAGCAAAGCGGTAATCCTGCTTAACTCTTGTGGTCCTCCTCCTCATCCCAGTACTTGGCTGGGGTTGATAGATGTTCGCTTTTACAAAGTGAGGATGTGTTGGTCTATTTATCCTCTTTTTTGTCCCAGTATCATTGTATTTATTTATTTAGTCATTTGTAAAGCGCACCTAACCTTGAGGCATCTGGGCGCTGATGCCATTTAGGGAATATTTTAGGGGGATCACAAGGAAAGGGATGACAAAAGCCTATGAAGGCTTTAGGGATGGAGGGTTTATGGTGAAGGCGAAATGGGGGTACCATGTCTCACTGAAGGACATCCCCTCCCCACTCCCCAAATCTCCTCCACCTAGGTAATCATTCCTTGCATATCCACCCCCAGGGTCGGGATCCAAAAGCAATGGCCTTTCCCTGGCCACCTGAGAAGAGGATACTGAGGGAAAAGAAGTGAGGACGCCCTCAGGTTCCTCACAACTCCCTTGTAAGTATTTCTTATATTCATAAGCAACAGTTCCTCTTTTACTTTCACAATCTTTATTCAAGGGACACAGTCCTTCACTGGAACATTTTGTAGGTTTGCAATTGCTTGGTATACTCCCCTGCCAGGACTTCTTATGCACTTGTAGCTGCCTAGTTTACTCTCCTGCCAGCACTTCTTACTTCTATATATATAACAGTTTCTCTTTACATCCAAAATTGCATATATCTTCCTTGGTTCAGTATATCGAGTTGTTTCAATGTTCACTTTAAGTTCTCCCCATATCTGCATTCGATGCACTCATATATTGCTGGGGGTTGTATTTGAACTCTGCCTTTTTGACTTGCAAATAATCTTCTCATCGTTTCTGTCTGTGTAGTTTTACAATGTTCAAACTGTGTTTGGCGTGGTTGCTGAAACGCCCTGTGGTCCCCACTTTGCTTGGGCTGACTCATCGGCTCTCTGTGGCGTCTTCGGTCCCATTTTCACTTACGCAGCATATCTATGCTGCCTGCTTTCCACTCTGGACTGCTTTGATGTCTCTGTGGCTTCTCTCACAGCTTTGCTTCTGCACGCCTGCTTTTCTTCAAGTCCCAGTGAGGGTAACACTGTTTCTTCCAGCTGCCGAATGCCCAGGAATTTTCCTGTGGTTCCTGGCATCTCCACGACCCATCCTGCTCATGCAACGTTACTTTCCCTCTCTGCTGGCAAGCCCTTTTCCTCCGCCACACTGGCTTGTGCATCCAGCTTCCACACGCCTCCATGGGAGATGCAATGCCTTCTCCTGAACAGCCCCACCCAATAGTTTCCTTTCCATCTATGAATGTCCCGTGCACTGGAGCTTTCTGAAAACCACTAGCACGCTCATTGAGCTTGAGGCTCCTTCTGCTCTGCATCATTTCCTTCATCCTCCTCATCCCAGTACTTAGGTGGTCATGGGACTTGAAGTCCATTGATGTCAACTGATGCATAGTACTTTGAGAATTGCTCTCATTGGTTGCATATGAAAAACCAGTTCTATATCAAGCGGAATTAGAACTGAAAAAGATATTCTTGGAGCTTTTACTTTTTAGAGCCAGGATGGGATTTTGGCCTAAGGGCTGTTGGGGAAAGGTTTCTCTATTTTCCCTAAAAGGGGGAACAGATGCATGGCATTAGGCCATTAGGATATTGGGTATCAGGGGGTCTCTTCCATGGGCAGATGGGGGATACCATGTCTCATTCAATGAACCCATGACATCTCCACGGTGGTTGTCTCCTACCATGTGATCCTCCCTCATATAACCACACCCAGGGTCAGGATCAGGTAGCAGCTGCCATCACCTGGCCACATGGGAGGAGGACACCGCCGGGGAATCCGGGATGACTCCATTAGATTCATCACAGTACACAGTGGTACAGGCGGCATTTTTACACAGTCTACGTGCAAATCTTTGTAAATTATAATCTCATAAAATTGTACCCATAGTGTATTCACAGAAATAGTTAACATTAAAATGTGCTATGAAGACATTGATACCATAGTACCATAGCCTAATGAAGATCAGCTTGATAATGTGTGTTCTGTGAAGGCCACAGCTATTTAATAAAAATGGGAAAAGAGAGTAAGTTTAACCCTTATTTGTACTCTGTTAGAAAAGTATGTGAATGTAAATCCCATGTACACCTCATTCTTGAAATTCCACAGTGGCACTGAAATTGTTTATCAACATTCTTGTATGTTTGAAACCAAAAGTATTGCTTTCCATTCCAAACACTTGACGAATCCTGAGCCAATTCATTACAAGTTTACTTTAAACACACACACATATTAACAACCCACAGCACCATATTCACATGGGAAACATGAGGCATGAAACAGTTCTCTGATTCTATAAATTGCTGTTCTTTTATGGGAAAAGCCATGTTCTTTGTATCATTTGCAAATGTAACTTTGTGTGTAATTTGGTAATGTTTTAATGTAAAGAATATAAGCACAATGGGCAATAAGCATCAAAATTACGACTGGAATGTCTGTTGCTATTGAAATTAAAAATGTAGAGATTTGATTATGTAAAATAATATTTGGTTTTGAGAAATAGAAATAGTGCGATTCACGTGGGCAGTTTATTTAAATTTGTGTGGACAAGCTACCTGTGATATTGTAATAGTATCATGGTGATATCCCCTACATAAAGATTGTGGATTGTTGTGAGCTTGGTAGATGGGTAGTTTATGCGGGAGTGAATGTCTCCCAGCATGATGGGAAGTGTGTGTGAAAGGATGGTGTGGTGTGAGAGAGAGCAGTTGTGGCAGGGGAGGTCCACTTTGTGTTGCCTCACGTAGCACGGGTGCTTACTCCAGGATGGCAAGCTTGGGCAAGGCTCATCTTCATGGATGAAGTGCAGCGTATGCGGAACAGTTCTGCGAGAGCGGGCGGTGGTGCTTGCTCCATGACAACAGGCTTAGAGAGGCTTGCCATCATGAGTTAAGGCAGTGTGGGAGGCAGAAGGGTTCACGGGAGTGCCCGTTGTAGAGGAAGTGTTGGTACGTGAGGTGGAGACACCAATGGGCCACACAGCAGTGACATGTGAGCATTTTCATAATCCTTGTAAGCAAAATAAAGATGTCTTACCTGCATCTGCCTGGCCTAGAAGGGGCCATTTGATTGAGAGGCTTCCTTGATTGAATAGGGGCCACCTTTGCATTAATTTATATTTTATTCAATATCAGGGGGTATTATATATTTATTTATTTTCGTTTTTCAGTAAGGCACTACATGCCCTAGGGACTCAGAGCGCAGCAAGTAAGAGGAGAGCAGAGCAACAAAGTGAATCAATCAGCAAGATTACAACTTAGTCGATACTATCAAAAAGAAGGGTTTTTACACATCTCTTAAAGGTGGCTATTGAGTCCACAGTTTTAACAGCAGGTGGAAGGGCATTCCATTCCCACAGTGCATGGTATTCAAAGGTAGTTTCTCCAAATTATTTCAAAGTGAAAATGCGGTTGCGTTAGCTGCGGGGTGTTTGAAGAGCGCAAATCCCTAATAGAGGATTTGAAAGATAACCTCTCTGGTAAGTAGTGAGGTGCACAATTGTTTTGGCATTTGTATGCAAGAGAGAGTGACTTGTGTCGTATTCTCTGCTTGATAGGGAGCCAATGCAGTTTCCTCCTGAAGTCTGAGACATGGCCTCGTCTAGAGGGCCCAAAAACTGCCCTTGGATGTTACCTTATGATGTACCCAGTAATAGACTGTTACAGTATTCTAACCTAGAGTTCACGAGCGCTGATGCCAACAGTGCCCTATTGGGAACAGATAGGTAGGTCCTAATCTGATGGAGCAGCTTGATTACATGTCCACAAGATGAGCGTATTTGTGTAACTTGTTTTTTCATGGACAATTCAGCATCAAAGTATACTCCTAAGGTTTTCATAGCTTTACTGACAGCAATCCTCGTACCAGCAATGTCAAAGTATGAATATTGGGTTCAGATGGGGGCCAGATGCCATGATGAGGAGCTCAGTCTTGGAATCATGAAGGTGAGAGGGCATTTCCGGCCATCCATGTCTGAATTTGATGGTATACTGTATTTACAGATCATCCAAGAAATTAATGAAGGGTCTTAGGTAAATGTTAAACAACAAGGGCGAAAGACATGATCCCTGTGGAACACCACAGGAGAGGCTTCTAGGATTGGATTGAGCTCCAGGCATGGCTACTCGGGATGTCCTGGGGCCTAGAAAGGAGGCTAGCCAGTTGGCTGCACCTTCTGAACAATTTTCCACAATTAACAGTCTATTATACAATAGCCGACGAAAGAGCTAACAACAGTAAGAGTGTTGGGTGGCTTTTTTTGATGATTTTGATAATATTAGATTTCAAATCTTATAAGGCGGTCTCTGTTGCATAATGAGGCCTAAAGCCTGATTGATGACCGTTCAGTAAGTTGTTTTTTTTTATGAAGGTTTGGAACTGTATATAGGCATATATTAAAATGGCTACACAAATTACATTCAGGCACTTCCATCCAAATCCGGTTAAGTCAAAAGGGTCTTCTCTCAGAGCAGATAAAAACTGACTGTGGTTTGAAGCAAGGCTGCTTGTTAGCTTCGGCCTTATTCAACTATTTTATTGCAGATATAAGTGCCTGTTTTGAAGGAGTAATAATTGACGCTCCAAGAATTAATGGTAAACCCATTTATAGGCTGATGTATGCAGATGATATGGTCATATTATCTAAAACTCCACAAGGACTAAGATTACTGTTAGCAGCACTAGAGGGCTATGCTCAGAATAACTGTATTACTATCAACACACAGAAAACACAGATCATACAATTTGGAAATAAGAAACAAAAGAATAAGAAACATATTTGGACTCTGCGGGGTACATCTTTGCAAGTAGTAACAAGCTACATTTATCTAGGAGTCTCTATTAATAACCATCCTCAAGATGTGCCCTATGAAGACGCTATGAAGAGCAAAGTAATTACTGCCCTATCCCAGTCACGTGTAATTAGAGCTAAGTAGTGTAAATTCTCAATTGATCCTTTGATAGTATATTATAAGCAGAAAATGGTGGCCATTGTGTTATATGGGGCCGAAACCAAACCATGGAAATCTTATTTATACTGGGCAAAAATCGGGGGCAGCTATTGGAAGAAAGCGTTGCTTCTTCGCATGTCAGAACCATTTGCATTGATTCAATACGAGCTGAGCCTGATATCATTGCATGCTGTATACAAATGGAAAATGTGTACATTTTATAGGAAATTAATTATGCATGATAATAACAATGGTCTAATGATTCAATTGTCGGAGTATATAAAACATCTGATGATGAGTTTGTAAGATTGTGGCAATATAGGGCTCTCAGGATCCTGCACAGTGCTGATATCTCCATTGATCTTTTAATAGAAAACCCAGAAAAAGCAAAACAAAAGTTACATGAGCATGACTGGCGCTTAACTCGATATGATAAATTTAAACAAAACCCATTCACGTTGAAAAGATATGGCCAAACAGTAGCGTATTTACTACAATCACCAAATCCCTGTCATCGAACAGATTTTTTGCGGTTTAGATTAAATCTTTGGCCCACCAAAGAAATCTTATGTAGATGGAGAATGTTGACTCCGGGAGTTTTTAGGTGTTGATACTGTAACCTGAAACACTACAACATTTGGTAGTCAATTGTCATGAATTGTTATCTTTAAGATGCATTTATTTTAAGTGCCATTTTGAAAAATATGTTATTTTAACCCATATACAACTTTTATAGCATACTGAGAAATGCTCTATTAGATACGCCATCACAAATTGTTTACATAAACTTAATCTCAAGGCCATTGTACCAAAAACTAATGTTAGGAATGCAATTCAATCCTTATTTGATTAATTGTGAGTGATACATGAATCGTCTTAGGAACAATGGTTTTCATGTGGTGCTTTAAAGAATGGGAGGTGGAACCTATCCGAGTTTTTAGTAGTCAAACTAAGTGATGATTAGATATTCTTTTTTATGCGTTGTATATAAATATAATTTTTAGTTGTTTATAGTCATTTTTGCTATTTTTATATAATTTTATTTGATTACCATTGTTACATTTTACTGGTTGTAATATCATGTTATGTTATGTTTTTTCTTACGTTGAAAGGTTGACACTTGTCAGCCAAAGCAACGTTAATAAAAAAAAGAAAATAATCAACTCGATCCATTATCTTTAGCAGGTAAGGGACATTAGTGATAGGCCTGTAATTCTTTGGTGCTGCAGGATCAAGGGTGGCCTTTTTCAACATGGGGTAACCCATACATCCTTCAAGATATCATGTACGGCCCGGTTTTGAAGGAAAGGTTAATCATTTTAGTGATCCATGGGATCAATTCCTCTAGTGAGTCTTTTAGAATTTCCGCAGGGCAAGGGTCACCCAACATGATGTGGACTTCAGGTTCATGATAATATCCATGACTTTCTCCTCAGTACACTTGTGAAATGAAAATTTAGGCAGTGTTTTGGGAGAAACCAGGACGGCATTAATTTTTAGCGTGGTCTTATTATTGGATACAGGTCTAGTCAGCTGTTTTAAAATAGATTGACGATGCCCTGAGATTTTATTTGCAAACTACCTGGATGGTTTCACACAACAATGAGTCTTTGATAACCGGGTGAAAAGTTGATGAATGGCATTCAAAATCCTTCAAGATTTTGAAAAGTTCTTTCGAATTAGACTGTGAATTATCAATGCACAAGTTATATGTAGTCTTTTTTGCTTGAATGATAGTTTGTTTATAAGATTGAACACATTTTTTGTAGTTCATCAGTGTTATCGGACAGGGATTTTTTCTCCATTTTTGTTGTAGCCCTCTTTTAGCTCGTCTAGCTTCCACAATTTCATCTTTAAATCATGTTTTCTTCAGGGTTTCTGTTTTCAAAGTTTGTATTTTCTCGGGTGCAAGAACGTCAATGGCTTCCCTGATTGCAGAGGATAAATGAGTAGCCAAATCAAGGGAATTGACGCTGGTGTCACTATACCCGAGTTTGGAAGTAACAAATGCCAAAAAGCCTTGGCAGAGACATGTTATGTATCTCAACATGTAATTTCAGTTTGTGGGTTAGTATCCAGTCTAAGAGATGGTGTGGGAAGTATAATAGAGGTGTTGACAAAAAGGTGATCTGACCAAGGACATGGTAATGTGCTAATGGGAGTGGTCTGGATATTGTGTGTCAGGATCCAGTCCAGTACATGACCTCCCTGACCTTCTGCTGAAATCCCATTGTTTCTGAAGAGGAAAGCAAGGAGGTGGCAGAGAGATCCGTTGGATCATCAGCCCATAGGTTAAAATCACTCATTAAAAGAACCAGGGATTTGGCTTTAAGATTGCCGCCTAATAAGCCCAATAGTTGTTCCTCGAACAACATAAGAGATTGGGGAGGCTTATATAAGGTAACAATAATGAGGGAGATATTAGAGTTAACTTGCATTTTGACAACAAGGAGCTCACAGCCGTCTAAGTTGATATTGTGAGATAAATGGCAGTCAAAATGATTTTTCAAGATACGTGTGACCCCACCGCCACGTTGGGCATTACGGTCGACATGAAAGATCTTGTAGCCAGCTGGTACAGCGTTCTTGATAGCGATTTGAGCTGCATCATGCAACCAAGTTTCTGATACAGTAAGATGTCAATATTATGGGTGTATATAAAGTCCTCAATCTCAAAAGAGTGCTTTACCAATGAATGTGTATTAAGTAACAAATTGCGCAGTTGGTTCTTTATGGAATCTTTGAATTTCAAATGTGGAGTGCTCCCTTTGTTGGAACAAGGAGCTAATGGAAGACTGCGACCAGTGTCATCCCGAGGCAGCGCCTTCTGAAACTCCCCACAATCAGACCCAGTACTTACCCCACTGTATATAATGTCAGAGGGGGAGCTAGGGTAACCAGCGATAGCGGACATTAATGGGGAAATTTCCAAATACGCTGCTTCAGAGTTTCTCAGTGTAATGTTGTTTTCAGTTTGTGTGCACAATCTTGTCTTAACACTCATAGTTAGGATGGTTCAACAAAAAGGAACGTTACCTTGGGCCTGATTCATGGAACGTTTTCCTATGGGATTGCGCCGTTATAAAACACTTTCATGAATCAGGCCCCTTGTGTCTTGTGGGCAATCACAATCGCAGTATATGGGTCAATGGCTTAATGAGCAACCAACATTTCAACAGATTAATACAAATCAGTGTAGGCCATACTGCAATAGGGAATTGCAAGACAGGACAACTAACATGGCCATCATGTAAATGAAAGATCAACAATTGACAGACATTTTGAGTGCATAAAACACAGTTTCTCACTCTACAACCAAACTGTTGTGCATTCACAGATGCTGTACAATTACCCCTAATGAAACAGAGCCGGAATCCTTTGCCGTGCTGAACACTTTCTAACATACCTTGAAGAATGTCAGTAAAATCCAATACAACCCTGTTGATTTGAAAAAAGAAATGAGCAATGCAAAGTTTCTGAAATTGACCTGATCGTGTAGCTGATCCTGGGATATTCAGGCATGACAAATTATAGAGACCTCGAATTCTTTATGACCATCCACTGGCAAAGAGGGAAGGGCATGTTTAACTTGAGACACATGAAAGAGTGGATAAACCATTTCAGGATCGATAATGATCTCCATCAACAGTGGTCAGCAAAACAAGAGAGCCAGCTGAAGTGGAATAACAAATTAGCTGGGTGAGCTGTGATGATAGGAAGGAGTTACCCATAGAATAGCTCTGTGTTGGATTCCTCAAACTATCAACATTCTTCTTCACAGTCTCCTTCACTTCAAGCAAACTCTCAACAAGTGTGCCGTAATTGTTCAGTCTCCTTCACTTCAAGCAAACTCTCAGCAAGTGTGTCGTAATTGTTATCAACATTAGGAAGGAACCTTATGCTGTAAAGGGACCAAGTTCAGATTTGGTGTACCCAGGAAAATAGGGAATGTGTTTTGGTAGGATGTTGGGCCAGCAACTTGGCCTTCTTTCTTAGTATTTGTAAATATTTGCCTAAAGGCTCCTAGAACTTAAATCGTATTGTGGATTAGTGCTTTGGTGTTATACCTTGTTCTAGGCTATGCACCATGAGTTATTGTGGTTGTGTTGTGTTGGCTTTGTGTTCTACTTGTTGTTTTATGTTTATGATTTATTGTATGTTGTAGTTGTTGTTTTGTGATAGCGCTCCGATGACTGTGGGTTTTTAGCGCTCTATAAACAAATACATAAAATATTTTGGGGAAAAGACTTAGCAATGCATAACATCTAGACAGGGAAAAAGGGAGATACCTGAGTGGCAGAATAAAGAGAGTGTAAGAAAGCTTTGTGGTGTAAAGTAAAACCTTCCAATATGTCCGAGTAGTGTTAGCAATGCAATGCAAGTATTGTTCCAAAATCGGAGTTTCTCTCTCCATATGGCCAATAGGTTGAGGGTTAAAAACAGAGTACAGCGCTTGCTCCACTTCCAGACCCTTCAATCAGCTCACCAAAACATGAAAACATACTAGTAACATTTATTCAAAATGATCTTCAAAGATGGAATAGCTCAAGCAAAAGAACACATCCTAACAGCATGGAAGAATGTCTAGGAAGTGACATGTTAAGAATTCTTCAACTCTACTACCCAAACTAAGGAGCTCGGGATGTGTTTTAGGCAATGTATGGTGAATGCTGCTTCACTCTTTCCCGCCGCAGCACATCAAGCCGATGAGCTGTAGCCTCTTGGTTTCTGACACTGTCACTATAGGTATCTGTTGCTGTAGAGTGTCTCGTATTTAGGAGGGATCTTTGCTTCCTCTCCAATCTACACCTATTGAGTCAGTTTACCAGCTGGGGGCAAGCAGGGTAGCCACTCCTATTCCAGATATTGGAGAGTCATGGGCAAGCATATGGAATCGCTTTGGGCATCCCCAAGGCCTGCAAGGAAGGTGGGGGGGACATGGGTACTGGAACCTCTGACAGCCGTCAGCCCCCACTCCCATTCACTTTATCGAGCAGTGCTTTCTGCTCCTAGGTTGTAATGGCGGGCGAGGCACGATGGGCAGAGATGGAGCAAACAGCAGATCTGCAATTAGCACTGCGCTTAGATTGAGCAACCCCTTAGATGGAGGCCTAGATGTGCAAAGGCTGCATTTAGTCATGTGGCATTTACTTGTTTATCTGTAGCTTTTTTGATGTTGCACGAAAGAAACCTGCAATGAAAATATTTGTTTAAGAAATATTTAAAAAATTATAAAAGCTCAGTTTTGGACTGCCTTTCATGTATTCTTTTCTATTGCATGCAGATGGTGAACACACAAGGACCAACATTAAGTACCTTGTTCACTAGTCACCCACTTCACCATCACCAAACCCTTAAATCTCTGGGATTGTTAATAAATCAATAACGTTTGAGTTATGTAGGAGGGGCGGGAGGTATTTCTTTATAGACACACCAATGAGCCAGTAATGTAATTTTGCATTGGCCCTTAGTATTCTTTATTATTAGCAGACTTTTTTTAGGCCACTCCCACCCCATCTTTGCCATTAGAAATGATGCTTATTCGTACTATGGACCCGTTCACGCATGCACAGAAGGATGGAGGACTACAGGTCTCTGATCAGCCTGGGTTACTGGGATAAGGTCGGTGACCTGTGCTTAACGGAAATAACTGGTTTGCAGCAGATGAGACAGTAAGGTGTTTGTAGAAACTGGAACTTGGCAAAGGGCTGGAGGTCCAACACCCCACAGCTGAGGAGGTGAGGCAGGAAAACCATAATGGAGGGTGGAGATTTACGCTCCTCATCTGGGATCCGCTTGACCGGAAGACATCACTGCATGCCATATGCGGTAATGGGCAGTAACAAAGAACTAAAACTTTTAGGAATGGAGGCTTTGTTTTGGCAGGAGGTCGGATGAGTGTGCCAAAAAGACTAGCAGTAAGGTTCTGAAACTGTCCCTAGTCAGGTGACCAGTGACCTGCAAACAGGCCAGATCAGTTAGGTGGGGTCCCGCTTGAGTCATGCTGATGTTTTCTGTGACTTGCAAGACAATTAATACATCGCCTCTGTTTATCATCACCGGAAATCAATGCCTGAGTCTGGTGACAGTTTTGGCACCATGATTCGCGCATGTGGGTGAACCACCAAGCCTGTGGGCGCCTCCTCACAAACTCCCCAGTTCATGACAGAAATAAGAGGTAAGGTAGAGTCTTGGCTAAAAACTAGGAGAGTTTGACATATGAGAAGGTTGACTGTAAGTGGTGCTCTTGCGTGGGCTGGTCCATTAGGCCAAAAGTTTTTACGGTGGTTAAACAAGATGCTGATTTGTTTCAGGGTTACTCTAATATGGGTTGGAGGTACTGGGTTGGTTACCTGGTTTTGCTGTTTATTTCTGCCTGGCTTGATCAGGATTATGAGCATGATATATTTGCTGTGTCCTGGTATATTTCTGGCAAAGTATTGGCAAGTGTAGGGTAGATAAGTCAGGGCTGGTAAGGGTTGATAGGCTCTCGGTCTGTTAAAAGGTTTATGGATCCCAAATTATTTCTGTTGTTTTGGTATAAATAACGAGAAAAAAGGAATAATCAAACAGGAACGTCAGATAATGGGAAACTATATTGCCTGGAGTAAAAAAGGGACAAATACAGAGAAAGTGTCCTTGTGAACCTTTCAGGGCCACTCTGTGGAGTCTCAGTAAAGACCCGATGGTAGATCAGAATCCGGAGAAGGACAAGGAGGCATGATTCTGAAATGTTGTTATTCTTTCTTCAACATAGAAAAGGCCTAATTTGTCCCTAAAACTATTACTAATCCTTACTCAGAAACAAGTAAAATGGTGTTCATCAGGATGTCTAAACATAATTAGTACCCGGCCGAGGGGTGGTGTGGCAGCCTCTCAGCCAATGAGGAGCCCCTGAACGGGGCATTACCAGCGGTAATCCCCCCACTCTGAGCAGCCTCACGGCTGGAGGCCGCCATCTTCCCCCGCCGGGGAATTAGTTAAGTGGTGTCTCACTTCCCCTCTCCCCTCCCTCCTCCGCCCATCCACAGAATTCTCTCCCCACCCCCATCCCCACTTACCTTCGTTGAAGTCCATTTCGGGAGCGGATGCGCTGGGAACACTTCTGTCGCCAGCGCATCCGCTCTGCGACAGGCCGTCATGTAGTTCCTTACTCCTTTCCATGGCGGCCATTTTTTTTGTTTACTTTTTTAATGCACCATGGAAAAAGTAGTCCCTTCTACCGTTTCCATGGCGGCCATTTTTTTGTTTACTTTTTAAATTTTTTTTCTATGGCTGCCGGGAAAACAGACTTCATTTTCCCTTCCCTGGCAGCCATTTTCTTAGCATTTTTTTTTCTGTTCAGAAAAAATACTTTTAGTACCCCGGTCTTATGGGCCGGGGTACTCATAGCAATAGGCCCCTCACTGAAGTGGTAATGCCCCCCTGCCGGGAAAACAGACTTAATTTTCCCTTCCCCGGCGGCCATTTTCTTAGCATTTTTTTTTCAGTTCAGAAAAAATACTTTTAGTACCCCGGTCTTATGGGCCGGGGTACTCATAGCAATAGGCCCCTCACTAAAGTGGTAATGCCCCCCCTGCTCGGGGCCCATTGCTTAAATAAGGGAAACACAAAACAACAAAGACAGGCTTTGGAGTAATTGTCCAAGGAAAGGGATGGCTGCTAGCTTTTGCCCCGCACCCCTTTCTGCCTTTATCATAGGCCTTTGCCTAGTGCCATCCTGGCACTCCAGCCTGGTATCTGCTTCTCCTTTAAACGTATGTGTCTCACAGTTCTTCTCCCTTCTGGGAAACCTTCGGTATTCCTTTTCACCCAGTCTCTTGCTCACCACTCTGGAGCGCCGATCTTTCTCATTCCCCACTCTGGGGTTATTTCCCCTGTTCTTTGATTCTCTCCCCCAATGCTTCAAAAATGATTTTGAGGTGTGAGTATTTTTCTCCGGTTTTTTAGAATTAGAGAGTAAAGGCAATGGAGTAATAGTTATTGTTTTCCTTTGTAAGAGACTTCCAATTATGTTACATTCGTTCTAAGGTGTGAATAGAGTTAGGTGTGTAGAACATATTAGAAATAAACAGTTTTAAATTCACGCATCATGTATCAGTAGCTCCACTGAATGACCTAACACAGGAGAACTTATCTTCTTTGAAGTGCTTTGTGCCCAGCACTTCCTGGGAACAAACAGATAAGGACTTGTTTGATCATGTAGTTCTATATACGACACGATGCGCACATGGCAAAAGTCGTGAAGAAATAAGTGGAGGACTAATGAGCAAATGGAATGCTGAACACCACAGGAAGTGACATTAGAGGACATGGAGTCACAACAAGGCAATGCCAGCCTCTTAATACATGAGACTGGAACGGGTTAACCCACTCCATGGGGGTGTACCTGGCCCACTGTATCAAATGTACTCGATTAGCAGTAGACCAGGTTTTCTCTTCTGCCACACAATTTTAATCTGCCTAGTAAGTAACGTCTGAGGTGGAAATGCTACATTCCAATAAACTGTTGAACAAGTACTGCCTTCCATTCCCTCCTAACATAACCACTGATAGTTCCCACTCATTTTTGAAAACATTCCACAAGTTAGGTTCTGCACATCCTGATTTTTAGATTATGTCAAATTTGAATTCCTGTAATGTACTTGTGGTGTTCTATTCCCTTTATAAAATTTGGACTACAAGAACCTGAATGCAAAGCAGTGTGAGCTTACACACCACAACTGCAGAACAGCTAACTTCCGACAAGGGGCAATGTAAGAGCTCTGAACTCCTAACGACAAATTGTCAGACAGGCTGAAAGCGCTTGGCGTACTTCACCCGTGACTGATAATTTGAATAAATCAAAAGAACAGCGCCACTGCTATACTAAGTCGATTTCTGAAGTTAAGTTCTCCGATTGAGTCAGCTGTTAATCAACCTAAAGCACTATTTTCATTGCTGAAGGTTATGAAAAATCATCTTCTCTCTAGACGGTTTTCAGTCGCAAATCAATCCTGTCAGGCTTTTAGTTTATTCTTTTCTTATAAAATCTCTGACTTTAAGATGAGCATTTCTCATCACCATACTGAGACAGTCCAATTGAGCAGTAAAACCCTTACATGGTTGGAATTATGTCTCCCTTCCCTCTTATCCGTTTCCTGCCATCAAATTTAAGGAAAACTTTGGGATTTTTCTTCCATTTTATAGAAAGGTTGTTTATCTGTCATTAGCCTCTGGTTGCTTTCCAGATTCTGTGACAGTTGGCTATGTCTCCCCTCTGTTGAAGAAAGCAAATTTGGATAAGGATTGCCTAGCTAATTACAAACCATTATCTTCGCTTCCTTTCCTCTGCAAATTCATTGAGAGAGTTGTTTTGAATCGGCTTTACACTTGGATTACTGATCAAGCACTCTTAACACCTTTCCAATTTGAGTTTCAGTCGGGATGTAGCACTGAAACCACCACCCTCCACATTTTAGACATCTAAAATTATAACATTGTGGATGATGGCGGCTCTTGTCTGTCTTAATCGACCGTTCTGCTGCGCTCGACATCTTGTCCACACATGGGGATCTCAGGTCAGGTACTGGAGTGGTTTCGCTCTTTTCTGTGTAATAGACAACTGATTGCCATAGGCGATAATCAATCTGATCCTATCTGTATTCCATTTGGTGTCTCCAAAGGGTCAATGATGGCTCCTTTGTTGTTTAATCTATTCATGGAACCACTGGGAGATCCTGCTATTAAACAGAGAGTGGCAATGTACCAATATGCCTACGACACCCACATTTATTTGAAATCTGCGAGATTGTGTTATCTGATATCGAGATCTGGATGTATAGCAATCTATAGTTATAAAACTCAAAATGTGTTTATGGGTTTGTGGCTTGGCGAAGCATTGGCCTGTTATATCCACTAGAGGGAGCTGTTGCCTTATGCATACAACAATAAGACTTCAAGTTCATCTTCCAGGCGAACAAAATGTGTATTTCAACAAGGGATACCACTTTAACAGCATACTTCAAGTTTCAAACACTAAGAACATATATACTTTTTTTTAAAACATAGAAACAGAAATTCCTTTAAGCACCATTTCTCTAACGAAATAAGTAACTTTTTTTTGTTCAGTGTACTTATGTGTTATATAATTATTAATTGTGATATTTCTTTGTATGTATTATGATATCAATAATATACTCCATGTATGTTTAAAACTTTATTTGACTTTAATAAACTCAATATTTGTTACTGGGTGTGTGGCTTAGTGAAGCGTTAGTGTATGGGAGGCGAAGGTGTATGTATGAGAGGCAAAGATGTATGGAAGGAGGCAAAGATGTATGGAAGGAGGCGAATGGACCCTTACAAAATTGCTGCCCAATGTAATTGAAGTGACAGTGTTGACCAGTAAGGGAAAAGGAGAAAATGTATTCATCCCTCGCATTCCACTCATTCTGTTTCAAGCCATACAGTTCCCGGTCATGCTAGCATTCAGTATCACGATCTACAAGGCACAGGACCATTCAAGCAAGTGCCCTGGTATCAACTTGGAATCTCCATGTTTCTCCCACAGGCAGTTAAATGCTGCGTGTCCTACAGTGGGTTCCCCAAATTAATTGTATATCTTTGCTCCAACGGGAAAAACAAAAAGAAAATCTTTATTAACAAGCCTTACAATGCACATGTACTTTGGTAACATTGAACTTTAGGTCCATAGTTTTGTGTTCTGTAGTCTTTAAAAGAAAACATTGTTAAAATGATAATTCATCAAAACATGTTGTGAATTTTTCTTTTCACCTTTCTTATAGATCCTTTTCCAAAAGCATAAAACTACTTAAGGTACTTCTAACAAATAGTATCTATGAGAGAATAAAATCCCGGGCAACGCCGGGTATATCGGTTAGTTTTCTAGTACTAAATCAGTCAAAAACTGATTTTTTTTGTTATTCTCTCACTCTTCCATAATTTTTCCCTTATCCAATGGGTCTAAAGACGTTCAGATTCTGGCGTCCTCAAATGAGTTCTCGATACAGCAAAATCCCTAGGTTTTACATTGGACTCAAGATTAACCTTCGTGCCTCACATTAATTCTTCGGTTAAAGCTGCAGAATATCATCTATTTTCTTTGAGGGGTGTAAAAACATTTGTCTCCTCCACTCATTTTCATTTACTAGTTCAATCACTTGTACTTTCCCGGAATGATTTTAGGAATTCTGTTGTAATTGGGCTTCCCTCTTCTGTTCTGGCCGCACTAAAAGCAGTTTTTCATGTTTGTCTGGAGCTCTCAAACTTGATCACATAACTCCTGTTTTAAAGCCCCTGTATTGGCTGATTCTGCATGCTAGACCTGTTTTTAAACTGCTTTGTATTGTGCATAAAGCATTATATTTTGAAATCCGGTCCCACCCCACTGCTGCTCCCTCTGACCTCTCACATGCTTCTCTTATTAAACCTATTTCCCCTGACTTTGCCCTAACTCTGTCCACTCTTATGAATCTTTCCTTATTCCAATCTACTTTTAAAGTTGCAATTGTCATTCTTGGTCTCAAAAAGCCTTCTGTAAACCCTAATGAGCCTTCTAATTTTCACCCCATCTCACTTCTTCTGGATCTTTCTTGTTCACTCCCAACTTAGTTCTTACTTAAAACTGTCCAATCTTCTTCCCTCACATCAGTCTGGTTTCCGTCCCAGGTCCTGCACTGAAACCGCTTTACTTTCTGTTCTTAACTCTATTTGACACGCCCGTCACTCTAAGCACTCATCTCTCCTTGTCTTACTCGATCTTAGCACCAACCTTTGACACTGTGGATCACCTACTCGTCTTTCTAAACTCTCTGCCCTTAGACTTTCTAACACTGTTATTCAGTGGTTCTCCACCTACTTATCTAATCGCTCCTTCGTTGTCTCCTGGAAAGGGTCTTCTTCTCAGTCCCACCCCCTTCCCTTTGGTTTCCCCCAGCTCTCTGTCCTCTGAACCCTCTTATTTTCTCTCTATACTTCCCCTCTGGCTACACTAATTCTTGATCGTGGGTTCCAGGTACATGTATATGATGACGAACCCCAAATCTTTATTTCTTTTTCATCTTTCACTCATTCTATTCACCAGCAACTCTCTTCTTGTCTTTCTGCAGTAAAATCTTGGCTTGACTCCTGGTTCCTCTGCTTCCCAAAAAGACTGAAATCCTTTCCTTTCCTGCATCTGCTTCGATCTCCCACCACCTTCTATTTCTTTTCCTCCTCTTCATCTTTCGGTAAGTCACCAAGCACGCGATCTCCTATTTATTTTTGTTTCCTCCCTCTCTCACAAGTTGCCACCATAGTTCGTTCTTGTCAATTCCTTCTTTCCAATATTAGAACAATGTGTCATCCTCTGACCTTTTCTTCTTTTAGGACACTGTTACAATTCCTAGTTATTTCACGCCTTAATTAATGAAGTGGATCATTAAGTGGACGCAGTCTGTAGTGTTTGCAGTTTGCTCTGTGGAGAAACTAGGAGGCTCCGCCCCCCAACTACTACTTACCTCGCAGGATCCGCGAAGTGGACTGCGAAGCGGATCATTAAGTGGACGCAGTCTGCAGTATTTGCAGCTTGCTCTTCGTTCTGCTGTCTTGCTGTTGGCCCGTGTGCTGCACCTACTAACCTTGCTGGATCCGCGAAGCAGACCACGAAGTGGATCATTAAGTGGATGCAGTCTGCAGTCCGCTGTACAACGGGACTTGTAATATCTGTATCACAGACACAGTATACTGGTAAGCGAGTGCATGCATCTGCCACCGAGTCTGGTCAACTGAGGTAAACGTGGTACTTCCCATTTTGTACTGTTTATAAGCTAAGGCTGAGCTCCACTCTTTGCCTTCACTAACTTACACAGGGGCAGCTACAGGCTGCCTGGGCCTTTGAGCCGCTGTGTTGCTGCTTTAGAGCTGGTCCTTTTCCTCGTATACTTGCCTGTGAACTTTTGTCTTGCTCGATAGCTGTGAGCTTGTTTACGGGGACTGCGGACGATTCGTCCTTGAGCCATTTCCACTCTTGTTGGCTATTGGCTTGGCTAACCAATACTGGAATAATCTGAGCTGCAAGTGGTGACTGTGGATGTTATCTTTGAGCCCCTTGCAACCCTACTAATATCTGCACTAGCGTTGGCCCTGATTAACTCCAGGAATCTGCATTTGCCCTGTATGCCTGTCAAGATGAAGCTGAGAAGCAAACAAAAGGCCAGTGATAAAAAAAGGATCTGCTAATCATGTGGACAGTACAGACAGTGGCGTAACACAAATTGTGGGGCCCCCCCTGCGAGCCATGCTGAGGGCCCCCCCAACTCAGCAACAAATCACGGGTCGTGCCACACTCTGGACTGGCCTAGATTATCACACTTGCACAATACGCACAAACGTGCTGCTGAAGGGGTATGCCGCACAGTGTACTAGCGGCTGGTACACTCTTAGCCCTCTTCCTGCTCCCACCTGTGAGGCATAAAACCTTGGGGTCATCTTCAACTCCACACTCTCCTTCTCTCCTCACATCTCCGATGTCTCTAAGAAGTCACACTACCAACTGCACCTCCTCAGAATTATTCTTTCTTTCCTCTTCTTCCCCCAGAGGCTCACTGTCTCCAGAGCTCTGGTTCTCTCTGGGCTGGACTACTGGAACAGCCTCTTTCTAAATGTGCCTGCTTTTACTCTCCGCCCTCTGCAACTCATCCAAAACAGGACTGCAAGACTTGTCCTTGGCCTCAAGCTCATGGATCATATCTCTTCAGCCCTGAAATCTCTCCACTGGCTCCCGGTGGCTGCAAGGATCAAGTTCAAGACCCTTTGCATTGTCCACAAGGCTTTTTGGGGTTGGGCCCACACTACATCCAATGCTCTGTTCCAAAATACCTTCCTTCTCGAGCTCTTCCTTCAGCTGCCTTCAACTCTCTAAGGGTTAGGCGCTTCTTCAGGCAGAGAGTAGGGGGTAGATCTCTCTCCTCTGTCAGTGCCTCCTGGAATGGCCTCCCCTGAAGTTCCGGAAGCAGATCAAAATGTTCCTCTTCTCCTTTGCTTTCTCTCTCTCTCCCTCCCCTGCTGACCTACCTGACCTACCTGTCTGCTGTACTGACTGGTTGCTTGGCTACCCTCAGAGTCTCACTGGGTACCAGGCTCTTTCTTGATCAGTCACCCTTGCACTGCCTCCGGGCCTACCACGCACTTGGGGGCTGTAACTGTAACACTACAGTCCCTTGTTCTCCTTGCACTACCAAGAGCTGCGCTGCCCTAGCTATACTCACTCAGAGCATTACTGCCCTGTTTTCCCCCACCCCTCTTCCTTGCACTTCCCCATCCCTTTCCCCTTGCATTTCTCGTTCTCGCACTTGTACGATCTGAATGACAGAAGGCCTAGAAAGATTGTTTGTCTTGTGCTCCCTCTATCTTCCCTCCCTTGTCTTGTTGCGCCTAGAAACACTTGTGTACAAGTGTGTTATAAATGACTTATATGATATCATTTCATAGCATTTTTATCACAGATCCCCAATAAATATACAATGCCGCAGTAAGAAACGACTAGACTGGCAGCATCCAAATGCCAGTCTAGGCAGTTAATTACACTTAGCAGTACTGCTTTATCAGAAATGCGCAGTTAAAGAAAAGTCATATCAAACTGAGGAATGACTAGACTGGCTGCAGCAAAATGCCTCTCTAGCCACTAATACCACATACCATGCCTGCTTAGCCTGGACATTGACAACCATTATGATTTATTGCACAATCCTCCCTCCCACACAGCCCATCTCCCTCCCACCCCCTACCCCAACCGCCAAAATCAGCTCCTTGGCCCAGAATTACCTTCACGTCCCTCTTCCTTGTCCCAGAGTTTACATATGAGTCTCCTTGCCTCATAGGTAAGTACTGGGATGAGGAAGAGTGGGACTAGGAGTAATGCAGATTACAGGTAGCTAAGTCAGGCATTACCTCCATGTACCTCTACCTCATCCCAGTACTTGTGTATGAGGCATAGTGCCTCATACACAAGTACTGGCTCATACATAAGTACAGGGATGAGGAAGAATACATTTAGAAGTAATGACGATTATCAATAAGTAATAAAGGCATTAAACACAAGTAGTGGTCCAAGGAGCTGATTTTGGAGGTACCACCATTGAGTTGACTGGGCTTCAGCACTCCCCCAATGACATTTTTAGCTATGTTGACTCAACCTGGCTGACCTTCAGGGCAGTTGCCGGACAGAACAGGACACAGATGTTAAACGGCACCTGGGTTTCGCTGTTAACCAGGGCCCAGCAATTACTAATGCAAAGCATTTCACTGTTAGTACATGCATTCAAATGCCACATTTTTTAGGCAATTGAAATCTTGATGTGGGTTTAATACTTGCATGCCAGGGGAGAGATTGGAATGGTAGAGAGGGAACAGGAGACCACTCATTCTCACATCAGTCCATAAATGGGTGCTTTCAGACTTAAAGGCGAGTGTTAACTGCTTGTAACATTGAAGCTGCACTAGAATAGTCTCATTAAAATGCGTAAAGAAGTTAGATGCCCCCACACAAATAAGTTTGCCCCTCCCCCACCACCCGTGAAGTTAGCGCCTCTCCCAACATTTGAAGGATTAGCCCCCCGAAATGTAGGTTTTGTTGCCCCCCTGAACACAAGCACACACATCATTCACCATATACACACACCCAGCCATCCATACATTTAAGTGTGCACTTTTTCACAATACAGACACACCCAGGCAGCCACCCATACATTTAAGTGTGCACCCTTTCACCATGCATGCACACCCAAGCAGCCACCCGTACATTTAAGTGTGAACCCTTTCACCACACACTCACACAGGCAGCCACCTATACATTTGAGTGTGTACCCTTTCACCATGCAGGCACACCCAGGCAGCCAATCATACATTTAAGTGTGCACCCTTTCACCGTACACGCACATACACGCACACCCAGCCACCCATACATTTGTGTACACCTTTTCACCATACACTCACACAGGCAGACACCTACACATTTAAGTGTACACCCTTTCACCATACACTCACACACGTCATGGCGTTGAGGGGAGTCCTATTACTTCAAAAAGAAATTGGTTCTTTTTGAAGTCCCTCTGACTTTGTAAAGAAATTATTTCCGTTAAGGACCGAACCATAATGGAAATAATGGGCCTCATTACGACCCCGGCGCTAAACAATGGTGCTATTTGCACCATGGTCCAGGCCGGGTTCCGCCATGGTGAATGGCGGAATTACCGCCCCATTCCAAGGTTGGCAGGGCGGTAATTCCCCATTCACCATGGGCCCTTCCCCTTTCCCATTTTTCCCCATAGTGCTCAATGGGAATGGGGAAGGCGCTAAGTACGGTGCCGCAAATTGCGGCACCGTACTTAGCACCAAGGTCCCTTTGCGGCACCCTACTTTAACGGCTGGTAAAACCAGCCGTTAAGGTCGGGTCCCGCAAAGGGACCTCATAATTAGGCGCTAATATGTTAACGGCGCTGCAGCCTTTTACGGCGCCGTTAACCCATTAGTGCCTGGGTCGTAATGAGGCCCAATGTCTTTAGGAAGACAGAGTGACTTCAAAAATAAACGATTTCTTTTTGAAGTCATACGGCTTCCCCGACCCCATGACATGGAGGCCTCCAGCGTGGTGTCTTCCACGTCATGGGGTGGTGCAAGCCCTCGGAATTCAAAAAGAAAGTTTTGTTTTGTAGCCACTCTGCCTTCATAAAGAAATTATATCTGTTACAGAAATAATTTCTTTATGAATGCAGAGTTTCGAAAAGAAACATTTTAAAAAAAGAAAAGTTGGGAAAAAATATTATTTTTCATTTTTTTCCCCCCAAGTGGGGCCCCCTCCAAGGACATGTGCTAGCGGAGCCCAGCGCACCACAGGGACTGCGGGGGCCCCTGTTACGCCAGTGAGTACAGAAGAAACAGGTCGGAAACCCTAACACCTAGGGCTAATAATAAAAATTACGTATTTCTTAACTGAGTGTTGCAATTGAAATTCATGAGGAGCCACAGTTCAATGCTGCTTCTACTAATGAAGCCGCATGTACTTCATGCGGAGTTCGATAATAATAACTCCTATTAAACCTATGCTATAGCCTGGAGGGCCAAATAACAAATCTCGAGCAGGCTATGGTTTCCAAGGTGAATACTTCTAATAATAGGGAACATGTCACATCGGGGTGTGATGTAAATGATACCTGTTCGAACCACAATATTGCATCATCGGCGCCGTTGTCCTGCTCACCCTGCCTAACAGGACTCCTAATATGGCCACTCATTGTCAAGACCATATTATAACCTTGGGTGAAAATGAGTTTCCAGAAAGTATTAATAGTGAGAAACTCAAAGATCTAAAGGCACACAACGTAGCTACAAGCATTGCATTAAAAATCTTGCTGAAACTGTCACACAACATTTTATGCCAAGTCCAGAAAAACGCTATACTATTTGCTGTAAAATTTAGTAAAATTGAACCGGATCGATACCAAAGCAGTGTGTGCAAGTTCCGAAATACAGGGTCCTACTATTGAAGCACTGTCAAATGATGGCCAAAGGGTTAATAACCCTGAACATTTGGAATCTACTAAAGTGGGGGTATTGCTTGGCAGCAATGATGACGAAGACGAGGATTGTCAATTAACTAAAAGAGAAAGGAGATGGAAACTCAAGTTAAAGGCTAACTCTAGGATTAACCCTCTGATAGGAGATGGTGTAAAGGATAAGGTGGTTCTGGAACAAATGCCTAATGGGCAACGCTCATCTAAACGAGTCAGAAAGAAAGCGGCACGTAGAGCGAAAAGAATTGCACTTAAATCTAGTAATCCAACACATCGGCTAATTGGCTCCACGGTCCATAAAGCTAAAGCCACCCTGGTTCGACAAGTCATCGAAGAAGAAACATATGTAAGTTCTATGGATTGTACTAACTCTACATTGGAAAGCAGTGTAACATCCACTGAATCTAATGTCAATGAGAAAGTCCGGGAAGTGAAACGACCATTTGTTGAGCTTCCCCCCACTAAGAAACCTCTTCTGTCGAATGAAAAGGAAAAATATTTAGCAGAAAAGAAAAGTCAATTACCATTTAAAACGTTTACCATCCTGAGTCTGACTGAGGGGAAGAAAACAAACATAAATAGAAGCTGTTTGCTGGAGATTCTTAATCATTTTTTGCCACTGAGGATCATCAAAAGCAGTGACTTCAAATTTGTAGAAAAGTGTCACAACTTTGTTAGTACGGTTCATTGTGTATCTGAAGATGTGGTCTGCTTAATCAGGGATAACGCTCCAGGGTTAAAAAAAAAAAACACAGATATGAATTAGATTGTAATTGTACTGATTATGTTTTGAATGAAAGAAAATCGAATATAGATAAGTGGGATAGGAAGAAGCCTAGAAATGGGGCACAGCATGAAGAACTAATTCTGTTGCCATAAGTGATGCCAATGTGAAATCGCACTGGGAGTGGCTGTGCTCCTTTTTACCCCCAATAACCACTAATAATTGAGCTAATGTTAAAATTATAATAATAATTTAGCATTTATATAGTGCTACGAACCCTCAGGCATCTGAGGGCTGCTTATTATTACCCACGGTGTGTGGTGCTCATTTATTGACCTCAGAAGCATGAAAGGCTGAGTTTGGCGCTGCCGGGATTCGAACCTGTGTCAGCAGGCTCTGCACAGATGTCAAAGTGAGTGTTCTACTCGCTGTGCTATCCGACTGTGTTTATGTCCTCTGTCCTGGAATACCAGTGGACATAACCACCTTTTTAATCGAGAAGGGTCTATTAGGCTAATTAACAAAGCTGAAATTATATTCCTGCAGGAAACATGGCTTCTGGGCTTGGCTCAATTTGATGTATACACCTCTTATTTTTGACATGCTAACAGGGGTAATAAAGGTAGAACCTATGGAGGCCTGGCTATTCTAGTAGCAAAAGATATCCATTCTGAAGAATATCCTATAGGTGTTATTGACCATAAAATACTACAGGTTGAAATACAAATGAGAAAGGATCAGAAAATATTATTAATTAATGTTTACGATCCTCCAGGTGACGATTTCACATTGGGGATCCAGTTAAACATCTTTGAACCGGATATTAGTAAATATGCTGAAGATAGCAATGTTAACCTTATAGTAGGGGGCAACCTTAGTGCTTATGGTCTCTCTGATGGTGAAATAACCAATTTAAACAACAGTGCATTACGTAAACGCTGTCATAAAACCATGAGGTGGAAAACCTTTTTTGAAGATCTTGAATTAAGGATTGTTAATGGGACAGTAAACATTGACATTCCAGCTGGCTCCATGTGGAGTAATGGTCCATGTTTATCCACCTTGGACTACTTTTATGTTAGTGAAATGATATACCCTCTGGTACCGGATCTGCAAATCTGTTTTAATGAATTTAGCTATCATGCGTTATTGGTTTTTAGATATGCTCCCCCTATTAACAAGATGTTGTATTGGGATAAGATTGGTACACTAAAGGTGACTCAAAGAGGAAATAGATTAGGATGGTCAGATAGAAATTTGGACAAAGTTAGAAAGTGGAGCAGAGGAATAAGAGGCGAACATAGGGCTATGGAGCTGGCAGATGAGATTGTACTCTGGTTTTCTACTTGTATGCATGGTTTTATGACTATGGGTAAAACTTCATCTATGAAACGGATCCAAACCTGAGAGACCATATGATAAAGTCATAGGCATGGAAATGAAAAAGATGCGTCATAAAACTAAATCTATTGGCCGAATGAACATCCATATAGATGAAGCCATTGCTAGAAAGCGTTAAATAAAAGACGATTACAGGAACTGAATCAAAGGATATCGCATATATGAGAGCAATGTAGTATGGCAAAATATGGTCAGGATCCTGTTGGATTGTGATTCAAGAAAATGATGGTCCAAATATAAAATGGTTATCTGTGGTGGGCAGGATGAGCTACTCTGCAATATTGATGAGACAAACTGGGAAATCTGTCTCAGGAATCCTTTTTCTGGTGATGGCATACCCCTGTAAAGAAAATCTCTATTGGAGTTAAACATAGACCGTGATGACCTAGTAGCCATATTTAAGAGGTTGAATTCCTCTAGGGCTCCTGGGCCTGACGGTCTTTGTAACTTAATTTTTAAAGATAACCCATATGGTCAGATATCCTCATGACACTCTACAAAAAGATAATAAATATGGGTATCATACCGAAATCTTGGAGGATGTCGCATATTATCCCTGTCTTTAAGAAAGGGTCTAGATTGTTAACAGAAAAATACTGCCTACTAGTTCTGACTGATGTAACTAGTAAAATATGTAGCACCTCAATATTGAAGGAAATTAACCTTTGGATAGCCAGCGATAACGTCATCAGCAGTTTTCAGACTGGATTCAGAAAAGGATTATCAACTAATACTAATATCTTTGTTATAAATAGGCTTCTAGAAGAAGCCAAACGTAAAGATGATCTACCTTTATACCTACTCTTTGTAGATTTACCGTCTGCATTTGACACGGTAGATAGATCCAAACTTTGGGCTAAACTGGAGAAAATGGGCATGCTTGATCACCTTCAACATGCTTGTAAAATGATTTATCAAAATAACACTGCCAGTGTTAGAATGATCCATTTAGGTAAATTGTCCAAACAGATACCAATCAAAAAAGGGAGTTAGACAGGGGTGTGCTCTTGCGCCTATCCTGTTTAACTGTCAGGAATCGGCGTATCCAGACATCCGGGAATCGGCATCGGTGCCCCTGAACTTCTCTGGCCCCTGATAAGTCTTCTGAGCCTGCTTCCGCATGTAGAGACCCATGCAAACACTGGGTACTCTGCTCCCGAGTTTGTGGGAGGCTGCCATATTCATCTCTGTGTGGGCAAAGGTCACCGTTCCTCGCTCCATGGCGGTTGCCATGGCGATTAGGGAAGCTTTTCCGTGCACGGCACCACGTTGGGAAAAGATGCGTGACACCCGCTCACATGACGCATGGTACATAAGACTGCCTTTGGGGGCTGTTCGGTGCTTCTAATTGAATTTGTTTCTGGATACCTGTGTTACTGTTAGCCTTGTGTTTCCTGTCTACCTGACCCTCGCCTTGTCCTCGGATTTCGCATTCTGTCTGACCATTTTTCCTCAGTACCTGCTAGCTTTTGCCGACCCTGCCTGCTAAACGGATATTCTTTGGATCGCGAATCGCACTTGTTTGTTGCCTGCTCGTTACCGGACAGGTTTTTCCTCTTGGACTTCCTTGTCTTGTGGATCGGATCCTCGCTATTTCACTAAACCTCTGGTCTTTTCATCAGCCTTTCTCCGCTGTACTCTGCATCACCTGTTGCTCCATTCAGTCTTGGATTCTTCACGCACCCAGGCCGTACCTGTTACACATGGCCAGGAACCAAGCACACGAACTAGAGATGCTTGGTGTTTAGTGTGCTTGTTTTCTATGTGTCTGTGTGCCGTCGGGACAGGTCTTGTGCTGCATATGGACTTCAGGACATTCTATCATCAAAGGCTATATCTAGGCATCCTCGTGCCGTCGGGATAGTCTTCTAGTGCCCTGTTGGATTCAAGACAGAACTAAACCATCTGAGAGAATCTGGTAAGCCTTGTTCCTCATTCCTTATTGTACTACACCTTAGTCTCCCAACATCTCTTAGTGTGTTTTGTGATTACAGGTACGCTCCTTCACAGAGGAGAAAATTGGGGATACCATACCTGTCAGAACCACACCACTGCCTGTTACCTGGGTTTCGTTCTGCCTGCAGTAAGGTGGGTTTGATTTGGTCTGTGGTTTTGGGAATAAATCCGGGAGTACCAAGCAGTATTGCTAACTGGTTTCTTTGTCTCCACAGCCGGTGTGTTCGAGGGTGTGTGTCCAATCTTCCAACTAACAGATCCCTCTGCTTGTGAATTCACTAAGTAGAGGGTTACAATTGTGGGAAGAATTCATCAGCTAAGTTGGTCCGATGGCCCCACCATTCCCTGTAAGGCAGCAATGTGCAGTGAGTCCTAACATTAACTTGTTCCTAGCAGATTTCGGCAGCATATTTATAGAAAAGCATAACGCATTCCCCAAAATAGGAAATAGTAAAGTGGGGTGCATTGGTTACGGAGATCACCTAATAATTATGGACAATACCTTTCTAGGAATCTCTCTGTAGTGCTCATATGCTGAACTAAATGGCCTAAAAATAAATCTATAAAAGGCTCAGTTTATGGCAGTAGGTCGGAAACACACTAGTAGGACCTGTATTGACAGTCCTCTGGGAGCCATTAAAAGGATAACCTGCTATAGATATTTGGAGTATGATCTTACATCTGAAAAAAAGAGAAATTAAATAGTGCAACAAAACAAGAGAGCTAAAGCACTATCTACTATGGCGTCCGTACCTATCTTTTCATGAATATTTACAAGCAGAAGTTATCCGCAGCATTCTTATATGCTTTGGAAACATCATGTGAGGAATGGGGTAATTGGGCTGATCGCCTTGAGGGACTTGTTTGGAAAAGAATCTTGGGGCTGACCAATTATACCCCGATTGAAGTCATAAGACTAGAGCTGGGGATGTCTACGCTTATTGAAATAAACAGAGGCAAACTATATATAAAGTTCACGTTCGCCAAACCTAACTCATTACTGTTCATATGCTATAGAGGAAAATAAATGTGATACATTGCAAAATATTTAAAATAAAAAATGACAATTTCTTTATCAAGATAGGATGGCTACCCCAATGGGAATACAGTGAAGGTGCTGTCTTAAAAGCTCTAAAGAATAGTGCTGACAAATTTGATTGGGTGGCTAGTCAAGAAAAAGTATCTGGAAAGAGGTCACTAAGCACTTTCTCTAGGGTGTATTTTGCCTACAAAGAGCCCCAAGCCTATATTAGGCTCCTACCTTCTCTGGTAACACAGAGGATATTTAAGAACCTTCTACTAAATAGAATGGAGGTCCTGGAGGTAAGGGTAGCTTGGCTTGGTCTCTCTATGGAAAAGCAGACCTGTAGAATTTGCAATGACACACAATCTATTGAGTCAGCTAGGCATGTCCTCACCTCTTGTCCAACTATGAGGACATACTATGAACACTATCTGAGTAAATATTTGGAAGATCTTGATGATATTACTAGTGAAATATTTTGGCTTAGAGGTGTCTCGGGCTATAGCTGTGGTCTTACAATTGCAATAACACAGGTGTGGAAATGTGCTAGAAAGTATCTACTGCGCTTTGAATATGATGTGAAACTTGTGGCAAACCTCTAGTACTGGGCTGTGAAAGCAGGTGTGATGATCTATTTATCTGTACCCTCTTTTTCTGTTGTGTGCCCTTATTTATTATTGCAGTTTTTATTTGTTAATTTCAAGTTGGTGGTATTTTTGTATCATATACCATGTATTATGTGTTATAAGGAATCTACTAACGGAATGCCTTATTTTAAAAGATGTTTTTTTCTTTTCTTTTTGTACTATGTGTAAAAGTTTAATTGGACTATCTACACAATAAAAAAATATTTTTAAATGTTCTGTTGTTCTTCCTAACTACTCTATTTTGACATTTCGTGAATTTCAGTTTCTAAGTCTTGTTTTCAACAGCGTTCATGCTCTAGCGCCCCCATCTCTGTTCCTTGTATCATTCCTCACGTGACCTCCATTCTGCCTTTGAATTTCTACTATCTGTTCCCTGCCCTCCTTGTGGATCCTTGCGGTTTCGCTGTTTTCAACCTTTAGGTCCCAAACTTTGGAACTCTCTCCCCCTGGATCTTGGTTCCTGTCCCTCTCTTCAGAAACGTCTTAAATGATATGAAATGATATGATAAGTAAGTTATAACGCGCTTGTACACAAGTGTTTCTAGGCGTGACAAGACAAAAGAGGTAAGACAGAGGGAGGACAAGACAAACAATCTTACTAGGCCTTGTGTCATTCAGATGGTGCAAGTGTGAGAATGAGATGTGCAAGGGGAAAGGGAGGGTGGAAGTGCAATGGAGAGGAGATGGGGAGGGGTGAACAGGGCAGAAATGCTCTGAGTAAGTGCAGCCAGGGCAGCGCGGCTCTGGGTAGTGCAAGAGAACAAGGGACTGTAGGGTTAAAGTTACAGCCCCTAAGTGAGTGGTAGGCCCGGAGGCAGTGCAAGGGCGAATGATCAAGAAAGAGCGTGGTACCCAGTGAGACTCTGAGGGTAGCCAAGCAACCAGTGGGTACAGCAGACAGGTAGGCCAGGTAGGTCAGCAGGGGAGGGGGAGAGAGAGAAAGCAGAGGAGAAGAGGAAGGTTTGGAGCTGCTTCCGGACCTTCAGGTGGTCCAGCTCAAGTTTGAGAGGGCAGGGAGGCCATTCCAGAGTGAGGCACCTGCAGAGGAGAGAGATCTACCCCCCACTATGTGTCTGGAGAAGCGGCTAACCCGTAGAGAGTTGGAGGTATCTGAGCAAAGGGCTTGAGAAGGAAGGTATTTTGGAAGAGAGCATTGGATGTAGTGTGTGGCCTGGCCACAGAAAGCCTTGTGGACAATGCAAAGGGTCTTGAACTTGATCCTTGCAGCCACCGGGAGCCAGTGGAGAGATTTCAGGGCTGGAGTGATACGGTCCCTGGGCTTGAGGCCAAGGATAAGTCTTGCACTCCTGTTTTGGATTAGTTGTAGAGGGTGGAGCGTAGAGGAAGGCAGATTGAGAAAGAGGCTGTTGCAGTAGTCTAGCCTAGAGAGAACCATGGCTCTGGAGACAGTGAGCTTCTAAGGGAAAGAGAGAAAGGGATGAGTCCCTTTGAGGAGGTGCAGCTGCTAGTGAGACTTCTTGGCGACGACTGAGATGTGTTGAGAGAAAGAGAGTGGAGTCGAAGATGACGCCAAGGTTTTTTGCCCCACAGGAAGGCGAAGGAAGAGGGCCCAAGGTGAGCGACCAGAGTGAGAGAGGGAAAGCAGGGGCAGGGTCCCAATGAGAAGGATCTCCGTTTTACTGGCATTAAGGTAGAGATCTTGGAGGCACACCAATCCTGAATCACGGATAGACAGTCAGGAATGGGCGAGAGAGGAGAGAAGGCTGAGGGGAGCCTGATGGAACGCTGAGTGTCATCCGCATATCACTGAAGGTTAGAGGAGAAAGTAGAGATCAGGTGGGCCAAAGGGGCCAAGTAGGGGTTGAAAAACCAGGGTGAGAGGATAGAGCCCTGGGGAATGCCACATGTGGAGGGAGAGGTGGCAGAGAGAAAGGACCCAAGTTGGACCTGAGAGGGAAGGAGGTCAACCATGCAAGGGCCTGATACGTAATGCCCAGGTTCTCACTGAGATGATTGATCAGGATGTTATGATTGACCACGTCAAAAGCAAAGGAAAGAATAAGGAGAATTAGGACAGAAGGAAGGCTAGAGTCAAGATTAGTGAGCAGATCATCAAGGGTATTCAGGAGAGCAGTTTCTGTGCCTCTGGCTGCTCTGAAGCCAGACTGATGGTCATGGAGACAACCAACAGTTTCAGTGTGAATGCATGTGGATGCAGTTTAGTCACTATGAGCATTGTTCGGGATACATAATAGGTAGAAATCTTTAAGTCTGGTAACGTCTTGAGTATTCTGGGCCATTACAGTCTCACAGGTGGAAGGTTCATCTGTGGTTCTACTATGGTTATAATTGCTCAATGAATCAGCCATCCCCCATTTGTAAGCCCTTGCGCATCCTGACCATCTGAGAAGGGTCTGGGTGTATAGTCTGTGTAAAGATCGGCTATACTTATATTGTCAGAAATTGTGCCAGCATTAAATCGCTCGTTCGTGGAATTTTGGACTTTTAAACGAGTCAATTTGTAGGTCAGCGAGATTAATGATTTTGATAGTGACGGCAGTTATAACGACTGTGCAATTCATCCAAACATTCATGTAAGAATGTTTAAGCATTAGTGCATCTATTCATCACACAGCCACCTACCATACAGCTTTTCTTCCCGCAAACGCTCCTTAACGCTCCTTATTATCGATATTGTAGTATCGAAATGTAAGTTGTCATTAATACTATTTTTATATTTGTTGATCAGGTGCTATGTCTAAAAGCAAGACTAACAGTTCTATATCGCATAGGGTAGGGAAAAAGAAATGTTTCAAAATATTCAAACCTATTGAAGATGTTGATATTCTCATCACTGAAATAACGGATTTATTGAATGATCTGGATGGGAATGTCCCCTCTAGACTAGTCGAGAGCCCCTAAAGGCCCTGCTTTGAATTGCTTTGAATGGTGGGGCCAGTAGTGGGGATCGGGGGATTCAGCTTGACCCTATAGTAACAAAATCTAACGCCCCAGGGTCTTTAAAGTTACAGTGTTACATTGTCTGATGATCATTTGAACGTTTTTGAGGTCAAGAAGCATTTTGGGCAGGTGAAGGGGGGGATTACTAACTACTTGCCTCTGAACCAGGTGCTAAGGCTGAAGCTGCTGTTAATATCGTTGAATTACATATCCCCCTAGTATCGGTAACCCCGCTGGTCGCCTTACGTTCCCTTGCACATATGATGTTGCTGACTTAATAACTTTGGAGGACAAGGTTTTGCCTGGCGAGGTGAAGAGGGGGGAAGGGATGGCAATAGATGACAATATAAGACAACTAATAGCACCTCAGGACACACTGAGATGGTAACCTGGCCACTAGATGACAATATACCCTGAGTCTATGGATAATTCTGCCACCGTAATTAGCAGGGGAGGCTGTTGCCAACCTTACACATCAACAAAGAGGAAAAAAAGGAAAAAAGGAAACATTGAGGTGATGCCTGCCAATAGATCCTTAAACAAGTTACCCAGCAATGCTAAGAAGATCAATAAGAGGTGCCAGGGGAGTAAGAGGGTTCAAAACTCGGTGGTCATATATATCAAAAATAGCACTACCTGAAATGATGCCTTGCTCCAAAGTGTAAGCACTGAGATTGGAGCGCTCAATGACGTTTCGTTAAAACTGGTCTCTAAGTTGGATCAGTTCTGCTCAAACATCCCAACAATCTTAAAATCCATAGTAGGAAATACATCATACGGCCATACATCAGGCCCACTTGAGACTATTGACCTAACGGTCCCTAAGTCTGATAAGCCGAGTGTGGATACGTCTGCACATGCTGATTTTACCTCCAATGGTCAATCGTCCCAGAGTGGTGCCCAGAGGGCAGACTGGATAGGCCCACTGGTAACTGTTAATAATGAGCATACCAAGTCATTGTCCTCGCCAGCCTCCCTCCCGCCTCGCCACTAGCATCAGAATTCATAGGGGCAGTGCCTTATTCCCCCGCCCCTATAGCATTAGGGAACATATGTAGGGATGAAGCTTCTATAATAATGTATAACACCCCTAGACTACCACCAAGGGGGTATGAACCCCATGAATCTCTAACAGACAAATGCATGCACTGGATATGATCAGTTAAAGGGTGCATGTCAATTATTAGAGATGGCATAGTACGATGTGTAAGAAGGGAAATGCCGGGTAGCCTGGATGACTGCATACAAATCTATTTATCCACCAAATTCCTGGCTGAGGGTTTATTGGCGATTGACTATCGCACTTACCCACCAGCCGGTTCTGCGATTACACTTGCAGTCCCTCCGGACCCCTCGGCTGGAGTTAAAAATGTTATGCCACAAGCACCCCCTAATAGCGAAGGGAAGAATTTTGTAGCCCCTAGATTTGATCTTGATGCCCGTCCCAATAGTTTGGATACCCTCACTCTGGGACTCCCGGGTAGTAGCGGGGGCAGCCATGAACCTCTAGAAGGGGTGGACTGACTGCCTTTCAATGGCAAAAACCCAATCCTGCTGGAAAGCTCGAGATGCAAACTACTTTCTTGGAACATTGCTGGGATTATTAAATTCCTGGCAGAGCCTGATTGGTGTAATTTCGTCAGGGGATTTAATATATTGATTTTCCAAGAAACATGGGCCCAGGAAAAGATCGAATGACAAGATTTTGATTGTTTTAATATTCCAGCTAATAAGGGCCCCACAGGGCGTCCATTTGGTGGTTTACTTATATGGGTAGATGTATTGTTGAATTGGAATATTGTTGAACATGACACAGGGTTGTGTTGACTGCTCATGCTGGGGAACACATGTACTATTTGTTTAATGTTTATAACAGGCTGAATAACTGCTCTTACCCTTTGACAATTGGGAAAATCCATCAGTTAATTAAGGATAGGGAATGTCAAGAACAGGTTAATGTACATAGTGTTGTCGCTGAGGATTTTAATGTACACATTGAACCACTTAGCGATTTACAAGGTATATGGGAAGATCAGGATGAAGCCTGGGACATACCCACACTCATTGCAGAGCCCCCAAAAAGTGCACATCCGGTATCCCCAGAGACAGCCCGATTATTGTATGATCTTAATCTCCGAGCCTGTAACGGCAGGCTCTCTGGCAATCAGCCAGCCAAAATGACCTTCAGTGGCGTTAATTGCACTTCGCGTATTGATTATATTTTGACTCAGGCAAGAGATTGGGGTTCAAGTTGGGAAAACCCTTGAGCCTTAGCCTTCAATCAACCAGACTAAACTATTTGCAGTGCAAAGACCCTGCAACTGCAATAATGCAAGCCAGGCATGCCAGGAAAAATATCAAGTGGGATAAGTTACAGGATCTTGCAGTTATGGCCAGGTTATATCGCACAGCCTTAGCACATATTGAAAGCATATGTAAACAAGATTGTGCAGACTCGACGGTTGTGTAAAATGTTATCAATCCGACCACATGTTACATGTCCTGCAAAGGCAGTTGGCAGGAGAGTACTGGCTCGGGAGGGTTGGTATGATAGTGACTGCAGAAGAATTGAATTATGTTATGGCAATAAGGCCAGAAGTGGGCCATACCAGCATCTCCGGTGCTAAGGGTTAATGTACTTGAAGGTAAATTAAATGAAATACAGGGATACAAGTGGGGCTTCTCTTTTCCTGGGAAAAGGAAGAGCAGTGTTATGGAGGCTGCAAAGCATCAGTATCACAGGCAATCAGGGGAACCATCGAACCACACGTAGACACTTGTATATGCTCTGGGCTCCACTCGTGCACTAATAGCGTGCTTTCCGTGATGCCCCATGTATTGGTCATATGGGCTGACGTCACACTCGCCCCATTTCTTAAAGGGACTTCACCCCACTCCTCCTTTTCCATACAGTTGGAAACATCAACCATTAACTTTTGACCATATCAAACATTGGCCCCAACATTTGGACACATAATAAGCCCATGTCTATCTTAACATATCTACCACATAGTCCTTTAACCAAACTGGCTGTCTTCTAGATTCCCTGTCTGGGTACCTCCTCCCTTGGGTCTGGTCTGGGCCAAGGTCTGCGGCCTGCTCCGGATTGCCAGGCTTCTCCGGATACCAGTCATCTCCTCTCCCCAGAGGTTTCGGGGTCAAATTCCTCTTTTCCCTCAGCCTCTGCAGGGTGAGCGATATCCATCCCTGGCATTGAATCCCATGCATTCATCTTTTTGTAAAAAACACAAGTTTCTGGTGACAGTGTCAGGCCCCTCCAATGTTGTGATCATCGACCCTTTTGACAGCCACGACTTGAAGCGGCTGAGGATCCTATGTTAGGGACAACTTGCTTTCAGGATGACGGCATCTCACCAGTACCATGTCACCCAGGGCTCTATGTTTCATATAATATCATATCATAGCCATGCAGGCCTCTCCTGATGTTTTCACTCTCATTTCTCACTCTCCGATCCTTTGCCATCTTCCGATTGTCAATCTCTCCTGGAATCCATTGCTCCATGTCTGGCATTAGACCACAGGGACATCTGTTGAACAAGGCCTCTGCCGGGGGGATATACGCATAGTCCTTAGCCATGGGCAATTCGGAAAACTTTGTTCACTGAATCGCTCGGCCTCTGCATTTACACTTGGCCACACTGGTGCTATTTTCCTTTGACAAATTCCACACCCTTGTAGGAACGCAGCAAAATCTTCACTTTGGAACGGAGGCTCATTGACCGAGCACACCTCTTTTGGCAGGCCATGAGAGCCAAATATTTGTTCCAACACCAGTTACACATCCGATAGAGCCAGAGAGGGTATGAACTCGACCTCTGCATACCTCGACCATTGATCTATTGCTACCAGGAAGTGTGTGTCTCTGCTGGCGGACCCAAAATCCATATGCACTATTTCCCACGGTTTACAGCTCTGGGGCATTGACTCAATCCTTGGCTCTCTTTGCGTTGGGGAAGAGGCTTGGCACCAGATACAGCTCTTTACATAGTCATCGACACCCTCTTCCAGCCCCAGAAACCACAGTGTCATGCGTAACAGAGACTTTGTCCTGGCAGACCCCTGGTGTCCATGGTGGGCCAAATCAATTCACCTTGGGATCAAATTAGAGGGGGTGACCATCTTCTATCCCCTCAGTACCAGTCCATCATCCATGAATGTGAACTCACTCCTCACCCTCCAGTGCTGTTTTAGTGTTGTGCGGGCACTGCTCGTTCTCTTTTCCAAACTCGCTAAAACCCATTTCCACTCACCTTTAGTGACAGCCTCATGTAGAATTCTAAAGCAATCATCCTTCTCAGAGATTTCTTTTAGCTCCTCCACAGACATGAAATTTGGCTTTGCTGCCTCAGTGAGCAGATGTATAAAATCCTCTGACTCCAGCGTACCCTGGTCTGCGGTCAACTCTCGAGGGGGTTGGTGTCTTGACAAATAGTCTGCAGCATTGTCATTGTCTGGACAATAGATCAGACTTACATTATACTCTAGCAGTGCCAATCCTCAACAGTGGTTTTGACGAGGCGGCAGCCATGATCGGAAACCAACGGTTTATGAACAGTGATTACCATTACAGATATATAAGTGAAAGTGCCTACAGCCCCACAGCACCGCCGGTGCCTCTATTGTTCGATCTGTTTCACTGCAGACAAGGACCTACTTGCAATTGCAACCGGCATCACACTTCCACTCTTGTCAGACTGAGTGAGCACAACCCCCAGCCAAAACTTGCATCCACAACCACTGCCGAGGATGTGCCATGGTCGAAGAATGCCATTGTGCTGTCATCCGTGAGGGCCGCCTTGATCCTTTCGAATGATGACTGCTCAAGAGGGGTCCATTTCCACAGAGTGTCCTTTTTCATTAGGCTCCTCAATGGCTCCTAGAGCGTGGCAAGATCTTTAATAAACCGCCCACAATAAGTCACCATCCCTAGAAAGCTTCAGACCTTAGACATTTTCAGGGGGTCTGGTTTCTTGGATGTCCTGCACTTTGACTGGATCAGCCGAGATGCCCCCTTCCTGGAACACAGACACAAAAAATGCCAGTCTCTTTACCGGGACTTCGGTCCCATTAACATATACTGTGCTGGCATTTTCTCTTCTTGTTAATTTCTGGCACACTCGCTATAAAGAATACTTCTTCCTCTTCATCATCTTCCGCTAGATGTGCCGTCTGCTCCACCACAGGGTAAACTTGCACCACTTTGAATTATTTTTTTGGGGCAGCTGAATGCGGCCTATCTGGGCCTCGAGATGGTGTAGCTGGCACGGGAGCATGGAATACTCGTGCAAAATGATTAGCAATACCACATCTTCCACACGTTGATCCTTTCGCTAGACATTCCATAGAATGTGGCAAATCATATCCACATTGCGAGCACGATGGCTGGACTTCGAGCCCCTTCTCTTTCCTAGGTCACATGGACTTCCTGATTGGCCTGAATTATTGTTGCCTGCCAATGGCACACACCTGCCCAAGTTTGATTGTTTTCATAGCAGCATCCATCTTGGATGCTCTCTCATCCCCATCTAAAGGATGCAGACCAAGGGCATACCAGGCTGTCTAAAAATCTGCCTTCTCATTTTGCTTTACGAGTAACCCTATATTAACTGCTGGCTAACACCTTCTTCTACATTGTTCCATGCACATGAGGTGGGCAAGTGTCTCAGTCTGCCATGAAATGCGTCCAATGACTCATCCTCCTTTTGTTTTGCTTAACACATCACAAACCGTTCGTAATCAAGATTCACCATTGGGGTAACATATTCCACCAGCACAGCCTTGTCAGCTACGTATGAGTTATCTGCAGTATGCAATGCCTTAAAGATTTTGTGCACCGCCAGCTCAGCAGAGTATAGCAGTGTCGACTTCATGGCATGATCGTTGATTTCTCTTGAAGCATCAAAGTACATTTCTAATCTCTTTATCCACAAAGTCCATCGTGGCCCAGGCTGGATGGGGCAACAAAGACATCAAACTCCATCAAAGGGGCTAGCGGCCCATGTGGTCTGGGTGGTTGGGGAGGCACTGGGGCGACTCCTGCATCATCAGCTATCCTGTGGTACTTTACTCACATTATTATTTTTCACTAAATTACAGTACTGAGACGTAGTCTTTGTCCACAAGGATAGCATGAGCACTCCACAAGGGAGCCACAACTCAGGGGTGGGGCACTTCCGGGCGTGTCGCAACACTAATTCTCCTGGGGACTGTGTGTGTGTGTAAAACGGGATCCATGAAACATCAAAGATGCTTTATTCCACTCCTTTTGATGATCAAAAAAAGTATCTGTTTCCCTGGTGGTCTAGTGGTTAGGAGTCGGCAAAAAAAAAATAATAATAATTAAAAAAAAAGTATCTGTTATATTTTTTCTTCTCCCACGCACAAGCATGCTTACACAAAGCTGCAACCTCTGTGAGGGAAGTGGGCTGGTCCAGCCTGTGCCCGCTTTCATCTGGAACTTTTTCTCCCACCACCAGCACTCACTGCGAGACACGGTGCACCACAGTGCCCTATGTATGACGGAATGAGCATGCTGCCCACTGTCGTGTGTGTGCCTTGTCTATGTGCAGTGATGCCGGTGTGCCCGATCAATGCTGCAGGGTCTCTTGAAGTGTAGACAAGTGTGGAAATGTTCACACATTAAGCGACTTCCTCGTCACCATTGTTATGGAGGTTGCAGGGCCTTTGTAGCATGGGAATCAGAGGAACAAGAGAACTACACAGAGACACTTGTATACGCACCGGGCTCCTTTCATGCACCAATAACTTGCTTTGCATGATGCCCCATTTATTGGTCATACGGTTGACGTCACACTCGTCCAGTTTCTTAAAGAGACTTCACCACAAGCAGTAGCTGGCTGACCGGCTGAATCACTCAGGGAAACACAGGCAGTTTGAGTTAATTGTTTGCAGTTTGGGAATCAGGAAGAGGGGCGGAGCATGCAGTGGCTCGGGCTAGGGAACCAGAGGAGGGCATGAGCAGCCAACAGCTTACTCACAGCGCACAGCGCAGACTTGTACTAGTTGCTAAAGCCCACACATTGAAAAATATGATTAGTTGCTCTCACAAAAGAGGGTCATTTGCTTCCGTAATGGCTGACGATGGATCTTTTGAGCTGCCTGCAATAAAGAATCTTGCTAGAACGTGTGGCAATTCATTTCAGACACAGCGGCCAGTGTTATGTTTTTTCTTCTTTAGTCACAATTGGTCAAAAGCAATCGAGAGCCACCTATGTCTTTGATGGCAGGTTCACAAACCATGTGACTTAAGGTTAGATTTACAAACAGGAGGTGCTAGGGAAAAACACCTATACTGTTTAGTGATTTCCCTACAACAAAATAAGGATTCCCCCACAGTGGCTGTTCTAGCTCAGCAGTGTCATAATGGGTTAAAACCCATCAAGCAATGAAGTGTCAGGATATTTCCTATTGTATGGATACTGGTTTCCCGCAGGTTTTCTCACAGCATCGGGAATATATCACCCAGCTTCTTCTTGTCATCAATCTCACATTCCCAGGGATGCAGCACTGTTACACTACGGCAGCAGGGGGTTCTCTGTACTCCGTTGCATTCCCATTCTTTATTGGGTACTACAAGTTCAGGGCATTCGCTATGGCATCGTTACAGGTTGCCATGGAGACTGGGGCAGCCACGCACACGTTCTTGTCAGCTGACAAGGTTCGGACGTGCTCCTCGTATATGGAAGCCACGACCCCTTGCAACTTAAATCCCGCGGCCGCGAGATTCTCATTGCTGCTATTTGATTCGTTACAGTGTGTGGCCTTTTACTAACCTCGTTCTTCCCCGGATCACTCTCCGCGGCTTATCTCTTGAAACCCCGGTTACCAGAACTCTTTTCTGCTTATTGGATTGTTACGTGGATTTCCCTTCTTGGATTTTGTTTGTTACGGTGTTCCGTGCTTGGGTGCGGAAGTCCTTCGCATGGTTGATCCGAGCCTCTAATCCCGCGGCACTTGTCATCTCTGCAGGTGGGGCCGAGCCTCCGCTTCCAGCCCCGCAGCACTTGTCATCCTTTCAAGTGGGGTCGAGCCTCTGATTCCTGTTCTGCTTGAACTTCTCAGCACAGCCGATCAGAACTTCAACTTTGCGGCAGTTCTCAACCTCTGGTCCTGCTCCGCATTAGTTGATCAGTGCTTTCAGTCCCGCTCTTTTAAGCGATAGACGGCTCTGACTGTTTTTACCTAAACAGCAGAGTAGTACATTGTAAAGAAGAGCCCCTCACTACGAGGAAGCCTGATCCTTAGAGATCAGGGGTTCTAGGATTCTGGAGACTGATTACTGCTTCGTATTCCACTACACATCTTGGGCGGTCGCATCCTCCCTTCCAACGTGGTGAGTAACAAGCACCCAGCTGCTTCTTTTCTGACATTATAGTCTCAGGGGTGGAGCACCAAGCTGCATCTTTGACACATGTCCTCTTCCCACGGGTGCAGGTCACTGCTTGCTACTGGTAATCCATGCCAGAAGGGTAGTGCCAGATCAGGGTTAGTGTGGCCCAGTTCAACATTAGTGTTAGATACCCTTCTCACTCACTGAGCGATCTGCCCCTCCTCCGTCTTGTTTTTCTTTTTACATTTCTTTATTAGGTTTTGTTACAGCATTTGAAATCAAACATAAAAAATATTGTGAAACTCCCTGTGTCCACCCTCCCACACCCCTTAATGTTCCCAAGGCTCATGTTCCCTTCTTGTCTCATCACTTTATCCCCAGAATTCGCAGTTTGTAGGGACAATAGGGTTCCTTGTAGTCATCGTGCAGAAAGTCTAGTATTATCGGAGTCCTGAGTTGAGTCCAGTCTGCTTCCTGCTTGGCTCTCTTGTGCTTACCTGTGAGGAGCTGCAGCCACGTTGAACTGCTAAGTTTGCTCTTTTTTTCTTAATTTTTCCTTCATTTTGCCTGGATTTGCCTGGATCTGTACTGGCGCTTTAAGTGGGAAGTCCTCCCCTTAAATAGAGATTCCTGGCGTGGAGTCCCGAGTTGAGTCCAGTCTGCTTCAGTCCGCTCCAGGACGTGCAAGCGGCAACTCGACTCTGATGGAATCTGCCACGGGTCCCCTGACTCGCAGTAAATCTTTACTACAACGGCGGAGGGGAAACACGACCCTGACTTGTGATCTTCAAGTCAAGGTAATTGCATTCACTGAACCAGTAAAAGTGAGCGGCTTGTTGTCTTCCGTGACGCCATTTGAAATGGCGTCTTCAGTACCTTCCTTAGCCCACTTGCGGTGGCGAGTTTAAACACCGAAAATATGAAAACTTATTTCAAATCGCCTCTCTTATTTGTTGACTCTGAAGCTCATGAAACACTGCGCCGCATTAAAGGAAATGCTAACTGTCCGTCAGAAGTCAAAATTGACTCTGCCCAACTCCCGTCTTTATTTTAAATTACTGATTCTGAGCTGCTAGAAGTTCGAATCTTGGACGTCTGTGACACGGAAAAAAGTCCAGCTGAAAATTCCGGAACGGTGTAAAACCCGGAACAGGCCGGAACGGGCCGGAACGGTACCCTAATATATAAAATGGCAGCAAAACTCACCTGAAAATGATGCAAACACACATGAAGAACATTTTGGAAATGGGATAGGTTGGACAATGTGCTGTCATTAACCCATTACTGCCCAAAATCTATATTTTCACACGAAAAAAAACCCGGAACGGGCCGGAACGGTACCCTAACATATAAAATGGCAGCAAAAAGCACCTGAAAATAATGCAAACACACATGAAGAACATTTTGAAATGGCAAAGGATGAACAGTGTGCTGTCATTAACCCATTACTGCCCAAAATCTACATTTTCACACGAAAAAGTACCCGGAACGGGCCGGAACGGTACCTAACATATAAAAAGGCAGCAAAAATCACCTGAAAATTATGCAAACACACATGAAGAACATTTGTAAATGAGAAAGGTGCACCAATATGTTGTCATTAACCCATTACTGCCCAAAATCTACATTTTATCACGAAAAAGTACCCGGAACGGGCCGGAACGGTACCCTAACATATAAAAAGGCAGCAAAAATAACCTGAAAATTATGCAAACACACATGAAGAACATTTTGAAATGAGAAAGGTGCACCAATATGTTGTCATTAACCCATTACTGCCCAAAATCTACATTTTATCACGAAAAAGTACCCGGAACGGGCCGGAACGGTACCCTAACATAGAAAAAGGCAGCCAAAATCACCTGAAAATGATGCAAACACACATGAAGAACATTTTGAAATGAGAAAGGTGCACCAATATGCTGTCATTAACCCATTACTGCCCAAAATCTACATTTTCACACGAAAAAGTACCCAGAACGGGACGGAACGGTACCCTAACATATAAAAAGGCAGCAAAAATCACCTGAAAATAATGCAAACACACATGAAGAACATTTTGAAATGAGAAAGGTGCACCAATATTAACCCATTACTGCCCAAAATCTACATTTTCACATGAAAAAGTACCCGGAACGGGCCGGAACGGTACCCTAATATATAAAATGGCAGCAAAACTCACCTGAAAATGATGCAAACACACATGAAGAACATTTTGGAAATGGGATAGGTTGAACAATGTGCTGTCATTAACCCATTACTGCCCAAAATCTAAATTTTCAGACGAAAAAGTACCCGGAACGGCCCGTAACGGTATCCTAATATATAAAACGGCAGCGAAACTCACATGAAAATGATGCAAACACACATGAAGAACATTTTGAAATGGCAAAGGATGACCAATGTGCTGTCATTAACCCATTACTGCCCGAAATCTATATTTTCACACGAAAAAAAACCCGGAACGGGCCGGAACGGTACCCTAACATATAAAATGGCAGCAAAAAGCACCTGAAAATGATGCAAACAGACATGAAGAACATTTTGAAATGGCAAAGGATGAACAATGTCCTGTCATTAACCCATTACTGCCCAAAATCTACATTTTAACACGAAAAAGTACCCGGAACGGGCCGGAACGCTACCCTAATATATAAAACGGCAGCAAAACTCACCTGAAAATGATGCAAACACACATGAAGAACATGTTGAAATGAGAAAGGTGCACCAATATGCTGTCATTAACCCATTATTGCCCAAAATTTACATTTTATCACGAAAAAGTACCCGGAACGGGCCGGAACGGTACCCTAACATATAAAATGGCAGCAAAAATCACCTGAAAATTATGCAAACACACATGAAGTACATTTTGAAATGAGAAAGGTGCACCAATATGCTGTCATTAACCCATTACTGCCCAAAATCTACATTTTCACACGAAAAAGTACCCGGAATGGGCCGGAACGGTACCCTAACATATAAAAAGGCAGCTAAAATCACCTGAAAATTATGCAAACACACATGAAGAACATTTTTAAATGAGAAAGGTGCACCAATATGTTGTCATTAACCCATTACTGCCCAAAATTTACATTTTATCACGAAAAAGTACCCGGAACGGGCCGGAACGGTACCCTAACATATAAAATGGCAGCAAAAATCACCTGAAAATTATGCAAACACACATGAAGAACATTTTGAAATGAGAAAGGTGCACCAATATGTTGTCATTAACCCATTACTGCCCAAAATCTACATTTTATCACGAAAAAGTACCCGGAACGGGCCGGAACGGTACCCTAACATAGAAAAAGGCAGCCAAAATCACCTGAAAATGATGCAAACACACATGAAGAACATTTTGAAATGAGAAAGGTGCACCAATATGCTGTCATTAACCCATTACTGCCCAAAATCTACATTTTCACACGAAAAAGTACCCAGAACGGGACGGAACGGTACCCTAACATATAAAAAGGCAGCACAAATCACCTGAAAATAATGCAAACACACATGAAGAACATTTTGAAATGAGAAAGGTGCACCAATATTAACCCATTACTGCCCAAAATCTACATTTTCACATGAAAAAGTACCCGGAACGGGCCGGAACGGTACCCTAATATATAAAATGGCAGCAAAACTCACCTGAAAATGATGCAAACACACATGAAGAACATTTTGGAAATGGGATAGGTTGAACAATGTGCTGTCATTAACCCATTACTGCCCAAAATCTAAATTTTCAGACGAAAAAGTACCCGGAACGGCCCGGAACGGTATCCTAATATATAAAACGGCAGCGAAACTCACATGAAAATGATGCAAACACACATGAAGAACATTTTGAAATGGCAAAGGATGACCAATGTGCTGTCATTAACCCATTACTGCCCAAAATCTATATTTTCACACGAAAAAAAACCCGGAACGGGCCGGAACGCTACCCTAATATATAAAACGGCAGCAAAACTCACCTGAAAATGATGCAAACACACATGAAGAACATGTTGAAATGAGAAAGGTGCACCAATATGCTGTCATTAACCCATTATTGCCCAAAATTTACATTTTATCACGAAAAAGTACCCGGAACGGGCCGGAACGGTACCCTAACATATAAAATGGCAGCAAAAATCACCTGAAAATTATGCAAACACACATGAAGTACATTTTGAAATGAGAAAGGTGCACCAATATGCTGTCATTAACCCATTACTGCCCAAAATCTACATTTTCACACGAAAAAGTACCCGGAACGGGCCGGAACGGTACCCTAACATATAAAAAGGCAGCTAAAATCACCTGAAAATTATGCAAACACACGTGAAGAACATTTTTAAATGAGAAAGGTGCACCAATATGTTGTCATTAACCCATTACTGCCCAAAATCTACATTTTATCACGAAAAAGTACCCGGAACGGGCTGGAACGGTACCCTAACATATAAAAAGGCAGCCAAAATCACCTCAAAATGATGGAAACACATATGAAGAACATTTTGAAATGAGAAAGGTGCACCAATATGTTGTCATTAACCCATTACTGCCCAAAATCTACATTTTATCACGAAAAAGTACCTGGAACGGGCCGGAACGGTACCCTAACATATAAAATGGCAGCAAAAAGCACCTGAAAATGATGCAAACACACATGAAGAACATTTTGGAAATGGCAAAGGATGAACAATGTGCTGTCATTAACCCATTACTGCCCAAAATCTACATTTTCACACGAAAAAGTACCCGGAACGGGCCGGAACGGTACCCTAACATATAAAAAGGCAGCAAAAATCACCTGAAAATTATGCAAACACACATGAAGAACATTTTGAAATGAGAAAGGTGCACCAATGTGTTGTCATTAACCCATTACTGCCCAAAATCTACATTTTATCACGAAAAAGTACCCGGAACGGGCCGGAACGGTACCCTAACATAGAAAAAGGCAGCCAAAATCACCTGAAAATGATGCAAACACACATGAAGAACATTTTGAAATGACAAAGGTGCACCAATAGGCTGTCATTAACCCATTACTGCCCAAAATCTACATTTTCACACTAAAAAGTACCCAGAACGGGCCGGAATGGTACCCTAACGTATAAAAAGGCAGCAAAAATCACCTAAAAATAATGCAAACACACATGAAGAACAAATTTGAAATGAGAAAGGTGCACCAATATTAACCCATTACTGCCCAAAATCTACATTTTCACATGAAAAAGTACCCGGAACGGGCCGGAACGGTACCCTAATATATAAAATGGCAGCAAAACTCACCTGAAAATGATGCAAACACACATGAAGAACATTTTGGAAATGGGGTAGGTTGAACAATGTGCTGTCATTAGCCCATTACTGCCCAAAATCTAAATTTTCAGACGAAAAAGTACCCGGAACGGCCCGGAACGGTACCCTAATATATAAAACGGCAGCAAAACTCACATGAAAATGATGCAAACACACATGAAGAACATTTTAAAATGGCAAAGGATGAACAATGTGCTGTCATTAACCCATTACTGCCCAAAATCTATATTTTCACACGAAAAAAAACCCGGAACGGGCCGGAACGGTACCCTAACATATAAAATGGCAGCAAAAATCACCTGAAAATTATGCAAACACACATGAAGTACATTTTGAAATGAGAAAGGTGCACCAATATGCTGTCATTAACACATTACTGCCCAAAATCTACATTTTCACACGAAAAAGTACCCGGAACGGGCCGGAACGGTACCCTAACATATAAAATGGCAGCAAAAAGCACCTGAAAATAATGCAAACACACATGAAGAACATTTTGAAATGGCAAAGGATGAACAGTGTGCTGTCATTAACCCATTACTGCCCAAAATCTACATTTTCACACGAAAAAGTACCCGGAACGGGCCGGAACGGTACCTAACATATAAAAAGGCAGCAAAAATCACCTGAAAATTATGCAAACACACATGAAGAACATTTGTAAATGAGAAAGGTGCACCAATATGTTGTCATTAACCCATTACTGCCCAAAATCTACATTTTATCACGAAAAAGTACCCGGAACGGGCCGGAACGGTACCCTAACATATAAAAAGGCAGCAAAAATAACCTGAAAATTATGCAAACACACATGAAGAACATTTTGAAATGAGAAAGGTGCACCAATATGTTGTCATTAACCCATTACTGCCCAAAATCTACATTTTCACACGAAAAAGTACCCGGAACGGGCCGGAACGGTACCCTAACATATAAAAAGGCAGCAAAAATCACCTGAAAATAATGCAAACACACATGAAGAACATTTTGAAATGAGAAAGGTGCACCAATATTAACCCATTACTGCCCAAAATCTACATTTTCACATGAAAAAGTACCCGGAACGGGCCGGAACGGTACCCTAATATATAAAATGGCAGCAAAACTCACCTGAAAATGATGCAAACACACATGAAGAACATTTTGGAAATGGGATAGGTTGAACAATGTGCTGTCATTAACCCATTACTGCCCAAAATCTAAATTTTCAGACGAAAAAGTACCCGGAACGGCCCGGAACGGTATCCTAATATATAAAACGGCAGCGAAACTCACATGAAAATGATGCAAACACACATGAAGAACATTTTGAAATGGCAAAGGATGACCAATGTGCTGTCATTAACCCATTACTGCCCGAAATCTATATTTTCACACGAAAAAAAACCCGGAACGGGCCGGAACGGTACCCTAACATATAAAATGGCAGCAAAAAGCACCTGAAAATGATGCAAACAGACATGAAGAACATTTTGAAATGGCAAAGGATGAACAATGTCCTGTCATTAACCCATTACTGCCCAAAATCTACATTTTAACACGAAAAAGTACCCGGAACGGGCCGGAACGCTACCCTAATATATAAAACGGCAGCAAAACTCACCTGAAAATGATGCAAACACACATGAAGAACATGTTGAAATGAGAAAGGTGCACCAATATGCTGTCATTAACCCATTATTGCCCAAAATTTACATTTTATCACGAAAAAGTACCCGGAACGGGCCGGAACGGTACCCTAACATATAAAATGGCAGCAAAAATCACCTGAAAATTATGCAAACACACATGAAGTACATTTTGAAATGAGAAAGGTGCACCAATATGCTGTCATTAACCCATTACTGCCCAAAATCTACATTTTCACACGAAAAAGTACCCGGAATGGGCCGGAACGGTACCCTAACATATAAAAAGGCAGCTAAAATCACCTGAAAATTATGCAAACACACATGAAGAACATTTTTAAATGAGAAAGGTGCACCAATATGTTGTCATTAACCCATTACTGCCCAAAATTTACATTTTATCACGAAAAAGTACCCGGAACGGGCCGGAACGGTACCCTAACATATAAAATGGCAGCAAAAATCACCTGAAAATTATGCAAACACACATGAAGAACATTTTGAAATGAGAAAGGTGCACCAATATGTTGTCATTAACCCATTACTGCCCAAAATCTACATTTTATCACGAAAAAGTACCCGGAACGGGCCGGAACGGTACCCTAACATATAAAATGGCAGCAAAAATCACCTGAAAATTATGCAAACACACATGAAGTACATTTTGAAATGAGAAAGGTGCACCAATATGCTGTCATTAACACATTACTGCCCAAAATCTACATTTTCACACGAAAAAGTACCCGGAACGGGCCGGAACGGTACCCTAATATATAAAACGGCAGCAAAACTCACATGAAAATGATGCAAACACACATGAAGAACATTTTAAAATGGCAAAGGATGAACAATGTGCTGTCATTAACCCATTACTGCCCAAAATCTACATTTTCACACGAAAAAGTACCCGGAACGGGCCGGAACGGTACCCTAACATATAAAATGGCAGCAAAAAGCACCTGAAAATAATGCAAACACACATGAAGAACATTTTGAAATGGCAAAGGATGAACAGTGTGCTGTCATTAACACATTACTGCCCAAAATCTACATTTTCACACGAAAAAGTACCCGGAACGGGCCGGAACGGTACCTAACATATAAAAAGGCAGCAAAAATCACCTGAAAATTATGCAAACACACATGAAGAACATTTGTAAATGAGAAAGGTGCACCAATATGTTGTCATTAACCCATTACTGCCCAAAATCTACATTTTATCACGAAAAAGTACCCGGAACGGGCCGGAACGGTACCCTAACATATAAAAAGGCAGCAAAAATAACCTGAAAATTATGCAAACACACATGAAGAACATTTTGAAATGAGAAAGGTGCACCAATATGTTGTCATTAACCCATTACTGCCCAAAATCTACATTTTCACACGAAAAAGTACCCGGAACGGGCCGGAACGGTACCCTAACATATAAAAAGGCAGCAAAAATCACCTGAAAATAATGCAAACACACATGAAGAACATTTTGAAATGAGAAAGGTGCACCAATATTAACCCATTACTGCCCAAAATCTACATTTTCACATGAAAAAGTACCCGGAACGGGCCGGAACGGTACCCTAATATATAAAATGGCAGCAAAACTCACCTGAAAATGATGCAAACACACATGAAGAACATTTTGGAAATGGGATAGGTTGAACAATGTGCTGTCATTAACCCATTACTGCCCAAAATCTAAATTTTCAGACGAAAAAAAACCCGGAACGGGCCGGAACGGTACCCTAACATATAAAATGGCAGCAAAAAGCACCTGAAAATGATGCAAACAGACATGAAGAACATTTTGAAATGGCAAAGGATGAACAATGTCCTGTCATTAACCCATTACTGCCCAAAATCTACATTTTAACACGAAAAAGTACCCGGAACGGGCCGGAACGCTACCCTAATATATAAAACGGCAGCAAAACTCACCTGAAAATGATGCAAACACACATGAAGAACATGTTGAAATGAGAAAGGTGCACCAATATGCTGTCATTAACCCATTATTGCCCAAAATTTACATTTTATCACGAAAAAGTACCCGGAACGGGCCGGAACGGTACCCTAACATATAAAATGGCAGCAAAAATCACCTGAAAATTATGCAAACACACATGAAGTACATTTTGAAATGAGAAAGGTGCACCAATATGCTGTCATTAACCCATTACTGCCCAAAATCTACATTTTCACACGAAAAAGTACCCGGAATGGGCCGGAACGGTACCCTAACATATAAAAAGGCAGCTAAAATCACCTGAAAATTATGCAAACACACATGAAGAACATTTTTAAATGAGAAAGGTGCACCAATATGTTGTCATTAACCCATTACTGCCCAAAATTTACATTTTATCACGAAAAAGTACCCGGAACGGGCCGGAACGGTACCCTAACATATAAAATGGCAGCAAAAATCACCTGAAAATTATGCAAACACACATGAAGAACATTTTGAAATGAGAAAGGTGCACCAATATGTTGTCATTAACCCATTACTGCCCAAAATCTACATTTTATCACGAAAAAGTACCCGGAACGGGCCGGAACGGTACCCTAACATAGAAAAAGGCAGCCAAAATCACCTGAAAATGATGCAAACACACATGAAGAACATTTTGAAATGAGAAAGGTGCACCAATATGCTGTCATTAACCCATTACTGCCCAAAATCTACATTTTCACACGAAAAAGTACCCAGAACGGGACGGAACGGTACCCTAACATATAAAAAGGCAGCACAAATCACCTGAAAATAATGCAAACACACATGAAGAACATTTTGAAATGAGAAAGGTGCACCAATATTAACCCATTACTGCCCAAAATCTACATTTTCACATGAAAAAGTACCCGGAACGGGCCGGAACGGTACCCTAATATATAAAATGGCAGCAAAACTCACCTGAAAATGATGCAAACACACATGAAGAACATTTTGGAAATGGGATAGGTTGAACAATGTGCTGTCATTAACCCATTACTGCCCAAAATCTAAATTTTCAGACGAAAAAGTACCCGGAACGGCCCGGAACGGTATCCTAATATATAAAACGGCAGCGAAACTCACATGAAAATGATGCAAACACACATGAAGAACATTTTGAAATGGCAAAGGATGACCAATGTGCTGTCATTAACCCATTACTGCCCAAAATCTATATTTTCACACGAAAAAAAACCCGGAACGGGCCGGAACGCTACCCTAATATATAAAACGGCAGCAAAACTCACCTGAAAATGATGCAAACACACATGAAGAACATGTTGAAAGGAGAAAGGTGCACCAATATGCTGTCATTAACCCATTATTGCCCAAAATTTACATTTTATCACGAAAAAGTACCCGGAACGGGCCGGAACGGTACCCTAACATATAAAATGGCAGCAAAAATCACCTGAAAATTATGCAAACACACATGAAGTACATTTTGAAATGAGAAAGGTGCACCAATATGCTGTCATTAACCCATTACTGCCCAAAATCTACATTTTCACACGAAAAAGTACCCGGAACGGGCCGGAACGGTACCCTAACATATAAAAAGGCAGCTAAAATCACCTGAAAATTATGCAAACACACGTGAAGAACATTTTTAAATGAGAAAGGTGCACCAATATGTTGTCATTAACCCATTGCTGCCCAAAATCTACATTTTATCACGAAAAAGTACCCGGAACGGGCCGGAACGGTACCCTAACATATAAAAAGGCAGCCAAAATCACCTCAAAATGATGGAAACACATATGAAGAACATTTTGAAATGAGAAAGGTGCACCAATATGTTGTCATTAACCCATTACTGCCCAAAATCTACATTTTATCACGAAAAAGTACCTGGAACGGGCCGGAACGGTACCCTAACATATAAAATGGCAGCAAAAAGCACCTGAAAATGATGCAAACACACATGAAGAACATTTTGGAAATGGCAAAGGATGAACAATGTGCTGTCATTAACCCATTACTGCCCAAAATCTACATTTTCACACGAAAAAGTACCCGGAACGGGCCGGAACGGTACCCTAACATATAAAAAGGCAGCAAAAATCACCTGAAAATTATGCAAACACACATGAAGAACATTTTGAAATGAGAAAGGTGCACCAATGTGTTGTCATTAACCCATTACTGCCCAAAATCTACATTTTATCACGAAAAAGTACCCGGAACGGGCCGGAACGGTACCCTAACATAGAAAAAGGCAGCCAAAATCACCTGAAAATGATGCAAACACACATGAAGAACATTTTGAAATGACAAAGGTGCACCAATAGGCTGTCATTAACCCATTACTGCCCAAAATCTACATTTTCACACTAAAAAGTACCCAGAACGGGCCGGAACGGTACCCTAACATATAAAAAGGCAGCAAAAATCACCTAAAAATAATGCAAACACACATGAAGAACAAATTTGAAATGAGAAAGGTGCACCAATATTAACCCATTACTGCCCAAAATCTACATTTTCACATGAAAAAGTACCCGGAACGGGCCGGAACGGTACCCTAATATATAAAATGGCAGCAAAACTCACCTGAAAATGATGCAAACACACATGAAGAACATTTTGGAAATGGGGTAGGTTGAACAATGTGCTGTCATTAGCCCATTACTGCCCAAAATCTAAATTTTCAGACGAAAAAGTACCCGGAACGGCCCGGAACGGTACCCTAATATATAAAACGGCAGCAAAACTCACATGAAAATGATGCAAACACACATGAAGAACATTTTAAAATGGCAAAGGATGAACAATGTGCTGTCATTAACCCATTACTGCCCAAAATCTATATTTTCACACGAAAAAAAACCCGGAACGGGCCGGAACGGTACCCTAACATATAAAATGGCAGCAAAAATCACCTGAAAATTATGCAAACACACATGAAGTACATTTTGAAATGAGAAAGGTGCACCAATATGCTGTCATTAACACATTACTGCCCAAAATCTACATTTTCACACGAAAAAGTACCCGGAACGGGCCGGAACGGTACCCTAACATATAAAATGGCAGCAAAAAGCACCTGAAAATAATGCAAACACACATGAAGAACATTTTGAAATGGCAAAGGATGAACAGTGTGCTGTCATTAACACATTACTGCCCAAAATCTACATTTTCACACGAAAAAGTACCCGGAACGGGCCGGAACGGTACCTAACATATAAAAAGGCAGCAAAAATCACCTGAAAATTATGCAAACACACATGAAGAACATTTGTAAATGAGAAAGGTGCACCAATATGTTGTCATTAACCCATTACTGCCCAAAATCTACATTTTATCACGAAAAAGTACCCGGAACGGGCCGGAACGGTACCCTAACATATAAAAAGGCAGCAAAAATAACCTGAAAATTATGCAAACACACATGAAGAACATTTTGAAATGAGAAAGGTGCACCAATATGTTGTCATTAACCCATTACTGCCCAAAATCTACATTTTCACACGAAAAAGTACCCGGAACGGGCCGGAACGGTACCCTAACATATAAAAAGGCAGCAAAAATCACCTGAAAATAATGCAAACACACATGAAGAACATTTTGAAATGAGAAAGGTGCACCAATATTAACCCATTACTGCCCAAAATCTACATTTTCACATGAAAAAGTACCCGGAACGGGCCGGAACGGTACCCTAATATATAAAATGGCAGCAAAACTCACCTGAAAATGATGCAAACACACATGAAGAACATTTTGGAAATGGGATAGGTTGAACAATGTGCTGTCATTAACCCATTACTGCCCAAAATCTAAATTTTCAGACGAAAAAAAACCCGGAACGGGCCGGAACGGTACCCTAACATATAAAATGGCAGCAAAAAGCACCTGAAAATGATGCAAACAGACATGAAGAACATTTTGAAATGGCAAAGGATGAACAATGTCCTGTCATTAACCCATTACTGCCCAAAATCTACATTTTCACACGAAAAAGTACCCGGAACGGGCCGGAACGGTACCTAACATATAAAAAGGCAGCAAAAATCACCTGAAAATTATGCAAACACACATGAAGAACATTTGTAAATGAGAAAGGTGCACCAATATGTTGTCATTAACCCATTACTGCCCAAAATCTACATTTTATCACGAAAAAGTACCCGGAACGGGCCGGAACGGTACCCTAACATATAAAAAGGCAGCAAAAATAACCTGAAAATTATGCAAACACACATGAAGAACATTTTGAAATGAGAAAGGTGCACCAATATGTTGTCATTAACCCATTACTGCCCAAAATCTACATTTTCACACGAAAAAGTACCCGGAACGGGCCGGAACGGTACCCTAACATATAAAAAGGCAGCAAAAATCACCTGAAAATAATGCAAACACACATGAAGAACATTTTGAAATGAGAAAGGTGCACCAATATTAACCCATTACTGCCCAAAATCTAAATTTTCAGACGAAAAAAAACCCGGAACGGGCCGGAACGGTACCCTAACATATAAAATGGCAGCAAAAAGCACCTGAAAATGATGCAAACAGACATGAAGAACATTTTGAAATGGCAAAGGATGAACAATGTCCTGTCATTAACCCATTACTGCCCAAAATCTACATTTTAACACGAAAAAGTACCCGGAACGGGCCGGAACGCTACCCTAATATATAAAACGGCAGCAAAACTCACCTGAAAATGATGCAAACACACATGAAGAACATGTTGAAATGAGAAAGGTGCACCAATATGCTGTCATTAACCCATTATTGCCCAAAATTTACATTTTATCACGAAAAAGTACCCGGAACGGGCCGGAACGGTACCCTAACATATAAAATGGCAGCAAAAATCACCTGAAAATTATGCAAACACACATGAAGTACATTTTGAAATGAGAAAGGTGCACCAATATGCTGTCATTAACCCATTACTGCCCAAAATCTACATTTTCACACGAAAAAGTACCCGGAATGGGCCGGAACGGTACCCTAACATATAAAAAGGCAGCTAAAATCACCTGAAAATTATGCAAACACACATGAAGAACATTTTTAAATGAGAAAGGTGCACCAATATGTTGTCATTAACCCATTACTGCCCAAAATTTACATTTTATCACGAAAAAGTACCCGGAACGGGCCGGAACGGTACCCTAACATATAAAATGGCAGCAAAAATCACCTGAAAATTATGCAAACACACATGAAGAACATTTTGAAATGAGAAAGGTGCACCAATATGTTGTCATTAACCCATTACTGCCCAAAATCTACATTTTATCACGAAAAAGTACCCGGAACGGGCCGGAACGGTACCCTAACATAGAAAAAGGCAGCCAAAATCACCTGAAAATGATGCAAACACACATGAAGAACATTTTGAAATGAGAAAGGTGCACCAATATGCTGTCATTAACCCATTACTGCCCAAAATCTACATTTTCACACGAAAAAGTACCCAGAACGGGACGGAACGGTACCCTAACATATAAAAAGGCAGCACAAATCACCTGAAAATAATGCAAACACACATGAAGAACATTTTGAAATGAGAAAGGTGCACCAATATTAACCCATTACTGCCCAAAATCTACATTTTCACATGAAAAAGTACCCGGAACGGGCCGGAACGGTACCCTAATATATAAAATGGCAGCAAAACTCACCTGAAAATGATGCAAACACACATGAAGAACATTTTGGAAATGGGATAGGTTGAACAATGTGCTGTCATTAACCCATTACTGCCCAAAATCTAAATTTTCAGACGAAAAAGTACCCGGAACGGCCCGGAACGGTATCCTAATATATAAAACGGCAGCGAAACTCACATGAAAATGATGCAAACACACATGAAGAACATTTTGAAATGGCAAAGGATGACCAATGTGCTGTCATTAACCCATTACTGCCCAAAATCTATATTTTCACACGAAAAAAAACCCGGAACGGGCCGGAACGCTACCCTAATATATAAAACGGCAGCAAAACTCACCTGAAAATGATGCAAACACACATGAAGAACATGTTGAAAGGAGAAAGGTGCACCAATATGCTGTCATTAACCCATTATTGCCCAAAATTTACATTTTATCACGAAAAAGTACCCGGAACGGGCCGGAACGGTACCCTAACATATAAAATGGCAGCAAAAATCACCTGAAAATTATGCAAACACACATGAAGTACATTTTGAAATGAGAAAGGTGCACCAATATGCTGTCATTAACCCATTACTGCCCAAAATCTACATTTTCACACGAAAAAGTACCCGGAACGGGCCGGAACGGTACCCTAACATATAAAAAGGCAGCTAAAATCACCTGAAAATTATGCAAACACACGTGAAGAACATTTTTAAATGAGAAAGGTGCACCAATATGTTGTCATTAACCCATTACTGCCCAAAATCTACATTTTATCACGAAAAAGTACCCGGAACGGGCCGGAACGGTACCCTAACATATAAAAAGGCAGCCAAAATCACCTCAAAATGATGGAAACACATATGAAGAACATTTTGAAATGAGAAAGGTGCACCAATATGTTGTCATTAACCCATTACTGCCCAAAATCTACATTTTATCACGAAAAAGTACCTGGAACGGGCCGGAACGGTACCCTAACATATAAAATGGCAGCAAAAAGCACCTGAAAATGATGCAAACACACATGAAGAACATTTTGGAAATGGCAAAGGATGAACAATGTGCTGTCATTAACCCATTACTGCCCAAAATCTACATTTTCACACGAAAAAGTACCCGGAACGGGCCGGAACGGTACCCTAACATATAAAAAGGCAGCAAAAATCACCTGAAAATTATGCAAACACACATGAAGAACATTTTGAAATGAGAAAGGTGCACCAATGTGTTGTCATTAACCCATTACTGCCCAAAATCTACATTTTATCACGAAAAAGTACCCGGAACGGGCCGGAACGGTACCCTAACATAGAAAAAGGCAGCCAAAATCACCTGAAAATGATGCAAACACACATGAAGAACATTTTGAAATGACAAAGGTGCACCAATAGGCTGTCATTAACCCATTACTGCCCAAAATCTACATTTTCACACTAAAAAGTACCCAGAACGGGCCGGAACGGTACCCTAACATATAAAAAGGCAGCAAAAATCACCTAAAAATAATGCAAACACACATGAAGAACAAATTTGAAATGAGAAAGGTGCACCAATATTAACCCATTACTGCCCAAAATCTACATTTTCACATGAAAAAGTACCCGGAACGGGCCGGAACGGTACCCTAATATATAAAATGGCAGCAAAACTCACCTGAAAATGATGCAAACACACATGAAGAACATTTTGGAAATGGGGTAGGTTGAACAATGTGCTGTCATTAGCCCATTACTGCCCAAAATCTAAATTTTCAGACGAAAAAGTACCCGGAACGGCCCGGAACGGTACCCTAATATATAAAACGGCAGCAAAACTCACATGAAAATGATGCAAACACACATGAAGAACATTTTAAAATGGCAAAGGATGAACAATGTGCTGTCATTAACCCATTACTGCCCAAAATCTATATTTTCACACGAAAAAAAACCCGGAACGGGCCGGAACGGTACCCTAACATATAAAATGGCAGCAAAAATCACCTGAAAATTATGTAAACACACATGAAGTACATTTTGAAATGAGAAAGGTGCACCAATATGCTGTCATTAACACATTACTGCCCAAAATCTACATTTTCACACGAAAAAGTACCCGGAACGGGCCGGAACGGTACCCTAATATATAAAACGGCAGCAAAACTCACATGAAAATGATGCAAACACACATGAAGAACATTTTAAAATGGCAAAGGATGAACAATGTGCTGTCATTAACCCATTACTGCCCAAAATCTATATTTTCACACGAAAAAAAACCCGGAACGGGCCGGAACGGTACCCTAACATATAAAAAGGCAGCAAAAATCACCTGAAAATTATGCAAACACACATGAAGAACATTTTGAAATGAGAAAGGTGCACAAATATGCTGTGTTTAACCGATTACAGCCCAAAATCTACATTTTCACATGAAAAAGTACCCGGAACGGGCCGGAACGGTACCCTAATATATAAAACGGCAGCAAAACTCACCTGAAAATGATGCAAACACACATGAAGAACATTTTGAAATGGCAAAGGATGAACAATGTGCTGTCATTAACCCATTACTGCCCAAAATCTACATTTTCACACGAAAAAGTACCCAGAACGGGCCGGAACGGTACCCTAACATATAAAAAGGCAGCAAAAATCACCTGAAAATTATGCAAACACACATGAAGAACATTTTGAAATGAGAACGGTGCACCAATATGCTGTCATTAACCCATTACAGCCCAAAATCTACATTTTCACATGAAAAAGTACCCGGAACGGGCCGGAACGGTACCCTAATATATAAAACGGCAGCAAAACTCACCTGAAAATTATGCAAACACACGTGAAGAACATTTTGGAAATGGGGAAGGTTGAACAATGTGCTTTCATTAACCCATTACTGCCCAAAATTCAGTAAAAAGGCAGCTAATAAGTAAACTCAAAGAGGGGCTTTGTGATGACATCTATATTGTACTAGAAAATCCTCATCTACCTAAATATACTCTAGTCACATAAAGGTAGAATTGTAACACTTTTGATTTGATTGACATGAAGGGAAATTATATATTTCAAAATATTACTGGAGGGTGACTACACCTTACTGGACACTAGAGGGAGCAGTAACTGTTTAGTTGTGTTCATAGTCAGGTTTTCCTTTATCACTTCCATATCCTTGTTTCAGGAAGTGGTAACATTTCACATGTTTCTTCTTCACTTAAATGTTGCAGCTTCATCTTGTCTGTGCTGATCACCTTGAGTTTAGATACAGGTCAGATTTATGTTTTTTTTTCTCTCTGCAAGCCTTGAGCATAAGAGTGCAACAATGGATTGCTTCATGCTGACCAGATCATTTCTTATAGAAAAGCTCTGCTGCAGCAACTTTGACAAATGTAGGACCACCCTGCCTTTTCACTACTTGGTTGGAAAGAGGTCTTCAAGTGGACAGGGCCCAGCCTCGTATGTGACACAGCAAGGATCATAAAAGGTCTTCAAGGTGGCTCAGCAGCTTATAAACACATTTCATGCAAACAAGGAAGCTTGAATCCCTAAGAAGGGGCCCTTAAAAATCAGACACATCATCTCTTCCTAGGAGAAACCTAGATGTGCATCATGAAGAAAGCTGTTTCATTGTTTTCTCTGTGTAATGTGTTATGTCTTGCTTTCTCCCCTGTTCCTGTGTTGTGAGCCTGGGTGCTGTGGAATGCTTGTAGAATGCCTGCCTCTGGAATGTTGAGAGAGTGTTTGAGAGCTCCTTGCAGTTTGGAGGCTGGGGCTTGAATGATGGCATTGAGGCTTCAGCGGCCAATCAGAGAGGATGTTGTGACGTGGCTAATGGCTGAGGATGTCGAATGATGTGCCATTGAAGGGGATGGACAGCATCACACACTGTACAACGGTTTGCCACTGCACGCCTCTAAGGGTTTGAACTGAGTCTCAGAGGAGGAGATGTGTCCTGATGGTAATGCTGCTGAAAAGAAAAAGCGGCAGGTAACATCTAGTGCGGCGCCCAGCATGGAATGCTATACGAGCCGGAGCTGGGAGTTGTTTCAGGAGAGCCGTGTGTGTGCTGTCAGCAAAGTGAACAGCTGGGTGCTGTGTTTGGAGACCCATGTGGGCACAGTCAGCTCAGTGAACAGCTGGTACCTGAAACAGTCAAGTTGGCAGTGATGGAGGTTGGGCCCAACGTGTGTTGGGGTCGGGGTCACAGGTACCAGCTTGACAGCTGCTCCGGGTATGGTGTGGATGGAACTATGCTGTATCCTGACTGCGTCTCTGGGAAGCAGGAATTGACTGTTCGCTGGGAAGAGCTCTGGGGTTTTTGCCTTGGTTGTGGTGCTGACCTGGGTGATTCAAGAAGTCAATATATGGCAGTTTTCCACAAGCTAGATCAGGGCTTTGTCATTTTTCAGGGAGCTGTCCATGCTGAACCGTGAATATTGATCAACAGTGTTATATGAAGTGAAGCCTGTTTGGGTGTAAGTTGTCCATTGGTACGTTGTGGATTGTGGTGGATCTGGGACGTGTCTGGTGTATTTTGGTAAAGACATGTCCTCTGTTAGTTGAAGGAAGTTGAAATTTGGTTTGTTCTTGCATGTTGATTTAACTTTTGCCTCCACAGGTCTGTCAGAATATGGACGTGAGAATAGGGCATGGACTTACTGGGGGTAACTTGTGTATGTGGTGTGTGTTGTGCTCACTGGGTGGCCTGGCAAACCACCTTGTGGGATTGGACAGTTTTGTTTGTGTTTTGTGTGGCAGGGTAGTGCCAGCCACCTGGGCTGCTAGCTGCCAGCACATGGTACACCACAGTACTTTGGGGAGGTATTATGTGCCCGTGCCATTTGCGTTCATGGTTGTGGCTGGAGAAATGTTGTTGAGTGTAGTTTACCTCATTAGTTTGTTTCTGTGGAGGTGGACCCCGCACTCACATGTTTTTTTGCCATTTGGTCAAGTGTGCTTTGCCATTGTGTGTTGGGGGGACCCCAGTACCCTTTGTGGGGGTGTCGCTCCCACACCTTGAATGTGGTGGTCTCAACCTATGTGTTGTTCTTGTGGTTGTGGTGCTCCTTGTTGGGGCACTGGTGGTGCATTTTCATGCGCCATCTATTTGCGGTGGTGTAGTGTTGCTTGTCTGTCGAGCAGCCTCAGTGTTGGTTTGGTTAGGTGATAAAGTGGTTTTGTTTGGTTGAGATGGGTAGTCAGCAGTCGTTCCGTGGGGTTTGAGGCCGGTCCCTTGTGTGAATTCCTGCTGTTTGGTCAACGGTGTGAATGGTGACGTGTTTTCAGTTGTGATGTTTTTCTAGCATTTCATTGGTAGGACGGTTGAGGGGATTTTATGTATTTAAAGTTTATTTATTTATTTAAATATGGTGGCGAAGGCCCGCAGGCATTGATTGGGGCTCCAGGTCTGGGGTATGAAGGGGTCTGTGGGCGCACAGGAAGGGTTGGCAGAGCAGAGGATGGGAAGTGTAGAAAAAATCTGAGTGAATGGGGGATAGTGGAGAGAAGGTACTGAGGGGTGGGAGGGAAAGGAGGCTAGTGAGATCACAGATTTTTAAGCCTATTGCAGTGAGAGACGAAAGAATGAAGAGAGGTCGGAGGAAGAAGGGTAAAAACGGATGGTCCTGGATAGTTTGTGACGGTAAAAATGGAGAGAAGAGATGAGGTTGGTGTAGCAGTGTGATGTGACAGAGTGCAGGATGTAACAGAGTATGGGGAGTGATTCCTTGTAGGCGACAAAAAGAACCTGGGAAAGGATTTTACAGCAGCGATGGATGTCCATATAGTATGATGAATCAGTAGTGATTCCCCCCAGAATCTTGACCTGGGACCCTTCTCGTGTGGCCAGGGGAAGGCAGATGCTTCCTGATCCCAACCCTGGGGGTGGTGTTCTGCGGGAGGATCACATGGGGTGGGAACAGGCCAGGAGGAAGGAGAAACTCCCTTGTTTAATTTTCTCTGAACCCCCAATCTTGGAATGGCTTATTGTAAGGTAGAAGAAGTTAGGAAAACTAACTTGGTTGGCAGTGACTTCAAGTCCCATAATTCTTCAGTACTGGGACGAGGAAAAGGGATGCAGAGGAATATTGCTGTGGGAGCAATCAGCTAATTAGTGTAAACGACCTACACCTGAGGGAGACTGAGAGGCATAAAAAGCCCCCTCAGGTGCAGGAAGAGGGAGAACATGAACAGCAGGAGCAGCAGGAGAGGAGAAAGCAGTGCAGGATGCAGAGGAAAGTGAAGCTGGCACGAGAGAAGACGCCGGGACCATTGTGCAGCCAAGAGCGGTGTCAAGTCCTGTGAGGGTCTTTGCCTCAAGCTATTCCTGTTGCAGAGGTTGCGCAGTGGGAAGCGTAAGAACGGGACGCTTGCCCATTGAAGGCTTGTTGTGCAGAGGTTGCGCAGCAGGAAGAGGAAGTAGCAAGGGAAGTGTACCCTCGTTAAAGGCTTTAGGTGGCTGGGTTGCACCTGAGCCTCTGCCGAGTGGAGGAAGCTCCAATTTCGAGTGGCGTGAGCGGAGGTGGACCAGACGAGGCTGTTTGCCTGACCGCGAGGAGCCAGAATGACAGAAGACCTGCGAACACCAAGCGGAGCTAGATTGAGCGACTTTCCTTGTGAGTTCACAGCTTGCAAGTGACTCCGGATCGCTCTGACACTATCCACGGCAGGCAGTTTCACTCGCGTGTGAGTGAGAGAAGCAGTGATTACAATTCTGGATACTGAACCGTACAAAACCAACAAATGTTTTACTTATTAAACCAAAGTGACTGTGCAAGCAAGCATGTGAGTTGGTGGAAGGGCCAAAATCCCTGTGGTGAAGCTTTAGTCCAAACAAAAGCATACAAACAATACCAAGCAAAAGAGTATTTAAAAACCCGGCAATACCAATATAACAACCATTGCTCAAGATTTCGGGAGGATAGCTCAGGGGCAACGTGCTCGCCTTACAAGCAAGACGACATGGAGCACCACAGGTTTGTCACAATTGTCACATTGTCAATTGTCACAAGCTTTGACACTCTCCTCCCGATGACTGTAAGATCCTCTCCGTGCCCAGATCCAACCGTTCTGGAGGGGGTGTAGCCTTGATCTTCCCAGAGTGGATTCCTGCCTCTGTCATTCCTATGCAGGCCTACTCCTCTTTCAAATGCCTTGTCTGAGGCTTTCTCTCTCTCCTTGCCACTCACTTACCATGGCTACTATCTATCAGCCACCTGGTCAAATCACCTCCTTCCTCTCTGAGTGGGCGGACCTCACTTCCTCCCTCCTGGCCTCAACTACTCAACTCCTCGTTCTTGGAGATTTCAACATCCATCTGGATGCTTTCGCGACCTCTGTGACTCTCTCTCTCTTTCTATCCTCCCCTCTGGCCCAACTCACTCTGCTGGGCCCACTCTGGATGCTCTGATCTCTTCAGACCTCCCCCTCTCTATCCCTCTGACCACTCCTCTCTCCTGGAGTGATCACTCTCTCATTTCCTCCCATCTCTCCCTCTCTACCCATCAGGCCAAGCCAACTCCAACACTGCCATGTACCTTCTCGGTCATCCGACCCATGAAGCGTGCCAGTTGAGGCTTCCACTTCCACTTTCTCTCCCCCTCCTCCTCCTCTGGCTGACTCACATCCTGACACAGCCCTTTCCATGCTCTACTCTTCTATCTCTGATACTCTTGATGTTCTTGCCCCTGTCATGAACATCCGCTTGAAGCCCAAAACCAAGTGCAACAATTGGTATGACTCTGACCTAGTTACCCTTAAACGCAAGTGTAGGGTGGCTGAGAGGAAATGGCGGGCTTCTTGTGCATCCTCTGACAAACTGGCCTGCGCCTGCTACAAAGGCAATACCAGCTCCTTGTCCGCACTAAGAAGGGAGCCCACATCCAAGCCTGCATTTTTGTGGCATCTAACAACTTGGCCGTACCCTTTAAAATCTGCAAGGAGCAGGCCAACCATGCTGCAGTCTTTACCTCTCCTGTCGCCTCCGAGGCCATCTGCATGGCCTTTGCCTTTCATTTCATCTCAAAACCCAGGACATCCTGTCCACCCTCTCGTCCTCTCCTCCTCCTCCCGCTTCTCTCTCTGCTACCTTTGGCCCCCCTGCAGCCGCCTCTCCTCCTTCTTTCTCATTTTTTCCTCTGTTCTCCCTTGAAGAGATTTCCAGAAAGTCCAATCTATGAAAGTATCGTCAAAACAGGTTATTTCCTGTTCATCCAAAACCATCAAGGACCACATCGACACCCTTGCTCCTGCTCTGGCCGACTTCTGCAACCACTCCTTCGCCTCTGTAGCCTTCCCCTCCCCTCTGAAGCACTCTCTTGTGCACCCTCTTCTCAAGAAACCCATAGCCGACCCCTATTACCCGGCTAACTATCACCCGATCTCTATCACTCCTTTCCTGGGCAAACTCCTGGAAAAGCTGGCCATCTCCCAGCTTAATCTTCACTCCGATTCTGTTGGTTGTCTCCATGACCATCAGTCTGGCTTCAGAGCTGCCAGAAGCATGGAAAGTGCTCTCCTGAACATCCGTGAAGACCTGCTCTCCACCCTTCATTCTAATATCCCATCTGTCTTCATCCTATTCGATCTTTCTTCTGCCTTTCACATGGTCAACCATGTCATCCTGCTCAATCGCCTCCGTGATAAGCTTGGTATCACTGATCAGGCCCTGGCCTGGCTGACACCCTTTCTCTCCAACCGACCCTCCTAGGTCCAACTTGGGTCCTTCCTTTCCTCTATCTCACTTTCTACCTGTGGCGTTCCCCAGGGGTCTAACCTCTCTCCTTGGCTTTTCAACCAATACCTGGCACCGCTAGCCCACTGCATTTCTGCTCTCTGCTGAAACTTTCAGTGCTATGTGGATGACAACCAACTTGTTTTCAGGCTCCCCTCTGCCACCTCTTCTCCCTCTCTCATCTCTGACTGTGTGTCTGCAATCCAGGTGTGGTGCGCCGCCAACAACCTCTTCCTTAATGCCAGTAAGACAGAGATCCTCCTCATCGGCACACCTGCACCTTCCTTTCCTGTCACTCTCTGGCCGGCCTCCCTTGGCCCTCTCCCTGCTCCCACTTGCGAGGCTAAGAATCTCTGGGTCATCTTCGACTCCACGCTTTCCTTTTCTCCACACATCTCTGACGTCTCAAAAAAAGTCTAACTACCAACTGCACCTCCTCAGAGGTATTCTTCTTTGCCTCTCCTTCCCCCATTAGCTCACTGTTTCCAGAGCTCTGGTTCTCTCTAGGCTGGACTATTGCAACAGCCTCTTTGTCAATCTGCCTGCAACCACTCTCCGCCCTCTGCAGCTCATCCAGAACAGGACTGTGAGACTTGTCCTTGGCCTCAAGCCCTGCGATCGTATCTCTCTAGCCCTGAAATCCCTTCATTGGCTCCCAGCGTCTGCAAGGATTAAATTCAAGACCCTTTGCATTGTCCACAAGGCTTTCTGGTGCCTGGTTCCGCAATACCTTGAACTCTCCCTCTGTAAATACCTTCCTACTTGAGCTCTTCGCTCCTTCACCTCCAACTCCCTCAGGATCAGTCGCTTCTCCAAGCAACAAGTTGGGGGTAGATCCCTTTCCTCTGCTGGGGCATACATCTGGAACAGCCTCCCTGCCTCTCTGAAACTTGAGGAGAACCATCTCCGGTTCCGGAAGCACCTCAAGACCTTCCTCTTTGCTTCTGCCTTCGCTCTTCCTCTCCCCTGCTAAACTGTCTGCTTTGGCACCGGGCACCTGGTTACCCTCTGATATCGGGCCCAGATCCCTGCCCTCCCAGCCACACACCCGCACTGCCTACTGACAACCCTTGCACTTGGGTCTGTATCTGCTACCCTACAGTCCCCTTCGAGCACTTATAATACACCCGTTGTTTACACCTTATTTTCGCACTTACCACCTACTGGGCACACTACCTGTTGTTCTATCACGTGTTCAGCACTTTCCACTCTTCCCCTGCCCCTCGCACTTCCCCCTTCCCTCTCCCCTGCACTCGCACGTTCTTAATGTCACTGGGCCTAGTAAGATCGTTGTTCTGTCCTCCCTTGTTTCCCCTCCCTTGCCTCGTTGCGCTCTGAAACAATTGTGTATTGGCGCAATACAAATAAAATATCATATCATGTAAATATCAGCCTCAGAAGGAAGGTGAGTAACAGCAATATTCGATTGAATAGAAATGATTTCATCCATAAAACATGTGGACAAGGAATTACAGAGGGCCTGAGAGGAGGGAAGAGGAACCGGTAAGCTAGTAGAGAGATCACAAACCACTTTGAACAACTCCCTGGGGTGATTCACAGAAGTTTCAATAATAGATGCAACGTAGACACGTTTGGCACATGAAATGGCTAGGTGATACTGGGAGGTGACCAGAGACAAGGCAAACTTTTTCCTGGGGGTATAAGAGTGCCTCCACTTTTGCTCCATCTGCCTGCATTGTAGGCGAAGGGCACGCAGCTTGTCCATGAACCACTGCTGAGAGGGGCGTGAAGATAGCCTAGATGTCTTGAGCTGAGCAAGGCTGCCTGCAACTGCGGTCAGAGTACTAGTTAAAGAATTTATGTCCACAGGGGACAGCCCTGAAAGTCGGGCAAGTATCAAAGAGGTCATATCAGATTTAGATACTGAGCGCCATCCACGCCGCTGGACTAATTTGGCTGGTGGAGCAGATGGCGGGCCCTTAATGCCCCAGGGGAAGGGAACAAAGAAATGATCAGACCACAGGATTTGAAAGGCCACAAAAAGAGTGATCTCAGCATCTGCTGAGAAAATCAGGTCCAAGGTGTTACCTAAGGAATGGGTCTGTTCATGAACCTGCTGGGGGAGGGAGAGTTCTTTCATAGAGGACAGAAAGCTTTGAATCTTAAAGTTCTCCACCTCATTGACCTTAAGATTAAAGTCACCCACAATTGTAATTGTTTATTTATAACATGCTTAATACCCAGAGATTTCTAAGCGCGGACCCGGGCATCGAACCTGTGTTGCTCCGCGTCGTCTTGCTACCAAGGCGAGCACGTTGCCCCAGAGCTATCCTCCCGACACAATGGCATATCATCCTGACAAAGACAGTGGGCCTCATTCCGAGTACGGCGCTAACCAATGGCGCTATTAACGCCTTGGTTGACGCCGTACCCGGAACGGCAGCGCCTTGGTGGATGGCGGAATCACCGCCCCATTCCAAGGTTGGCGGGGCGGTAATTCCCCATTCACCAAGGCTCTTCCCCATTCCCAAATGAGCTCCCATAGGGCTCAATGGGAATGGGGAAGATGCAAATAACGGTGACTGTTTATTACGGTCACCGTTATTGGCTTGGAGGCCCCTTTGCGCCCTCGACTTTAACACCTGCTCAAAGCAGGCGTTAAGGGCGAGTGCGCAGAGGCAACTCGGAGTATGGCGGTAAGGGATTACCGCCACCGGTCTCGTTACCGGTGGCCGCTATCCCTTACCGCCATACTCGGAATGAGGCCCAATGTTTGTTTACTTGAAGGAGATGAATTTAAATCCTGTTCTTACTCAGGAGAAGTTGGAACCTATCACTTCTTTTCGTACATTGTTGATACAACTGAACTTTTTATGATCAAGTTTTGAATCCGAAAGAACTGTGTTGGAACTTTGTGGCAAAACAGAATTTCCTGATTTATTTTGAACTGTGGAGCAAATCCTTGCTCAAACCTGGGGAAGGAGAATTAACCCAGGTTATGAGAAGAGGCAGTGGCCACATTGTGATGTGGTTTTATGTTATATATAATTGTTGGATTAAACTGCCATACATTTCCTTATTGATTTATTGAGTATACAAGTGTGAGGGACAGATATCCTTTTGTAAGAGTATTTTCTTTAGTTTATTCTAGGCAGGAAAATCCTTGTCAGGGTAGGGATAGAGTGGCGTTTATCCTACCTTTTTATTTAATAAAATGCTAAAGTTGAAAACTCTTTACAAAGTTGTCGGCCTCACATTTCTTACCCCTCACAATAGGTTCTGAGATGCTGGATGGTTGGGGAAATCCAAGGTTCAATGCACAGGCAAGAGGGATAATGGTACTCAACGAGAGCACTAGTGCTAGGTTAAAATCTGGGAAGGCCTTCTCACTGGAGTTGGTAACAGATGGAAAGAGCACCTAAAGGAAGGGCCTGACTTTATTCAGATGAGGAGTTATTTAGTCCAGTGAGTTTCAGAAAAATTGGGCCGACTGATTGTGGAGGGTGACCAGAAAATGGTCAGAGTATGAGGAGTCAAGGTGAAGACAGTGGCTGTAGTCATGTTTACGGCAGGTTGAATTGACAGGTGTTCAGTGTCAGAGATTTGATTAAGAGGTCTAAGTCATTGGAAAAGAGAGATTGAAGACTCAAAGAGGTCAATAGATGAGAATTATGCAAGAGGAGGTGGAGCAAGGAGCTGAATACAAACATACTCAAAAGAAAATGAGATTAAGTAATTGGGGAGAGAGGTGGATGGCGTGTCTTTACTGATCATAAGACCTCCCATCCTGCCATCCTGCTACCCATTCTGCCATCCTTTTAGGATAATCAGTAAGAGTAGGGAAAGTTAGAGGAATCAGTGTGAAGGGCTTCTAGTGAGGCTGATGAAGATATTGGGCCTCATTACGACCCTGGCGCTAAGTGTTTAACGGCGCCGTAAAAGGCTGCGGCGCCGTTAAACACTTAGCGCCTAATTACGAGGTCCCTTTGCGGGACCCGACCTTAACGGCTGGTTTTTCCAGCCGTTAAAGTAGGCACCCGCAAAGGGACCTTGGTGCTAATTACGGTACCGCAATTTGCGGTACTGTAATTAGCGCCTTCCCCATTCCCATTGAGCCCTATGGGTCAAAAATGGGAATGGGGAAGGGCCATGGCAGCATGGGGAATTACCGCCCCACCAACCTCGGAATGGGGTGGTAATTTCCCATTCCGCCATGGCGGACACCGGCATGGACCATGGTGCTAATAGCACCATGGTCCTCCGCCTAGGTCGTAATGAGGCCCATGGTGTTTACCCCATTGATACACACAGGTTACTGGTTATCAGCATTTTATGATATAGTGTGGAATTTAGGGCCCAATTCTGCTAGAGGTGTAACACATCCATGGCCCTTAGGGCTATATTCTGCCTGGGTTGTAATTCATGAGTGAATTCCTGATTCGGAATGTACATTTGCTTTTTACACCAGTTTTCTATCTTTATAATGGGACCTATTCTGCTAGAGGTGGAACAACCCCATGGGGATATTACACCTCTAGCAGAATAGGCCCATTATAAAGATAGGAAACAGGTGTAAAAAACAGGTGTACATTCCGAATGGGGAATTCACCCATGAATTACACCTCTAGCATAATTACACCTCCATCAGAATAGGCCACTAAGTCCAGACATGCTTCCTTTATCACTATGTCCCGACATCATCCCTTATCACTGTGTCCCTTCTTGAGTAACAAACCCACTGCCTGCGTATTTGTAATGATCTTAGGGTGTGAGGGAAACAGTGTTCATTTTTAATTTAATTCATATTTTTACTTTATCCTCCAGAATGTGCAGCATAGTTTATATGAACAAACAAACGCCACTTTCACCACAAGAAGTATTCAACATTTTAAGGCATCACCTAAAAGGCAATATTTCCACACTTCCAGCAACTAATCCAGAAAATGGTCAGGTGTTCCTATACAGTTATGAAGGACAAAAGCATAGAAAAGATGATTGGAGATGTGATCAGTATAAATGGATTCAGAAAGGAAGGCATGCTCTGCCAAGGGCCAGTCCTCTGGTGTGGAAGGCCTACTTCCAAAGATTAATTGGTAGAGAGGAAGTTACATTTTACAGATATGGCTATGAAGTTCTTGATGGAAGTGTTGAAAAAGTGATTGTCCATTATCTAGGTGAAGACAAAACACCTGAGCCATGCATGCCTCATGGAAATATGAGAAAATACCCCTTAAGAGCTCATGTTCGCACAATGCCATCTGTGCTGATAGAAATTGCTGAAAATAAAGATTTAGGTCCAACTTCAATTTACCAGAAAATAATTGCAGAATGCGATGCTTCCCCTACCCACATGAGAGTTACAGTGCCGAAAAATACAGAGCAAATAAAAAATAAACTTAAGTATGGGAAACAGAAATCTAGTATCAGTCATGATGATTTATATAACATCTTCGAGCTTCACTATGCACTGGAAGGGTTTGTATGCCATTACTCTCTGGTTCCCGAACTTATTGTAACTTTGGCTCTTCCAGACATTATCAATATTTTTGAGGAAGTGATGAAGTTGAATTCAAGAACCCTAATTTCATATGACACAACATTTCAATTAGGTGATTTTTACCTCTCTCCACTAATATTTCAATGTTCATTGTTTGAGGAAAATCCTGCAATCCCTGCCTTTGTACTGATTCATGATAAACGCACAACGATTGTCCATGAAACATTTTTTTCTTTTGTAGCAAAGCGTATGCCTCAAATTAACCAGAGTTCCATTACTATAGTAACAGACAGAGAAGCTGCTATTGTGAAATCTGTAGAGAATATTATTCCAAGATGCAAGCATGTGGTTTGTTGGAACCACATACTGAAAGACGTGGAATTCTGGGTTTCAGGTCATGAAGGAGGAAAAGCAGACAGAAAAGTGTACACCAATAATATTCTACAGCTCTTAGACTGCAAAACTGAAGAAGACTTTCTAACATTGTTGGAAAAACTAAGGGCCACATGGAGTGCTTCTTTTGTGAAATATTTTGAGGAAAAACTGAGCAAAGACATCTTGACAAAGGCAGGCAGATGGGTCTTGGAAACAGTTGGCATTTATAGGAAAACCAGTGGAGTTACGACTAATGTGTCAGAAAGCATGAATGCAGTGATGAAAAGACTGACTAAGCACAAAGAGGTTCACATGGATGAAATGGTATTGGCAATCTACTTTTTGCAAACATTTTATCTAAAGGAAGTGTTGAGAGGACAGTGTGGTATGGGGAATTATCACCTGTCAAACAGGCATGCTGGCAAAAAACTTAATTCTGGTAATATTGAATTCCCATTTGATTACATACCTGTGGAAAAGATAGTGGACTTTATAAAGAAGGGTCACTATGATGAAGAACCTGTAACAATATCAAAAGGTGATGAGCGCAAATCAAATGCAATGGAAGGCCTAGCAGACTTGATAGTTAAGCAAAACCGAGTATTTCTTCAGGCACAGTCTGGATGTTTCATAGTTACCGGATTACGAGACAAAAAGTATGTGGTAAAGTTATTCCCAGTTGAAACATGCTCTTGCAACAGTTCACGAACATGCTACCACATTCTGGCTGCACAGAAGTCAATTGGTAAGAGTTCAAGTAAGAAAAGAATAGTGTATTCTCTGAAAAAGCTCAGGATGAATGTCAGAAAAGGCAAATCTGGAAGGAAAAGAATTAGACAGAAAGATGAGCTGCAGACTGTAGCCACAATGGATTCTATTCTGATGAGTGAAACTAAATTTGATGACACTCAGGAAGACATTAAAGCAAAAAATAAACATACTAAACAATTGAACCCATATGAGAATGTTCCCAAGAAAGAACATTTTACCTCTTTTCTGGTAGACGAGTATGATCTGGGTGTACCGCAGCGGTCAAGCTCACCTAAACAAACAAATAAAACGGTGCCCCTTCCATGGGACTTAATACCAGATTATCCACGCATGCAGAGTGTCCTAGTTCAAAATATTTACATCAATGTTGAAGACATGAAATCTCTCTTAGGTGATAACTGGCTGGTTGACACAGTCATTGAAGGCTTCTTGCTTACTAGAGCTTCTCTAAAACATGTCACTGAATGTGATGTACGTGTGAGTGTTTTCAGTCCATTCATAATTCATTCCATTGACTTACGTGGATACTCTTCAAGTGTTCACGAGTTTGGCATCAAATCAGATATTATGGCAAAGGACATCTGGATCATCCCCACAAATGTGCAACATACTCACTGGGTACTTATGCTGGTGTTCATGAAGTGGAAGATTATTCTATATTTAGACTCCAATAAAACCCTCTACACAAAGTACATAAACATACTACAAACATTCATGGACATGCAGGTGGCAGCCACAATTGACTGGTCTAAGTGGACAATCCATGCTCCTCATGATGTACCAGCTCAGCATGATTCATCCAGTTGTGGACTATTTCTCTGCTTATTTGCACATACATTGTGTAGTGGGTCACTTGTAACATTCCCTGCAGACATGACTGCTGTGCGGCAGTGGATAGCTATGGAATTAATTAGTGGAAAATCCTTTCTCCCAAAATTACAGTTGAAGAAACAAAAATATTGCAGAGCAAAAAAAGAGATTAAGCAGAATATTAAGAAAGATTTTAATACACCTTTTTCAAGGAATCCTCCAAAAGAGGCAACATCCACTGTTGAATTCTTATCTACAGCATTAGATGACTATTACACAGCAACTTGGTTCCTCTGTTTCATGGGTAAACTCTGTAAAAAACCAACAAAATCAAAAATGATACTCTGCCAGGGACTATGCCAGGACTGGTATCATTTGTCTTGCCTTGACTTAGCTCATTTCCCTAGTGGTCTGTACAAATGTCCGAAGTGCATTTAGGGAAGCACTATGTATTTGAAAAAACAGAATAAATCTCTTCAAATACACACAGATGTCTTCCAAAAGACCAATAAAATATGACACTCACACTGCATCAAAGTTTATGGACAACCTTTGAAAGACATTTTATGTTAAGTTTTATGTGACTTGTTAGCACAACATTTGCCAGATGCAGCTGGTTCAGGCAACACAATCTGCTTGTCTCGTGTGCTAGATTAACAGGAATAGAAGGCAGGTTTTACTGACATCCTACAAGTGAGATGATCTCCCAAGGCTCTCAGGTGGCTTGGTCAAGAGTTTGAAGAAAGGGATGGCATATATTGTGAAAGAGAGCTCATCCATACATGTCTTATTGGTAGCTTGAAACCATGTTATAGTATCTCATTTACAATGTTATTTCATGTATTTACATTTGGTTAAATGTTATAAAATCTATGCTAACATACAAGTACTAATGTCTCTCGCCTTTGCTGATTTATTACACTGAGGGTGGTAAGTGACACTGGTGAATTGTACTTAGTGCCATTGCTGAATTTGGGTATTCATTGCAGTCATACCCAATGCCCCATCTTACAAACTTGTCACACAAAGTTGCACTCCTCTGCCTGTGCCTTCCACTTGTGCAGTGGAATGTATATAAACATAAGCATATCCACAGCACTAGCCAAGTTATACTGAGCGAGTCACTTGTCCCAACAGGTAGCGAAGAGCGGAGAGTCTTCTCCTTTGCATGTGCTCCCCTCACCCACTTGATTCCACTTGCGCAGCCCTACCAGACACTGCTGGTGAGTTCCCCTGCTCTTGTGTTTCCTCTTACTGTCACCCATCCCTCCACTTACATTTCGTCTTAGTGTTTTTTTGCTTGTTTGGTCCTTTCCCAGTCCCTCCCTGACCTTCACCCCTGCACACCCTGGTCCGCCTGCAACTCCTGGATTGGGCCATGAGCGAATCACGTGTCCCTCATCCTGAAGAACTCCAGGGCAGCCTTGCCTGAACAGCCATCGGCTAATGCTTCTGTGATAAGACTGCGCTCTTCTACCATACAGCATACCCTCATACCTTTAACTGACAAGTTCTACTCCATATATCCAGGTACTGGCAGACAAATCACTATAGACCATGTTTGTGAGTAATGGGCTAATGACAGCATATTGGTGCACCTTTCTCATTTCAAAATATTCTCCATGTGTGTTTGCATCATTTTCAGGTGAGTTTCGCTGCCATTTTATATATTAGGGTAGCGTTCCGGCCCGTTGCGGGTACTTTTTCGTGATAAAATGTAGATTTTGGGCAGTAATGGTTAATGACAGCATATTGGTGCACCTTTCTCATTTCAAAATGTTCTTCATGTGTGTTTGCATCATTTTCAGGTGAGTTTTGCTGCCATTTTATATTTTAGGGTAGCGTTCCGGCCCGTTCCGGGTACTTTTTCGTGATAAAATGTAGATTTTGGGCAGTAATGGGTTAATGACAGCATATTGGTGCACCTTTCTCATTTCAAAATGTTCTCCATGTGTGTTTGCATCATTTTCAGGTGAGTTTTGCTGCTATTTTATATTTTAGGGTAGCGTTCCGGCCCGTTCCGGGTACTTTTTCGTGATAAAATGTAGATTTTGGGCAGTATTGGGTTAATGACAGCATATTGGTGCACCTTTCTCATTTCAAAATGTTCTTCATGTGTGCTTGCATCCTTTTCAGGTGAGTTTCGCTGCCGTTTTGTATATTAGGGTAGTGTTCCGGCCCGTTCCGGGTACTTTTTCGTGATAAAATGTAGATTTTGGGCAGTAATGGGTTAATGACAGCATATTGGTGCACCTTTCTCATTTCAAAATGTTCTTCATGTGTGTTTGCATCATTTTCAGGTGAGTTTCGCTGCCGTTTTATATTTTAGGGTAGCGTTCCGGCCCGTTCCGGGTACTTTTTCGTGATAAAATGTAGATTTTGGGCAGTAATGGGTTAATGACAGCATATTCGTCCACCTTTCTCATTTCAAAATATTCTTCATGTGTGTTTGCATCATTTTCAGGTGAGTTTCGCTGCCATTTTATATTTTAGGGCAGCGTTCCGGCCCGTTCCGGGTACTTTTTCGTGATAAAATGTAGATTTTGGGCAGTATTGGGTTAATGACAGCATATTGGTGCACCTTTCTCATTTCAAAATGTTCTTCATGTGTGCTTGCATCCTTTTCAGGTGAGTTTCGCTGCCGTTTTATATATTAGGGTAGCGTTCCGGCCCGTTCCGGGTACTTTTTTGTGATAAAATGTAGATTTTGGGCAGTAATGGGTTAATGACAGCATATTGGTGCACCTTTCTCATTTCAAAATGTTCTTCATGTGTGTTTGCATCATTTTCAGGTGAGTTTCGCTGCCATTTTATATTTTAGGGTAGCGTTCCGGCCCGTTCCGGGTACTTTTTCGTGATAAAATGTAGATTTTGGGCAGTAATGGGTTAATGAAAGCATATTCGTCCACCTTTCTCATTTCAAAATGTTCTTCATGTGTGTTTGCATCATTTTCAGGTGAGTTTCGCTGCCATTTTATATTTTAGGGCAGCGTTCCGGCCCGTTCCGGGTACTTTTTCGTGATAAAATGTAGATTTTGGGCAGTATTGGGTTAATGACAGCATATTGGTGCACCTTTCTCATTTCAAAATGTTCTTCATGTGTGCTTGCATCCTTTTCAGGTGAGTTTCGCTGCCGTTTTATATATTAGGGTAGCGTTCCGGCCCGTTCTGGGTACTTTTTCGTGATAAAATGTAGATTTTGGGCAGTAATGGGTTAATGACAGCATATTGGTGCACCTTTCTCATTTCAAAATGTTCTTCATGTGTGTTTGCATCATTTTCAGGTGAGTTTCGCTGCCATTTTATATTTTAGGGTAGCGTTCCGGCCCGTTCCGGGTACTTTTTCGTGATAAAATGTAGATTTTGGGCAGTAATGGGTTAATGACAGCATATTCGTCCACCTTTCTCATTTCAAAATGTTCTTCATGTGTGTTTGCATCATTTTCAGGTGAGTTTCGCTGCCATTTTATATTTTAGGGCAGCGTTCCAGCCCGTTCCGGGTACTTTTTCGTGATAAAATGTAGATTTTGGGCAGTATTGGGTTAATGACAGCATATTGGTGCACCTTTCTCATTTCAAAATGTTCTTCATGTGTGCTTGTATCCTTTTCAGGTGAGTTTCGCTGCCGTTTTATATATTAGGGTAGCCTTCCGGCCCGTTCCGGGTACTTTTTCGTGATAAAATGTAGATTTTGGGCAGTAATGGGTTAATGACAGCATATTGGTGCACCTTTCTCATTTCAAAATGTTCTTCATGTGTGTTTGCATCATTTTCAGGTGAGTTTCGCTGCCATTTTATATTTTAGGGTAGCGTTCCGGCCCGTTCCGGGTACTTTTTCGTGATAAAATGTAGATTTTGGGCAGTAATGGGTTAATGACAGCATATTCGTCCACCTTTCTCATTTCAAAATGTTCTTCATGTGTGTTTGCATCATTTTCAGGTGAGTTTCGCTGCGGTTTTGTATATTAGGGTAGCGTTCCGGCCCGTTCCGGGTACTTTTTTGTGATAAAATGTAGATTTTGGGCAGTATTGGGTTAATGACAGCATATTGGTGCACCTTTCTCATTTCAAAATGTTCTTCATGTGTGCTTGCATCCTTTTCAGGTGAGTTTCGCTGCCGTTTTGTATATTAGGGTAGCGTTCCGGCCCGTTCCGGGTACTTTTTCGTGATAAAATGTAGATTTTGGGCAGTAATGGGTTAATGACAGCATATTGGTGCACCTTTCTCATTTCAAAATGTTCTTCATGTGTGTTTGCATCATTTTCAGGTGAGTTTCGCTGCCGTTTTATATTTTAGGGTAGCGTTCCGGCCCGTTCCGGGTACTTTTTCGTGATAAAATGTAGATTTTGGGCAGTAATGGGTTAATGACAGCATATTCGTCCACCTTTCTCATTTCAAAATGTTCTTCATGTGTGTTTGCATCATTTTCAGGTGAGTTTCGCTGCCATTTTATATTTTAGGGCAGCGTTCCGGCCCGTTCCGGGTACTTTTTCGTGATAAAATGTAGATTTTGGGCAGTATTGGGTTAATGACAGCATATTGGTGCACCTTTCTCATTTCAAAATGTTCTTCATGTGTGCTTGCATCCTTTTCAGGTGAGTTTCGCTGCCGTTTTATATATTAGGGTAGCGTTCCGGCCCGTTCCGGGTACTTTTTTGTGATAAAATGTAAATTTTGGGCAGTAATGGGTTAATGACAGCATATTGGTGCACCTTTCTCATTTCAAAATGTTCTTCATGTGTGTTTGCATCATTTTCAGGTGAGTTTCGCTGCCATTTTATATTTTAGGGTAGCGTTCCGGCCCGTTCCGGGTACTTTTTCGTGATAAAATGTAGATTTTGGGCAGTAATGGGTTAATGACAGCATATTCGTCCACCTTTCTCATTTCAAAATGTTCTTCATGTGTGTTTGCATCATTTTCAGGTGAGTTTCGCTGCCATTTTATATTTTAGGGCAGCGTTCCGGCCCGTTCCGGGTACTTTTTCGTGATAAAATGTAGATTTTGGGCAGTATTGGGTTAATGACAGCATATTGGTGCACCTTTCTCATTTCAAAATGTTCTTCATGTGTGCTTGCATCCTTTTCAGGTGAGTTTCGCTGCCGTTTTATATATTAGGGTAGCGTTCCGGCCCGTTCTGTGTACTTTTTCGTGATAAAATGTAGATTTTGGGCAGTAATGGGTTAATGACAGCATATTGGTGCACCTTTCTCATTTCAAAATGTTCTTCATGTGTGTTTGCATCATTTTCAGGTGAGTTTCGCTGCCATTTTATATTTTAGGGTAGCGTTCCTGCCCGTTCCGGGTACTTTTTCATGATAAAATGTAGATTTTGGGCAGTAATGGGTTAATGACAGCATATTCGTCCACCTTTCTCATTTCAAAATGTTCTTCATGTGTGTTTGCATCATTTTCAGGTGAGTTTCGCTGCCATTTTATATTTTAGGGCAGCGTTCCAGCCCGTTCCGGGTACTTTTTCGTGATAAAATGTAGATTTTGGGCAGTATTGGGTTAATGACAGCATATTGGTGCACCTTTCTCATTTCAAAATGTTCTTCATGTGTGCTTGTATCCTTTTCAGGTGAGTTTCGCTGCCGTTTTATATATTAGGGTAGCGTTCCGGCCCATTCCGGGTACTTTTTCGTGATAAAATGTAGATTTTGGGCAGTAATGGGTTAATGACAGCATATTGGTGCACCTTTCTCATTTCAAAATGTTCTTCATGTGTGTTTGCATCATTTTCAGGTGAGTTTCGCTGCCATTTTATATTTTAGGGTAGCGTTCCGGCCCGTTCCGGGTACTTTTTCGTGATAAAATGTAGATTTTGGGCAGTAATGGGTTAATGACAGCATATTCGTCCACCTTTCTCATTTCAAAATGTTCTTCATGTGTGTTTGCATCATTTTCAGGTGAGTTTCGCTGCAATTTTATATTTTAGGGCAGCGTTCCGGCCCGTTCCGGGTACTTTTTCGTGATAAAATGTAGATTTTGGGCAGTATTGGGTTAATGACAGCATATTGGTGCACCTTTCTCATTTCAAAATGTTCTTCATGTGTGCTTGCATCCTTTTCAGGTGAGTTTCGCTGCCGTTTTATATATTAGGGTAGCGTTCCGGCCCGTTCCGGGTACTTTTTCGTGATAAAATGTAGATTTTGGGCAGTAATGGGTTAATGACAGCATATTGGTGCACCTTTCTCATTTCAAAATGTTCTTCATGTGTGTTTGCATCATTTTCAGGTGAGTTTCGCTGCCATTTTATATTTTAGGGTAGCGTTCCGGCCCGTTCCGGGTACTTTTTCGTGATAAAATGTAGATTTTGGGCAGTAATGGGTTAATGACAGCATATTCGTCCACCTTTCTCATTTCACAATGTTCTTCATGTGTGTTTGCATCATTTTCAGGTGAGTTTCGCTGACATTTTATATTTTAGGGCAGCGTTCCGGCCCGTTCCGGGTACCTTTTCGTGATAAAATGTAGATTTTGGGCAGTATTGGGTTAATGACAGCATATTGGTTCACCTTTCTCATTTCAAAATGTTCTTCATGTGTGTTTGCATCATTTTCAGGTGAGTTTCACTGCCATTTTATATTTTAGGGTAGCGTTCCGGCCCGTTCCGGGTACATTTTTGTGATAAAATGTAGATTTTGGGCAGTAATGGGTTAATGACAGCATATTAGTGCACCTTTCTCATTTCAAAATGTTCTCCATGTGTGTTTGCATCATTTTCAGGTGAGTTTCGCTGCTATTTTATATTTTAGGGTAGCGTTCCGGCTCGTTCCGCGTACTTTTTCGTGATAAAATGTAGATTTTGGGCAGTAATGGGTTAATGACAGCATATTCGTCCACCTTTCTCATTTCAAAATGTTCTTCATGTGTGCTTGCATCATTTTCAGGTGAGTTTCGCTGCCGTTTTATATATTAGGATAGCGTTCCGGCCCGTTGCGGGTACTTTTTCGTGATAAAATGTAGATTTTGGGCAGTAATGGGTTAATGACAGCATATTGGTGCACCTTTCTCATTTCAAAATGTTCTTCATGTGTGTTTGCATCATTTTCAGGTGAGTTTCGCTGCCATTTTATATTTTAGGGTAGCGTTCCGGCCCGTTCCGGGTACTTTTTCGTGATAAAATGTAGATTTTGGGCAGTAATGGGTTAATGACAGCATATTCGTCCACCTTTCTCATTTCAAAATGTTCTTCATGTGTGTTTGCATCATTTTCAGGTGAGTTTCGCTGCAATTTTATATTTTAGGGCAGCGTTCCGGCCCGTTCCGGGTACTTTTTCGTGATAAAATGTAGATTTTGGGCAGTATTGGGTTAATGACAGCATATTGGTGCACCTTTCTCATTTCAAAATGTTCTTCATGTGTGCTTGCATCCTTTTCAGGTGAGTTTCGCTGCCGTTTTATATATTAGGGTAGCGTTCCGGCCCGTTCCGGGTACTTTTTCGTGATAAAATGTAGATTTTGGGCAGTAATGGGTTAATGACAGCATATTGGTGCACCTTTCTCATTTCAAAATGTTCTTCATGTGTGTTTGCATCATTTTCAGGTGAGTTTCGCTGCCATTTTATATTTTAGGGTAGCGTTCCGGCCCGTTCCGGGTACTTTTTCGTGATAAAATGTAGATTTTGGGCAGTAATGGGTTAATGACAGCATATTCGTCCACCTTTCTCATTTCACAATGTTCTTCATGTGTGTTTGCATCATTTTCAGGTGAGTTTCGCTGCCATTTTATATTTTAGGGCAGCGTTCCGGCCCGTTCCGGGTACCTTTTCGTGATAAAATGTAGATTTTGGGCAGTATTGGGTTAATGACAGCATATTGGTGCACCTTTCTCATTTCAAAATGTTCTTCATGTGTGTTTGCATCATTTTCAGGTGAGTTTCACTGCCATTTTATATTTTAGGGTAGCGTTCCGGCCCGTTCCGGGTACATTTTTGTGATAAAATGTAGATTTTGGGCAGTAATGGGTTAATGACAGCATATTGGTGCACCTTTCTCATTTCAAAATGTTCTCCATGTGTGTTTGCATCATTTTCAGGTGAGTTTCGCTGCTATTTTATATTTTAGGGTAGCGTTCCGGCTCGTTCCGCGTACTTTTTCGTGATAAAATGTAGATTTTGGGCAGTAATGGGTTAATGACAGCATATTCGTCCACCTTTCTCATTTCAAAATGTTCTTCATGTGTGCTTGCATCATTTTCAGGTGAGTTTCGCTGCCGTTTTATATATTAGGATAGCGTTCCGGCCCGTTGCGGGTACTTTTTCGTGATAAAATGTAGATTTTGGGCAGTAATGGGTTAATGACAGCATATTGGTGCACCTTTCTCATTTCAAAATGTTCTTCATGTGTGTTTGCATCATTTTCAGGTGATTTTTGCTGCCATTTTATAGGTTAGGGTACCGTTCCAGCCCGTTCCGGCGCGTTCCGGGTTTTACACACACCCGAAAATTCCTCTGTACGATCTATAAGGGAAGTAAGTGAAGCTTATCGTGAAAATGCTGCAACGTTTAATGGTCACTTGGGGCTTCCAAGCATTGTTTATGCTGCCAGTGCTAATGCGGCTGCCAGTAGCCCTTCGGCAAAAAAAAAAAACAGTTGCCGCTTTATCAACAAAATTAGGTCTCTCTGTTTGCCACATGTGATCAGGGAACACAGCCACCTAATGCGACTGGCTGCGCAGCAACAATAACAAACGCAAAAAAGCCAGAGTTGGCGGAAAGCTCTGTAACATGCAAAGCTTCCAAAAAGCTAACAGCCATGTTGCAAGTGAAGGACACATCTGTACATGCGGTGTCCAACTTTCTGGCAAACGGGGTAAACGTGCACCAAACTCCACTAATAGTTTGGAAGCTGGGCGAACATCCGAAACAGCGCTCTCTGATACAACAGCTCACTTTAATGGAAATAACTATGACTACGCTGCCCGTGAAGCTCGTCTAACCGAGCGCTTGAAATCCGACTTTGCGGCCATAAAGGAAAAATTGAATGAGAGCTTTGCTAACCCCATGGCACCGCTGTCGCTGATGTCAAACTCTAACAAGACAAGTGGGTCCCAATCCCGTTTTCTGTCTAACTCACGGGCAATTGACTGTTCTACCATTCGAGTGGGCACTACAAACAATAATCTTAAAAATAAAGGGCCTGTGTTTGATACCTGCAAAGCTGGCTCGAAAAATCAAACTTCCCCGGGCATTGCAAATTATGTTGAACACCAAGAAGCCCATAGGCTAACTTTCTGCTCACCGGACACAAATAAAACAAACAATGTGGAACCTGTGAGCCAGGCCGACCTCGAAAAAGGAAGTGGTCTGAAAAAAAATCTCTCGATAGCTGCTAGTATACAGATACATAATAATGTTCTATCCACTACCTCTGTTGCACTCATACCTTTCACCAAATTATATGAGTCATTGAATGAGTCACTAAAAGAACAAAGCGCCCTGCTTGGCAACATGTTCTCCAAAATTCAGAATCTGGAGACAACTAACTCTTTTCTCCAGCGACGCTTAGAAAAAGAGGTGGAAATATCTGCAAGCTGGCAAACTCGACTGAGTGACATAACAAGAAATGAGTTAGCCGACAAAACAGATTTATTGGAGGCCGTTTTAGAGTGCACTAAGTGGATGCGTTACAATATCACGCCGCCCCAATTATCATCCACCTCCCGTGGAAAAAAAAACTGTCACTGTTCACTCCAGGCTGGAAGAGCTTGCCAGCTGATTGCACCTGCCATTAAAGTGTGGTACTTTCGAATTATCAAGTGCAGGATGCCATACCCCTGATCTCGAGTCAAGATGCGATGTAACCAACTGAGTCCGCAAAAAATACAGAGCATTCAAAGGCCCTAACGGAGTCTGATCAAGACCGTATCGCATGTGATACCATTGTGATTCCAACGACCACCTCTGTAGAATTAAACACAATGGGAGTTGAACAGATGCCGAAAGTGTCGCCACCGACGCAAAAGACTGCTTCATTTGGAATCTTTACTGGTGCAGCCAAAGCATTACAAAAAAGCAGTCTAAAGTTGCGCTGAAGAAGACAATAAACGCAGTCAATGGACCAAAAGGTCACTACACCTCATAAGAAATTTGACGACCCCTCCAAAAACTGGTCTTTTTACGCGTAAGCACAATTCTGACAGCCATAAAAGGACAGACAAAACAAATGAAGGTGGGGGTCCGTCCGACCCAAATAAATGACCACGTGTGGAAGATGTAGTTGAAAATGTCCTCCCAAAACCTGCTTCATTAGATCTGGCTGATCTATCAACATACTCTATTGAGGGGAGGTAAGCCGGGGATTCTTCAATTGCTTCTGGAAGTTCTGTCTCCCCTTCTCCTGCGACGGCGCCAATTCCAACAGTTGAATTGGCTCAAACTGCCAATTCTGTAATAGGCAATCGAACTGTTACGTGGGCCTCTCAAAAACAGAATCACGCCACCCAAACGAAAAATCAGCAATCACAGAACAAAACGTCCAAACTGATGTCTGATCAGATTCATGTGAAAATGTGTAACTTAAATCCCAAACTGACCACTGCGCAGCTTAAAAAAACCCAACGTGAACCGACAATTGGATTCAGTCAACAAACTCAACTAACTCTGCAGCCAAAAGATGGAAACTCCAACTGGAAAATATACTGTCCATCAAGAATGAAGTCAACTTAAATCGAGGAAATGTAATGAAATTGTTTCACTGCATTCCCTCTCTGCGAACAATTTCATCTGAAGATATTCTGATCGTTGAATATGTTACTGAAACTCGTTCGGATTTGGTGATTTGACACATAAAGGGCCTCATTACACGGTAGGCGGAGAACCATGGCGCTATTAGCGCCATGGTTCATGCCGGTAAAATACCGGCACCGCCTTGGTGGAAAGGGGAATTACCGCCCCATTCCAAGGTTGGTGGGCGGTAATTCCCCCTTCCACCATTGCCCTTCCCCATTCCCATTTTTGCCCCATAGGGCCCTATGGGAATGGGGAAGGCGCTAATTACGGTACCGCAAATTGCGGTACCGTAATTAGCTCCACTGGTCCCTTTGCGGGTTGGTTTTTAACGCCTGCAAAAAGCAGGCGTTAAATTCCCCAACCCGCAAAGGGACCTCGTAGTAAGGCGGTAAGGATTTACCGGTACCGGTAAAATACCGGTAACGGTAAACCCTTACAGCCTACCGTGTAATGAGGCCCAAAATCACATATAATTATGAAAACTTTGTTGGCAGCGAGTTCTTTGGTTTTGAATTACTAACAGAAGATGACATAGGAAGCAAAGTTGTAACAAATGAATATCTTGAAGATGGCCTCCCTAACCCCAGATATGTAATACGATCATCACCCTCCTCAAGAGAAAATGCAGCACGTTCTTCAAAGTTTCCACTACGACAAGGCCCTTCGCAAAGACTCGGCTCTGAGACTAATTCAACAAGACAACTAAACACTCAGTAGCTGGCGAGTACCTCTGGAGAAGCTAGCTCCTCGCTCTTCTCTTGGAACACTAGAGGTTTCTCTCATCTATTTAATGAATTACCATTTACACTTGCCAATAACTTCGGGATATGTCTACAAGAAACGAGGCTATGGGAAACCCCGTCCAGAGATGGCTACGTAATCTTACTTAATCGTGCCGGTAAAAATCTCAAAGGGAGACCATATTCTGGTCTAATAACTATCCTAGAAAACAAAGCCTTTGCTACGAGCTGCTCTCCCCCAATAAACTCTCAGACATCAGGTAGAGGGCGAAAGTGGTTAGCTGAATAAAAAAGAAGAGATTGTACCATGTTAAATGGAAATGTCAGAGGAGACATTCCTGCTAGACCAACATGGCACCGAAACAACTTTTCTACGACGATAGACTATTTTTGGTCTTCTAACAACCTTCTTTGTAAAATTGATGATTTATCAATTCAGAAAACCTCTAAAAGCGATCATGATGTCTTAAAACTGACATTGGAGGCTATATAGTGAGATCATAGGCCTCATTATAAGTATTGCGGAATGGGTTAACGGGTGCCGCTAATGGAGGTGGACCTATTAACACCATTCCGCAATATTACGAGGTCCCCTCGCGGGACCCGATGTGGACGTCTGATAGCGGGTCCCGCGAGGGGACCAGGGACCTAACAACGGGCCGGTCGTATTCGACCTATAGGGGCTCAAATGGGAATGGGGAAGGTCCGGGCCCGGGTTCCCAGTAGGAGGAATTACCGGGCCCTCCAAACTCAGAATGGCCCGGTAATTCCCCATTCAGGGAAACCGTCCCGATTTTGGAGGCAGCCATGGCGCCAATAGCGCCATGGCTACCTCCAAAGTCGTAATGAGGCCCCATGTCTCTAACAAATTCAAATCAATCAAGGAGCAAATAGACTAAGGATAAATAATAAACAAATTAATGTGCTAAAAGAGCTCCTGTTTCCGACCGATAGCCTCCTGAATTCGGAGATAGACTATGCACCATTACTTTCACAATTCAAGTTGAAATCATGTGGAAATAAAATCACTGTCTGTGCAAACAAGCATGTATTTAGCATATTGGTGAAAGAAGCAAAAAGAACACTCCACCAAGATAACCGCCATTTAAAAAAAGTTCAGAATGAGAATACAGCATTGGCCATAAAGAAAAGGAGGCAAACATATAGGAATTGGCTAAAGTCTTTCTCCACAATTCGAGACCAGGAACGAGGTGAAGAGATTCAACGCTTAATTCTAAAACATAAGTCTAAACAGATCTGGTCGATTCTAAACAAAGGCTCATTAAATCAGAGTAGTATGCTAATAAACAACATTACTTCCAGCGCATGGGAGGAACATTTTTCTGCTGTATTTGACAAACCCCCAGACGCAATTCAAAAATTAAACAACTCCAGAGCTGCAGGTCCAGATGGATTGACACATTCCATTCTAAAAGCAAATAAAAAATCATGGTCGCAATTTATAGCGATGCTCTTTGAGAGAATTGCAAATGCAAGGAAAATACCTGTTTCCTGGTCTTTGGCTATTGTGGTCCCTATCCACAACAAGGGCAATCGGGATGATCCTTCAAACTATCGCCCGATTGCCCTACTGGACATTGTAGGTAAGATTCTTACGACCTTCCTCCAAAAAAAGCTAGCATTATGGGCATCCAATGCAGGGTTCACAGACTTTCGCCAAAATGGCTTTACGAAAGGAGTAGGCGTTGAGCTAAATCTAACCCTGTTAAACAAGCTTGAGGCTATACAAAAGAAAAAACAACTTTACCTCACCTTTGTTGATCTTCGACAGGCGTTTGATAGTATAAATAGATGCCTCTTATGGGAAAAGCTGCAGTCTTGGTCGTGTCCTCCAGAACTATTGCAACCGATAACTTCCCTTCATCAAAATACCAGAATTCGAGTTCGTATCACCAATGAAATAAAGACTGAAAAAAGAGTTAAACAGGGCTGTCCCCTTGCGGCCCTGCTCTTTAAGCTATTCATTGCTGACTTGCCAAAATACCTTGGTGAGGCAAATGCATTCCCACCAAAAATCAACGGTGAACAAATGAGCTGGGTCACTTATGCCGATGATCTGGTGCTGAAAGACTCAACTCCAATTGGGATGCAAAGACTATTAAATGCTCTCCAGTCCTACCTTGAAAGGAACGAACTCCAAGTCAATGTTACAAAAACGAGAATTATGAAATTTGGCGCGCAAGGCAGTTATCGAATGTCCCGATGTAAAAATCCCAAGGACTCGTTTTCTGAGCAAATTTGCCCCAATTAGTGGAAACATGGAAAACTGGTGGTGTTTGATATTGACCGGAACCAACCAAAAGTTAACTTGTGCAATAATTGACTATCTTGATTACATTCTAAAAACCGCATTGTGATTAATTCATCCGCTTAAGATAAAAAGGCAGACAACAATGGAATGAAACGAAATGACTGTGTTTCTGTTCCTTCTTTTTTTATTTTCCTTTGTGCTGTGATGTTTAATGTTGTAACAAATGTGATAAAAGTTTGTATAAACTAAATATTACAATAAAAATTTAAAAAAAAATACCTTCCATTCCGTAGTAAATTTGGCTTGATTCCCTTGGAGGGAGTGTGTGAGCCACTCCAGGAAGACAAAGTTCCATACCTTGGCTAGCCAGTGCTGTTCTGTTGGGGGGTCCTTGGCTGTCCATTTCTGCTCTATTACCAACAGGGCTGCTTTTGACAGACTGACATACCCTTTTCTTTTGTGTTTCGCCCCCATGAGTAGGTGTGTTGCCCACCAATAGAAAATAAACTTTCTTTTGGGGTTCTAGGCCCCTGTTCTCCAAATATCTCACACATGTGGTAAATAGTTTTCCCAAAGCTTCCCCGTTTTGGGCAACCACACCAGATGTGAAACCAGTCCCCCGTTCTGCTGCAGTCTCTCCAGCATTGCAGGGTTGTTGAGGGATTTATTTGTTGCAGGCGCGCTGGGATGTAGTGCCATTAGGTCATTGTCTTGTACCAGAACTACTGTATTTGGATGGCTCGGTAAGTTTGGGGATGTCTCTCCACAGTTCCCATTCCAATTCAGGAATTGGTTCCCTCCCACCCCTGAGTGTCTGCCCATTTGGTTTTCTAATTTAGGTCTATGTTTTGCAATGCTTCTAGTCCTATTTTGTATAGATTGGAGATGAGGTGTCTATCTCCAGGTTCGGTGGCAAGAGATTTCTCAAAGGCTAGCCGAGAAGGGTGGGGCTGGGAGTAGCCCATCATTGAAGATTGGTGTGCGGGGCCCGCTACCCGCAGATAATAAGGTTGAATCCGATACTTTTAGGCCAGCAAATGGAACCTCGCTGGCAGCTATGTCCACACAGTCAGTGCGTGTCCCTTCCTCGCAATGGCCTATCCTTATGGCCAGTATTGCTAATGAGCTGTTACTATGTTCCAGCCCATTGGACCTGGGCTTACTGGTTGACTCACTGAACAACTGGGTAGCTGATCTACGTCAATCTAGTTCGAATACTGTTTCACAGACTAATGGGTATAGCACTTTTGCTGTTTGGCGACAAGTGTTGAAGCTGGATAAATCTTGTCAAGTCAGCATAAAAAGGGAACTGAGAGACCAAGTCACACAAATTGCCCAGTTTATTGAGGAGTCTCTGGATTCCAAGGGGTTAACATCGGCAGTCAAGGAGAGGGTGAAAACTTCCAACATTGAAATGAAAGGGTTAAGACAATAAAATCCCCCCCGCATTTTCGACTACTCCTGCTGATGACAAAGCAGTTACACCTCTTACAGTGAATGTCAACTTTAAAAGGGTAGCTGTGCGAAGTCTACATCTAAGGAAATCACAAATGCCAATAACTCAGGCCAATAGTCTCCAGGACTTCATTATGGATAACAGTAACTTGGTCATTACCAACATTCTGAAGGCTGAAACTATAGAGTCAAGACAAGCATTACGCTTTAAGGTCCTTGCTTGATTTCGACAGAGGACAGGTCCTGGCGTAGTCAGACTGTCGGTTTTGAAGATCATGCGTAGACTGAGCTTGGATGACTGGTGTACACAACAGACAGTGACTGCGTCTTAGTGGGTTGTGGATGCAGCTCCATACCGGCCTTTTTAAGAAAATGCAAATATCTCCCTAGAAGTTCTTCTGTGTGTAACTTGATAACTTGAAGTGCATCCCGGTACACGCCTTTTTTTCTAGGGGTGCCTTTTGACATAGTATTCATATGTTGATTACAGTAATCTTTGTTTTTGTTGTATGTACTGTTATGCTCCCTTGCACCCCTGGTTCAATGGTGCGCTATATAAATGCAATAAAGTAAAGTAAAGAGGGCGGGCGGGTTGTCACCTTGTGTATGTGTGGATTCATTAGCTAATGTTGTAGTTGCAAGTAGGACATCCTATCCTTCTCCGTTAGCCTCAATTCTGCCTTGCATTGGGTAAATGGTTTAATGTCTGTGTCCTGAAACATGTCTCTAAGTTTAGTGCAGCCTGGCTCCTTCCAGCATCTAAAGGCTCCCTTTTCCAGACCCGGGGTGAATTGGGGATTCCCGTATATAGGTGGGGAAGGGACAGTGGTGATCTGCCTGTATTTTGCTAAGTAGTCCCAGGTGGTCTTTACCAGCTTTGTGATTTCTGATATGTGCATATTTCAAGGGCGGCCCAACATGAGAAATATGTGTGGGACTGTTCTCTCCTAGTAACCCGCATCCAATAGGACATTATTATAGAGCCAGCCATTATTGGCAAGTTATACTACTAATCTGCCAAAGTGCACAGGACTGACGGTTCCACAAACAGGACCGTTACCTATCGGCATTTAAGCAGTGTAGCAACTGGAATATTCCAAGAAACCATTAGGGCCAATCCAAGAAGCCAGTTTTGCCTTGACAAACCTAAGAGTCGAAACACGTGTTGGCTGAAGTGTTTCATCAAGCACTGAAGAATACATCTTTTCTTGTGTTGATTTAGCATATGGTTAATTCATTTACAACCTTAAGGCTAGCGCGAACAACTAGGACCAACCTACCAATATCTCATACACTTCTTTGGGGTTGGGAGTAGAACCTCAAGGTTCCAGCTGTGCAGCTCACCTACCTATCTGCCAGAACTAGAGCGCACTAGTAGTCGGTTCTACTCACTCACTTTAAAACTAATTTGCGAAGTGTGAGTTAGCTAAGGTATGCATTTTCCTGTGTGTCACCGGGTTTGTCCGATTTATAAAGAGTGGAGTAAACATTTACAAATTGGTCCGTTATTTCGGGGGTGGTGCTCACCTTAGTACCTTGTGGATTAGCAATCCCCTGGATTATTTGGGATACTGCTTTCTGTTTTAATTGTCTGGCTAGCAGCCTAGCTGCCTTGTTGGCATGTACGTAGTATCTCTGTTTTAACCTTTAAATATTCCTTTCTGCCTGCCTAGTCTGATGGAGATGTAGCTTGCCTTTTGTGTTCTGGTATTCCCTTCGCAACTTTCTACTGGGATCTTGGATCATTTTACCCATGATGTCCAGAAAGTCATCTTCCAGCTCTGTCTCCAATGATCTCAGTTGCTTGTGCCGACGCGCCCGCAAGGCTATCTGTTCCCCCCTGAGCGTGGCCTTAACGGCGTCCAAAACTACTGCTTCTGGGACCCCAGCTTCTCCGTTATCAAAATATTCTTTGATCTTTCCTTCTCATTACTGAATCTGTGAGTACTTCCTTTGGGACGCCCCAGGTCCATAATCCACGCTTTTGCTGGTGGAGATTGAGTGTCATGGTTATGGGGGCATGGTCTGAGAGTGCAATGTTGTGAAGGTCTATCTGTGTGATCTTGCCCAGGAGCGTGGTTGAGGACCAAATGTAGTCTATGCGGGAGAAGTAGAGGTGTACGTGGGAGTAGAATGTAAAGCCTGCCTCTGAGCCCTTCAATGATGTCCATACAATATGGAGAGCGTGGTGTTCCATTTTTGACTTTAAGGCTATTGACGGTGGGGTGTGGTTGTGTGTATGTTTTGTGGTCCTGTCTTTCTTTGGGTCTCAGGCTAAGTTAAAGTCTCCCATCACCAGGATCTCCCCTTAACTAAAGGTTTCTAATTCTGTTAAGACCGTCCTAAGGAAGCCGTCTTGCCCGGAGTTAGGGGCATATATTGTCGCTATTGTCAGAATCGTTTTGTCTATTCAGAGAGTGATGAATAGGTATCTGTCTTCTTTGTCTGCCTTTGTGGCCATTGTTTGCACTGCCAGTCCTTGCTTCGTAGCGATTAGGACCCCCGCTACTTTGCTCTGGGCGTTCGCCCTGGAATATCTGCGGGTATCGCCTCAACTTCATTCGGGGTCTGTCTGCATGCTTGATGTGTGTTTCTTGGAGTGTACTATGTCTGGTGTGTGATGATCTAGCAACCTTTCCAATGTATTCCTTTTCACTGGGTTGCTCAGCCCCCTTATGTTATGTGTGAGGATTTTGACCATTCTATGTGATGTTTCTCGTGTGTTTTAGGAGTGGTGCCCTGGGAAAAGTTAACAACAACCCCCAACTAAACCAACCAGAGGTGGAAGCCCTGCCCCAACTTGGGCTCCCGGGTCTTTCCCAACTTGCCCCCCACCTTGCCCTTGTGCCTGTCCCCCCCCCCCCCTTTGCCCTGGTGCAAGTCACAGTACCTATTTGTCTCCCAGGTTGAATGCCTGGGGTTTGTGCTCTCAAGTCCTGCCAGGACCTTCTTGTGGGGTGTGCTAATACCTCTATGATGATTCCAAGTTCTTTCAGCCTTATGCTGCCTCCGTCCCCTGAGGCGCAGCTTCGGTGTCTTGTTTATGTGTTGATGCTATCGGTTCCCGATGTCATTTTCCTTCTAGTGGCATCCTTGTCTTTTTGAGGGTCCAGATGCTGTGGGCCCCCTTTAGCTGTGGTCTCCTGCGGCTTCTCCTTACTGGTGTCCATTCCCATGGTTTAGGGTGGTGGGGTATTCGCAGAGCGGTCCGTGATGCCCTGCCGTCCTCATCTTCCTCCATGCGTAGCACGTGTGCCCCTTCCTCCCTTGTTGTGATCCGGTGTTGACAGCTTTGCCACTGGAAGGGAAGCCCAAAGTGGAATGTTCATTTATATTTGATTTGTTTGGCCAGAAGTTACCTCACCACCGCCCCCTATGGAGTTATTTCACCACCGCCCCCATTTCTTTTCCTTTCTTTTCTGAAGGGTCGACTGTGCCAGGTCTTGGTATAGGTGAATTTCTGCTCCATTGAAGGTAATTGGTTCCGCTGGTCGAGCTGCGTGGAGGATGACCTCTTTTTGGGGGTACCTTGCTAAGGCGACCATTTTGTCCCACGCTAACACAACTGGTTCTTGTCATCTTGGGCCTGTCCTGTGGATCCTGTCAATTAGGATTTCCCCTGGGCCTTCCATCCCCAGGTAGTCCGAGAAAATGTGTGTTTCCAGACCAACGTCACTTATCGCCTCAGGCAGGTTCCAGAGGCATATATTTGACCTGCAAGACCGGTTTTCTAGGTTTCTGCATTGTAGTTCCATGTTTTGTGTTACCCTAGCTAGGCCTTCCAGGGCCACGTCCATTTTACAGGTATCCTCTGCTACTTCTTGTAGAGCCCTTTCGTGGTTTCTGTCCTCTCCTCGAGGGCTGTGAAGTCTCTTTTTATATCCATGATGGATTGTTTCATAACCCCCATGAATGAAGTAAATTGTGTTTGAAAAGTTGCAGTGAGTTTCTCCTGAAATTCGAGAAAGTAGGCCTAGATGTCGGCTTTCGAGGCAGCCATTTTGGGGGGGGGGGGTGCCGGGGTCATTTTCGGGGTTGTTCGGGAGCTTCTGTGTTTTGCCTTGTTGATCTCAGAGGTTCGATTCTTTAGCCCAGCAGCGTTGGATGGGGCTTTCTCAACCCGTAATAGCTTGGGTTGTTTTGCTGCGTATGTTTTTCCCTTTAGTTCTCGGCATCGGGTATGTCCGTTGTTATGGGTATCTCGAGCTGCTTTTGCGCACTGTCTCACCCCGGGCTTGGGCCTTTGCGGTCTACACAGGTGGGTTAGTTGGTGGCCTTTTGGCCCTCTCTGCATCACCTGCGCATGGAGTTGTTCTCACTGTGAGCCTACTTCCTGGGCCGCCTGTTGACTTGATGTCGCCCCTACGGGTGTTGTTTAGGGGATATTCTCAAGCCCTCGTGGAGACTTCAGGGGTTCCGCGGGGCTCCGGAGAGGTGCTGTGGGTGCTGGAGCTATGGGTCTTGGGAGGATCCAGTTCCTCCATTAGGGTCCCACTCCCTTTGCTGCTTGCCCGGCACCTCTTTCTAATCCAAGGTGCCGGGGGGATGTTTGTAGTCCCTTAATGGAGAGAGAGGTGGGTGGGACCTTGAGCGGGGTCCACATGGACTTGCCGTGAATATTTTCTGTTCCGGGCAGCTGCTGTAGCTGGCTGTGCCCTTGGAGTTGCGCGTGGCTGAACGTCGATTGAGATGGCCCCAGTTGGTTTTCTCAGGTTGCCTTGGGGTCTGTTGCCTCTCTGGGGGGCTCCGGATTCTGAGCAGGGCCAGCCGCTCCCTTCCCCAATTGAGTGGTGCACCTATAACATGGTTCTCGGCAGGGGCTGCTGCCGTGTTAGATTTCCCCCGTGTTGCTCACCTGCCAAGTGGTTGTCTGGTCCCACAGTTCTGCTGGGGCATGCGGATGGCCTCATTGACCCTTTGGTGCCCCGGGGGGGGGGGGGGGTTCGTCTGGCCCGAGAGGGCTGCGTTGTTTCTGCAAGAGTAGTTTAGTGCTGACAGGGACCTGTTTGGCCTGCTGAGCCATCCCGTGTAGCACAGTGGTATGAGCCGTGTGCCTGTTTTAGTGCTCCACAGTGGGTTGTGCCTTTTCTTTTCTTTTTGTCTGCCCTCCGAGCTGTCTGCCACTGTTCCACTGCTTCCTATATCTGAGGTCAGTTTATGGGTCTCCATGCACCCGTCGTGTGTTACTTCCTCGCTCGATGATTGGTGCCGCGATTCCCAACATTTCTTTTTTCGGATGTCTGTGAAAGTGCTTTTAGTTGCTGTGGAAGCGGCGGAAACTGCTTCCCAAGCCCTGCTTCATTGTTTGGGCCTCTTCAGGGACAGAGCCGACTACTTGCACGCCCTCACCATCTGGCCGCCATCTTGGAATCCTCCCCAGTCTTTTAGCATTGTATATTTTCTGTAAAGAATATAGTATTGCCTTTGAGTTTAAAGGGTAGGGTGTCTTTCATACACTTTCCTCTCTTTCTTACCAAAGTTATTTGACATTACGGTAGGGCTGTGCGGGTTAAATTCGGCAATATTACCGTATACTGCCGCATTACCCCACTGCCCAACTATGATTTTGGTGGAAAGTTGGAGGATTCACCTCCAACTATGAGCTGGCGGTAAATCCATCAACTTTCTGCCCGATTTCGGTAGAGTTACTGCAGGCAGAATTACTGCCGCAGTAATTCCGCCGAAATGCCCCATGGAGTCCTATGGACTTCAAATTAATGGGGACTAACACCACCAGTACCACCATTGTAAACTGGTGGTAATACCGCTGGAACAAGTGGCAGTAATGGTAATTCTGTTTGGTGGTATCTCTGCAGATTTAATAAGGGATTGTGGTGGGGCGACACAGGACGGCAGTAGCAACCCAAGATGATGGGAGGGATGCCATGGGGAGATCTGGGCAGGAGGCCGGCGCACAGTCCTTGGTGCCGGGAGGCTCCCAGTGATGTCATGAAGCATGGGGCTGCCCCGGGATGGCCGCAGGACTCTGTTAGCCAAGTTCAGCAGGCACTGTTGGGCGCTGTGACGGCCACAGGAGAGTCCCGGGTCGGGGCAGCAGCCTACGAGAACGCCAGGGAGATGTTCTGGGTTAGAGGAGCATGGCAGAAACAGAGGGGCAGGGCTTCCTTCGACACTCACGTCTCACCACCTGAAACAGGGATTGAATGACACCATGAGAGAGGGTGGCTCGGTCAGATGGGAAATATCTCGGCCAATTCATGTCAAGGGAGGGGAATTTAAAGGACCGTGGGAACTATGAGAGGAGAGATGATTATCCTTTTCTGCTTGCAGGAAAGAGACATGCTGGAGGAGGAACCTAAAGGGTACAGTAGGGCGTATTGAAGGCCAGGATCCAAGACCCTTACTGCCTACCACCAAGCAAGCTCTAAGCGAAAGACCAGGGGAAGCTGTAACTGAAGAATGGAAGTAAGGGACAAGCTGAAGGAAGCTGAGAGAAGTTAAAAGGACTGGGTTGGAGTGAAAGAGGAAAAGGAGAGAGGAAATCTCATGCTCAGTTTCTGTGAATAAACAGAGTAAACCTGAAAGTGGCTCATGTCGTACTTCCCACATCTCAAAGGGATGTAGGCCATTTCCACTATGTTTAATTCATCAGAGTTTCTAAAGCAAAGAACTGGGGGTTACAGATCCTCGAACTCAAGTTCAAGGGGTGACAAGAGAGTGGCAAATCCATTTGGGTTGGTACATAGCTGTCCAGAACTGAGGATTAGATTCTGTAGCTGTGTGGTGGTGATACGACCTGGATTAGGTCAACTGTTCATATTCCGCTTCCTGTGTGGATATTTTAATTATTCCCGTGGGTCACAGAGAGCCAGAAATACTTGAGGTCCAACAATTGGAAATGCACAGACTAAAAAAGGCCAAGGGGCCAAGTGGTGAGGGGAAGCTCTTCTAAAAATTGCACACTCTTTCCATCTGGGTGTGCGCAAGAACGGTTGTTATCTCACAATATCTTTTTCCTTTAAGTGGAGATATTTGATGAAGGTCATGAGAGCCCTCATGACCTGTGGGGTCGACCGGTTTCAATGGCACTCATTATTAAGGCCATCTTCATCAGGACCGTCATTCCATAGGGGGGTTAATCTGAAAGTTTCAGAGTGTCTGAAACAGAGACAAGCTCCTCCTGTAGGGGTACAGAAGGAGGGGGGGAAAGACAAAACAGGGGGAAAGACCAGTGAGAAATACAATGGGGGGCAAGGGCTGAACAAATCTGGCCTTAAATAAAAGGGGGGCAGAGTGAACTAAACCTTACCCAAGGAGTAAGAGGATCGGTATAAATCTAGTCCCAATACAATGGAGGTGAACATTACAGAAAAAATACTGGTGTTTGATCACCGGTCTCTATAATGCCTCATCAATGGGTGGGAGGGAGAGAGGGGGGGAGAGGGGGGGTGGGGTGGGGTGGAGGGACCCAATCACTAATGGGAGCGTGCTGGGTGGCTCATGTGCAAAGGAAAAGACAAGGAGCCGTGGGTACCTCTTTGCACAGTGCGTGTGCTGAAGGAGGTCTGTCACAGGCTGGCTGGTCACTCTGGAAAAAAGAGTTAAGTAAATCTGTCACTATCAGGCTTAAAAAGTATGCAAGCTGCTATGTAGGACAGGGGCGGCGTGAGCAGTACCTGATCAGCGTCTCCGGTGGAGGCGTCTGCTTTGTTCAGTGGAACCGCTCGAAATGAGCCCGATCCCGAAGTAAGGCCAATCGCCTATAAAAACAGGGATGCAGCGCGCGCCCGCCTAGCGTCTGAATGATGTCGGCGGGCGTCTTGGCAACGTCTTGTGATAAGCGGTGTAGGCCCGCACAGGTGTGACGTGCCCAAGCGCCTCTAGAGAGGTGCGGAAAACACGTGAGAACAGCTGATGGTTACAGAAGCTGTGCTGTGCACTCGGAGACCGGGCGCACCAAAAAAGGGGATATGCCCATATAGAGAAAGAGGAGGAGGGGGTTGAGGGGGGGAAGGAGGAGAGGGGAAAAGGAAGAAAAGGAGAGAGGGGAGCCCAAAGGGGTCAGGATCATTACTTGGTCTAGCAGGGGGGCCAGGGTACCAGGACCCAAAGGGGAAGCCTGGGGGGGTCGAGATGGTCACTCAAACAGGTGGTCCCTCAGGAGGAGCTTGTCTCTGTTTCAGACACTCTGAAACTTTCGGATTAACCCCCCTATGGAATGACGGTCCTGATGAAAATGGCCTTAATAATGAGTGCCATTGAAACCGGTCGACCCCACAGGTCATGCGGGCTCTCATGACCTTCATCAAATATCTCCACTTAAAGGAAAAAGATATTGTGAGATAACAACCGTTCCTGCGCACACCCAGATGGACAGAGTGTGCAATTTTTAGAAGAGCTTCCCCTCACCACTTGGCCCCTTGGCCTTTTTTAGTCTGTGCATTTCCAATTGTTGGACCTCAAATATTTCTGACTCTCTGTGACCCACGGGAATAATTAAAATATCCACACAGGAAACGGAATATGAACAGTTGACCCAATCCAGGTCGTATCACCACCACACAGCTACAGAATCTAATCCTCAGTTCTGGACAGCTATGTACCAACCCAAATGGATTTGCCACTCTCTTGTCATCCCTTGCACTTGAGTTCGAGGATCTGTAACCCCCAGTTCTTTGCTTTAGAAACTCTGATGAATTAAACATATTTTCCTATAAAACCGTTGTTTTTGTGCTACCACGTCTTATCCTATTAACGGTTCAAAGGAACCCTACCACATACCAGAGACTTGTCAATTTATGGTTTTACTGTGTCCCCTAACCATAAATATTTCTGCAATTGTGAAGTTTCTTCCTCATTCCTCTATGTCCTGTTGCCAAGATTTCGTGACTTTATTTCAAAAGGTGTCTTTGATCTTCTAGGGCCGATTCCAATAAATGCTGGTCTTCAAACCAAACACCTTGCAGCCTTTGCATACCACAGATATCCTGTCTTTCTGGATCACAGCTGGTCTGGGTGTAGGGTTCTTCGATTCCTTCCAGGATTTCGGTGGTGCTCACTGTTCATAGAAATTGCTGTGCTGAAAACATCTGCCATGGCAGGCATTGGTCTGTGGTGCCTTTATATGATTTGTGAGGTGAAAGTGGGAAAAACGAGAGCCACGCAGTCGGTCTCTAGTTCCCGCAGTGAAGGGTCTTCTGGTGTTTAAGATTATTATGATCTGTGCGTATCCATGATAACACATTTGTGAGTAGTGCATTCACTACAGGGGCCTGTGTTTGACCTCATGGTCTCAGTTTCAAATCCCGACAGGTCCACTCAGCACTTCATCCTTCTGAGGTTGATGAAATGAATACCAATAAGTTGGGTAACAATAAACATCTGTTATCTGTCGATAGCGCCAAGATGCCCCTCTGGTGCTGATTGTATGTTATGTTATCTAGAATAAGTCAGGAGGTTCCTTCCAGTAATTTACTCCATTCCTCTAAGGATTTCTTTGATCACCACCAGTTCCTATTCTAAGTCATTCCATTTCTCCAGCATGGGGTCTGGCATGGATTCACATGCTCATGAATATTCCCCGTCGTCAGGCTGGGAATCCTCGGTAAAGAAAAAACCAGTATCAGTTTCGTTTCTGATCTGTCTTTCGTAGTAACAACCAATCACTGGTCTCTGCGTCATACTGACCACAGCCAATGACTGCCCTCTACCTAAGCACCGCCTCTGGCAGCCATCTTCAGATTTTTACCGCACGTTCATGTGTTGGGATCCTCGTGCTATTGCTCTCGAGCGTTAGTGCTATTTTTTCACGTTTTTTTCTCAAAAACTTCGTTTTTTCGGTCAAAAGAGCCTCAAGCTCCACCGACTCACTATCCGATCAACGGGGACCCGTGTCGGATTCGTCTGCGCCCCTCAAGGGTGAAGATTCGTCGAGCTACGCTTTTGGAGGACTCCAGAAGTTTCTCAGGCCCGGTCATGGCCCAGGAGAAGGGAAGCTCGACGCCCGGAAAGCTGTTCAGGGTCTGCCCTGGATGCCAGCTGCAGAACGTCTTCAAGGAGGACGAACACTCCTTTTGTCTCTACTGCCTACATGACGCACGTGGAGAAGGACTGTGCGTTTTGCGGCAACATGTCGGAGCGGACCATGAAGGACCGCCATCAACGTCTCGCCAACTGGCTAGAAGGGAAGAGCCCGTCCGGCGAGAAGAAGAAGAAGAAATCTGAGCGGTCTTCTAAGTCCTTTGAGGACGCCCCGGCGACGGGGGTCCAACATAAGGCCAAGCACCGCGAGTCCGCTGGCACCGGGAGCGCCGAACGGTTGGGCTCTACGGTCGCCAGGCAGGGCGCACCCTCCCCGGCACCATCAACCACGAGCCAACGCTCTGGGTCGGGTAAGAGGAAGGCCGAGCACCCGGCGAAGCTCCTGGAGAGGCCCCGGTCGAGCTCGAAGGCCCCATCGGAGGGGGAGCGAGGCGGTGTCCCCCCCCTCAAGGATAAGGCGGTGAGCGCACCTAAGGTGGTGAAAGCCTTAATCCATCCGGCCAAGCCCTCTATCGAAACTGTCGCGGCGGCCCTGGCTCAGCCTGTGCAGGCTACACCAGTGGTGGCGACCTCGGGGCTCAGAGTCTCCCTGCCACCTCGGAGGGAGTCATCTTTTGTGCCCATCGATAGGACCCCCGTGAAATCCCCCGTGGGGAAGAAAAAGGGGGGGCAGGGCGTCGTTGTAGATTCGGCCTCAACCTCGGAGGGGGAGCTGGTCGAAGTCTTAAGCCACGGCCTCGGCGTGGAAGAAGACCGACCCGTCGGGATGGATCCCGACGCAGGTGACGACGACATCGTCGAGGGTACCGACGGGGTCCCTGATCGCCCATCGGATTCCCCTCTGCCAGCGCCGCGAGACAACTCGGCGGCCATTTTGTTGGCTATACAGTCCTTATGCTCAGAGATAAGGACGAGACTACCGTTGCCGACGGAACCTCTCCCGTCGGGGGACCCAGAACCGGGACCTTCTGGTGTTCCCCCTACCAAGAAAAGAAGGATCCACCCTCCTCCTCCTTTTCAGCCGTCGCGCCCCTTCCAGCCCTCCTCCCCGTCCACCCGAGGGGATGATACAGGGACTGACACGGCAGCGACGGGTACGGACGACGAGGTATACGACGAGGATGTACCGTCGTCGCCTCCCACCAGGGCTTCTCCGCCCGACGAGATTGGATCGTTCCACTCCATGATCTCCAGGGCATCCGAGCTTTTTCAACTCTGCCCTGAGGAGAAGAAGAAGGAAGGTTTCCTTTTTCAGCGGCGCGAGGCCAAGAGGAAGACGGTCCTCTCAGTGCCTCTATTGGACGACATTTGGGATGAGGGCCTCACCCTCCTCAAGAACCCTTCCACGACACCAGCTAGAAGAGACCGGTACGAGAAGAAGTACCGGGTCCCGGACACGGCCCCCCTGTGCCTCTGGGCGCAGCCTACCCCGGACTCCGTCGTCTCCGCGGTGGCCAGGAAGAAAGCGGGGGTGGGGTGCGGCCTCCACATCGACTTCCCCACCGGACGGTGAGGGAAAGAAATTGGACGCTATGGGACGCAGAGTCATCTCGTCGGCAGCGACGACGATTAAAGCGGCCAACGCCTTGGCTATCGTGGCCCGCTACGACAGGGAGCTCTGGTACAAACTGGCTCCCCTGCTGGACTTCCTGCCGGACGACAAGAGGACAGAGGCCCTGGAGATCCTGCAGGAAGGTGAGGTGGCTTCGGACCACGCCATTACCGTTGCGACGGACATAGCCGACACTGGGTTCCGCCAGTTGGGCAACGGCGTTTGCCTTAGGCGGCGTGGATGGCTCAAGGCTACGGACTTCCGTCAAGACGTTCAGACCAGAGTCCTGGACATGCCCTTCGATGGGAACAACCTGTTTGGCAAAACAGTGGACGATTCCCTTCAGGCCATTAAAGCGGACACTGAGACGGCCCGGGCCCTGGGAGTTCTGCAGCAACGACGGACGCCCTTTCGGAGCAGCGGAGGCAAGGGCGCCTCCAAAGGTTCCGGCGGCGGTTTCTCCACCTACCGTCAAGCGGCCCGCTCGTCGTCTCAGGAGGCCTACAGAGGACGAGGCAAGTCTGGCGGACTCCGCCGTCGTCGCCAAGGAGGTCGAGGCGGCAAAGCCTCGTCCAAGCAGGATTGAACCGACCGTGGGGTCGGGCCCCCACCGAAGCACCCCGGTGGGAGGCCGGCTGGCGAGCTTCGTCAGCGTGTGGGAGTCCATCTCCACCGACCGTTGGGTGCTGGACGCCTTGGCCCGGGGCCACGCGCTCGAGTTTCAAAGAAGGTGTCCACGCGTCGCCCCCGTGGCCAGGAAAGAACTTCACGTCCCTCAACTTCTCCTGGAGGTAAAGGCGATGCTCAGGAAGGGCGCCATCGAACTCGTCCCAAAGAGGCTTCGGGGCTCCGGAGTGTACTCGAGATACTTCCTCGTGAAGAAGAAGACGGGGGGATGGCGCCCCATCCTGGACCTGCGACGTCTGAACAAGTTCATCAAGGCGCAAAAGTTTCGGATGGTCACCCTCCAGCACGTCCTGGGTCAGCTGGAGGAAGGAGACTTCCTGTCGTCGTTGGATTTGGAGGATGCCTACTTCCATATTCCCATCCTAAAGGGGCACCGAAAATTCCTCAGGTTTGTGGTCCAAGGGCGTCATTACCAGTTCAAAGCCCTCCCCTTCGGTCTACGGTCGGCACCCAGGGTGTTCACCAAGTGCCTCGCACCGGTGGCGGCGCAGCTGCGCCGCGAGGGGATCCACGTCTACCCCTACCTGGACGACTGGCTCATCCGAGCCAAGACGAGGGAGCTCGCCGTGGTTCACACGGCAAGGACCGTCCAACTTCTCACGGACCTGGGATTCTCTGTGAACTACGCCAAATCCCACCTGGTACCCGCGCAAGACGCTCTGTTTCTGGGAGCGAGGCTCAACACAGTGTCCCTTCTGGCCTCCCCGTCGGAGGAGAGGACCAGGACCATCCTGGGCAAGGTGCAACGGATGTTGGTGGCCGACGCGGCCAAGGTGAGGTCCATCAAGTCCCTCCTCGGAATGATGTCTTCCTGCATCTACCTCATTCCCATGTGCAGGCTCCGGATGCGCCCGTTGCAGGAGTTCCTGGACGCGCGCTGGATCCAAACGACGGGCAGCTTCGAGGAAAGGATCACACTCGACGAGAGTTTCCGACGAGCGATCCGGTGGTGGGACACCCGCGCGCATCTGACGGCGGGCATGGACTTCCAGACCCCAGCCCACCAGGAGACAGTGACCACGGATGCCTCCCTGGAAGGGTGGGGAGCGCACACCGAAAATCTACACGCAAGGGGCCTTTGGCTCCCGACGGAGAAATCTTTACATATCAACGTCCTGGAGCTCCGTGCAGTGTTTTGGGCCCTCAGGTCCTTCCTTCCGTCCCTCAAGGGCAAGGTGGTGAGGATCTTCACCGACAACACCACCACCATGTTTTACATCAGAAAACAGGGCGGAACCAGGTCCCCAGCACTGTCCAAGGAGGCGCAGGACCTGTGGCATTGGGCAGTCGCCCGAGGGATGTTTCTGGTGCCGTTTCATCTGGCAGGGATAAAAAACACCATCGCCGACTCACTCAGCAGGGAGCTGCGCTCGTGCCACGAGTGGGAACTACGGCAGGATCTAGTGGATCGCCTCTTCCGACGGTGGGGCACTCCCCAGATCGACCTGTTCGCGACGGCGACGAACTCCAAGTGCCGGAGGTTCGCCAGCAGGTTTCCCCAGGCGAGGAGCATGGGCGATGCTTTCTCGTTCCCCTGGGAGGGCCTGTTCCTCTACGCGTTCCCTCCTTTGCCACTGCTAATCCGGCTCGTCAACCAGCTCAAGAGGTCACGGTGCAGGATGATCCTCGTCGCACCTGCGTGGCCGAGGCAGATATGGTTCCCGGACCTTCTGGATTTGTCAGCGTCCCTGCCAATCAAGCTGCCGGTGGACGCAGATCTGCTCTCCAGGGAAGGAGGCGCCATCCTCCACCAGGACCCGAAATCGCTGAACTTGCAGGCCTGGCTCCTGCAGCGCTAGAGTTTGGAGGATACGACATACCGGCCGACTGCAGAGAGGTTCTTGCAAAGGCCAGGGCGTCCTCGACTCTTAAATGCTACGGACACAAATGGAAGAGGTTCTCTGTCTGGTGCCACGCACAGAAGATTAACCCTCTACGGATTACGGCTCCCCAAGTTCTGCCGTACCTGCTGACGCTGGCCAAAGCTGGACTGGCACACGCGTCCATCAAGATTCATCTGGCTGCGATCTCCCGATACACCAGGACCACGGGACGGACGTCCTTGTGGTCTCATCGTCTGGTGAAAGAGTTCATGAAGGGACTGTTCAGATCGTTCCCGCCGGTGAAGGCTCCGGCCCCGGCGTGGGAGCTCAACGTGGTGCTGACCAAGCTCATGGGACCTCCGTTCGAGCCTCTGCACTCGGCCCCGTTGAAGTTTCTGTCGTGGAAGACAGAGTTTCTTGTGGCCATCACCTCCGCACGACGGGTGGGAGAGATCCAGGCCCTTTCCTGCAAGGCCCCGTACTTGACTTTTCACGACACGAGGGTGGTGCTCAGGACGCACCCCTCCTTCATGCCCAAGGTACCGTCGGACTTCCATCTCAACGAACCCTTGGTGTTGCCTGTATTCTTCCCGTCGCCTTCGTCGCCGGCTGAGAGGACTTTGCACTCGCTGGATGTGGCTAGAGCGCTGAAGTTCTACGTGGACCGCACGAAGTGTTTTCGGAAGACGTCACAACTCTTTGTGAACTTTGGACCTGTCAATCAGGGGAAGGCTCTCTCGAAGGCTTCCATTTCCAGATGGCTCTCCGGCTGTATCATGGACTGTCATCGGTTGGCAAACCGACCGCTGCCCGGCCGTCCGAGAGCCCATTCCACCAGAGCGATCGCAGCTACCACGGCGTTCCTTTCTGGTGTGCCCCTGCTGGACATATGCAGGGCTGCTACGTGGAGGTCGACGCACACCTTCACGAAGTTCTACTGCGTCGATCGGGATTCCAGGGAGGAGTCCAGGGTCGGCCAAGCAGTGCTGCGCAACGTGTTCGCCTGAGGTGAGCCTGGTGAGGAGGTAAGATGCTTAATGTTGAGTTTGATGCAATGCTTAATGTTGAGCCTTTGCCACCTCCCGTGGTTGTGCATGTGTGTACTGCTATGTATTCTTTATTCATGAGCATGTGAATCCATGCCAGACCCCATGCTGGAGAAGGAACAAGTTACTTACTTGTAACTGTTGTTCTCCAGCATGGGCCTGGCATGGATTCACATGCGAACCCTCCTGCCTACCCCTCTGCGGCTCTTCACTTGGTCATACTGCCACTTCACGTGCTTCCAAATCTGAAGATGGCTGTCAGAGGCGGTGCTTAGGTAGAGGGCAGTCATTGGCTGTGGTCAGTATGACGCAGAGACCAGTGATTGGTTGTTACTACGAAAGACAGATCAGAAACGAAACTGATACTGGTTTTTTCTTTACCGAGGATTCCCAGCCTGACGACGGGGAATATTCATGAGCATGTGAATCCATGCCAGACCCATGCTGGAGAACAACAGTTACAGGTAAGTAACTTGTTCCTTCTTTCTGCTACAGGGAACTCTTGATTAAAAAAATGGGTACTAGGGAGTTGATCAGTCTCGGGTCTTGTTTCCTTGTGAAAGTATGACCTTTGTTGCCACATTACAAGCATGAGCTTCTGATATGAATTGTAGTTCAAGGTTTTGGAGACGCAAGGTGGGTGTCTCATTTAATGCCTTCTTCTGTCCATGGAACACGTTTTCAGTGTTCCTAGCCCAATTAAGTGTTTGCTGTTTCTCCATGCATCATGTGATAGGTAGTCTTTTCAGAAAATCCCTAAACGAAGTTGTGGTAAAATTAGGCAAATCCCACAAACCTCTGTGTTGAATTTATGCCAGTATCGTTGCACCCCTGATTGATCTCTAAATTAGAGGGCAAGGCGACTACTGACAGGGGTCGGCCTTGCCTCTTCACATCTCGCTGGAAACAGAGAAGCGAGGTAAGGCCGGCGTCTAATAGAATTTGGTTCAGAAATGTCTCACCTGATGTAGGTGGGGGTCCCGAGACAGCTTCAAGTTGTCAATTGTGGGAGCAATAGAACCACAGGGTTCCATAAGAGTTGACCTTCTCATGTTTGGAAATTCCTGAAAGGGGTCAGGAGCATCTGGTGGACCAATGTGATGAGCCCCTGGCATTCAGTTGAGGTGTGCAGGGGGATCCTCCTCACACTGCCCACGTGCCCAACATCGCATTTGCAGGTGTGGCAGCAAATCCTAATGGCCACCAACCGTTTGAGAGCCAGGCACGGGAAATCCTCACAGGCCCCTGAGCAAACAAAGACACCTCCTTTCCAACAAACAGGAATCAGAAATGGTAGCGATGTAGAGTAAATGTAAAATCAGTATGCACTCCCAGGACCGTCCCTTTGAAGACCTGCAGCAATATCATGTTATGCTTTTATTAATTGTTAATAAATGCCTGCCATCAATAAAAGATCCAGCTGGGGTGACAAGGAGCGTTTTTCTCGGTTAAGCCACTGTGGTTGCCTTACTAGTGAATCGTTGTCTCCTTTCAGTTCAATTTATTCCCAATACCGCAGTGCAAATCAGGAAAAGGTAGATGAAACCTCGAAGGTATAGCATCAGAGACAATAGGGCCATCCTGTAGGAATACTTCAGGCAGTAAATCCTGTTGCTGCATGCAGTATTTGTAGATGTTCCCGCTGATTATGACTTTACCCGCTGCTGCTATGGTGGTGCAGTCATTATAGAAATGCAGCATTTCTGAATTTCTTCGTGTTATATTAGTAGGATTTGTACTACACCGCTGCCATTTTCATGGCCTCAAGGCGCTCTCGTGGGTCTGAAAGAGAGCAGGGTGGGTAAGGTTAGTTAGAAAATGCAAGAAGGTTTTGCTGCTGCGTTGATTAAATTATTTTTTTATTAATTTATTGCATTTATAAGTAGCGCCCAAGACCCGGAGGATTCACAGCGCTAAGAAAACACTACAAAGTAGGCATTTCAAACAGGCACGTTACAGTTCTGGCATGAGTTACACATATTTGTTGAACAGGGTTGTTTTTACTTTCTTTCGGAAGAGCGAGTAGGACGGTTCATCTTAGATATGCTGGGGGAGGGCATTCCAGGGGGCGGGTGCAAAGGTGGTAAAGCTGGACACCCAAGCTCTCTTTCTGGCGAATTTGGGGGGTGAACAAGGCCGATGAGGAGGAGGAATGGAGATTCTGAGTGGTGTGTTTCTTTGAGATGTGGTTAGTGAGGTAAGGGGGGCTGTGGTGTGCAGATAGTGGTAGGTGATGGTAAGGAGTTTCAACTCGATACGTGCTTTGATGGGGAGCCAGTTTACCTCCCGCCTGATTTGTGGGATATGATCTGAGCGTTTCAGGCCCCAGACTACTCTGAGTGTGTTATTTTGTAACAGAGGGAGTTTGTTAATGTTTTTGGTTGAGGTTCCTGCTAGAATGGCTTCGCAGTAATCCAATTTACTACCTATGATGGCCCTAGCCAGGGGGAGGCAGTTACTAGGGGTGAGACATTTTCTGGAGATGTTGATAAGTTTAGTGGAATAAGCAGCAGAGGAGGAGATTGCCTTGACATATTTCTGCATGTTTGGCTCTATGTCGAGATAAGCTCCTAGCGTTTTGACGTGGGCGGATATTGGGATAATGTTCCCATCAATGCAGAAGGAAGTGAAAGCTGAGGTGTTTGAGGCAGTGCGAGAGCCAACGATAAGGAGCTCTGTTTTATCGTAATTCAGGCAAAGATGGTGGGTGGCCATGCATGCCTGGATGATGCTGAAGATACGGTTCATTTTGGTAGAGTCTAACTCATGGTTCCCATTGATTTTGAGAAGGACCTGCGTATCATCAGTGAAGTTGGTGTACTGTATGTTGAGGCTATCCAAGTGGTCAAAAAGGGGGTTGGTGTACATGTTGTACAGGGAGAGGGAGAGGCAAGCGCCTTGGGAGATGACGTAGGAGACGGGGATAGGGTCAGCTGCTTCAGTGCCCATAAAGTCCCTAGTGGATCGGCCAGATAGGAAGGATTTGATCCATAAGGTTGCTCCGGGGGAGAGGTTGAAGGTTGCGGTGAGGTGTTATCATAGGATAAAATGATCCACCAAATCAAAGGCTGCTGAGAGATCCAATAAGAGAAGGATGGCAAGCTCCCCGTTGTCTCTGATGTGGTCAAGCTGGATCTTTAGATCCAGGAGGGCGCATTCAGTGCTGTGTCTGGGTCTGAAGCCTGATTGGCGGGTGCCTAGTAGGTTACGGTTGTCAAGGTATATTTGGAATTGCGAGTAGGCAGTGCGGTCCAGACTTTTGAGGAGATAGGGTACTGTAGTGATTGGGCAGTAGTTAGTGGGGATGGTGGGATCTAGGGTGGGTTTCTTCAGAAGTAGCGTGACCCAAGCTTCTTTGATGGAATTAGGAATTGAATTTGAATGACGCGTTAATAAAGCTGGCTATGGTCAGAGTCAAGGGTTCTGCACACATTTTAACAATGTGAGGTGGGCATATGTCTCCAGAGCAGTTAGAGGCTTTCAGGTGCTGGATGGTGGTGAGGACTTCGGATGGAGTGACGGCGGAGAAATGGAACTGAGGAGAGTTGGTGGCGGTAGGGGTGGTGCTTTCACAGAGGATTAGCGGTGCGGGTGGTAGGTGGGTCTTTTTGAGAATGGCTTTATCCCTAAGATTCAGAGTTTTGGTGACAAGAGCGGATTGGATGAGCGAACACCATATTTTGTTTATAGGGAAACTGTTGGTCGGGGGGGGCGGGGTCTGAAGCGCTGCAAGGATTTTGAAAAGCTCTTTAACATTGGAGCTTGCTTCAGTGATTCTAGTGTTGTAGATATTGGCTTTGGTGGCAATGATGGCTGTTTTGTAGGTGCAGGCTGAGCGATGGAAAGCAGCTTTGTTGATAGAGGTGGGTGTTTTGCTCCAAAGATGTTCAAGGGTGTGTTTTTGTTTGTGGAGGGAGGCTAGTTCGTCAGTGTACCAGTTCTGGGGGTTTCTTTTTTTGCAGGAGATAGTTTTGAGAGGAGCATGTTCGTTGAGTGCAGTGAGCAGTGCAGTGTTGTAGGTCGCTAGGATGCCTTCAGGGGTGGCGTTGTCGGATGCTGATTTGAGGGAGGCTAGAATAGAAGGGGCTAGTTGCTCCGCTGTGAGTTTGCGGGTGTCTCTGGCTGTGATATGGGGGGAGACTCCAATTGTAGGTGTGGTTTTGGTGGAGGTAGCTACGGTGAAGTAGATTAGTGAGTGATCTGGCCAGGGAAGGGGGTCAATGGATGTAACTTGGAGGAGTGTGTTGCAGCAGAGTATCCAATCAACGATTCTTGCTTTTACATGGGTAGAAGATAGGAACAATTGGGTGAAGTTCATCTCTTTGAGGGTTGCTGTGAGGGCGGTGGCCTTTTGAAGCCTAAATTGAAATCTTTGAAGTATCTTTTTGGTATTAGGCAGGGGAGTTGCTAGGTCTGGAAAAGACCTGGGGCTATGCTGATGTTGGAACTGTTGGGACTGGGGGCTAGCTACTCTTTTCGCTGTAGCTCCTGAGATTCTATCGGGGGCTACAACCAAAAGATCAGGGGCTATAGCCCCCTTAGTCCCCCCCTAGCAATGCCCCTGGTATTAGGCTTGAGGAGCGGGGTGATGAGTAGGGGAATGTCGGTGTCAGGTGTGCCAGTGTGAGAGGGTTGGCGGTAAAGGAGTAGTTTATTGATGGTAGTTTGGGGGGGAGGATTCAATCTTGGCCAGTAGGAGTTCATAGCCTGGGAGATTCTGGAGGGGAAGGCTCTGATGGGGAGGGTGGATTTGGAGATGAGCTAATTGTGACTCCTCCTCCTTGGCCGTCTTGTTGGTCCGCACCTAGGATGGAGTACACAGTGGGTAGAGCCAGTGATCAGTGGGGTCATGCTGCTTCATGTAGCCAAGTTTCTGATATAGATAATATGTCCAGGTTGTTAGCTAGTAGGAGATCGTGGATGTCAGAAGTGTGGTCGCAGATTGAGCAACCATTGACCAGTGCACAAGCAAGGGATTTCGGTGAAGTGGGGGTAGGGGGTGTTGGGGGTGAGGGGTATGTGGTAGTTGCGGGGGGAGGAGGGGGTGTGCAGGGGTTTGGAATTCTCAGAGCAGTTGTGTTTGGTCTCTTGTAGGTGAGGGGGGCTCTGCAGTCTGGAGCAGAGTCTGTGAAGATGGGCCGAGCCTAGGAAGGGTGCCAGGTGCTCCTCTAGGGGATGGAGGGTGTCAGGTGCTCCTCTGGGGGATGCAGGTAGTCAAGAATTTGGTCTCGGACTGGGAGTGGGGGCTTTGTAAACTGGAACATAATCTGTGTAGCCGGGCTGGGACCAGGCAAGGTACCGGGTGCTCGTGGTGTTGAGGAACTATGAGAGTGTGGGGTCTAGGTTTGGTAGGTGATGCGGGCTGTTTGGATAAGATGATTTGGCTGATACGTGCCAACTGGATATAACCTGAGCTCCACATACATATTTCGGAGGCATTTGTGTCCATAGTTGAGACTGGCGTTCACATGGTGCTAGGATGCACTGGCCATGACCCTGTTATCCAAGTTGAATGTAGAGGTGTAGCATTCTGCTTGAGGACTGGAAATTGTTATGGGACAGCAGTCACTTCCCACACTGCTGAGAAATACACAGAAGGTTTGGTGATGATCCTTCTGATGCGTGGAAAAGCCACACAAAATTGCTGTAAATGTCTAATATTCTGCTACTGCCAGGCCTGACTCCAGAATGTATCATCTAGGTGGGCCAGAGGTGTTATTGGGGGGGCCCAATTTCCAGTTGGTGTGAGAGTAGCCTAACCCACCCCAGAGCTACATTATATAACCTTCCAAGCCTCTGGCACAAACTATACACAGGTTAGATTCTGTTTCCATACAGACAATATGGACAGTTACCCAAACTGCATGAGCTAATGAGGATCAGTACTTTATAAACAGTCCCAGCCATGACATCCTCTGGCCAGGCAGTCTTCTGCACTTGTTCGGTCAGAAACCCTCCAGTAAGTACGTACGACAGAAAGCACTGAAACGCTGCCCATACTCACCATCTTGCCCTGGTCCCTGGCAGGCAGGGCAAGCTGCTAAACCCGCCCAATTACAAAGGATACATTCTGATTAGGTAGGACTCATTATTAGTGGTACCCTTAGAGCGAAGAGGAACGAAGGCATTATTCTTGTCGTGACACCTTTTCAGGCAGGGTAGGCTGCCTGACACCCAAGTATAGAAGAGACATTCTGAAAGTCCCATTCTTGTCATCTTCAATTAGGGCAGGCATCAAGCATTGTTGTTAGGTTGGCACTCTGCATGTGGTTTGTGTAAAAATTAAGGGCTCTTCAAAGTCCATACCTGCACATTTTAACCATTGGGCCTCATTACGAGTCTGGCGGTAACCAGGGGGTAAAACCGCCTGGTTACTGCCGGACTCGAATTACCATTCCGCCTCCGTGACTCCCGGAAATACCAGGGCATTACGACCCTGGTGTCCCAGGAATTCCGGAGGCGTAATTCGGTAAATCCCCATTCCCATTGAGTCCCTTAGGACTCAATGGGAATGGGGAAGTGGAAACACCGGCACCATCTCGTGATGGTGCCGGTGTTTCCATGTCCGACTGCAGGCGGGCAGTGTTAAACCCGCCAGGTCTGACATGGCGGGAACATCACCTACCGCCTGCAGGACTCGGGATCGGGCGGTCTGGAATTAACAGTGGCGGCGGGTTTACCGCCACTGTTAATTCCGGACCGCCCGACCTGTAATGAGGCCCATTGTATTTTTAGTTTGGGCTATTAGGTGGCGCTTCAGTGACGCCTTTAATCAGAAACTATTGTATTCGAGTACAGCTAAGTGGGAATTGGCAAGTGAGAAAGGACACATAGCTTGTAGCTGTTTGGTTATTTACCCACCCATGGACTGACCAGGGCCACACCCACTACCTGCCCCCAGCCACCCAAAACACATCCCCCTGAGATCTCTTTGAGCTCACTCTATCAATCTGAAATATCACCCTTTTGGCTGGCAGTTATTTATAAGCAGTCTGCTGAGAGTTTATTGCAAAAGTAAATGGCTAATGGTGTAATAAACATGTCTTAACAAAGTGTGCTATTAGCCACTTGATTATTATCTGTTCCTTGCACTGAAGACCTGTTAAAAACAAGCATTGACAAAGCCAGGTGGCGTATGTATTGGTATTACATTGAAAATTGCCAAGCAGTGCTATCAAATGTCTAGGTAATCACATCATTTAGTACCACTGTAATATCAGTGCCTACCAAATGCCTATCACATACCTAACCAAAAGCGCAAACCGTTGGTTTTGCCCTTGCCTTTTTAACCAAGCAGCCTATCTGTGTTCTTTCCATTTTTTTTCATTTGTAGAATTCAAACTGCATAAATATTTATGATCAATAAGGTTGGACTTAAGGTGTATTCCCCGGAAACAAAAATACTTTGAAAAAAAACAATAGTGGAAAAAAGGAGCAAGACGCTTACTATGTTCTGAATTTGTGGTAAACTAACGCCTGCCGCTCTCTTCCTGTCCGCTTGCGCTTGTCCTGTCTTCCCCCACCCACTCCCTCCTATTCTATGGTGCTCTCTATCTCACCAATCTTTTCTAACTGCTTCTCCATTGACTATCCTGCTCTCCTCACTAAATCTGGTAGGAAAAAATTTAAAAAGGACATCCTGGTCTCCAACCCAGGCCTCCCTATCGCTGACACCTACACTAGTGCCTCCTCCAAGGAAACTCTCACTGACATCCTCTTTTTCGTGCCTTCTCCTGACCTATGGACCCTTCATATGGTCTCTGTGCTCTCTCCTTTCTCCTCTTCTCCCATTAATGGTGGCACCCGTTGGGATGTCCTCTTGGCTTCCTTCCACTCCTCTAAGGCCATCATTAATGTCTATGCTAATGGGACCGTCTTGGTCCAAGGCCCTCAGGCCAACCTTCACCTCTTCGATAGACGCTTCCCATGCCTCATCAACTTCCTTTCCTCTCCTGCTGTGCCCCCTCCTCTGTCCTCGACTAACTTGCCTCTTCCCTCCCTCCACACCCCCTCTCGTGCTCCTTCTTCACCTCCGCAGGGCGTACCTATGATCTGTACCCCTCCCCGGAAATCCTTCAAAGATGGCAAACTTCTCCACATTGCCACTCTTAACTCTCGCTCTGCCGTCAAACATTCCTCTGATATCTGCCGCCTTCTTGAGGAACTTGACCTTGACGTACTCGGTCTCACTGAGACATGGTTCACGGCCAGCTCTGTCACCAGCTTTGACACACTCCTACCCGACGGTTACAAGATCCTCTCTGTGCCCAGGCCCAACCGTGCGGGGGGAGGTGTGGCCCTTATCTTCCCTGAGTGGATTCCTGCCACTGTTACTCCCATGCAGACCTACTCCTCTTTTGAATGTCTTGTCTGCCGACTCTCTCTCTCTCCTAGCCATTCCCTTACCCTGGCTACTATCTATCGGCCACCTGGTCAAATTTCCTCCTTCCTCTCCGAGTGGGCGGACCTCTCCTCCTCACTCCTGTCCTCAACCACTCAACTCCTCTTTCTTGGAGACTTCAACATCCACCTGGATGCCTCCTGTCCCCCTTCTGGACTCTTTCGCAACCTCTGCGACTCTCTCTCACTCTCTATTCTCCCGTCTGGGCCGACTCATTCTGCAGGGCACACTCTTGATGCCCTGATCTCCTCCGACCTTCCCCTCTCTGTCCCTCTCTCCACTCCTCTCTCCTGGAGTGATCACTTTCTCCTCTCCTCCCACCTCACCCTCCCTACCCCACAGGCAAAGCCACCCCCATCACTGCCACCTTCCTTCTCGGTCATCCGACCCATGAAGCGCGTGTCAGTTGAGGCTTTCGCTGCCACCTTCTTGCCCCCTCCTCCCCCTTCGGCTGACTCCCACCCTGACACAGCCCTCTCCACTCTCCACTCTGCTATATCTGATACTCTTGATATCCTTGCCCCTGTCATGAGAATCCGCCTGAAGCCCAAAGCCAAATGTAACTCCTGGTATGACTCGGATCTCGTCACCCTTAAACGCAAGTGCAGGGTGGCAGAGAGGAAATGGCGTGCTTCATGTTCATCCTCTGACAAACTGGCCTGTCGCCTGCTCCAAAGGCAATACCGGCTCTCCGTTCTCACCAAGAAGAGAGCCCTTATCCAAGCCCGCATCTCTACGGCATCTAACAATTCGGCCGAACTCTTTAAAATCTGCAAGGAACTGGCCAACCCTGCTGCAGTCTCTACCTCTCCTGTCCCCTCCCAGGCCCTCTGCACGGCACTGGCCTCTCACTTCATTTCAAAAACTCAGGACATCCTGTCCTCACTCTCCTCCTATAACCCCCCCCCCCTCTATTCCCTGCCCTTCCTCTGGCTCTTCTGCAGCCACCCCTCCTCTCTCCTTCTCTTCCTTTCCCCTTTTTTCTGCTGACGAGGTTTCAAGACAAGTCCGATCTATGAAAGTCTCGTCAAAGCAGGTCCACCCCTGTTCCTCCAAAACTATCAAGGACCACATTGACTCCTTGGCTCCTGCCCTTGTTGACTTCTGCAATCACTCCTTCGCCTCTGGAGTCTTCCCATCCCCTCTCAAACACTCCCTTGTGCACCCCCTTCTTAAGAAACCCTCTTCCGACCCTTCCTGCCCAGCTAACTATCGCCCAATCTCTATCACTCCCTTCCTGGGCAAGCTCCTGGAGAAACTGGCCATCTCCCAGCTTAACCTCCATGCTGAATGTGTTGGTTGTCTTCATGACCATCAGTCTGGCTTCAGAGCTGCTAGAAGCACGGAAACTGCTCTCCTGAACATCCGTGAGGACCTGCTCTCGAACCTTGACTCTAACATTCCATGTGTTCTCATTTTGCTTGATCTCTCTTCTGCCTTTGATACTGTCAACCACACCATCCTGCTCAACCGTCTCCGTGATAACCTCGGTATCACTGGTCAGGCTCTGACGTGGCTGACCTCTTTCCTCTCAAATCGACCCTCCCAGGTCCAACTGGGGTCTTTCCTCTCTGACATCTTCTTCTCTACCTGTGGTGTCCCCCAGGGATCTAACCTCTCTCCCTGGCTGTTCAACCAGTATCTGGCACCTCTCGCCCACCACATCGCCGCTCTCTGCCCCTACTTTCAGTGCTATGCGGATGATACCCAACTCATTTTCAGGCTACCCTCGGCCTCCTCTTCTCCTTCCCTCATCTCTGACTGTCTTTCTGCTATCCAGGAATGGTGTGCCGCCAACGACCTCTGCCTTAATGCCAGTAAGACTGAGATACTACTCATCGGCACTCCCACTCCCTCCTTCCCTGCTGCTCTCTGGCCGGCCTCTCTGGGCCCTCTTCCTGCTCCTACATGCAAGGCAAAAAACCTTGGGGTCATCTTCGACTCCACACTCTCCTTCTCTCCTCACATATCCGACGTATCTAAGAAGTCACACTACCAGCTACACCTCCTCAGAGGTATCCTTCCTTTCCTCTCCTTCCCCCAGAAGCTCACTGTCTCTAGAGCCCTGGTTCTCTCTAAGCTGGACTACTGTAACAGCCTCTATCTTAATCTGCCCGCCTCTACTCTCCGCCCTTTGCAACTCATCCAGAACAGGACTGCAAGACTTGTCCTTGGCCTCAAGCCCAGGGACCGTATCTCTCCAGGACTGAAATCACTACACTGGCTCCCAGTGACTGCGAGGATCAAGTTCAAAACCCTCTGTATTGTCCACAAGGCCGTCTGGGGCCTTGGGCCAAAATACCTTCAACTCTCTCTTCCTAAATATCTTCCTTCTCGAGCTCTTCACAGATCCGCCTCCAACTCCCTCAGGGTCAGCCGCTTCGCCAAACAACGAGTTGGGGGCAGATCTGTTTCCACTGCAGGGGCCTCCCTCTGGAACAGCCTTCCTACCTCCCTGAAACTTGAGGAGAACCACCTCCGGTTCCGGAAGCACCTCAAAACCTTCCTCTTTGCCTCCGCTTTCTCTCCCCCTCTCCCCTGCTAATATTACTGAAACTGCACTGAATCTGCAAATGGGCCATTCACCGTTCTCGGCCCAGCCACTCTCTCCTGCACTGCCTCCACGGCAACCCCTGCACTACGGGACTGTGGCTGTATCCATACAGCCCCCCTTCCCAGCACTTGTCTGCACTTACCTCGCACTTGCCACCAGCTGGCCCTTGTTATTTATCCTGTATGCTGTATGCTAATAACCCTGTACTGCACTTTCCCCTCTCCCTTTCCCCCATGCACTTTTCCCTTCCCCTCTACCCTTGCACTCGTGCGATCTGAATGACACCTGGCCTAGTAAGATCGTTGTCTGTCTCCCCTTGTTCCCCCCCCTGCCTCGTCGCGCCTTGAAACACTTGTGTATAGGCGCGTTACAAATGCCTTATCATATCATATCATATCATGTCTCCAAAAAGCTGTATTCTCGACAAATGAGAATTGTCCTTTGACAAATGGTTTAAACTAAAGGAGTAATTTTCTCTTTAACTTTTAAAACTCCCTTACAAAGACATCCATGCAAAAAAGCTGTATTCTTGACAAATGAGAATAGTCCTTTGGCAACTGATTTAAAGGGATGATTTTCTCTTTATTTTTGAAAACTCCCTTACAAAGTCATCCTTGCAAAGATTTTCCGTCCGTTCTTTCTCGTGTGCCAAAATGGTCAGATTTTCTTTGAGATCATGAAGCATTGAGCACCGAAAGGCTGTGACTACACGGGACATAGTAGAAAATGAGTTCTCACAGGACGCAGTTGAAATGCCTATGACCAGTGCAGAGACATATATTTCTTGCAGTCCTGGAAAAGCGTCAGGACAATGGTTTTGCCACTACCAGTTCTGCCTCCAAAAGCTGTATTCTTGACAAATGAGAATAGTCCTTTGGCAACTGATTTAAAGGGGTGATTTTCTCTTTATTTTTGAAAACTCCCTTACAAAGTCATCCTTGCAAAGATTTTCCGTCCGTTCTTTCTTGTGTGCCAAAATGGTAAGATTTTCTTTGAGATCATGAAGCATTGAGCACCGAAAGGCTGTGACTACACGGGACATAGTAGAAAATGAGTTCTCACAGGACTCAGTTGAAATGCCTATGACCAGTGCAGAGACATATATTTCATGCAGTCCTGGAAAAGCGTCAGGACAATGGTTTTGCCACTACCAGTTCTGCCTCCAAAGTGGATTTGCTTGCCTGTTTTAGGTCTAAAAGAGATGAACATACACTGACATCCAGAAAATGCTGTGATGAGGGAACCAGAGCAGCAATGGCATCTATTAGCATAGTGTTTTTCTGGGAGAATCTAGTTTCCATTTCAGCAATTGCTTTGACAAGCATGTGCAGCAGTGGTTTCCTTAGTATTTGTTGTTCTGTAATTGAAGAATCATTGTAATTTTCAGATTGTCCAGCTGTGGTACATACCACAGAATCTGCAAATCTGCAATTTAGGGTTCGTCATCTTTTTGGTCCATTGTCTAATTGCATGACATCACCTGAAATATTTTCAGCGGTAGAAGGAGAGCAATATTTGCCATAAAACATTGGATCAGCGTGCATGCTTTTTAGAGCCTCGAGTGTAGATTGCACAATCTCTACACAAATGAAAGATATGTTTGTGCTGTTTAGAATGCAGAGTTGGCTGGTTTCAGGATTAACAGCAAGTGTAATAAAAATGAACCAACAATATATACATTTTCTCTTCTTGTGTGAGACAATATGCCACATGACTCGGCACGCAATTCAGATGCAGCACTGTCATCATTATATATTTCTGATAGATCAGAAATGTTATCTATGTTTTCAACTACACATTTGGTTACCTCATAATAGCTAGTCCATCTAATTTCAAGCATTCTCTTAAGAACTGGTCCATTATATCGTTGGCTTACGTAATGGCAATGAAAGAAAGTATGCAAAAGATTACATAAATCAAAGAAACGTTTTGCACTTGGTTCACTCTGAATTGCATGTATAACAACAAGATGGAGCTGATGATTATAGCAGTGAATATAGGGTATACTTCAATTTAACCGCCTTTGTATGACAGTCTGAACTCCCCCATTACAGCCACTCATCACTGACGCTCCATCATAGCACTGAGCTATAATGTGCTCTGGTCCAAAATTACATTTTGTCAGGTGGCTTAATATCTGTTAATATCAGGTGGCAATGTGTTCTGAATCCAACTGTTCTAACTGTAAAAGGCCGATAAAATGTTCTTCTGGCTTGGCTTTACTTACAAAATGTACACATTTTCAATGTTGCATTTGTCACGAGTACCATCACTTTTGATACAAAAACTCTTTGAATCACAGTTGTCATACCGTTGCTCAATTTTAGAGAGAACCATGCTTTTTAAAGTATCTATCACTTAATTTTGAATATCTTTTGAGGTATATATGGCCTTTTTGGGAACGAATTGAGCAATATCAGCCAGCTTTTTAATCTTTTTTCAAACCGTATTGAAACAGCTAAAACAAGTAAGCCACCCGAGCAATCCAGCACATTTTCTGTGTTACCACCAAGAGGAAGTTCATTAACAACAAGAAACTGAATCACTTCTCCAATGCTCTTTAAGTAATGCCTATTGTTTTCAATTACTTTTGTATCTAATAAAAAGGAAATTGTGTCTCCTTTTTGTATTCTTTTTGCACTTTCTGCAAAAGCAAGAGCAGCATAGGTGTGAGTTTGGCTTAAAACATGTTTTGCAAAACCTTTGCCAGATTCCAAGGCATGTTTCCAATTGCGAAAACCAGTTAAAGTAAAGACAATGGACCTCATTACAAATCCAGCGGTACCTGTGGTGGAAATTCCGGCAGGTTACCGCCGGACTCGTATTACCATTCCGCCTCCGTGATTGCCGGAATCACCGGGGCATTACAACCCCGGTGACCCGGTAATTCCGGAGGCGGAAATTGGTAAATCCCCATTCCCATGGAGTCCCGAGGACTCCATGGGGATGGGGACCATGGAAACACCGGCTCCGTCTATGACAGAGGCGGTGTTTCCAAGTCCGCCTGCAGTCGGGTGGTGTTAAACCCGCCAGGTCAGACCTGGCGAGAGTGACACCTCCCGCCTGCAGGACTCAATCAGCCGGTCCGGAAAGAACGGTAGTGGCGGATTTACCACCACCGTTCTTTCCGGACCAGCAGGGTCGTAATGTCCTTGTCATTGTGCCCAGTGATAAACACACAACAAGGAAAAAAAAAGCAAGCATCCTTGCTTACAGAATACTCCAGCCATTTTCGGGTTTTGTACCATTCTGAACTGAATGCTCTTTTACGGGTACCAAATTAACTTTTTGGATAGGACTGCAGTAAAGGCTGGGATGGTTTTTCCCTATTCAAATCATTAATATTGTCTGTGTTAGCACACGATTGATGCTGTGCTTGGTCAGTAGTGCTTAGCTGATCAGGTCGTTTAATCTCTTTTGCACAAAACGATGGTGGTACGGACAGAGAACTTGATGGAAACTGTGATGTACTGTGGGTGGCTTCTACAGAACCTTTTCTAATGACGAATTTGTCCATGATGCTCGGCTCGAGCTACAGTAAAAAACTGGAATACAAAACAAAACAAAAAAGATGATTAGTTATGAAATAAGCACAATAAGATGGACTCCAGAGTGACCTGATTAGAAATGTCTGCAGGCCACAGGACCTGTCCTTTTATGGCAAGCACTGCCTAAAGTATAGGAACAGTAAAACATAGAAAAAAAAGTAGAGGAGCACCGCTCCCAAATGCTAGCCCCCCCGTCGACCATTGATAACAGGTACCAATATGGCATAACAACGTATGCAAGTCTTAACGCAGCATTCAAGCATGGCACAGTTTGATAGAGTAATGCATGAAACAGGCTGACAATGCATAAAAAGCACAACAAAGTATTTAAAGGCGTAGTAAGACATGAAAAAGAAAATCAAAGCACAAGGCTTCCTTCCTACACTCCTCGCACAGGCCTCTGAGTGATTCAATGAGAAACACAATGGGGATACAAACAATACATTTCTTTTTTTTCTTTTTTTATTATTGTATTTGGTTAAAATGTAACCTTTTACATATCCACAAGACTTTAACATTTTACAAAGGCAATTTTTCCAATTTATAATAAACGTAAATAATAAACATAAACATTCATAAGAAAGCAACACTCATATCTTGAATCTAACATCTAATTAAACATAAAATAGATAAGGGGAGAGAAAATTAAGGAAGGTGGAAAATAGCAGGCCAGAGAGGGTAAGGTGTCGGCTCTGGACAGATTTCTCCGAGCACCTGGAGGAGTACCGGAAAGTGTCTTTTCAGTCTTATCAGAGGTTTGACTCCTTCAGAATACTATATTAAATCTCTCCAGCACCTGTACTGCTGCGATTGTGAGGGACTGATTCTGCCCTGAGATTAACCAATCCCAGAACGTGTCCGGCACATGACCCTCTGAATTCACTCCAAATATAGCAAATAACATGGACCTTAACTGCCATGTCCCCTCACAATCCATTAACAGATGCTTGAGTGTTTGTTCCTCAGGAGTTTTACACCCATTGCAGCAGTGTTTAGTTAGTTGCCTCATTCCTCTTTTTGAGAGCACCTCCCCAGTTTGAGCGATATTTAACTGCAATCTGAGGAGCATTTTCCTTATTTTCCAATCCAGAAACTTCACAAGGTATTTTGTGATATACCCTAATAAGTCTTGGATCGCACATTCTCTATTGTGAAAATCCAGTCCATTTTGTCCATGGCCTTTTCAGCTTTCACTGGATTCTGGATTAGTGTTTGGGTGTCCGTGTCTGCTTTAATTAATCCCTCCGCAACCCAGGTATCCAGATTTGATAGCATTCTGGATCTGTTATTCTTCATGTGGGCCCTGATGTCCGCGTAGACTGAACCTTCCTGGGCCGTCATAATCAACCGGTAGAGAGATGTTAACTTCCAATCCGCCTGGACCTTTAATGACCGCAAGCGCAATTCAAATTGATACAGGAGACTGATAGGCTAGCAGGAAGTCCAAGTGCCTTCTTCCACATGAGACCCTCCCATCTTTGCCAGTCTGCATACCACAGATGTGCCATTGCTTCCAGCCCATACAGCAATACTGGTATCACCTTAGCTTGATAAAATTTGATTAAGGGTAGGATCGAAAATGTGCAATATTTTGCTAGAACTTTCTTCATCTGGGGGATGAGTTGCATGATCTTGATTAATACATCTTGCACCACCTTACAGTTGGCTGGAGAGGCATATATTTTATACCCCAGATAAACTAGGTCGTCCACCCTTGATATGCGCTTCCCTCTGATCTCCCAGTTGGAATAGTTGACCTATTTTTGCCGATGCCTAAAGACCATTATCCTAGATTTAACAGGATTCAGGGCGCGACCATTTTCTCTTGCATAGCAGTCAAGTTTGTTTAGAAGCCGCTGTAACCCTACCTCTGTACAATCCAAAAGGACCACATCATCGGCATAGGCTAGCCAATGCACCTTCGAGCCATTAATCATCGGACTAGCCAATGCTGATGATATCAAATAATCCCCTGCGTCCGCTAGATATAGGTTAAAGAACAAGGGTGCTCCTAGGCAACCCTGCCGGACCCCTCTTTTAACATTAATGGACACCGACAAGGACCCCTCATCGTCCAGGCGGACTCTAACTGTGGTGTTCCTATGGAGCTCGACCAGCAATGACAGCAACCCCTTTGGGATACTCCATGTCCTTAACTTTGTCCAAAAGAGGTTTCTGTCCACCCGGTCGAACGCTTTTGAAAAGTCCACCCATGCCCCAAAGAGTGCCATCCCCCCTTTTTTCCATGAGTTTTTGCTCATGATGTTTAATGCCACTCCATTTGGAGCCGTTGAGAGACCCTTTCTGAACCCTGTCTGCTACTTCTATAGGATCCTTGCTTTCTTCACCCAGATTTCTAATTCACCCAAAAGGACTCTCATGAAAAGTTTACCCTCGATGTCCAGGAGGGCGATCAGTTGGTAATTCACTGGCATCGCCCGGTCTCCCCCCTTGAGCAGTGGAATAATAATTGCCGATTTACAAGAGGGTGGACATGTTTGACTCTCTAGAATCTCTCTGAACAGCCAACAAAGGACTTTTGCCCATAAATAGTGATAACATCTTAAAACCTGATAGGTTAACCCGTTTGGTCCGTCAGCCCTAGAGGATGAGCTGCTCAAGTCCACCAAAGTCTACTCATCGAAAGAGAGACTACACTCAGAGTCTCTCACAGGGAAAAATGTGCTCCCTTCAGGTTTTTCAAAGGACGCGGACAGATAATCTGTCCACCTTTTTCCCAACACCAAGTTACAGAGCATACTACCTGATTTATGCTCCATCTGATTAATGACAGACCAGAAGCCCCTAGAATCCTTATTGCCCAGAAGCTTCAGCATCTGTCCACCATCTTGTTGGAGGCAAATTGATCTTCCCACCGATCTGTGCTTGTAATTCTGAAAGAGGGCTCTAGACTCTCTTTTCAGTTCAGCCCCACTTATGTTACCCCTCTTCAGTTTTCTCAGCTTCTGATTTAGTTGTTTTTTCCTTTGCAAAGTTTCCTCATCAAAGGAATGGCGGTGAACCTGTTTTCCCCCTACATCCCCACTTTGGTGGACATATAGACCAGATGAATTTGACAATGATATTGGGTCTACAATTGTCCTGAAGGATGTTCTCTGGCACCTCTGAGAGATGGCTATTGAGAGGCTCTCACTCCACCTTATATTTTGGTAGGTGGAGGCTGCATCTGTTTGTCCTGTATGCTGGACACAATATCAGTGAAAGACAATTCTAGCCGGGAGTGGTCACTCCCCCCTTCCCGCTCGATGTTCAGAGATACATTATATTTAAACAGGGCCTCTGACAGAAAGAGGAAATCAATGATCGAGGCAGAGGATCCCTGGTGATGGGTTGGATTTGCTGGGGAATCCACTGGCAGAGATCCGTTTGTAACTTTCATGCCCCAACCCTCCACAAACTCCACCCAGGACTTGCCTTTCTCTGATATTCTACACAATCTTTGAATGGTCCCTCTCTTTGCCAGTGGAGTACATTGAGAATTCAAATCCCCCCCCCATAATTATATGAATCCCTCCAAAATCTGTCTTGATCCCCTCCAAGATCTCAGCCAGGTCATTCGAAAAAACCCTAAAGCTGGACCAGGCGGGGTTCCAATATAGATTTATAATTATCAACTCAATTGTAGACCTCTGTTTTTTTACGGATGCATTGCACACTTCAATTCCATTTTTCTATTGTAGAGACCTGTGGAATCTCTAATTGTGGAGTTTTTAAATGCTGTCAGCAAGCCACCTGCTAGTCTTCCTTTGGCTTTTTCAGTGCTGGTTGGGAGACAAACGTATAACCTTCGATAGCAATTGGATTAACCAGCTACGTTCCTTACACCATCAGAATGTCTCCTTTACAAAAGAGGTACTCCCTAATTTTTCTCGAGTTGAATTTATTCTGACCCCGCGTGTTCCAGCATATCACATTTAACTCCACCTGTCTAAAGGGACTGTGGGCCCACCTCTAGGTTCCGAAGGACCGGAGTCTGAATTTCAGGCAAAAGTGAAAGGGTCCTCCCTTGGGGACTCTCTCCACTGTTCTCCACCCTTCTCAGAGATGTTTAAGATTTCCCCCCACACCCAGCATCCTCCTGCATGAGCTACTCCATGATGTTAATTGCTTTTGGCATTCATTTTCCAATGGGAGTGAGCTAGTAACCAGCAACCGTAGCCCCTTTAGCTCTTTTGTTGATCTCAGTATAGCATCTTGGCCCTCTCACGTTGTTAGGCGAACCTCCACCATATGAAGGTTCTTGCTGTCCGGAAATCGTACATATTCAATGTCTGTTGAGCCAAACAGATAGAGGTTTGGTACTTGTTTTAAGCTTGACAGAATTACGCTTCTACAGAGTGATTTCACTTTCTTGTGGTTTGAATTTGTGGAGAGAAAGATTTTTGGCATTGCAAAGATGGATTTTTCTTCCTCCTTTCTCTTTTCTTGTTCTACCATGACCTGACTCCTTCCTTGCAATGGAAGGCAGCGCAATTGTTCCTCCAACATTTGTTGATTTTCCTGCTCCATTCGAATTCGTGTCTACCATACAATGCTTCCCCTGGCCCAATCTCACTTCCTCTTGTCCCAATCTCTTTATAGGGCATTTAAAATAAAATAGGTGTGATTTTCAGCTTCTCCCTTCCTGTTTGGTTCGCTGTAACAGTGGTATCGCTTCCCTGGGATCTCACTTGCCATTTATTTGTCATGAAGATTGGCGCTAAAGGGATTTCTCGGCCATCTGCGGTCCATGCACAATTCACACCATCATGTTTCATTATTTCCTTCTGGTTCGTGATACCCCCATTCTCCTTGGGGTTCCTCTCTTGTGTTCGTCAATCCGTTTGTAATCCAACGCTCACACTTATGATTTTGATGCCCTCTTGCTGCGCATTTCCTAGTCTCTTCTTCTTGTCCTTTTGGTTTTGATCTCCTGTCTCCCGCTGACCTTCTTTTAGGGCACTTCCTGTCACTTTCTTGTTGGTTACTGTTGTGGAGTTCAGATAATCTTCTCCCCTCGGGTTCACTACAATACATTTCTTTTTTAGACAGATGCAATTTTCCAGAAGAGGAAAAGCACCTATCGTGCCACTGATGACAGGACCCACACCAACTGACAGTATTGAAGTCCACTGAACCATCCCTCTCGGAAAGTACAACACCTGCAACCTCAAGGGACCAGTCCAGCTGCAAGTAGATGAGCGCCTTGGTATATGGGATCTCTGAGTGCATGGGGAATTTTATCACATAGCTCTAGCACTTGGCATCGTGGGTAGGCAGTGTGGGGATGTGGAACTAAAAACGGCTGCACATCGGAACCGTGAATACATAGGGCTTGTGACTACATGAGATCACTGAAAAAAAAGGAGTTTGGGCGCGTGCCATCTCTGAGTACGAGGGACGTAGATGCACGCATGTTTTGTGCATCCATGGCATATGAAATGTCCCGACCCAGTAGTACACTAGTCTGGTTCTCTCCCTGTTCTCTGCCTCTCTTCTGCTTTCTTCCTGCCTCCTTCATCCTTCTCTTGCAGCCTGATTACTCTGTTCTGCCCCTCCCTGCCCCCTTCATCCTGCCTTTCCTGCACCATCTGTTGCTTCCTACTTGTCCCTTCCCCGCTGTCCCTGTCTTTCTGACCGTTCCTTCTGCTTTTTGACTGCCCATTCTCTTCCTTCATATTCATTTAATTCAGCTCTAAACCTCATGTCCTACCTATCCCTTCTGCTTTCTCTGTCTGCCTGTGCCGCTCCTTCCATCCTTCGCATCCTCAGTGCCTATTCACTCTACTCTACCCCACCCCTCTATTGCTGCTTGTTACTTCTGTTATCTTCCTGCCCCCATTCATCTTTCTCTTCATGGTGGCCCCTCCCTCGTTCTGCCTCCTCATCCTTGTACTCGCCATTGCCTGGCTCATCCTTGTACTCGCACATCTCTCCCCCTCATGCCTCCTTCCTGCCCATTCTCTTGGCGGACTCTTTGAAGATAGGCTGCGACAGCCCTGATGCCCCACAATGCAGGAGCGCTGAGGGCAGGAGTGGGCTCGGGGCACACTCAAGTGTGTTCCTATAATAGAAGGGATGCCCCTCTGCGTCCCTCGTATCTTAGGGCCTTATGCCTCTTCTCCGACATTGATTGTGCATCGCATCTGATGCTAGTGTGACCCCGGGACCCCAGCCCCACCCCTGGATATGCATGCACCCCCCCCCCCCCTCCATCTACACAAATAATGAGAGAAAATGGCACAGGCAAGGGGCAAGAGGGATGACATGACAGGGTGATCAAGAGTCCAGACAACACAGGGATAGTAGGGGTAGGAAGAAGGAAGAGCAGTGTAGAGGAGCTGGTAAGGCAACAGGAAGTGGACACAAACATGGGTGCATGTGGGGATGAGTAGGGTGGGGCAGGGCGAGACAAGCTGCAGTTGCTAAGTGTATGAAGAGTTTAGGGAAATAGCTTCCAGGCAAAAAAGAAACTAAAGGAGAGGCAGCCATCGCCCCCCAGTGTTGCAGACAGTGCCTACATCCTACTCCCAGTGTTGCAGACGGTGCCAGCTCCTGAGCTCGGGCTGTGGGCGGTGACTCTGCTGCCAACTGTGCCAGTAGTGGGTCAATCAACCTCTGCTGACATAATCAGCCTGGGGCATGAGTCACTACCATACATACAGTCGGATGCAGTATGGGATTTCTTCAAACCCCATGCAACAAGATGGAGGCCTCCATGGCTCACTCAGTGAGCAAGGGATTAATCAGTGTCACTAAGTACGCCTTCCTGTACATAGGCTCTGCCTTCTAATGTCAGATAAGGCCACATGAGTGCGGTGTAACCATGTTATGCAAAGTACAGCTTCACATGCCTAGGCGCTGCCATAATATGACAAGTGCAGCCTGAAATCTCAGGTCCTGCCATCATGTTATGCATGGCACTGGCTCATATCTTCTCATGTTATCACATGCCTCTAGTTTGTAAAGTTACACATATATACTAGAAAACGTCATATATACTAGAAAACATGTCAGTATGGTGACACATGCTTTGCAAGGATTATGCCGATTACAATATGGTTTTGGTATGCACATCCCCATGTTCTCCCTCTGCCACTGCTACTCTCTCATGCACCAATCATTCCCACTGCACCCCTCTTTATACGTACCGTACACCTCTTTCTTGCTTTGTTCGTCTCCCATGTGCTTCTCACCCCAATAAGGCCCTCCCTTCACATTTCTCACACACTGCTTCTCTCTCCCCCTTCATTCTTCTCCTTGCAGCCTCCCCTTCCATCCCTCACCTCTCTCTACCTGCCCTCCTCTTTCACCTGCCCCACTCCCTGTCTCTGTACCCCTCTCACACTAGCACTTTCACCGACTGCATATTCCTCTCTTCCCCTAGGCAACCAACACCGGGTGCTCCCTATATACCACCGCACTCTCACTTCTACAGTGCACAGCTGTCTCCCAAACAGCTGAGCTCGCTTGTGCAAACCCTGTCTCCAGTGCCTGCTAGCTATATTTCTCATAGACCACGCTCTCTGAACCTCACTATCACTTAAACTGCTCATTCTCAGTGCACTTCTCCCTCTGTGACTACAACCGTCCCATGCACCCTACAGTCAAATGCACCACGCTCTACCGCGTTGCCTCCACCCATTTTTCTTCCTCACTCCCAACCCCACCACACATTGCTATCTCCCTCATGCAATATATCTCTCCCTGCACCTCATTCTGACATGTGGTGTATCTCCCCCAAAGAAGCAAGGCACCTCTCCCTCTGCACCTTTCACTTTCTAACCCTGCACAGCCAAGAAAGCAACAATGAACAAACTATCAGCCACTACCGTGCCTCTCTCTGCCTGCCTCCTGCTGCAAATACAAAAGCACAGAAGGGCAGCAGAGCTACAGGGCCCGGTATTGAGAGCATCAGGCTTTCCTACCTTGGTCCCTGCCAAGCCAGTCTGTGCATCGTTCTCACTGAAGCTGGTAGAGTCTACCGGCTTCAGTGAGAAGGACACGGGCAGGCAGTCATTCTCTCTGATGTACCTGTCAGTCCTCTGCCCTGTCTGCTAGTTTCTGGTTATTTGCAGTGTGTCCACCCCGGGGCTAGGGCCGACTGGCCTCTGCCTCCTCCACCTACCTGCAACTCCTACTCCGTCTCCGGGTCCAACCTCGACTACCAAATTCCAACGTAAATTGTAGGCGCACTGCAGATGGCCCGTGACGGCATGCAGTACGATATTGTGCCAGCAAGGGAAGGGTGTTTAGGCTTGGCCACTGCCGCTTGGCCCACCACTGCGCATTGTGAGGGCAAGTGCAGAAATGAGAATGTCACTGCTCAATCAATGCACAGGCGTGGGTCAAGGCAGCGGATGGCAGCCTGTGTGCTGACCCAGCACCAGCAGACCTTGCTGTATGTATGTGATGCTCTGCATGCCTGCGCTGTGACTTCCTGCTCCTCTAAAGCGGCCGCATCTAATAATAGAACGCCTGCATGCCTTAACCCCATACTTGACCACCGTGCACGCACGCTGTGTGCATGTGCCGTTTTCTTTTCGTTCACGTTCATTAACAGAACTAAAAGAAAACGGTATGGTAAACAAGCAACAACTCTTGGTCAGACCAGAGGCCTCCTTTCTAGGGGAGGCCGGAGCAGTTTCTTTGGGGGGCCTGGCCCCTCTGCCACCCCTCGCCCCCTCGCTGGAGCTGGGCATAGCTACTGCCATCTCTATTGATGAAGTTTATCAACAAAACGAGACTATTAGCCACATAATTTCTCTGCTTGCAAATGAGACAAATATCTTGATACAGAAGGGAATACTCATTTCCCTTTCCTCTTATTTTCAAGCAGTATTTTAAATTGTTTTAACTCATATTTGACAATGTCTGTAGGTGAATATAGTACCTTAAAGAGAACAATAAAACGTACGTGGCATTACCAGGGAGCACATCAAGAGGTATCAACATTTCGACAGCACACCGGGCATAAACTGGACTGCAAATGGCACTTAAAAAACGGCATTGATTCCGTCTTTCAGGGCGTTTTGTTGCTTTGGACTCCGCCTTACAGATGAAATCCGCAGTGTTTGAAGTTCACAGCTGTACATCTGTTTTAGGTGCATTTACGTCATTTCATATGCTGGGCTTCCCTCCTAGCATAAAGTACTCAATTACTTTCCTCCGGCTTAACATCCACAAAATCGATGTGTTCACTTTGGCAGCGGAAATGCCTGTCTACCGCATTCCTTTCATCTTCCACTCCAGCTGTGGTTTCATGTTTGTTCTCCGTTTGTAACCTTGACATTCTCATTGGCCAAAAGTAGAGGGCAGCCGTGCCTCTCCTCGTTACTCGTGACGTCATGCCTGGCAGAGCATCCAGCCATGACTGTGTCATTGTCAAATGTTCACATAGTTCTACACATATACCTACTGTTTGCTGCTGAACAGTTCACAAAGTAAAAGCTGCATCACAAATGTGTACGTAACACGTTTCTGTTTGTGCTACCATGGAATGATGTGTATGACCGCCCCTCCAACCCCACTAAAACTAGTCACCTCATCAACCCCACGCATACACATGTACAGACAGGAAAGGAGTATGGCCTACAGGTATGGAAACCCGTGCCTGTTAGCAGTGAAATGGCACTCATACATCGGCTCAACAGTCTGAGGCAGGTAGGACATGGGGAAGGGATGTAGATATCCGACCTCTTCCTGACAGGATCATTGGCCCCACTGACCCCACAGGCCTATATGACATTCTTCATACAGTCCAGTACATCAGTGTTGACTCCAGATACATACCACCAGGGCATGTAAAGGGGACCTTTATGAATCCCTAGTAACAGCATATTCTGCTATATGGGCATACATCCTGAGGTTCTCTTCCTTATAGAGAGCAGAGCTAAAGAATTACACAGAGTTTGGCAGAGGCAGACTATAATGGGACTTGCTTGGAGAAACAAGAGAGTGAGGAAATAGCAGTGATGTGGATTACATTTAATAATAGAGAGATCAAGTTACCCTATGTAAGGAGCGGAAAACATATTTATAGTTACTAAAGTGGGGATCCGGCAAAGTATCCCAGACTTATGTGCAGGTTGACTAAATAGCTGCAGATGGACAGGGGAGGAGATCTTTGATGAGGGCAGGGTGGATCTGGAGCAGCGTGCATAGGCTATTAAGGAGAATGTGTAGGTACTGGTGGTGTTGTGCAATCTAGGGCCTTTTATCTTAGTTAAAGCTTTGCTAGTATAGGCTGTGGTTGGCCAGACCGCATATCCATACTGGCCACTGATGAACAAATCAGAGAAAAGTGCCAATGTGATGTAGCTCTAAATGCCAGAGAAACCAATTGTGTTTTTCACAATTTCAGGAGCTCAAGTTTTGTATGAAACTTGGGTCTGTTAAACAGCCTCGCTTAGATAAAGAGCTCTGTGCCTAACAAATGTGATGTTAGTGGTTTCTATGCATATTGGCTTACAGGTAGAATAGCTGTTTCACTAACATCATATTTAAGCCATCTATCTATAGTTTCTTCTGTGCATTAGTGATTTGGCTTGTCAAAGGTTGTTGGGGTATAGAAGAAATGTGCACACAAAGGGGTGAAACAGCTTTAATGTAACTGTCCTTTAAAATGCATACTAGCTTTGGGATAACATACTAACATATGTGACAAATCTGAAGATGTCGTCCTTTCTCCTCTAGGGGGAGACCTTTCTCATGGGGCCAGGGCGGTGCATCCAGAGTACAATAGTCCTCTTGTGGGGGGTGCGCCGAGAACGGATCACATGAGGAAGGAATCCCTCTATGGGATTGGGGACGACCATTATCAGAGAACACAGTATGACACCCCTCAATACACTCAACCCTAAATTCTCCTTCCCCTTCTCTAGATAGGGTTAGCATATTTTGTTGGCAAATCTGAGAAACCAACAAACATCACAAGGCTGAGAGACCACAAGATACAAAGTGTTTAACACATAATGTGGAAACTAGTACTGTGAAGAAGAAGATCACTGCAAGGCAGAGGATCACCGTAGAGAAGCAGAATGAGCGGTCTAGCTTCTTACCACAGGTGATTGGCCAGATGAAGTACAACTATCCTACGCAGGAGTTCTGAAAATGAATCAGCTTTGGGGCCGACGAGAGAGAGCTTTCCTCATAGGAGAAACAGCGGGAGCCATGCAGGAAAGAAGCTATCACGAGCAGTAAGAGGAGCCGTACAGAGAGGAAAGGGAGAGAATCCTCGAGGCATCCCAAGCGCTGACGAAGTGCAGGAGAAAGAGTACATGCAGCAGGGAGGTGTCGTGGGTATGCATGCTGCCGGAGCCTCGCAGAGTGACGCAGCTGCCTGGGAACTGTGGAAACCTGTCAGAAGGAAGGAAATAGGTATGCAGGGTGTCAGGAGGTAGAGGAAGTCCGGGGAAGCAATATAAAGCTGGAACAAGAGTGTTTGGGACCCTAAGTGACTTGTAGACTTGTACAGGAGAGTGACGCAAGTGTATGTGTCAGGGCTAAGGGTGTGAGTGCATGTGGTGTGGGTGTGGGAGTGACCTCAAGGAGCATATTTAAAAGCTGCAGACAAAAGAAACACAAAGCAAAGGCAAAGGAAAATATTTAAGCCATATAAAAGGCTTCTCTGCCCTCACTGCAGGAGAAAAGCACTCCGGACTACATTTCCCAGCAGCCCCAGGGCAAGGAACTACATTTTGCAGGCCACGTTGGGAGTGGTACATTCGCTCGCATGTGCAAAGAAAAGCGCACAGGGCTTGTGCTTGAGAATCTGACCTGGCAAGTCGCATCCCGAAGAGCTTCAGCCACAGGGATCTCTGTGAGGGGCCACGCCCCAAGGAATCTTCATTCCAGCCCATCGCTCACTACACATACGTACTGCAGGCCTAGAGGGGGAGAGGAGCACCTGGAGAACACGGGCAGGGGGCATTCCCTGATCAGAAAAGCCCCCTGTCTCCTAGAAAGCTAAGAGCTGCGCGCAGATAGACGCTTGCTACAAACCCTCCCTGAAATTAACCACGCATCGGCAAAACCCCAGTAGACAGCAGCTCACTGCTTGGACAGTGTACTAGCTGTCGGACACCCCAAGCATTGCACTGTATGCAAAATTAGCCACGTGCGTCCCGCATGCACCAAGCCATGTGCGGTCAGCTCATAACACCTGTATGTTCAAAGCCACACGCGGCCATGAAGCTGCGCTGTTTGTAGCCACTCAGGCCCCCCAGAGACCTACGCTTGCATACCAAAAGCCACACACTGCTCCCACGTTGCATGAACGCCCTTCCCAGGCTATTGACCAGAGATCGCTGCATGAAACTCGTGTGAGCCACGTGTGGCATAACCCCTGCAAACTAATGTAAGCTCTCTTTGCAGCATTTGAACTGCTCCTGTTTTCCGGACCTGAGAGCACACAGGCAGGAGTCAACAAGAACACTCCAACAGCCAGCACTCACAACCAGAGTTAAGTGCCCTTACTGGTGCAGACCAGTGATTTGTGCTTGTTGTAACATTTTGGGGAATGTATGCATGTGGGGGCATGGGTATGGTGTAGGATGATGTTGCATTGTTTTTAAACTTACCCTATTTTCCCCAACCCATCTACTATCCCTTCCTAACCCTCTTCCCAGTTACCCTCAACACCCGTACCTATCCAACCAGTGATTCTCTAACCCTCCTTCCCTGCTGCGGTTGAGGAGGTCTGTGTAAGCCTAAACGTGCAGGCGCCAAGACTACAGTGGGGTGGTTGGTTGGTTCGTGCACTCCTGCACCTTGGAGCTGTGACAGTATTCAAGGAAGCAGTGCGAGTCTGGGATCTGCACCCAAATAAGAGAACAAATAGCAGAGGATCTAGGGCCCCGAGTGACTTGTACACTTGGCAGGAGAGTGAACCAAGCATGTACAATGGAAGTCTGGGACCCACACCCAAACAAGAGGACGAGAATAAGAGGGTCTGAGACCCTGAATACTAGTAAAGAAAAGCAGGAGAGTGAACCAAGCAGATATGAACACACAATTGCTAATCTGGTACTTGCACCCACATGAGGTTGAAAGCAAGAGGGTAAAGAACCCTGAAATGGACAGAAGGAATCCTACGCTTGATAGCGAACTGTACCAAGTGGCTAGGATAAAGAAACAGAAAACACAAGACGGATTACCTTGTGAATTGCACAGTGACATTTTATCTAAAAGAAACAGGGCACAGGAGCCCAAAAAGGAATGAGCATAAGACAAGAGGTCTAGGGGAAAGGAGCCTAAACATTGCATTGGAATCGTATATTTTGAAACATTATTTTTCATCACTTTACTACTAGAGAGACTGGGAACTTTTCTGTTGGTTGAAAAGACAAAGAGCCCTTATTTTGGGAAGAGATCATCCTTGCACAGTTACTTTAGATTACTAGTGTTGGGGACAGAGGTAGGTTTGAGACACAACAATGACAGACTTTTTAGTTTTGGACCTTCTGACAATTTCACTCGTTTTCTTTGAGGTAGGGAAACCCCTCTTAGGTTTAGGGAGAGAGAGAAATGTTTCCACTCTTTTATTAATAAATAAAAGTGTATACCCAAAAACATGCTACCATTGTGTCCGAGCCTTACTTCTTCACCCTTAAACAATACAGTTGTCAATTGACACCCCTATGCAGGGAAAGTGTATTATTTATAGATCTTCGTTAGTTGACTACTAAGCCCCAAACCCTGCTTCGGCATAATGGGGTTATTTTAAAAGTGCAGCCATGTTATGCTAACTTACATTGACATACTGTTTTTGTTTGACATACCTGCTAGAAGTGAATGGTACATGCCTGGCAGCCCAAAGAATCTTGCCTTCAAACGAATTGTCTGCAGTATGCACAGAAATAATGTTAAGACAAATTTCCTATTTTCTTTTTTGGGAAAATGTGTCGCTGAAAAAATGAAAAGCAGTTTTTCGTGTTTACTCACAATGGTTTTCCAAGGACTTGTATACCTGGTTGCAAAATTGCAGCCTGGAAACAGTTATATTACAGCACTTCAAGTTATTACCAGTCTAGAATTTACTGTCAGATAAATAGTTTAATCTAGTTTTCACTCCACTCGTTGGCTAAACGTATGAAAGGAGCATTTTCTGAATGCCGTCTGTACGGTAGGCATTTTAAAAAATAGTCCTGATAGGCAGGTAAAACGTTACCCATTGTTTTTGGGGGGTTTAAGTGCCCTGCACTTCTCTGTTTGCTTGGCTTTTGTAGATGTTTTCAGGATGTTTCACTTTTTTGAGGCAGAACTGGTGCCACCACCTGCTATGGTTCATCGAAGCATAGTCCTGGAATCAGACACTTTAAGACTTATTGCTACATTGAGTTGGGCCCTGCGGTTATCTGGCTTAACCCCCTTCATGAGCTGTTGGTGACCTCCATGTGTACTATTCTTCCACTGAGCTAGAACTCTCTTCAGGACTCTGGGTCATGAAAATTGCTCTCTTTTGTGGTCTCTCTCTCTCGTTGACCATCTCCTCTTCTTCATTAATGACCCTTTCCTCCACTCTGCTTTCACCTCCCTCTTCCCATTCTGTTTCTCTCTCCCCTTTGACGTTTTGTCATGCTCTAATCTACTCCTTCTCCTATTGTCTCTTTCCTGCTCTTGTCTTTTCCTCCCTGTTGGTGTTCCACTTTTTCGCCTTTCCTCTTTGCTGCTTCTCGACTTTCTTTTTGACGCCTCTCCACCTCCTCGTTGTGCTGTTCCGCCACCCCTCCTTCTGCTCTGCTCTCGCATTCTGATGTTTTCACCTCCTCTCCCTTATTGCGCCTCTTGAACTCCTTCAAATCCACTCCTATCTCTGTATGTGATGTTCTCCCCGCTTCATACCTTATGCTCCTTTGCACCTGCTTTTACGCTTCTTTGAAGCTTTCATCCTCGCCGCTCTGAGGTGTACTGTTCTTCACCTCATGCTGCAAACCCCTAACTCACACACACTCTAATTTCACAATCCTGTTTATATACTAGCAGAATCACCCACTGTTCTCCCAGTTGCTTGAACCACTTTAGCTGGGCATGTGCTTGGATTGAGTCCTCTGATTGGCTCACCTGACAGGGGACTACAAATTCTGCATTTGTTGCCGTTTAGCAGGCAGATCGATACCCAACTATGTGGGCCCTGCTAACTTCTATGTGGGCCACCATCTTGGCTTCACATTCATCAGAGCTGCAGTTGAAGACACTGCAAGTTCTGAAACTCCCCACTCTTTGTGGTGGGTATGCCAGGGATTGCTTTTCTTGCGCAGGCTCTCGCGATCACTGTCAGTTATGGGTTCATGCAGGTGTGTGGAATTATTGATTGCTGTTAAATGCCTCTTTTGGCACACATCCTCCATATCAGTGTTCCAAGCCCAAGGGGAAATCACTTATCTGTTGTTTGCTACCATTGTTGTAGGTGACGGTATAAATAGAAAATTTGTTATGCATTAAATTAGCTGCATTACTCCTAGAAAATTCACTTAGTCAAGATTGAGATCAACTTGGATTCAATGAACAGTAAATCCTCCATGACTTGCATAAGGTGCTTTCATGTTAATGGGCTGGTGAGGGGAACAAATGGGCTGGGTTTTGTCGCTGTGGGAGAGCAACACATTTTGCTGGGGCTACCTATTGAGAAAGACATGCAACTTCTTCTAGGTAGCTTGACCCCTTTGAACCCAATCTCATGAGATCTGGGAAAGTTATCTTTTGGGGGCGCATCCTCCTGCTTTTCTATCGTCTCAGGATGGACCAACCCGATGATTGGAGGTAGCTAAGGTGTCTGTGAATGGTTCAAACCTTCAGGTGGCATGTGGTGATGGGCTGGGAGCTATGAGGATCCCATGTGTACCATCAGGGTGGTGCCCTGCCCCCAAGGCCATCGCAATTCCATCACCCAGCATGGAATTTCGCCACATGGAAAAGAGAGGAATTGCTTTGTTAGATTGGCTGTGATTGGCTGCCTGGAAAAAGGTTTTGAAATACACCAATCCCTTGCTGGAATTGTGCTGCATATGTATTGGTGTACCATCCCACTGTTGAATTTCATTGGAACTGATCCAGTTCAAAGGGCCCTTCCATCGGGCTGGAGATATCTTTCAAGAAGTGACTAAAGGACTCCGCCCTAAACAACCTGTATGGGCTAAGCGAAGTTATCTGTGGTGAGAAGCAGAAGCCTGAATAATGCTAAGCACTGACCGCCCCCTGACGCTTACTTCAACTTTTGTGGTAAGCATCCTGCAAGTTCCTCTGGACCGACACTTGCCAAACTACTACTGGGAGAGGTGTAGGTTCAGAAGTTCCTTTGTTCCAAGTAATAGGGAAGAAGCAGTCAGAAAGGTAGGTGTCAATCCAGGTGACAGCAGAGCCCTGGATTCCGAGGCTAGAGAGGGTTATCAGGAGAGAAGCATGGGCAGTGATACAACCATACAAGCCTACCTGTCCATTGTTGTCCAGTAGAGTGTTCACTCACCGATATTGCAAAATCAGGAATCAACCTCAAACACACATGCTATACACATTCAGAGGTACTAATAGGTTTATGAATAGCTTTTTTAGCTGTGAATTTGCATGGTAGGAGGCAGGAAGCCTTGATACTTCCAAAGAAGTGCAGCGCAGTAACAAGAAGAGTGAACTAAATCCCAAGATGGCCACTTAACCAGATAAAGTCTTAGTCTGGCTCCTTCAGCTGAAAGTACGTACAGGTGAACTGGGAGAAGAGGGTCAACCCCAGCCTAGTCATATTTATAGAACAGTGGTGAAGACATTGATGGAGAGTCCAACCAAGGGGGCTGGTACAAAGTCATATATAAAGCCCAGTTACTCAACATGGGTAGGAGGAGCAGGATGCTTGAGATTGGAGGTGGTTGGAGATTGGACCTAGTTGGAGTAGACCGAGTCTGAACAGAAGGAGGGGGTTTGAGAGAAGTGGCAGCAGTGGAGAACAGGAGGAGGTGGAAATAACCAGATAACAAAAAGAGTCGGCGACACCAGGGGGGGTTGTCAGTTGTGGAATGGGGGCACTGGTATGACATGAAGGAGGGTGGGCAGCATCACAAGGGAAGGAGGAGGACGAAACAACAGGAGAGTAGGAGGAGGTGGAAACATCAAGAAGGGAAGGTGGGAGGCCAGAGGTGTTGATAACACTAGATGGACAAAGGTGGCTGATAGGGGGATGCAGTAAAATGATGAAAGGAGGAGGGATGATAACAGGAGGCGAAAGTGATGGAATAAAGTAGGTGATAACATCAGGATGTGACGAAAGACAGGTTAAGAGCAGAGCAGGGAGGTTCTAGCAATCCAGATCATCCCTAGGAAGGATTGAAAGGTGTGAGGAGGAACAACGTGAGACAGGAACTAAAGGGTAAGATCAGAAGGCTGGGATGGGATCAACCAGGAGTGGCCCTGGACAGGAAAGGCTGAAAGGGCTACCCCTCCACCTCTCCTTGTGTGCTACTCCTGCTGGCTCATCTGCTAGCAGGACTGCATGATAAAGTTATTCTTGGGGTACGGGCCCGGGAAAGCCCAGAGCTAGCCAGTCACCTGCAGATGCATTTGAGAAACCCTAGAGTCCACAACAACCATGGACCTGAAAAGCGGTGAGGGAATCCACTTGAAATTGAGAAGAGGCTGGGAAAGCCTGAGAGTAGCAGGGTGACTAGGGAGCACATTTTCGTACCTCTCAGAGATGAAGAGGCACAATTTAAAACCAAAGAAACAAACCATCTAGACACATTTTTTTAAGTTGGTCTAACTTGTAAACATGTCCCTGAATGAAAGATTGAACTTCAACCTTTGGTTTTAGCGTGCTTCTGGGTCCCAAGCAACCCTTTGAAAATTCCAGCAATGCATGCCCAATTTCTCCTCTTGTAATGGGAGAGGCAAGAAGAATTGGAAAAGAGAATTGGTCTGGCTGTATTGAATGGCACGTTTAGCCTTACATGCCCAGATATTTCCACCAAATGCTATGCCCAGCCTGTTATTGCTAACATATTCAAAATCCAAGTTCTGAAAGCACATGCCAGATGCTGTCACTGCAGGCAATACATTCCCAGGTTCCTTCAATGAGCTAGGTATATCATAATAAGTTCAAATATAACTCATATGCTGGATGCAGAATTAAAGGTTATGGAGAACATCAAATGCCTGCATACTTCCATCACATGGTAGCTTTTGGGATGCAATGCCCATACACCCACAGAACATACCATAATGCATACTTTCCCACTCAATACTGTGGACTTACATGACTTTATATCCGTAATTACCCTCTGCCTCCCTCAGTATGGAAGTCCCCACAGCACTACAGGTTCCTACATGTACAGTGGAATTCACTCAGTACCACCCTAAGCACCACATGTTCCAGAATGTACTTTGCCACTGTCTACACATGGGTCTACTGGACTATATGCCCGATAATGTACTCTTCCTCACCTAGGGCATGCATCTTCGAATTTAACCTCTAGTTTTTCTGCACATGGAACGCAGGACACATACTGGCTGGATCAACATGCACCCAAACTATCACAAACATCATACTTCCCTTCATGCTGCCTTGCTTCTGCTTGAATCCCTGTTTATGTTATCCTTACTCTCTTTCTCTTACCCCTTTACTTGAACCCCTTTTCCACTTCCGACTATGGTCTGGAGACCCTCAGACAAGCTTTGCTGCTCTGAATCCACAAGGGCAGTGATTTGGACAGTGTAAAAGCTTTTCAAAATAAAATAAGTATTTTGGTGATTTTTTGGGAAATTCACTCCAATTGCCAAAAAGGCAATGGGCCTCATTACAAGTTGGCCGGTACACAGTAAAAGTGCTGAGTGTAGAGAAGGTCCCAGATATGGCCTGCACTCCAGTCACCCATTTTGAAGTACCAGGAGCGTACACACCAAGATATGTGACGTATGATGAGCAAATAAACCAGCAGAGAGCCGCACTGGGGCTCTGCTCAGTGCCCATCAGAAGAGCCACACCTTTTGAAGTGCCAATAACCAGACAACCATGAGCAGTAAGGTATCCATTCAGACAATTGTACCAGCAAATGACACGAAATGAAGACTACTTACAAACTGTCCCAGAAGAGACCCAAAGGGCCTTAATTGAAGGCAAATGGTGACGACACAAGGGCCCGGACAGACTCCCAGATGAAAGAAACGACAACCAAAAAGGTGACACACAAAGATGAAATGTTATGAAAATGACGTAATGGACATAGAAGAAGAGACAATGTTGAAATATAAGGAAACGTAACTATAAAGCAGGATGAAAATAAGCAACTAGCTAACGCCTGTAAATAGGCTTGGAACGCAAGAAGCTAAGAAAACAGTGCGGCTTGCTATGCTTAGTAGAAGAATAGAGCGGCAGGCGCCAACTATGTATCTACCTCAACGAAGCACATTATATAAGTGCGAGTCCACTTTATACAATAGCAGAATTAACCCAGGTTACTAAGGATCAAAGCAGGCCAGGATTCATGTTCCAGCCAAAGGCAAGACGGGAGGCCTGAATCGAAACTCAGCAAGAAGCTGCTCGTGCCTGGGAAGTAGAGGTCAAACCAAGAGAGGGAGGCAGACAGTAACTTTGGAGAATCAAAACTTAAGAACAGAGCAACCTGCCCCGCGAAGGTCGAGATAAGGAGGCCCATGCAGGTGGCGGGCCTAAAGGAGAATTAAAGGCACAAATAGAAGGAAAAAGAAGCAGATTCACGGTGTACTAACACGTGACCAGCCGAGCGAGAAGAGGTACCAGCGTCTGATGTCACCCAAAAGCAGAAGATACCATAACTTTTCCTGACAAGAAGCTACAGTTTCGAGGCCAACCTCAGCCAACTAATTGACACATAGCCCTAAAGTACTGATTGATGGAAGGGAGGCAGGGTGAATTGTGGGGCATACTGCATCTGGGTGACCATTCTGCATGCTGCAAATTAAAGTGGAGACTTATGCTTAGGGTTGTAGCCAGCCCGATAACAGTGGGACCAAATAATCTAAGGTCCTATAGATAGTAGAACCAATGAGACGTTGCACTTTTAGTGACGTTATGAGTGATGTAGAGGGAAGGGCGTAGACGCCCACCCGATAAGAGTTATCCAATCCTCACACTCCGTTACCATAAACAGATATAGCACCTATGCTTAAGTTACCTTTTCCAACCAATAGAATTGTATGACAAACTTATGAGTCTTACACGTCAATGATGACTAATTTTTACTATAACTATTGCTGTTTGAATGAAGATTGTCGGGAGTTGAAGCGAGACGGGCTTCGCATCATTGTTGATCTCCATGTTTCCCCGTTTTTTGGACTTGTCATTAAACGGACTCCCCTTTGCCAAACCATTGAGTTGTCCTTATTGATTGGTTTTGGAGTAAGAGAATGCTGCACCCCATCCACCTCAAGGTGCAGCTATCTCATCTTCAAGTACTCGAGAGTGATCTCTGATCCCATGGGCCGTCAGAGGTCACTATGCCCTCCTGTACACGGTAACAATGTATACTGGCACTTCTACCAGACCGGCCAACTAAGGGTGTGCCGGACCACAGTTGCCGGATACACCGGCACCAATGTATCCGTAATTCCAGCTGCTGTTGAATCCGGCGCCATAAATACTGGACGATCCTTGAAACTAGTGCCGGTATTAACTGCCGGTATTAACAACAGTTAACAACTGCATAATGGAAACAACAGCACATCCTGAGCCAGTACCTTTCTATATTACCGGCAAAAAAATGCTGGTAATACAGGCAAACCATAGGTGGCCAAACCACCTGAAAGCAGGTGGCAAATGCCAGAAAATGCCCGCAGGCAGTGCTCCAGATAGGGTTTTGGAGTGAGAGTATTTTAGGTCAAATTTTTAGAATTAAAGAGTAAATCCAATTTCAAGAGAGTAAAAATGATTGTCCTCCTCCTAAAATGTGTCTGTCAACTGTCCAATTTGTGCGTAAAATGAAAACAGTGTTTGAAAAAATAAGTGACAAAACAGCTGTATTTCAAAGTGGTTCTAAAGGTATTGCACCTGTGGAAAACATTTTCCCACACAAGAATCTTGTAGATGCATACTACCCAGCTTCATCGTCACGATACTTGGGCTCAAACTCTGTTAAGAGTTACTACAGATGCCAGCTAGTTACATCGGGTGATTCATAAATCTCTGCCTCTCGGGCCTACTGTTGCTGCCTGGTACTACCTGCTTGACAGCCACTCAATGTTTTTGCTCCATCTCTCATTCCCTTTGCTACTTTGTTTTCCCTGTCTCTCACTTTCTGACACTCTACCTATCACCCTTAAGTGTTGCGATGCCACATTTTGCAGTCTGTTTCTCTGCCACTCTGCCTCTCCCATCTCTGCATTCTATTGTTGCTTTTTCCCTCCCATATTTTGCTGTATCGGTTGATATAACTCCTCTTCCTCTCTCATGGCATTGCTCTGGCTATATCTGTTTTTACATTTTCTCAGTTGTGGTTGCTGCTCCTCTTGATTATCTTTCTTGCACTGTCTCTTATGTTATTGGCCTGACCTTCTCTTGTCTTACTTTTGTATTTCCATCTCTCACAACCTGCTGTTGATCTGTGTTTTATTTTAATGTCTCCAAATGTCGTGTGTGCTCTGCTTCTATCCCTCAGTCCTATTGTGTGTTTGTCCTATTAAGTCTGTTTCCCTTCTCACTTTCTTTGTTGCCCTATCATGTAGCTCATTGCTCTCTCTTCCTGTTGCTCGAATTCCTCTTTTGGATTGTCTACTATGTTCTCTGTCCCTTTGTGCCCCACCCCCCCACCACACCTTTGTTCTTCTGTGTTGCTTAGGTTCAGAGTTGCTCTTCCTGTCCCGTTTTTCTGTTTGTCTTATAACATAGCACCAATAAATATCCAAAAAGCTGAAAATGCATTTTCTATTTAAAAACCTAGTATAGTGTTACCATTGGGGACTCCATTTTAGATGTGTGCAAACCTTCTTTTGGCCATTAGGCTGGGAATTATAGGGTTAGAGGTTTGTCTGACCAGATGCAGAACTTGCTTGAATGACGATGCTTTACCCACACTGTATGCCATTACAAGTTCAAGATCCCATATGAGATGTGTGTCCTGAGCCATTACAGGCAGAGCAGCCTCGATGAGGTGTGTGTTCTGTGCCTTCACAGGTATAGCAGCCCTGATGAGGTGTGTCTGTTCTGAGCCATAACAGGAATAGCAGTCTCCATGGGATGTGCTTCTTCTGGGCAATTACAAGTATAGCAGCCCAAATGAGATGTCTGTTCTGAGCCATTAAAAGTATAGTGGTCCTCATGGGATGTGCGTGTTCTACTTCTGAGCCATCGCAGGTATAGGAGCCGTGAAGAGGTGTGTGTTCTGAAACACAACAGGTATAGCAGCCCTGATGAGGATTGTGTTCTAAGCCATTACACATATAGCAGTCCTTATGGGATGTCCTCTTCTGAGCAATAGTATCCCAAATGAGATGTGTCTGTTCTGAGCCATCACAGGTATAGCAGCCCGATGAGGTGTGTGTTCTGAGCCACTACAAGCACAGCGGCCCTGAAGAGCTGTGTGTTCTGAGCCATCACAGGTATAGCAGCCCTGATGAGGTGAGTGTTCTGAGCCATTACAAGCACAGCGGCCCTGAAGAGCTGTGTGTTCTGAGCCATCACAGGTATAGCAGCCCTGATGAGGTGAGTGTTCTGAGCCATTACAAGCATAGCAGCCCTGAAGAGTTGTGTTCTGAGCAATCACAGGAATAGCAGCCCTGATGAGTTGTGAGTTATGAGCCATTACAAGTAGAGCAGGAAGTATGTGTGTTCTGAATCACTGAACATTTAGTAGTCCTTTTGATAAGTCGAAAGTTAAGTCATCTATGTTACAATTGAATGTTACCTGCACCTCAAATGCATATCTCTGATGCAGACTCTTTACCTCAATTATTAACAGGATTTGAACTAACAGGTTACACAATAATTTGTGCAGCAGGATTATTGACCCAATAAGCTGCCTTTCCCAACGGGCTGTTGACACTGAAAGGCACATAGGATTAGGGCACTGGCAGTTCCATGTGAGGCTTACCTGACATAAATGGCTTGCCAAAAGCTCCAAGCCTGTTTGGACTATCCTACATTAGTCAGGAAATTCATAATGAGGTTTTAAAACGTGCTAGATTTTTGGCAGTAGCACTCGGTAATCGGACATGGGAGAAGCAGAGGTTTTGAATAGCGCAAGACCGAGTAGAAGGGATTGAACTATATGACAGCAATGCCATCTTCTCACACTGTTGAAACTTTGTGGGAAGAGCTCAGACACTGTTCTTGCTCTGTAGTTTAGCTCGCTGCAGAAAATGCCAACACATGTTCATGCTTTCTTAACAGCAGCTCTGTTAAGAAATTCAAGTACTGTCCCCAAACATAGCAGTCCTGCTAAGAATGCAGATGCAGCGCAGCCATTATTTTTGTAACTGCTAAAACGCAGTTTTGTGATGCAGGGAATTCCTGCTGGGCTGGTAAATGTACCCCACAATGCGCAGGTGCGACACGTGTGAGGCGAGCGTTGCCATGCCCACCCCCACTGGTGAACCTGACCTGACCCCAACCACCTTCACGGTGCCTGGCTGGCTGGCCTGTGCGACTGCAGGAGTATTCAGCCTGCAGACAGGGTGAAAGCAGCCTGAGAGAAGACGAGAGAGAGAATATAATTGATATCTACTGTAGTATAGGTTTTGCCGCTCTAAGATTTGCCCATTATAGAAAAGTGCCTAACCTTGCCTAGCGATAGCACCGGCCCTGAATGTGCAGCACCAGACACACTCTCCTCCCATGCCTGGCTCTCCCTTCTGATTTTCACGCCTAGATCTATTGGACTTTCCCCCCAGGCCTACAATGCAAGTGGTGTTGCTCTACCCACTTTTCCATCCTCTCTTGCCCCACCACAGTCGACTGGCAACCCACTTCTTAGCACTGCCATTTAGGGGTTAGGTTTAAGAACGTCCTCGTTGAGCAATTCTGGAGTGTGTTTGGCATCCCGGCTCACCTTTTATTATTAGTTCTGACTTTGTTCACACAGTGCCTCCACTTGTATAAGCAGGCAGAGGAGCACCCCCTGGGAGCTATGGCGCACTTGAGTGGCTCTGCCTCAGTTCAAATATACACCGGTGAATGTGAAACCCCAAGCACTCCTCTCCCCTGCCTGCTTCTCCCTTCTGCACCTGGGCCTATAGGACTGCCTCCAGGCTCGCAATGAAAGTGGTGTCTTCCCATCCTCCTACTTCCCCCCTTTCCCCTTTACCTTCCGCATTTCCTACTGTGCATGTTGGCACTGTACTAAACACCTAAATAAATACATTTGCATTTTACTTGCAGTGCTTTTTAGTCAATTTGCATGACTTTTTACACTATTCATGTCCATCAAACATACTATCAGGCCGATTCATGGAATAAATAGCGCGGCGCAAGTGGGCAAAAACGTGCGAATCGCAGTGGAATTGCGAAAATCGCAGTGCAATTGCGAAAATCGCACGAAAAAAATTGCGCGGCTCACGTTGGCGCACAGGCCATCTAACGGCGTGCGCCAGGTCACAGCGAAAATCGCACAGGCCACAGCGAAAATCGCACATAGCGCGGCGCACGCTACAAAAGTAGGCGGAACACGGGGCGTAACACTCGGAATGGGGAACAACTTGACAAAATGTGGGCGTCACGGGGGAAGTACAGGGTGCAAGTGCACGGAACGCCCACACGCTCGCCTACAACACGTATTCATGGAATCGAATAGGGCAAAACAGCACACGGTCAAACCAGCGCACAGGCACAAACACGACCGCCACAAGAAAGCAGGCGGTAGCGTCCCTGCACCTGTAAAAAATGTGTGCCAAAAGGTGCGCCAACAAATAGCACCTATATACAGCTATGATGATTGTCCAATACTGTGGCCCTCCAGGACAAATGACGTGCACAGGGGTACCCACAAACACGGACACCCGCTGACTGAAAAATAACGTGTGCGTGTATTTCCGGGTGTGGGGTAAGTTTCACACGCAAATTGGCTGGGTACGTGGATTCCAGGGGTGCGCGGGAAGTTCCACACGCGATATGGCTGGGTACGTGGATTACAGGGGTGCGCGGGAAGTTCCACACATGATTTGCCCGGGTAGGTGGATTTCAGGGGTGCGCGTGAAGTCCAACACGCGATTTGGCTGTGTACGTGGATTTCAGGGGTGCGCGGGAAGTTCCACACGCAATTTAGCCGGGTACGTTTATTTCAGGGGTGCGCGGGAAGTTAAACACGCGATTTGGCTGGGTAAGTGGATTTCAGGGGTGCGCGGGAAGTTCTACACGCGATTTGGCCGGGTACGTGGATTTCAGGGGTGCGCAGGAAGTTAAACACGTGATTTGGCTGGGTACGTGGATTTCAATGGTGCGCGCGAAGTTCACACGCGATTTGGCCGGGTACGTGGATTTCAGGGGTGCGTGGGAAGTTCAACACGCGATTTGGCTGGGTACGTGGATTCCAGGGGTGCACGGGAAGTTTCAAATGCGATTTGGCTGGGTACGTGTATTTCGGTGTTGCAGGGGAATGCTACACGTGATATGGCCATGTGGGTCCCCCCAGGTGTTCCCTCTACACCCTCCACGGCCCCTGCAGCCAGCCCACACCACAGGGTACTACCCTGCACCCCTGCTCATGTCCCACAGGCAACCCATCCACCATGGCCATGCCCACCAGCCTACCCAGATGTCACCTTGCACCACTGATCACCAACACATGTCTCCCACCACCCCCACCTCCCCATCCACCAGGGGCAGCCTCCACCAGGCACCCACTCATGTCCCCTATTAACCCCACCCCCCCGCAGTGCAGGGGCACCCTCCACCAGGCACCCACTCATGTCTCCCACGACCCCCACCCCCCAGCCACCAGGGGCAGCCTCCACCAGGCCCCCACTCATGTCTCCCACCACCCCCACCCCCAGCCACCAGGGGCAGATACCATCAGGCCCCCACCCATGTCTACCACCACCCCCTCCCCCCAGCCACCAGGGGCAGCCTCCACCAGGCCCCCACTCATGTCTCCCACCGCCCCCACCCCCCAGCAGTGCAGGGGCAGCCTCCACCAGGCCCCCACCCATGTCTACCACCACCCCCACCCCCCAGCCACCAGGGGCAGCCTCCACCAGGCCCCCACTCATGTCTCCCACCACCCCCACCCCCCAGCAGTGCAGGGGCAGCCTCCACCAGGCCCCCACTCATGTCCCCCTGCACCCCCACCCCCCAGCCACCGGGGGCAGCCTCCACCAGGCCCCCACCCATGTCTACCACCACCCCCACCCCCCAGCCACCAGGGTCAGCTTCCACCAGGCCCCCACTAATGTCTCCCACCACCCCCACCCCCCAGCAGTGCAGGGGCAGCCTCCACCAGGCCCCTACCCATGTCTACCATCACCCCCACCCCCCAGCCACCAGGGGCAGCCTCCACCAGGCCCCCACTCATGTCTCCCACTACCCCCACCCCCCAGCAGTGCAGGGGCGGCCTCCACCAGGCCCCCACCCATGTCTACCACCACCCCCACCCCCCAGCCACCAGGGGCAGCCTCCACTAGGCCCCCACCCATGTCTACCACCACCCCCACCCCCCAGCAGTGCAGGGGCAGCCTCCACCAGGCCCCCACCCATGTCTACCACCACCACCACCCCCCAGCAGTGCAGGGGCAGCCTCCACCAGGCCCCCACACATGTCTACCACCACCCCCACCCCCCAGCCACCAGGGGCAGCCTCCACCAGGCCCCCACCCATGTCTCCCACCACCCCCACCCCCCAGCAGTGCAGGAGCAGCCTCCACCAGGCCCCCACCCAAGTCTACCACCACCCCCATCCCCCAGCCACCAGGGGCAGCCTCCACCAGGCCCCCACCCATGTCTCCCACCACCCCCACCCCCCAGCAGTGCAGGTGCAGCCTCCACCAGGCCCCCACTCATGTCCCCCTGCACCTCCACCCCCCAGCCACCAGGGGCAGCCTCCACCAGGCCCCCACTCATGTCCCCCTGCACCCCCACCCCCCAGCAGTGCAGGGGCAGCCTCCACCAGGCCCCCACCCATGTCCCCCTGCACCCCCACCCCCCAGCCACCAGGGGCAGCCTCCACCAGGCCCCCACCCATGTCCCCCTGCACCCCCACCCCCCAGCCACCAGGGGCAGCCTCCACCAGGCCCCACTCATGTCCCCCTGCACCCCCACCCCCCAGCAGTGCAGGGGCAGCCTCCACCAGGCCCCCACCCATGTCCCCCTGCACCCCCACCCCCCAGCCACCAGGGGCAGCCTCCACCAGGCCCCCACTCATGTCCCCCTGCACCCCCACCCCCCAGCAGTGCAGGGGCAGCCTCCACCAGGCCCCCACTCATGACTACCACCACCCCCACCCCCAGCCACCAGGGGCAGCCTCCACCAGGCCCCCACACATGTCTCCCACCACCCCCACCCCCCAGCAGTGCAGGGGCAGCCTCCGCCAGGCCCCCACCCATGTCTACCACCACCCCCACCCCCCAGCCACCAGGGGCAGCCTCCACCAGGCCCCCACTCATGTCTCCCACCACCCCCACCCCCCCAGCAGTGCAGGGGCAGCCTCCACCAGGCCCCCACCCATGTCTACCACCACCCCCACCCCCCAGCCACCAGGGGCAGCCTCTACCAGGCCCCCACCCATGTCTACCACCACCCCACCCCCAGCAGTGCAGGGGCAGCCTCCACCAGGCCCCCACCCATGTCTCCCACCACACCCACCCCCCAGCCACCAGGGGCAGCCTCCACCAGGCCCCCACTCATGTCTCCCACCACCCCCACCCCCCAGCAGTGCAGGGGCAGACTCCACCAGGCCCCCACTCATGTCCCCCTGCACCCCCACCCCCCAGCCACCAGGGGCAGCCTCCACCAGGCCCCCACTCATGTCCCCCTGCACCCCCACCCCCCAGCCACCAGGGGCAGCCTCCACCAGGCCCCCACTCATGTCTCCCACCACTTCCACCCCCCAGCAGTGCAGGGGCAGCCTCCACCAGGCCCCCACTCATGTCCCCCTGCACCCACACCTCCCAGCCACCGGGGGCAGCCTCCACCAGGCCCCCACCCATGTCTACCACCACCCCCACCCCCCAGCCACCAGGGGCAGCCTCTACCAGGCCCCCACCCATGTCTACCCCACCCCCACCCCCCAGCAGTGCAGGGGCAGCCTCCACCAGGCCCCCACTCATGTCTAAAGCCACCCCCACCCCCCAGCAGTGCAGGGGCAGCCTCCACCAGGCCCCCACCCATGTCTACCACCACCCCTACCCCCCAGCCACCAGGGGCAGCCTCCACCAGGCCCCCACCCATGTCTCCCACCACCCCCCACCCACCAGCAGTGCAGGGGCAGCCTCCACCAGGCCCCCACTCATGTCCCCCTTCACCCCCACCCCCAGCCACCGGGGGCAGCCCCCACCAGGCTCCCACCCATGTCTACCACCACCCACACCCCCCAGCAGTGCAGGGGCAGCCTCCACCAGGCCCCCACCCATGTCTACCACCACCCCCACCCCCCAGCCACCAGGGGCAGCCTCCACCAGGCCCCCACTCATGTCTCCCACCACCCCCACCACCCAGCAGTGCAGGGGCAGCCTCCACCAGGCCCCCACCCATGTCTACCACCACCCCCACCCCCCAGCCACCAGGGGCAGCCTCCACCAGGCCCCCACTCATGTCTCCCACCACCCCCACCCCCCAGCAGTGCAGGGGCAGCCTCCACCAGGCCCCCACCCATGTCTACCACCACCCCCACCCCCAGCCACCAGGGACAGCCTCCACCAGGGCCCCACCCTTGTCTACCACCACCCCCACCCCCCAGCAGTGCAGGGCCAGCCTCCACCAGGCCCCCACCCATATCTACCACCACCCCCACCTCCCAGCAGTGCAGGGGCAGCCTCCACCATGCCCCCACCCAGGTCTACCACCACCCCCACCCCCCAGCCACCAGGGGCAGCCTCCACCAGGCCCCCACTCATGTCTCCCACCACCCCCACCCCCTAGCAGTGCAGGGGCAGCCTCCACCAGGCCCCCACTCATGTCCCCCTGCACTCCCACCCCCCAGCAGTGTAGGGGCAGCCTCCACCAGTCCCCCACCCATGTCTACCACCACCCCCACCCCCCAGCCACCAGGGGCAGCCTCCACCAGGCCCCCACCCATGTCTACCACCACCCCCACCCCCCAGCAGTGCAGGGGCAGCCTCCACCAGCCCCCCACCCATGTCTACCACCACCCCCACCACCCCCACCCCCCAGCCACCAGGGTCAGCCTCCACCAGGCCCCCCACTCATGTCTCCCACCACCCCCACCCCCCAGCAGTGCAGGGGCAGCCTCCACCAGGCCCCCACTCATGTCCCCCTGCACCCCCACCCCCCAGCCACCAGGGGCAGCCTCCACCAGGCCCCCACTCATGTCCCCCTGCACCCCCACCCCCCAGCCACCGGGGGCAGCCTCCACCAGGCCCCCACCCATGTCTACCATCACCCCCACCCCCCAGCAGTGCAGGGGCAGCCTCCACCAGGCCCCCACCCATGTCTACCACCACCCCCACCCCCCAGCCACCAGGGGCAGCCTCCACCAGGCCCCCACCCATGTCTACCACCACCCCCACCCCCACCAGTGCAGGGGCAGCCTCCACCAGGCCCCCAACCATGTCTACCACCACCCCACCCCCCAGCCACCAGGGGCAGCCTCCACCAGGCCCCCACTCATGTCTCCCACCACCCCCACCCCCCAGCAGTGCAGGGGCAGCCTCCACCAGGCCCCCACTCATGTCCCCCTGCACTCCCACCCCCCAGCAGTGTAGGTGCAGCCTCCACCAGTCCCCCACCCATGTCTACCACCACCCCCACCCCCCAGCCACCAGGGGCAGCCTCCACCAGGCCCCCACTCATGTCTCCCACCACCCCCACCCCCCAGCCGTGCAATTTGCCTGGGTACATGTACTTCGTGGTGCGCGTGAAGTTCCACACGCGATTGTACGTGTACTTCGGGGTGCGCGTGAACTTCCATACGCAATTTGCCTGGGTACGTGTATTACTGTGGGTGCGCGTGAACTTCCACACGCGATTTGCCTGGGTACGTGTATTACTGTGGGTGCGCGTGAACTTCCACACGCGATTGGGCCTGTGAGAGTGGGTCACATGTATTCCAGGGGTGGGCGGGAATATTTACCCGCGACTGAGCCTGTGAGAGCGTGCTACGTGTATTCCTGGTGTGGGCGGGAAGATTCACACGTTCGCCTACGACGTGCCAAAAAAGTGTCCAATCCTGACACACGTACGCCAGCATGAAGCAGGCGTACGTCGACCCGCGCAGCATAAAAGTGTGTGAAAACCACAAACAAGCTCATACGCCAGGATGAATATACCATTCCTAGCAGCAGTGGCCGTGGGTTACCAAAGGAGGCGGAGGAGGATAGTGAGGGCCCGAAATTTCACTCCCAGAACCAGCCTTTTTGGGATGCCTGATGACCAGGTGTATGGGAGGTACAGGTTTCCCCCACACATGATACTTGACCTGGTCAGTGAGTGGGAGGATGACCTCACATCACCCACCCTGTGCTCCCAAGCACTCAGCCCCCTGGAGAAGGTCCTCAATGTACTGCACTTCTTGGCCACAGGATCATTTCAGCGGACAAGTGCCATAGTGGGTGGGGTGTCACAGGCCACGCAGTCACGCTGCCTACACCAGGTCTTGAACATCATCACTGCACGCCCATCAGTCCGTAGGCACATATACCTGCCCAGGACACCTGCAGAAAGGTAGGCTGCCACCCTCGATTTCTACGGTGTGGCACAATTTCCAAAAGTGCTAGGTGCCATTGACTGCACCCATGTGGCACTACGTCCCCCCAGGGCATCTGAGCACATCTATAGGAACCGCAAGCACTGGCATTCCATCAACGTGCAGGTAGTATGTAATGCTAAGGGAATCATCACCTCAGTATATGCAAACTATCCAGGGTCCACCCACGACAGCTTCATTTACCGAATGACTACCCTAAGCCGGGACCTCGAAGCTGGGCGGCATGGTGATACATGGCTGCTTGGTGAGTATGAATGCCACTGCACATGCATGCATGTCAGATGCAGAGTAATGTCACTACCCCACTAATGATACCCATCACCTCCTCACCAGGGGACAGTGCCTACCCTCTGAGCACCCACATGATGACGCCAATTCGGAACCCCATCACGCCTCCAGAGGTAAGATACAACACAGCCCATATAGCATCCCGGGGCATAGTGGAGCGCACATTCGGAGTGCTCAAGGCACGCTTTCACTCCCTTGACCGGTCTGGTGGGCAGCTGTTATATGCGCCCCCAATAGTGTGCAGGATCATAGTGGCAGCATGTGTCCTGCACAATGTTGCAACACGCCGGGGCCTGGCCGTGGACATGGTGGTGCCCCCACATCCCCAACCACATGCACGCCCGCTGCGCATGGGAGGGGAGAGGGCACGGGGTGAGGCAGCCCGTATGCAGCTGGTGGCTTATTCCTTCACATAGAAATCACACCCCAGTGGAGTGCACACAGGCCTGGCACATACCATCTGATTAGCAATGATGACTCGGCCTGACAATTAAGACGAACAAAGGGACTGTCAACTGTCAGAACCATAGCAGCCTGAGTTTGTTGATGTGGAAGTGTCACAATGTGTGCATCCCTACCTACACAAACACCACCAATGCAGTGTCATGAAAATACACTTCCATGCTGCATAAATGTATGCCCACTTGCAAAATACTACATGAAAACAGTGCCATGTCACCCACCCCCTCCACGGCACGGCCACACAACACACCATGGCATGTCATGCAATGTGAGAGGAAAGAAATGAATCCCCACAACATGCCCTAAGTTTCAGCAGCTACAGTGTGCCTAATGGAAACCTGTCCACACATGAAATGCTCACAGTAATGCAGGACCTACAGCCCACATTACCAAATACTTACCAATAATACCAATCACCTACACAACCTCCAACCCACCTTAAACATGACATTACAGACTTAGAAATTAGCTAGCCTCACCACCTGATGATGACAGCCCTCCGAACACTTGCAAGTATACAGTGTTGGCGCCACGCAAGAGTGTAGGTGCACTGCTTACAACATGGACTCCAGTTCCAAGGTGGACCGCATTGTGAAGACATGAGGAATGGACCTGCAAATATGGAGGATGAGATGGATGCAGAGGCACATATGAATACACCACGCAGTGTACAATACAACAACAATATGCACTATGAATGTATACACAGTATTGACTACAGACTGCCCACACAGCTCATGGGAGTCCAATGTCACCATGTACGTCAATGTCACTTGGGCACACCCTTTGCAAGCCCATGGAAACGGGAAGCAGGAAGGGTGTGTGTGACAAAAACCCAAGCATCTGAACCAAATCCATGACAAGCCTGCATGTGCCCAGCCACAATGCAGCGTATGCCCACGGGAGCCACACAAGGCAACACACTGTCCCAAATAATAAAAATTAAAAAAAAAAGAAAAAGGCCATTAATGGACCCGGGGGGTTGGGGAGGCCACCCAGGAGGTCCGAGGACAGGGTGCACACCAAAACCCACCTGTGTGGATCTTGCGAAAAAAAAAACACCTCCATGGGCTCATGGCCCACACGGCTACCCTATTGTGGGAGTATCACTGCTGTCGCTATTCTCACCCTTTGCAGCTGCATCCGGAGGTGGTGGCACTATGGGAGGCAGCCCACGCAAGGCCCTAGTCTGTTAATCCATGGCTGCAAGCATGCAGGTGTGGTAGGTCTTGTTCTGGAGGAGTGTGCGGAGGTCCCCATGCAACAACTCACGGGATACCCGGACCTCCTCCCTAGTTGCCTGCATCTCAGCTGAGAACGTACGGGTGAGACGCTCCAGCTGCTGTTCTGTCCTTTGGTCTGTTGAAGCCTCAAGCTCAACAAGAGTCGTCCTGAGGTGAAGGAGTTCCAGCCTCAGGGCTTCCCTGTGGCCCTGGGACTCTATGGAGATGGCTTCCTGCAGAGTCGCCAGTGCCGCCCGCCTGTCCCTGTTGGACGCCAACATGTCCTCCCTGTGTGACTGGCAGATGGAGTCAGTTGCCTGCTGTAGTCGCTCCATCAGCCTCTCGGGGGGGACAATGGAAGTGGCCACCCTATCCATGGCCTGAGCCATCATCTCTGATGATGCTGCCTATTGGGTTGCCATACCGTAAATGGATTGCTCCCATGCGGTATTGCCAGGTGGCGTACAGCCACCACGTCGGCAGGCACCACACCTGTCTGGGGCAAGGCGAACTGCACCTTCCTGTGCCGGCACTGCCTGAGGCTGCAGGACTGCATTCCCCCTCTGATCTGCTAGCCCAGGAACAGGATCAGATGTCGCGGAGTGTGACCTTGCAACCGTAACCACCAAAGGCGTACCTGCCAACACTGACATCCCCATTGAGGGTTCTAACCCTGGTGCAGGTGGGTCGGACAGAACAAAATCCCTCCCAGGAACACTCACCTGCGACGGCACGTAGGTCTCATCATCCGAATCAACACCTGAGTACAGCTCGGGGGAGGTGCAGCCAGAGACACCCCTTGAGAGCACGACCTGCAGCAGTTGTGGGTTCTCACCCACCACCACACCACGTCCCTCACTGGTGGTCGGTCGGCCCTCAGACCCCCCTGGGTCTGCACCATCTCCACAACCCCAGCAGTATCAGTTGCGTCTTCCCCTGACATAAAAGAAAACAAATGGAAACAGGCATTAGCACCATGGCACACAATGAGGGCTGAGAGGCTACAGAAACAGTACTTGATTGACACATGTCCCACATGACTAAAAGACTCCCATGCATGCACCGTCACTGCGTGTGATGGGGAGGCAGATGCCACACATTGATGACACCAAGATGGAAGATGAACACATTTGCTGCATGCTGCCTAGCAGTGCCATCACACATTGGCCAGTGATTGGCAGGTCAAATACACATGCCATCACACAGATGGCATGTACCCTAGCCATGAAGTGAAGAGAGAGAGGAGGTCACCAATTGTTCATTCAGTCCACTTTGTTCATATGATTGATCATTTTCATTGTAATGGTTCTAATGTTTAACATGCAGCTGCCAGTCAAAAATGGTCCTATGGCACAGGGACATGTCCAAACTAATCATGTCCACGAAACTGAGCCAGTCCACTGTACCATAGCCATGTCAGACATGTGACAATAGGACTGAGAAATCCCGAGTAAAAGTGGTGGTATGCAAACAATCTGCCTGAATAAGCAGAGGTAAATAAGCAACAGTGTAGTGGCAAGATGACACTCCAAGGGCAACTGGCGTGGTGTTGGGCTGGATGTCTAATGTTGGCCGAAGGGATGCTGCTATACCCAAATGCTGGTGCAAAGAATGTTTTGGAAGAGGCACATGGGTGAGCCAAACCACTCAGGCACACACACCCTCCCCTGGCACCCAAACAGAAGCCCTCCCACACACAACATGCACATGGATGACACACCCATGCATGTGCACTCACCGGACAATGCCTCGTAATCTGCCACTACTCCCACGCCTTGGATCTGTTCCTCCGTGACGTAGGTCCCAGCAACCTGCTCATGTGGAGTGAGTTCTATGTCGTCTGCTGGAGACCCACCTCCAGTCACTAGAGTTGCGGCATGACTTGAGGCCAGCTTATTCTTTGCCCTGCGCTTCAGGTCATTCCAGCGCTTGTAGCAATCATTAGCTGTGCGCCTCACGATTCCAAGGGCACTTATGATGTCCGCAATGGTCTGCCAGTGTGCCTGACGTTGTGCAGGTGTGGTCTTGGATCCTGCAACAATCACCATTTCGCGGTCATGTGCGGACACATACTCTACAAGTGCATTCAGTTCGGCCTCATTGAAGCTGGGCCTCCTTGACGGGCCGGACTGTGTAGCCGTGTCTGGGGCATCAGCCTCTACTGGACGAGCACTCTTCCTCTTCCACTTGGAAGGTGGTGGGGATCCGGAGTGTCCTGCGCCGCTCTGGACACTAGGGGCAAGAGCGTGGGATTGCACACTCAGTATGGGAGTTGGTGCAGGCATTATCTCAAGTGTGATGGTGTCAGGGGGAATGTCAGCATGATGGACTTGGACCGACACTGTCCTGGCTTGGTGTGTGAGAGGTGGGGTGGATGAAGCCGCAGCTGCCCCTTCAGCCTCCCCAGCCTGCCTACGCGGGGCAGCAGATGACCTAGCTGCCCCTGATCCACGTGGCCTGATGACACCAACGTTCATCGGCGCACGTGGCCTAGATCTGCTGTCCTGGAAGTCAGCCATGGAGTCAGCCTGTGCCAGGTCTGGTTCCACAGTGGGCTGGTCCAACAAGGGCTGAGCATGGATAGCGTCAGCCACGGTAACCTCAACCAGGGGGGGGGACATGGGTGTCCCTGACTGCTCCTCCACACATGGGGGGCTAGGGGCACCCTGTAAGTCACGGCCACGTCCCCTACCGGATCCACCACGGCCACCACTTGGGGCTCGGCCACCTTTGCCACCCTTACGGCTTGTTCGCCTCCCAGCCATGGCACTGATGTTATTGTGCGTATGGGAGTTGATGTGAACTATTGTCCTGGGCAATTGGGGGTCAAAGGGCTTGGATACCAGATGGTAATCGTACCCTAGTGCTCTAGCAAGGCTGTATGTCACCCCTGGGGAAAGATGACGGGTCACGCAATGCACAGGCAGCCAAAAAAGGGAAGTAAGGTGCACGCAACCCCTCCTAGACCACGTGCGTGGAAAAAAAAACCTGCACTATGCTGTGGCACCCAGGAACACAAGAATGAACGTATGCGTGTCACACGCAGCCTAGAATGACCTCTGAAGGGGTACGCGACACACGGGGCAAGCACAGATGTTAGATACGTGCGCGACTCACCGTCTGCCAGGAACAAAAGCGTGAAAATATGCACGTGTGCGCGTTGGCAAAACCCCGCCAAAAGAAGAATTGTACGCTGTCTGAGGAGACAGGACAACAGTAGTAGGGGAGCTGTTTGAGGAAACAGGCCCAGGGAAAAGAGGAACAGAGAAAAAACTGTCAGAGGTAACAGGAAGTACGAACTGGAAATGCCGTGAAGTAAATCGCATGTGAACCGACAAAAAGTACAGATTTCACCCACTCGCTCTCCACGAAAAGCACGTACAAGGAAATGGCATCCTACACGTACCTTTTATACACACGTCACAGACGCGCATACGCGATGAGGCCATTTCCACCAATTACGCGCTTTGACACTCCGACGTGTATCTCTTCATTTTTACACGCGCCATTCTCTACGGCCATGCGCGTGACGACGGGGCCGCATGAGTACCATCCAGATGAGGGTCCTGGAACGCGTAGGCCCAGCGCTCCACAGCCAGATCCTTGAGAGGCAGACCCGTCTGGAGTTGAGCGGTAAGTGGCCAAGCATTGCTGTGTGAGACAGGGCATGTCGCAGTGTGCTGGTTGTCTGATACCTGCCTGTATGTGTGACATAGCCCATGTATGCATTTGTGTGTGCAGGGACGTCATGCATGTGAGACCAGTAATGTGTGAACCACACAGTTGGTGCATGTGTTCAAATGCAACATGGGCTGCCCTATGCGGAATGGCCACATGAAAGCATGCCAGTCCCTGTTCCTGGACATGGGTGAGGGATGGGTGCTGATGCCATGTACATATATGCTGCCCATGTCTGTGTGTCTGACCAGCGTGTCTGTGACTTGTGAATGCCTGGGATGCATGACACATGTCTGTGGCAATGTTCCGGTTCACTGATGCAGCCTAGTCATCCTTGTATCCACTGTGTCTGTGGTGTACGAGGCCAGATGGATGAAACTAGGGTGAAGTGTGTGCATGTGATAGGCATGGCACATGATGCATGTGAGTACCAAAACAACAGTGTATGTTTAAAGAATAACTTGGACATGTATGCTAATGTCCATAACATGCACCATGCCTGTTACCGCATGTGTTTTACCTACACTAAGCCATGCGTTGTGGAGGGACATGATGGAAGTGATCTTTGACAGTGCCACTCATCTGCTATTGCTTCCTGTCTAGGGGACCATTGTACAGTACCCTGATGCTTGTGTTCTATGTCTCCCTCTACACAACACCACGTGAAGAAGAGGGCGGAGACGGCTCTGTGGAGCAAAGCGGCGGGGATGCCCCCACGGCTGCAGCGGAAGGGGTGGGTGAGCCCCCACAGGGGCTTGCAATGGCGGAAGACAGGGTGGAGCCATCCAGGTTGGTAGTTTCCACAGAGGAGGAGGAGGCCGCTACTGAGGCGCACATGGGGCCTGGTGGGGGCATCCCTGCTGGTGCAAGTGTTGCAGTCCAGGGGCAGGAGGCAGCACAGGTCGCCGTGGAGGGGCCTGTGCATGTCACTGTCCCTGACACTGTGACTGCACCACCATGCACCAGCAGGGATGCCCCATCCCAGGCCCGTCCGCAGGTAGGGGGGATGTCCATGTCATCTGACTCCCCTCCACCTGCGTACGAGGGGACCCCTGGCCGTATGGAGAAGGTCCTGATTGGTGTCGCGTTGCGCACAGGTGCAATTTGTGATGAGGTGCGTGCTTCCCGGGAGGAGCATGCACGTCATCACGGAGAGTACCGTGCTGACGTGGCCCAGTTGGGAACGGCCATGGTCGGGGGTTTCCTACATGTGTCGGCCAATCTGGCGACCCTCTCCTCCTCTGTGGAGACTATGCACCAGTCGTTCTCCATGCCGTCTTCCGGCCCAGATGCCACCGGGGCCCCTTGTGGACCTGCCCCGACCAATGCAGCCGGCTCGGTGGGGATTCCATCCCTGCCACAGTCGGGAGTCGGAGGTCCAGCAGAGGTGGCCACACCAGCAACTGGACCCCAGCAGATGGAGGATGTGACGGCATCATCGGGCCGGGCACGTGCACGACGGCGTCGGTGGATACCATCAGCCTGGATGCCGTCGTGCTGGCACAGGCAGTTGCGTCGGAGGCAGCGGCAGGCTCGACGTGGGAGGCATCATGGCTCGGGGCCATCAACATCAGGGGTGCAGGCATCGGCCGGAGGGCAGGAGAACCCTGGAATGGGAGTGGCTTCCATGTGGGAGCGGTTGGGCCAGCGGATAGGTGCGGAGCAGCAGCGGGCAGAGGAGGAACGGCTCACAATGGTCAGGGCGGAGAACTCCATGCGGAGGGCGCTGAGGCGGGCTGAGTGCCTCGAGGGTCTTCGCAGGGAGTTGGAGCTGGACACTGCTTTATCCCTGCGAGACCTCGGGGCCAGGGAACATGCCCGCCTCCAAGCCATTGAACAGGAGTTCGATGATGCCCTGGCCCATGACAACATCCAGTGAGCCGTTGGACTAGCCCGCTGCCCATGTAAATAGTTATGTAGTTAGTGTTAGGTTTCCTTTGTTTTTGCTTTTTCTTTGGACCTTTTGGACAATGGGCCACATTTTTGCATATAGTTATTTTTTATTAGGTAGTGTTGTTAGATAGGTTTAATTTCTTTTGTTGGGATCATGGACCCCGGCTTGTTCACCTGTACATAGTTATCTGTTGGATTTTCGTTTCTTTTTACCATTTACCCATGGAGCAATGGCTTTCTATTATAATTTCACATTGGATTTTCTTTTCCGGACTGTGACTTTGGACACCATTCCTTTGGATTCTGATTTTTGGCTTAGCATTTTTTCATGGACAAGCTTCTTTTTACTTTTTTTAAATTCCCATTTCTGTTAGTTTATTTTTTATTCAATTCTTGTTTTCTTTAATACATATTTTTAGATCAAACTTCAATGTGTAGTATCATCTCATTGGTTTCATGCATATCATGATACGGGTTTGGAGATTCACTGACACCCATTGGGTGTATGTGAGGGACATGTGTTCGTTTCCAAACTTGCAATTGCAGTTCTATCATGTTATGTCCATTTCTGAGTGGGTGGATGCAATACTCGGGAGGGTGTTTTGCATTTGGAGGCTGTCCATGGGGACCGGGGATCTAGATTGTGATGACATGTGGGCTGGGGTACATGAGTTGGACATGAGTGGGGGCCTGCTGGCAGGTGCCCCACGGTGCTGGGGGGTGGGGGTGCAGGGGAACATGAGTTGGACATGAGTGGGGGCCTGCTGGCAGGTGCCCCACGGTGCTGGGGGGTGGGGGTGCAGGGGAACATGAGTTGGACATGAGTGGGGGCCTGCTGGCAGGTGCCCCACGGTGCTGGGGGGTGGGGGTGCAGGGGAACATGAGTGGGGGCCTGTTGGAGGATGCCCCTGCACTGCTGGGGGTTGGGGGTAATAGGGGGCATGAGTGGGGGCCTGTTGGAGGCTGCCCCTGCACTGCTGGGGGGTGGGGGTAATAGGGGACATGAGTGGGGGCCTGTTGGAGGCTGCCCCTGCACTGCTGGGGGGTGGGGGTAATAGGGGACATGAGTGGGGGCCTGTTGGAGGCTGCCCCTGCACTGCTGGGGGGTGGGGGTAATAGGGGACATGAGTGGGGGCCTGGTGGAGGCTGCCCCTGCACTGCTGGGGGGTGGGGGTGGTGGGAGACATGAGTGGGGGCCTGGTGGAGGCTGCCCCTGGTGGCTGGGGGGTGGGGGTGGTGGTAGACACGAGTGGGGGCCTGGTGGAATCTGCCCCTGGTGGCTGGGGGGTGGGGGTGGTGGTAGACATGAGTGGGGGCCTGGTGGAATCTGCCCCTGGTGGCTGGGGGGTGGGGTGGTGGTAGACATGGGTGGGGGCCTGGTGGAGGCTGCCCCTGCACTGCTGGGGGGTGGGGGTGGTGGTAGACATGAGTGGGGGCCTGGTGGAATCTGCCCCTGGTGGCTGGGGGGTGGGGGTGGTGGTAGACATGGGTGGGGGCCTGGCGGAGGCTGCCCCTGCACTGCTGGGGGGTGGGGGTGGTGGGAGACATGAGTGGGGGCCTGGTGGAGGCTGCCCCTGGTGGCTGCGGGGTGGGGGTGGTGGTAGACATGAGTGGAGGCCTGGTGGAGACTGCCCCTGCACTGCTGGAGGGTGGGGGTGGTGGGAGACATGAGTGGGGGCCTGGTGGAGGCTGCCCCTGGTGGTTGGGGGGTGAGGGTGGTGGTAGACATGAGTGGGGGCCTGGTGGAATCTGCCCCTGGTGGCTGGGGGGTGGGGGTGGTGGTAGACATGAGTGGGGGCCTGGTGGAATCTGCCCCTGGTGGCTGGGGGGTGGGGGTGGTGGTAGACATGGGTGGGGGCCTGGTGGAGGCTGCCCCTGCACTGCTGGGGGGTGGGGGTGGTGATAGACATGAGTGGGGGCCTGGTGGAGGCTGCCCCTGGTGGCTGGGGGGTGGGGGTGGTGGTAGACATGAGTGGGGGCCTGGTGGAGGCTGCCCCTGCACTGCTGGGGGGTGGGGGTGGTGGGAGACATGAGTGGGGGCCTGGTGGAATCTGCCCCTGGTGGCTGGGGGGTGGGGGTGGTGGTAGATATGAGTGGGGGCCTGGTGGAGGCTGCCCCTGCACTGCTGGGGGGTGGGGGTGGTGGGAGACATGAGTGGGGGCCTGGTGGAGGCTGCCCCTGCACTGCTGGGGGGTGGGGTGGTGGGAGACATGAGTGGGGGCCTGGTGGAGGCTGCCCCTGGTGGCTGGGGGGTGGTGGTAGACATGGGTGGGGGCCTGGTGGAGGCTGCCCCTGCACTGCTGGGGGGTGGGGGTGGTGTTAGACATGGGTGGGGGCCTGGTGGAGGCTGCCCTGGTGGCTGAGGGGTGGGGGTGCAGGGGGACATGAGAGGGGGCCTGGTGGAGGCTTCCCCTGCACTGCTGGGGGGTGGGGGTGGTGGGAGACATGAGTGGGGGCCTGGTGGAGGCTGCCCCTGGTGGCTGGGGGGTGGGGGTGCAGGGGGACATGCGTGGGGGCCTGGTGGAGGCTGCCCCTGGTGGCTGGGGGGTGGGGGAGCAGGGGGACATGAATGGGGTCCTGGTGGAGGCTGCCCCTGCACTGCTGGGGGGTAGGGGTGGTGGGAGACATGAGTGGGGGCCTGGTGGAGGCTGCCCCTGGTGGCTGGGGGGTGGGGGTGGTGGTAGACATGGGTGGGGGCCTGGTGGAGGCTGCCCCTGCACTGCTGGGGGGTGGGGGTGGTGGTAGACATGGGCAGGGGCCTGGTGGAGGCTGCCCCTGGTGGCTGGGGGGTGGGGGTGGTGGTAGACATGGGTGGGGGCCTGGTGGAGGCTGCCCCTGCACTGCTGGGGGGTGGGGGTGGTGGGAGACATGAGTGGGGGCCTGGTGGAGGCTGCAGCTTGTGGCTGGGGGGTGGGGGTGGTGGTAGACATGGGTGGGGGCCTGGTGGAGGCTGCCCCTGCACTGCTGGGGGGTGGGGGTGGTGGGAGACATGAGTGGGGGCCTGGTGGAGGCTGCCCCTGGTGGCTGGCGGGTGGGGGTGGTGGTAGACATGAGTGGGGGCCTGGTGGAGGCTGCCCCTGCACTGCTGGGGGGTGGGGGTGCAGGGGGACATGGGCGGGGGCCTGGTGGGGGCTGCCCCTGCACTGCTGGGGGGTGGGGGTGGTGGGAGACATGGGTGGGGGCCTGGTGGTGGCTGCCCCTGGTGGCTGGGGGGGTGGTGGTAGACATGGGTGGGGGCCTGGTGGAGGCTGCCCCTGCACTGCTGGGGGGTGGGGGTGGTGGTAGACATGGGTGGGGGCCTGGTGGAGGCTGCCCCTGGTGGCTGGGGGGTGGGGGTGCAGGGGGACATGAGTGGGGGCCTGGTGGAGGCTCCCCCTGGTGGCTGGGGGGTGGGGGTGCAGGTGGACATGGGTGGGGGCCTGGTGGAGGCTGCCCCTGCACTGCTGGGGGGTAGGGGTGGTGAGAGACATGGGTGGGGGCCTGGTGGAGGCAGCCCCTGGTGGCTGGGGGGTGGGGGTGGTGGTAGACATGGGTGGGGGCCTCGTGGAGTCTGCCCCTGCACTGCTGGGGGGTGGGGGTGCAGGGGGACATGAGTGGGGGCCTGGTGGAGGCTGCCCCTGGTGGCTGGGGGGTGGGGTGCAGGGAGACATGAGTGGGGGCCTGGTGGAGGCTGCCCCTGCACTGCTGGGGGGTGGGGGTGGTGGGAGACATGAGTGGGGGCCTGGTGGAGGCTGCCCCTGGTGGCTGGGGGGTGGTGGTAGACATGGGTGGGGGCCTGGTGGAGGCTGCCCCTGCACTGCTGGGGGGTGGGGTGGTGTTAGACATGGGTGGGGGCCTGGTGGAGGCTGCCCTGGTGGCTGAGGGGTGGGGGTGCAGGGGGACATGAGTGGGGGCCTGGTGGAGGCTTCCCCTGCACTGCTGGGGGGTGGGGGTGGTGGGAGACATGAGTGGGGGCCTGGTGGAGGCTGCCCCTGGTGGCTGGGGGGTGGGGGTGCAGGGGGACATGCGTGGGGGCCTGGTGGAGGCTGCCCCTGGTGGCTGGGGGGTGGGGGAGCAGGGGGACATGAATGGGGTCCTGGTGGAGGCTGCCCCTGCACTGCTGGGGGGTAGGGGTGGTGGGAGACCAGAGTGGGGGCCTGGTGGAGGCTGCCCCTGGTGGCTGGGGGGTGGGGGTGGTGGGAGACATGAGTGGGGGCCTGGTGGAGGCTGCCCCTGGTGGCTGGGGGGTGGTGGTACACATGGGTGGGGGCCTGGTGGAGGCTGCCCCTGCACTGCTGGGGGGTGGGGTGGTGTTAGACATGGGTGGGGGCCTGGTGGAGGCTGCCCTGGTGGCTGAGGGGTGGGGGTGCAGGGGGACATGAGTGGGGGCCTGGTGGAGGCTTCCCCTGCACTGCTGAGGGGTGGGGGTGCAGGGGGACATGGGTGGGGGCCTGGTGGTGGCTGCCCCTGGTGGCTGGGGGGGTGGTGGTAGACATGGGTGGGGGCCTGGTGGAGGCTGCCCCTGCACTGCTGGGGGGTGGGGGTGGTGGTAGACATGGGTGGGGGCCTGGTGGAGGCTGCCCCTGGTGGCTGGGGGGTGGGGGTGCAGGGGGACATGAGTGGGGGCCTGGTGGAGGCTCCCCCTGGTGGCTGGGGGGTGGGGGTGCAGGTGGACATGGGTGGGGGCCTGGTGGAGGCTGCCCCTGCACTGCTGGGGGGTAGGGGTGGTGAGAGACATGGGTGGGGGCCTGGTGGAGGCAGCCCCTGGTGGCTGGGGGGTGGGGGTGGTGGTAGACATGGGTGGGGGCCTCGTGGAGTCTGCCCCTGCACTGCTGGGGGGTGGGGGTGCAGGGGGACATGAGTGGGGGCCTGGTGGAGGCTGCCCCTGGTGGCTGGGGGGTGGGGTGCAGGGAGACATGAGTGGGGGCCTGGTGGAGGCTGCCCCTGCACTGCTGGGGGGTGGGGGTGGTGGGAGACATGAGTGGGGGCCTGGTGGAGGCTGCCCCTGGTGGCTGGGGGGTGGTGGTAGACATGGGTGGGGGCCTGGTGGAGGCTGCCCCTGCACTGCTGGGGGGTGGGGTGGTGTTAGACATGGGTGGGGGCCTGGTGGAGGCTGCCCTGGTGGCTGAGGGGTGGCGGTGCAGGGGGACATGAGTGGGGGCCTGGTGGAGGCTTCCCCTGCACTGCTGGGGGGTGGGGGTGGTGGGAGACATGAGTGGGGGCCTGGTGGAGGCTGCCCCTGGTGGCTGGGGGGTGGGGGTGCAGGGGGACATGCGTGGGGGCCTGGTGGAGGCTGCCCCTGGTGGCTGGGGGTGGGGGAGCAGGGGGACATGAATGGGGTCCTGGTGGAGGCTGCCCCTGCACTGCTGGGGGGTAGGGGTGGTGGGAGACCAGAGTGGGGGCCTGGTGGAGGCTGCCCCTGGTGGCTGGGGGGTGGGGGTGGTGGTAGACATGGGTGGGGGCCTGGTGGAGGCTGCCCCTGCACTGCTGGGGGGTGGGGGTGGTGGTAGACATGGGCAGGGGCCTGGTGGAGGCTGCCCCTGGTGGCTGGGGGGTGGGGGTGGTGGTAGACATGGGTGGGGGCCTGGTGGAGGCTGCCCCTGCACTGCTGGGGGGTGGGGGTGGTGGGAGACATGAGTGGGGGCCTGGTGGAGGCTGCAGCTTGTGGCTGGGGGGTGGGGGTGGTGGTAGACATGGGTGGGGGCCTGGTGGAGGCTGCCCCTGCACTGCTGGGGGGTGGGGGTGGTGGGAGACATGAGTGGGGGCCTGGTGGAGGCTGCCCCTGGTGGCTGGCGGGTGGGGGTGGTGGTAGACATGAGTGGGGGCCTGGTGGAGGCTGCCCCTGCACTGCTGCTGGGGGGTGGGGTGCAGGGGGACATGGGCGGGGGCCTGGTGGGGGCTGCCCCTGCACTGCTGGGGGGTGGGGGTGGTGGGAGACATGGGTGGGGGCCTGGTGGTGGCTGCCCCTGGTGGCTGGGGGGGGTGGTGGTAGACATGGGTGGGGGCCTGGTGGAGGCTGCCCCTGCACTGCTGGGGGGTGGGGGTGGTGGTAGACATGGGTGGGGGCCTGGTGGAGGCTGCCCCTGGTGGCTGGGGGGAGGGGGTGCAGGGGGACATGAGTGGGGGCCTGGTGGAGGCTGCCCCTGGTGGCTGGGGGGTGGGGGTGCAGGTGGACATGGGTGGGGGCCTGGTGGAGGCTGCCCCTGCACTGCTGGGGGGTAGGGGTGGTGAGAGACATGGGTGGGGGCCTGGTGGAGGCTGCCCCTGGTGGCTGGGGGGTGGGGGTGGTGGTAGACATGGGTGGGGCCTGGTGGAGTCTGCCCCTGCACTGCTGGGGGGTGGGGGTGCAGGGGGACATGAGTGGGGGCCTGGTGGAGGCTGCCCCTGGTGGCTGGGGGGTGGGGTGCAGGGGGACATGAGTGGGGGCCTGGTGGAGGCTGCCCCTGGTGGCTGGGGGGTGGGGGTGCAGGGGGACATGGGTGGGGGCCTGGTGGAGGCTGCCCCTGCACTGCTGGGGGGTGGGGGTGCAGGGGGACATGGGTGGGGGCCTGGTGGAGGCTGCCCCTGGTGGCTGGGCGGTGGGGGTGCAGGGGGACATGAGTGGGTGCCTTTTGGAGGCTGCACCTGCACTGCTGGGGGGTGGGGGTGGTGGGAGACATGGGTGGGGGCCTGGTAGAGGCTGCCCCTGGTGGCTGGGGGGTGGGGGTGGTGGTAGACATGGGTGGGGGCCTGGTGGAGGCTGCCCCTGCACTGCTGGGGGGTGGGGGTGGTGGGAGACATGAGTGGGGGCCTGGTGGAGGCTGCCCCTGGTGGCTGGGGGGTGGGGGTGGTGGTAGACATGGGTGGGGGCCTGGTGGAGGCTGCCCCTGCACTGCTGGGGGGTGGGGGTGGTGGGAGACATGTGTGGGGGCCTGATGGTATCTACCCCTTGTGGCTGGGGGGTGGTGGTGGTGGTAGACATGGGTGGGGGCCTGGTGGAGGCTGCCCCTGCACTGCCGGGGGGTGGGGGTGGTGGGAGACATGAGTGGGGGCCTGATGGTATCTGCCCCTGGTGGCTGGGGGGTGGGGGTGGTGGTAGACATGGGTGGGGGCCTGGTGGAGGCTGCCCCTGGTGGCTGGGGGGTGGGGGTGGTGGTAGACATGGGTGGGGGCCTAGTGGAGTCTTCCCCTGCACTGCTGGGGGGTGGGGGTGCAGGGGGACATGAGTGGGGGCCTGGTGGAGGCTGCCCCTGGTGGCTGGGGGGTGGGGTGCAGGGGGACATGAGTGGGGGCCTGGTGGAGGCTCCCCCTGGTGGCTGGGGGATGGGGGTGCAGGGGGACATGGGTGGGGGCCTGGTGGAGGCTGCCCCTGCACTGCTGGGGGTGGGGGTGCAGGGGGACATGAGTGGGGGCCTGGTGGAGGCTGCCCCTGGTGGCTGGGGGGTGGGGGTGCAGGGGGACATGAGTGGGGGCCTTTTGGAGGCTGCACCTGCACTGCTGGGGGGTGGGGCTGGTGGGAGACATGGGTGGGGGCCTGGTAGAGGCTGCCCCTGGTGGCTGGGGGGTGGGGGTGGTGGTAGACATGGGTGGGGGCCTGGTGGAGGCTTCCCCTGCACTGCTGGGGGGTGGGGGTGGTGGGAGACATGAGTGGGGGCCTGGTGGAGGCTGCCCCTGGTGGCTGGGGGTGGGGGTGGTGGTAGACATGGGTGGGGGCCTGGTGGAGGCTGCCCCTGCACTGCTGGGGGGTGGGGGTGGTGGGAGACATGAGTGGGGGCCTGATGGTATCTGCCCCTGGTGGCTGTGGGGTGGGGGTGGTGGTAGACATGGGTGTGGGCCTGGTGGAGGCTGCCCCTGCACTGCCGGGGGGTGGGGGTGGTGGGAGACATGAGTGGGGGCCTGATGGTATCTGCCCCTGGTGGCTGGGGGGTGGGGGTGCAGGGGGACATGAGTGGGGGTCTGGGGGAGGCTGCCCCTGCACTGCTTTGGGGTGGGGGTGGTGGGAGACATGAGTGGGGGCCTGGTGGAGGCTGCACCTGGTGGCTGGGGGTTGGGGGTGGTGGTAGACATGGGTGGGGACCTGGTGGAGGCTGCCCCTGCACTGCTGGGGGGTGGGGGTGGTGGTAGACATGGGTGGGGGACATGGGTGGGGGCCTGGTGGAGGCTGCCCCTGGTGGCTGGGGGTGCAGGGGGACATGAGTGGGGGCCTGGTGGAGGCACGTACCCTGCCCCTGCACTGCTGGGGGGTGGGGGTGGTGGGAGACATGAGTGGGGGCCTGGTGGAGGCTGGCCCTGGGGGCTGGGGGGTGGGGGTGGTGGGAGACATGAGTGGGGGCCTGGTGGAGGCTGCCCCTGGTGGCTGGGCAGTGTGGGTGGTGGTAGACATGATTGGGGGCCTGGTGGAATCTGCCCCTGGTAGCTGGGGGGTGGGGGTGGTGGTAGACATGGGTGGGGGCCTGGTGGAGGCTGCCCCTGCACTGCCGGGGGTTGGGGGTGGTGGTAGACATGGGTGGGGCCCTGGTGGTGGCTGCCCCTGCACTGCTGGGGGGTGGGGTGGTGGGAGACATGCATTGTTGATCAGTAGTGCAAGGTGACATGTGGGTTGGCTGGGGGGCATGCCCATGGTGGATGGGCTGCGTGCGGGACATGAGCAGGGGTGCAGGGTAGTCCCCCGTGGTGTGGGCTGCCTGCAGGGGCCGTGGAGGTTGTAGAGCGAACACCTGTAAGGACCCACACGGCCAATTCACGTGTAGTACTCCCCAGAACCCCTGAAATACACGTACCCTGCTGAAATCGCGTGTGGAACTTCCCGCGCACCCCTGAAATACACGTACCCTGCTCGCACGGGAAAAATTGCGTGTGGAACTTCCCGCACACCCCTGAAATACACGTACCCTGCTCGCACGGGGCCAATCGCGTGTGGAACTTCCCTCGCTCCCCTGAAATACACGTACCCTGCTGTAATCGCGTGTGGAACTTCCCACGCACCCCTGGAATACACGTACCCTGCTTGCACGGGGCGAATCGCGTGTGGAACTTCCCGCGCACCCATGAAATACACATGCCCTGCTGAAATCGCGTGTGGAACTTCCCGCACACCCCTGGAATACACGTACCCTGCTCGCACGGGGCCAATCGCGTGTGGAACTTCCCGCACACCCCTGAAATACACATACCCTGCTGAAATCGCGTGTGGAACTTCCCGCGCACCCCTGAAATACACGTACCCTGCTGGATTTGCGTGTGATACTTCCCACGAACCCCTGTTATACACGTTCCCCGCTTGGCGTTTGCTGTTTGGCAGCCCTGTGAACTGGTCCAGGGTTAGCGCAGCCCTTTGCGATTATTTGGGGATTTTGAAGGCTTTTCCTTGCGCGAGGGCGTTCTTGGGGGCGTAACTGGCGCTGCTGCAGGGTCGCTGCGCCACGCTGCACCACGGCTGGTTTTGGATGCGAAAATCCATGAATACGCTGTGCGCGGAAATCGATTTTAGTGCACGCGGCTGGCGCAGACATTCGCACGGGCATGCTGTGCGCCAGTCGCGTGCGCCACTTTTGTGCGATTTTCTATGAATTACCCTGTAAGTAATACAAAACCCTTAAAATCATTCAATGTTTCAATATATATTAATGACATCCAAAATACATCCAAAATACAATACAAGAACAAGAAAAGAACTGAGAAAGTGCAGTACAATTGCAGCTATTCATATTAAATCCCCATAGAGCAAATTAGAGTTATCCACTTTCAAAATGTGTATTTTCTTTTAAAGAATTTCCCTGATGTTGGGCATTCACATTTAATATGGATTTAATCTGTAGCCAAAATGTATTGAAGGTATAGATATGTCTACAGTCATTCCCCTCAATTAGCCTTGAGCACAATTGTTCTGAGCACTAGTTACTAGGCTCATTCGACCCGTAAGCAGGCCAATAACCTGCATGCAAGCAAGAAAATGCATTGCAGCTGGTAATTAGATGCTTACACGTTTCCAACATTGGCAAGAAGGATCATGCTCCCTAGTTTCTGCGATATTACATTTATATCCCAGATATTCACGCTTTAGAAGATGATTAGGAAAGGCATTTAAATATTCAATAGAGGAATATTTTTGGGGAATATATGGAACAAAATATCTCCTATGGGTTTTTGCGGCTATATCCACAATGTGTTGTTCTCTAGTATTTATTTTTACCCTAGATTTTTTTAAAGGAAAAGGTCAGCATCTGGAGATTGATAGCCTTGTTCTCACACCATTCCTGACCCTCTCTCAGTAGCATATCATTGGTGTGTGAGGCGCTAAATCTCCCCAGCGTCTCGTGGTCGCTGCGTATTTAGTCCAATAGAGAGAGTTTGGATCTGCATTGATAATTTTCCAGTACATATTAATGCACTTTTTTGTTATCAACAACTGAATGGAGCAAATGCCAAATTGAATTCTTATACCGTTCACCGGAAGGGATTTTGGCCTGCTGGCCAGAGTTTTAAGGCAAAAGCTTCAAGTTTGGTCAATACTCTGGTGCATTTGTGCCCCAAATTCCAGCTCTATATATTATCATTGGAACAATTTTTACCTTGTGTAGTATTAGTTTATTAATCTTCCATGTGTATTTACAATCCTCTCGTTTATTGAATAAAAAGCCCATGGTCTTTGTTTCTTAATGTTAATGACCAGCTCATTGGCTTCACAATACTCACTAAGTTGATGTAGTTGACATTGCAACCCACAAGGTGTGAGGTCCAGAAGCACTAAGTCGCCTGCATATCCTATCCATAGTATTTGTTTCCAAGCTAATATAGGAGAATAGGCAGTTTCGCGGCTAAGAGATTCTGGAATGTCTGCTACGTCGAGGTTGAATAATGCAGGGGAAAGGATACATTCCTGTTTGTGACCACTTTTATAAGTAAGAATAGATTTAGTTAATTCTCCTGATTGGCTTAATCTAACTTTAACAGATGCTTCATATATTATAGTGCTACAATCAAGCTAAGTAAGCCTGGTTGTATGTTCCAATTATACAGCTTCATCCAGAGTTATTCAAGATTAACTGTGTCAAAAGCTGCACTGAAATCAATGTAACAAGCATATAGAGATTGATCTCGCCTAGACCATGCTCTCTGTATCACGGTGGTAAGTATAAGGATGTTAGTCATAGTACAATGTCCCCTTCTGATCCTGTTTGGTTTATAGGCAATGGCCCTCATTACAACTGAGGTGCTAAGTGCACCAACTTTACCACCATGGTGTAAACTACGTTTACACCATGGTGGATGGCGGATTTACCGCCCCATTACAAGGTGAGTGGGGCGGTAAATCCCCATTTCCCATTTTCCCTTCCCCATTCCCATTTTTGCCCCATAGGGCATAATGGGAGTGGGGAAGGCGCTAATTACGGCACCGTAAATTACGGTGCCGTAATTAGCACCAAGGTGCCTTAGCACCATGGAACTTAACGCCTGCAAAAAGCAGGCGTTAAGGTGGGAATCAGACGTTAAGGGTTAACGGTGGCGTTAACCCTTAACGCCTGAGTTGTAATGAGGGCCAATATGTTATTAGCCTGTATCCAGTCATTAAGGTCTATGAGAAGAATCCTTGCAAATATTTTAGCTGGGACATCGAGCATGGCCAAGATACCATAGTTGTTTGGATCGTTGTTAGGGCCACGCATGTGAATCAGTACAATGATGCTTTCTGTCCAGCTAGCTGTCAGAATGCTGCAATCACTGATGTTCCTATAAAATGCCATGCAAGAGTTTGCCCCAAGTGGGGGCTAAAGGGGAGAGGGGTTGAGGAGGGCATTGTACGTGCCATCTAGCCAAAAGCTCGGAAAATATTGACCTTTGTAATGACATCAATTATATCTTCTACAGTATGATGGTAATCCCATTTACGCTTTTCAGTTGTCTCCCAATTCCTCTTATCTGAGATTTTACTAATTGAGTTGCCAATATGGGTTTCCCATTTGGCCTTGGAGGCCACAATACAAGGGGTATATTGAGTTCCCTCGCCTTTCACCAATTTCCAGAACAAACAATAATTATTGGCTTTATATGCTGCCATCATTGTTTGCCATTTAGTAACTCTCCCCTTTCTACGATGCTCCCTGAGCCATTTTTGGTAATTGTCTCCCTCTTTATGTACTGCGCTACATAGCTGCAATGTTGTAAGTCAGAGCTTATTTATGGGGCCTCATTACGACCCTGGCGTTTAACCATGGCGCTATTAGCGCCATGGTTGACGGTGGTATTTTACCAACTCCGCCATGGTGAATGGCGGAATTACCACCCCATTCCAAGGTTGCCGGGGCGGTAATTCCCCATTCACCATTGGCCCTTCCCCATTCCCATGTTTGCCCCCATAGGGCTCAATGGGAATGGGGAAGGCAGTAATTACAGTACCGCAAATTGCGGTACCGTAATTACCTCAAAAGTCCCTTTGCGGGTTCCTTCCTTAACGGCTGGTAAAACCAGCTGTTAAAGTCGGGACCCGCAAAGGGACCTCGTAATTAGGCGGTAAGGGTTTAACGGCGCCGACACCTTTTACAGCGCCGTTAACCCCTTACTGCCTGGGTCGTAATGAGGCCCATGGTCTTCAGTTTAAGTTTCAATTATATGATATGATAAGTCATCTATAACGCGCCTGCACACAAGTGTTTATAGGTGCAACAATACAAGGGAGGGAAGACAGAGGGAGGCAAGACAAACAATCTTAGTAGGCCTTGTGTCATTCAGATCGTGCAAGTGCGAGAATGACAAGTGCAAGGGGAAAGTGGGGGTGAGAAGTGCCAGGGAGAGGGACGGGAAAAACAGGGTAGCAATGCTCTGAGCAAGTGCAGCACAGGCAGCGTGGCTCTGGGTAAATGCAGGAGGCAAGGGACTGTAGGGATTATAGTTACAGCCCATGAGTGCCTGGAAGGCCCACAGGCAGAGAGCCTGGTACCTAGTGAGACTCTGAGGGTAGCCAAGAAACCAGTCGGTGTAGCAGACAGGTATGTCAGCAGGGGAGGTAGAGAGAGAAAGCAGCTGAGAAGAGGAAGGTTTTGAGCTGCTTCCGGAACTTCAGGTGGTCCGGCTCAAGTTTGAGACGGGCAGGGTGGCCATTCCAGAGGGCGGCACCTACAGAGCAGAGGGATCTGCCCCCTACTCTCTGCCTGGTAAGCGTCTGACCCTTAGAGGGTTGTAGGTAGCTGAGTGAAGGGCTCGAGAAGGAAGGCATTTAGGAAGAGAGCATTGGATGTAGTGGGGGCCACAGCCCCATAAAGCCCTATGGACAATGAAAAGGGTCTTGAAATTGATCCTTGCAGCCACCGGGAGCCAGTGGAGAGATTTTAGGGCTGGAGAGATACAGTGTGTGGGCCTGAGGCCAAGGATAAGTCTTGCAGTGTTCTGGATAAGTTACAGAGGGCAGAGAGTTGCGGAAGGCAGATTGAAAAAGAGGCTGTTACAGTAGTCCAGCCTAGAGAGAACAAGGGCTCTCTAGACAGTAAGTTTCAGGGGAAAGATGAGAAAGGGGAGAGTACCCTTGAGGAGGTGCAGCTGGTAGTGGGACTTCTTGGCGACATCAGAGATGCAAGGAGAAAAAGAGAGAGTGGAGTCGAAGATGAGACTAAGGTTTTTTGCCTCACAGGAAGGCGAAGGAAGAGGGCCTATGAAGGACAGCCAGAGTGAGATGGGGAAAGTGGGAGCAGGAGTCCCAATGAAAAGGATTTCTGTTTTACTGGCATTAAGGCAGAGATCGTTGAAGGCGCAACAATCCCGAATCGCGGAGAGAAAGTCAGGAATGAGCGAGAGAGGAGAGGAGGCTGAGGGGAGCCTGAAGGAGAGCTGAGTGTCATCTGCAGAACACTGAAATTTAGAGGAGAAGGTAGAGATCAGGTGGGCCAAAGGGGCCAAGTAGAGGTTGAAAAACCAGGGTGAGAGGATAGAGCCTTGAGAACCAAGTTGGACTTGGGAGTGGCGGTCCAAGAGCAAAGAGGTCAAACACTCCAGGGCCTGATCCATGATGCTCAGGTTCTCACAGAGTCAATTGATCAGGATTGGTGTGTTTGGCCATGTCAAAGGCAGAGGAAAGATCAAGGAGCATGAGGACAGAAGGAATCCTGATCAATCAAAAGATGCAGATTAGAGAGGGCTGTGTCAGAGTGTGAGTCAGCCGCAGGAGAAGGAGGAGCAGAGAAAGTAGAGGCAAATGCTGTTTTAGTTGCAACAATATCCAGATCAAAGTTTGCCCTTTGTTTCTTATGAGGTCTATTCTTTTTATGATCCCAAAAACTGATCAATCGAATCCCAAAAACTGATCAATTGATTCCCGAATCCTGATCAATCTAAAGATGCAGATTAGAGAGGGCTGGGTCAGAGTGTGAATCAGCCGCAGGAGTAGGAGGAGCTATAATTCCTATTAAGAGCCATTACCTTCCCAGTGTCCTTAATGATCTGTTTATAAAGATCTAAATCGGAGTTAGGGCCTTGGGGCGGAGGGGGAGGATTGATACATGTAGAAGGAAAATTCCTACTTGTATGGTTAAGCTCACCTGTCCTTTGCAGGTTGCTAATATAGTTAAAATGTGCATGGATGATAGTATATATTTCCTTATTTACTTTGTCCATCCACATAGTATTCTACAATAGTTGGTTTAGAACAGTGTTTACCTCTGGTTTATCTAAAGTGTCTAAGATAGCAGTGGGTTCAGTGAAACAGAAGGTAATAAGCAAGGGGTACTCGCCACTCTCCTCTCTTGGCTCGATCTTGAAGTAACAAAAGTAATTAGTGAGATAAAGGCAAAACAATAATCAATAGTGGAGGCTGGCTTGTGTGTGACTCGTGTTGGGAGGTCCCCGTTAATTCGACCATTTCACATATATATATATATATCTGGTAATATTACGGTTTTATGCCATCTCCTTCCTTTGTCATTAATGTCTTTTTGGAATGTGTGCTTCTTCGATGTTAGGATATGCTACCTTGTCAATATCATTTAGCAGTATATCATGTGTTGGTATCTCCGGCTTCCCTCGAGCTGCAGGGCCATTATCTGGAGCTGCAAGTGAGTTCCATCTGAAAAAGATTCCCTCCTGGGCCCGTGTATAACCTTTGTGCACCTCCTGCAAAGCCCTAGCAGGCCCAGACACTTGGCCCTCATTACGACCCTTGCGGAGATCCATGGTGCAATTTGCACCATGGACCATGGCGCAGAGCTGCCAACTCCGCCATGGGGGTTGGCGGACTTACTGCCCCATTCCGACCTTGGCGGGGCGGTTAGTCCCCAATCCCCATTTACCCTTCCCCATTCCCATTTTTGCCCCATAGGGTATAATGGGAGTGGGGAAGGCGTTAATTACGCCACCGTAGATTACGGTGGCGTAATTAACAAGAGGTCCCGTAGCGCCATGGATTTTTCCGCCCGGAAAATCCGGGCGTAAAAATCACCATGGCGCTACGGAAAGTCGTAATCTGGCGGAGAGGTACGCCATGCATTACGCTGGCGTAAACCCCTCTCCGCCAGGGTCGTAATGAGGGCCACTGTGTTATTCTCCCCGGCTTCGGTGCTTTCCTCTCCCTCCCTCCTCTCACCTCCCAGCCCTCCCACCAGCCCTGATTGAGTTTGTGGTCAGCTCGGGGTAATCACTGGCTTCACCCGAGCTGCAGGCCCATTATCTGGAACTGCAGGTGAGTTCCATTTCAGGAAAAGACCCTCCTGGGCCCGTGTGTAACATTTGTGCCCCTCCTGCAAAGCCCTAGCAGGCCCACGCACTGCATTATTCTCCCCAGCTTTGGTGCTTTCCTCTCCCTACCTCCTCCCAGCCCTCCCACCAGCTCTGATTGGTTATCCCTTCATGGTCAGCTCGGTGTAATCACTGGCTTCCCTCGAGCTGCAGGTCCATTATCTGGAGCTGCAGGTGAGTTCCATCTGAGAAAAAGACCCTTCTGGGCCCGTAGGTAACCTTTGTGCCCCTCCTGCCAAGCCCTAGCAGGCCCACGCACCGAATTATTCTCCCCGGCTTCAGTGCTTTCCTCTCCCTCCCTCCTCCCGACTTCCAGCCTCCCACCAGCCCTGATTGGCTCGATAGCTCCTTTTGGCTGACCTTCCTAGGACAGCGCTCTGCCTGTGCAGCCCCTGTGGCTAAGGGCACCAAGGCAAAGGGCGGCTCCAACAGAGGCTGCTCCAGAAAGTGTCTGCAGGTGTCAGAAGGGGAAGCCAGTGGCCAGCCGTCATCCATCAGCGACAAACAAGGTAAAGGTGGTCAGGGTGGGGAGCAGAACAATCACTCTACTCTGGAAGCCTTGCCACATAACAAACCTACTTACACTATGATAGTACTGTGATTATTAGCCTCTGCCTTCTAGGATTGTACTTTGATCATTAGACAGCACCACACATTTAGGAACTAGAACATACTGACCTGGATCACATCTAGAAAACACCACAATTGAATAGTACTGTGATTATTAGCTTCCGCCTTCTGAGACAGCTCTGTGATTATTAGATTTTCCCCTCTAAAATAGTACTGTGGTTATTAGCCTCAGCCTTCTAGGATTATATTGCTATTATTAGACAGCACCACACGCTTAGGAATTAGAACATAGTGACCTGAATCACATCTAGAAAGCACCACAATAGAATAGTACTGTGATTATTAACTTCCGCCTTCTAAAATAGTACTGTGATTACTAGATTGTGACCTCTAAGATAGTACTGTGATTATTAGATTGTGCCCCCTAAGATAGTATAGTGATTATTAGTCTCTTCTTTCTAGAATAGTACTGTGATTATTTGCTTGTTCCTTAGGATAATACTGTGATTGTTAGACTGTGCTCTACCCTTAGAGATTACCACACGGACCTGATTCACATCTAGAAAGCACCACTACAGAATAGCACAGTGATTATTAGCTTTGCCCTCTAGGATAGTACTGTGATAATTAGCTTGCACCTCCAAGGATAGTACTGTGATTGCCAGCCTGTGTCCTCTAGATTAGTACAGTGATTATTAGCTTGCACCTTTTAGGACAATACTGTGATTTTAGCTTGTGCCCCCTAGGGAAGCACTGTTATTATTGGCTTGAACATGACCGGATTCATATCTAGAAAGCACCACTACAGAATAGCACTGTGATTATTAGCTTTGCCCTCTAGGATAGTACTGTGATTATTAGTTTGCACCTCCAAGGATAGTACTGTGATTACCAGCCTGTGTCCCCTAGGAAAGCACTGTGATTATTGGCTTGTCCCTTGGATAACGCTGTGATTGGCCGACTGTGATCTACCCTTAGAGATTAGCACTCCCTAACCTGATTCACATCAGAAAGCACCACTATAAAACAGCACTATGATCAATAGCCTTTGCCCCCTAGAATAGCACTGTGATGACTGCCTTATTCCTCAGGATAATACTGTGATTGATTATGAGACGGAACACTACCCTTAGAGATTAGCACACATTGGGCCTCATTACGAGGTAGGAGGTAAGGGATTACCGGCACCGGTAAGGGTGCCGGTGCGGGTAATCCCTTACCTCCATATTGGGAGGTCCCTTAGCGGGTCCCTTCCTTAATGCCTGGTCTGACCAGGCGTTAAGGACGGGACCCGCTAAGGGACTTCAGAGCTAATAACGGTACCGCAAATTGCGGTACCGTTATTAGCTACTTCCCCATTCTCATTGAGCCCTATGGGGGCTCAAATGGGAATGGGGAATGGTTCTCAGAATGGGGATTTACCGGGTCCTCCAAGGTTGGAATGACCCGGTAAGTACCCATTCCGAGAACCCGGACCCGGTATGCAGTAAGGGGGTAGCCATGGTGCTAATAGCACCATGGCTACCTCCTACCTCGTAATGAGGCCCATTGACTTATCTCACACCTAGAAAGCACCACTATAGGACAGTGCTGTGATTATTAGCTCATGTCCTCCAGGATAGCACTGTGATTATCTGTTTGCACCCTCTAGGATAGTACTGTAGTTATTAGCTGTACCCTGCTTCACACCGCAGAAATGTGTTTATTGATGTAAGTCTCTTCCAGGGAGAACCACATTAGGGACATCCACAGGAATATCCCAGCGATATAACCCTAGTAGACCTCCCCAACCGGACAACCCTAACTCGAAACAGTGACTAAACTACCCCAGCAATATCACCTGACTAGACCCCAACAGACAGAGCCCAAGCTTGTACCGGACAATCCACTACACCAAGTCCAACACCACAAGACAGCCGGACCAAAAACAAAAAGACCAACTCTGCAACAACAAACCATAGGAAAAAACCAACAAAAAACGCTCAAACTCAAAATGCCGCACAAACTAACTGGACCCAGGGAAAGACAAAGAGCAGAAAGTATAAACCCAACTGAACACCACTGAAATCTCACAACGGCTGAACACACTTCCACAGACAGGACTGACAACTGAACCAGCGCGAAGAGAAGAAAGAAATCCCTTTACCTAACTCCATACCTCCACCAGAATGAGGCCACCCAACGTACAAATCAAGAACGACCAATAAACAAACACAACCATGCAGAAGAAGAACGGACAAAGGGAGAAATAACAATAACATATCGACGCCCTAACCCCTTACATCACCAAAACAACAGGACCTTCCGCTCCACAGCCACAAAATTTAGAAGAGGAGCCTGATGAAAACAAAAACCCAAGACTAAACCTAGAAGAGCTTTTCGACGACACAGGCACAACTGTACCAACACCTCAACTAGAGTTCGACCTGGAAGGAAACCTCAACACCAATCATAAGACAACGGCGAACATAAAGCACAAACCAAAATACACTCCACTGCAACCTAATAAACGCAAGATCCATGTCAAAACACTCAACAGAGATCTTTGACCTTCTCTGCGACAACGGCATTGACATCCTATTCATCACAGAAACATGGCTAAATGACAACTACAAAATCACACTCCAAAGCTGCCTCCCACCAACTTCAAATGCCTTCAAGTAACAGGGAAACCAAGAAAGGAGGAGGAGGCCTCGCAATAGCATTCAAAGAACACCTGAAAGTAAAAGCAGACAAACCTCTTAACATCATCAACTGCGAAATCATGGTCATACACCTATCAGCGAATCCAAAAACAAACTTCAAATTCATACTGGTTTACAGACCACTGACATACGATGCAAACTTTGTCGACAACTTCATAGAAGCCATCACCAACATAGCCATTGAGTACAAACATCTAATAATCCTGCAGGACTTCAACATTTAGTTCGAAGAAAAACACGCCAACTCTCAAAACTCACTAATTGGGCAGCTAACAACCATGAAATTACAACAGTTGGTCAGAGTGGCAACACACTCGGCAGGACAAACCCTTGATGCAATCTTAGCCAAGAAAAAAGTTATCACCATGGCACTACCGATACAAATCTCATCATTCCATTCGTGATCACACTACAAACTCAAGTCAGCACCCGGCCCCTCAAGCTCATAACCACCACAAAAAGAAACTGAAAAACAGTCAAAGCAAGCAACCTAATGGAACAACTGGAGATGACCAAACCTTCAGCAGCAGAACTGGAGAAGGCAGTCCGAGACGGGAAAGTGGAGCTACTCCACAAATGGATTGCTGATACAATCGAAAACATTGCCCCGGAAAAAACATTTACCCCTCAAGAAAAAGAGCAATGGCAAAATGGTTCACCCCACTACTAAGCACCATGAAAAAGAACAACAAGCAGCTGGAAGTGGAATGGAGGAAAGAATACAACTAAGATAAGAAAACCCAGATCCAGAAACAAAATCCGATCATACAAGAAGGAAATTGAAAAGGCAAAGAAAAGGCATTATGATGACACAATCACCAATGCCACCAACTCACAAAAAGAAATGTTCAACATCATAAAAGAAATGAGAAACCCACCTGGTTGCATCAACACTCCAACCCCATCAGATAAACTATGCAACGACTTGGCAGACCATTTCAAGAACAAAATCAACTCCAAAACTTCCCTGAAATATCAGCAGAGGCATTCGTCAAGCTGGTAAAACACAGCAAGAAAGCGGGATCCCCCATGGATCCCTGCCCCCGACATCAAAAATCAATCCTCACAGAAGGAATGCCATCAGAATACTACAGAAACCTTAAATATGTCACTCACAACAGAAACTGTAACACAATCCTTCAAATCAGCTTTTAAAAAACACAGTGGCGACATGGAAGACCTCTCCAAGTACAGACCGATTTCAAACATTCCCTACAGGGCAAAACTCCTAGAATCTTACGTATACAAATTAGCCCAAGAACATGTAGAAAAACACCACTTGCTAGACCAAGCACAAGTCGGCTTCAGACCCGCAAGAGGGACAGAATCGGCACTATTATCCATCTGGGATGACCTAAAAACAAATGCAGACTCCATCACAACCTCGTTTCTGATTCGGGGTGACCTCTCCCCAACCTTCGACACAGTAAGCCATGACACCCTAACCAAAAGATTAGAAGATATGGGTATAACGGACATGGCATTACTCTGGATTAAATCATTCCTAGCAGACAGAACAGAAACCGTGTGGATAAAAACCCTTCAAATCTACTCCACGAGTTAACGGCTGTGGAGTACCACAAGGATCCTGACTATCACCACTATACTTCAACATCTACCAGACTCCAGTAATCAGGATCTTCAAGAAATGCAAAATTACATGCTACAACTACACAGACGACACTCAAATCATCTACGAAATCGAAGCTACTCAAGCCGATCACTCAACCCTAATAGAATGTCTAAAAGAAGTCTTTGACTGGATGAACGCCAACAACTTAAAAATCAACCCAGGAAAGACAGAAATCATGATTATAGCCAAAAACCAAGAGAACAACACCTACATTCCCTGGCCGATGGAAATGGGAACCGCGCCCACACCATCTTAGGTAGTAAAATATCGGGGAGATCTAATGGACAATGCCATAACCTTAGAACTACAAGTAAGCGCAATAATCAAGAAAAGCTTCTTCCTTCTTCACACAACGAGAAGAATCCTACATTTCCTCTCCTTCACCCACAAAACACTGACAATCGTCGCCCTCATCATTTCAAGAATCGACTACCCAAACAGCCTCTACCTCGGGATGCCAGAACACCTCCTGAAGAAACTACAATGCATCCAGAATGCAGCAGCCAGACTCCTCCTCAAATATCCAGAAGAGACCACATCACTCCAGCACTAAAAATACTACATTGACTCCCAATCAAACAACAGATCACGTTCAAAACAATGTGCATAATACACAGGGCAATCAGCGGACAGGGAGCTGAATTCCTACAAAAGAAAATAATAATCTACAAACCAACGAGACTCCTCAGATCAAGCAATGAAATCCACCTGGAACTAAAACTGTACATCAAGAAAAAACTAGGGGTTCCTCTTTCTCCCACCTGGCCACAAAAAGCTGGAAAAACCTACAGAAAGAAATGAGAAACACCAAAGACCACCTAAAATTTAGAAAACGTCTAAAAACCTGGCTCTTCAACACCCCGGAACCAAATGGAAACAACTAAAGAATCAAACAGGAAACACAAGAGACAGATTGACATAATATATGATGGCACAGACAACTCCCAAAACCGACTAAGAGAAACTCCTAGAACAAGAAGAGAGACAACTGTAGGTGAAATAGAACACAAGCGACAACCCCATGAAGACAGAAATTAACATACATGCCCAACATTACCAACAGCCTTACCCACTCCATGAATATTAGCCACTGCCACACTTAGAGAGAATTGTGAATGATAGCAAGTACCACATTTTGGTAGAATTGTGAACATTAGCCGGTGTCGCATTTAGATAGGATTGTCAAGCTTAGCAAATGGCACGCTTAGATAAAATTGTGAATGTTAGTAAGTGCCTCACTTAAATGAAATTGTGAATGTCAGCAAGTGCCACACTTAGATAGAATTGTGAACATTAGCCTGCGTCACATCTAGACAGGATTATGAATGTCGGCCAGTCCCACATCTAGATAGAACAGAGAATATTAGCCTTTGCCACATCTAGACTGCATTGGGACTATTAACAATGCCATATTTAGATAGAATTGTGAATGCTAGCTTGATTCGCATCTAGACAGGTTTTTCAAGATAGGTCAATACCACATCTTGGTATAACAGTGAATATTGGCGTTCCCAATATATAGACATGATTGTGAATATTAGCCAGCACTAGACCTAGATAGAAATGCAGAGATATTCACGAGCCATATCTAGAAAGAACGTGGAAATTTAGCACATATCACCTCTAGATAGTGAGGCCAATAACCAACCACTAACAATCTCATCCCTCTGCACAGACCTCTCATACTCTAACCAAACACAACCACAACTCTAAAGCACAACAAACCGCACAAACTTCACTACACTGCAACAACAAAACAAACCACACATAGGTTCACACAACAGCATACAATGGCTACCGACCAGAAATCACCTCCACGCTCAGCGAACGGTGTTAACCGAACTGAAGCTGCCAACAGCACATCACTGCTCTCTTGCACTTATCCCGCTCGTCCCCATTAACTACACCCCCGACCCCTTTTTCCTTTTCAGATCTGCTAGAGCGCCAGGGGACCACTCCGGTGGTGATAGTGCGCGGTACAAATATCCTTTAACATTAACTATGATCTTGCCATTAAAAACCTCAAATAACAATATAGGTATTTGCTTGTGAGTCAGTAGACATTCTATTAAATCAGTTACCAGGTGTCTAATTTTGGAGTGCTTTGCGTATCCTGGAGGGTCATAGATGTTAATACAAAGAATATTCTTACATGTTTCAAAGCAACCACGCTTGACGAGTCCTGCTAGTACATACTCTGAAGAGCACTCCATGTCTTCCGAATTACAGTGATTATTGTTAACGCTTAGCAGCAGTACAGGGCTTTGGCCTTCGCCTAGCTCCTTTGATAGCTTGTTTTCGAATTGTAGATCAGTCAACAAACGAAATTGAGTCTGTTGCCCACGTTTCTTGTAAGGTAATAATCGTGCCGTTGCTCTGTAAGGTTTGAAATCCCATCTTCCTCAAAATAGTGGGCACTGCCCCACTGGTGCGGACTCACTAGGGCCTAGTTAGCAGTTTCGGTTGTAGTGAGTCTCTGAGCCATTTCTAGTCACACCAGTCTGAAATGTGAATGCTGGCAGACTCAGGTGCTCATTCCAAGGTAGTGTTTTGTCGTCCATCTCCTCCCAGGTTGAAAATTAGTTTTTCATTATGTTTAACCATATTCGCGTTCCAAGAAGGTCTCTGGTCACTGGTATTTTCTCAGTGCAGTCAAATCCCAAATTGACAAATTCCGATGCAGATGTCATTATGAATTTAAGAGTAGAATTGTTAGTAAAATGTATAAATGAGTTGGCGAGTTCTGAGTCGTCTGATTGCTACTCAATCCGAATGTGTTAATTAGTCGAAGTGGTGGGATAGGTTTAAGAATCTCCATTACCGTTGTTCGATTTAATAAGCATTCCTGTATCCTACAAAATAAGCTTTGTTTACGAATGACCTTGAGGTTATACAGTTCGTTGATGTTGTTTTTTTACAGTGGCTCGCCCGATGTTACATATTCTCCGCCTGATGTTAGATATTCTCGGGTTGTCTGGTTATGAAGAGCCAGCGTAGGTCTTAAAAAGTTGTTGGAGTTCATATTAGAATTTCTGCTCTCTTCATCGATTTAAAATAAATACATAACACCATTGAATGTCCAAAATATTCCACACCCCTTGCCACAAGTACAATTCTGAGATTGTATGGATTCTGTAACCCCAAATGTGAAGTGCTGCCATTCAGAGGGAGAATGTTTAAGCGTGTCCACATTAAACAACTGCTGCCTCATTTGACCTGATCCCCACCTGATCGGATGGTGCCTCGGTGTGCTGTAATGCAAGCATAAGGCATTCAAATGAAGGCTTTTACAGCGCCTTGATCCAGTCTTCTAATTGGTATGCCATTTCATTTCCTTTTGTGATAAGCTATTGTTGGGGTCACCCATACTACGTCCTTTCTGACAGGGGCGCCGGGTAGGGGGGCTCCGGGGCCCTCCCCCGCAAAATCAAGTCGGGGCTGAGCCCCCCCCTCATATCCCCCCTCCCCCCAAACCTCCCCCTTGCCGGAGAGAAGTGATGCAGCATCGATGGCCCTTTCCATCGATACAGCATCACTTCTCTCCAGCCGGGTATAAACGCGGAAATGTGCGATTAAGCCCTCCACTCTAGGACTCATTGGTTTATGGTCCTGGAGGGGAGGGTTTGGGCGCAGCGGTATTCAAACTGTGGGGCGCGCCCCTCTGGTGGGCCGCAGCCTCATACCCAGGGGGGGCGCGCATCCACAGTTTGGAAAAAAAAAATAGAGTTTAAATGACCAAAGGGTCGGTGTTGAGTGTGGTGAGTCTGGTATGAAAGGGAGATGTTGTAATGTTGTATTGTCTTACCACTGGCCTTTATGCTTGCTGTAGAATGTTGGTGCATGAATGCAGCTCAGGAGAATGTTGGGTGGATCTGTGTGTGAATGTTCTGTGAGTGTCAGTTGGGGGCCTGAGCTGGGTTGAATGGATGGCCGGTGGGTCAGCTCCTTTGTGAGTGATGTTTATACCTTCCCATGTCCCTGTCAATGTCCACGCGTGCTGTAACTATAACAAGAGTAACTGGAGCAATGTACAGATTGTACATATGTAAAATAAAGTCTTGCCTGGAAATAACTTAAGTCTCCACAGCTGGTCTGTGTGTCCGGTGTGACTAGTAAGAGACATCACTACAAATGGCGACGAGGAAAACCAGAAAATTAAGAGGACATGGAGATATGGACTGTTCAGCGTGCTTACAGAGGAGCTGCAGCTACCATAAAGTACAGTAAGGAGTGCTGTGGGGGGGAAGCAGCATTAGAGTGACCCACCGTTCCCCCAACATCTTGTATAACCGTCCTGCCCAGCATGCATAATGGATAAAGAAATAAGCTCATAGGATTCCCTGGGAGGGAGGCCCCCATCCAACAGAGATGCCCAGGAATCCCTATCAAAGAGAAACATGGAGCGGCTGTGATTATCAAGCCAACTGAACCATATACGATTAAAAGCTGGAGATACAAATAGGTTGTAATGACTGGGTGGCGAAAATGCCGTAATTATCCAGTGGGTGGCGCCAGAGCTCCATGTACTTTGCAAGAAACGTGCATAACAAAATTGTGAATGAACATGGCCCGTGCGTATATGGAGGAAAAGTGCCGTGTGTTTGTGATCAACTTCGATCAGTGATGTCTGGAATTCGGATAAGGGAGATCTATTAATATATTCAGTTTCCTGTGCAGTTTTAAAATCGTGATGTTAGGCGAACAAGTTGGCATCCAGTACCATACAGCATGAACTTGCCATTTGAATAACGTGGTGCGTGAGTGGCGGTTGCGCTGAGGAGGCCCAGCGAGGTCTTGCTCGTTCAGATCAAAACAAAGAATGATGACGTGGCTCCGAATGCGAGGGAGTATGGCGAAGCCTGGAACGTGTGAACTGGTGCTTTCAAACATTCCAATAATGTTGATGCGTTCCTGTCAAAGCTCACGGAAAAAGAGAGAAACATTAGATGAGAGGCCGCAGGAACGTCGGCCAGCGTGATGACACACACGGAAGGATTTTGGTCTGTCTTGCGTGTGATCAACTGTTATAGGATGAAATCGTCCGATGCTGCATCAGTGGGGATGTTTATTATCTTTCAATGGATGTACAAAGAGGTACTGTGCTGATAGTAGTACATTGCTGCCACAGCGCGTGTTTTATATAAAGGACCAGGAAAAAGGTTTGTGTTGCTCACGGAGCATTTGAAAGTAGTCAGCCCACGTGTAACAAGGAACGTGTAATGAAGTATCTCTGTTTCTGGATTTTAAAGATTTCTCCATGTTGTGCGACCACATAAAATGACACTTGAAAATGTATTATGTTTCACTGGAATCGTAAGTGTTTTTAAAGGAAGATGCATCTAATATTTAAAAAAAAAAAAGGAAACAAACGGACATCAGGAACTTTTGGTAAAGGAATGCAACGCACATCTTGATGAATACAAGACATTGATGATTTGTGATGATGATAATGCTACAGGAATGCTATATTATGGGTTACTTAATTTTTTGCTTCTTTTTGCGTTTTTGAATTTAGTTTTATAATGGTGTGGCCCTGATCAAGCCAACACATGCTGATAGTTAGAACTTTTATGGTGAATGTAAAAAATCTTTTCTTTGGTATAAGAACTTAATTGAGAAAGGATTTATTTAAAGATAATTAGGCAAAGTTTAATCAAAAAGAAACGTTTTTGTGCATATGCAAGAAGTTATTTCAGGTGTTTTAAACACATGCATCATTTTATGTTTGTAGTTTGGAGTTTAATGTTAAGGATCTTGGAAAAAGTTAGTGGGTTTAGTGATGACCTATGTATGTAAGGTATTGCTAAGTGAACGGTAAGGATATCCTGTAATAGTACTGGGCCATTGTCTTGTGACGTTTGTCTGGTGTTGTGGCCCTAATTGTGAAGTGTCTCATCCCGACCATGACTCATGTGTTGCTGTTCATGGCCGAAGTACAGGGTAATCTAAAGTGTCATATATTTATGTGATGTGTTCAAAGTTGTAGGTATTTGCCAGTATATGTGATGAAATTCACACTCACTTATGAGGTACATATGTGATATGTACACTCAAGTATGAGGTACAGTGGTGGCCAACCGGGTAAGGGTTGCGCCTGACAGTTATAATAATATTTATTGGGGTAGTATTTGTCAAAGTTAATGGTCAACCATCATTAAGGTTGCTATGGTTCGAGTACAGTGGAATATTTAGTGGAAATTTAAAAGTAAAGTTATATCAACCAATTGGGGTTGAACTGGCCAGCGGTTGTAATTACAATGTATATAGAGTGCACTCTAGTTAATAGGTTTAAGTTATTAGAATGTTAACTATTGTTTCCCTAAAGGTCAAAGTTAAGTTGTTCAATGCAATAGTGCTACCAGGAGCACATCATATGTTACATGTCGTTTGTGTGTGTGATTCTGGTAGTGTCTTGTTTGGATGATATTGGTGATAAGTGACGTGTGCGTAGGTTCCCCTTTTCTGGTTGCAGTTCGATTGTTGGTTGTGGTGGTTTTTGATTTTTTCTTTCTGCGTGTTGGTGATTCTGTGGGATGTATGAGGGAGTCAAGTGGGAGCGATTTGTATTTGGATGTGATGTGAGGGTGTAAGAGGAAGAGGAGTGATCTAAGTAGCCCTCTGCAATTGTTGACCTGTCATGGCAACACCTCTTGTTGTGTGTTAGTTGGTTGGACTTGGACTATGATTCCCCAGGGTGTCATGTTTGTGGTGACACCGGGTCCGTGGTGGGGCAAATGCGTGATCCCCCCCTGTTTTTTTCCCACCTGAATGTATGATTGATTTCCTTGGCTGTGTATGGTTGGTGCCAGAGTGTGGCAGGCTCTGTGTTTGGATGTGGCAGGTCCAAATGGAAGGTGATTGTTTGGTTAGATGTTTTGGTGATGGGGAGATGTTGTGGTGAGTCTGTGGTGAGTCTGTTATGGAAGGGAGATGTTGAGTGTGGTGAGTCTGGTATGAAAGGGAGATGTTGTAATGTTGTATTGTCTTGCCACTGGCCTTTATGCTTGCTGTAGAATGTTGGTGCATGAATGCAGCTCAGGAGAATGTTGGGTGGATCTGTGTGTGAATGTTCTGTGAGTGTCAGTTGGGGGCCTGAGCTGGGTTGAATGGATGGCCGGTGGGTCAGCTCCTTTGTGAGTGATGTTTATACCTTCCCATGTCCCTGTCAATGTCCACGCGTGCTGTAACTATAACAAGAGTAACTGGAGCAATGTACAGATTGTACATATGTAAAATAAAGTCTTGCCTGGAAATAACTTAAGTCTCCACAGCTGGTCTGTGTGTCCGGTGTGACTAGTAAGAGACATCACTACAGTCGGGCTGTTGCTTCATCAACAAGCAGCAGCCCGATCCACGGCCCCTGCCACACATGCTTAGGGCGACAGGGGCCGGGCCTTTGTGAGGTCTCAGGCTCCATTAGGAGCCTATTTATGAAGACAAAAGAAAAAGGGCACACCTTCTTTTGCCGTGATGATGGTTATCGCGGCAAAAGAATGTGTGTGCTTTTTTTTGTCTTCATGAAGGCCCGGCCTCTGTCACACTATGGGTGGTGGCAGCAGGGTTGGATTGGCCCCTGGCCGGGCTGAAATCGTCCCTGGGGAGTAAGGGCCGGTTTCAGGCCATGCTTGGGCCGGTTTGAAAACAATTTTTGGGAAAAATTCATTTTTTTCAAATTACTTTTTCATTTTTTATTCTTCAAAAACCTTTCATCCTTCTTGGGTCGATATGAGTACCAACACAGGTTGGGTGATATTGTATGCATACTTGTTCTATAAAAAAGAGCTTACGGGTAAGTGCTATATAATACCATATTATAATGTGGCCTTGGACGTCTGCTTGGAGTCACAGTAATTTGACAATATGGATCTATACACACAGATATTAATGATACGTATGGTGATCCGTTCTTGCAGGGGTGTTGCTAGGTCTGGAAAAGACCCGGGGCTACTCTGATGTCGGAACTGTTGGGACTGGGGGCTAGCTAGTCTTTTGGCTGTAGCTCCTGAGATTCTATCCGGGGCTACAACCAAAAGACCAGGGGCTATAGCCCCTTTAGCCCCCCCCTAGCAACGCCTCTGCATTCTTGTATGAAATGTATATCACCATAGTGAAATCATAACCATATTTTTCGTAATGTAGTTTACTTTGGAACAATGCTATTTGATACCACTTCCTATTTTGTCAAGGGGTGAAAGGTTGTGTTTCATCGCTTCCCGGGATGTCACTTTGGTGTGGGGCCAAATTACATCACTTTCGGTGATATCATCAGAGGTTAAGTGTCGTGAGGCGAGGGTCGGCCACTTTTTTGAGGCGAGGGGTGGGCCACTTTTTTTTGGGTGACCGGGCCTATTTCTTGTCCCAGTCCGACCCTGGGTGGCAGCAGTGGTGTGGAACTGCCCAAGTGTCACAGAAGTGCTAGAACATATTTGGGCACAGGCACCTACTGTTGTACAAATTAAACACTTGGTATACACATGCAGTTGCAATTAAATGTTCATTAAAAAGGTATGCCCTCAAGAGTATGCTATCACAGAGAAACGGGGACCCCAAAGCCAGTTCAACTACCCACTCCCAGGTGTGCTACTGAACAGGAAGATGTAAGTCGAGAGCCAACCAACCTCTTTCTCCTATCTGTGCTACTGTACCATACAAATAAGGGGGAATCGCTCTCCTGCAGCCTCTCTCCTAGTCATCGATTCTTGATGATTTACTGGTGCAGTCACAAAAAAAAGATTTTTTGGGGGTTCATTTTGTTTACAAAAGTAGCGCATAGCTAAAACCCCCTGGCTGCCAGTTCATTGTCCTTGGAGCGTCCCAGGCTCCCTACCCCCTGAGAGCCACCAACCTTGGGTGCTGTTTTATAACAAATGAAAGAAGCAGACAGAACAATAACTGTGTGAGTCAACTAAGAGATGAATACACTCAATCTCCATTCAGAGAGAGGCTTTGAAAATGTAGCTCTGACAAATCAGAGAATCAGGGGGGCAAAGAAGCACTGCACATCTCCGCTCCCTCTTCATGGGTTTACGGTTGCCACCTGAAAGGTTGCCAGCAGCTAACCTGCCATCCTGTCCCAACTCCATGCCTTGTGTGCTATTCCCTGGTCAACCAAACCCTGTGAACTCATAGGCCGCATACGACCTACAGAATTCTATTTACCGCCCGTCCTGAACGTCTGTTTCTTGCACTAGTGCTATTAACGCGTGCAGCTCCAAGGTATAATATTAACAACCAGTGTTTGTGGGTAAAGGGCCGGCATAAAGTCTCTATTTCAGAGCCAGAGTCAAATGATAAGGTGCTTATGGCAGTATGAAGTTCCAGGCCTCTGCTTGGACACAGGGTTCTGCAACCTTTAGCTCTGCAGATGTGTTGGACTACAATGCTCATCAGCCCCAGCCAGCATAGTCAATGGTGATGGATCATAGGAGTCGTAGTCCAAAACATCTGGAGAGCCACATGTTTAAGACCCTGGCTTTAAGGAACAGGAAGTAAAATAATCCATGAAAGTAACAGGAGTATGACGTTCCTGGATCTACATGGGTAGAATAAAAGTAGACTAGAAGATCAACAGCCTGGGGGCATCAAGCTTATGTAGGAAGGAATGGTGGGGGTCTGAGTCACCTGAGGAGACAGGGGTATTTTACAGGTCTGAAACCTGGTAATCCACTTTACAATAAAAGACAACATGGAGAGAGGTGATGTCTCTGTGTGGCCTGTAAATCTGCTGAGATACCACCAAACTGTACTACCATTACTGACACTTGGTCTGGCGGTATTACTGCCGGATTACAAGTGGTGGTAGGCAGTGTTAGTCCCCATTAATTGGAGTCCATAGGACTCCATGGTGGATTTCAGCGGTATTACTGCTGGTAGTAATTTTGCTGGTGGTAATATCCCAAATTGTTCTATTTTGGCCAGTATGGTGGAGGAAATAACTCCAGCTTCTTGCTGGAGGATTTTCCTCCACCTTTGCCCTCAAACTCATAGTTGGACGGTGCGATAATGTGGCTCTATACGGTATTACCAGTGTTGCCAGTCAGAACTCATTTACCTCAGCAATGTATTCAGTTCTCTATTTTTTGTCCTGACACTTAAAATGTGCGATTTGCATTACAAGCTGTGTGCCGCAGACTGCTTCCACTCTAAGCGGGGGAGAAGTTAGGACTGTGGCGACTGAGACGGCAGGACTTTTCAACCTTTTGACACAAGGGGCCTTCACTGAGTCTTGGGGGGGCATCACCTCCCACGGGATATGGTACAGTAAAATTACCTCATTGCTTTCTAACACTGGTTCCTCTACATCAGCCTCTTGCTGACATAGAAGGGTTTATAGCTGTTCAGTGGGCATTCAGTGGTTAAGATCTATGCTGGCCTGTCATCTTGTGATAAACGGCAGCTATTAACCTTAAATTTGTCGCCATTGCAAGTCTCACTTCTCCCACAGCAACAGCAGAGCCTGCTTGCCAGTGACTGATAATCCCAAAATTCTCTGTAATTTTATGCAAAGCTGCATTTTATTTTTATAAGGTTATTTTACTCACTGAATGCTGATCAAGTGTTTTAAGTCTGGACTTTATTAACTGGGTGCTTGTTATTGCAGCACAAGCACTCTTTACAATCTAAACTAGAGGTGTGTTTACAATGTGGATTGTTCCAAAATACATCTCCTAGTGTGCTGCTTTGGGTCAGGTGGCCCCCTTTAAGCTGTACACAATGATACATTGTCTGGTTGACATACTATGTGATTTGTGTATTTTATAAAGGAAACTAAGTCCACTAGAACTCACCACCCCAGAAACTCCCAATCCCACCTTTGGGGGCATTTCTGTGGACATGGGAACACAGAGGAAAGAATGAATAAAAAAGTATTTGCCTTCAAGAGGAAGCTAGACCTTTGCAAAAGAACAGTTGGAGCTGGGCAAGCCACCTAGCAACATTAAGGTCCAGCTTTGATGAATACTTCCCTGAAGTAAATGCTGGCATTAATGACTGGGTGATGCAGACTTTTCTGGCAGAGGAGGTGGTGCATCATCCATTTGATGCCCAGGATGAGCTGATTGAGGTTCAGTCGGACACTACTCTGCAATCTGAATTTAGGAACATTGCAGTAATGAATTTTGACTGAAGGTAATCCTGGAGTATCCTACATTCGCATGGTCTGCTATACAGTTGCTCTTACCCTTTGGGCCTTACTACTTGTGCGAAATAGGCTTTTCAGCATTGGCTTTTTTACTGACTCCTTCATTTTTTGTATAAGGGGTGTTTCAAATGAATGTTGAAAACCCGGAAAGTGGGAGTTTTTAAAACATGGAGACAACCATGGCTACAACATTTAGACGCAAGTGCTTCCATCAGTCCCAAACATCACATGGGTGCAGGGTGAGCCTGGGTAACTGCTTTTTAACATTGTACACTACTTTACCAGAATTTCTGGTAAACTACAATGTTAAAAGCAGTTAACACTCTTCTCCCCAAGTCTGAAACCACACTTGATTGCATTATACTTCAGCCAGGATTGCATTATACTTCAGCCAGGATTGCATTATACTTCAGCAGCACATCTGATGTGTCCACTGAAAGGTTTAAGATTAAGCTACATCCCTAACTCTATCTGGTTACCCAGAGGTAACATCTTAGCAAATGTCACTTGTGGCTGGCCAATCAAAAGCAGCACTATTGTAAGTTTGAATTGTTGATGTTTTACTGAACTATGGCACCACACACGTCTTGCTTGGTACTTTTTAATCGGGGAAACGTCTTTACTTCTCGTTTCCCTTGAATTGGGAACTTTTTTTTTTGGTGGTGGTGGTGGTGGTACTCCACCTTGCAGCTGTACCTTCTGTTTAGCAAGCATTTAATTCTCCCATCCTAGTTGTGTTGCTGGACGATTATAGAGCGGTGGAGTAGGGGCAGTGATGTCTTACTGGAATGCAACTCGAAGGCTTAAATCTCCTTCTTTCTTGACTTTAGTATATGCAGTGCATGCTAGCCAATGTTTCCACTGTTCTGCGCTGTGCGCGCCAACTCCCGCGCGCCGTTGCACCAACTTGGCGACTACATGCAAATTTGCGGTCATATAACTGCCAGTGATGTCACTTTCTGTATTTGGGCCCCCCCCCCCGGAAATTCATAAGTCGGCTCCCCTGCTTTCCGATGTTATTTAAAAGAATCTGGGACCTCAGTTACCCCCTACAGCATCATGACAGTGTAGGAACTCTTCTCAAATTGACATTTTTGGAAAATTTGGAAGTCTCATTGTAGACATAATTCCAGTTGGACTAATTATCAGCTACTTTGAGGTAGGCGCAGATGTTTCTCCCTGACAGACAACAATGGCTGTATTCTGGAGACCAGGTAGAGCCTGTGACATGGGCAGCACCAGCCCCTGGCCAGGGAGGGCTGAAGGCCTTCACCCTAAGGCAGAAGGTGATGCCGACAGCAAGAGACTGCAAAATGTATCAGCTCGGAGAGCTGTGTAGGATGCAATCAGCAGCAAACGCATAGTGGCAGAGGACAAAAGCCTGCCCAAGCCATATTACTAGACCCCCAATGACTAAGCCAAAGCCTTAACTGCCCCAATGTAAAAACGAAAGAGTCTCTGAATTGGGAGGGGGAGATGCATCTATGAGCAAAAGGAAGGTGTAATTGCAATTCAGCCTCCTGAACTTAGAAGAGTTGTGACATCAGCACCGAACCACAGGGATTGTGCCCAGTCACATATTAGTGTCACATGTTGCGCAATGTGACTGCTCCAATAAAAGGGGGGATCGGCTTCCTGCTCGTCAGTGCAACCACCAACCCGGTCTCCTGATGCTCATTACTGTGCCATGCTTTGTGCCAATCCAGGGACAGAGGGCCTGCCTCACAGAGCCCTTATACAGAGCGGGCTGGCAACCCCGGACCACCATAACATTGGCAAAGAGGATGGGATCCAGCCCCCGCCAGTCCCGACTTCAGGGGTCACAGCCTATCCTTGCTGACAGGTCGCCAAAGCTCGATAGCGTTATTAATGAAGCCGGAACTGCAGCAGAGGGATGGCCCTGACACACAGCCTGCATGCGGCCCCTCTTTCCCCACGAAGTATCCTGTATGGGGAGCTGGAATCAGCACAGCCTGGACACGCGGTGTGAGGAATTCGACCATCCACACGGTGGGTGTGCGCTCGCCTGGGTTGTTTCAATTTTTTTTTTTATTGATTGATCGTAGATGAACCTCTGGAAAAATGTTTAAGCTAATCCACGCTGTCCCTCCTGTCATATGCAGTTGGGATATGACAGCCCGGATTACACCATGTCCCCTCAGGGCAAAACATTCCCCCTGTTATGGCCAACCTAATTAACTAAAAAGACTCCATGGATCCGCCCTGTCCTTTTGTTAGCTCTGCTGCTGGTGGCAGCCTCGCATACTAATCAGTTTCATTCAAACAGGTCCACATGGGGCCTGGCTGCAGAGGCTAACAAAGGAGACAAGCAACCCCAATATCCTTTGTTATGCACTGTGTCAACCTGGGACTGCGTGTTGTAGTAGTCATCCCCACAGGGGACGCCATTCAGAAGGTATGAGTATGTGATTTGACGAAGACAGAAAGTCTGGTCCTGCCGCAGCTTCAAGGGAGACCTACCGCTTTAACCAGGAACCACAGAGAACTCCCATTAACTAGAGATATCCTTTGATCTACAACAGACAGGAAGATTAGTGGAACTTAGTATTACATGTTTTCAACCCTTTATCTTTTCTGTTGCAAAGCACTCTGGTTATGACCTTATGCATACAGGAGATTGTTAGTGGGGACCCAGGAATGGTTCATTAAGATAGGCTTAGCCTACACCAATCACTGTGGCCCACTTGGATTTAAAAGAGGGCTAAGCCCCTCTCTTGGGCAGATCATCTGAAGACTTTGCAAGGAGTAGCAAGAAGAATTCAGCATTGGACCCTGGCTGAAGGTACAGTCTGCCTTGCATCTTCCACCAGTGAAGGAAGGCCAGGACCTCCAATGCGGAAGCAAGATCCCTCCCCTATACAGCTCCCAGGGAACAGAGGGAGATACTTAATCCAGAGGACCCTCCAGCAGCTTCAGAACCGGTACCCAGCCAGCATACAGCATGCTCTGCCGGCTCTGCAGCAAGCTTCCTAGGTGGCAGAAAGTCTCTGAACCAAACCAAGGACAAAGCAGCTGCATGCAACACTCTCCTCAGTTTTGGGCCGTCCGCCTTAAAGGACGACACAAGCTCAGTGAAGAAGCTAGAAGACACTGCTTTTAGAAGTCAGGTCCCCAAAAGACTGAAGGGAAATCTCAAAGCTTTAGTTCAGCTGTACACACCTGCGTTCTCACTACCCAAAGGTTTTTTGTGTAAGGAGCTGGGCCGTAGGAAAGGGGACCCTGCTTCCAAGGGCTTTCACAAGAAAGCCATAGTGAATGTAGGACTCATGGAGGAGGCCACTATTAGTGTGGGCCTCCTAGAGGAGGACTTCCCACTAGGCCAAGGAGTGGCAGAATGTGGATTGCTTATACTGAGTGGGAACAGTTCCCGTGTCTCCAGAAGAGCCTTAGGGTGTGGAGTGCTTACAGAGGGCTTGTTGGAGGGAGCGGACTGGCCGGTAGCCACTAGTCCAGTTTCACAGATTGCTGAGTTATCTACTCCTGTGGAAGAGGGGCCAATAGCCACTGAGGACCCTATTTCACAGTTGCCTGGCGCATCGCAGGAACCTGAGGTGGAGGACCAGATGAGCTCAGAAATAAAAGGCCTGCCCAAGCTGGGCAAGTTTGCATCAGCTAGGTAACCAGATCAGACTGACCTCTTTAAATCCCAGAACGAGTGTGCCACTCTGGCGGGCCTGCAGAATCAGACGGAGGAGCAGGCTAAGGGTAAGGCCCCTGGCCTGTTCAAAGTGCACTGGGAGGATGGACTCCTGTGAAGTGAGCCTGAGGGCGAGGGCACCAGAAGGTTGGCGATTCCCCAGTGCCACAGAAAGTTCCTTTTGGACTTGGTTTACCAAATCCCTTTAGCAGGTCACTTGGGAGTGGCTAAGACATCGGACTGGTTGTCTGAGCACTTTTATTGGCCACAGTTCGGCAAAAAGGTTAAGGAAATTGTTTGGTCCTGCCTGATTTGTCAAGCTTCTGGCAAGTCAGGTGGTGACACAAAGGCCCCCATAATTCCACTACCCATGCTTGGGCGGCCTTTTGAGAGAATAGGCATGAACATTGTGGGTCCTTTGGATCCTCAAACCAGCTCAGGGAACAGATACATCTTGGTGCTGGTAGACCATGCCACAAGTTACCCTCAGACTGTCCCTCTGAGGAGCATCAAAGCCCCCGTAGTTCTGAAGGCTCCGATTGGGATATTCTCCCGTGTTGGATTGCCCAAGGAAGTCATTTTTGACAGGGGATCAAACTTCATATCAGCGTACATGAAGACTATGTGGAAAGAGTGTGGAGTCACCTACCGGTTCTCTACATCCTTCCACCCACAAAATAATTGGCTTGTTGAGCCGTTCAACAAGACCCTGAAAGGCACGATAGGTAGCTTGGAAGAGCACCTGAGGAGAAAATGGGATATTCCCCTGCTATGCCTTCTGTTCGCCTACAGGGAGGTGCCACAGAACGGAGTAGGGTTTAGCCCCTTTGAGCTTCTGTTTCGACACTGAGAAACTTGAGGGCGTCCTCACATCTACTCCCCTTAGGTCCTCTTCTCAGGTGGCCAGTGAAAGGCCATCACTTTTGTATCCTGACCCTAGGGGTGTAGAAGCGAGGGAGGATCACCTTGTTATATTAACATTATCTGTGCATAAAGTATCAAAACTCTTCCCTCTCAACGTTGACAGATAGACAGTACAATCAGAAATGTGGCTTACCTTATCTTCAAAAAACCGCTAGTAGAGATGAGAAGTTCACCTGCCACACTCTCTAAACGCTTACAGGTGAAGCAGCAGGAGACCGCGGCAGGGAAACCCTCAAAAGGGAAAATACCCTGTGTGGCTTGAGAGCGATGATAAGGAGGAATAGGGATCGTCACTAGTGAGCGTTGATTTCCCCCTTGGAACTGAAGGATGTAGAACTAGATGCCTCTCTAATTCTTGGGAATAGAACTATAACGAAAAAAGGAGTAATAGTGTGGCAAAGTAGCTATTGAGTAGTATGTAAGGATAGAGAAACAAGGATACGGAAATAGTTGAAAGGAATGAAGAATGGCAGGGAGTCTTGCTGGTATTTTAAATGCTCGATTCCTTTTGGACAAGAAATGGGAAGAGGTTAGTTCTAAGACAGAGGGAACTCGAGTCGATTACTAATCTGTCCGGAAACATCTACCTACCAAGAGCGCTAAGGAGAACGTCAGCAACGTGAGCGGATTGACTGCTGGCTATTGTAGTTCTGTAACTACGAGTCTTCTTTTGGTAAGGGGGGGGGTACTATACAAGAGAGAAGAAATGATGAAATGAAATAGACGGGCTAGCTTCAGATTGAACCTAGGGAAAAACAGCACCTACGTTCGGAGTGGGGATCCACGGTCTCGCTAGAACTGCAATGTTTGTGTCCGAGCTTGGTGGACGCGCGGAAGGGGATTGTCTGCAGGTACAAAGAAAAGAAAGGTAAGGAACGAAAGATACTGAGATGAAAGGTAATGATTCAATAGAATGGTCAGAGTCTATACTCGATAACTCACGTAGTGCAACCACAATAAGCAGTAGCAACGCACTGCGGTCCTGGCTTCTGCTTCAGAAATACTGCTTCCGGGTATGAGGGAGGAGTCTCTCGTATTCCTTTCGGCTGGCCTGGAACGATACCCTCAGTATGGGACGCCATCTTGGGAGTACTCTGACCAACTGAGGAAATGTGACGCCAGCGACGCCACACTGACCAGGTCCGTCGACCGTTTATAACAGCATGCCCCCTCCCAAGGGAGTTGTACCCTGGTTTACCCGGATGACAGCGGTAAAACGAACGTATCAGTTGTGCAGCGTGAACAGCAGAAGCTGGCTCCCATGATCGTTCTGCAGCCGAATAACCCTTCCAGTCTACCAAGAACTGAAGGACCCCCCATCAATAACGAGCATCACGAATTCCCGACACCTCGTATTCTGGGCCAGAGTCTGTCAAAACCGGGGGAGGTGTTCCAGAGTGTCTAACATCCAGTTTCAGTTGAGACACATGGAAAGTAGGGTGAATGCGGCGCCAGGACTGCAGAAGCTGTAACTTATAGGCTGCTGGAACCTTCATTTCCAGAACTGTGAACGGCCCATAATATTTGGGAGATAATTTGGAAGGAACAAGTCTTCTGGGTAAGAACTTGCTCGCCAACCAGACACGATCTCCTGTTTGTATAAGTGGAGCGGGGGTCCGATGTTTATCTGACCTGTCTCTTGCTTGCCTCTTGGGCTGCCTGTAGAGCTTCAATTGCCTTATGGTGTCCTTGTTGGATTCCATCAACGAGTCGCTCTAGATCAGGAAAAGGAGAATTTTGGGGCATAGACGCCAAAAAAACGGATAGATGAAATCCATAGGTACAAAAAAATGGACTGGAGCGGGTAGCTGAATGAATAGCGTTATTATACGCGAATTCCGCCAATGGTAACAACTCTTTCCAGTTGTCCTGGGCCGAAGATACATAACATCTGAGATAAGCTTCCAGGGTCTGGTTAAGACATTTGGTCTGCCCATTTGTTTGTGGGTGGTATCCTGAACTTAGAGCACGAGATATGCCAAGAGTGTTACAAAGATGGTGCCAATAACTTGAGGTATATTGTGGACCACGGTCCAAAATGATAGTTTCTGGTAATCCGTGTAAAGAAAATATACGTTCCAAGAATATTTGGGCCATTGTGCTGGCTGAAGGCACCGATTGGAGAGGGATGAAATGTGCCATTTTAGTTAGCGAGTCTACTGTGACCATAAATGTGGTACAACCTTCTGATGGGGGGAGGTCCACTATGAAATCCGTAGAGATTATCTGCCAAGGTTTAGTGGGAAGTTGCATTGGTGTTAATTCCCCAATAGGAGGTTTGCACAGTGATTTGGTTTGAATACAAATGGGGCAGGAATTGATATAATCCTGGACGTCCTTCCGAATAGTAGGCCACCAGAAGTGTCTTTGAATCAGTTCCATCGTATTTGATAGTCCTCTGTGTCCAGCAGCTCGAGAGTCGTGACAAAGCCACAATACTTCTCTATGAAGTGTTTCGTCGGGGATAAACATTCTTTCATCCTTAAATAGTAATCCTCTACTGCAGGTGAGATGATGTTGTGTGATAACATCTGAATTAGCGAGGGCCCAGATTTTAACTCTGTTCTCTACTTTTTGTAGGGAATTATGCACAACCGGAATGAACATTGCTTTGGGAAACAAATGTTTGTGTTTGAATGCAGTCTTTTCCATAGGATCCCTTCGGGATAGTGCGTCAGCTTTCAAATTTGTTCTTGCTGGAATGAAGGTGAAAATGATACGGAACGGTGAAAAAAAATGTGCCCATCTTGCTTGTCGACTGTTGCACATTTGGGCGTATTGTAGAGTGCGAAGATTGTGGTGGTCGGTGTTAGGCAGAAACCTGTGCAGTTCCCTCTGGGACCACTGCAAAAGATTTAAGACTACAGGGGGTTGGCAGTAAACCCAATTGGTAGCAGTCTGTACCACCCAGATGTACCTGGTAGCTGTGGCTGAGCAGTCAGACTTCTCTCAAGAAGAGTTAGGCAGTAAACAGAGTATTCACAATAGGTCAAAAGAACACAGTAGAACAAGCAAACACTGACCAGAGCTTGGTGTAAAAGAGATATAATTATTTATTTTAAAAAAATACATCTAATTAAACACACTGGCACTAATGTTAAGCAGTTCAGAAACACGGTCACTAAAAGATATACACTCCCTTCAACGATTATTAGACAAGTCTTAAGTAAGGCAACACTTATTTTCAGACAGCGGTGAGCGCTTAACGAAGATGGCACTCTAATCAATCGGTTAAAAGGGAGAGAAAGGCAGAGAAAAGATAGAAACAGATCCCAAACCTTTCGGAAGAACACAGTAGGAGAAGAAGGCAGGTTAAAACCGTAAAGTCAAAGTTAACAAGGCCGGACCCACTTTAAGAGGCTCCGGTCGAAATGTGTCCAAGGTCACACGGTTAAAAGTGCCCAAAAGTCTCGCAATAGTTTCAGAAGGAGTTGGATCAACAGAAAGGGACCAGTTAGATGGTCAATGCGGCCAGCCCAGTCCAGAAGGTTAAGGGATTATTGTTACCTTGTAGCAATCTTTAGAAAGGGAGGCCTGGCAGACACGGTACCTTAAAATGGTGAGAACGCTCCAGCGGGGGCAGTTGTTCCTGGCAGCGGGTGCAAGTCGGTGCTCCGTCCGGAGGAAGAGAGGATCTCGTCGGGGAGGAAAGCAGGGGTCCGTTGCACTGCCAGGGAAGAAACCAGCTACGGAGTTCTCAATTAAAAGGTGCGGTCCTTTTATTCGCGACCCAGTGGTAAGTGGCTATCCGGTTGCCGGGGTGCTTGGCACGGGCAATTCGACCACAAGACGTCCTGGGATGCGAGCAAAGAAGGTAAACTGGTTGTGCCCACCAGTCAGGGGAAGAAGACTCTCCAGCAGTGTGATCTCCTCTGTCTTTGGGAAGTGGTTGAGTCGGTTCAGCAGGGCTCCACCGGTGGTGTCGTCGTAGCAGGTCGGCTCAGCTTCTCCCTCGTTGGATTTTCAGGTCCTGTGGCGACTTCTGAAGTTCCAGTCCCAAAAGCCCAGCTTTTATGCAGCACACCCCCATTCACTCAGCCCAGCTGTCAATCAAACATGCTAAGTGGTGAGCCGGCCGGCTCACCACTTGGGCCAATCACACAAGAGTGCAACTTGAGTTGCCAAGGCAACTCAGTCCAGGGTGCCTAAACCCCCTCTCACACCCTCTGTGGTACCCAGACAGAGTGGCACCACTTTTGGAGGCTTCTGTGGAGAAGCCCGCCAAAAAGTGGAACAAAGGGCTCGACCTTTGGTTTGGAGTTACAGAGACGAACACAAACGCCATTTTAAATTCGAGTTCTGGCAGAAAATACCAACCGGTGAATTAATATAAAATAAATAAACCGGCGGTATGTTAGAGGCTATGTTAAAAAGTATTAGCCTCGAACAATGGGAAAATCCCATAGAGATATATTTGCGGTTGAATATAAAAAGTAGTATCCACTGCCACCAGCCAAAACTCGACGAGGGGGGACGGGACAGTGCCCCTCGAATAACAGACCCAGGGGCAATCGAATTGCCCCTACCAGTACGTCCACAATATGATGGTTTGTACTGGTTCTGTTAGTAATTTGGGACTAGTAAAGCCAATGGTGACTTTACATGCCCTGGGAGACAGTAGTCAGTCCCAGGGTATGGAGTCTATGGTGGGGGGGTCACTATGACACCCCGGTGTTACTGCACAGAGGGTGTGGTGTAACACACATAGAAAAAACATATGAGACCCTATGGAGTAAAAGACCCCATAGCCCATGAAACACATTAACATTCAAAGGAACACCACAAATCATGTCCAAGAGTGGGAGAAAAAGAGTCTCACTCTTGGCAGGAGAAAAAAACAAACTCCAGAAATCCAGCAAAGCTGCTGGGGGACTCACTAGGTTAGGAAATTCAGCCTAAACAGAGAATTCTACCTAACAGTCGGTTCTCACCTTTATGGGATGTTGAGCTCCTAAGAGGAGATGACGCCATTCTTCAAAGGCACGTTTGATTGCCAAAAGCTCCTTTTCTAGGACCGTGTAGTTCATCTCTGCTGGGGTCAGAGTCTTTGATAGGTAGGCAATAGGTCTCTCATTGTTTCTATGGTCTGGTTGTAGAAGAATCGCGCCTAATGCGTGATGAGAAGCATCGGATTCCACTATGAAACGCCTTCCTTGGTCGGGAACCGACAAAATGGGAGCTTCTGTAAATAAAGTCTTCAGCTCTACAAATGATTTCTGAGTCTCAGGTGTCCAATTGAAGGTAACTCCCTTTTTTAGAAGGTGTGTCAAAGGCAAGGAAAGCATGGAATAATGTGGTATAAAGCGCCAATAAAAATTAGCGAACCCTAAAAATCTCTGAATGTCTTTAACCGATCTTGGCGAGGGCCATTCACTGATCGCAGATACTTTTGCTGGGTCCATGGCGATCCCCTCTGGATATAGTATATATCCCAGGTATGCAACTGTTGTTTTATGAAACTCACATTTTTCCAATTTGCACAATAAACGGTTTTGTTGTAGTCTATGCAGGAGTTCACGCACATGATAAATGTGTTCAGTTAGTGGCTGAGAAAAAACCAGGACATCGTTGAGGTAAATAATGACGTAATGAAGAGAAATATCTGCAAAAAATGGTCCATAAATCTTTGAAAGACTGCTGGGGCGTTTGCCAGGCCAAAAGGCATGACACGATATTGAAAATGCCCAAAGGGCGGTCGAAACGCCGTCTTCCATTCATCCCCCGCCCGTATGCGAATCAGATGAAAAACTCCCTTTAAATCAAGTTTAGTGTAAACTTGAGCACCTATGATCGCCTCCAAGATGTCTGGTAGGAGGGGCATGGGATACTTGTCCGGTACTGTGATCTTGTTCAGTCCTCTGTAATCTATACACGGGCGGAGTTCTGTTGTGTTCTTTTTTGGAATAAAAAACAATGAGGCAGCTGCTGGTGAGTTTGATTCCGTGATTAGACCATTCTGTAGATGTGCATGAAGATATTCTTTCAGGACTTCTTTTTCTTTGGCGGAAAGAATATACATGCGGCCGAATGGCAACGGACAATCGGGAACCAATTCTATAGCGCAGTCATCTCTTCGATCAGGCGGAAGTGATGAATATTCCGTCTGTGAGAAGACTGACTGATATTGTTGGTATTCCGGAGGAACTGAAGATATCTGATTGAGTATTCTGCTGGTCACACTGTCACTCTGTTGCCCTTTTGTGTGTCCCAAACATTGATGAACACAATGCTCCGAACCCAAAAAGAGGGTTCCCGCAGACCAGTTCATATACGGATTGTATTTCCTCAACCAGGGTAATCCTAGTATGACCGGATAATGAGCAGTACGGATAATATCTAGGACTAGTGTCTCTCGATGAGAGGAAATGTTTAAACTTAAGGAGCAAGTATGATCTTTAATGGGACCTGAGATTAATGGACTTCCATCCACACTTTCCACTGGGATTTCTATAGCCTTAGCCAATCTAGGTATCCCATGATCTCTGGCCCAGGAATCATCAATAAAATTACCTGCTGCACTACTGTCAATCAGGGCGGATACCTGTTCCAGCCTAATGTTATCCCAGGACAATGATATCTCAAGAACAATCATAGTGTTCTCTGAAGGGGTGGAATGATGTGATGAATCCATTAGTAGGGAACCGGTAACTGAAAGAAAGCCCTCCCCCGTCATTCCCTTTACGGTCGGGCTCTGGCGTTTCCCGGCTTCCTTTGAGGTGCCACTGTACACTCTTTCACTGTGTGAGTGCTTGCTCCACAGTACATACATAGATCCTGTGACTTTCTTCTAGCTCGCTCATCTGCATAAAGAGGCCCTCTAGTAGTTCCTAGTTGCATAGGTTCATCTGAGGAGACAGGTTTGTTTGAGGACGTACTGCTTTCAGTCTGCTGTCTGAAGGTGCGTCCCTTCTTCTTTTCGTGATGCCTTTCTTGGAGACGGTAATCCAGTTGCATAACCAAAGCAATAAACTCAGACATATTATGCAGCCTAGGTACTCTAGACACCTCATCCTTAAGTTCTTCCGAAAGGCCTCTTCTAAAAATGGTGATTTGGGCATCATCTGCCCAAGAGGTATCAGCCGCCATTTGTTTGAATTTAGTAATATAGGACAGTATGTCCTGGTTCCCTTGTTTGAAATCCAGTAATCGCTCTTGGGAGTCAATGGTAACTTCTTGTCTCCTGAACATACTCTTAACACTGTTACAAAAGGCTGGATAAGAGTCGAGTATGGGATTATTGCTGGTCACTAGTGGGGTAGCCCAAGCCAAAGCTGCTCCCGTCATTTGGGCTATCATGTGTCCTACTTTATCCCTATCTGTAGGAAAGAATGCTGCTTTAAAGGCAAATTGAACTGTGCAGGATTTAAGAATTCTTTGACTAAATGGGGGTTTCCATCGAATCTTCCACAAGGCAAAGGTCCCGGAGGAACCTCCGAACACTGAGCCAAGTGTCCTACAGACTGACAAAGGTTGAGATTTTCCTGCTTGAGCTGTTGCATCTCTACGGAGGGTGCTTGCATAACTGTTACTAATTGCTGCACTTGTTGCTCCATGACGACAGGCTACTTCGGTTATATTCTCCAAATGTCAACGCTGAGTGGAGGTAAATCTATCCTATTATGGGCGTTGCTATCTGTTATATCAACATTATCTGTGCATAAAGTATCAAAACTCTTCCCTCTCAACGTTGACAGACAGACAGTACAATCCGAAATGTGGCTTCCCTTGTCTTCAAAAAACCGCTAGTAGAGATGAGAAGTTCACCTGCCACACTCTCTAAACGCTTACAGGTGAAGCAGCAAGAGACCGTGGCAGGGAATCCCTCGAAAGGGAAAAAACCCTGTGTGGCTTCAGAGCGATGATCAGTAGAAATAGGGATTGTCGCTAGTGAGCGTTGATTTTCCCCTTGGAACTGAAGGATATAGAACTAGATGCCTCTCTAATTCTTGGGTATGGAACTATAACGAAAAAAGGAGTATTAGTGTGGCAAAGTAGCTATTGAGTAGTATGTAAGGATAGAGAAACAAGGATACCTTTCCGGTGAATAGAAATAGTTGAAAGGAATGAAGAATGGTAGGGAGTCTTGCTGGTATTTTAAATGCTTGATTCCTTTTGGACAAGAAATGGGAAGAGGTTAGTTCTAAGACAGAGGGAACTCGAGTCGATAACTAATCTGTCCGGAAACATCCACCTACCAAGAGCGCTAAGGAGAACGTCCGCGACTTGAACGGATTGACTGCTGGGTATTGTAGTTCTGTAACTACGAGTCTTCTTTTGGTAAGGGGGGTACTATACAAGAGAGAAGAAATGATCAAATGAAATAGACGGGCTAGCTTCAGATTGAACCTAGGGAAAAAACAGCACCTACGTTCGGAGTGGGGATCCACAGTCTCGCTAGAACTGCAATGTTTGTGTCCGAGCTTGGTGGATGCGCGGAAGGGGATTGTCTGCAGGTACAAATAAAAGAAAGGCCTGGAACGATACCCTCAGTATGGGACGCCATCTTTGGAGTACTCTGACCAACTGAGGAAATGTGACGCCAGCGATGCCACACCGACCAGGTCCGTCGACCGTTCATAACACACCTGGGTGGAGGGTCCTTGGGGATTGGGGATGAAACGTCCTTGGGTGAGATAGGGCATTCCTCATTTACAATTCAGGATGAACCCTCAATCCCAGATGTAGTTATCGGGAATTGCTACCCTTGTCCCACTGACCAAGAAAACACCAGGAGATATTATCAGTATAGAAGCACCAGAAAGAGGGTGAAGAAGAGAAGGTTGAGGCCAATACATGCTATCCCCCTTTCGCTTATGAGAGCCAACCTAACCCTTCCCCGACCTTTGTGGGCTATTCTAAAACATCTCCTTTCATTGTCTCCCTCATTCAACCTATTACAGTACTGGGATGAAGAAGAGGGGACTAGGAGTATTGAACAATAGTAAGTCATTTCGCCACTCTAGTACTGAGACGAGCAAGAGGCCTGCAGAGTATTGTAAAGGTCAGGCATGTCCCAACTCTCCTCTAATTGCATTCAGGCAATTTCAATTGGGAACTCACACCTGCAACCTGTCAAATGGCTGCAAGTGTATTTATTTTAAAATTTGTTTATTGGCATTTGTGGTTATAAACATTTTACATTATTACTGGTCAGGTCCTTTGCACAGGATGTCTGACTGTGTCACTGCAATTGTGCCTTGCTTTAAAAAAAAAAATAACAACACTCATATAACAAATTAACATTAACTGTCTCCTTGTGAGTGGCAGGCGGTGATTGATGGATTTCCGGGGGGGGGGGGGGGGGGGCGGGTGTTCTGTCTTCAGGGTAGTGGGGGGAGCCATTTCCGGTTTAGTTTGGGGTTGTGGGGGTCTAATGCCCAGTATTCATGTCCATTTGTGTGGATCGATGGGTCTGTCGGGTGTGTTGTTCAGGGGGGTTTATCATCGGAGGATCGAAACAGTTTGGGAGGAGACCAACAGCAAAGAGACCAGCAGGGGATCCTGTTTGCAAAGAGGCATCCGCGGTGGGTCCTTCAGGAGAGTCAGGACACAGGCAGACGACCCCGGGAACTGTGGTGCCCAGGACCAGGCGGGCCGTAAGAAATCCACGGGTGTGGGAGCCCCTGTGGCCGTAGATATGCAGCCAGAGCTGCAGACAAAGAAAGGAAAGAAAGTAGCTGCCACTGTCCATGGAAGAGAAGCGGAGATATTGGCAGGAACAGCGAAGCATCCAAAGTGCAAGTGTGGCTCGCAGTTAAAGGAAAGCCAGCAGGCACAGCAGAAAAGGAACAGAGCAGCTGCCTGGAGAGGATGCAAGGGTGCTTTGAGTGAAGGGGAAAGTCACTCAAAACTGGGGCGCTCCTGAGGGGGGTGCTGTGTGGAAGTGTGATGAATGCCGAATGAAAATAATGGTATGCGCACAATGAAACAAACCCGAAGCCACAGGCTGGGAGAAAAGTGAAGCGGCAAAAGTGAATGATCACTAATATTGAATACCAAACTGAATGAACACTTTATGGGCAGAGTTACGACCTGATGACAGATGAATGTGAAATTGCCCTTTTGAAATCAACGCACAAGATAAGAGAGCGAGTGTGAAAGATTGCAAAAGAACCTGACAAAGGTGGGGAAGAAATAAAACCACTGCCTAGTGGACTTTATGCATCAAAGTAGCGTGGCAAGGCCAAATACTGGTAAAGGATATGTGACACATTGTGGCAAAGCCAAGAGGCTGATCAGGAGAAGACAAGTGAGAGCAAACCCCTTTGCATAAAACCAAGAGGCTGACAAGGAGAAACTGTGAGTGTGAACAGTCACACAGGGGCAGATACAGATGAACCTGTTTGGTCAAAAGAGCCTAGGGTTCCTGGTTGCACGACTGGTATTGGGTGGATTGTGTGGTCTGACAACTGCGCATAGACCAGGGAACCCTCAATCCTGAAAGCCAAACACATGGTTAAAATAAACCATGATGGAGTAAATTGATTGAACTGTTAATCCAATCCAGAAGCAGTGTCAAGTTGACCCAAAGCCGTTTTGTACATTGAGAGACTAAGTATAAATTGGCAAGCTGAAGTCTTGGGGAAGGTAAACCTGAGACTTACTGAACTTTGGTGCTGTCTTGAGGACAGGAACCTCAAGACCCTTTTCTTTGGAACTGTGTTATTTGAACATGGGGAAGGGAACCCTGAGGATTTGTGGAACTGTCTTGAACTTGGGAAAGGTAATCTTAATACTTTTGTGGTAACCGCAGAGGCTAAGGGTGCAGTGTTGTGTGATGCATAACCGCAGGAGACTCTGGCCATTTGATACACAGCATGTTGTGCTACGTTCCACGCATCAGATCCTTTAAGAACTGAGGATCGGACCCTCTGTGGCGAATCCCGCGCAAGCTAAGGGAGCGGTGTTATGAAATGCAGGACCACAAGAGATGCTGGCCGTTTGATAAGTAGCACATTGCGCTATGCTCCACACATCGGATCCTTTGAGAACTGAAGATCAGACCCTTTACGGCAAAGCCTTTGCAAGCTAAGGACGCTGTGTTGTGTGATGCAGGTGTTTGGCGAAGAAGGGGTTGCAACCCAGTGAGCGAGTACAGTGTGCAGCCGTCAACCATCAGCGACCGTATGGTAAAAAGGTGCGGGCAGGAGGAGCAGCCATTACTGCTCCCTACTAAACTGCTCTACCCTCGCGCGTACTTCCACTTAAATGCGTGTCTCAACGTACACCGTCTCCTTGCACCCATTAGGCTTCCTCTCTCATGGATGCCTCACTTTGTGTTCCCTGCTGTTTCTATTACGTTTCTATCTCTAGGTGTGTTGTGCCTGTGCTGTTACTTTCACTCGGCTTCAGTTGTGGCATTAAGGCCTTTTTCCCTCTCTAGGTTCCTCCCCCTGTGTTTACTGCTGGTTTATTGTTGGTTGTACTTTACATTCTGCTTCTCTTGTGCCCCTTAGGTCTGTACCCCTTTCTAGGGGGTCCACCTCTGTGTTTACTGTTGGTTATTGTTGGTGCCCACTAGGCCTAATCCCCCTTCTAGGTGCCTGCTCTTCTGTGTGTCCACTTGGGCTACTGTTAGCTGTTGTTCACTTAACCCCCCTGCCTATTCCTGCTGCTCCCAGTTGTTTGCCTCCTCTGCAGTTTCCCCTGTGTGTTCGTTCTCATTGTTGAGTCTACGTGCTTGTGGTTCTCTGTTGCATTCCTAATGTGCCAACCCTGCCTTGTCCCCACCTAGTGCATCCTGTGTGTCGTAGTTCTGTGCTTCCTCTTCTCTCTCTTCTCGCTCTCGCTTTTTCCCTCTCCTTTCTACCGACACCCCTCTCTGGTGCTCTTGGTCTCATCCATCTTCTTGAACTGCTTTTCTATCACCTATCCTATCCCTCTCATGAAGTCTAGAAGGAATAATAAAAATAATAATAATTTCACATTTATATAGCGCTACGAACCCTCAGGTATCTGAGCGCTGCTTATTATTACCCACGGTGTGTGGTGCTCATTTATCGACCTCGGAAGGATGAAAGGCTGAGTTTGGCCTTGCCAGGATTCAAACCTGCGGTAGCAAGCTCTGCACGGATGTCAAAGCGAGCGCTCTACCTGCTGTGCCACTTGACCGGCATATAAGAAATTCAAGAAGGATATCCTGGTCTCTGATACAGGCCTTCCCATTGCTGACACCTACATCATTACCTCCTCCAGACAGACTCTCACCAACATCCTCTTGGTTGTTCCCTCTCCCTACCTATGGAGGCTACATATGGTCGCTGTTCTCTCTCCTTTCTCTTCATCTCCCATTAATGGTAGCACAAGATGGGAGGTCATCTTGGCCTGTTTCCTGTCCTCCAAAACCATCATTAATGTCTATCTAAAAGGGACTGTCATGGTCCAGGGCACTCAGCCCAACATCCTCCTCCTGGATAGGTGTCTCACACGTCTTATCAACTTCCTCCCTTCTCCTGCTACTCTATCTTCCACCTCTCTGGCCCCTCAGCCACCTTCCTCATCTACCTCTCTGGGTACTCTGCCACTCCCTTCCACCTCCGCTGCTTCCTCTGTGGCTCTCCCCTCTGCCTCCTCTATTGGCCCATTGCCAGCTAGCGCTACATCTACCACCTCTCTAGCTCCTCTGCCACCTTCCTCTTCTACCACTCGGGCTCCTCTGCCACACACCTCCTCCTACGCTGCCTCTTCTCTGGGCCATCAGCCCCCTCCTTCTTCCTCTGTCTTCTCTTGGGCCCCTCAGCCTCTTCCACTGGGTGTACCACTCTCCTGTACCACAGCCTGTAAGTCTTTCAAAAGTGGCAACCTGGTCCACGTAGCTTCTCTCAACACTCGCTCTGCTGTCAAATACTCCTCTGACATCTGCCAGCTCCTTGAAGACCTTGATTTGGATGTTCTCACTCTAACTGAGACTTGGTTCACAGCCAGCACTGTCACGAGTGTTGACACTCTCCTCCCTGAGGGCTACAAGATCCTATCCAAACCTAGGACCAATCAGCGCAGAGGTGGAGTGGCCCTGATCTTTCCTGAGTGGGACCCTCTCCATTCCCACCCACTCTTACTCCTGCTTTGAATGGCTGGCCAGGTCGGCCTCTTCCTCTCTAAATGGGCTGATCTCTCCTCCTCTCTCTTTGCTTCTATCTCTAAGTTTCTCTTCATCTGGGACTTCAACATCCACTTGGACTCCTCTGGCCATTCTGGGCATTTCTGTAACCTTTGCGACTCTCTCTCCCTCTCTATTCTTCCCTCTGGTCTGACACACTCAGCCGGACACACCTTGGATGTTCTCATCTCCTTAGAAATCACCCTCTTTCTCTCTCACTACTCCACTCTCTTGGCCTGACCACCTTCTGCTTTCCTCGCACCTGAAACTGTCCCCCTGGCAAAACCTACCCCAGCACTGCCACCTTCCTTCGCAGTCATTTGACCTATGAAGCGGGTGTCAGTTGCCGCTTTTGTCTCTACTTTCTCTCCTCCTCCTCCTATCCCTGTGGCTGACTCCCACTCTGACAAAGCCCACTCCAACCTTCATCTCTATTTCCAATGCTCCCGATTTCCTTGCCCCTGTCATGAGGATTCGTCTGAAGCCTACCTCCAAGTGCAATTCAGGGTATGACTCCAACCAGGCTTCTCTGAAATACAAGTACAGAGCAGCCGAGCAGAAGTGGAGGGCTTCGGACACATCCTCTGCCAAACTGGCCTGCTGCCTGCTCCAAAGGCAATACAGACTCTCTGTTCTCTCCAAGAAGAGGGTCGACATTCAAGCCCGCGTCTCTGTGGGCTCTAAAAGCATGGCTGCATTTTTTTAAATCTGCAAGGAGCTGGGCAATCCGACTGCAGTCTCTACCTCTCCTGTTCCTTCCCAGGCCCTCTGTACGGCGCCTGGCTTCTCATTTCACCACTAAAACTCGGTTGTATACGAATTGTTCGTTTTACAACTGCTCGAATGACAATTGACCTTTTCACAATTGACCGAATTGTGAAGGTCAATTGTACCATATATGTGGGGGAAACCCCCCACAATCCCCCACCCAACGCCAAACCCCAAAACCCATATATATATATATATATATATATATATATATATATATATATATATATATATATATATATATATATATATATTACCAAACCGATATATATATATTATATATATATATATATATATATATTCGGTCAATTGTGAAAAGGTCAATTGCGACCCTTTAAATTCAGTCAATTGTTCATTCGAACAATTGTAAACGAACAATTTGGGTAATACCCTAAAACTCAGGACATCCTGTCAACACTATTCTCCACTCTGTCCACACTATCCTCCTCTTCTCATCTCTATCCCTCTACCTCCCTCAGCCCCCTCCTGCCACCCTTCCCTCTCCTCTCCTCTAACACCTGATGATGTTTCTAGACAAGTCCGGTCTTTGAAAGTTTCATCCAAACAGGTGCTCCCCTGCTCCTCCAGAACCATTAAGGACAACATTGTTTCCCTTGCTCCAGTCTTGACCGATTTCTGCAATAATTCCTTTGCCACTGGATCTTTCTCAAGCATTTCCTTGTGCAGCCCCTCATGAAAAAGCCTTCTGCTGATCCTTCCTGCCCGGCCAATTATCGCACGATCTCTATCACTCCTTTTCTGGACAATCTCCTTGAAAACTGGCCATCTCTCAGCTAAACCTCCACACTGAATATGCTAGTTATCTCTGTGACCATCAGTCTGGCTTCAGATCGGCCAGAGGCGTGGAAACTGCTCTCCTGAACTCCCGTGAAGATCTGCTCTCCAACCTTGACTCCAGCTCTCACTTTGTCCTCATCCTCCTTGACCTCTCCTCTGCCTTTAACACGGTCAATCATGCCACCCTGATCAACCGTCTCAGTGTGAACTTTGCATCACTGGTTAGGCTCTGGCGTGACTGACTTCCTTCTGTCACGATCCTTGCCCCTGACCCCCTCAGGTATAACAGTCCCCTGGCAGCAGTGGGGCTAAAGCCCTTCACACTGGCCCCAAGGGCCTTAAAACCCCATCAGAAACATACATGGAGTCAGTCCTGGTGCCTTTGGCGCCAGGCTCATTATCAGGAATAAAGCAGTACCAGTTTTGGACCTTAATCCAACATGGAGGCCTATTACACAGCTCAGTTTTTTAGAACCAAGCCATGCCGTCTAGTGTTTTGGGTTTGGCTGGGCCTGGAAATACTTGGCCTGGAACTACTTTAACTGGGCTATTTAAACCACACCCCAACAGCAGAACACGCTTTGCGTTAATCTGCACTCCTGCAGCGTAACGCTCACCGTGTCCATCTGCTGCTCATCTGCTTCTCCGGTGGCCCGATCCTGAAGCCCTAGATCCGGATTCCATTAATATCCTGGAAGAACAAGAACAGCATTAGCGAGTAAGAACACTTACCTGTGAAGTAACCGGTCTTGAATCCATCCTGTGCTTCGCTTACCTCACCCATCTCCGGAGTTCGCCGCAACCTGCAAAGGTAAAGAAACAAGGACAGCATTAATAACAATTCTTACCTGTGCAAGCAGCGAGTCCTGGCAGCACCCTGCGCTTCTCTTACCTCGCCCATCTCCGGGTTTCACCGCAACCTGCAAGGGAGAAGGAACAAGGTCAGCATTAACAAAGCACTTACCTGGGCGAGCAGCGATTCGATCGCTCATCACTCCGGAACATCACTGCAACCTGTACAAAGAGAAGAGAACGCAAGTTAGCAATTAACAACAATAAACAGCGCAGCGCTCCGCGCTTCAATAACTCTCTGTGGTCTTCGCCATTGGCGCGGCAACTCTGAGATTGCAACCATCCCTGTGAAAATAAAAAGAGACATTGTTAGTGAACAGCGCAGTGGAGCAAGACGCTGAGAAGACAGAGAAAACGGAGGGAAAGAAAGAAACAGAATAAAGACTGAAAAGACTTTATAACTCACCTGGAAGACAGCAAGCAGAGTCGGAGTCAATGCCGGTCTGGACCCGACATAAGGGCACACGGACCAGTGAAGCAACTAGGTCCACAGAATGCCTGCACCAACCACGCACCCCTGCACAGAGACGCAGGACGAAGAGTTCAACGCACAAAAACCTAAGGCACTACCCAACGTCTGGCACATAACCAAGCAGAGAGGGTCCGGGATAGCGCTTAGACCTCCATCCAGTATCGTGTGGCACCCCCGTGGATACCAGGTGAGCGTAACAAAAGGCCAAACGACATCACTCGATATTCATCAGTTCCTGATGGTGTTTCAAAGGCTGTCTTCCATTCATCTCATTTCTTAATTCGTACCAGGTGGTAGGCACCTCTGAGATCAAGCTTGGAGAATATCTTGGCTTTGTGTAGGGACTCAATTATGTCTCAAATCAAGGGCAACAATCTTTTCGAGTTATTTCATTCAACTGCTGGTAATCGATGCAGGGACGCAGGGTTTGGTATACAGTCGTTATAAAGACTCATTTTATAAAAAATCACGTTACATCGAATTTTAAATATCGAATAATACGTATAAAGAATTGATTTTATATTGAATTATTTCATGCAAATACATTTAATAAATAATATTTCATAATTAATACATATAACATTTAAAATAAATACAGAGTCTCTACACACAATCACTGATTGCTCTGCTGTGTTTTTTCTCTATTCACGCAGCAGGAAGCTGTCCAGAGCTGAAGATTGGTAGTTCGTAGGGAGCTATCCGGGTGCTGAAACTTCTAAAGGTGTCCCATCGAACGTACTCATTTAAGTGCAAGTTATTTTATACCTTTGACTGTAAAGGGCCCAGAACATTCAGTATCAACTGTATGCAAACGTGAGGTTCGCTGGAAAGGATGAAGTGTGGCGGGTTCTTGCCTCAGACCCTGTAGGCAGCTGTGCACATTCAGAAAGTTCAGATGCAGCATGTATTCAATAAGTTGTACTGCATACCGCTCACATACATCCTCATGTCACCTCAATACAGTCTAGTTAACGATTACACACAGTTCGTCTGCATTTCGTTGTAAGAACTCCTTTCATGTTTTCGAATGCATTTCGGTATAAATGTATGCATTATATATGTTATTCGTTATAACATCCTGCAGATAAGGAACTCAGTCTTCGGTCATTTAGTGCTACCCATCTGGTTCGGAAGTGGTAAGGCTTTATGCCTTGCTATATGTGTTGTCTTGCCCAAGCGCCCTAATGCCTGCAGGCTACCGGCGCTTTATAAGCTCAAATACATACATACATACATACAGATACATCGGAATCATTATAAAAGACATGTAACCGTAGGGTTCCTTTCTTCTTCTTCTTCTTCACATAAAACAAAGGGCACAGTGTATCCTTTCTTTAGACATTCCTCTATCTATGCTTGCAAGACTTATTTTTCCGACGAAGTAAGAGAGTAGATCTTGTCATGAGGAATAATGGCTTGTGGCAAAAACTCGATGGAGCAATCAAACGGCATGTGTGGAGGTAATGGTATATCAACGGGTTAGAGAATAGATGAGCAAAAGCAGAGTACTCCTATGTGACAGTGAATACCGAACAGACTCTGGATGCCAAAGGGTCACCCACAGATGAAATTGATGTGCAGGACTTCAAAGAGGCCATTGAGGAGCTGCATTCGTGGGAGCAGCGTGTAGAAGCAAAGACCAGCTTCCGTGAGTCCCAGTTTATGTGTGGGTTATGAAACATGAACCATGGTAAACCCAAAACCACAGCATAGGTGGGTGATTTTATGACATCGAATGAGATGGTCTCACAGTGTTCATTAACCCAGTACTGTACACTTTCCGTGTGTTCCCTTACCGGACCAGGTGTCGGGATTTCCAAGCTGCTGAAGACTGAGCAGCGCGGGGTACCAACCCAACACCCTCCGGATAAACAGACAAGTGCTGGATCAGCTCCCAACACCACGGGACAGCTCTTTGCCACTTTACGTGACATCAGGACAGTGCGAGCACTGATGGGCAAGGCCACTGTATATGTAGAGGTTCCCAGATGTCCAAACTACGGGTCCGGGTAAAGCTGGTCCAGATAGATGCTGGGCTGAAGCACTGGCAGTGGCACCAGCAGAGAAGACCTGGATGGGGGAAAAGGGGTGAACCAGGGGATGACTAGAAGGTAACCCAGGAAAACAGGAGGGAACCCCAGGAGGCTAAGGGAAAAGAAACATGAGGGGGAAAGGCCAACCCAAGACCCAAGAACCTACAGAGGGGCCCCTTCCTAAGAGAAGCAGGGCTGAGCATCAGAAGGGAACATATACCAAGAACAAGGGAAGGCAGAGCACAAGGCAGAACACACTAACCAGACAAGGCGTTTGTGGGAACGAAGTGTGACTCATGGAAAACCGGGTTGAGACGCTACTGGCAGCGTCTGCGGTTGCAAGAAATAACCCTGGCATGAAAATGAGGCTTCGAACACAAGCGCTCGTTGCCTATTCGTCCACACATGTGCAGAACAGAGAGAAACTGACACTGCGCATACGTGGACCTCCACAGGACACCAATTCCCAAAGGCCCGATGTGGTAAACCACGGCAACCGGGAAAGGCGCCAACCAGAATATAACCACCAGGAGGGGACGATCAAGGCCCGGCAATCCCGGTGCCACCCACAGGTGAGTGGCATAACACACAGCCCCAGGGCTAGTCCAGTGGTACTGGTCTCTAAACGGACCAGTGGTGGGAAGACTGAAGTCAGCTTTTGTGTGGACTACAGAGGGGTCATTTCTGCCATGAAGACAGATGCTCAGCCCATTCCTCAGGCAGATGAGCTCATTGATAATCTCGGCACTGCCAAGTACATGAGTAACTTTGTCCTCACGGCAGGGCATTGGTAGGTTGGCTTGACAGATGAAGCAAGAGAGAGGTCAGCATCGATTCACTGTGATGCCCTTTGGAATGAAAAATGCCCATGCCACTTTTCAGTAGATGTTAACATGGTTTTGTATGGTCCGGAAAACTTCAGTATCGCCTATTTAGATGACATTGCTGTGTTCAGCAACACCTGGGAGGATCACTTATCCTACTTGAAACAAGTGCTTCAGGCGCCGCAGAATGCAGGTCTGATTATCAAGGCCATGAAGTGACAGATAGCACAGTGCACCGTGACTTACCTAGGCCACCTGGTCAGTGGAGGTTAGAAACAACCTCTCAAAGTGAAGGTACAGGCTGTGAAGGATTGGGACATTCCCACCACACAGACACAGGTGAGAGCCTTTCTAGGTCTCACCGGGTACTACCAGTCATTTATCAAGTGGTATGGGACCATTGCCATGCCCCTGAATGATATAACTTCCAAGAACATCCTGAAAAATGTAACTTGGACCCCCGCCTGTCAAACCTCCTTTCAGGATTTAAAGGATGGATTGTGCAGGGACCCAGTTCTGAAAGTGCCAGACTATGGTCAGGAGCTCATTATCCAGAGAGACACCTGTGATTTTGGGATTGGCGCAGTGTTATCTCTGCTTAACTCTCCAGGGGTAGAGCAACCTGCCACCTACATTAGCAGGTGATTGACAAAAGGGCAAAGGAACTGGGCCTTCATTGAAAAAGAGGCTTACGCAGTTGTGTGGTATGATCCAGACAGACTTCCAGCCTCTTTGATGGTTAACGGCCATGCAAGAGGAGAAACCTAAGCTTCTGCGTTGGGCCAAATCCCTACAGGGATTAGATATGGACATCCAGCATAAGCCAGGCTCCCAGCATGGAAATGCAGATGGCCTCAGCTGGTACTTTCGCCTTGATGACAAACCAGATCCTGAGTAGGGTGGTGGTTCACATGTTGAGGCTGGGGGGCATGTGAGGAATTCGACCATCCGCACTGTGGGTGTGTGTTCGCCTGGGTTGTTTGAAATTTTTAAAAAAATTGAATGATGGTAGATGAACCTCCAGAAAATGTGTGGGGCTAATCCGAACACATTTTCCCATGCTCCCTGCACAACATACACATAGACCTGAATACTCTAGGTGGACACAGCCTACAGGCACCACCACCCCCCTGTCATATTTAGTTGGGATATGACAGCCAGGATTACACCATGTCCTCTCAGAAGGGGTAGGGAAAAACACTCCCCTTGCCATGGCCAGCCTAACTAACACAGGCTCCATATATTCACCCTTCCCTTTTGTTAGCTGTGCTGCTGGTGGCAGCTTTTCATACTAATCAGAGTTTAATTCAAACAGGCCACCATGGGGACTGGCTGCAGAGGCTAACAAAGGAGAAAGGAAACCCCAACAACCTTTCATATGCACTGTGTCCACCTGGAGCCAGCTTCCGCGACTGGGTGTTACAGTAATCATCCCTGCAGGGGGACCCCATTCAGAAGGTAGGAGTATGTGATGTGACACAGACAGAAAGTTGGGTCCCGCCACAGCTTCAAGGGAGACCAGCCGCTTTATTCAGGAACCACAGAAAGCTCCATTAACTAAAGGGACCCTTTGATCTACAACAGACAGGAAGATGGATGGGACTTAGCATTACACATTTTCACCACTTTTCATTTTCTGTTGCAAAGCACTATAGTTATGACCTCATGCATACAGAAGATTGTTGGTGGGGACTGAGGATTGGTTCTTTAAGGTAGGCTTAGCCGAGACCAATCACTGTGGACAATTTGGCTTTAAAAGTAGACTGGCCCCTCTTTTGGGCAGATCATCTGAAGACTTTGCAAGGAGTAGCAAGAAGAACTCAGCATTGGACCCTGGCTGAAGGTACAGTCTGCCTTAAATCTTCTGCCAGTGAAGGAAGGCCAGGGCCTCCAAGAGGGAAGCAAGATCCCTCCCCTAAACATCTCTCAGGGAACAGGGGGAGATACTTGCTCCAGAGAACACTCCAGCAGCTCCAGAACCGTTACCCAGCCAGCACACAGCGTGCCCTGCTAGGCTCTGCAGACCTCCATCCAGCTTCGCTCGCCGAACTGCCTACCGCCTGATACCCACAGCTGCCTTCCACCTTGATCTCTGTCGCAGAAGCTGCAAAGAGCCCTGAAACCGACTCTAGACTGTTGCGCACCAAGAACTTCTACAAGCACAAGGTACATTGTGGCTGTGTCCTCCTGGTCCTTCTACGAAGGCCCATAGCGACATTTTACGACCCATTGCTCCCTTTGTGTTGAAAACAAGTATCCTTGAACTACTGTGATTAATTACTGTACCGACTACCCTCCTGTCAGTACCCAGAGTGCATCCCTTTTCCTTCTTTGAAACTGTCCTCTGAATTCCTTTACAGGGTGGGTCGTATTTCAAGGTGTGCTAGAACTGTCTGTTGTGATAATAATAAAGTAGATCTTTTTTATACAACCTTGACTGGACAGTCCCTTTTATCACTGGGTAATAACTGTATTTTTGCTGTGTTGTAACTAACCAACGATCCAAAACCTTTCGGAGATAAGCCTGCCATTCCGTCCACATTACCAAAACTGGACAAGGAGTTTTATAATTGACGTGTGTTTCCAATCTGTTTGGATCCCTTCTGGTGTACTAGAGACGTGGTGCTGATTGATGGTTTAGAAATAGATATTCATCCCTGGACCACTGGTACCCCGAGAGTTGATTCGTCACATGCAGCCTATCAGACCCGCCTGTTAACCCCTTGTGACAAAGGGCCCCCATGAGGCAGATTTGGCCCCTGGCATTACCGGGTACTGCTTTGCCCATGGAGGGTGTGTCCTCTGCCCCGTATGACACTGAATAAAGGAACTGGCAAGTGAATGCAGGTATCATATGGCCCCAGGAACAGTGACTAATGATGGTTGTCCAAAGCTGCTAGCCTGCATGTCCCCATGCTTACAGTGGCACAGTAACGAGACTTGTCATCCTGGTTCTGCCAGCACCACTAGCATTCCGCAATCCCCATCATCAGACAGGGCCTAATAAAATGTCATTGCCCAAGTGTGTTTCCTACAAGGACTGATTCTCAAAGTGCACGGTGATTGATTTGTGTAATGTGAATTGTGTTGGTGCGATAATTTACCTGTGGCGTTGGATGTTGTGACGTCGGCACCGAGCCACAGGGCTCATGCCAAGTCACATGTTTGTGTCACATGTTGAGCTTCCCGCACGTTAGTCCGACCACTGAATGGGTCTCCTGATGCTCATTACCAGTGTTGCCAACTTGGCAACTTTCGCGCTATATTTAGCGAGAAAGTACGTCCCCCTAGCGACTTTCTGTTAAAAAAGCAGCTAGCTAGAAATCTAGCTACTTTTTTCCATTGGTTTGGAGACTTGCGTCATTTATGCAATTTTCCAAACCAATAGTAAAAGTGTGGTCATTTGCCAGTTTTCTAAGGAGTAATGCAAAAACACACAGTGAACCTAAAAGGGAGGTGGTAACTGTTAATGATAACAATGTATGCAGCTAATCTTTGAGGAATTTCAGCAACAAGTGTTCTTCCAACCATCAGTCTATTGAATGAAACAACATTTATGTTTCTTAATGTAGCCGGCCCGCCCCCAGAAACACTACAGGTGAACTGTATCACGTTAGGAGGGACCCAAAGTTGAATGACAGTAATAATACCCAGGAGATAGATCCTGTAGTGGGCAGGAATTGAGAGTTGAGTGACTGCGATATTACCCAATGTAAGCCAGTGTGTGGCTACGCCTAGGAATGCCGCTTGTGAAATAGCAGCTTGCGTGAGTCAGACGGCAGAAGAGCAGTGCAGGTGCCCAGATCCACTGCCGATATGGACCGGGTAGAGAGCTCCATGAAGCAAGTCCCGAACCCTCTGACCAAGGTGTTAAGTCGACAGTGCGGCAGGTAGCTTGGAGGCAGAGAAGAAGACCCAAAGGGTGTGGTTAAGGGGATGGACCGAAACAAAATGGTTAAAAGGATAGGGCCACAGTAAAAGCAATAAATCGTAGGGGGCAAGAGTAGGCAATTATGCAAATTAGGCAATGATGTCATTTAGCTACTGCTGGAGACTTTTAGGGCAACCAATAGCTACTTTCCTTACTGAGGAATTGGCAACACTGCTCATTACCGCGCCATGCTGCGGTTAGCTGCATGCCAATTCAGGGACAGAGGGCCTGCCTCACAGAGCCCTTATTCAGAGCCGGCTGGCAATTCGGGCCCACCATAACAAGAAGGAAGAAATTGGACAGCGCAACAGGTTTAATGGTGGCAATCTCTACCAGCTTTCAAAACTGCCATCCAGTGCCCCCAAAATAATCAGGCTGGCTCCTACCCTGGCTGCGATACTGCAAGGAAAGTGGACAATGGAGCCGAGCAGCAGTACATCTCGCTTCAAGGTCCTTTTCACGGGCGAATATGGCAAGAAATTTCCCTTTTAAGCAGAAAGAACGTCGCTTCTTATCAAGTTACAGATTTTCGTAAGTGAACATTGCCAAATGTACACGCCCAGTAGGTAATCGCACAAATAAGTTTATGTCTTTCGGCGGTGCGATAGGGTTTGGTAATTCTGAAATATCTACGTGCTTTCAAAACTTGCCATGGGACATACCCACGTGATATGTATGTCCAGGGATATAAGCTAATACTGTAAAGTTTATATTTTATCACTAGATGGCAGCAAACTCTAAGCAGTGATTGAGTCTGACTTTACCAGTTTTCACGTAGGAGTTACAGGCCTGCACGATGTCACGACCTCAAGCAGCTTCAGAGTGTAAAATCTCAGACCTGTAAAATGTGCTTCTATGTCACTGAAGGAAACTCTGATGCGAATACAGCTTAAATGGAATACACATACGATTAATGTCACATTTTTTGCAAATATGTAAGAAAGTGCTGCATAACTGCAGTAATTATGTTTGCATAACCGATTTGTATTTTGTATTTGTATTTATTGATTTATAGAGCGCTTAAACACCAAAGCGCTGTACAGTGGAACAACTTAGTACATAAAAACATTAACAATATAACGGAGGAAGCAAAATTACAATATGAATCAATCAACAAACAGTGAGAAGAGCAATTAACTGAAGGAGGTAGGGAGAATAGAGTAGGACTGGGTGGGGGGGGTGTGGTGATGAGTAGGAGGGAAAGGAAGGGTGAGAGTGGGGAGGCAGGGGAGGAGAGGGAGATAGTCAAGGGGAAAGAATAAGGAGGGAGGGGATGCAGAAGGTGGGAGAGGTTTCAAGGAGGAGAGTGGAGGAGGAGAGATTTAAGGGAAGTGCGGAATGAGGTGAAGGTGGGGGTAGAGCGGATTGCAAGAGGAAGGGAGTTCCAGTGCAGAGGCGCTAGGAGTTGGAAGGAGCGGAAACGGGAGGAGGCACAGGGGGACGGAGATACAGTGAGAAGGAAATGGTCAGCGGACCAAAGGGAATGGGAGGGGGAGTAAAAAGAGAGAAGGGAGGATAGATAAGGGGGAGAGAGACCATGGAGAGATTTGAAGACAAGGCAGAGAAAGTGAAATTTAAGTTGGGAGTGAAATGGAAGCCAGCCAAGGGAAAACAGGGAAGTAGAGATGGAGTCGCGGGAGGTAAGGAGACAGAGGGTACGAACAGCAGAGTGGTAGATGGATTTGAGGGGGGTAAGATGAGAAGTAGGTAGTCCAAATAGTAGGGATGAGCAGTAGAAGAGGCGGGAGAAGATGAGGGAGGAGATTAAGAGTTTGGTAGCATGGAAGGTGAAAGAGGGACGGATTTTACGAATATTGAAGAGGTGGTAGCGACAGGTGCGAGAAGTGAGAGAAATATGTTGGGAGAAGGAGAGAGAGGAGTCAAAGTGAACGCCTAAATTACGAGCATGAAGAGAGATACAGAGATTAGAGGGAGGAAAGTGAATGAATGGGGGAGGAAAGGAAGGGGGAAAAGAGTTGGAGGGAAAGAATACGACTTCGGTCTTGTCAGTGTTAAGAGAGAGAAAGCGGGAAGACATCCAGTTTTTTTATGGCAGTAAGGCAGGAAAAAAGTTTTTGGTGAAGGTCAGTTGAGAAGGAGGAGAAAGAGAAAAAGAGTTGAGTGTCATCGGCATAGAAATGGTGGGAGATGCCAAACGAGGAGATAACAGGGGCAAGGAGGGAGGTGTAAAGAGAGAAGAGGAAAGGTCCAAGCACTGAACCTTGGGGTACGCCGTATTCAAGAGGATGGGTAGGAGAGGACCGGCCACCCCAGGAGACAGTAAAGGAGCGGGAAGAGAGGTAAGAGGATAGCCAGTTGAGAACAGAACCTTTGAACCTAAAGGAGGAAAGAGTGTGGAGAAGGAGGGGATGATCGACAGTGTCAAAGGCAGTGGAGAGATCGAGGAGAATAAGGATAGAGCATTGCTTGGAATGTCGAGCAGAGAGGAGGGAGTTAAGGATATAGGTGAGAGGAGTTTCAGTAGAATGTTTGGGACGCAAGCCAGATTGGGAGGGAGGTAAGAGAGAGAAATTAGTGACAAAGGATGAGAGCTGAGAGTAGGCGAGGCGCTCGAAAAGCTTGGAGAGGAATGGAAGAAGAGAGATAGGTCGGAAGTTAGAGGTGAGAAGGGGATCAGCAGAAGTTTTCTTCAGAATAGGGATGATCGTGGCATGCTTGAAATCAGAGGGAAAGGTTGCTGAGGAGAGACAGATGTTGAAGAATGAGGTGAGGTAGGGGATAAGAAGAGGGTAAATCTTAGGGATAAGAAGGGAAGGGAGAGGGTCAGCTGGGGCAGACGTGGGGTGGGCTTTGGAGAGGAGGGTGGAGACTTCAGAAGGGGAGATAGGTGAGAAGTTGGACATGCAGGATGAGGGAGGGGGGAGAAGAGGGGAAATCTGAGGAGGAGTTGATTTTTTGCCAAAGGGTAAGAATCTTGGAGGAGAAGAAGTTAGCGAAGTCAGAAGGAGAGAGTGTAGAATTGGAGGAGGGATCAGGAGTGGGGGGAGAGAGAAATTGTGAGAGAGTTTGAAAGATACGGCAAGGGTGAGTGGCTTGAGATTGGAGTAGGTTAGAGTAGTAGGAGGATTTAGCCGAGGCAAGACAAGAGTCGTAGAGTGCGTGGTAAGAGAACTAGGAGGTTTGGTTGGAAAGCGAGGGAGTTTTGAGCCAGAGTCTCTCCAAACATCGGAGAAGGCGCCGCATAGAGAGGAGTGAGGAGTGAGCCAAGGTTGAGAGGGTTTCCTGGTTGGGCGGAAGAGAGAAAGGGGGTAAAGTTGATCAAGGGAGGAGGAAATAGAAGAGGAAAAGGAGGATAGAGCATCATTCGCTGATAATAAGGAGAAGTCTTGGAGAGAGGGAAGAGAAGAAGAGCAAGTGTCAATAAAGAGGGTAGGGTCGAAGTTGCGAAAGTCACGCCGTGAGTAGATTGGAGGAGAGGGGTTAGCAGCGGAGGAGTGTGGGAGTGGGGAAAGGGAGAAGGAAAGTAAGGCATGATCGGAGAGATAGACAGGAAGAGAAGAGACTGGGGAAGTGGGGTAGGAAGAATTGAAGATGAGGTCAAGGGTGGAGCCAGAGGAGTGAATGGGGGAGGAAGGAAGGGGGAAAAGGAGGTAGGAGTCAAGGATAGAGAAGAGGGGAGAGGATTGAGGGGGAGAAGGAAGGTGGAGATTAAAATCGCCAAGCACTTTCCTGAAAATGTTCCATATACATTAAAAATGATAACTTCTATATCAAAGCTATATACTGTTAGATATTCTCAATAGACATTTCCTTTTTGCCAATGGGAAGTAATTCATTAATCTTTTATAACGCGCTTTAATAGTGGAGACCAACCGTAAGCGCGGACCACGATTCGAACCTGTCTTGCTCTGCGTTGTCTTATTTCCAAGACAAAACATTGCCCCTGATCTATCGTGACGCCCAAACAATGAGGACATGCAATTGGCACATTTGCATTGAAAACTTACATTTATGACAGAGAAGAAGAACATGACAAAGCTATTCTGCCTACTTCCAACTCACTGTTCACCAAAAAAACCATAGCCAGTCTCACAAATGCATTTCAAGCTTTCCTATCTGCCTCTGAATCTTTGGCCTTGAGTTTGTTGTTTTCTTCTCTACGATTACTGCTGGGAGACTGCCCCATGCATTCATTTCTCTTTCTGCCAAAGCATGCTTTCTGTTAACACATGAAGGTAATTTGTGCCTCTAATCCAATCGGAACATTCGGAATGCAGTCAATAACTACTGATATAGACTGCAATCGTTCCGATTTCAGAAACAGAGGCTGAAAGTGGAAAGGGTATTTTTTCACATTCAATAAAGAGCAATACAATTTCCCTGAAGATTTCTTCCACATAGGCATTCCCTATTTGAGAGTATGTTTTTCACTGTGCTTCAACGTGACATGCAATATCCAATTTAAAACACTAAAATGAAAGCTAACACATGGAAAGATGCTTTCCTTTTCCTATAGAGAAAACGTTTACATTACCTCAATGCATGCTCAATGCATGCTCATGTTAAAACAAATCCAGTTCAACCAAGTTTAAGATTAAAATGCTTATTTTAGTAATCTTAAATAACAACACATTTAATTCACTAACACCTTTTGTTGAATGTACTCACTATTAAACTAATGTTTAAAAAAAAAGCTTTTTTACTTCACCACCAAAACTCTAAACTGTATCATGCCCTCACGAGTATGGAGCTCATTTTTTAATGTAGCGTAACTTGAATGAAAGGCATAAAAGCCCTGTATTTTCAATCATTTTTATTGTGGAGAGAAGGGGTGGAATGCAACTTGCGTTTCCTCTGCCTTCCTTCCTCACTGCCATACAAATGCTCCAGCATTTGCACCAGCATGGATTTTCATGCTGTCGCAAATGCTGGATCATCCCTATGGGTGCTGCCAGCTTTATGCTCCCTGACAACGCGTACAATTACAATTAAATGATTCCCGACATGCGAGCATGTCAGGCAGCGTTTAATTGTAACTGTGAATGCTGCCTGCCATGCAAGCACAACAGGCAGTGTGAACAATTGAAAGTAAATGCTGCCTGGCATGTGCGCATATGCCATGCAGCATTTATTCCCCTTGCATGGCGGATTGCAAAGGTGCACGGCAAAAGGCGGCATACACGCATGTATGCTGCCTTTTACCCTGCACATTTGCAATCCGCTGCGCAAAGGACAAACATTTGGTTGCAGGGAACTGGCTACACCGGAGTGCAAATGTACCTGGTCCCTGCTGTCAAATTTCATGATGGGACAACATAAATTCCTATATGCTAACAGGTTTTTAGACCGCTGGTGGGATCATTACCGTGTGGGATAATGACCCGTCCCCAAGTTAAGCCTGAGGCTACCCTTAGTCTATAAGGCTATATCGCTACTCCCGGGCCACCCCTCTAGCCTAAGATCATAATTTCCTGTTCAAAGAATGCTCTTTGCTTGCAGTTGTACTTAGTTTAGAATCCACCATCCCCTTATGGAAACTTTGTTTTATGCCATCTCTCCTTTTTGTAGCCAGTCTCCAGAGGCGGCTGGTGACTTTTATAAGTGGAGCGTGGAAATATATACACCGAGTCAGTATGAGTGGTAGTGGGGAGGGGGCTCTACTCATGATTTTATTTTTTTACGTGGGTTGACGTACACGATTATGGATGGCCACCATTACACAGGATCTCCTCCCCATCATAGTGCTCTTCACTTTACAATGCTTGCCGTTCTGCCCAGAACCATTCTGTTCATTTTCATCCTCTTCAACTTCATTCTCAGAAATTCCTGCCACCTCTTAGACATTACCTGGCCACCGTAAGAGGGGGGCTGGGGAGGAGTCTGGCACCTCGGGCCTCTTGTCATAGCAATTAGCTATCACCTGGAAGGCTGGAGCCCTCATGGGATGGTTGGAAAAGGGCGCGAGTACTGTGACGAGGAAGGGGGTCCTTTGTAATGGTGATTGATCCAGGGTTTACCACCAGGACCTTGTTACATTCCTCCCTCTATAAAGATATACCAAATAATTAAAGGTTTTGTCAACAGAATACGAGACTGACGCTGGGGTCACCCCTGAATTTATTCCAGAAACAAGTATCAAAATTCCTCCAACCAATCCAGGTTGATTCACAGCCTTCAGAACTGTCCGGAAGAATATCTCGTCGGGAATTGATCCCCAGTCTCCCATGTGGCAGGCGGGGACTGTGACCCATATGCTAAGAAGGTGAAATATACTATCAGGGGCAACTGTCACAATGCGCCACAAGAATATAAGTAGGCATTCTTTGTGGATACCATGCTTATATTTTCAGTGGCACAGGCTTCACCTTATCACAAACCGAGAGTTAACGATCCTCCTTTCTCTACATCCAAGATGAGATATGATATTGTGACACCTTCTTTACTGACAAAATCATGAATGTGTCCGGCTCTGGCCGGATAAATCATGAATGTGTCCGGTTCTGGCCGGATAAATCATGAATGTGTCCGGTTCTGGCCGGATAAATCATGAATGTGTCCGGTTCTGGCCGGATTTCAGTTGCTTGAAGAGTCCTTGGGAACCATGAAAACAGACACCCAAGCCATAATGGAAATGCTTCCCTTTTTCTGAAATAGCACACAGAAAAAAGGAGTTTCGCAATGCGCGGTAGCGTCTTAGTGGTTGCGCCCCCTTTTCCTGTTGATACTCTGAATCCCTGTCACAGGAGCTGCAGTGACGACAATGCAGGACGTTTTAGAATACTATGGGTTATATGATTTGGTAATCAACAACACATATATACGTAAACAGTTGTTTGGTTCATTACCTGATATCCTGTAATGTCAGGCTTGAACCATTCCATGTATCTGTCTGTTTGTATCACAGAACTATATGGATTGGTAATCCTTTCAATCTATTAACTTGTCTCACTGCGGCATAATACAGATTTTCAACACATTCGTTATAGAAAGTCATGATTCTATTAAAGACTCGGAGGAAAAAGAATATGCTCAATTCTTCTCTTTACTTCTCGAGCAGCAATAAAAGTAAACACAATGAAACAACAAGCTAATAATAAACTACAACTCCCAATAAACAAAGGTGAATTTGTAGTTTGTTTTTCATAGGTCTGATTCAACACGTGTCTTTTTTAGTCCAATCACGTTAAACCTTCCCACATAAACACTATCCACTCCCGTGATTCCTCCTCTTTCTGCTGCTGATTGACCCCTGAATAACTTGCGCCCCAACCGGTAGACGTCTTCTCTTATTTTATTATCCTGAACATTCCTCACGAGGCCACTGGCTTATTCTCTGCCCATGTCAAAAGATATAAACCTTGATGAAACAACTGTTCCTCAACGGGTGGGCAATCACATATAGTAACAATACATGACATTTCCAATATCCCCAACAATATATTGATAAACGTCTTATCATTCATACATTAATAGCGATTGAATGGGTGGAATAATTTTTCGCCTCTGATTCTTTAATAGAATCACGATTTTGTATAACGAATGTGTTGAAAATCTGTATTCTATGTCAAGACTCAGAGGCTCTGATTATGCTTGTTTAAAGCTTACTTACCACCAACTAAGCTATCTGGTCTACTGGTCTAAAATAAAGATTCTTCAAAGTCGTTTCATTTGATCAGTCTGCCACCTTCAAAATATCCTCTAAGCGAGCCCCTAGTATAAAGGCTGTAGACGCCATAGCACCTCTAGTCGAATGTGCTCCGAACTGACCCACGTCAATGCCTGCTTCTGCCATGCACCATTTCACCCATCTTGCCAGTGTGGCTGACGCTACTGCCTTAAACGGCTTTCTCACCGCTATCAAGAGCTGAGATTCTCCTGCGGGTCTCACCGGATCTACCATGGCCTCGTAAGCCTCCTAACTGGGCATACTCTGGGCCTTTCCGGGAAAGCCATATATTCTACGGTATTAATCCCTGTCTTTGTATTCCTTTTTATGTAAAATATAACCCCTGTGGGAGAAAAATATTTTCTGTCTGCCCCTCTAATGCACTGACCTCCGACACTCTCTTACAAGAGACTAAACACAATACTCACATTCCAGAGGCGTGAATATCTAGGTGCCGGTGGTCTCATGAATTTGACTCCCTTCAGTAATGTACAGATGAATGGGTGTTCTTCCACTGGTTTTCCTTCTATATACTCGTGACCTGCAGATATCACTGACCTGTAAGTGTTAATTGTTCTATGTGCCCTTGCTTGCGCTGCTTGGGCTGCCACGTGAATCACATCCGTTCGTATGGGATCAACCTCCCTCTCCAAACACCAATTACTCCATTTGCGGCATGCCACTCTATAAGCCTTCCCGGTCCCCGGGGCCCATGATTCTTTGATAAATTCTTGAGCTGTTCCCGAACGACCTGGCTTGGCTCAGAATTTCCTGAAATTGCCCATGCTATCAGGTTCAGGTTCCCTGTTTGCACCAGCGGGTGAAGTTCTCTAGCTGGGCCCAATACTATGTCCTGTCTGTGTGGCAATCGAATTGGAAAGTCATAAGACATCTCCAGTAGGTCTGGGAACCATGCTTGACCCTTCCAGTCGGGTGTCACTAAAATCACTGTCGCTCCCTGCCTCCTGATCTGCGCCACAGTTCGTGCTATCATGGCAAATGGCAGGAAAGCGTATTCCTCCGCTGGTCCCCAAACCTGGAGAAATGCATCTGTTGCCACTGATTCTGGGTCTGGTTTCCAGCTGAAAAATCTGGTGATCTTCCTGTTCAACCTCGAAGCGAACAGGTCCGTTTGACACGGACCTCTCCAATGCATGATCTCCTGGAATACTGATTCCTCCAGCTGCCGATCGCTGTAGTCCCTCAGGTGTCTCGAGTTGCAGTCTGCAACTTGGGTCAGTTCCCCCGGCAGGTGCTCCGCTATCTCTGGAGACGTAGGTGCTAAAACTCATTGGCTATCTCCGCCAACATCTTAGATCTCGTCCCGCCCAGTTGTTTTACGTACCTGACTGCTGAGACATTGTCCATCTTGAGCAGGATGGCACATCTCGCTCATTCTTGAATCCAGCAACGGACTGCTGTTAGGGAGAATTGTCTGTTTAGGCTGAATTTCCTAACCTATTGAGTCCCCCAGCAGCTTTATGGATTTCTGGAGTTTGTTTTTTTCCATCCTGCCAAGAGTGAGACTCTTTTCCTCCCACTCTTGGACATGAATGTGTGTAATTCCTTTGAATGTCAATGTGTTCTATGGGCTATGGGGTCTTTTACTCCATAGGGTCTCATATGTTTTGCTATGTGTGTTACACCGCACCCTACGTGCCTTAACACTGGGGCGTCCTAGCGGACCTCCACCATAGACTCCATACCCGGGGACTGACTACTGTCTCCCCGGGCATGTAAAGTCACCATTGGCTTTACTAGACCTAAATTTACTAACAGAACTAGTACAAACCATTTTATTGTGGAAGTGCTGGTAGGGGTAATTCGATTACTCCTAGATCTGTTACTCGAGGGGGCACTGTCCCGTCCCCCCTCGTCGAGTTTTGGCTGGTGGCAGTGGAAACTACTTGTTATGCTCGACCCCAAACATAACCCTATGGGATTCGTCCCATTGTTAGAGATTGATACTTTTCCTCGTTAATCTCTAACGTACCATCAGTTTACTTATCTTAAATAAGTTTACCGGATGGTATTTTCTGCCAGAACTCGGTTTTTAAAATGGCGTCTGTGTTCGTCTCTGTGACTCCTAAACCAAAGGTTTAGCCCTTTGTTCCACTTTTGGCGTGCCTCTGTACAGAGACCCTCCAAAGTGGTGCCATTCTGTCTGGGTTACCACAGGGGTGTGGGAGGGGGTTTAGGCACCCTGGACCAAGTTGCCTTGCCAACTCCGGTTGCACTCTGGTGTGATTGGCCCAAGTGGTGAGCCTCCCCGCTCACCACTTAGCGTGTGTTGATTGACAGCTAGGCTGAATGAATGGGGGTCTTCTGCATAAAAGCAGGGCTTTTGGGACTGGATCTTCAGAAGTCGCCACAGGACCTAAGAATCCGATGAGGGTAACGCTGAGCCGACCTGCACGACGACACTCCCGGTGGAGCCCTGCGGAACCGACTCACCACTTCCCGACGACAGAGGAGATCTCCCTGCTGGAGATTCTCTTCCCCTGACTGGTGGGAACAACCAGTCCCCTTTGCCTTTTTCTTCGCCTCAGGACGCAGTGGTCGAATTGCCCGTGCAGAGCACCTCGGCAACCGGATAGCCACTACCCCTGTACCGTGACCAAAAGGTGGTGCCTTGTGACGTAGCACTCCACGGCTGGTCTCTTCCCTGGTGGTGCACCGGACTTCACTTTTCTTCGAAGACGAGATCATCTCTACTCTTGGCAAAGACCCGACGTGCATCCACCACCAGGAACAACTGCCCCCGCCGGAGCTGTCTCTCCACAAACAAGGTACCGTGTCCGCCTGGCTTCCCTTTCGATCGGTTCGAGTGAGGTGTCTTAATCCTCTCCTTTCCGTTGGGTCGCCTCCAAGCTTTCTCACGTATTGTTCTGAACTGGTTCAATCTGCCGATAACAATTTGCTACAAAGACTCGAACGCATTTCCACTAAGAGACTTTTTGGGACATATCGCCTTGCCTCCCTGCGAGTGGGCCTGGCTTCTGAACTTTATGATCTATTGTGGTTCTTGCCTTCTTGCCTTGCATTTTTCCCGTGAAGTATTGAACTGTGTTGATTTCGTAACCTGCTTATTTTTCTCTCCTGTCCTAACTAATATTAGAGTGCCATCTAGGTTGAGGCATACACCTCTGTCTGCAAATACGTGATGCCGGTAGAACCTAGACTTGTCGAAATATTGTTAGGGGGATTGATCGTTTCTTCGTCGTAGAGTAATTGTGATTGAGGTGTTTGCCGTGATAGTGCCTTAGTGTTTTCCATAGATGTTCCGTTATAAATAAATACCTTAATATCTTTACACTGAGCCTCATTGCGTGTTTACTTGTCTTACTGTGAAGAATTGCCCTATATTGTATACTCCACATACTGCTTAACTCTTCTTGAGGGAAGTCTGACTGCTCAGCCACAGCTACCAAGTGAATCTGTGTGGTACAGACTGCTACCAAGTGGGTTTACTGCCAAACACCTGTAGTCCTAAATCTTTTGCAGTGGTCCCAGAGAGAACTGCACAGGTTTCCGCCTAACACTGGTGTACAGCAGTGGGATTTGTATCGAGTATACAGTTTAGAGTGCTTTTCGACACTTTAGGATAACTAACCACGAAGCTTAGCACTAAAAAGCAACTTTCAAAAACATGTCTACGATGGAAACTTACAGTCAAGAATCCTTGTCAGGTGAAAATACTGAGAGTTTACAAGCTCTCTGTAGGCAAGAGAATCTTTCTGTAAGAGGCAAGAAGTTAGAACTAATAGAGAGATTGCTGGCGAACCAAAGTCTGGGTACTGGTTCAGAGGAACCAAGTTCTCCAGCAACTGTAGATAACAGTGATGGTGTTGATCTAAATCGTAATTCTGATGATAGCGATGAAGAGGCTGACGAGGACGGAGAAGCTAACGAAACTGTCTCCCCTGCTCCTCTACCTGCCTTACCAGCTGTGCCTATGGGGCCTATACCAGGTCCCACATGTAACCCTGCTTATTTTGAACTTGAAAAAATGAAGCTCGAATTAAAATACAAACGGTTCTTGGCTCAATCTGAACGAAACCAAGAGCTCGAGTTCAGACGGATGAATGCCCAGGCTGAGCAGAAGCAAGCTGAGTTAAGACTAAGAGAAATAGAACTTAATCACGAGTTAGAGATGAAAAAGTTGTCTATAGAAAATGCTTCTCTCTCCTCTGGATCCTCTAGGAGTTCCAGTCCCAAAAGACCCCGGATGCCGAAGGAATTAGTGGGTATGTATGAACCGAGATTGGATGTGTTGGATTGGTTAAAACTGTTTGAGTACAATCATGGGCTCCAGGACATCACCGGGAATGATTTACTTCCCTGGTTGTTCTCTAGGCTCCCTCCTGTTGCGACTGATGTGGTAATCGAGTTGGGGGAGGCGGATAAGACGGATTACGAAAGTGTGAAACTAGCTTTGATAGCTAGATTCGGGAAGACCCCTTCCAGGTATCTTAAGAGGTTTAGAACCCTCAAAAAGCATGATGGTACCCCTTGGGCTACCTGGGTGAGTGAAGGGTTGAAAAACTTAGAGGGATGGAGTAAGGGTTACAAAGTGAACTCTTATGAGGGTATGAAGAATCTTTTTATGTTGGAGTCTATTTATGATGCCTGTTCTCCTGAGCTCAGACAGCACTTGGCTGATTCGAAGGAATTGGATTCCCGGAAGCTAGCTAGGGCTGCTGACTTGTGGGTTGCCAACAGGGCTACTCACAAGGATTCTGGGGCAACTCACAAAAAGGATGAGGGAAAACAGCCTAAAAAAGACTCAAAATAGAATTCGAATAACTCAAATTCCAAAGAGGGCCCCAAACAAAACCAGAAGGGTAAGCCACCGGGAAAACCACAGCAGCATAGTGTGCTTTCTGGTGCCAAACCAGAAGGAGGTCAGAACAAGCCACCATTCCAAAAAGCATTCGGTAAATGCTTTGTTTGTGGCTCGACTGACCACGTGAAAGGAGATCCCAGATGTAAGGGTAAACCTTCAGGGGTCCAGCTTGTCTCCTTAGCCTTCGCTCCAGAGGAGGAAGTCCAAATGGCAAGTGGAAACTTTCTACTGCTAGCTGACGAACCCATTGGAGTCTCAGCCAGCGTTTCTTTAGTATCTCTGGGGTTGTGGGAACAACAGAATTTAGATGTCTATAATTCTATCCCCGGTAATACTAAAGAGTATTATAAGGACAGTGTCCAGGTGAATGGTCAGGAGACTCCTGCCATTAGGGACACTGGGGCCAGCATAACTGTGGTGGATAAATCATTTTTTCAGGCCGAGGATGTTGCTAAGGCACCCAAACGCCTCACCAAGTTAGCTGGAGGGCCTGTGCAGATGCTTCCCCAAATACCAGTTCTCATCCAGTGTAACGACATGACGGTGAAGATACCTGTCAGCATACAGAGTGAGGTACCAGGATGCGTACTGTTGGGTAACGATTTGAAAACTCTCGGAGTTGTATCGCATACTCCCAGACCTCCTAGTAAACGGTTACAGGAGCTAACCAGACCCGCAAGAGAGAGGACCATGCGCGGTACTCTCCAGGAGATGATGAAGAAAGAGATCACTCCTGCTCCACTGGAATTGTCGGCAGCTGTCTCCAAGAAATCAGAAGCGAAAGGGAAACCTAAGACTTCTATCCCGAAACCATCAGCCAACATTTCAGTGCAGCCAACACGGACTTCCCCGCGGTTGTCCAAAGTTACACCAGTAACTCCACCTCCAGCTGAGGCTGAGAGGGAGGTACAACCCTGTGTGGTAGAATTAGACTCTGAGGAGGAGCTAATGGAAGGCCAGGAACTCATTGGAGATCTGGATCCTGTTGACCATCCTGAGCTGCAGTCTTTACTGGCAGAAGGTGGACCCAGCAGGGCAGACTTCAGTAAGCGACAGAGAGAATGTCCAACTCTGGAAGGTCTTCACCACCAGGCAGAAGCTCAGGCTGAAGGGCAAGAGCCTGGGAAATACAGGTTGCACTGGGAAGATGGCCTCTTCTACAGTGAACCGACCGAGTCTGCACCTGGAGACTACAAACGACTTGTAGTACCCCAAGAGAACAGACCACAGTTCTTGCAGTTAGCCCACGAGATTCCTTTGGCTGGTCACTTGAGTTTCAAGAAGACTAAGGAAAGGCTCTCTCTCTACTTCTATTGGCCGAAGATGGGGGCCGAAGTAGAAAAACACTGCAGGAGCTGCCACACCTGCCAGACTTTTGGTAAGGTTGGCTCCAAGAATGTGGCACCTTTAGTGCCTCTCCCAGTTGTGGGAGTCCCGTTTGAGAGAGTAGGGATTGACATTGTTGGTCCCCTTGATCCTCCAACCTCCTCAGGCAACAGGTTTATACTTGTTGTAGTAGACCATGCTACTAGGTATCCTGAGGCAATTCCTATGAGGACTGTTACAGCTCCGGCTGTGGCTAAGGCCCTCCTTGGTATTTTTACTAGGGTCGGGTTTCCTAAGTAAGTAATCTCTGACAGGGGGTCAAACTTTATGTCCCACTACATGAAAGCCATGTGGAAAACCTGTGGAGTTACTTACAAGTTCTCAACAGCTTACCACCCACAAACCAATGGGTTGGTAGAACGGTTCAACCGAACCATGAAGAGCATGATAGGTGCTTTAGAGGAACCCCTTGAGCGTAAGTGGGACCTTCTACTGCCATGCCTTCTCTTTGCTTATAGAGAAGTCCCTCAGGAGGGAGTAGGTTACTCTCCCTTCGAACTACTCTATGGTCATCCCGTCAGAGGTCCATTGGCCCTGATTAAGGAGGGGTTGGAGAGTGCTCCTTCCCCCAAGCCAGTCAGAGTGACTGACTACGTGATAGGTCTCCTGAAGAGAATGTCACACATGATGACGGAAGCAAGCGATAACTTGAAAGCTGGACAAGCATTGGTCAAGCACTGGCACGATCAAAAGGCTAACATGGTTGAGTTCGCTCAAGACCAGCTCGTTCTCGTTATGATCCCAACAAGGCAGAGGACCTTGCAAGATAAGTGGATGGGACCCTTCAGAGTTGTGGGTAATCTCGGAGAGGTCAACTATCTGGTGGACTTGGGCAATCCCAAGGAGGCTCCGACAGTCTTTCACACCAACCGACTCAAAGCGTATGTCTCAAGACCCGATGTAGGAGCGTTGCTTCTAGCATCATCCGAGGAAGAAGAAGAGAGTGAAGCTCTTCCGGATCTCCTCAGAGGCTTACCTTTAGACGAAAAAATTGAAGGAGTAAATCTCTCCTCCAATCTGACACCCGAGCAACAAGAAGAGTGCAAATCCATGTTGAATCAGTTTGCCTCTCTGTTCTCGCTTTCGCCAGGCTTGACCCCTTGGGGCCAGCACAACATACTCACTGGTGACTGTCTGCCAGTCAAAAGCAGAGGATACAGAATGTCAGAAAACGTACGAACCCACATCAAAGGTGAGGTCAGCAAGATGCTTGATCTCGGGGTAATAGAGCCCTCTACTAGTCCATGGTCTAGCCCAGTTGTGTTAGTACCAAAGGCCGGATCTAAAGAGCTTAGATTCTGCGTGGATTATAGAGCTCTTAATGCAGTCACCAAGACTGATGCCCACCCTTTGCCAAGAACAGATGAGTTGGTGGATAAACTTGGCGCCGCCACGTTCCTCAGCACATTTGACTTGACGTCAGGCTATTGGCAAATAGCCCTGACAGACCATGCCAAGGAGAAAACTGCATTTTCTACCCCCATTGGCTTATACCAGTTTAAGGTAATGCCTTTCGGATTGAAGAATGCACCTGCTACGTTTCAACGGATGGTAAACCAGGTTCTGAATGGGATGGAGGACTTCTGCATGGCATACTTGGATGACATCGGAGTGTTCAGCAATTCCTGGGAAGAACATGTAACCCACCTGAGAGATGTTTTGCAGGCTCTTGGACGAGCCAATCTGACCATAAAGGCGAGTAAATGCCAAATGCCAAGAGTAATGTAGTCTATCTTGGACATGAGGTAGGAGGTGGAGAAATAAGGCCTTTGCTCAGTAAGATTGAAGCTGTGAGAAATTGGACAACACCTACTACTCAAACCCAAGTGAGAGCCTTCCTAGGCCTCGCTGGGTATTACAGGAATTTCATAGCGAACTATGGGACCATAGCTTCTCCACTGAATGTCATCTCCTCGCCCAAATTTCCTAAAAAGGTTAAATGGAACGAGGAGTGCAATCAGGCTTTTGAAAACCTGAAAAAGGCTCTTTGCCAAGCCCCAGTACTCAGAGCTCCTGATTACCGCCAACACTTCATTGTGCAGACAGATGCTTCAAATGTAGGGATAGGTGCCGTACTCAGTCAACTGGATGGGAAAGGTAGGGAGCACCCTGTTTGCAGGGGTGCGGGAGGGGGTTTAGGCACCCTGGACCGAGTTGCCTTGCCAACTTCGGTCGCACTCTGGTGTGATTGGCCCAAGTGGTGAGCCTCCCCGCTCACCACTTAGCGTGTGTTGATTGACAGCTAGGCTGAATGAATGGGGGTCTTCTGCATAAAAGCAGGGCTTTTGGGACTGGATCTTCAGAAGTCGCCACAGGACCTAAGAATCCGACGAGGGTAACGCTGAGCCGACCTGCACGACGACACTCCCGGTGGAGCCCTGCGGAACCGACTCACCACTTCCCGACGACAGAGGAGATCTCCCTGCCGGAGAGTCTCTTCCCCTGACTGGTGGGAACAACCAGTCCCCTTTGCCTTTTTCTTCGCCTCAGGACGCAGTGGTCGAATCGCCCGTGCAGAGCACCCCGGCAACCGGATAGCCACTACCCCTGTACCGCGATCAAAAGGTGGTGCCTTGTGACGGAGCACTCCGCGGCTGGTCTCTTCCCCGGTGGTGCACCGGACTTCACTTTTCTTCGACGACGAGATCATCTCTACTCTTGGCAAAGACCCGACGTGCATCCACCACCAGGCAGGAACAACTGCCCCCGCCGGAGCTGTCTCTCCACAAACAAGGTACCGTGTCCGCCTGGCTTCCCTTTCGATCGGTTCGAGTGAGGTGTCTTAATCCTCTCCTTTCCGTTGGGTCGCCTCCAAGCTTTCTCACGTATTGTTCTGAACTGGTTCAATCTGCCGATAACAATTTGCTACAAAGACTCGAACGCATTTCCACTAAGAGACTTTTTGGGACATATCGCCTTGCCTCCCTGCGAGTGGGCCTGGCCTCTGAACTTTATGATCTATTGTGGTTCTTGCCTTCTTGCCTTGCATTTTTCTCGTGAAGTATTGAACTGTGTTGATTTCGTAACCTGCTTATTTTTCTCTCCCGTCCTAACTAATATTAGAGTGCCATCTAGGTTGAGGCATACACCTCTGTCTGCAAATAAGTGATGCCGGTAGAACCTAGACTTGTCGAAATATTGTTAGGGGGATTGATCGTTTCTTCTTCATAGAGTAATTGTGATTGAGGTGTTTGCCGTGATAGTGCCTTAGTGTTTTCCATAGATGTTCCGTTATAAATAAATACCTTAATATCTTTACACTAAGCCTCGTTGCGTGTTTACTTGTCTTACTGTGAAGAATTGCCCTATATTGTATACTCCACATACTGCTTAACTCTTCTTGAGGGAAGTCTGACTGCTCAGCCACAGCTACCAAGTGAATCTGTGTGGTACAGACTGCTACCAAGTGGGTTTACTGCCAAACACCTGTAGTCCTAAATCTTTTGCAGTGGTCCCAGAGGGAACTGCACAGGTTTCCGCCTAACAACTGCAAAGGATCCCGCTAACAGTTAGAGACAGTTGATATGGAGACCCAATTCCTTGCTCGACCATCTCCCCCTGGTGGACTGTTCGGCACACCTGGCCCCCCAGCTCCAGCGGCTGTCGTCGATTCTATTACCAGGTCCGGGGAGGATCCAAATATCGCCCTGCCATTCCATGCCTCCATGTGGTAATACCACCATTCTAGTTCCATTCTCGTTTCCTGAGAAATAGTCACTTTCTGTTCGTAAGATAGACCTTTCCTGATATGTTCTATTTTCAACCTCTGTAACGCTCTGTAATGCAGTGGTCTTGGAAAAATTGCCTGTATTGAAGATGACATTCGCCCTACCAGCCTGGCTATCTCTCTTAGAGAAATCATCTGCCTTGTCATCAAGCTCTTTATCTCTTTCTTGATAGAGTTCACCTTCCCCAGCGGTAATCTGAGGGTGCTCTGTACTGTCTCTAGGATGAACCCCCAAACTTCCATCGACTGGGATGGATCTAGTTCTGACTTCTCCCAGTTTATTAGGAATCCTAACTGCTGTAATAAATCTGTTGTTATCTGGATCTGTTCTACCCAAGTCTCCCTGTCCTGGCACATTATGCAGATATCATCCAGGTATATAATCAATCTGATTCCCTGCTCTCTGAGGTGTCCAATCACTGGTTTCAACAGTTGGGTGAAACACTATGGAGCTGACGCTAGTCCGAACGGCAAGCTCGTAAATTCCCATTTCTCGCCTTTCCAGAGGAACTGTAATAGCCTCCTCTGACTCTGATGGATCGTATTGTCAGGTAGGCGTCGCTGAGATCTAGTCTTGCTAGCCAATCCCCTCTCTGTAGGATGTCCCTCAGTAGATGAATTCCTTCAATTTTGAAGTGTCTGTATATCAAAAATGAATTCAGTTCCCTGAGGTTTATCACTGGTCTGACCTTGTGTTTGCCTTTTACTAAAAACAAATTGCTTACAAAACCTTTCTGTCCCTCTCTGACCGGGCTGATCGCATTCTTTATTTTCAGTAGATCTCCTTCTCTGTCTAGCAGTGCTTCGTCTTCCCTGCTGAACCTTTTCTGTTTGGGTGTGACCTCCTGTATTGGTTCTTGCCAGAATTCTAACCAAAAACCCTGAACCGTTTGAAGAACCCATGCATCTGAGGATATTTCTACCCAATTTTGCGTGTGCAGCTTCACTCTCCCTCCTACTGGAGGAATGCCTGCTTCTAACTCTTTTGCTAGCGCGCTTTTGCTCCTCACCTGTGGTATTTTGATGCTGCTCTCTGCTGCTGCCTCTCCAGCCTCTAGCTCTCCCTCTTCCTCTGGAAGGAAAGAAAGGGTTGGCTCTTCGGGTCGCCTGCACTCTCCAGTTATGTCTGTCACTGTAGGACCTGTGGTAATGATACTGGCTGGCTGAGCATTCCTTGCCTCTGCCAGCCTCGTCAAAAAACTTGCTTCCAAAAATCTTTTTGAGGGAAGCCTGCGCCTTATCCATAGATGCGTAAGTATTGGCGAACTTAGCCATGTCTTTTATAAAAGATTCTACGAACAATTTTCCTTTGGCAGACGTCGCCTGTTCTGATGTGGCCAGCTCCCCTAATATTGAGTCCATCTTCATCAAGATCGATCTCCTTCTCTCTGTGGCTATCACAGTGTTTGCATTACCCAGCAGACATATCGTCCTCTGGGCCCAGCCTGCAATTATCTCCGGGTCCATGATTTCTTTCTTTTGTCTGGCCTCCTCCGCTAGCTACCATATCCTTGTGATTGGACCCACCATATCCAACAATTTGTCTTGGCAGGATCTCCAAGATCGATCTATGTTTTTTTTTACATCTCTGCTATACCTCCCAGGAATGTTAGAATCCTCTCATCAATCTCGGGTGTCTTTGCCACTCCATCTGGCACCCTGGGTGTGGGGCATTCAGACCTAATTTTATTTCTGGCTTGTTTGCTTAGTGGAGCTCTCAGTCTCTTCCTTAAGTATTCTGCTATATTCTCTGGGGGGTCCCATTCGGATGACCTCGGGTGTACCAGTTCATCCAGGTCAAATTCATCTCCTTGAGGTCCCTCATCCTCATTTCAGCCTCTCTTGCTCCTGGGCTCTCGCCCTTCACTCGATGAGGAGGTCTGATATTCTGACAAGCTGTGCTCATCCGATTTGTCACTGCTCATGCACTCTCTGTCAGATTTGTCATGTGAGCTATAATCATATTTGGCTCTCGATCATGCCTTCCTTTTGCCACTCTTGCTCTTTCGTGGTGAATCCGGGGGGTCTTGGCACTACGTGCCCTGCGTGTTTTCTTTTTTCTTCCCCCTTTATCCCTTTGTGCTTTTCTCAGTTCTGTCATACCCCGAGAAAAAGTCACCAGGTCCTCCATTATGCCCCTTTCCTATCTCCTGTGGGGCCTGCCGGCATTCATTACTCTCTGTACCGCTTGACTCATCCTCACCCCACTTACATGGGGCCGTTCTGAGTCCTCCTCTGAGTATCCAGTCATTTTTGCGGTTGTGCTGTATGACTTTTGTGCAGTTATCTTGGGATGCCCCCGTCAAATACACGCTTTTCTTCGTAGCTAGGCGGGTCTCTTCGCTCTTTCTCAGTATTAACTCGGGACTGTGCCCGTCACTTCTCTCTTTCCACCTGATGCAATTGTAACTGCGGTGCTGTCTCCTGACCACTAGATGGCTTTTCCACTACGTTGTGATGTAATGATTAACTTCCTACACTGTGTGTAGAAGTTGCTAGTGTTCGTCTGTAATTCTCAATATATATATATCTTGTAAAACAATTCGCGCTAATCACTGCCTGCCTAACACTCTGCCCATGGAAGTTCGTAATGGCGCCGGAATTCCTCTGCCACCTCTTTGGCTCCTCTGCCACCTTCCTCTTCTACCACTCCAGCGCCTCTGACACTCTCCTCCGCTGCCTCCTCTCTGGCACCCTGCTCTTCCTCCTTACTGGGCCATCACCCCCCTCCTTCTTCCTCTGCCCTCTCTTGGGCACCTCAGCCTCTTCCACTGGGCGTACCTCTCGCCTGTACCCCAGCCTAGAAGTCTTTCAAAAGTGGCAACCTAGTCCACGTAGCTACTCTCAATGCTCGCTCTGCTGTCAAACACTCCTCTGACATCTGCCACCTCCTGGAAGACCTTGATCTGGATGTTCTCACTCTCACTGAGACTTGGTTCACAGCCAGCACTTTCACAAGTTTTGACACTCTCCTCCCTAAGGGCTACAAGATCTTATCCAAACCCAGGACCAATCGGCCCAGAGGTGGAGTGGCCCTGATCTTTCCTAAATGGGTCCCTGCCTCTATCATTCCCACCCAGGCGTACTCCTCCTTTTAATGCTTGGTCTGCAGGCTCTCTATCTCTCCTGGCCTCTCTCTGACTCTGGCCACCATCTACAGGCCACCTGGCCAGGTCACGCTCTTACTCTCTGAATGGGCTGATCTCTCCTTGCCTCTACCTCTAACCTTCTCTTCATCGGGGACTTCACCATCCACTTGGACTCCTCTGGCCACTCTGGGCTTTTCTGCAACCTTTGCAACTCTCTCTCCCTCTCTATTCTTCCCTTTGGTCTGACACACTCAGTCGTACACACCGTGGATGTTCTCATCTCCTCAGAAATCTGCCTTTATCCCTCTCACTACTCTCTTGGACTGACCACTTAATGCTTTCCTCTCACCTGAAACTGTCTGTACCACTGGCACTGCCACCTTCCTTCGTGGTCATTGCACCTATGAAGCGGGTGTCAGTTGACGCTTTTGCTTCTACTTTCTCTCCTCCTATCTCTGTGGCTGACTGACTCTGACACAGCCCTTTCCAACCTTCATCTCTTTATTTCCAATGCTCTCGATAGCCTTGCCCCTGTCATGAGGATCCGTCTGAAGCCTACCTCCAAGTGCAATTCTTGGTATGACTCCGACCTGGACGCTGTGAAATGCAAGTGAAGAGCAGCCAAGCGGAAGAGGAGGGCTTTGGGCAGATACTGTGACAAACTGGCCTGCTGCCTGCTCCAAAGGCAATACAGACTCTCTGTTCCCTCCAAGAAGAGGGTCCACATTGAAGCCTGCGTCTCTGTGGCCTCTAACAGCACGGCTGCATTTTTACAAATCTGTAAGGAGCTGGCCAATCCGACTGTAGTCTCTACCTCTCCTGTTCCTTCTCAGGCCCTCTGTACGACCCTGGCTTCTCATTTCACCACTAAAACTCAGGACCTCCAGTCCACATTATCCTCCTCTCCTCATCCCTCTCCCTCTACCTCTCTCAGGCGCCCTCTGGCCACCTTTCCCGCTCCTCTGCTCTCCTCTCCTCGCTCTCTCTCCAATAACACCTGATGATGTTTCTAGACAAGTCCAGTCTATGAAGTTTCATCCAAATAGGTGCTGCCCTGCTCCTCCAGAACCATTAAGGACAACAGTGTTTCCCTCGCTACAGCCCTGACCGATTTCTGCAATAATTCCTTTGCCACTGGATCTTTCCCCTTTCTTCTCAAGCACTCCCTTGTGCACCGTCTCCTGAAAAAGCCTTCTTCTGATCCTTCCTGCCTGGCCAACTATCTACCGATCTCTATCACTTCTTTCCTGGGCATCTCTTTCTTGAGAAACTGGCCATCTCTGGCCATCTCTCAGCTAAACGTCCAGACTGAATATGCTGGTTCCGTGACCATCGGTCTGGCCTCAGATCGGCTACAGGCACAGAAACTGCTCTCCTGAATTCACATGATGATCTACTCTCCAAACTTGACTCCAGCTCTCAGTCTGTCCTCATCCTCCTATACCTCTCATCTACTTGTAACACGGTCAATCATGCCGCCCTGATCAACCGTCTCAGTGTGAACATTTGCATCACCGGTCCGGCTCTGGGGTGGCTGACCTCCTTCCTCTTGGACCGACCCTCCCATGTCCAACTTGGGTCCTTTCTCTTCACCACCTCTCATTCCACATGTGGTGTTCCCCATGGCTCTATCCTCTCACCCTGGCTGTTCAATGTCTATCTGCCCCCCGGCCTACCTGATCTCTACTTTCTCCTCCAACTTTCAGTGTTATGTGGACAACACACAGCTCTCTTTCAGGCTACCCTCAGCCTCCTCTCCCTCCTCGCTCATTCCTAACTGTCTATCCACTATTGCATGGATGGTGCACCTCTAACGACATCTGCCTTAATGCCAGTAAGACAGAGATTCATCTCATTGGGACTCCTGCTTTTCCTCTCTCCCTCTGGCCGCCCTCCTTGGGCCCTCACCCTCCTGTGAGGCAAAAAAACCTTGGCGTCATCTTCGACTGCACTCTCTCCACACATCACAGACCTAGCCAAGATGGCCTACTTTCAGCTGCACCTTCTAAGAGGTATCCTACCTGTTCTTACCTTCCCCCAGAAGCTCACTGTCTCCAGAGCTCTGGTGCTCTCCAGCCTGGACTACTGCAACAGCCTCTTTCTCAATCTTCCCAACTCTACTCTTCGCCCTCTTCATCTAATTCTCCCCCACATCCCTTGAGCAGTGACCTTGCACTGCCTTGTGTCCTACCCAGCATCTCTGGTCTGGGACTGCACCTGTGTAGTCCTCTGCCATCTTCGCACTTAGGCAGCGCCTTGCTGCCCTGACAGCACTTCCCATGTACCCGTTCCCTTCACTTCTCCCCACACCCTCTCCCCTGCACTTCTCGTGGCACTTTCACTTTCTGAATGTCACAAGGCCTAGTTAGACCGTTTATCTTGTCATCCCTCTGTCTCCCTTCCTTTGTCTTGTGGCGCCTAGAAACACTTGTGTAAAGGTGCGTTATAAATATCAAATCATATCATATCATACTTTCTTGAACTTGGGGACGGGGAGCTGAAAAATAATCTAGGAGCTGGAAGAAGCTCAGAACTTTATTTCAATCACCATTTCTTTCATTGCTGACATCCCTACACATTGTTTAGCTTTAGTTGTGAGGGCAAGGATAGGTTGTGGACACATGCAGACTTTTAAATTGAACTTTCTGACTCAGACTTTCCTTAGTTTCATTTAGATAGGGAAATCCCACCTTATTTCAGGGCAAGTTAGGCTTTCATCCATCCTGACATATGCATTTGTTTGCTTGTTTATTTATTTATAATGCGCTCCCAACCCAGGGGTAACTGGGTGCAGTTTCCAGGGATATGCAGTTTCTTGGTTACACAGGTGGCCATACAATAGTGAGAATTGTATGGGTTTTACTTAATGGTGCCTTCACAACACTGTGTATGAGGTCCTCTCAGTCTAGTGACAGTGGGATGGGAGGGCAACCCTTTATTCCCTACATGAGATGTGGTGGACTATGTACTTGACCTTCGATCTAGGATGGCAAAGTACATGGAACAGTCAACAAAAAACCCAAGGGCCAATCAGGAGCTGACGAAGCACTGGCACGACCAGAAGGCCACAGTGACAGTCTATTCTCTAGGCCAGTGGGTGTGGATTATGGAGCCTGTCACACCAAGTGCCCTTCAGGACAAGTGGACTGAGCCTTACTGTGTGCTGGAAAAGGTCAGTGAGGTGAATTACTTCATTGACTTGAAAGGACCTAAACAGATGTGTAGGGTCTTTCACGTCAACAGGCCCAGCCCCCATTATAGCCAGGATGAGTTGGTCATGGCATTAGTGACTGATGTATAGACTGAGGAGACTGATCCCCTCCCAGACCTCCTGCACACTGGATCCACAGATTGGTCAGTTGAAGGTGTCAGCCTTGCCGGTTATTGGGACAGTTTTCCAGTCTGTTTTCACAGACTACAGGTCACGCAGATTGGTGCACCCATGATGTGGACACTGGAGACAGTAAGCCGGTGAAGAGTAGGATTCACCGGATGTCCGATAGGGTCAAGGACACCATCAAGGAGGAAGTTTCCAAGATGCTGTCCCTAGGAGTGATAGATCCATCCCACAGCCCCTGGGCTAGACCAGTGGTACTGGCCCCTAAAATGACCAGTGGTGGGAACACTGAAGTCCGCTTTTGTGTGGACTACAGGGGGGGTCAATTCTGTAATGAAGACAGATGCTCACCCCAATCCTCAGGCAGATGAGCTCATTGACAAGCTCGGCGCTGCCAAGTACATGAGTACCTTTGTCCTCACAGCAGGGTATTGACAGGTTGGCTTGACAGATGGAGCGAGAGATGTGTCAACAACAGTTCACTGTGATGCCCTTCGGATTGAAAAATGTGCCTGCCACTTTTCAGCAGATGTTAACCAGGGGTTGACTGGTCTGGAAAACTTCATTGTCGCCTATTTATATGACATTGCTGTGTTCAGCAACACCTGGGAGGATCACTTATCCTACCTGAAACAAGTGCTTCAGGCGCCGCAGAATGCAGGTCTCATTATCAAGGCCATGAAGTGTCAGATAGCACGGGGCACCGTGACTTACCTAGACCACCTGGTCAGTGGAGGTTAGAAACAACCTCTCAAAGTGAAGGTACAGGCTGTGAAGGATTGGGACATTCCCACCACACAGACGCAGGTGAGAGCCTTTCTCACCGGGTACTACCGGTCGTTCATCAAGGGGTATGGGACCATTGCCATGCCCCTAAATGATGTAACTTCGAGGAAAAGGCTGGAAAGGGTAACTTGCTCCCCCGTCTGTCAAACCTCCTTTCAGGATGTAAAGGATGGATTGTGCAGGGCCCACGTTCTGAAAGTGCCAGACTATGGTCAGGAGTTCATTATCCAGGGAGACACCTGTGATTTTGGGATTGGAGCAGTGTTAGCGCAGCTGAACTGTCAAGGGATAGAACAACCTGTCGCCTACATTAGCAGGCGATTGACAAAGAAAAGGAACTGGGCCGTTGTTGAAAAAGAGGCTTACGCAGTCGTGTGGTACGATCCAGACCGACCACCAGCCTCTTTGATAGTTAATGGCCATGGAAGGGGAGAAACCTAAGCTTTTGTTGTGGGTCAAATCCCTGCGGGGATTAGTTATGGAAATCAGCACAAGCCAGGCTCCCAGCACGGAAATGCAGATGGCCTCAGCCGGGATTTTATCCTTGATGATGAACGAGATCCTTAGTAGGGTGGTGGTTCACATGTTGAGGCTGGGGGGCATGTGAGGAATTTGACCATCCGCATGGTGGGTGCGCGATCCCCTGGGTTGTTTGAAGTTTTAAAAGAAATTGAATGATGGTAGACGAACCTCTGGAAAACGTGTGGGCTAATCCGCACACATTTTCCTATGCTCACGATACAACATAGACATAGACCTGAGTATTCTAGGTGGACACAGGATACAGGCACCGTCCTCTCTGTCATATTTAGTTGGGAAATGACAGCAAGATTACACCATGTCCTCTCAGAAGGGGTAGGGCAAAACATTCCCCTTGCCATGGCCACATGGGGACTGGCTACAGGGGCTAATAAAGGATACGGGAAACCCCAACAACCTTTGATATGCACTGTGTCCACCTGAAGCCATCTTCTGCAAATAGGTGTTGAAGTAATCATCCCCGCAGGGGTACCCCATTCAGGAGGTAGGAGTATGTGATTTGACGCAAACAGAAAGTCTGGTAAAGCCACAGTTTCAAGGGAGGCCTGCCTCTTTAATCAGGAACCACAGATAGATCGATTAACTAAAGAGACCCTTTGATCTACAACAGACAGGAAGATGGGTGGGATTTAGTATTACATGTTTTCACCCCTTTACATTTTCTGTTGCAAAGAACTCTGGTTACGACCTCATGCATGCAGGAGATTGTTGGTGGGGACCCTGGATTGGTTCATTAACGTATGCTTAGTCTACACCAATAACTGTGGCCCATTTGGCTTTAAAAAAGGGCTGAGCCCCTCTTTTGGGCAGATCATCTGAACGCTTTGCAAGGAGTAACAAGAAGAACTCATCATTGGGCCCTGGCTGAAGGTACAGTCTGCCTTACATATTCAGCCAGTGAAGGAAGGCCAGGACCTCCAAAAGGGAAGCAAGATCCCTCCCCAAAACATCTCCCAGGGAACAGAGGTAGATACTGAATCCAGAGGTCCCTCCAGCACTCCAGAACTGCTGCCCATCCAGCACACAGCATGCCCTGCTAGGCTCTGCAGCAAGCTGCCTGGGTGGGAAGTGCCAGAGAGTCTCTGAACCAAAACAGGGACAGGGCAGCTTCCTGAAACACTCTCCTCAGTTGCGGGCCATTGTTGTGATGAAGTGTGGTTTGTGTCAGGGTATGAAAGGGAGATGTTGTAATGTAGTCTTGTCATGTGATGTCACTGGCCTGGAGTGCTTGCTGTCAGAATGTTGATGCATGAATGCAGCTCAGGAGAATGTTGGGTGGATCTGTGAGTGAATGTTCTGAGAGTGTCAGTTGGGGGCCTGAGCTGGGATGGTAGGATGGCCGGTGGGTTTTCTCCTATGTATGTAAATCCAATACCCCTCCTTGTCCTTGTCCTGTACTTCACGTCATGTATATAGCACAAGAGTAACTGGATGGTGTATATATGTACATTCTGTACAATAAAGCTTCCTGGAACAACGTATGACTCCACAGCAGGTCTGTGTGTGAGGGCCAGCATTAATGACCACCTCCAGACTTTATAACAGCCGTCTGCCTTAAACACAACACAAGCCCAGTGAAGGAGCTACGAGGGGTGCATCGACAAGCAGCTACTAACGTCTATCTTAAAATACATTTTCGAGCCAGTCGAGCCCCTTGAGCTGCAACCGACTGCCCTGCTGACTGTTACACTGCAGTCCCGAAAGCCTTCCAAAACGCCTCGACCAGTGCTTCATAACCGCTGACCAGGACTGAGACAATTCCTGACCCCAAGCCGCTGTGTAGTCCAGCCAGCAGCCGTCCATCCAGCTTTGCTCCCGAACTGCCTGCCGTCTGATACCCACACCTGTCTCCCATCTTGAACTCTGTCACAGAAGGTGCAAAACACCCTGAAAAAGACTCTAGACTGTTGAGCACCAAGAACTTCTACAAGCACAAGGTACATTGTGGCTGTGTCCTCCTGGTCCTTCTACGAAGGCCCCTAGTGACATTTTACGACCCATTGCTCCCTTTGTGTTGAAAACAAGTATCCTTGAACTATTGCGATTAATTGCTATCCCGACTACCCTCTTGTCAGTATCCAGAGTGCATCCCTTTTCCTTCTTTGAAAAGGTCCGTCCTCTGCATTCCTGTACAGGGTGGGTTGTAAGTGTGCTAGAACTGTCTGTTGTGATAATAAAGTCGATTTTTTTACACAACCTTGACAGGACAGTCACCTTTATCACTGACTAATTGTATTTTCGCTGTGTTCTAACTAAGCAATGATCCATGACCTTGCAGAGATAAGCCTGGTGTTCCGTCCACGTTACCAAAATTGGACAAGGAAGTTTATAATTTACTTGTATTTCCAATCTGTTTGGATCCCTTCTGGTGTTCTAAAGGTGTGGGGCTGATTGATGGTTTAGAAAACCGATATTCATCCCTGGACCACTGGCGCCCCGAAAGTTGATTCGTCACACGTGGCCTAGCGTACCCTCCCGTTAACCCCTTGTGATAAAGGATACCCACGCAGCAGATGTGGCCTCTGGCATCACTGGGTTCGGCTTTGCCTGCCAGCGGAGGGTGTGCCCTCTGCCCCGTATGGCACTGAACTAATAAAGGACCTGGCCAGTGAATGAAGGTCCCAGGAACAGTGACTGATGATGGGTGTCCGTAGCTGCTAGCCTGCACGTCCCCATGCTTAAAAGTGGCACAGTAATGAGACTTGTCATCCTGGTTCTGCCAGCACCACTAGCATTCCGCAATCCCCATCATCAGACAGGGCCATATAAAAAATGTTATTGGTCAAGTGTGTTTCCCCCAAGGACTGATTCTCAAAGTGTGCGGTGATTGATTTGTGCAATGTGAATTATGTTGTTGCAATACTTTACCTGTGGCATGAGATGACCTGACATCAGCAGCGAGCCACAGGGCTCGTGCCAAGTCACATGTTTGTATGACATGTTGCGTCATGTGTCTGCTCCAGTAAAAGGGACGGGCGGCTTCTCCCTCGTTAGTCCGACCATTACTGCGCCGTGCTGCGACTAGCTGCATGCCAATTCAGGGACAGAGGGCCTTCCTCATAGAGCCCTTATTCGGAGCGGGCTGGCAACCAGAGGCAGATCTAACAGTCGCCAGGCAGACCAATGGCGACCGGGCCCCTGTGCCAGGCCCCGCCCCTTTCACGCAGCACAGGGCCCTTTGCAGCACACGGCCCTTTCTGTTGGACGTCTTGGACGTCACTCCAGAGTCCAGTCTCCTTTCTTTCTCCCTTCCAATCCTGGGCCAGTGTAGGTAGTGGTACCTGAGAGACGACCGTGACGTAGACACGTCTCGTGACGTCCCTACACTGGCCCATGATTGGAAGGGAGAAAGAAAGGAGACCGTTAGATCCGCCTCTGCCAGGTGACTCAGTGTTATGTGCCAGTGTGGTGGTGGTGGTGCTACGATGGTGGTGCTACGAGGAAGGAGTCGCCAATCGCCATTGCCCTGGCCTAGCTGCAGAAGAGAAGGTGCTGCTACTCGAGTCGAGGGAGGCTGTCGTCCAGCAGTGTTTGCGGTCTGCTGCTGCTGCTTACTAACACAGGTAAGCAGTGTTTTTTTGTTTCCAGTGTTTCTAAGCATTTGTCTGCAGGCCTTTGCGTGGAAATGGATGTATTTATTTAAAGGGGGTGTGTAATCCGCGCTATCCCACTGTAAGCTGCTTCATGGCGCTGGAGGGAGGGGTGAGGAGTGGAAGGGGAGACAGGTTGAGAGGGAGGACAGAGATGGCAGATTTACTATTTTTTATGTCGTCTGTGCTTCCGAAACTAAGGGGTGTGTAACTGTGTGTTTTCGTTTAGTTTTAAATTCATTGTAGAGTTTAGGCTGATGTGTCCTGAACTGCCTGCCTCCTTGACTGTTTATCTTTGCTGGGCCTCGACATAGCTACTGCTGTGGGGATCAAATGGGACACGTAGGTGGTTGGCCTTTTTATTGACGGAAGTGTGCAGCTGCAGCCACCACGCACATTCCGTACTTGGACTCTTTGTGTGGTGGAATTTCAGAATTAGCGGATTTCGGTGGGTGATGCTTAGCTATGGGGCTTGCCCAGGAGTTAAAAGCAGTGCAGTCAGTGCCCATCTAGTGATTGTTCTTTCTTCTCTGGGGCGCTGGGAGAAGTCTAGCCTCTCTGCTCACTCAGTGCTCGGCCATAGGGCCTCCCACCCATTCGCTGCTTGGCCTCTCGGTGCCTCTCCTCTGGTGTGGTGAACTCTGGAAGGCCTCAGCAGTCAGTTTTGTGATTCGTTGTCTAATTTGTAATGCGTGCCCTGGGCTGGATGTAGTGACGGCTGCCCGTTTGATATGCTGCGTGGCCAGGCCTTGGCTGGGGAAGAGTAGTCTATAGAGTTGTCTTATGGTTATTGCGGCCCTGATTCAGAGGCAGATCCAATGGTCGCCAGGCAGAGGGACCACCCCTGGCACAGTGAGTCAGAGGCTCTGGGCCCAGCTCAGAGGGGGAGTTCATGGACCGCAGTAGTGCGATGCCACCAGGGACCCACTTCGTTGCCTCTGTGTCTCTCTATCTGTGTTTGTTTCTCTGTCTTTCTTTCTCGTCCTGTCCGCCTTCTTCTCCATTCCCCTCCATCTCGTTCATCTGTTTCTCTACAATCCTCTCACCTGCATTCTTATCTCATCCCATCGCCCTTCCCCTTTACCCACGACTTCCTCTTCCATCCTATGTTCTGTATTTCTTTCTCTTAACTCACTTTATATAATTTTTCTCACTCCCTCTCCTAGACTCCCTTTTTTTCCTTTTTCTTTTCTCCTTCGTTCTCATCCCTCCATCCCACTTCTCACTTGCCCCTCCTGTTCCTCTTTCTCATCGTCCTTCTCTAGCACCCATCATTACCTCTCTCACCTTTCATCGTATTCCCCTCGTCCCCCCTCTCATCCGCCTCAAAAGCACTCTTTGTCCCCCTTTGTTTTTCTTTTTTTTTCCACCTAGCTTGCTCTCTTTCACTCCTCACTCCACAGCCCCCTCCCCTTTCTTCCCCCATGGATCTTGCACCAATCTGGTTTGAAATGATTGGCACAAGACAAGCAATGCCACGCCTGATATAACTAGAACACATCTCACGTATATATCTGTTGCAAAGAGCTAGAAGCTCAGAGGCTACAACCAAAAGGCTAGCTAGCCTCGAGTCCAGACAGTCCCGATATTAGCATAGCCCAGATCTTTTCCAAATCTAGCAACACCCCTGTCTGAAAGGGTGGACTTGTGGGGATGGATGGGCCTCTGTGAAACGTGACTATTTAGGGATCAAACACGTGACTCGCCACCCTAACTTGCTGTTGAGATTCAATGGGTGTACACGGGAATCATGCGCATGGTGCAGCAGTTGCTACCCTGGGTTGCTGCTTGTCAACCCTTCACCCCCCCAATGGAGCATAATCGGAACACTGATAAACTAAAGAGAAATCTGCTTTTGTCTTTTTTCAAATGTTACTGTCTGTGGTCAAAGTTGAAAGTCATTCATTTGAGCTTCAGGAGGGGTCCGAGAGAGATTCAAAGTTCTGAAAGGTAAAGCTCGACTGGAGCGTAACTGACCCCTAGGTAACTGTAATAAAGACAACTTCATAAAAAATAGCTTTTGTCCCTAAAGTTTGCCATTGTGCACTTGTTACCACAATTAACTCCGCCCACCCAAAGCTCCGCCTCCATGACCCGCCCACCTAGGGCCCTGTGTCAGCTGCTGCCCACGGGGCCCTTTGCCTTAAATCTGCCACTGCTGGCAACTCAGGCCCACCATAACAAGGAGGAATGAACGTCCACAGCGCAGCGGGTTTAATGGCGCCACTCTCTACCAGCTTTCAAAACTGCCCTCCACCCCCCCAAAATTCTGAGGCTGGCTACGACCCTGGCTGTGATACTGCAAGGAAAGTGGATAATGGAGCCGAGCATCACTACATCTCGCTTCAAGGTCCTTTTCACTGGCGCGTATTGCACTAAAGAAATTCCTCTTTAAAGCAGAAAGAACGTCACTTCTTTTTTAACTACGTCTCTTGGAGCCTCTTTGCCTTCTTTTCAAGTTGCAGATTTTCGTAACTGAACATTGCCAAATGTACACGCCCAGTAGGTAATCGCACAAACAAATAAGTTATGTCTTTCGCAGGTGCGACAGGGGTTCGGTCATTTTGAAATAGCAAAACCTGCCCTGGGACAAACCCAGGTGATATGTCCAGAAATACGAACTAATACTGTAAAGTTAACATTGTATCACTAGATGGCATCAAAATCTAAGTAATGATTGAGGCTGACTTTACCAGTTTTCACGAAGGAGTTACAGGCAAAGCACTCAGGCATACGATGTCACGACCTCAAGCAGCTCACACTGTAAAATCTGAGACCTGTAAAATGTGCGTTCTATGTCACTGGAGGCAACTCTGATGCGAACACATGTTCTTAAATGGAATACACATACGTTTCATGTCACATTTTTTGTAAATATGTAAGAAAGTGCTGCATAACTGCAGTAATTGAGCAGTCATTAATGTTTGCATAACAGATTGCCCTGGTTTCCTGAAAATGTTCCACATACATTAAAAATGATAACTCCTATAAAACGTGTATGAAATGATCAAAGCTATCTACTGTTAGAGATTTTCAATAGACATTTCCTTTTTGTCAATGGGAAGTAATTAATTCATCTTTTATAACGCGCTTTAATCGTGGAGACCAGTCTCTAACCATAAGCGCGGACCACGATTCGAACCTGTGTTGCTCTGCGTTGTCTTATTTCTAAGACAAAAAGCCCCTGATCTATGGGCTCCGCCCAAGTAATGAGGACATGCCATTGGCACATTTGCATTGAAAATTTGCATTTATGACAGAGAAGAAGTTAGTACATGACAAAGCTATTCTGCCTATTTCCAACCCACTGTTCACCAAAAAACCATAGACAGTTTCGCAAATGCATTTCGAGCTTTCCTATCTGCCTCTGAATCTTTTGGCTTGTTTGTTTGTTTATTTATTCATATAGCGCACCAGACCCAGAGGTAAGAGGGCGCTTAGGTAAATGGTTACAGGATACATATAATACATTTTGCGATATATACAATTTATACAGTTTATATAATATATACACATTTAAGGACCAAAGCACTACAGTCAAAATACATGGGAAAGAGAGAGTGAAAGCTTAAGGTATGTCTGTGAGATGACAAGACTGTGCCGAGGTAGTGTTAGTTTTTATTCAGTATCCATGTAATGACATAATTTCTGAATAATTGAAAGGTGGAGATGGACTTGATGTCCAGTGGTAGAGTATTCCAAAGTTGAGAGGCTAGAACCGGGAAGCTGGTTCCACCGGCTCTTTTTAGGGTGAATTTGGGCACCGCCAGGCATAAGGTATTGGACGATCTTGTGATTTTGGCCGAAGATTTCCAGGTGAATTTATTAGTGAGATATGGAGGTGCTTGGTTGTTCAAGACTTTGTAAGTAAAATGGTTTTTAGGTCAATGTTTTGTTGTGTGGAAAGCCATTTGCATGATTTTCTAATAGTAGAAATATGCTCTCGCTTGGGAATGTTTAATGCTGTTCGTAAAGCATTGTTTTGGAGGACTTGCAATTTGTTGATTATGGATTATTTTGCGCCTAGGTAAAGACTGTTACAGTAGTCTAATTTGGACTGTATGAGAGCCCTGGCCAGCATGAGACAGCTGTTAGAGGACAAGAAAGGTCTGAAGGCCCTGATCAGCTTACCTGTGTAGGCAGTGGCTGAGGCAGTCATGTTAATTTGTTTAGAGAGGTTGGTGTTTGCATCAAGGTAGAAACCAAGTGTTTTTACACTTTTAACAATGAGAATGGTATTTCCATTGATGATGATATTGTTGTAGTTGGGGCTAAGTTTCAACAGGTTGTTGGGTGAGCCAACAAGGAACAAGGATTTGTTGTTTTCTTCTGTACGATTACTGCTGGGAGGCTGCTCTATGCATTCATTTCTCTTTCTACCAAATCATGCTTTCTATTAACACATGAAGGTAATTAGTGCCTCTAATCCAATCGGAACGTTCGGAATGCAGTTAATAACTACTGATATAGACTGCAATCGTTCCCATTTCAGAACAGGCTGAAAGAGCAAAAGGTATTTTTTCATATTCAATAAAGAGCACTACAATTTCCCTGAAGAATTCTTCCAAATAGGCATTCCCCTCTCTGAGAGTATGTTTTTTCACTGTGCTTCAACGTGACATGCAATATCCAATTTAAAACACCAAATGAAAGCTAACACATGCTTTCCTCTTCCTAAAGAGAAAACGTTTACATTACCTCAATGCATGCTCATGTTAAAACAAATCTAGTTCAACCAAGTTTAAGATTAAAATGCTTATTTTAGTAATCTTAAATAACAACACATTTAATTCAATAACATCTTTTGTTGAATTATAAATAACCTATCATATCATATCAATGTACTCACTATTAAACTAATGTTTTAAAAAAAACTTTTTACTTCATTACCAAAACTCTAAACTGTATAATGCCATCACGACTATGGAGCTCATATTTTAATGTAGCGTTACGTGAATGAAAGGCTTAAAAGCCTTGTATTTTCAATCATTTTTATGGTGGAGAGAAGGGGTGGAATGCAACTTGTGTTTCCTCCGTCTTCCTTCCTCTCTGCCATACAAATGCTCCAGCATTTGCACCGGCATGGATTTTAATGCTGCCGCAAATGCTGGATCATCCCTATGGGTGCTGCCAGCTTTATGCTCCCTGGCAATGTGTACAATTACAATTAAACGATTTCCGTCATTCGAGCATGTCGGGCAGCGTTTAATTGTAACTGTGAATGCTGTCTGCCATGCAAGCACAACAGGCAGTGTGTACAATTGAAAGTAAATGCTGCCTGGCATGTGCGTATATGCCATGCAGCATTTATTCCCATTGCATGGCGGATTTCAAAAGTGCATGTCAAAAGGCGGCATACACGCGTGTATGCTGCCTTTGCCCTGCACATTTGCAATCTGCCGCGCAAAGGACATACATTTGGTGGCAGGGATCTGGCTACACCGGAGTGCAAATGTACCTGGTCCCTGCTGTCAAATTACATGATGGGACAACATAAGTTCCTGTGTGGTAACAGGTTTTTAGACCGCCGGTGGGATCATTACCGTGTGGGATAATGACCCGTCCCCAAGTTAAGCCTGAGACTACCCTTGGTCTATAAGGCTATATTGCTAATCCCGGGCCACCCCTCTAGCCTAAGATCATAATTTCTTGTTCAAAGAATGCTCTTTGCTTAAAGTTGTACTTGGTTTAGAATCCATCATCACCTTATGGAAACTTTGTTTTATGCCATCTCTCCTTTTTGTAGCCAGTCTCCAGAGGCGGCTGGTGACTTTTATAAGTGGAGCGTGGAAATATATACACTGAGTCAGTATGAGTGGTAGTGGGGAGGGGGCTCTACTCATGATTTTTTTTTTTTACGTGGGTTGACGTACCTGATTATGGATGGCCACCATTACACAGGATCTCCTCCCCATCATAGTGCTCTTCACTTTACAATGCTTGCCGTTCTGCCCAGAACCATTCTGTTTATTTTCATCCTCTTCAACTTCAATCTCAGAAATTCCTGCCACCTCTTAGACATTACCTGGCCACCGTAAGAGGGGGGATGGGGAGGAGTCTGGCACCTGGGGCCTCTTGTCATAGCAATTAGCTATCACCTGGAAGGCTGAAGCCCTCATGGGATGGTTGGAAAAGGGCGCGAGTACTGTGACGAGGAAGGAGGTCCTTTGTAATGGTGATTGATCCAGGGTTTACCACCAGGACCTTGTTACATTCCTCCCTATATAAAGATATACCAAATAATTAAAGGTTTTGTCAACAGAAGACGAGACTGACGCTGGGGTCACCCCTGAATTTATTGCAGAAACAAGTATCAAAATTCCTCCAACCAATCCAGGTTGATTCACAGCCTTCAGAACTGTCCGGAAGAATATCTCCGTCGGGAATTGATCCCCAGTCTCCCATGTGGCAGGCGGGGACTGTGACCCATATGCTAAGAAGGTGAAATATACTATCAGGGGCAACTGTCACAATGCGCCACAAGAATATAAGTAGGCATTCTTTGTGGATAACATGCTTATATTTTCAGTGGCACAGGCTTCACCTTTTCACAAACCGAGAGTTAACGATCCTCCTTTCTCTACATCCAAGATGAGATATGATATTGTGACACCTTCTTTACTGACAGAATCATGAATGTGACCAGTTCTGGCCGGATAAATCATGAATGTGTCCGGTTCTGGCCGGATAAATCATGAATGTGTCCGGTTCTGGCCGGATAAATCATGAATGTGTCCGGTTCTGGCCGGATAAATCATGAATGTGTCCGTTTCTGGCCGGATTTCAGTTGCTTGAAGAGTCCTAGGGAACCATGAAAACAGACACCCAAGCCATAATGGAAATGCTTCCTTTTTTCTGATATAGCACACAGAAAAAAGGAGTTTCGCAATGTGCGGTAGCGTCTTAGTGGCTGCGCCCCCTTTTCCTGGTGATACTCTGAATCCCTGTCACAGGAGCTGCAGTGACGACAATGCAGGACATTTTACAATACTATGGGTTATATGATTTGGTAATCAACAACACATATATACATAAACAGTTGTTTGGTTCATTACCTGATATCCTGTAATGTCAGGCTTGAACCATTCCATGTATCTGTCTGTTTGTATCACAGAACTATATGGATTGGTAATCCTTTCAATCTATTAACTTGTCTCACTGCGGCATAATACAGATTTTCAAAACATTCGTTATAAAAAGTCATGATTCTGTTAAAGACTCAGAGGCAAAAGATTATGCTCAATTCTTCTCTTTACTTCTCGAGCAGCAATAAAAGTAAACACAATGAAACAACAAACTAATAATAAACTACAACTCCCAATAAACAAAGGTGAATTTGTAGTTTGTTTTTCATAGGTCTGATTCAACACATGTCTTTTTTAGTCCAATCACGTTCAACCTTCCCACATAAACACTGTCCACTTCCGTGATTCCTCCTCTTTCTGCTGCTGATCGACCTCTGAATAACTTGCGCCCCAACCGGTGGACGTCTTCTCTTATTTTATTATCCTGAACATTCCTCACGAGGCCACTGGCTTATTCTCTGCCCATGTGAAAAGATATAAACCTCGATGAAAGATCTCTTTCTGAACGGGTGGGCAATCGCATATAGTAACAATACATGACATTTCCAATATCTCCAACAATATATTGATAAACGTCTTATCATTCATACATTAATAGCGATTGAATGGGTGGAATAATCTTTCGCCTCCGAGTCTTTAATAGAATCACGACTTTCTATAACGAATGTGTTGAAAATCTGTATTCTATGTCAAGGCTCAGAGGCTCTGATTATGCTCATTTAAATATTACTTACCACCAACAAAGCTATCTAGTCTACTGGTCTAAAATAAAAATTCTTCAAAGTCGTTTCATTTGACCAGTCTGCCACCTTGAAAATATCCTCTAAGCGAGCCCGTAGTATAAAGGCTGTAGATGCCATAGAACCTCTAGTCGAATGTGCTCCGAATTGACCCACGTCTATGCCTGCTTCTGCCATGCCAGGAGTAATGTGGATTTAATTGTTTCACATCATAGGTCATGTATCTTGGTATCCTAACCCATGATACCTTATAGTATGCTGTTGTGAGGTATCGGTTGTAAAGAGGTGTGCGCATATTCAGAGCTTACCAATAGAAACACAAGTGTTGTGACCTTTTATCGTTTCAGATGTTTATATTGGTTTGGTTCAGGATAGACCACAACACAGAGATATACCTGGTATCCCCTGCCACTCTTGTTTTTTACTGCTTCTGCCATGCACCATTTTACCCATCTTGCTAGTGTGGCTGACGCGACTGCCTTAAACGGCTTTCTCACCGCTATCAACAGCTGAGATTCTCCTGCGGGTCTCACCGGATCTGCCATGGCCTCGTAAGCCTTCAGACACCTAAACAGGCATAATCTGTGCCTTTCCGGGAAAGCCATATATTCTACGGTCTTAATCCCTGTCTTCGTATTGCTTTTTATGTTAAATATAACCCCTGTGGGAGAAAAAGATTTTCTGTCTGCCCCTCTAATGCTCTTACCTCCGACACTCTCTTACAAGAGATTAAACACAATAATGTAGTCAGTTTCACCCAGAGAGCTTTCCTAGATATATTTTTGTTGTCCGGCCAGGACTCAAACATTCTCAACACCACACTCACGTCTCAGAGGCGTGAATAGCTAGGTGCTGGTGGTCTCATGAATTTGACTCTATATACTCGTGACCTGCAGATATCGCTGACCTGTAAGTGTTAATTGTTCTATATGCCTTTGCTTGCGCTGCTTGGGTTGCTAAAAAATTCACCACGTGAATCACATTCATTCGTATGGGATCAACCTCCCTCTCCAAACACCAATTACTCCATTTGCGCCATGCCACTCTATAAGCCTTCCCGGTCCCCGGGCCCCATGATTCTTTGATAAATTCTTGAGTTGTTCCTGAAAGACCTGGCTTGCACAGAATCTCCTGAAATTGCCCATGCTATCAGGTTCAGGTTCCCTGTTTGCACCATCGGGTGAAGTTCTCCAGCTGGGCCCAGCACTTTGTCCTGTCTGTGTGGCAATAGAATTGGAAAGTTATAAGACATCTCCAGTAGGTCTGGGAACCATGCTTGACCCCTCCAGTCGAGTGTCACTAAAATCACTGTCACTCCCTGTCTCCTGATCTGCGCCACAGTTCGTGCTATCATGGCAAATGGCGGGAAAACATATTCCTCCGCCGGTCCCCAAACCTGGAGAAATGCCTCTGTTGCCACTGCTTCTGGGTCGGTTTTGAGCTGAAAAATCTGGAGATCTTCCTTTTCAACCTCGAAGTGAACAGATCTGTTTGACACGGACCTCTCCGATGTATGATCTCCTGGAATACTGATTCCTCCAGCTGCCGATCGCTGGAGTCCCTCAGGTGTCCCGAGTTGCAGTCTGCAACTTGGTTCTGTTCCCCCGGCAGGTGCTCCGCCATCTCTGGACACATAGGTGCCAAACTCCTTAGCTATCTCTGCCATTATCTTGGATCTCGTCCCGCCCAGTTGTTTTATGTACCTGACTGCTGAGACATTGTGCATCTTGAGCAGGATGGCACATCTCGCTCCTTCCCGAGTCCAGCAACGGACTGCAAAGGATCCCGCTAACAGAGACAGTTGATACGGAGACCCAATTCCTTGCTCGACCATCTCCCCCCGGTTGACTGTTCGCCGCACCTGGCCACCCAGCCCCAGCGGCTGTCGTCCGATTCTATTACCAGGTCCGTGGAGGATCCAAATATCGCCCTGCCATTCCATGCCTCCATGTGGTAATACCACCATTCTAGTTCAATTCTCGCTTCCTGAGAAATAGTCACTTTCTGTTCGTAGGATAGACCTTTCCTGATATGTTCTATTTTCAACCTCTGTAACGCTCTGTAATGCAGTGGTCTTGGAAAAATTGCCTGTATTGAAGATGACATTCGCCCTACCAGCCTGGCTGTCTCTCTTAGAGAAATCATCTCCCTTGTCATCAAGCTCTTTATCTCTTTCTTGATAGAGTTCACCTTCCCCAGCGGTAATCTGAGGGTGTTCTGTACAGTCTCTAGGATGAACCCCCAAACTTCCATCGACTGGGCTGGATCTAGTTCTGACTTCTCCCAGTTTATTAGGAATCCTAACTGCTGCAATAAATCTGTTGTTATCCGGATCTGTTCTACCAAAGTCTCCCTGTCCTGGCACATTATGCAGATATCGTCCAGGTATATAATCAATCTGAATCCCTGCTCTCTGAGGTGTCCAATCACTGGTTTCAACAGTTTGGTGAAACACTAGGGAGCTGATGCCAGTCCTGACGGCAAGCTCGTAAATCCCATTTCTCTCCTTTCCAGAGGAACTGTAATAGCCTCCTCTGACTGTGATGGATCGGTATTGTCAGGTAGGCATCCCTGAGATCTATTCTTGCTAGCCAATCCCCTCTCTGTAGGATGTCCCGCAGTAGATTAATTCTGTCAATTTTGAAGTGTCTGTATATCAAAAACGAATTCAGTTCCCTGAGGTTTATCATTCGTCTGACCTTGTGTTTGCCTTATACTAAAAACAAACTGCTTACAAAACCTTTCTGTCCCTCTCTGACGGGGCTGATCACATTCTTTATTTTCAGTAGATCTCCTTCTCTGTCTAGCAGTGCTTCGTCTTCCCTGCTGAACCTTTTCTGTTTGGGTGTGACCTCCTGTATTGGTTCTTGCCAGAATTCTAACCAAAAACCCTGAACCGTTTGAAGAACACATGTATCTGAGGATGTTTCTACCCAACTTTGCGTGTGCAGCTTCACTCTCCCTCCTACTGGAGGAATGCCCGCTTCTAACTCTTTCGCTAGTGCACTTTTGCTCCTCACCTGTGGTATTTTGATGCTGCTGTCTGCGGCTGCCTCTCCAGCCTCTAGCTCTCCCTCTTCCTCTGGAAGGGAAGAAAGGGTTGGCTCTTCGGGTCGCCTGCTCTCTCCAGTGATGTCTGTCACTGTAGGACCTGTGGTAATGATACCGGCTGGCTGAGCGGCCCTTGCCTCTGCCAGCCTCGTCAAGAAACGTCCTTCCAAAAATCTTCTTGAGGGAAGCCTGCGCCTTATCCATAGACGCGTAAGTATTGGCGAACTTAGCCATGTCTTTTATAAAAGACTCTATGAACAATTTTCCTTTGGCCGCCGTTGCCTGTTCTGGTGTGGCCAGCTCCCCTAATTTTGAGTCCAGCTTCATCAAGATCGATCTCCTTCTCTCAGTGGCTATCGCAGTGTTTGCATTACCCAGCAGACATATCGTCCTCTAGGCCCAGCCAGCAATTATCTCCGGGTCCATGATTTCTTTCTTTTGTCTGGCCTCCTCCGCTAGCTGCCATATCCTTGTGATTGGACCCACCATATCCAACAATTTGTCTTGGCAGGATCTCCAAGATTGATCTATGTTCTTTTTTACATCTCTGTCATACCTCCCCAGGAATGTTAGCATCCTCTCATCAATCTCGGGTGTCTCTGCCACTCCATCTGGCACCCTGCGTGTGGGGCATTCATACCTAATTTTATTTCTGACTTGTTTTCTTAGTGGAGCACTCAGTCTCTTCTTAAGTATTCTGCTATATTCTCTGAGGGCTCCCAGTCGGATGACCACGGGTGCACCAGTTCATCCGGGTCAAATTCATCTCCTTGAGGTCCCTCATCCTCATTTCTGCATCTCTTGCTCGTGGGCTCTCGCCCTTCACTCAATGAGGAGGTCTGATATTCTGACGAGCTGTGCTCGTCCGATTTGTCACTGCTCATACAGTCTTCATCAGATGTGTCATCTGAGCTATAATCATATTTGGCTCTCGATCATGCCTTCCTTTTGCCACTATTGCTCTTTCGTGGCGAATCCGGGGGGGGGTCTTGGGTTTTCTTTTTTCTTCCTCCTTTATCCCTGTGTGCTTTTCTCAGTTCTGTCATACCCCGAGAAAAAGTCACCAGGTCCTCCATTATGCCCCTTTCCTATCTCCCGTGGGGCCTGCTGGCATTCATTACTCTCTGTACCCCTTGACCTATCCTCACCCCACTTACGTGGGGCCGTTCTGAGTCCTCCTCTGAGTATCCAGTCATTGCGGTTGTTCTGTATGTCTTTTGTGCAGTTATCTTGGTAAGCCCCCCTCAAATACACACTTTTCTTTGTAGCTAGGCGGGTCTCTTCACTCTTTCTCAGCAATAACTGTGCCTGTATGTAATATGTATATATATACTCAATGAAAAAACTTTGTTAAGGGGACGTTATGGTTAAGTTGCACTAATAAAAACCTTTGAAATTCACTGAAAAAACTTTGTTAAAGGAACGTTATGGGTTCAAGTCAAATTGAAAAACCCCAGAAATTTGCCAGTTATGGCAAGCTAAAGAACCATAACTCGCGCCACCACTGTGCACTGCTAAGACTAACACCCAGGTCATCAAAGATGACATCACAAATGTTCACAAAATCCCACCAAACTTCGCAAAAACATTCATATCTAAATGTATTATCGGTTTCCCAAATTAAGTGTAGATTCATCAAATGGCACCTCATTTATAAGCCTTTACATTATTTTGGGAGCCCCCCCTCATGACAGAATCCCACCAAACTTTGCATGCTCACTCAGAATCAGGTCAGAAATATACATGCAAAATTTCATGCAGTTCCATTAAGTGGTGCCAAAGTTATAAGCCATCCAAGAACTCCATTTCACCAACCCTGTAATGCTGAGGTGTTCCGCGAACTTTTCAGGACTGTCCGCGAACATCCAAACTGTTCGCGGACTTTCGCAGCAAAAAACACCATTTTTTTTTTTTGCTTCTTGCAGCCATATCCCATCCCATCCTCATCACCCCTCACCTCCCCAGAGATTATTTGATAAGTTTGACAAGTGTAATGTTGTGTTTTTAATATGTTTTTACTGCGATGTCCGCGGACACCGGCCGCTGTCCGCGAATCCAAGATGGTGGGTATTTCCAAAAATCGGACGCTCTTCACCATCCAATCAGCGAACACGTTGCATATCATAGATATCACACATTTTTTGTGACCTACTTTTTGGTCATTTTAAAAAAAACTACCAGATGGATTTTCACCAAATGTACAAATGCTAGGCCCTGAAGACCCTTCGCATATGGAAACAAGGCATAATCACCATACACTAGTGATACGACAGACACGAGATTCAATTTCTAAGTACTAGGGTTTATTGCAAAGCAAATATATTCTCAGTCGGTCGACTGGGTCTAACGTCTCGCAACGTGTGTCACCCAGAGCTTGTGAGATGCAAGAGAGCGAACGTTCTACAACAGTATCATATATATAAAAAGACAATCATACAATCTCTTTGTGACACATCAAAACCACCCATAATGTATCTTCTTGAGCTGGGGTTCGGTAATTGACAATTATGACAAATATGACACATTATGACACGTTTCTCACTTAATCTATATTACTCGTTTTAGCGACAGTTGCAATTTGCAGTAAGCAGACATAGTTCTTTGTTATGAAGAACATAAGACACTTGTTCAGCAAGGATACTGTGTTCGTAGGAGAGGCACATTCCAAAGAGTGTTATCTACTGATTTCTATTTGTGAATTAGGGGTCAGCCTGATCTAAGGAGAGCCCCAAAGGGGGGCCGCTAGGAAAGTATAATTCATGTTTAATAGCCTGTTTCAGCGAGACCGGCCGGCACCTGGGCGGCTTATTAAATGCCTTTCTGCTCGCCTTCAGGGACTTGTGAGGGAGGAAAACAATGCATTTATGTACTGTTTGGCATTTCTGTCTGGGCCGGTCTCTCAACATGTAGACTGTGGCCTCGCTCTGTGCATGAGCTTTCAGAATAAAATACATTTTGCAAAGCGTTGAACAGAAGGGAAGAGAACGTAAATGGCGGAGGTTACAAGCAAAAAAAGGACACCCTATGGTTATGGTCATGCTGACGATTCACTGCTGGCGATGTAGGGCATATGATGCGTTTGGTTTTCGGCCAACATAATATACCTTCTATACTTTGTTAGGGTAGTGTCTAGACTTACAAACCCTCCTTTTGGCCGTAAGCCAAGAGCATCATCTATACATCGCATCTTCATCTGACCATGTATCTAGTTCTGAACTATGCATGCTATTGTAATTGTCATCATCAATATTAATGGACATTAATTCTTTCATTGTTTCTATTTCGTTGTTTGCATTCGTATTCAGTTTGGAAGTTCTTTTTTATGTTACCATGTGTACATATTCATTTGTTAGTTCAAAGCAAAGGATTGGCAGGCAGTGTATGCAACAACAACATGTCATGAGGATTCCAAGTAATGTTACTTGAATTGCAATTAGTTTCCATCCCCATGAGCGCAGTAACTCCCAAAACCATGAACTCATATTCAGCTCCCAGCCGCCTGTCCGAGTATGAATGTCAGAACTCAAAATGTGCAATTTATTGATTGCCTCAAAAATTGTAGGGGTGGAGTTCCTTACAAATACACAGCACGCTGACCCCACGAGTTACACACACCTCCACGGTCAGCCAAGATTATATCAAGAGCCATTCTATTTTGAAGTGTCATTAATCTAACTGCCTTCTCTTCTAGTATCATATTCTATAATATGTCGGGTGTTCCATTTATCATTTCTTCTAATACCCTGGACAGTCTTCGCATAGTCCAGGAGTTTATGGCTTGCCCCCAAAATGGGATAAATGATTTTGCTATATCCTCCGCAATTAATCCTGTGTCATCCCGCTGGGGCCTAGATCTAGATAATTTGGATATGTCTGACATTTTGGAAAGGAATACACCAGGGAAAAGGATCCCTAAGTAATAGGTCCCTCCCCAATTTCTAGGCAACCAGGGATAAGCTTTTTCTCCACATATAAAATAAACGGGATCACCTACATATATTGGTTCTTCTTCTTTCTCAAGTACTGCAATATTCATGCATCTAGTGAATGTCCCTACTGAATAGGAACCCTTCTTTCGTAAGCAAAATGGAACAGTGCACGGGCTGTAATTAATAGTATAGGAGGGGGGCACCACGTCCTTGTTCCCTACTGGATTCATGTGAAAAGTGATTACAGATGATTTATGAGGCACATAAAGTCTATCTACTGGTCTTACCACTGGTTTGATTACCCTTGCTCTGTTAAATATGGAACAACCCACCGGTTCCATTATTACCCTTTCAAACTCGTCTATGTTTGTTCCATCTAATTGACCCGTATCACTCTTATTCCAGTTCCCATAAAATAGTGCACTCAGTGATGCATAACATGCCGTATTAAGGGGTAATGGCTGTACATACCAACCCTTCCTTTCCCGCCATGCTGGGCTAAATGGGAGCAGACACAGCAATTTGTTCTATTCAGGATGGAGTGAGTCATATTCATGATCAAAAGCAACGTGTTATTGTCGTACCCTCTTCTATGTCTTTCTTCTAGTTGAGAGAGAGTATAAGAGAGTACATGGACTGGACTGTTTGTGGCAGGTGCATTCGTAGCAGGCAAAAGAGAACTTAATGGATGCACACTCTCCAGATACCATAATACTGGGATCAGTGTACTCAGAATGCAAAGTAGTGTTAGAATCATTAGCAAGAATTTCCTACAACAAATCCTTCTAGACAATTTTTTTAGTCTCTATATGTATAATATCATCAGCGTTGGTGCAGGAGGGAACAGAAGTAAGTATAGGCATTGTCTGCAATTCTTCTCCCAGCAATGTTCGCCGCGAATAATTTCTTCACAGCAGCACCTGTTTAATCAGCAAAGCATCCAAAGAAATCAGCAAAGCGTCTAGGTCAGTTCTTTTTAGCCTGCTTTATAAAGAAGTAGTAAGCTTATTGTGACTCTGCAGAGTGCTCCAAAACGTTGGAGCAAGCATCATTTGTGCGCCCGGCTTGTTCGCACGGGGTGATCAACATAGTCAAAGATAGCACCGGGAAGCCGCGTTCCGGAGCTTTCAAATTAATGCAGGTTGATACAGCCCCCGCGCTCTACTTCCCTAGGCCTCCGATTCCCAATTCATCCGTGTCGGGAATAGAGGCAAAACAAAACATGCAAATCAGATCACTTCCGATTTTGAGAACGCAGGTTGTACCTTATCGCTCCAGGTACTGTGTGATCCATGAATAATGCAGTTTCACTTCCGGATGCAGGCTTAGTGCCAGCCTGTGATGCAGCAAGTGATGATGCAGCCACAGCTGGGCAAGGTTGAGGAGGCACCTCTGGCCTCTTTTCCTTGTTGCAATTTCCCCAGGCCCTTTCTCGTGCTTGGGCAGCACTTTGGGCAGAGAACTGGCGATTGTGTCTTTATGATCAAGTGCAGCTTTTTCTTTTTCTTTTTCGATATTTGGATTAGGCAGCTCTTTCAACGGGAATGGAATTCTTTTCGTGTGAGTGGAATGGATCTATGCCTTTCGACCATCCACTCGGACTGCAGTCTGTGTTGCCAGGAGGATCTGGTAGGGGCCTCTCCAACGCGGTGCAAGTGAAGACTTTCTTTTCAAAATTCTTTACCAGAACCCATTCTCCTGGCTGCAGACAATGCCCTGGCCCAGTGTATCTGACAGGATTCGCCTCCTGCACCTGCTGATGAATCAGACGCAGTTTTTGAGTTAACAAGTTACAATAAGTGCTGAACAAAGGGTATTACATTTCATTCAAATGCCTAGGCTGCGGGGCGCTCCAAACATTCGCGGGTCTCCCCATCACTATTTTGTAAGGGGAGAGTCCAGCCCTTGCCTGCACAGACGTGCGCATGCACAACAAAGCTAAGGGCAGCGCATCAGGCCACTTCAACTGACTCCCTGAACATATTTTACTAATCTTGTTCTTCAAGATACCGTTCTGGCGCTCAACAAGACCGCCACTCATTGGGTGTCTGGCTGAATGGAATTGTTTATCAATCTGGAGGCCTGCACAAATGTGTAGTATCACGGCGGCAACAGAATGCGGGCCGTTGTCTAACCATATGACACGTGCCAGGCCAAATCTGGAAAAGTACTCCTTCAGCATCACTTTTGCTGTGCTCATCGATGTGCAGTCCTTAAGCGGGTATGCTTCCACCCATTTACTGAATGCACAGACTACCACAAGGACGTACTTCAGGTTCTCACATCTCTCCATTTCTATGAAATCAAAATGTACCACTTCAAATGGCATAGAGGGGGGGGCAAAACTGGGTAGTGGTTCCTTTTCCAATGTTGTGTTGCAAACATGTTATACAGTTCTGAACCAGTCTTTCAGCAGTTTTTCTAATGTGCGGGTTCTGCCATACTGTGCCTAAATGCTGAATCATTTTCCTAGCACATATGTGTGTGGGCCAAAATGACCCTTGCGGTTACATAGGAGTTGGGCAGCATCCAATTTTTACTCTTGTTGTCTACCCAGCAACCCTCTATGTCTAATTCTGCTGCACCCTCAGCCCAAGCTTTTATTTCATCTGCAGTTGCTTCTGCTTGCATCTCCTTAACTGTGGCAATCCCATTTTCTATCATACAGGATACTTCTTCTGACCTCTCAATAAACATCTTCGTGTGTAGATCAGTGGCAGTTTGTTTCACAATTTTGTCTGCAAATGCGTTTCCCTTTCCAACGTTACATGTTACTTTCTTATGCGCTTCGCATTTTATTATTGCTAATCGCTTAGGACGCGCAAGTGCAGATAACAATCTTGCTATCAAAGGACCATGTTGAATCTTGGTTCCATGTGATGTTAGACAACCCCTCTCAGCCCAGAGTCGACCAAAATTGTGTACCACCCCAAGGTCCATTACACAATCAAGAAAGTTATCTATCACAGGGTTCCGATACAGGTTAAATATTACACCCACTTTAGTTCCTCAAGTGTCTCCTTGGTCAATATTCCGGATCAGCATTTGGATACAGGGGTTTGGATTCTCCGCCTCTAACACACTAAACCCCTGCCCATTTTTCACCAGTGTTACCAAACCCGAGTACGGTCTTCCCTTAGCTCCCTTTTTGTCTGGATTTAGATAAACCGAAGAGCCATTGTATATTGGGATAGACCGAAGCTAGGTTTCTTGTAAAAACAAGATATCCTAAGACTCCATGCCCAGATCTTCATCATTAAACAAATGTAAGAGACCCTGAGTATTCCAACAGCTAGCTAACCTTGATCTTCCCAAACCTCATACTATTTGTTGTTAGTAGCAGCCAACGCCCCAGCTATCCATACCCAGTCCTCTTTCTCCATCGACAATGGAGGTACATCAAGCATCTCAGTAACCTTTCTGTCTTGCCCCTTTGCACAAGTGAATATCACTCTTAAAGTACAGCTCCTTTCTCCTTGTGATCTTGACAACTTGTCTTCAAGATTTGTGTCCTGTAGGTTGGGACTTCAGACTTGGGATTTTTTTAAATCTCTCTTAAGCTCAGAAAGGGCCTTTCTCGATGTATACTCCTTAACGTCACTTCCTTTATCGGTTATTATCGATGCCTGCATCACAGATGTGTGGTAACTTAATTCAAGACCCAAAAGTAACAAAGCTGAGGAGCCCTCCAAGAGTGTGGCTTTCACTAGGCTTAAATTTAGATGAAGTATTACTCAGTCAATACACGACTCATTCACAAATCCCACCACTTATATATCCTCAGTCTGAATGCAGCGTAGTTTCAGAATATGAAGGAGTAATCGTAAAAGCGTTCCTACTATTCTTAATAAAACCATCATCAGCAAATAGTAATCTTTCTAAGGATAATGCTATTCCTTGAGATTGATCACTTCTTTTTTGCACAATGTCCCCTTTAAAGTTTTTTTCCTATATTAGTACATTTGAATTCAGCATCAGTTTCTTTTGTTTTATATTTTAAATCTGCAACCAGGTGTGTCTGAAAGGGACCTGACTTCGCCCCCCAAAATAATTGACGTGAGCATCTGCAGGGTGGGGGGGATACGTTACTCACTCCTCCAGATCCATTGTCAGGAGGATACGGTAGGTGAACATGTGTTTCAGTCGCTGAGATATTAACTATTTCTTCACAAGTTCAGCCAAAGCATTTGCTGCGTCATTAGAGTAGGTTGATAGATTCAATAAAACACTAATTCCTATGTCTTCAACTTGATTGTCCGGACAATTCTCTAATTGCAAAAGGTGCCTAGAAGTAGATTGGTGCTCGGTTAATTTTTTAACTTTAGTTGTTTTAGTCCGCTCCCCCGTGGTTGATCAGGAGTGTCTCGCCCCAAACCTGGGGGCAATCACAAGTAGCACAAACATTTCCGTTAGATCTTCATCTCTTTCCTGGTTGCATATTTTGACATTTCTTTCTTTGTTGATCATCGCCCAGGGTAACAATTTGCCTTTGCTTTTTCCATCTACAGAAAATGGGGAAGTCCTCGATGGGAGCATGCTGTTCGTCCAGCTGCACTACCAGATCCATTGAACCTATTGTCTAGCATCATTGTACATGATGGAGGGCCAGGTATCGGGTCTTCATTTTCAAAGACCGGGTCCTGTTTTATATCAACCATGCCATTATTTGCCCCTATGTTAGTGGCCTTAGTTGAAATTGGTAGGTATTATGTAACACCATTGATTTAGACGAGTTTCCGGTCCATTGTATTGAAACATCAACAGCTTTCAAACATGGCACCAAGGATAAACTATGACTGGACGGCTTACCAACAGCCTTAATCCGCAAGCTATCATCAAGGTTTCCTGTTTCATAAATAGTTCTCATCCACATAAAGGATTTTTTGTCTGCACCTTCACCTCTAGCTAGATCGCACAGTCGCCCCTGACACTGTGAGGAGAGGGCGGCATCACGATCCAGTGTGTTTTGCACGGTTGACGTAAAAGATTCTACAAATCTCATTTTCAAATGGATCATAGCAAGTAGAGTGGCTTGGTCCTTGAAACTGTCATTTATGGTCTCAGAAAGTTTTAAAAAACGGGCCAAAGAAATTGTTAGGGTGGACATTATGTTATTTTGGAATTGAAATGCAGAAGCAGCAGAAAGATGTGGGCCATGTGCGTTTATATTAGGAGAAAACACAGAATCACGACTCAGTAGAAGACTCAGCTGGAGTCTCAGGTACAAGATCTGAAATTGTTTTCCGGAAGCAGGCATTCTGATTTATTGCCTATTTTAATTCAGCCGAGTTTTGGAATAGCAAAGTTGCTGGCGGGTTGTCATTTATCATAATAAGGTCATTTATCAATGTTTGATGAAGTTTGAGAGAGCAACAGGGAGGCTTGACTATTTCAGCAGACTCTCCCAGCCTCCCCTGACACTCAAGCCTCCCTTTGATCTCTGAAATGTCCCAGGATAATCGGGAGGCCAAACCTGAGGATGCCCTTCCACTTCACAAATGGAGTGTTACATTCAGGAGAATTTAGTTCCAGCACCTCCTCCCCCCCCCCCCATTCCATCAAATAGGCATTCCAGTGAGACACACGCCTCCTCAAGCTGAGTAGAGGGGGAATGCCTAGCAGTGGTCGTGATCGTGTCAATAGACTCACTCCTTTCACCCCCCACGACCACCGACAGACTAGCACTTTTCAGCCCTAATGCGACATCCGCTGCCACACCCAAGAAATCTGTTGGCATCTAATTATTCTGCATCTGTCATGTCTGCTGCAGCAGTAAATACATTTAGCGAAGACAGAGACTGAGGCAATCAAGGTAGCAATTTCTCACTATGTGATAACAGGGTGGGAGGGATCACGCTCACCTCTATTTCCAATGAACAAGCATGGGTCATCAAATCCTGCAATCTCAGCTGGTGTCTGGTGTGCAGGCCACCGGATTTCATCTTTATAAAGTCTCCAAGTTTCCAAGTATTCTCTACAGCCTGGCTTCAGCCTGACTGAAGCACAACTGAACTCCTTCTGCCGAACTCACGCACCAGTGCTACGTGCCCAGCTCTTCCTTTGTAGGCTGCTCAGGAGTTTTAAAGGGACAGCAAACAGTTGGTAGAGTTCAGAAAGCACATCTGTCTCCTCTGCGATCACAGCATGACTGAACTCCTTCTGCCGAACACTTTTGCTATCATCAAGACAAAGATATTTCCTTGCACCCTTTGCTATTTTGTTTATAGTGTGAGGGCCAGGTTGGGACGTTTTGGACACAAGGGGAGATTATTATTTATGGACTTCCTGACACAGACAGATCCTTCGTTTTGCTTTTGAGATAGGGAAATCCCTCTTTAGAATAGGGCCAGAAAGGCATTTCCCCAACCTCCTTTTCATTTATGAAATGCCTTTGTTTGAAAATATGAACACCTTGTGTCCACCTCTCAATGCTGACCCTTCACATATGGTGAGATGCTAAACCAGTTGACACAAACCGGAAACCCACTGATAGAATCCTTACTCTCTAATGCAGCTTCTCATTCAACAATTCAATCCCCATGATACTGGTCAAACAAAAGATCTTGGCCAGATTTGCTTTTCCAATCCATCAGAGAATTATTTTCCATGGCAGACCCATGTTGGACACCTCAAAGTATCGGACTACAGTATAAAACCATACAGTACATTATCCTTAATAGTTAAAGCATAAATAGATTTATCTCCAAGCGCCTTCTAAGGTATCAAGCAAGCCTAGTCTTAGGAGACCTATCCAAGTCCTGATAAAACAGGCAGAGTTACCACACTCCATTCTTCCACCAGACATAGCTGAGCCCATAGAGATAGATCCATCTCCTGAGATAGAACAGGAAGAATGTTCTTTTCTGAACCACCCAGGTAAATATCTGCAGTTCAGTTTGAACAAGACATCTATTTTATTGAGCAATAGGGGCATGAAAGGAATATCGAGATGGCAACCTTGGAAGTCTGTTAGCACAGTTACCTGCTCATCAGATCCAGGCAGAAACTAGATTTCAAGCTGGGCTGGATAGGATTACCACTTCTTCTCAAAGATCCATATTATCATACAGGGTCTTACAAACCTATAGGGAAGAGAGGATTTCGGGAACATTTTCCTCAACTATGGACATTTGGCCTGACAATTTCAATGTGCAGATGAATTAAAAACATGTTACCTAGCTTCTCTACTGAGAGGTGAACTCCAGAACTCCTATCAGTTATTAAATCCTCTAGGAACAATGCCTTTTGATGATATCAAACAAGTTTGTTGAAAAAGGTGAGCCAAATGGATAATTTTAATAAACAAAAACTTTGAAGCCAGAAGTTGCAACCAGATGAAACATCAGTGAAGCTACAGGCCAGAGTGCTGAATACTTTGTCTCTATGGCTGGGGAAAGGCATTACCAGAGGTATTAGAAACACTAGATCTAGAACAGTTTATCAACTCGTGCCTCCCTACTTTCAAAAGGCAGTCCTTCAATTGAATAAGGACAGCTTAGTGTTAACCATAGAAACAGCCCAAAACTTTGTGGAGGTCAACCAGAATTTAAAGAATCTCCACAAAGCAGAGGAAACCAAAAAGGACAAGAGGATTTTCCTGCCCCCTCGCCCCTTGCTGAGTGAAGATAAAAACAAAGATAGTCATTCCAAACCCATGATGAAAGATCTAACCAAGGGGGGGAGGAAACCTGTGGTAATCAGAGAGAGGGTAGAACTAAAATCTAAAGAGGGACGAATCACCAAACCGACATCCTTGGTATGCTTTTCATGTGGACAACTAGTCACCTTGCTCGACAATGCCCTTCTAACGGGAAAGAAGAACCAATGGAAAGTGAATACATGCCAGGGCAGGATTTGGAGGAAGACAATTTAAGGGAGGAAGATGTGGAGACTACTAGTAATTGATTTTTCAGTAGTACTCACTTTAAAACCCACGATTTTGTGGTAGTAAATGGAGTCCTGGTTAGAGCTCTAATTGATTCAAGTAGTAAGCAGACGGAAGTGAGATCCAATTTAATATCTCCAGAGAACTAATAAAGGGAACCCCAATCAAGGTCATATGCGTACATGGGGATGAGTAGATTTACCACCGGACCCCAGTCACCATCAGGGTTCAACGGGTATCCACTGAATTTAATGCTGCTATCATTCCAAGACTACCTGAAGAAGCAATCATCGGCACAGACTACGCCTACGTTGAAGCCATACAAAAGAACGCCAGTAAGACATCTCCTTCATACTCTCCAGTTTACTCATGGAAAGAAGAGGGATTTTCTACAGAAGGCCCTATTTGGGATTGAAAAACCCAAACTGAAGTCTTTTCCACATATGGTGGGGGGAGACTGCTAACTATCCTCCAAAGGAGAGTGGGAAGCCATGTCTTTAGGGGGAAGGATATGTGATGAATCCAGTGGACTCATTACCAATTCCCCTGCGGTGACCCTCTCCCATGTGGCCAGTGGACGGCAGCCCCTACCTGATCCTGAGCCCGGCGTCAGATATATGAAGGAGGATCACCTGGGAGGGGAAATCTACCAGGGAGACATTTTGACTCCATTGCAGAAGACTCAGTATTCCCCACATTCCCATGAAGACCAGCTGACAACAAAGACCTTATTGGCCTATTGTCAGCTAATGGTTCCCTCTTGTAGAGGAAGTGAAGAAAACTCTTCTTTATTTTTTTTATTTATTATTTGTTTTAGCTGGTAAACCAACTTTTCAAATATTTACACTCATTATCATATTTGTAGTTACATGTCTATACTTACAACAATAAAAGAAAGTGAATTATTCTTTGTATCTCATTGCAAATCATTACAAGACAGCATGAAACAGCGAAATGTATAATGTTATGACTACCAGATTGCCATTCACTTTACATAGATACAAGCAGACTTCGTATCAGGAAATATTTGATTAAGAAATTGCACAATTGCAAGCTGTATTGTTAATCTTGGGTTAGAGAATAAAAGATTCCATAGCTGTCTGTGACTAGTACCACTATGGACCAACAATTTATTTCCAAAGCATTTTGTTCTAATGTTATGTAGGGCAGGGCATTCAATTATAAGATGTTGCAATGTTTCACATTGTCCTTTATCATTACAATGCCGACAGAAATTCTGATCCTTTGATATTGCTCTCCTTCTATATAAAATCTCATTAGTTTCATATTGATTTAGTCTGAATCTTAGATATCTCTGACGACATGCAGGTGATGGGTATTTTAGTAGATACTCTGATGTTACCCCATGCCTTTTAACACCAAATGCTTCGGAGTTAAAATCTTTAAGTTTTGAGCAGATTGCCATGTTGAAAATCCAGTCTGCTTGGTGAATTTTGTTTTTTGCACGATCAGGATTTGTCAATAAGAGCTCGATCGTTACTGAAGCATCAGCAATCGCATTTAGCGTATGATTTTTCCACTTCAAAGGCATACCAATTTTGGTGGTTAATAGATTTTGGGCCAATACATGTAGAAGGCTACATTTCCCCATACTACCCAACATTTTTCGGAGAAAAGCACATTGCTTCCATATTACATGGGTATATAGGGAGATCAGACCCAATTCATATCGCAATATGGCCAAAGGTGTTCCTGGCGAAAGTGTTAGAACTTTTTTCCAAAATCTAGCTTCTGTGCTATCCCAAAATTTACGATTTTGTGGAGCCAGGGCCTCAACACCATATAGCAGAATTGGAATTACTTTGGCCTTGTAGAAGTGCACAACATGTTTCACTGTGAATTTCCCATATCTTCTAAGAATGATTTTTGCTTGTGAAATCAAGGAGTTTAACTTCACCCTAGTTTCAGCTGTTATGGTACTTAGGTTTTTTTTATGTTCAATATAAACTCCAAGATATTTATATTTGGCGACTCTGGTTAATACACAGTTTTGAAGGGACCACTCAAAGTGATATTTTTTTGTGAAGTTATTCTTACACACTAATATTTGGGATTTAACTGTGTTGATCACAAGATTGTTTGATGTGGCATATGTGCCTAGTTGATTTAGCATGTTTTGTAAGCCTATAGGTGTACAGGATAGCAGCACCAGATCATCTGCGTATAGTAGATAGGGAACCCTTTGAGAGCCTATACGAGGTGCATCTGTTACACAATCCCTTAGTACGGGGCCTATATCCAGAATGTAGAAGTTAAATAGAAAAGAGGCAAGAGCACAACCCTGCTTCACTCCTCTGTGGGTCTGGATGGCAGGTGATAGTCTACCTCCCATGTTTAATTTGACTCGCATAGATGTAGAAGTGTGTAGTAATGCCACTAGATTTGTGAGAGAAGTTGGGCACCGATGCTGTCTAAGTTTGGTTATTAACATATTTCTGTCAATATAATCGAAGGCAGATTTAAAGTCAATGAACCCCAGATATAAGGGGAGTCCACCATTTGCTTGCTCCGATTGAATCATTGAGAGTGCTAAAATGTTCGGTGTTGTGCCCATGCCTTTAACGAAGCCTGACTGAAATAAGTCTCTTAGACTGTTTTGATCTACCCACTCATTGAGCTCTTTTATTATTATTCTACAGAATATTTTCGCCGGAGCGTCCAATAAAGAGATTGGGCGATAGCTCGTTGGTAATTGGCGGTCGCCTTTTTTGTAGATCGGAACTGTAACGGCTTCCGTCCATGTTTTAGGTAATTTCTGATGTTTATTTATTGTGGCGAATATCTTGTAGAGAATTGAGCTCCAAACTTCAGGATGTTTTTTCATTAGGGTATTTGAAATCCCATCGGGGCCTACTGCACGCGAGTTGCTAGAGGTCATAATTAGATGTTTAATTTCCTTCTGATCAATATTCAACCAAAACCCCATCGCTTCTTGTTCATTTAATGTCGAGATCGTGTTTATAACTCTTCTTTAAACTTTTGCGGCCAGAACTCCACCTTTGACACAAATGCCCACAAACCACATATGGTACCTTTTGTTTCAGGTATGCCTTTATCTAAAATCCCTACGAAAAACCACAGAAGAGTCAACACATACATACCATTTTTTCTAATGTGCCTTTATGTGAGAACCCGAAGAAACAACACATAAAAGTAAACACATGCACAACACCTTTGTCTGATATACTCTTATGTGAAAACCCTAAGGAAAAAAAAGATAAGAGTTGAGAATCCAATGTCATCCATGGACTACAACTCCCGTAACCACTCAGGCACTGTGACAAGGAAGAGGAGTAAGGAGTGTGTGCAAAGGAACAGGCACTCAAAAAAACAGGCACACACAGACTAGTTGTTTTGCCGTGCGCGGAACATATAAAGATGAAAAACTCACTATGGAAGTGAGCTGTGCTGGAGAGGAAGTTAAGCCCCAGCTCGGGACTCATGAACACGGAGAAGGCTGCCAAATGGAGGAAGAGAAGGCACGTGCTAGCCATGAGGGTCGTGGAGACGAGGGGATCAGTGTTGGAGCTCCTGGAGATCAGACCGCTCGCTGAAGCAGTACTCTACATTCCGGAAAGAAAAGGGAAGCCTGGCGACTCGCCGCATAAGCAGCTGGGAGAAGGAGCACACACCTCCCAATGGAAAGCGGATGAAGGAGTCATTCCGCATGACACGAAGAGTATTGGAAACACAGGAAAAGCCAGATGAGTCTGCCCAAAGTATCAAGGGATCCCAGGGAGATCCGACAAGCGCAAGAACACAGATTGTTTGAATGGTATGAAATTGCTTATGTTTGGACACAAAGACAGATTATTATTTGCAGACTTCCTGACACAAACAGATTCTTAGTTTTGCTTTCTAGATAGGGAAATTCCTTCTTAGAATAGGGCTAGAAAGTGTGAGAAACTCATAAGGACAACAAGACAGCTACAAGTGAATCGATGTGATCACTGCGCCGCCCGTAACTGCGCTGATGAAAATGTTGACACCAATTACGATGCAGCACAGTGATCAAATAGATCACTTTACCCACATCCCCCAGCCCGCATTACCCTACTCCCCAACCCACTTACCCTCATGGCGGAACACTTCTGTGTGCACTGCTGACTCCCCGCTATTCCTGTGGCGTCGGTTCCACCCACTTACGTGGGTCGGAGCTGACGCCGCAGGGTGCTTTTATTTTTACATTTTTTTTAAACATACTTGTCCCCTGCTTGCCACAATGTTAAGTGGGGGACATCCCTGCTGCCCCGACTCCTATTACTGCCCAAAAGGAGAGCTCTGCTTGGGCAAAGTAATGGGAGTTGGTAAATGGAAATGCACCAAAGTCGCCGTAACTGCCTAGTCGCAGTTACGAGGTCGACATTTTGGTGTATTTCCAACACAAGCGAACACAGTTCAAGGGTTTTTATTGAACAATGAAAGTAGTATGCAGGTTGGAAAAACACCTAATCTCAACCTAAATCTAAGATAGGGACAGGTGTCGACCATCAAATGAAAATAAGGCAGTCCTAGTGGCGTCAAGTGAAATAAAAGGGCCTATACTAAGACAAGCTATTGCCAATTCTTTACACTAAATACAAAAGGGTGTGGGGTTAAGTTTCAAGAAAGAAAGAAGTGTTCTCAAATAATAAGTCAGGCGATAGCCTGAGTCTCCCTTACCCACGGTTTGAGCACGGGGTAAGGTTGGAGCTTGGACCTTGTAACACAGTATGGTCTCAGGCTTCTACAGCACAAGACAAAAGTTCCAATGGCAGTTTGCCAGGATGCGGTGGCTTGGGTCTCCCTTCCCCACGTGTTAGACACGGGATAGGATGGGAGCTTGGAGTACAGTACAGTTATGGGCTTCTTCAGCATGAGACAACAGCTCTAATGGCAGTTCTCAGGGCTGTCGATGGCCAAGTCTCATTTCCTTTGAACGTTTCTTGACTTGGGGCCTCAGGTGTTCAAACAACAAAAATAAAGTTCCTTTAACAAATGAAAGTTTGTTACCAAAGTTCACCCCTGGGTCCTCCTCTTTTGGGCTGACCCTTTTCAGTTGTAATCCCAAGTTCAGTTAGGGTGATGGCTTCAGCCCTGGCACCCCCCTCTTCTAGGCTGACCCTTCTCAATTGTAATCCACATAAAGTTCTGATGAAAGCTTTGCCCTAGGATCTCCCTCCGCCGGGCTCGGACCTCTCTTGACTGCTAATACTTGGGCGAGTGTTTCAAAATATTGGTTGAAGAACCAGGGTGAGAGATTAAATCCCTGGGGAACACAGCAGGTAGAAAGGGAGATAGATGAAAGGAAGGACCCATGCTGGACCTGGGAGGGTCGATCAGAGAGGAAAGAGGTCAGCCAGGCCAGAGCCTACTTGGTGATAGCCAGGTTGTCACAGAGACAGTTAAGCAGGATGGTATGGTTGACCATGTCAAAGGCGGAAGATAGATCGAGTAGGATGAGGTCAGATGGGATGTTAGGATCGAGGTTGGAGAGCAGATCTTCACAGATGTTCAGAAGAGCAGTTTCCGTGCTTCTGGCAGCTCTAAAGCAATGTTGATGGTCATGGAGACAACCAACAGAATCGGAATGTAGGTTAAGCTGTGAGATGGCCAGCTTTTCCAGGAGTTTGCCCAGAAAGAGAGTGATGGATATTGGGCGAGAGTTAGCCGGGCAAGAAGGGTGAGCAATGTGTTTATTTAGAAGAGAGTGCATAAGAGAGTGCTTCAGAGGGGAGGGGAAAACTCCTGAGGTGAAGGAGAGTTTGCAGAAATCATCCATGGCAGGAGTGAGGGTGTCAATGTGGTTCTTGATGGTTTTGGAAGAACATGGATGAACCTGTTTTGACGAGACTTTCATAGATCGCACTTGTCTAGAGACCTCGTCAGGGGAGAAATGAGGAAAGGAAGAGAAAGAAGGAGGCGGTGGCTGTAGGAGGGCCAAGGTTCAAAGAAGGAGAGGAGAGCAGGAGGTGACGAAAGGGAGGACAGGATATCCTGGGTTTTAGAGATGAAGTGAGTAGCAAGGGCAGTGTAAAGGGCCTGGGAAGTGACAGGAGAGGTAGAGACTGCAGCAGGTTGGCACGCTCCTTGCAGATTTTAAATAGTTTGGCCGAGTTGTTAGATGCCGCAAATACTTGGGCTTGGATGTGGGCTCTCTTCTTGGTGTGAATAGAGAGTCGGTATTGCCTTTGGAGCAGGCGACATGCCAGTTTGTCAGAGGATGAACAAGAAGCTCTCTATTTCCTCTCAGTGTAGCTAGCCAGAGATGTCTTTATGGGAGGGCAAAGGGGGGACATGCTCCAGGCCCCCATCTTGGAGGGGGCCCCAAGAATGAGCCTTATTTTAAAAAAAAAGTCAGTTTCCCCAAGTCAACAAAATTAAGTATCACACATCAGGATTTTCTATGGTGTGCTGCTAAGTCTAAACCTATTTTCTGTCTGTTGTTCATAAGTACATTTTGTTCTGATCTTTTCACCATGTAATGCTATGTTCACTGCTGTATACATAGTTTGCATGGTACAACACCTGTTGCATTCTAACCTTTCTGTGGAGATTATATTGATCAAGTGCAATAGCCAATGTTGAAATACATATTGATACATTCGAGTGTCCCGATGGTTCAGAGGATAGCTCAGTGTGTTAAGCACTCATTGCAGAGATATGCGTTCACATGCAAGATTACAATACAAAATTCCAGCAAGGCCGACTCAGCGTTTCCAATGTATGAAGTTGTTAAGCCTGCATGTATATGTACTTTGTTCTATAGCACTCCAGGTGTCATCATCACCAATGTACCTGCAATAGATAGCGGTTGCTATAGAAACTAACATAGCATCAGTATGGTGATGGTCTAGAAATTGGTTTGTTTAAATGGGGAGTTGTAAAACCTAGGTAGGCACCTCCAATGATGACAAAATGTTAGAGCTGTTTATGTATCCAAACTGTGGAACCAAAGCGTTCATGCTTTAATCCTGGCTTTGCCAGCAGACGATACAGTAATCATGGACAAATCTTTTATCACTGACAGTACTGTACTGCCTTCTATGAAAAGGTTTTCTTCTCACATACTGGTGCCATTGTTTGACCAATTACCTGATCTTTCCTATAATATAGGCCGTTTGAGTCGAAGGAGTTCTAGACAGAAGAGAGCAGACCAGATATTGCAGGCATTTTACCAGCATATTTTAATGTCTGCTTATGTGACAACAAAACAGTTTGCTTTTTTGTACAATTCAAAGGCTGGTATTTATATATTTTCCTTGATGATGGAGACAATGGGCCTCATTATAACACCGGCGGCATCCGTGCCTGTGTTACAGGCACGGCTGCCACAGGTGTCCTTTTTCAATCATTGGGGGAAGCGTAGAGAAGTCAGCCAGATGATGGTTAAAAAACTCATTTCCCATTTCCCTTTTAATGGCTGCTCTCACAATGCTATCCTCCAGGTTAGGACTATCGTCCATCCACCCTTTGGGTGAGCTGGAATTTATCTCAGTGGTGCTAGAAGGCACGATCATCAGAGGAGTCAAAGACTCCGAACTTGTGATTACCCCAGATTCTGGTGGGGCCAGCGAAAGCGCAATCTCCCGATTTTTATTAAAGAGTATAGTTTCCCCATGTTCTAACTGGGGACTAGTATCATGATTGTCTGTTTGGTTACTCAATTTAGGATAAATAACACCTGAACAATTTAATTCAGCAATAGACATTGAATTAGGAAGTGTTATGCATAAATCAGAAGACAGCATGCTAGCCGAGACATTGGGTGCTTTATTACATATCTCTGAAGTTACCAAATCAGTACTGGAGCCAAATTCCATCTCATTCAGTGGGGTGACCCCAGTAACGGGTTTAATTTGAATCATAGTATCAGGCTCTTCCATATCCGTAGTCACTATGGGAATGCCCCTTTTGGCGTTGGTTATTAATGAGCGATTTCTCTTGGAGCGTTTAGCTGGAGCGGGAGAGTGTAGCGTAGCTCCACTACGAAGACCACTAACCATTACCCTGCTGGAAATATACTTATAGGCTTAGAGAGACATAGATTGACATAAGCGCAAGCCAGGGAAGGAAAAAAGCTGTTTAAACTTACCCACCGAGCGCGCACCGCGAACAGCGAACAGCAAACAGTACTTTTTCGGTACTTCTGCGGTGCGCGCGCGGTGCGCGTTCAGCGGGACAGTTATAGGCCAGAGGGAGCACGTCAGTTAGGAAGGGAGGAGCTCCAGCCAGTGGAAGTGACCTATGACAAAAAAGCAGAAAAAATAAGATCGAGTAATTCGTGTGATAGTAGATTCAAACTTTACAATTCACGAGGAATCTACAACTTTGTGTTTTTTTTTTTTTTTTTTTTTTTTTTTATATTTGAGGTGATTTATAACTCCCACGGGCACACTATATGATGGTGGGCACACAGCATTGGGCACACAGCATTGGGCACACCAAGCCAAAGTCCGAAAAGAACTCCAGCACAACAAGTGTGACTGGGCGCTGCGATTGATTAGAGGGAAAAAGGCGGGCCAAAAATAGCAGTCACCTCAGTGGAAAGGAAGTCAGGCAAGTTCAGTGCAACAGATCCAGACGTCCTCCACGAGTCCAATAGCAATCGAGAGTACACACGGCTCTCAAATCCTGAAAGCGCTGCCGCCGCGTAGCGTAGCGTGGGCAGAATGGCAGCAAGTCAGCAAACAGTACTTTTTCGGTACTTCTGCGGTGTGCGTTCAGCGGGACAGTTATAGGCCAGAGGGAGCACGTCAGTTAGGAAGGGAGGAGCTCCAGCCAGTGGAAGTGACCTCAGTGGAAAGGAAGTCAGGCAAGTTCAGTGCAACAGATCCAGACGTCCTCCACGAGTCCAATAGCAATCGAGAGTACACACGGCTCTCAAATCCTGAAAGCGCTGCCGCCGCGTAGCGTAGCGTGGGCAGAATGGCAGCAAGTCAGCAAACAGTACTTTTTCGGTACTTCTGCGGTGCGCGTTCAGCGGGACAGTTATAGGCCAGAGGGAGCACGTCAGTTAGGAAGGGAGGAGCTCCAGCCAGTGGAAGTGACCTCAGTGGAAAGGAAGTCAGGCAAGTTCAGTGCAACAGATCCAGACGTCCTCCACGAGTCCAATAGCAATCGAGAGTACACACGGCTCTCAAATCCTGAAAGCGCTGCCGCCGCGTAGCGTAGCGTGGGCAGAATGGCAGCAAGTCAGCAAACAGTACTTTTTCGGTACTTCTGCGGTGCGCGCGCGGTGCGCGTTCAGCGGGACAGTTATAGGCCAGAGGGAGCACGTCAGTTAGGAAGGGAGGAGCTCCAGCCAGTGGAAGTGACCAGCCACATTAATACACCGACGTCACACACAAGCGGCTGTCTCACCAAGGCACCTCAAGGGACTCACACGCTGGGAGGACTCCCGTGCATGCGCACTTCTCAATCCACCTCGTGCCAACATTTTACCAGCATATTTTAATGTCTGCTTATGTGACAACAAAACAGTTTGCTTTTTTGTACAATTCAAAGGCTGGTATTTATATATTTTCCTTGATGATGGAGACAATGGGCCTCATTATAACACTGGCGGCATCCGTGCCTGTGTTACAGGCACGGCTGCCACAGGTGTCCTTTTTATTCTCAGCGCCCGCGAATGGGCAATTACTGGGTCATTACGGCCCTGCCGGACCCGGGAATTGTCCATTTGCGGGCGCCGGGAAAAAGATGCTCCCCATTCCCATTCGGAATGGGAAGGTCGGATGCATCGGCACAGTTTATAACAGTGCCGGTGCATCCGACATGCTGTGCTCACGGGTGCCTTTCTGCCCGCCAGGTCTTACCTGGCGGGCAAAAAGGCACTTGCTAGTACAACTCGTAGTTTGCCGGTCCGGGAACTACGGTACCGGCAAGCTTACTGGTACCGTATTTCCCGGACCGGCGAACTTATAATGAGACACAATGAAGCTAGAATCATTCCCATTTTGCATAATATGTTTCTATAACGTTTTGTTTTTTAAAATGTTTATATTGGGTTATGTGATTTTCATATTTTCAAAGTCAGTTCTGTAAAATGGGATTATTTTAGTATTTTAGTTCAAGGTAAAAACTAGAAAATAAATTGGTAAAGAGCAGAAATAGTGGGTACGAATCCCAGCTTCATCTCTTAATCAATGTGTGATCCTGGGTATCTCATTTAATCTTGTATTTCCTCAGCTGTCAAAATTGCAAGTCGCTAAACCTTTCAAAATTGTCAGCCCTTCAGAGCGATTTCATTCTTAGGGTATGATCTTTAAAAAAATACTCATTCATGCTTTTGCTGGCTATATATAGTATTGCTTCCTCCATAATGATAGTGAGCATTGATATATTACACACCACAGCCACCTGTTTCTTTGCTCTCGAATGGCAACACTGCTTGAAAACCATGTCCCACTTCTAATCTCAGTCTGTCTGGATACAGGCACCTTCCTGGTATCTTCACATCGTCATCCACTCTCTATGCTATGGTATGTGGAGTTTTATCCTTGCTTCCCATTGGTCGTCTGTATCCATTGTCTCTGAGGCAGCTAATCTCAGACTATTCTGGATTATATGTACCCTTGTCACAAAATGTGTGTCCTGCAGTTATACTATGTCTAGTATACCTTACACGTGGCTGCTATTGATGAAATGTTTGCTGTACCTATGTTTGAAAGCAAGTACCCTCTCGTAGACTGTTAATGTTGCACTTGAAATGCTACTTGTTTATCACTCTGATTGCAACATGAATGAAGAGTGTAAGGTATCTGAAAAGAAGTTTACCATGCTTATTTTGATCTCTGCGAGGCAGCATATCACGCTATGGGTTATCTTGACACAGGGTGCGGCGCACTAGATATCCTATGGGCCTCATTACAAGTATGGCAGTAAGGCAACAACGGTGCTGGTAGCGCTACCGGCTCCATTGCTACCATACCGCCATAATACGAGTTCTGCTCATGGGTGCCCTTCGAGCCACCAGGTCTGACCTGGTGGCCGTACCGGCACCTGCGAGCAGGACAGGACTGTAGCACCTGTACTGTTATTAACGGTACCAGTGCTACAACCTTCCCCATTCCCATTCAGCCCTATGGAGCTGAATGGGGATGGGGAGTCCCTTATTGCCGGCACCCGCGAATGGGCAATTACCGGGTCCACCGACCTCAGCATGACCTGGTAATTGCCCATTCGCCGGTGCCGGTAAAAGCACCGGTGCGGCAGCAGCCGTGCCTTTGTTACAGGCACAGCTACCACCATACCCGTATTGAGCCCGATATCCCTTAATTCCTTTGGTCTGTTGGAGGGGGGGCCCCAGGGGTGTCCGTGCCCCGGGCCCCCAAAGTACTTAAGATGGCCCTGTAGCTAGGTCTGAGTCGCACCAGGAATTGCACTTGGCTTTGAACATCAAGCAGCGCCTCATGACATGGGCATGAGCATCAAGAGTATCGGGAATGGAGGAGTAGAGCATAGATAGGGCGGTGTTAGGATGTGTCAGCCAGAGGAGGGTGTCAGGGGGAGAGAAGGAGGCGACGAAAGCCTCAACTGACACACGTTTCATAGTCTGGATGTCTGAGAAGGTAGGTGGCAGTGTTGGGGTAGACATGACCTGGAGGGAGAGAGGGAGAGATGAGAGGAGGGAGTGATCGCTCCAGGAGAGAGGATTAGTCGGAGGGTTGAAGAGAGGGAGGACAGAAGAGATCAAAACATCAAGTGTATGACCTGCAGAGTGAGTTGGGCCAGAGGGGAGGATGGAAATGGAGAGGGAATCACAGAGGTCACGGAAGAGTACCGAGGAGGAAGAATGAGAGTCTAGATGGATATTGAGGTCTCCAAGCAGGAAGTGTTGTGTGGTTGAGGCCAGGAGGGAGGAGGACAGGTCCACCCACTCAGAGAGAAAAGAGGTGATCAGACCAGGAGGCCGGTAGATAGTAGCCACAGTGAGGGAAAGACTAGGAGAGAGAGAGAGCCTGCAGACAAGGCATTCTAAAGAGGATGTCTGAATGAGAATGTGTAGTATCCTTCTTCCGTGTAGCGTGCGTCTGCACGAGACGATGCTCGAGGAGAAGAATGGAAGGGGGAGATGGAACGATGGGAAAGGGACAGTTGGAGGAGAAGCGGAGCGGAGGAGACGTACACGTTGTTGTCCCTTGTTTATTTATGTTTATACTTAAACGATTATAAATAAAATAATAAGGAAATAAATATATATATATATACGTTAGATTGCCCCTCTTTACTTCAATGGCGACGAGGATAAAAGAAAAAAAAAGAAGACGCATTAGTGGCCGTTGAGAAGGATCTCCGGCCGCACAGCAGGTAGGAACGCGGCTCCCACCCAGGCTGTGCAAGGATCGTGGAGGCCCCGGGCGAGTTAATTTATTCACTGCTCTTGGGCCCCGCCTGGCGCACTGCGTGCTTTCGGAAGGGGGCGGGCCCCAGCTGTTAAATCCAAGTCCATTCACTGGCGTGTGTTAATATTTTCACCGCCGATAGACAGTACGTGCCCTTAGAGGAGGCGGGCCTGGCCCCAGCTGTTAATTCCTGGCCCATCCACGGCGTGTGTTTATACTTTCACCGCCAATAGACTTTACGTGCTCTCAGAGGAGGCGGGCCCAACCACTTCACTGTTCACTGTCGTGCGCCACCTATGCCTGCTTAAACCCATTACGGACTACTCCGCGCCGAGTAATCGGTAATCTTCATTACTCTCCGTGATCTTCCTCTTCACAGTGGAAATTCAAAAAAAAAAAAAAAAAAAAAAAAACAAAACAAAAGAAAATAAAGACTCAGTTTCCAACGCCATAGTTTTCAATACTTACATCAAGTCCTCATTGCTCCTCACACCCTTCCTTCTCACAGCGAGAAGGAAAAACATAAAGGACTCGGATTTTACAAAAATACAGTTGTAAGCTCCATCCTCGAACCGATCACATACAATCAAAATGGCCATGCAAGGAGTGCAACCACCACACATGTTTTTACCGGAAATTGGTGAACCTATACTTCCCTGGAAGCGATGGCTTAAAGCTTTTGAACATTATGCGCATGTAGTTTGTGGGGTAAACTACAGTATAGAGAGAAAAAAATCCTTACTATTACATTGTTTAGGACCAGCGGGCCAAGAGAAATTTGAGGATCTGCCTGACCTCACAGAAGATGAAACAAGGGACAAGAACATGTATGAAATTGCAATTGCCAAACTCAATAAACATTACGACAAGAAAATGAGCACCATTCTGGAAAGATACAAATTCGGAAAGCGAGTTCAAGAAAAAGAAGAATCTGTAGAACAATATGTTACTGCTTTGAGGAAAATGGCCCGGAACTGCAATTTCAACCAACAACTCGATGAAAGGATCAGAGACCAATTTATGCTTGAGTGTCGGAGCAGCAAGGTCAGAGAGAGGCTTTGGTCTGAAGATGATCCCACACTTGATGTTGTACTTAGATTGGCCAAGGAAGTTGAGCACACAGAAACATGTGTTTCTACCTTAGAGAATAGAATGAAAGACTTGTCAGTCAAATCGTCGATCAGTCTAGTACAATCAGATCAAGAAGAAGAAATTGGAATTATTAAAGGCAACAAAAAAAAGAAAGTGAGATCACAAAGAGACGGAATAATACCCAACACCAGCAATTTACAGCGGAGATCCTTCGAGGGTAGAGATGTGTACAATAACCAAGCAAATACAAGAAGACCTGGCGGAGTCGAGTCTAGGAGGAGGAATAGACCCGATGTGATGAGGACGTCTATGTCAGGTGCTGAACGTCAAAACAGGAGCATGTTTCCCCAGGATGGTAGAGGAAGGACCAGACAAAGAGGATGTTACCGATGTGGTAGCCCTAGCCACTGGGCTGACAATAAGGAATGCCCTGCCCTTAAGATGATTTGCAGAAGGTGTGGTGGAAAAGGTCACATAGCAAAGTGCTGTAGGACCAACCCAAATGGCGAACAAGAACAATCCGCTAATTGGATTGGAGATGATGATGATGGAGAAGAATGCCTTTTCATGGTCACTGATGAAGACACGCACATAGAGAGCCCCAGGGCTGAAATTCTAGTGAATGGATTTCCAGTCAATATGATGGTGGACTCGGGAGCGAAGTATACGCTGATACCAGAAGAGATGTGGAGGAAATGCGGCCCAGAATATTTACATGAAGTTGATGTAAAACCCAAGGCATACGGTGGAGTCAGAATAGAATTGCTTGGGTGGTTTGTTGCAAACTTAGAATTCAAAGGGAGAAAAGCAAGTGGTCGCATCTACGTATCTAAAAGCGGAGAGTCTGCACTTCTCAGTTGGACACACCAAAAATCACTCAAGGTTCGGTTAGACCCTAATGCTGATGAAATGGTTTACCAAATCGATGGATCATACATGGGTGACATTCAGAAGATAAAGAATGAAATATTTAGAGATGATGTAATAGGATGTTTAAAAGGTTTCTCACATCGGATACTGCTGAAAAGGGAATCAAGACCGGTAGCCCAAAAGCTCAGAAATATTCCATTGGCTCTTAAGAAGGAAGTCAAAGAGGAACTAACCAAATTAGAAATGCAAGGAGTAATTGAGAAAATTGATGCAGCGGAATGGGTTTCACCATTGGTCATTGTGAGGACAACCACAGGAAAAATAAGAATATGTGTCGACATGAGAGAGTTGAATAAATGTGTGATTCCTGACAGACACCCATTACCCAATATACAGGAACTAATATCTACTTTGGGTCCAGCAAAGGTTTTTTCTACACTAGACCTCACAGCGGCATATCACCAAATCAAACTACATGATGATTCCAAATCTTTGACGGCTTTTATTACGCCAGAGGGACTCTATCAATTTCGCAGGATGCCATTTGGGTTAATATCAGCGGCTTCAGTTTTTCAAAGAATAATGCAGAACATACTTGGTGATATGGAAGGTGTGGTTTTTTTTCAAGACGATGTATTGGTTTTTGCAGATGATCAAGATAAACATGATATGAGGTTGAACAGAGTGTTGCACAAACTACACCAAGCTGGAATGATTTTGAGTGAAGCCAAATCGAAAATCAATAGAAAAGAGATTGAATATTTAGGACATGTAATAACTGGTGATGGCATTAGACCCAAGAGAGACCTGGCAGAATCTATCCAATCCATGAAGACCCCAGACAACAAAGATCAACTAAGGACTTTTCTTGGAATGGCAGAATATTACGCCAAGTTTATAGAGAATTTCTCAGACAACACTGTCGAAATGAGGAGTCTAATGAAAATGAATAAGAAATTCAGTTGGAACAAGAAGTGTGAGAAAGAATTCCAATTCATAAAAAAGGCGTTAGCCCAAGCCCCCGCACTGCAAAGTTTTGTTAGAGGCAGAAAGACTGTAATTACCACTGATGCAAGCGACGTGGGTTTAGGTGCATCCTTATCGCAATATTATAATGGACAAGAATTAGTAATTGCCTTTGCATCTAGGTTACTCAAAGGACCAGAAAAGAATTACGCTACAATTGAGAAAGAGGCTTTGGCAATCAAGTGGGCCATTGAGAAATTCCGGTCCTTTGTTTGGGGCGTACAATTCACCATACACACAGATCATAAACCTTTAGTGGAAATATTCAGTACCAAAGGTCTAGACAGAGTATCCAGCAGGATTAGGAGATGGGTCACAAGGCTTCAAGAGTTCAGTTTCAAAGTCATGTACATTCCAGGTTCAAAGAACATTACGGCAGATTGTTTGTCCCGTTTGACCAATCTTAATGATGTTGAAGAAGATTTTGGAGATAGTGAAGCCGTGTGTGAAATATCAAGCCAAACAGTATCCAAGGAGGATTGGAACGATGGCATGACGAAGGATATTACACTATTAGAAGTTGTGAAGTTGGTGAAAGAAGGGGAATGGAAGAAGAATAAAGTACTTTCTCCAGAAACAAAGGCTTTTTGGGATGTACGTGAAGAATTATATTTGCAAAGTGATTGCCTCATGAAAGGAGACAAATTGATACCCCCTACCAACTTAAGAGAAAAGATTATAACGATGGCTCACGAAGGACATCAGGGAATTGTAAAGACTAAAAGAAGAATCAGAAGCACATATTGGTGGCCCGGTTGTGATAGACTGATCGAAGACCGAGTTAGAAAATGTATCCTTTGTTCTAAGAGCGATAAAGTGTGCAAGGGTGCAGAATATCCAATGGTTTTGAGAGAAGTCCCTGAGAGTCCGTGGAGCGAATTAGCTATGGATGTGATTGGTCCCGTCTGGAGTGATGGGTGTGCCACGTATTGTCTAGTTATAATTGACATGTTAACCAGATGGGTTGAAGTTGAATTTTTACCTAAAGTTACCACAAGTGATGTTATAAGATTCATGGAAGAGGTGTGTGAGAGAGAGGGATATCCCAAAACAGTTCTCACAGATAATGGCTCACAATTTAAATCTGAGCAAATGGAGACGTATTTGAAAAGTAAAGCCATTTACCATAAGTTGTGCGCCATTTACCATCCACAAACCAATGGCATTGTGGAGAGGTTTAACAGAGTGATAAAAGATGCTATAAAACTGGCATGGGCCAATGGGAAGGAATGGAAGGTAGCGGTCAAAGAGACTCTATTGGCCCACAGATTCACTCCTCACAGCTCCACTGGAGTCACACCGTTTGAACTCAATAGGGGCAGGAAAGCCAATACAAATATGTCTCCAGGGTGGATGAATGATCTTGTGAGTAGTGAGAATAAAATAGAAATTGCAAAGGAAAATATTAGACATAGACAAATTGACAACAAAAAAATACATGATAAAAAACGCTTTGGGAAATTACCTGAATTTCAGGTGGGTGATTGCGTGAGGATAAAACTACCTGAGAATTTGAGAAGAGATGGTTGCAAATGGTCCAAGCCTGTGAGAGTGGTAGAGGTTTATTCCCATGCTATTAGAACCCAGGATGATAGAGTATGGAACAATGAAAGGGTAATGGATATAAGTGGTCAAAGATGGAGAAGTCAGTATGGTGCTTTGGGAAATTTGGATAGTGAGAGAAGTAGAGTTGGTACTAATGTTGACAATGTGGATAGGAATGTGCGAGGTGAGGGTGAAGTGTTGAACAGAAAATCAAAGAGGGTTTCTTCCTTGGCAACAGATTCAGATGAGTATCAGGACTGGAGTTACAGGTTCAGATCCAGGTCGGGAAGAGAATCCAGACCACCAAGATATCTCTGTGACTATGTGGGATGATGAAACTATGCCAAAGAGTTCTTCCATATAAAGAAGGGAGATGTGTAGTATCCTTCTTCCGTGTAGCGTGCGTCTGCACGAGACGATGCTCGAGGAGAAGAATGGAAGGGGGAGATGGAACGATGGGAAAGGGACAGTTGGAGGAGAAGCGGAGCGGAGGAGACGTACACGTCGTTGTCCCTTGTTTATTTATGTTTATACTTAAACGATTATAAATAAAATAATAAGGAAATAAATATATATATATATACACGTTAGATTGCCCCTCTTTACTTCAGAATGATAGAGGCAGTAATCCACTCAGGAAAGATCAGGGCTACACTCCTTCTGGGCTGGGTGGATCTGGATGCTGAGAGGATCTTGTAGCCATCAGGGAGTAGAGTGTCAAAGTTTGTGACAGAGCTGGCCGTGAACCATGTCTCGGTAAGACTGAGGAAATCGAGGTCAAGTTCTTCAAGGAGGTGGTAGATGTCAGAGGAGTGATAGACAGCAGAGCGAGAGTTGAGAGTGGCAAGATGAAGAAGGTTGCCAGCCTTAAAGGACTTCCGGAGAGGGGTACACATCAGAGGTACGCCCTGCGGAGGTGAAGGAGCCTGAGATGGGGCAGAAGAGGAGGGAGGAGAGGGCAAGGTAGCCAAGGGGGAAGTGGACAGCAGGAGATGAAAGGAAATTCAGGAGGTGAGTGAGGCGCCTATCAAAGAGGAGGAGATTGGCCTTAGGTCCTTGGACTGTTAAGGATTTCAACCGGGCGTCACACACCGGACCAGGACCTTCGCCCTCCACCTTAGATGTAGCACGCAATTAGAATGCTTTTTCTTTAATTTCAACTAATTCGAATTGAGCCGATACCCGACCCGTCTCACACCGCCTTTTACAAATACCCCGGGTCACAATGGACCATGAACCAGGCCGGTGGGTGGTAACTCGATATTTCTTTATTTTTATTTCAAAGAAAATCACACCATTTTTATATTGGGCAGCAATCACCAATGGGGTGATAATTACAATGAAAACCACAGAAATACACTTGGGTAACCTTCTACAAGAACACATTCAAAGCACAAATGAATAGGACCACATTTTCAATTAGGATAGATAGCACCAGTTACGATTCCCCCCTGCAATGTTCCCTCAACCCACAGTTAATCTAATTCTGAGTGGATAGCAAGAAGCAGCAGGTAGTCAGGGATAGGTGTCAGCAAACAAAATCAAAATCCAACCTTCCCTCACAAAATAACAGGCAAAAGGAGGATTTTAAACCCTTTGCAATGACGTAAAATGAAACTTGGATTTTAACAAATAATTAATTGTATGTGTAATTAAATAATGATGTACATATGTTCTATCTCAGTCTCAGGGATGTCATATCACTAGCAACTATAAGTTAAAGTATCACCAAAAGCATACAGTTCACAAAGCAGGTTAAAATTGAAAACACAGTTCAGTCAAATCACACATTGAAAAGTTGATTTTTTTCTAGTTTGCAGTTTTAAATGTCAAAAAATGTTTTTTCAGAAAAACGGGTGAAATACTCTGAATTGGAATGCAGTTTATGGGCTGGGGGATAGAGGCACATCACAGGGACAATATAGAAGTGAAAGGATGGCTATAGCTGAAGAATTGAATGTGATTTCCACGGTGGAATGAGGTTCGATTTTAGGAAAATAAAGCAGTTAAAAAACGAAAATCAGTTTGGAAGGAAAGGAAAAGTTTTACGTACACGAGATTTAATGGCTAGAAAAGAGGAATGCCACCTGTGAATATAAAAGTTCTGCTGCAGTTGTAACCTACCCCTTTTCTTTAGGGAAAATGAATTAATTTAATCAAAATACTGCTAAGGAGTTACAAGATGGGGTGAATGAAAGAATGGCGCTAACACTAGAAAAACAAGGACACAGAGAATTAGAATGGTTTAGACAAGTTATCATGGTATGGATAGGATTACTTAGAAAATAGGGCAAAGAAAAGGGGTCAAGATGGGGTATGCTATGTGTTGTTATGGGATGGGAAATGCTCACAATCAGCGCTGGAGTTTGGAATTTGGGACAGCCAACTGAATTCTGTACTCAAAAGGTTCTGGTCACCGGATAGCGGGCTCTCCTGGCAAAAGACAGCTGGGCAAAGGTCTGGCCACGGCACATAGATGCCTCAGCTGGATAGAGCGGGCAAGCAGGCGGCACTGGAGAATCCTAAAGCGGGCTCAGCCATCTTTCCCCTTTCTCCCTGAAGTTAGTGGGATTTTGTTATGGGGTTTTAGTGCTGAAGGGTAGTTCTGCCTGGATAGCAAGGCCTGGGTCAACTATTCCTTTTCTGGCAGTGGGGTCTGGTATCTTGCAGAGTGAAGGTGGAATATCTGGTTATGCAGGCGCTGGAAAGTTCAGAAGAGACTGTCCAGAGTTCTGTCAGGCTCCCATATTTATAAGGCATGGTGACATCATAGGATTATATGGTGGGGCAGACTTAAGCTAAGCACGCCTCTAACAACTTGATTGGACAGGGGTGATCGTTACCGCCTTCCTGTCAGCTGGTTGCACTTTTAGAGACATGACAAGCTTTATGATTTGGGTTTACTGTGTCCAGAGCCTCCCACAGTTAATTTTGCCCCAAACCAATTTTGACATAAATGGCACATTTTTACAGTTGTGGCATCTTAACTAATTACATAGGCAGATTACATATTTTACGTAGAGCATGGCAGTCCAATTCTCATGTTTGTCGGATCTTGTTTCGCCCGTCTCATTGTTTTTCATGATTTTCAGTGGTAAATATTCGACCTAAAATTCTATAACTTTATACATGGGTATAGATTATCATAAGGCATGTAAGTATTGAATTTCAGAGTGGCATCATATACACCTTCTTCAGAATATCCACTTCTCTGCCATTTCTGTTCATGATATGGCAGTGAAAGCTACCTCGTCTTGTTTAAAAACCACAAAAATTACATTTAAACTGTTAACTTTTTACATTCCTGCAAAGACCTGCTACAGAGATAAAAGTCTTAACATTTTATTCATAAAATAGTCTTTTGAGGCAAATGGTCAGCATTGTTCACCATATACGGGCATAGCTTACAAGGCTGCTCTTGAGTTGGCTTTGAAGCTCCCAGTAGAAGTTGCGGGGACGTGTGATTTCCTATTTCACATGTCCGTGTCCCAGAATCTCTATTGTAAGACAAAAGTGTGATAAGCCTGGGCTGTTAAGTGCTTTTGGTCCATTCAAATTTTTCCAAGGTAGCAATTAGCACTCCTGGTCCTAGAATCTATTGTGGCTCCTTCTTTCGGGGGTTAGGCCACTCCTGTGGTCAGCCAACTGTCCCTTAAGCCATGGCAGAAAACCTGTTTGGCAAGTTTTCAGAAGGCAGCCCATGTATTCATTTCTTATTTTCTTTTATTTTTGTTCTGAATCAGAAGCAAGCCTGTGAAATAAAACATCCCATATATGTTTCCCAGCAAAAAACCCTTTTCGTTGTTAGGCAAGAGCAGGGCCTTATCCAACATACACTTTTAAAACAGGTATTTTTCTTATTTAAAAAAAGTACATTTAACATGTAGTGAAGCCTGCTGGCGTGTTCCTTTCAAACGGTTCCATCTGAATTTCCCACATTGTTCTGCAGCCCCAGTCAGTTTCTCTTTTGCAGCAATCTGTTTAAGACACAGATGCACTGAAATTGACATAGGCCCAGAGAGCCAGGGTCTCTTTTGACATTTTGTAACTCAAAGTCAAGTGTTTTCCTGTGCAGCTGAAAGTAAGCTTCTTTTGATTTCTCAGATTTGGCCTGACATGGTCTGTCAGTCAGGGATAATGCGGTTTTCTGCTGGAACACAATCTGGATATGGGCGGGCATGGCAGGACCTCATTGATAAAAGCAGCGTGATGTTGAACAGATGGAAATAGCGTCAAAGCGGCATCATTTTAAATGTAAAATATTAGCCCTTTTCCAGTGGAAATGTTGTGCTAGCAGCGAAGCAGTGCTGCTTTTCCATCTTTTTCTTGGGTGCATTTAAGAAACACACTGACAGGCTTTCTCATTGTGCCCCCTTGTTCCACATATGGTAGCAGCTGCCATCCCCTGGCTACATGGAAGGAGAGTTTAGGCTGGGGATCAGTTATGACTCCACATGATTCATCATACTGCACAAGGTTATTGAAAACTGGATATTTTGTGTGATAGGAGTATAATGGCAGCTGGCATTTATGTATTATGTAGACATACTGGAAACTGGACATGGCAATTATTGTCAAGTGGGTACCTTATAATTTGATAACTAGTGTGACGAAGCCCAGGGTATTGTCACTGCTCCCATAGGGGGAGCCTCTTCCCATAAGGCCAGGGAGGTGAGGCCTCTACCTAATAGTCCGCTGGGGGTGGTACTCAGCGGGAACATCTCATGGGGAGGGAAACCCTGTATGGGACCAGTGATGACTATCATGGGAGAACACGGTTGTACATTGTGAGGGGACAGAAATGAAAGTCAGAAACAAAGTTGTCATGTTTTTGGTTGAAGACATTTTTAAAATACGAATGGGTTGGAAAAATGTCTCTCTGGCCATATTCTAAAGAGGATCTTCCCTACTTAGAATACAAAAAACCAAAGGATCTGTTTGTGTCAGGATGTCAGTAACTGGAAAGCCAATCATGTGTCCAAAACATCCTATCCTGCCCTCAAACTACAAACAAAACAACAATGGGTGCAGGGAACGGTCTTTAACTTTGATGTTGGCAAAAGTGTTCAAAACCAAAAGTATACGAATGTTTGAACAAAAATGTTCTCCAAGGTAAAGACCCTTGCCTCCAGAAGATGGTCCCCTACCCCTGGATTGTTAGATAGGATGTCAAAATTAATTTCTTTAGTTAACAGTTCCTCTGAGTCTTCATTGGACTCACAAAGATCTTGTTTAAACAATACATTTTTTATAACAGTCTTTCTGCAATACATCTTATATCTTGTAGATCACCTGATATAGTCCCCTGCCAAGCATCTCTATATAATTCCAGCTGCCTGGTGTACTCGCCTGCTAGGACCTCTCTTATGATTTCACAGTTATTCGGGTATACCACAAAAGCACATACTGTGAGGTGCTTGGTAGATCTGTCTAGGGTATCTATTTTGCCTTGTCTGCATTTAAATATTCTTATTATTATTTGCTCAGACCTTTCCCCCACACATGCATCTCATGCATCTGTCCTTGATTGCGGTTTGCCTTTGTGCTTTGTCTTGTCTGCATTCAAACATTCTTCATATTGGGTGTTGTGAATGCATCATGAAGCAAGACACAGACACAGATCCAAAGTTCAAACAAAACATCTTTACTAACTCAAATGTCAGGATGGTGTAAGGCCTAACTTGTCCTATACTAAAGGTGGGATATCCCCACCTAAATAAGCTAAGGATAGTCTGAGTAAGTAAGTTCAACTTAAGTCGGTCTGTGTCCAAATCCTCTACTTGCTCTCACAACTAAAGCTAGATAATGTGTAGGGGTGTTGTGATGTCAGTAACCAAAGAAACAGTGTTCAAACTAAAGTTCAGAGCTTCTTCCAGCTTCTGGTTTGCTCTTAAAGGCATAGTGTGCTAAAAAATGTCATTGTCCCGGGCATTCAGGCATGTGGTTTTAAGCAAACTGTGATCGAGCGTAAAAACATTTTCTATGTACCTTACCTTCGTTTTCCTCGCTTTTACACATGAGAAATCAACTAATCGGGCGCGGTAATCTTGTGCTAATATTATCCGTGGATCGATCACCCTAAATTCAAGTGCCCCTGCGGCACTAAATCATATCACCCGCCCCTGAAGCTGACATCACTATTCCTAGCGATATTCTCCACCTATTTTTGTGCCGTTGGTGGGCAGCATGGCCAAACGTGCCCAGTCATCACCTACGTCTCAACGTCAGTTGATGCAGAAACCAGGATATCAACACACACATCCTCTCACAGCACAGCACGTCCCAATTAGAAAACGCTAATTTTAAAGGAAACATCAATACTCTGCAATTTATAATGTGCTTTTATTTCACAAAAAATGCTCGGAGAACATCTGCTGATTTTGATTAACCACCATTTTTTTAATGTCCTTGGGTTAGAGCATCAAAACTTTATCATGAGGCACACAGTGTTCCTTTCGGGAGATGACACGAATTTGATGCACCTTGAATCGCAAGGCTTCGGCATCAGCTTCTTGCTACACCGTAAACGATGACAGGTTGCTCCTTGTCGCTGGTACCACAAAAGGGCATATGGGTCCCGTGCGATTGTCCCACATCAGCGCAATGGAAATTCATCCATTTAGGCATATCTGCCACTGCTGGCTGAAGAAACCATCTGTCGGTATCTGGAAACTATGGCATTCGCAGAACGGTACAATGTAGCTGTGTAGAAAACATAATAAATATATATTTTAGTAGCCGTTCTTTATTAAAATCTATCCATTTACCCTGTAATTCTGCACAGGGTGAAACCTAATAACGAACACAAACCACAAACAATGGAAACACAAAGAAAACATTGGTGAAAGTTTGAGTCTACGATGTGCTTGAGAGGTCAGCGCTGTGGAGTAAGTATACCTCCCAATGGGATGCGGAAGCTGATGGAAAAATAGAACAACACATATGCGGTATTATAACAGAATATTTGCAACGAACTTGAGGTTGGTGACCCTAAGTTCCCTGGGGGAACCCAGACGTGGACTCCATGCTCACTGTGCTCAGAGAGGCACAGCTCCACTTCACTGATGAGGCCCAACAAGGCTGAAACACGTGTATGGGGTTGCTGTAGGTACTCTTGTTCAGAAGGGAATTGCAATAGCATTTTGGTGCTGGACTGCCCATGTGGCCAGGATAAAGACTGATATGCAAATGAATATTTCCCATCAGTGAAAGGTACATAGAGTAAAAGGCGATGGCTGCGGATACTGAAAGTGTGAAAAAAAACACATAACAGGTTATCATGCCATGTTGTTTCTAGAGAGGGGCGCCTGCTACCTTGTTTCAAAATGCGACGTTACTGGAAACATCAAATTTTGACGAGCGAACAAAGTCCCCTTGGAAAATGTTCTGCACCCGGCACATCCAATAATACAACGTTGATAGCACTCCCTGATATGCCCTTGGACGAAGTGGTTTAGATATCACTAGTCTGCATACAGTTTGTGTTTGCGGGTTGTTGATGAATAATCGTCACAATATGCTCCAACTAACAACCCATAACAATGTAAGCAAGCAATACAGGCCAGAAAACGAAAACTTTGTCTTTAAACTGAATAGTTAAACTTACATTATATTTGTTAGTTCTATTCTCTTGGCGCAATGTAGAGCGTCCGCTCAGAACAACGGTTTGCATAGATTTAAAGTAAATGTTCCAATGTCCAGTTTTAAAATAGTGAATCTTATCATTTTTGTAGTTATTCGACACCTTCCGTCCTTCAAGACATAGCGAATCCTCCCTTTCGTCCAAGGTCGAATAACAATTGAAGCTTGTTTACAGCGTCTATGCCTGGTAGCTTTTGTTTTTGTGAAGGAAAGCACCAAATCTAAAATATACCGTACAAGACGCGTCAGTGTGATCTCCCCACAAGCAAAATCACACGAAGTGACCTTCACTCCATGGGAGCGATGAGGCTGGCCGACCAATGTGGCATTTGAAATATGTTTGAAAAATAAACAAATTGTTTGCTGGCATCCACCAATGCAACGCGATCATGAATACTTTTTTACCCATCAATAGTGCTAGTGATTTAGTTATTTTTGGACAACAGTTACACTGAAGGTAAGTAAAACGGATAATACAAGCCACTGAAAGTCTGTTGTAACCTAAGATTCCATTTGGATATGGATATGATGACATGATATTGCATTTATAATGCGCCAATGCACAAGTGCTTCAATGCGCGACGAGGCAATGGAGGGGGAACAGAGAGAAGACATAGACAACAATCTTACTAGTGTTGGGAAGTAGAGGATCCTTGCACCCCTCTTCCCCCTCGTTTGTCACCCTCAAAACATAACATATGTAATAACCAAGGGGGGAGGCGTAGCCAACCCCTACAACATTCCATATACACCACACCCCATCGCAAATAACACATACACTATAGTTTCAAGCCCAGCATTAGGAAACCATTTTGAAATAGCCTGAATTACATCTTTCTACTAGGCCCGAAAATCCATCTCTCTGTATAAATGCAGCTCTCCCTTCCGCAGCACCTCGCTCAGCCAGTCCACACCATCTCCTCCCCATTGCCACGTATGCGTGCACCCTGTTCTCGCGGAGGAATGTGCTCTGCGGATAACGTGAGACACTGACAAATCATAAATCCAAGTGCCAATTCATCTCCATTGAACTTTCCATGCACTAACAACCTCCACCATGCCAGGTCTGAGCCCACCAGCTCAAACCCCGCAGTTCCTGTCATGCTGATATCCATCTGACCCTCCCGTGCCCTGATCAGTCAAGGACCCACATAACAGCCCTAATCCCATGCAGTAATATATTCTCCCTAAAAGCAACACACGTCTACCTATATCCTCAGGACCCAATCAGGGCAGATGGCAGATCAAACCTTTAGGTTGTGCACCTGGGTACAGAGATTGTGGTATCAAATAGTAAACAGAAAGCTCCACACTTTAAAAACTGCGCCACATTGTAAATTAGGTGAAAAGTATATGTGTTTAATAGGTTGCCCTTTCCAGATAACACGTGTTTCGACACACAAGTGTCTTCTTCAAATCAGGGCTAGTCGAAACTGACATAATAAAATATCAAGTATTGACCAAAAAATATAAATTATAAATTAAGAGCATTCACAGGCAAAAAGTGGTAACCAATAAACATCGATAGGCACATTAAATATAAAACACAAAAAAAGAGATGTCAGCAATTGCCATGGTACAGTTTCGAGTCACAGAGAATCAAGGAGGGGTGAAGGGGGTGGAGATTTAAGGGATAAAAGAGAGAGAGAGAGAGAAGGCAACAAATGGACAAAGACAGAACATGAAATTAGTTCAATTTATAAGAACGTATCATTTTTGTATAACATGACTTTCATTTGTTAAACATAATTATTTGTGATTGTGGTTTTGGGAACCTTACCTATCTTCCATATCTAGATTTTCAATTCAAATAGAGCCACAAAATGTCACGGGATGAATCCCCCTATGTAAAGTCAGATTACAAATCATGGGTTAAATGCCAGTTAATGCACTGTACGAGCTTCCTCATGGTAGTCAGACACCCGGCATATTTAACCATTTCAAATCTTCAATTAACAGAAATAAATGAAGTATAGATAATGGGTTGGAGAATCTACTGTATTCCTATTTGTATAGCCACTTAGACCATACGCTTAATGCTTATCGGTACACGGCTAGGCGGAGTATTAAACAGCCTACAGACTTCCCTACATGCACGATCTTAACACCCTGTAGGTGTGTGCATAATATTTGTCACCGTAGTTGGAATATCTCAACATGTCCGCGTTCAGTGAGCACACCCACACAGCCCTCGCGCAGCCACAACCGCGGCACCAAAAGGTACTACGGGCGCGGTCGCGCAAACGCCACACGGATGCACCCCTGCCGCGATCCTGTGTTAACATATAATGGCATGAGCACGAAGTCTGTCGGTTCCTGTATTTCTCCAGCATTGGATCTTTCATAGATTCAGATGCTTGAATATTCCCCGTCGTCAGACTGGGAATCCTCGGTGATAAATTAAATAATAATAATTTTTTTTTTTTTTAAATATATATACATATATATATATATATATATATATATACATAAACATATATATATATACACTGCCACCTAGCAGTGCATGTACATAGCCCATCATAGCCTATGAGCCACTTCATTGTGTAGTCCCTCCACCTCACTTTGGTCCTTTATGGCCCCAGCCAATGAGGTGGCAGGGCTTAAGCTCCGCCCCCGGCAGCCATCTTCAGATTTTTCACCGCAGTCTAACAGACACAGGGAATCCTCAAGCTCTCTGAGCTTTTCCAAATTCTTTCTACATTTGTGTGGAATATATTTGTAAAAAATATTCCATCTTGTTCCCCTTCCTAGGGGCTTTCTTTCCAATTAACCTTGGTGGCAAAACTTGTTGTTTTCCTCTCAAAATCGTCGACTGAACTTCTCTTCAGAAATGGAGGCACCTCAGGCTGTCAGGAAGCCTTCCCTGTTCAGGGACTGCACGAGGTGCAAGAAGAAATTGGTTTACTACAAGGACCCCCACGAGCATTGCATTTATTGTCTGTACCCACATGACATTAAAAAATGCGAGATTTGTAAAACTTTTTCCACCAAGACCCTTCATGACAGGCATAGAAGACTCCTTTCATACCTGGAATCCAGGGATCAATCTTCGGACGAAGAGTCTGTCAGAACAGCTCCTGTCCAATCCAGCACTCCATCTGAGAGGCAAACTTCAAAGAGAAGGGCCTCTTCAGTGGAAAGGAGTTCCTCTCCCAAATCCAAAAAGAGGAAGCTGGAATTGATACCCTTTCTGCCTCCAGTTGACCTTTCAAGCCAGAAAAAGTCAGCAAAATCTGCCTCCAGAGGTAAGGAGGAGTTTGCAAAAAACGGGGGGGGGGCAGTCGTCGGCAGGTAAACCGCCCACGAATGAAGGGAAAGGTAAAGGCCCGTCATCGGCCATACCGTCGACGAAACCAGCATCGACGACGACGACGCTTAAAACATCGTCGACAGTTAGATCATCGTCATCGGACATGTCGACCACGAAGCAATCGTCGACGAGCAAGAAACACCACTCGTCCACGAAGCATTCATCCATGACGCAGTCGTCCACGGAGCACACTCCACATTCGTCAACGAAGCCCTCGTCGACGGGAAAATGTCAGTCGTCGACGACGAATCCCTCGTCGACTGGAAAATGTCAGTCGTCGACGACGAATCCCTCGTCGACTGGAAAATCTCAGTCGTCGACGGGAAAATCTCAGTCGACAACGAAGCTCTCGTCGACGGGAAAATCTCAGTCGTCGACGGGAAGATCTCAGTCGTCGGCGAAGCCCTCGTCGACGGGAAAATCTCAGTCGTCGACGAGAATAACACCATCCATAACTCCTTCAGAGGCACCGCAAATTTCGGCAGTTACAGAGGAGTTACTGCCTCTTACTCTTGAAGCTCCTGTCATTACAAGCAATATCATTGAGAAGAATACTGTAACTGAACCTCTGGTGCAGCAATTTTCACCTTTGGGGCACATGGCAGAACTTCCGGATATAATTCTTCAGGAAGAATTCTCTGATGCTGAAGTGGTGGAAGAGTCTATCGGTCCCTTACCAAAACAATACAGCCCTCCTTGGCACCCGTCCACGGGAGAATCCGAATATCCTCATGACCCGGTGCTCATGTTATCCGTGCAGAGGATTGTAGAAGAATTTTACAAACGACAAAGGGAGAAGCAAGTTCCGATTAATCCCATTCCTAGAGAGTCATCCCCGATTCCAGGCACATCGGGTTGCTCTCCTTACAGGAGTAGACCGCAAAAACGGATGAGATCCCCTGCTCGAAGACCGAGGAGCAGCACCCACAGTGCTTCACCTACAAGAGTCCCGTCACCACAGTCATCGCACAGACCGCGATCTCCGGACGTAGATCCCACCATGGTACCGTCCACCATCTCGGTATCAGACTGGCAGGAGGATCCTTTTGGTGAATTTTCGGAACCAGAAGAAGGAGAAATAACTCAGGAGCCAGACGCACACAGTGATTGGGATGACTACGTCGTCGAGAAGCCCAGGAGGAGAGACTCGCCGGGCAAGGCCTCACCACCGGATGATCTCGTTTCTTTCCACACCATAATAGGTAAAGCCGCAGAACTGTTTAAAATTCAGGTTTCTTCGGAGGAAAGGCAATCAGTGCTCTATGAGCACAGGGACAAACGAAGGAGGACAGTGACCACAATTCCCCTCCTCGATACCATCTGGGATTCCGGATCCAAGATCCTATCTACGCCCTTATCGACTCCGGCGTTGGTGTCCAGGCCAGAAAAGAAATATAAAGCTCCGGATTCGGCACCGCTTTGTTTAAGGGGTCATACGAAACCGGACTCAGTTATTACAGTGGCGGCCAGAAAGAAACTCGCCAACCCCTCCTCACCCTTGTCGGCACCACCGGATAAGGACGGACGCAAATTGGAAGCCATGGGAAGGAAAGTTTCATCTTCTGCATCACTTACAATCAGAGCGGGTAATGCACTGGCCATGACCGCACGATTCGATCGCGAGCTTTGGCTCCGCATGTCTAACTTGGCGAAACAATTACCACCGGAGCTCCAGGAGGAGGCAAAATCCATTATCGCGGATGGTGAAGCAACATCGGATCACATGATCGACGCGGCAGTTGATGTGGCCGAATCAGGCTTCAGGCAGATGGCGCACGGTACAGTACTCAGAAGGCAGGCCTGGATGAAGGCTACTAACTTTAGACCTGAAGTTCAGGCGCAGATTCTGGACATGCCATTTGACGGTCAAGATCTTTTTGGGAAAAAGATAGACGACCATTTGAAAGCAATCAAGACAGACACTGACACAGCCAGAGCCATCAGTTCTTTAAAGGACAAAAGTAAGGACCATCGGGCTTTTCGTCCCTTTAGAGGTTCATCTTCCAAATTCAGGGGATGCAGTCGTTCCTCCTCCTATGGTCAGAAAGCACAAGGCGGCACGTACCAAGGCAATAAATATCAGTCATCCAACAGATACGCCCATAGAGGCAGACGTGGCTCCGCCCAAGGAAAGTCGCAAGGCAAGCAGAACTGACGACCAATCTCCCCCCCCTTCGCCACGCCCCGGTGGGGGGAAGGGTGAGCCAGTTTTTCCAGCGCTGGCGGTCCATTACATCGGACAAATGGGTGTTACAGGTGATCCGAAAGGGTCACACCTTAGAATTTCTGGACCAACCTCCTTCCCTGCCTCCAACATCTCACAGAGTGCATATGCTAAAACAGGTCATGTCCGAAGTGCAAAAACTGCTCCAGAAGGCAGCAGTAGAACCAGTTCCTTATTCTCAGAGGGGAAAAGGTTTTTACTCCTGATTCTTCCTCGTCAGAAAGAAAAACGGTCAATGGAGACCCATCTTGGACCTGAGGGCGCTCAACAAGTTCATCAAGCGCATAACTTTCAAGATGGTGGCTCTACAAGGGGTGCTACCTTGGTTAAACAAGCACGACTTCTTGACCACTTTAGACTTGGAGGATGCTTATTTCCACATCCCGATCCATCCAGCACACAGGCAGTTCCTCAGGTTCACAGTGGGAGGGCTCCACTTTCAGTTTCAAGTGCTTCCGTTCGGCCTAAAATCGGTGCCAAGGGTTTTCACGAAATGCCTGGCACCGGTAGCGGCAAGTCTCAGGAGACCAGGAACGGACGTTTTTCCATACCTGGACGATTGGCTGATAAAGGCAAGTTCAGCTGCAAAGGCTCGTTCGGCAGTGTCAAGGACGGTCAACCTCCTAAAAGAGTTAGGTTTCTCCATCAACCAGACGAAGTCCTGCCTCGTCCCCAGCAAGGTAGCTCTCTTCCTGGGAGCCGAGCTAGACTCCAGCATTCCCAGAGTGAGACCATCCACAGAGAGAATAGCAGCGATTCTACGCTTAACTTCGAACTTCCTACAGAAAGAGACAACATCTGTGCGCTCTTACAAATCCCTATTGGGCATGATGTCATCATGCATATTCCTCATACCGAACTGCAGGCTTCGCATGAGGCCGGTTCAGGAAGCTCTGGACCACCAATGGAAACAAGCTTTCGGATGCTGGGAAGACATCGTCCAGATTCCATCGACGTTGCACAAGGCCCTTCGATGGTGGAACGCTCCGAGGAATCTTCTACAGGGAATGCCGTTTCAAGCACCGACATCGACCCTCCTGCTGCGGACGGACGCTTCCTTATCAGGCTGGGGCGCTCATCTTGCGGACCTCCAAACCAAGGGATCTTGGTCGGCACAAGAGTCCCAACTCCACATCAACGTGTTGGAGCTCAGGGCCGTAAGGTTGGCGCTGAAAGCCTTCCTACCGGTTATAGCTGGTCAAGTTCTTACAGTCCAGACAGACAACACGACCTCCATGCACTATACAAACAAGCAGGGAGGCACGAGGTCTCAGATTCTGTCGCAAGAAGCCCAACAGCTATGGGCATGGGCCTTGCGCTACGGGATACAGATCAGGGCAGAGCACCTTCCAGGAGTGGACAATGTCCTAGCGGACAGATTAAGCAGAGAATACACAGCGTCACACGAGTGGGAGCTGGACGAAAAAGAAACCCAACGGATCTTTGCCTTATGGGGCCATCCGCAGATCGACCTTTTCGCCACCAGGAACAACAAAAAATGCAAGAGATTTGCGTCAAGATACCCCGAGCACCAATCGCTGGGAGACGCGTTCTCAGTGGATTGGTCGGGGAAGCTCCTCTACGCCTTCCCACCCATTCCCCTCATGTCGAGGGTACTTCGCAGGGTGAAAGAACAGGTTTGTTCCTTGATTCTTATTGCACCCGATTGGGCACGGCAAGTCTGGTACCCGACGCTGAGACATCTATCCTGCAAAACCCCGATTTGTCTCAGATCACATCAATATCTACTGACACAACAGAACCGCAAGGTCCTCCACCACGACCCGAGGAGCCTGTCCCTCAAGGCATGGTTCCTGAGCAGCGTAAACTAATGCACCTAAAGTTACCATCAGAATGCTGGGATATCATCAGGGCCGCTAGAGCCCCGTCCACGCAACTCACCTACACCAGAAAATGGACCAGGTTTTCCAAATGGTGCGAGACCTCTGCGATCGATCCCCTCACGGCCTCGGTTGATCAAATTCTGCCTTACTTGTTGCACCTGGCTAAATCAGGGCTCTCACTGTCCTCTATCAAGGTCCATCTGTCAGCCATAGCGGCCTACACAGTAACCGCGGAGACGCAAGCCTTACTCTCCTTACCAGCGATCAAGATCTTCCTGAAAGGACTGATGCGTACTTATCCGCCTACACCTACACCAGTTCCGGGCTGGAGCCTCAACACCGTCTTAACGGCCCTCATGCAACCTCCCTTCGAGCCCATACATAGATGCGATATGAAATTCTTGTCCTGGAAGACATCCTTCCTGGTAGCCATCACATCGGCCAGAAGGATCAGTGAGTTCCAAGCTTTGTCTTCGGAACCTCCATTTACCTTGTTCCAGAAGGACCGCGTCATCTTAAGGCCTCACCCGAAGTTCCTCCCCAAGGTACTTTCGGAGATGTCCTTCACTGAGCGCATTGTGTTACCAACCTTCTTCCAGAATCACGCTTCGGAAGCGGAAAGGACATTACACACTCTAGACGTTTCTAGGGTGTTGAAGTTTTACTTGCAAAGAACCAAGGAGTTCCGCTCCTCAAACCGGCTATTCATTTCCTTCTCTGGCCGTACCAAGGGCCAACATATATCCAAACAAAGTCTGGCACGCTGGGTATCGTCCTGCATCACCCACTGCCATCAGTTGAAAGGCGACCCTTTAACTAGACCGCCGTCTGCTCACTCCACCAGAGGAAGGGCGGCGTCAACAGCATTCCACGCAGGGGTGGCCTTGAAAGACATATGCAGAGCTGCCACGTGGAGCACTCTACATACCTTCGCGAAACACTACTGCCTGACTGAAGATACCAACAAAGAAACTGCAGTTGGACAGGCAGTGCTCCGCCATCTCTTTGTGTAAGGTAGGACCAGCCTCCTTTCCCACCTTTCCCGAAGTATGTAACCGTTGTGTTGCTGCATGGTAAAGGTTTGATCAGAAATATGTTTTTCTGTAATTATGCATATCTGTTTATTATGGTGGCATGTTTTAACTGCTTGGTATTCTATTCAAGCATCTGAATCTATGAAAGATCCAATGCTGGAGAAGTCTTAGTTACTTACCTGTAACTGTATTTCTCCAGCATTGGTATCTTTCATAGATTCACATGCGCCCGCCCGCCTCCCCTGAGAGGCTGCTCCTATGCTCGGCATCCATCATACTGTAATCTCTACGGTTCAAAATCTGAAGATGGCTGCCGGGGGCGGAGCTTAAGCCCTGCCACCTCATTGGCTGGGGCCATAAAGGACCAAAGTGAGGTGGAGGGACTACACAATGAAGTGGCTCATAGGCCATGATGGGCTATGTACATGCACTGCTAGGTGGCAGTGTATATATATATATATATATATATATATATATATATGTATATATATTTAAAAAAAAAAAAATTATTATTATTATTATTTAATTTATCACCGAGGATTCCCAGTCTGACGACGGGGAATATTCAAGCATCTGAATCTATGAAAGATACCAATGCTGGAGAAATACAGTTACAGGTAAGTAACTAAGACATATTATTGGTTAAGCTTACCTAAGTGTCACGCACAGTCTCCTGCCGTCTGGTTCTTGCGTGGCTGTCCTGCCTGGTGTATATATAAGTTGCCGTGGCAACCCTAGTCCTTCTTTTGTTTTAATCAAAGTTACTTCCTTGGTTTAAGCACTGTGGGCGCCATATTTAAGTTTTGTTTCCTGAATTATAGGTCGCACATAGTAAAGGACTATAACGTAAGGTCCCATTTGCCAGTACATTACAATTAGTAAAACCTAATCTGTACGAGTAAATACATGTGACCGCATAGGTGATACATGAAACAACGTTGTGCTTCCTACATCATTGTATTATTACTTTACAGTAGCAAGTTTCACTGCACATTATTCATCTGTTAGGTTGAGTGAAGCGTATATGTTATGTAGCAAATGTATAGCTAGGTGCTAGGTGGGGGCTATGTACGATTTCAGGTATGTTATCACCACGAGAGAGCGCCTATAACGTGGGGAAAAGCCCGAACACATATCTAGTGTCCTAGTCAGGCACAATTTTTGTTTCAATTTTCATTACAAATAATGGCATAAATATGTCCATAAAGCAATAACAAACATTAAATACATCCAAAACACATAGGTTGGCGTAGCCACACATATATAGTTCCATAATAAATTGTTTTATAGTATTAGACATACATATTTTTCGTCTGTAATGGTCCTAATTAGAGAAAATGCCCCATCTCATGTTCTTGATTGAGTCCAAACTCAGTCGTTCTAAACTTGCAAATAAGACGGGCTTTCAACTGGCGAAGGAGGACTTCTCTGTTTCCTCCTCTTTCTCCCAGAAGAGCCTGTTTGAGGCCAATGAACCTCAAATTTATTTTATCATCCAATTGATGTTTAGTCTGCCAGTGCTGTGCCAGTGGCATAGTTGTATCCTGTTTGCCAATACCATGATAGTGTTCTCATATTCTGAATCTAAGCTCACGTATTGTGCTTCCAATGTATATCCGTTCGCATATACATATGATGGCATATACAATGTATTTGCTGTGACAGTTAATAATGTCTTTGACTACGGTAGTCGTTCCCCTCGAGTCCGAGAAAGCATCTGTGTCAGGGTGCGCGTGTTTACACATGCTGCAAGATCTACATTTCTTAAATCCTTTTGGTACACTCGGTAACCAGAGTATTGGTCTTGGCGTAGGTACTTTCGGGAGTAGTGATGGACTTAAGCTTGATTTCAAAGTTTTAGCCTTTTTGAAAATTAATTTGGGTTCTTCATCGATGAATTCTGTAAGGTGTTCATCCAGTTTGAGTAAATGCCAGTTTTTCTTCAATATTTTCCTAATTTCAAAGTTATTGTGTGAAAAGGTTGTGATAGAGCTTACTTTATTATGTTCTTCTTGTCGTAGGCGATTTTTAGGGGTTAGTGTTACATCCCTGTTCAATTTGTTCACTTTTTCATATGCTGATTTTATGCAGTTCTTATTGTAGCCTCTTTGGAGAAATCTCTGTTTAAGTAATTCACATTCCTGAAGAAAATCAGTATGTTTAATCTCGAACATGCTCATAAAGAGGTTTGCAAGTGCGGGTGCATACTTAACGGCCATGGCGACTCCCTGCTTTTGTCTGAAATATCTTTTTGATCTTAAAAGTGCTCGAAGGAACTGTACTAACAATACTGATTTTCTTAGCCAATATTGATAGCCAATTGTTCTGTTGGCTAAAATTTGTAATGTGTTCCCTTCTGGAGATGCCCAGAGCTGCTCTAAGAGCATTGTTCTGAAAGTTTGCAATTTACTGGTGGTAGCCTTGGTAGATCCCAGGTATAGGGCGTTGCAATAGTCAAGGCGAGACAGAATAAGAGCTCTGGCGAGTGTAAGTCAGCTGGAGTCCGACAGGAATGGTTTAGCTGCACAGATTAATTTGCATGTATAAGCCGTGGAGGATGCAAGGGAGCTCACTTGTCTTTTGAAGGAAAAATTGGAGTCTAGATAGAATCCCAAAGTTTTTACCTCCTGTCCGACTTTGATGTTGTTGCCGTCAATCATAAAGGAATTGTAGGCCGGGCCGAGTTTCCTTATGTTGAGTGTGGTACCTAAGATGATAAGTATTGTTTTCTCCAAGGGGTCAGGGTTTTGACCCCCTTTTTCTGCCCCACACTCAACTGCAACGCAATTCCAATTTGTACGAGCAACCTGGCGCATGGGACTATAAGTTGGTACCAAAAAACCCCAGAACTTTTTTACAGTGTGGTATCAAATAGATTCCAAAGGGTAGAGGTTAGAATGTCAATATATTAGCTAATTTCCCTGAAGTACCCCTATTCATGCAATATTTTATGTGTGCCATTATTTCTGCATTATCAGTTTCTGTTATTTAGTTTAGTTTGATAGATGAATTGCTTCCTTGCCCTGACCTTCACACTGTGTAGATGAGCCCAACTGACCCACGTGTGCCAAGAGCGACGGAGAGACCTTGCGAACGTGCAAGTCCATTTGAGGCGGAAAGGGGAAAAGTGTGGGGCAAAAGCGGGAGGGGGCAAAACACAAAGTTACACTGTATGGCATCCTACAACAGGCACTTCTTGCCAAAAAGTTGACAAAGACAACATTTGAAAAGACAATTTGGACGCTATGGCCACCTATGTCGAGCTCTGCAGAACCCCAAAAAAATCACACACATGAAAAGACCAAAACACTATGTAAGTGTTTAAAAAGGTGCACACTCGCCAAGGTGTTTGTCAATAAATAATACACCGCTAAAGCAAGACTATCTGTATATTATGGGGTAGACTTTGGTCAGTCGATTTATCATTGCAATGAAAATGTTACCCACCATAGGCCATCAATGCCAGAGCCATGCACTGCATGTGTGGATGTGGTTTGGGTCTAGCAGAGGGATTTACAGACACCAAGCAATCACAGACATGTATCATTCAAGAACCAGTAATATAAATTAAAGGAAGGCAAAAGATATAAATGAATGAATCATAAACCGGATTAAATCTGCATAATCAAATACTTCTTAATAGTTTTTATGCATTGAAATTCGAGTTTAATAGCATTCCATTGTTCATGTACAATCTAGAAACATTGGGGAACATATCCCAAAAGTTATAGTGAGCACATTAAGAACACTGCTGCAAATCATTTATACCGGGAAGTCAACTGTTCAACAAGTTCAGCTTTAGGTGGACAGGGCTCACTTCCAATGTTTTGTGGCATTGTATGTGTCCTAGGAACAAAATCAGGATCAATTCCATGCATGGCCAACACAGTCAAAGTGAGATCTTTCACAAAATCAAATTCCATTTCCTGGTATATTGTCTAGGCCATCCATTTTTTGCTTCGTTTTGCAAAGGCCAAGGTATGTGTAACAAAGCATCCCAAGGTTTCCGGCAGTTCTCGATTGTTCTCGTTGTGCGCTAATACAGCTAGTAAGTTCGGGCCTGCATACCGTCTAGGCCGAAATGCAACCTTTGGGCCTGTACTTTAGGCACATATTGTGGAACACCTCAAAATCTCTGGTGTGACAGAATTCTGTGAGCCCCTTTGGATCTCTTAAAAGAGTATATGTGGTGGACTATTCGCCCCAAACTAGGCAAACTGTAGTTAAGATCTTTGGCAAGTTCCTTGGTCAATTGCGTTGACGCTTCAGTCTCTGTTAGTTCAGGTTGTGTTATTTGCATACGAATTGGAGAAACCGTCAACATCGAATGTTTATTGGTTGGACCTTTTTTTGCAAGTGTAGATTGTATCAAGTAGTCTGCAAGATATTCCAATGCATCTTCATTATATTCAGTTTCATCTTGTCGAGTTCTCACATTGTAGCCATGGTCCAAGAACACTTTGCTGGCTTCGCCTGTCACATTCCATTCAGTTTCAGGCCATTGGGCATAAGTATCACGAGTCTGATACAAAAACATATGAAGAAAACACCAGCCCAAAAAACTTCTAGAAAATGAAATTGTTTGTTAGTTACCCTTGTTTTCTTGATTTTCTGTGAAATCATGGTCTTCTCTTTCACAATCGCACCAGCAAGCTGAAAAAAAAACGTTTTTATATCAAGCACATTTCTTTTACACGCAAACATATTTAAATATCTACAAACAGAACCAACTTGATTGAATTAAAAAATGTATTACAAATGCTATTTGATTTCCAATTGTACCAATAGTAGTTTATGTTCACCTCTGATCCATGTGCCTCCACTTCTAATTCCACACCTTGTGTAGATTCCTTGAATAGAATATTCATTAAAAGAAAATAAGTCAATCGTATTGGAAATTAAAATCTTTCATCGCACACAGCGCTTACACACATACCCTTGCAAACAGTGTACATCATTTAGTCAAAATATACATTTCAAATTTCACCTGATAGACATCCAAGATATCAAGTATATTTGATCAGAGATCACTGTGCAAAACATACTGATTGTAATGTTGCCCTCAAACATTTTGCAATGTATTCTGCATTTGGGACGAAGTGTAACGTTAGAACGGAAATCATAAAAGTTTGAAACAATGCACGTTTATATGCATGTCACTATCTAATATCCTATGTAGGATTTACTTTCTTTCTTTCAAGGGAAATCTAAGTATGCATACCTCATACACTGGACTAGCTGCAAAGAATGATGTAATTGTAGTCGAAGTACCAGCATCCCCCCTGTAACACAGTACTTATTTTAGTACGGATGAAAACAGCGAAATGGAACTGAGACAATGGGATGCAGACAACGGTACATATAAAGAAAAACCCATAAATGCCACCTAGCCTAAACAACAGACAGGATATATAAATGTTTTCATATTATTTGAAATTCCAAGCATAATTCATTCTTGTAAATGAAAAGTGAAATAAAAGGACCCAATACGCGGTTGAAGTTGTTGTTGACTCCGGCAAAAAAATTGATGCAGAATCTGGCTCCTATATTTTCAGTGCATTGTCATAAAGTGGTACAAGGGAAAATTAGATTTGCATTAGATATGTGGGAAGATCCAACTGTCGAGAATATAAACTTCTGCATGTCTGTAGGGCTCACCATTGGTATACAGGACGTGTCAGTGGTTTCGTCCCTTGCGAGGGTCTGTGCTTCCATCAGTATTCTCTCTTAAAGAAATGGACATGTCAATCAACCGATTGTTAGGGCGAATTCTCAAAAATGTGCTAATTCCCTCCACTTTAGAGACCCCCCAACAACTTTGCTGGATTTTGAGGACTTGATTATTGTAACCTGGAGAGAGTGAGACCCTTTTTACCAACTCTCCCATGTATTTTAATGTGATTTCTGGACTTTGTGTCACACAGCACCTTCAGCGCAGTGACACAGGAAAGTCTCTCAGATTTCCCAAAGGTTTAAATACCTTCTCTGGGATAAACTACTGTTTTCCAGAGCAGTAAAGTGAAATTAACTTTACTTACATTAGTAACTTTCTAGACCCAGCACACACTATCTTACAATAGGGTGCTGGAGGGGTTACCTAGTATATCCTTTGTCTAGCTTCTCATGTAACATTTTTATGTTATCCTTTTCTCACTGAATGGCTGGTGGCAGTGGTTTTGTTTTAACTACTGTGGTGAGGATTTACCTCGGGCTGCGTTCGCAGCTGCAATAAAGCACCCTGGGGTGCCATTTTTGTCAAAATGACCCCGCTCTTCTTTTTTTGCCATTTCTTTGTGGAAAGGTCCTTCTTGAGATTTACTCTGTGCGCCAATCCAGTTTTGGTCCCATTGTTCGCTTTGCCTTTGGTGGGATTCACAAGTGAAGCCCGCCTCTGGCTCCAGGGTGTCTGGGGTAGGTAGGAAGTGAGGGAGGTGCCCAAAACTCCCTGTGCTTAGTCTCCTAGGAGACCGAAATGCACGCTGTAGTGTTTGGCCGGCTGACTGTCCGGCAAGGAAAGCCACCCTGCTGGGTGACTGACAGCTAGGCTGGAATGAATGGGAGATAAATGAATGAAAGGCAAGGCTTTTGGCTTGGAAGGCAGAGTCGACCACTGGCCGAAGGAACCGAAGAAGAACTTGAAGAGGACTCCTGCTGCAACTCCTGGGCCGTTGGTTTGCCCGGTGAAGCCCTGCTGGTGTGCTGAATCTCCAAATTCGTATCGACAGAGAAGCTCCCGCAAGGACGACTTCTCCCCTTGAGTTGGTGGGACCAATCAACTCCAAAGTAAGCTACCTGGACATCCTTCTCAGAGCTGGTTAAATTTCCACAGAGTTGCTGCTGGAAACTGTATAGCCAGGGAGAGGAACACCAGATTGTGTGCGTTGCTTTTAAGCTGGCCAAGAGCTCCAGGAAGATCCCCCAGACTCCCAGGAAGCAGGACTGACCGAGCCTGAGCCCCCTCAACAGAGTGCCGGATCCCAGAAACAAGGAAAGTCCACCTCGACAGCCAGGAACCGTGTTGTTGCTATTTGCAGTAGTCACGAGGAGCTGAAACATCAAAGTACCACTTGTTGGAAAGATTGGCGGTTGCGAGTGATGACCGTTCCATTGTAGTGCAGGAGTTCCCAGAAGTCCTCCCTCTTGTCCCCACGACTGAGGTCCAGGAACAAAGAGATCTGCAGAGCACTTTTTCTTCAATACAAAAGGTACTGTAAAGTCTGAGAGAACTTACCTCTTGTTGTAGAGGTGCTTGCATCTTCTACCTTTCACAAGTCTAACAGCTTGTGGCCCATTTGATCTTCTTTCTTCAAAGACTTCTAAAACATTGTGCAAAGACTTACCGGCAAAGAAGTACTTCTGCTCAGATAGACTTTTGCCTATTGACTTTGGCTTAGCCTTATTTCACTGAATAACTCTTATTGGAGGATCTGAAAGTATTTGCCTGCCTAAGAATATTTGTGGTCTCTTGTATGTTCTAACTATCTTTTCTCTTGACTTATTCCTACATGATTCTAAATGCAACAGTAATATATTAATGTCCCGAGCACTCTAGCAATTGAAGTCACCTGAGGGCGTGGGTTGTGTCTGCGGGCCATCCCAAAAGGATATTCACTGATTTAGAATATTAAGAGTGTGTGTTTTGAAGTGTATTTGAGTGTTACTGTGCTATTGCTGCCTTCTGAAGAATGCTTACTCTAACTGACTGATAAATACATTAATAATTGTTTATTCAAGAAACCTTGTAAGTGTTTATTTGAATACCTGTCACTGTGAATCTCTGGGTAACTCCCCTACAGCTCACACTCAACTGCAACTGACCCCTCTTGAGCTAAGCCTGGCTGCTGAACACGCTACCAAAACTGTGTAGTACAAGCTTACACCAAAGGTTGGGTTTCCTATACCTGTAGTCAGAGTTGTTTGTAGTGTTCCCAGGGGGTACTGCATACAAACCTTGCCTAACACAGATTGTGAAAACATTATGCTTCTTTTGAAGGGCACTATGGCACTGTTTTCTATAACTGCTTCATTTGAGGCTCCATAAACCAGGGACAGACGTATAGTGAAAATGTAATCCAATCTGGTAAATGTGCAAATTTTAGTAAGACACATTTATACCGAAAGCACCAATCCATTCATTAAGTTACCTTTTCATTACCCCACCGCCTACAGCTAATTCATCACCCGGGATTCACCTGAGGCGGCGTGTGCATCAATAGAGTTTGAATTGCATTTGGATAAAGTTCTGGGTCGATGCTTTTTTGTGTACTTCGATTGGTCGTACATATCGTCTGTAAAGTGCAGGCTGCAAATGCGGAATCGATTGGCCCTCAAGTCCTTCAAGACATCCTGTGCTCTGCTTTCAATTTCATCCACCGCAAAACCACAATATCAAACCCATCTTATTATTAAATCACTATTCCTCGGGAATGTATGCAGGACTGTGCCCTGACTTTTGACATGGCTCCTAGAAGGGCAACAAAAAACCATACAAGCATGCATTCTTGGAAAATCTATAAGATCTGTATAAAAAAATATTAAACATTTTTTAAAAAGATGCTCTCTGGCAAAATATCAAGGGGTTTATAAAGGATTAGAAAAGTGGGTGTGTATGTGAATGTGTGACGTGTTTCTGGCGTGGTCTGCGAGAGGGGAGCCTGGAGACACTGGGTCTGGGGAGGCCATGTGAACAATGGCCCCTGTGCGGAAGATACCTTTGAAGTGTACATGGTGCACTTTTCACACCACCTCCCCTCCACTTGCACAATCTCAATGTCACTACGCCTAGTAACATCATTGTTTCTGTCTTCCCTTCTTCCCTCTGTTCCCTCTACCTTGCCTCGTTGCGCTTTGAAACTCTTGTGTATAGGCGCATTATAAATGCCATATCATATCATAAACATGTGAGCGTGTCCTTGATTCACTGAAAAATTGAAACTATTCATGAAGTTAATTTGTATTTTATTTTGTTGCTGATGTTAATGGCACAAATATACTACACATTGTATACTTCGGGTTGCAGCACAGTGTGTGAAAATCCCCTGTACTGTCCCCTATCACTGAGGAATTCGGCGTGAATGGCTCCAACGACAAAGGCGGGTATTACCTGTCAAAGGCGGAACCCAAGCATGCCATAAAGCCACCATGTAAATGAATGGTAGGCCTCCAACCTGTACCACCTGTGGAAGAGAAACATAGATACTGTATTAAAATAAACCTGATAAGTGTACAAACTTTACTTGACAATGCACCCTGTATCCTCAGGCATAGTTGCCCGTATAAATGTTACTTCATGGATCAATGAACTTGGGCTTTGAAGTGTACACCCATTACAAAAGTGAACACACATGCAATCCATAACGTTTGGGGCACAGGGAAATATTGTTTCTTAGTTGAGCGTGAAAGACACATAAGATGAACGCTCTGATTTCCCAAAAGCATGAGAAATGTATTGAATTGGCAGACTACATAGGCAGTGATAGATCAAAGTTACGATAATATAGGAGACAAACATGAAATGTTAGTGGCCTCAGTGGTCAAAATGACATATCTAGAGTACACTTACTCGTTACTTGGATTGCGAGGGCAAACTGTTGCGCGAGGTTCGTGCATAAGCATCATCATAATCCTCAACACGGACCTTGTGAGGCAGGCTACCTTGAAGTTATGCAGCTCAGTAACGCATAGCAGTGGTGTGTCTTCTTCCGATATGTAGGCCAAGCATCCAGAGTTTTCTTTGCAGCAGCAGTTCTCCTCCTCGGTTGGCATGACCTTGCAGAGATTGCAGGAACACCAGGTGGAAACGTCTTCCATGCAACGAGGCTCAGGATCCTGGGATCCGTCTTTCCAACTGTCGTCGGAATACTCTGGCTCGTACTGGTAGGGCTGCATTGTAGTCATTATACAAAAACATGTTTAAATCAAATGCAAGGAACGATTGAAATCAATAGTAATGCAAATATATGTATCTGTTTGCAGGGGCTCCGTGCAACGAGGATAGCTGAACAGAGCAGAAACGAGTCACAAGCTACATTAAAAAAATGAAATGACAATGAAACGATTTAAAAAGCAACTCTGAAGTCTGTTGAGTAGTGGTCTGTTTATACTTATTGAGGAAAGAGATGTCCTGCCATTTCCATGGAGACACAGCATTAGCTGGCCACAGAGAACATTGACACGAGACGTGCATTTGCGTTGTGAAATGGTCCGTCCATGTCTAGTGATGTCAGCTTGGGGGGCGTGGCCGGAGATCATGGAGCGAGGTAGCAGCAGGCTGAGCTCCCGTCCTGATTTTCGTATTGATCCTGTAGTCGCTACTAAACGTGACAATTCTGGCAACTAACCATTGCTCCAGACGGAATAGGCACTGCTGTGTCCTCTCGGAGAAGACCCTAAGAAAAACGGTGCCCGCATTCCCTGAAACGCGGCTTGCGAAAGTGCTCCGGGAGTCCCGCCGCAATGGCGGCCTAACTTGAGCCGGAGACTCCAACGGGGGAGGAGCTGGCTCTGAGCCCAGGCGCCTGCAGTGCACCGGAAGGTGGGCGCTCGCAGACACCGCTGCGGACCGGACCTTCGGATCCCAGATTTCTCTACGGATTTCAAAATGTGTTCTACTATATCAAAGCTCCCTTTTTTCGGCTACTAGGAACAATACTTAAGGACTTCTTGTGGGGTAAGGGCAGACACAAACTGGCACTATCCACGCTAACCCTCCCGTACAGACAGGGCGGCATCCAGTTCCTTGATTTGGAGAAGTATTACCTAGCAGCCCAGCTCAGCTTTGTAGCCAAATGGTTGGCGGACAATGTCACTCCAGAAACAGCACTGTTCCAACACCCGATTGCTCCTATCCGGCTGAATGAGCTCATTTGGGCTCCCCAACACCTCACAGGTGAGACCGCCTTCTTAGTTGCCCTTGGAAGACAAATATAGCACAGAACAGAATTGCTCCTCCACCTGAAGCATGCATATGCACCGGACATTCCGCTCCTTGCCGACTTATGATGGAACAGTGTTGACCTAGCAACCATCAGATATTGGGAAAGGCTGGGAGTGTACACCTATATAGCGAGAGTTCCTTCCGAGACTTCTCTTCCTTACAATCTAACAATGGCGTGCCCAACGGCCAATTCCTGTGGTATCTCAGAATCCGTAAACTAGCATGTGCTAAATGGGATTCCTGGCCTGAGGAGCCTGAGTCTAACCCCTTCTTGACACTCCTATATGGGTTGGGAGAGGGATGGAGACCAGTGTCTCAAATATACAGTCACTTAGCAGACAGGCCCAATCCCCGCAGCCCTGACCTAAAACTTAAATGGGAAAGGGACCTGGGGCACGAAATGACCAACGGAGAATGGGAGAGAGCATTGGCGTTCCCTAAAGAGGTTTCCAGAAACTCCAGATTCAGAATGATCCAACTTATACTATATCGCTCGTACCTAACACCCCACAGAACAGCGAAGATCTATGAGCAACCCCAACATAACTCTCCATGGTGTAACGGAGACAAAGCGGACCTAATGCACATGTTCTGGGAATGCATCAAGGCCCGTCAACTCTGGGCTGCAGTGGAACAAACCTGTATGAAGGCTGGCATGACCAGGTATGAATGGTCTCCTGGAGATTGCCTTCTTGGAACTTATCCCAGACTAGCCAAAATTAAGCATACAGTAAAGCTCATGGATCTATCGTGTATCCTAGCTAAAAGGACCATCGCCATGGCATGGAAGCGACCAGGTGGCTCACGAATCCAGGCATGGTATAGTGAACTTGAACGTTGGGTAGGGGAAGAGACTTCGGCATGGGAAGAAAGCATTGCCAGGTCCCCCGATGATGCGAGTCAGACACTGGATGCTCAGAAGGCCCTCACATGGGCTTTGTTCAATCCCTCCAACGATGACAAACACCCTTGAACGATACAACACTGCACAAACTGATCTACCCCTTACTGGAAACCCTACCTGCCCATTTGTTTGGGTTCCCCCCCCCCTTGATGACCCTCTTGAAATGATCTACTTATCAATCATGTGGAGACACCACTGTTATTGTTAATGTTTATGTTGAACCTGTTTGTTGTTCACTAATTGCTTGGCTTACTCAAACAATTTCACCTTCTGTTGCAGTTGGCATCCACTGCCATACTGCTGTTGTGCTCATTTCAAACGCCAATAAAGAAATTTAAAAATAAATAGTGATGTCAGCTTCAGGGGTGGGTGATATGATTTAGTGCGGCAGGGGCACTTAAACTCAGGACGATCGATCCACGGATAAGATCAGCACAAGATGGCCGCGTCCGACTCGTTGATTTTGCATCTGTAAAAGTGAGGAAAACTAAGGTAAGGTACATAGGAAATGTTTTTACGATCCATCACAGTTTGCTTAAAACCACATGCCCGAACGCTGACGACAATGTCATTTTTGAGCGCACTATTCCTTTCACTTCCTTCCCCAGGTTTGAGACAGTTCCAACACAAATGGCCTCAGGGTTCACTTCCCCAAGTTCAATACAGTTCCACAGGTTTCAAATTCACAGTCACATTCAATTGTTTAGTTTGCCTTCTCGCTCTGTCACTTGAACAACCTTAGGCCGACCCACCTCAGCCTCTAGACTTTTCTTGGTTTACTCCAAGTAAGAGCTGCTTGGTCTAAGCGCAGTTATCTGACCACATGGTCCACCCATCACAGGTCATGCAACCGATAACCCATGGCACTTTACAACAGTTCATTCTTTCTCATAGGACTTCCTTGACAACGCAGGTTTCCTTTCTGCATCTATGTCACAAGTGCAAATATATTTCTGGTTCACTTTAGTTGCGTCTTGCCTTTATCAACATGTGACTTTCACACACCTTCCTTTGTGGTATTTCTCCTGATAACCACCTTGCTTCCACACTATCCAAAAGTGTTTTGCATCTTATGAGTTTCACATTGCTTCCAAATGCTGTCTCTTTAAATTCACTTTATCCACAAATGAACATTACTTTCTGTTTCATTTGAGTGATATTCTCATATCTTTTCCTTTGTTCAGCATTCAAATCCCATTACGTTCTTGACAACTTGTTCGGTATTCAATAGTTCAGCTGGGGTCCCAACACCCAAGACCTTTGCTTCACCGGATTCCGCCGTTACACATAACATGTCCCTGGAGGGCCCTGGCCTGAGTGATCCTTCCCTGTCACTCACCGGTGTGCCGACGCTAATCCGGGTGCTCTGGTTTTGCTCTCTGTTTCTCGCTGCCCCGCTCTCTCTACCACAGAGCTACGGTGAGCAGTTCTTGCTTTCTCCAGACCTTCCGGGAGCTTCTCTGTGTTCCCCACTCCCAATGAGGAACACACGGAAATGGGCCCTGCCTCACCATCTTTCTGGCTTCTTTGCAGTCAGCGTCCTTTTCACCGGTCCATACTCTGCCTGCTCCAACTCAGATTGCCGCACTCTCCTTGCCAGCTGGTTCCCTCTTCTGCTGCTTTCTTCCTCTTTTATACAGTGCAACCATTAATCAGGTTGCAGGTGTGAGCTCTTAATTCCCATTGCCTAACCATATTTATTGTGACATGCCTGACCCTCACACAGAAATATAAAGGATGTCTAGTATGTCAGTAAGTCCAAAAAGCAAAAAGCCTGTCTGTGTCAAAGCCTATGCTTGTCTTCACAACTACAACAAAACTAGTGGGGGAAATGTTTTCAACCAAAAAGTCAGTGTTCCAAAACAAATGTTCATGTAATAGCAATGTAAGTTCCTCCAAGGTTCTCGGATTCAAGTTCAACACAGTTCCAAAGAGTTCCAATGTAACTTGCTTTCAGCTCGGCCTGAGCACACTCTGAAGTTACCTTCTGTAGATTTGCAAATATCACAGTTCACATAAAAGGGGTCTCCTTTCCCCAAATTCAAACGTACAAAATGTTCATACACAACACTTTAGTATTGGGACTCCCTTACGCAAGACAAAGTTTATTCAATTTTACCTCTCAGGGGTCCCTTCCCCAAGAGTCACTTCCAGCAGTTAATTTGTTACCAAATATTCATAGGCTTATAACTTCAGGAGAGAGATTATAGGGTCCCTTGACCCTTCCTTTAATTAGCTTCACCAATAGTTCACACCTCTTAGTAACTTGTCAAACCATTTTGTGGCTTCTCGTCTAGAAACAGTTGTTAGACCACACGTTCCATAGATCACAGGTCACGCAACTTGTTCCTGATTGAAGTGTTGATGTTAGCAAAGTTTAACCTAGGAAATGTAATGGTGTAGGCGCAGTTCTCAGAGAACACGGTCCACCCATCATAAGTCATGCAACCATACGTTTCCCATAGCTGCTTTTTAATGGTTTACAAATTCAAGTCTCTCACTTTACTCTGGAGGTGTTTCTGTGGCAATGATGGCATTAAACAATTTCTGTTGCTAGGGTTCATGCAGCCACTCTTGGCAAAAGTCAGCAATATATCTACCAATGTTCACTGGATCGGCTCAATAGCCCCTCTCATCTCATTTCGTTAAGTTCAGCATTCAAGATTTGCAAATATTCAGCTTTTCGTTATGTTTGGTATTCAAGATTGCCAATGTTCAACTCTTTGTTACATTTAGTATTCAAGATTCTAAGCATTCAGCCAATGTCGGATTATGGTATTCGGTGTCAGAGGGTCTTCCTCATCGAAAAGGGGGGAATTCTGTGTTTAATCCAAGGAAGTCATGACATCCCCCAGTCGTTGTCTCCTCCCATGTGATCCTCCCTCATAAAACCATCCATAGGGTCAGGATCAAGTAGCGACTGCTATCCCTGGGCCAGATGGGAGGAGGTTCCCACCGGGGGAATCTGTGATGACTCCATTGGATTTATCACAACACCCTCCACTTTTGTTCCCTTTATCCTCCTACCCTACTCAGTCCTCTGTAGTCCATACGCTTCCATATATTTATGTGGAGTAGAAGACCCCATCCACATAAGACATATTGAGACGAGGGAGACAGAGGACTACCCAGATGGAGTACATGGAAATACTGGCACGAAGAAGTACTACCGAGGAGGAAAGAACCTACTGTGGACCCAAAGAACATGGTCAGTCAATTTGAACACTATCTGGATATAGAAAGTGAAGAAGGACTATGCAATTCATCTTACCTACCGAGGAGGAGCCGCAACAGTGAGTCAGGCGAGAAGCTGGGTGTCTGGGATGCCGAGACAGGGGGAGGCTGGTGTAGAGCAGGGCCAGAAGCAGGAGACTGCTTGTCGAACACCAAATCCCAAGTCTCTGGCGTCTTTACACTTTGGGCAGTGTGGAAAACAGAGACCGCGCCGAACCTCGAAGAGCTTCCACTGTGGAGCCACTGCAGCACGAAACGCCAACCGGAAAGAATGGGAATCCCTGCCATGGCCAGCAGGCACCAAGATAAGCCAGCAACCTGCAGAAGTTGAGAAACCAGGTACACGGGTTACAAGGAAAGTGCATGGGCCAGGGGAGGTCCTGTGGAAGCTCCAAGTGGAAGAAGAGAATGACGGCAAGGGTCTGGGACCCATACAAAGTTGGGGCAGCCCTACGAGAGCCATACACAAGGCCGGGACCCATATCAAGTCAAAGAAGTCCTAAGAAGCATTCAACCGAGGGTCTGGGACCCATACAAAGCCAGAGAAGCCCTGCAAGAGAAATATGAAGTTGGGGAGCCCCGTGAGAGCAACATAAGGGCCAGAGACCCAGATCAACTCGGGGAAGATCTGAGATACACGCAACCGAGGATCTGGGACCCACATCAAGTCGGGGGAAGTCCTGACAAGCATGCTAACAGGGATCTGGAACCCACACATTGGTATATGACATTTGGTTAAGAAGTCGGAAGGGTCAGGGACCCATTGTTAAAAAGAGAAACACCATTAAGAATAACGGATCTCCATTAACAAGTCTGGCAGGATAGTGAATCAGACTTGTTGCTATGTCGGTGAATCTGAGAAAGGCCAGGAAAAGGGAGACATTACCCCTGATATTTGAGAACTGTGTTTTTGGGACTCAGACAGCCTGGGAAAGGCAAGAGGAAAGAAGACATTCCCCCATAGGTCCTTTTTTGTGCTAGCTGTGAGAAGCCCAAGAAGGTTAGGGGGTGGAGGCACCCCCTCCTAACAGTGCAAAGACCAGAAGGAACAACTGATCTCCATCAACAAGTCTGGCAGGATGGTGAACAGATATGCTGCTATGTCGGTAAATCTGAGAAAGGCAAGGGGAGGGAAGACATTCCTCCCATCAATCCTTTTTGTGCCAGTTTGAGAAGCTTGAGATGGTTACAGGAATGCAGTTAACCTCTCCTTTCCCCCTAACAGTGCAAACTGTAAATAGAACTGAAGAGACTTTTTTTCTACATATTTGGCGGATTATCCATCTAGGAAAACAGATAGCTTTTGATTTAACACAAGGAGAATAACTCTTTTTGTTTCCTCATCGGGAAGTAAACATTAAGCTATTTTCCAGAAGGAATCCTCCTGAACCAAGAAGATAACCAGTTTTCCTTAGTTTAGAAAGGGACGGAAATAGGTTTGGACACAGGACGGTGAACTTTTTATTGGACACCCTGACAGAATCCTTAGCATTTTCATTGAGGTAGGGCAAACCCTCTTAGAAATAGGGCAAGATAGGTTTTTCTTTACTTATATTCCTTAATAAAAATCTTTGCCAACAACTATGCCACCACTGTGTTAGACTTGTGCTTCTGCACCCTTATATATTGTGTCAGAAGTTGGATCGAACCTGGTTGACACAAAGCAGGGATTCCTAAAGTTTACCAAATGTAATGACAGGGACATCCAAACCCCTCAGTGGCCACTTTGGAGTCAATTGGATTTGGCTTGTCCAGTAGTGAAGATCTTATTATAGAACCAGAAGAACGACAAATGAGACCTACTGGTATAGTCTCAACAGCTCCTAAGGGTACCTTTATTAGGTTGACATCTAAGTCGGGGTTGGCCTGGAAATATGGTTTGGTTGTTCTGGCTGGCGTAGTGGCCCCGATTATACGAAAGATGTTAAAATCCTATGTCAAAATAATGGAAGTCAATCATATCACATTAAGATCGGAGATACGATTGCACAAGGGATATTAGAAAAAGCTGTACTTCCCGACCTGCTAGAAGTCCCTGACCAAGACCAAACTGCCAGAGGGTTAAAAGGATTTGGCGAAACTGACACGAGAAGGGAACCTGAGGCAGAAACACCAACCCTGCAGGCAGAGGCTGATGAAATTGAGATAATATTGGATGTAGCCCTTGCTCAGCGCATCAACCCCATATTAGCTGAAGCCTTCCTAAAAGTAGTACCGGAAGAAGAGAAAAGGAAGAAGGATAGTCCCTTTTTTTCTCAAACAGGGGTTATTGTTTAGGGGAGATATATCCCTGGAGGGTATTTTATGATCTCAAATCGTAGTCCCAAAAAGTCATCGGAGGGTAGTGTCGGAGATCGCCCATGCACACCTCACCTTTGGGCACTTAGGGCCAGCTAAAACCCAGGGGCAAGTAGTGCGTAGATTCTACTGGCCAGGGAATTTCCCCAATATAAAAACCTTCATAGTAACATGTTCCCTGCGTCGGAAGACGACCCAAAACATTCACCTCCAGCCCCACTTCAACCAATACCCACCATAGATATGCTTTTGTCCCACATAGGGGTAGATATTGTAGGACCTCTCAAACCCCCTCGTCTTAGAAATAGGTACATATTAGTCATCATAGACTATGCAACATGTTATTCGGAGGCTTTTAAATTTTCAAACATCTCATCCCTTTCCTGTTGGCATAGGTTTCCCTAGAGAAATCCTCACGGACCAAGGAATCAATTTCATGAGCAAACCTATGGCTGAGGTGAAGGAAATCCTTCAGATTAAAATGCTCAGAACGTCTGTACATCATCCCCAGACATATGGACTCATTGAGCATTTTAATAAGACCCTAATAAGACCCTCAAAACCGTCCTCAGAAACGGACGGGAGTGGGATGTAATGATCCATTGGGCTCTCTTTGGGCATTCCTGGGTTTTTTACCATTTGAACTTCTACATGGGCATGAACCAAGGGTTGTCTTAGATGTGCTCAGATAGGGGCGAGAGAGAATATGTATATATGCAATACCTTTGTCCCAGAAAGCACAGAGAATAAAAGAACACATTAAGATTGTCCGCGACCTAGTACATTCTCAGTTGGCCAAAACACAGGAGTATCAAAGGGGGTTGTACGATTAGAAAGCAGTAACCTATTCTTTTTCCATTTGGATAAAATGTTTTAGTCCTCCTCTGCATGTCTGAAAACCAAATGTTATCACAATGGCATGTTCCATATGAGATCTTAGAACAGACTGGCCCTAATAAGACCCTGAAAACTGTCCTCAGAAACGGACGGAAGGGAGTGGGATGTAATGATCCCTTGGGCTCTCTTTGGGCATCCCTGGGTTTTTCACCATTTGAACTTCTATATGCTCATGAACCAAGGGTTGTCTTAAATATGCTCAGATAGGAGAGGGAGAGGGTGTTACGCCCACCTGGTCTCCACGGGGCATTGCACGAAGCTGACTGATGAACGTCTGCACACGTCTCTTCCTGTCCCACTGCTTCACTCACGCTTGGGCGCGATCCTAAAATGATGAACAGAGAAGTCAACTTGCTGCGTAGGGTGGGCAAGACTCTCACCTCCCTGAAACCTCCAACCGCTTCCCTCTGTGCTTATGTCTCACCTTAGGTATTTTAACGATGGGCTTTCCATCCTGCGTCTGAATGCAGGGGCGCTTTAATGTTCTTAGGCACTTTCACTGTATCTAGTTCCTTCACTGATCCTACGGCCTGTAAGTGGAATCCAGATCAGCTGTGACTCCGTAAGTAAGTCTTGGTACCAATTGGTTCTTGGTAACTGTTTTTGTTTAATGTGTTTCTTCTTGTTGCCAAAGTTTCACTATTGTCCTTATTTCTTTTTTTTTTTGCAGGAGCGGTCTTGGAGATTTCAGGTTAAGCAATGGACTCCTAAATGCGGCGCTGCGCAGTATTTATGCAGGTGGGTGTTAGCACGTGAGCGCGGCGTCGAGATGCATTTTAAAATGGGTATTTTTCTATTGCGCGGCTAACCTGGTGTCTCTTTTTCCTTCCTCTGCAGGTGCGGTGATGCTCCGGAGTAGCGACCGTGTGGACCGCTTCGATGGTATCCTGAGATGACTGATGCCTCCAGGTAAGTTTTCGTTCTCCCTTCTTGTCTCCTTTGTGCAGGTGCGGTGGTCCTCCGGAGCGGCGGGAGAGAGAGCCTTTCTGTTGGAATTGGAAAGACTACTTCTCTCAGGTAAGAACTTAACTAATGTTCTTCTTCTTGTTTTTCCCTTTTTTGACAGGTGCTGATGGTCCGTGGTTTCCGATGAAGATAATATTGTGTGACTGAAGTCCAGGTAAGCAGGAGCAGAGCTGGCACGGTGAGCGTTATGCTGCAGGAGTGCAGAATAACTCAAAACGTGTTCTGTCTTTGGGTGTGGTTTATATAGCCCAGGTAAAGTAGTCCCAGGTAAAGTGGTTCCAGGCCCAGCCACACCCTAGAAACTAGACTGTAAAGCTCAGTTCTTCAGGACTGGGCTGTGTGTGCCTCCATGTTCACTGGAACCTCATTCCATGTGGTTAAATAGTATGAGCCTGGTGCCAAAGGCGCCAGGACTGGCACCAGGAGAGCCTCTGATAACGTTTTGTGGTCTTTAAACTGCAATGGAAGCCTGCAACTTGGAAAGGCTGGTTTGGCCCTGAAGACTGGGGACATGCATCATGACAGCACTCTCCCCTAAGGCTCCTCCCAGGGTAGGTTCCCTATCTGGTCCAGGCTTGTTTGGATGATTTTGATGGAACTTTTTCACCAGGCGTGGTGCATGAATATGGTTGCTAGGTTCCCATGTTCTTTCCTGTGGTCCATAGCCTTTCCAGTCAACTGGGTAGAATAATTTAGACTTGACAATTTTGGAATCCAGAATATCCTTAACCTCAAATTCGAGTTCCCCGTCGACCATGATTGGCTTTGGTGTTTTTTTGATTCGAGTTCCTGGTTGCACTGGTTTCAAAAGTGAGAAGTGAAACACTGGTTGGACTCACATATGTGGTGGTAACTCCAATTTCACTGCCACAGGATTGATGATGGCCTTAATGGTATATGGTCCTAAATATCTGGGAGTGAAAGTATGAGTTCCTCTTACTGGTATATGTTTGGAAGCCAACCAGACTTCATCCCCAATTTAATATTTCAGAGCTTCATGCCGATGTTGGTCTGCAAATCTTTTGTGTTTTTCTTTAGCTTGCTTCAGATGCTTTGCCGCCTTTTCGAAGGCTTGTGTGATGGTAGCGTGTAGATTCCTTACGGCAGGCATTTCCAAGAGTAGAGGAGGGTCTAGCTTGGAGGTTCGTGGATGTATTCCATAAATTGTATAGAACGGACTTTGCCCAGTGCTAGAGTGTAAGGAATTGTTATAGGCATACTCGGATATCCATAGAACATCTTTCCAATTTCCTTCTGTTTGGTGTAGCATGCATATTAATTATTGTTCCAGAGTTTAGTTGGTCCTCTCGGTCTGACCATCGGTTTGAGGGTGATGGCTAGTGGAGAGTCTTACGTCGATTTGGGCCAACTCGCAACATTTCTTCCAAAAATGTGAGATAAATTGACTGCCACGATCTGAAATCAGGATGGAAGGGAATTCATGTATTCGAACAATCTGTTCTAGGAATTATTTTACCAGGGTGGAAGCCGTGGGTAGGCCTTTTAGTGGGATGAAGTGGGCCATTTTGGAAAACAGTTCCACTTCCACTACAATGGTGTTGAACCCATTACAAGCGGGAAGGTCAGTGATAAAATCAAGAGAAACCATATGCCAGGGTGTAGGAGGATGTATAAAGGTTGCAAAAGACCTGATGGTCTTTTCTTTTGAGCTTTGTTCTGTGCACAAATACCACAGGATAGCACAAATTGCGTGATGTCTTTATGCCAAGTTGGCCACCAATAGTTCCTTTTAATTTTAGCTAAGGTTTTTGCAATCCCAGGATGACCTTCCACTAGAGATTCATGGTAATTTGAGATGACTTGTTCTTGTAGTTCTTTACTGGGTAAATAAAGGAACCCTCGAAAGTATGGCAGTTGATTCGCAACTGTATGGTGTTCACTTTGGGGAGACCAATCTTGCAAAGTCTTTGCATCTATTAGATGCTGAATTTCCTTTTGGATGTCGTCCAAGGTCAGAGATGTAGTAATTCCCAAGATTCTTCCCCCTGGGATTATGGCTACTGGATCTGGGGTTGAGTATGCATTTTCATCTACGCCGATACGGGAAAGAGCGTCAGCTTTTCCGTTCCGACACCCGGGTCGATATGTAATCACAAAATCATATTTGGCAAAGAATAGGGCCCATCGGAGCTGGCGAGATGACTGGGCTTTTGCGGTCTTTAGATACTGCAGATTGCGATGATCAGTGATCACTGTGACGGTGTGTCTTACTTCTAGGAGGTAATGCCGCCAAGCTTTAAAAGCTGCTTTAATGGCCAAGAGTTCTTTGTCTGTCACGGCGTAATTTAGTTCAGGTGCTGAGAATTTTCGCAATCAAAAGGCCACTGGATGAAGTTGACTCGTCTCAGGATCTTTTTGGGAGAGAATTGCCCCCATTGCGAGACTGGAAGCATCGGTTTCAACCCCATACGGGTGATATGGGCCAGGGTGTTTCAGGATCGCGGCTGAGGTAAACCTTTCTTTCAATTCCTGGAAGGCCTTTCCCGCTTCATCTGACCATTGAAAACATGTATTCTTTCGCAGTGAGGATGTGATTGGATGCACAGTTTGAGAAAAACCCGGAATGAACCAGCGATAAAAGTTTGCAGAGCCGAGCATACTCTGGACTCCTTTGATTGATGTTGGAGGGCCAATTGAGGATGGCATCCACCTTACGTGAGTCCATACGAACACATCTGGTACTTAGAACAAATCCAAGAAACTCGACTTCGGTCACATGGAAGGAGCATTTTTCTAGTTTAGCGTATAACTTATGTTGCCGGAGTCTTTCAAGGGCAGCACGAACATGTTTCACATGGTCTTGCTTCGAAGTGGAGTACACCAAAATGTTGTCAATGTACACTAAGACGCAAACATCAATCAGTTCTCGTAAGACGTCATTCATGAAGTACTGAAATGCCGCCGGAGCATTACAAAGCCCAAAGGGCATTACCTGGTATTCAAACAGCCCATATTTGGTGCGGAAGGCGGTTTTCCATTCATCTCCTTTTTTAACTCGTACAAGATGATACGCCCCTCTGAGGACCAACTTGGTATAAACCTGAGCGTCTTTCACCTGATCCAACAGTTCAGGGATAAGAGGTAGTGGGTAACGATTTTTTACAGTCACTTGGTTCAATGCGCGGTAGTCTATACAAGTCCTTAAATCTCCCTCCTTCTTGGGTACGAAGAATAAGGGCGAGACCGCAGGGGATTTGGATGGACTGATAAAACCATTTGCCAGATATTGGTCCAGATACGTTTTTAAATGGAGATTTTCAGGTTCAGTGAGCGCATAAATTCGACCGCAAGTAATCTGTGCGCCAGGTACAAGGTCGATTTGGCAGTCATATGGTCTATTGGGCAGCAGGGTATTGGCTTGATCCTTCTGGAAGACATCCTGAAAATCTTGGTATTCCTGGGGTAGTGTGTTTGTTAGACCCATGATGACCGTTGCTACTTCTGAGGTAGGTTTTTTCTTTTCAGTCAAGGATTCTTCTATTTTATAACATGTATTAGCACATTCATCGGAGAAGGTCAACCTCTTAGCACACTAGTCAATGTGAGGATTATGTGTTTCCAATCACAGCATTCCTGAATTATTTGAAATTGTGGAGCCTTGATTAGATCGAACACAATGGCTTCCCGATGCCCGTCTTGGCACAAAAGTGTCATCTCTGCCATTGAGTGCGTTACAGGGCCTGAGGATATCTCTGTTCCGTCGACAGTGGTGACCATTTCAGTTGTTGCCTTCTTGCAAAGAGGAAGATCCATCCTTGATGCTAATTCTTGATCCAAATAGTTACCAATTGTTACGCTGTCAATGTATGCTCTGACCGCATGCATGCGAGACGGTTGTTGGCGACTGATTAGAATTATTGGCAAGGCTAGGTGCAAGGTCTGAGAATCCTTCTTTACGCTCAACAAACAGACCTCTACACCTGTCGGGCATGGAAGTTTCCTGTATCCGGTTCTGCTTCAACCTTGTCAGCGACCCCAACTGCCTTCTTGGGTGGTTTCACTGGACATTCTCGGAGGAAGTGGCCGGCATTCCCGCAACATAAACACAATTGTTGTTGTCTCCTTTTGTCTCTTTCGGCCTTGGATAATGGTCCTCGAACTCCTCCAATCTGCATAGGTTCGGACATGTCGGTTGGTTTTGAAACATTTTCCCTAGGGCGCACATAAACCCGATTTTCCATTGTAGCTCAATCAGCTTTTCAATCCTGCCGTCTGTGGTCCAATTGCACCACCAGGTTAATATATTCCACAAAGTCTCTTAGAAGATTTACCACTTGAGCCAAAACATCTTTTTGTTCACCTCTCAATCCACGATGGAATATTGTTGTTCTTTTGTTTTTGGGCCAACCAGTTTCAACTACCAATCTGTTGAAGGTTGCAATATATGTTAACAGATCTTGGTTCCCTTGACGCAAAGATAGAAGTTCATTGTCTAATGCTTGACCTTGGGTGTGCCGAGCAAATAGCTCCTCCATTTCTTGTTGAAACCTCTGGAAGTCCCGCAGAAGAGGGTCATCCTGATTAACAAGTGGTACCGACCAGTCCGTAGCGCTGCCACTCAGATAGGAAAGCACAGAAGCAACCCTCGATTGATCGTTTGGAAAAGCTCCAGGTCTACATAGGAAATGAAGGCGACACTGGTTCATGAAAACCGCATATCTTTTTGGGTCTCCAGTGAAGTGTTCAGGTGGAGCCAAAGGAATGGCCCCCGGAAGAACCACCTGTACGGGGTTGCTTGACAGAGCTGGAACTATCCGATTCCAGGTAATGGTGTTTGAGCAGCCTGCGACTGAACTAATTGTCTGGTTAGTTAATCCGTGCAATCTTTAGTCACAATCAGCTCTCTTTTTAGAGCATTCGTTTCCTGCCGAGCAGAGTGCACCTCGGCCCCGAGTTGTCTCAAAAGCTGGGCTAATTGATCAGTCTCAGATGTTTCCATGATGCCCAGGTAGAGAATTTTATAGAGGCTTTGCGTTCTGTTACGTTCACCTGGTCTCCACGGGGGCCTTGCACGAAGCTGAGCGGTGAATGTCTGCGTGCATCTCTTCCCGTCCCACTGCTTCACTCATGCTTGGGGGCACTATCCTAAAATGATGAACGGAGAAGTTAACTTGCTGCATAGGGTGGGCAAGACTCCCACCTCCCTCAAACCTCCAACCGCTTCCCTCTGTGCTTATGTCTCACCTTAGGTATTTTAACAATGGGCTCTCCATCCTGCGTCTGAATGCAGGGGCGCTTTAATGTTCTTAGGCACTTTCACTGGATCTAGTTCCTTCACTGATCCTATGGCCTGTAAGTGGAATCCAGATCAGCTGTGACTGCATAAGTAAGTCTTGGTTCTTGGTAACTGTTTTTGCTTAATGTGTTTCTTCTTGTTGCCAAAGTTTCATATTGTCCTTATTTCTTTTTTTTGCAGGAGCAGTCTTGGAGATGCCAGGTTAAGCAATGGACTCCTAAATGCGGCGCTGCGCAGTATTTATGCAGGTGGGTGTTAGCACGTGAGCGTGGTGTCGAGATGCATTTTAAAATGGGTATTTTTCTATTGCGCGGCTAACCTGGTGTCTCTTTTTCCGTCCTCTGCATGTGCGGTGATGCTCCGGAGTAGCGACCGTGTGGACCGCTTTGATGGAATCCTGAGATGACTGATGCCTCCAGGTAAAATTTCGTTCTCCCTTCTTGTCTCCTTTGTGCAGGTGCGGTGATCCTTAGGAGCGGCGGGAGAGAGAGCCGTTCGGATGGAATTGGAAAGCCTACTTCTCTCAGGTTAGAACTTAACTAATGTTCTTCTTCTTGTTTTTTCCTTTTTCGACAGGTGTTGATTGTCCGTGGTTTCCGATGAAGATAACAGGGTGTGACTGAAGTCCAGGTAAGCAGGAGCAGAGCTGGCACGGTGAGCGTTATGCTGCAGCAGTGCAGAATAACGCAAAGCGTGTTCTGCTCTTTGGGTGTGGTTTATATAGCCCAGGTAAAGTAGTCCCAGGTAAAGTAGTTCCAGGCCCAGCCACACCCTAGAAACCAGACTACATAGCTCGGTTCTTCAGGACTGGGTTATGTGTGCCTCCATGTTCACTGGAACCTCATTCCATGTGGTCAAATAGTATGTGCCTACTGGCTCCAGGAGAGCCTCTGATAACGTTTTGTGGTCTTTAAAGCCCCAATGGAAGCCTGCAACTTGGAAAGGCTGGTTTGGGCCTGAAGACTGGGGACATGCATCAGGGAGGGGCAGAGGGAATTGGCCAGGGAGTGTGAGGGGGAGCGGAAGAGGGAGGGGGTAGAGGGAGAGAGAATATGTATGTATGCATGCAATACCTTTGTCCCAGAAAGCACAGAGAATAAAAGAACACATTAAGATTGTCTGGGACCTAGTACATTCTCAGTTGGCCAAAACACAGGAGCATCAAAGGGGGTTGTACGATCAGAAAGCCGTAATCTATTCTTTTTCCATCAGACAAAATGTTTCAGTCCTCCTCCCCATGTCTGAAAACCAAATGTTATCACAATGGCATGGTCCATATGAGATCTTAGAACAGACTGGCCCATGCAATTATAGAGTATTCCAATCGGACAGAAGACTTAAGTCCCAGATCTACCATGTTAACATCTTAAACGAACGGAAGGAAGATACAGTAGAGTCTTCTTCCATAGTGATGGCAAGTCTAATAGCTGAAGAGGAGGGAAAAGATAGACTGGTACCATCTGACCTTTCTTTGCCCCAACAACGTAATATTCAAGACCTCTTAAACCTGTTCCCGGATGATTTCAGTAAAGAAACAGGAAGAGTCAAGGGCATATATATCACTACTTTTTTTCGATTTAGTGTTATCAAGTTATACAAATAACTTTTAACATAGTTAAATATAGACAAACAAGATAAAAACAGCAGAAATGTAGACATCAAAAAAACAGCCTCCTTGTCAATTGTTGTACTTGTTTGAAAATAAATGTTTGAAAATACCAATTAATACTTTACATTTCTTAAAACCTTTACAGCACAAAAGAAGAAGAAAATGAATTAAAATGTCATTAATTTTAAAAATACCAATTCATAATCTTTGCACTTTTTAAAACCTTTACAGTACTGTATAATATGAAAATGAGTAGTGTAAAATATCATCAATATTACAATTGCACTCAAATTCATTGATTACACATGTAAAGGAGAAGAAAAAGGTAGCATATCTCATGTGTACCCTCATCTATCTATGTTGATATAATCATGCTGGCTGGTTCCAATTGTAATGAATTTAGGAAGCCAGTTACTGCTAAAACTGTAGAGGCCGTTCGGCCTGCTAAGCAGTAATTCCAAACCACTTGCTCCTCACCCAAGCTGAACAAATTCTAAATGTGCACAGAATTGCACAATATAACCAAGTGTTTCAAAGATTCCATTACACCTTTTTTTTGTTTACAAAATCTACATTCGGGTGACTCTTTTTGTAACAAACCGTATCTCACCATGAACTCCCTGGCTAAAACCAGATATCACTTGAATATTAAGAAATACCGCCAAATCAGTCTACCCAGATAAATTGCAAGGTATGGCGCTAGTACTTTTTCTTTTTTGTATTCTGAGCCGAGATGTTTCAGAGAATCGTAATCATGTATTTCCTCGATGTTTACTGTCTAGTCTGTTTGTTATAAAATCCTCTTTGCTCTCCAGGGATTCGCCCTCAAATAGTTACATGACAAACCAATTTCTCCTGAGCATATATCACTACATTCGCACTCCCCTTGGAAAAGTGGTTAATTTAAAACCATATAGCATCTCAGAGACTAGAAAAGAAAGTGCCCTCCAAGAGTTGGAGAAAATGCTAGTAGCCAACATCATAGAGCCCTCTCAGAGTCCATGGTCTGTGCCGTACTCTTGATGGCCAAATCAGATCAGATCAATCGTGGAGATTCTGCATCGCCTTTTGAAAATTGAATGCTGTGTCTCACTTCGACAACTATCCCATGCCCAGGATCGATTACCTGATTGATCAACTGGGCTCAGCAGTTTATATTTCCCCGATTGATCTACGAAAGGCTATTGGAAAGTCCCTCTGAACCCCGAAGACCAGGAAAAGACTGCATTCTCCACCCCTAGAGGACTATTTCAATTTTAGGTACTCCGATTTGGCCTTGATAGTGCACCAGCAACCTTCCAAAAGCTAATGAATGAAGTACGAAGACATTATTCTAGTTTCTTTGAGACCTATTTAGAAGATATCATCAACCATAGTAAAAACTAGGAAGAACATATGACCCATCAATACAAGATAACCGAAGCCCTGCAACAGCCAATCCAAAGAAATGTCACCTAGCACAATCGGCCGTGAAGTATCTGGGATTCTTTGTGGGTAACCGGCTAGTTCAACCCCAGAAAAAACAAACAAGATCGAAAAGCTTTTTTGGGACTGGTTGGGTACTACAGAAGGTTTGTTTGTTTTTGACACTGGGGTTCCCTGGACGGTTCTGACAAGGGTCTGAGATCCATACGAAGTTTGGGAAGCACTGCAAGAGCCATACACAAGGTTCCGGGACCAATAGCAAGTCAGGGAAGTCCCAAGAAGCACGCAAACTGGGGTCTGTGAACCACACATTGGTATGTGAACTTTGGTTAAGAAGTCAGAAGGGTCGGAGACCCATTGTAAAAAAGAGAAAGACCATTTGATCTCCATCAACAAGTGTGGCGGGATAGTGAACCAGAATTGTTGCTACATCAGTGAACCAGGGAATGGCCAGGGGAAGGCAGACATTCCCCCTAATATTTGAGAACTGTATTTTTGTGAATCAGACTGTCACGATCCATGCCCCTGAACAGCCCCTGGCAGCAGTGGGGCTAAAGCCCTTCACACTGGCCCCAAGGGCCTTAAAACTCCATTAGAAACATAAATGGAGTCAGTCCTGGCACCTTTGGCGCCAGGCTCATTAACAGGAATAAAGCAATACCAGTTCTGGACCTTAATCCAACATGAAGGCCTATTACACAGCTCAGTTCTTTAGAAGCAAGCCATGTGGTCTAGTGTTTTGGGTGTGGCTGGGCCTGGAACTACTTGGCCTGGAATTACTTTACCTAGGCTATTTAAAGCACACCCAAATGGCAGAACACGCTTCGCGTTATTCTGCACTCCTGCAGCGTAACGCTCACCGTGTCCAGCTCCTGCTCTTCTGCTTCTCCGGTGGCCCGATCCTGAAGCTCTAGATCCAGATTCCATTAATAACCTGGAAGAACAAGAACAGCATTAGCGAGCAAGAACACTTACCTGTGAAGTAACTGGCCTTGAATCCATCCTGCGCTTTGCTTACCTCACCCATCTCCGGAGTTCGCCGCGACCTGCAAAGGTAAAGAAACAAGGACAGCATTAATAACAATTCTTACCTGGGCAAGCAGCAAGTCCTGGCAGCACCCTGCGCTTTTCTTACCTCGCCCATCTCCGGGTTTCACCACAACCTGCAAGGGAGGAGGAACAAGGTCATCATTAATAAAGCACTTACCTGGGCAAGCAGTGCTTCGATCGCTCATCACTCCAAACAGAAGAGAACACAGGTTAGCAATTAACACCAATAAACAGCGCAGCGCTCCGCGCATCAACAACTCACTGTGGTCTTCGCCATCGGTGCGGCAACTCCGAGATCGCAACCATCCCTGTGAAAACAAAAAGAGACATTGTTAGTGAACATCCTAGTGAAGCAAGACGCAGAGAAGACAGAGAAAACGGATGGAAAGAAAGAGACAGAATAAAGACGGAAAAGACATTATAACTCACCTGGAAGACAGCAAGCAGAGTCGGAGTCACAGCCGGCCTGGACCCGACATAAAGGCACACAGACCAGTGAAGCAACTAGGTCCACGGAATGCCCGTGCCAACCATGCGCCCTTGCACAGAGACGCAGGACGGAGAGTTCAACGCACAAAAACCTAAGGTGAGCAATAACCCCAAGGGAGGGGATTTGGACCAGAGGGAGGTGGGAGTCCACCCATCACAGAACCAGTATCTTAACCCTCCAATCTCCTATTATAGGCGCTACCCAACGTCTGGCACATAACCAAGCAGAGAGGGGTCTGGGATAGCGCTTAGACCTCCATCCAGTATCGTGTAGCGCCCCCGTGGATACCAGGTGAGCATAACAGAACGCGAAGCCTTAATTAAAATATCCACCTGGGCGTCATGGAAACATCAGAGACTGAACAACTAGCCCAGTTACTGGGAGAATTACGGGCCGAGGTGCACTCCACCCAGCAAGAAACCAACGCCCTTAGGAGGGAGTTCATTATCACCAAGGACCGCACCGATGAATTAGCCAGCCAATTGCTCCAAACACAGGCCGGGCAGGCTCCATTGCCAGGAAATATTCTGTCGGTTCTAGCCACATCCGTCAATCCAGTGTAGGTGGTCCTCCCTGGGGCAGTTCCTTTGGCCCCACCGGAACGTTTTACGGGGGACCCAAGAAAATATGCAGTATTCATGAACCAGTGCCGCCTCCATTTTCTTTGTAGACCCAGAGCCTTTCTTAACGATCAGTCGCGGGTTGCCTTCATTCTGTCATATCTCAGTGGCAGTGCCGCGGATTGGTCCATACCGTTAGTAAGCCAGGATGACCCATTACAGGGGGTTTCAACAGGAGATTGAGAAGCTGTTCACCCGACATACCCATGGCCAAGCTCTGGATAACGAAGCCAGAACAGAGAATTGGATTGTGTATGTACGCTCTAAGGAGAACAGTCTGCGTTCACCAGAAAACACTTCGGGACCCATGCAAATTGGGGGGGTACGGAGCCCATTAATCAAGGCCGAAAGAGACAAAAGGAGACAACAGCAATTATGCTTGTACTGCGGGAAATCAGGTCACTTCCTCAGAGAATGTCCCGTAAACCCCCTTAGGAGAAGAGTTGGAGCTACAGAGAAAGAAGGAGGAGAACAAGAGTCGGAAAACTTCCAGGCCTGGCAAGCGTAGAGGGCCGTTTGTTGAGGGAAGGGAAAGAGCTGTTGATCTAGAAAAGTAGGCACCCCTCGATCACGATGTTACGTATCATGTTGGCCAAAGACCAACCGTCTCATGCATTCAGTACTACAGATATATAACCATAAGCTTGACTAAAGTGCAGCCATTTTAAGGTGACTGAAATCGCCATTTTGTTTTCTCTAACGTTTGCTTTTTACTTTCTGTTAAACTGCTTCGCTGAAATAATATTCTGCTTTGCTAGTGCACAATGCAAGGCCAAGGGAGACATGTTGAAACGTAATGTAGCAACCAGATAGAAATGCTCCTCCCGCGCGCTATCCTTGAAAGAGAGCAGCGAGGCATCCTAATCAACTCACAGGTGCCAGCGAGTCTCCAAAACACGGTAGCAATGCTAGAAGCAAACATTAAATGACTTGAATTATGCTCTGCTTTGCGTCGCCCCTTTTCCAAGCCCTGTAGAGCGAGTTGACCCCCAGGACCCAAATAGAAACTAGGAGATAGGAAGGCCTGGAATGTGTCTCTTCCCCCGCACGCAGCTTGCTAGCGAGACCAGAAGCATTATGTTCTCTTCAACAAAGACTTATGTCTGCAGACTCATAAAATTGCAAACTGTTGCTAAAATAAATGTTGAAGGTGTCATACTCGTCACCATTGTCAATCATCATGCCCAATTCAAAGGAAATATACAAGGGGCGGTATTTGATGTGACACTACTGATTTGCAAGATGCTTGTTTTGTATATATGTTTACGTTTTTCTCTCTCTTGCATCCCCTGAGGTCTGGTAAAACACACGTCGCGGGGCGTGGGACCCAGTTGGCCAACTGAGACTGTTTGCTTTGCAATAAACACTAGATTTTGGGAATACAACCTCATGTCTGGCGTATCAGTTCGTGTGTGGTGATTGTGCCTTGTTTCCACATGCGAGGGTCCCTCAGGGGCCCCTTCAAGATGGCGCCCGAATAAGGACCCTCCCTCACTTGTTCCATCGTATACGTTGTAAAATAAGGAAGGCGGAAAGAATGGCAGGATGGGGATGATCGAACCGGGATCAAGAGGTGTTCGGGGCACCCCTGTGTAAGTGATGAGAGATTCCTTTGTAGAACTGCACACAACTGATCCCTGATCGACGTGCCCAGCCAGAGAATAAGGAGGCGAGGTGGCCAAAACGAGGCAGAGTGAGCCAAGATACGCAGACATGACGTCATTGGTTGCGTCATTATATGGACGAATTGTGTCTTGAAAGACAACTTGACTAATCAGGTGAGTCGTACCCCGATTCGAGTGAGTCCTGATATTGGTTGTGAGTTGATTTTGCAAAATCAAACACCCAGTGTAAGGTTGATTAGCCAAGGGTAAGGTTAAAACATGCCTGGGGTATTGTCCACATTAGCGGGATTTTTTCTGCTGCGGTAGACAATCTTTGGAAACTGGCCAGGTCGTGCCACCGGTGGGAACGCCGGCGTATGATATGTATGTGAAATACGGTGTGGGAGCGATAATGTTTTGTGAGATTTGTCATAGGCTAACCAGAAATCAGGAAGACCTTCAGTGGCCGAATCATGGGAGTTTTGAGATGAATAGGATAATTTGGAAAAGGTGTTAATAAAAAAGAAAACGCGCCCCGCAGCATTTGATATCCTTAGGGACTGGAGGAAGGAAGCTATGCTTTGTTGGAGAAGCAGAGAGAGACATGCGCACAGGCATAAATCGAAAGCAGATAAAGCGGAAGAGAAGGAGGAGGAAGAGTGGACTGTTAGTTTGAGAAAGTCAAATAGACGCGACCAGCTGAGTATAGAAAAAATATATCCACAAAGAGAATTGCATGCATCAGATGAATTGATAGAAAAAATATTGACAGATACAAAGCAAGGCCCAAGGCAAGAAACTCAAAAGATCGCGTCAGTAACAGTTACTCAGCCCCCTCCTGTTGCTCAGCCCCTCCCAACTGTTCAAATCCTAGCACAGCCACAGATTGCACATGCAGCTCTTCCTGTTAGCCAATCAACACTGCAACAGATACTGCCCGTTCCCATTGTCCCATCTGCACCTCCCTCCGTAGAGATCGTTTCTGTCCCATCTGTCCCTCCTGTAATTGAACTTGAAGTTGTTGAAACAAGAGAAGGGGCCGGACAAGGTGGATGCGCGAGAGTAACCCGTAGCGCGATTAGCAAGGAGAGAAGACGGGAGTTGCAAGAACAGGCAGAAATGTATATAAACGGGAATGATGGGACGTCAGCATTGGCCTCGATGTATGATTTCAGAAGGAGCAACGAAAGACAGGTAGTGTTGGAATGCATGGGTGAATATTTAGTGGCTAGATGGAAACAGTTAATTGGAAAGTTACCGCCTCAACGATTGTTAGACCTAAATGCATTAGCACGTTGTAGAGATAGAGATGAAGAAATAAGGGAACATGTAGACAGACTGTTTGAACTTAAGAATGTTCTTGATAATGAGTATGCTGAAATGTTTGCCACGCCTGGGTATAGGAGTAGAGATATTAGAAGAGACAGGAAGGAAGCGGTAGAGCCATATATACAGCGGCGATATTTACCGGCGTCAACACAGACAGGTGATAAACTAAAAGTATGTATACGAGAGGCGCTAAGATGGATGACAGATCCTAGTATTCCCGCTATGAAAATACACGAGATATTAGATGAATATCCTTTGCCAATAAGAATAAAAGCACTACAGACAATGGTTGGGGTGCTACTCCAGCAAGCAGCGGGACACAATAGAGGGAGAGGGAATGCACAAGGCAGAGGTAATTCGAATATGCATGGAGGGCCTCTGGGAATAAATCAATGTGCGTATTGCAGAGAGGAAGGACACTGGCGAGCGCAGTGTCCGCACTTACAGAATAGAAATGGGAATGGCCAGAGAAGACATCATAGGGGGCATCCAGGAGCGAATGGGCATAATAGAAGTAATATGCAGCAGCACCAAAATAGTCAGGGGAATGGTGCCCAAAATCAGAACCAGGCCCAGAATCAAACCCCTACACAGAACATGCAAAATGGGAATAGAGGAAGGGGCGGGAACATTTTTGATACCCATTCGAATGCACACTATAATAACAGCAGCGACTACACATAGGATGATGTGTTGTTTCCCCAATAGGACAGCCCAAGACAGGGGTTGGAACCAGTGTCTATTCCCGTGAATCAGAAAGGACCCTACGTAGAAATGAAAAATCGGGAATAGTGAGCACAGCTTCCTCGTGGACATGGAGGCATAAAAATGTTCGATAGACCATCACTTGGTTCCAGATATACCACTGTCAGGGCATAAGAATATTTCAGTAGGGTTCACAGGCACCCCAGTAATCAATCCAGAGTCCCAACCAGTACCAGTAACATTAGGTCAATTCACTGAATACTGTCCATTTCTCTTAAAAGAAAACTACGGGGAACATTTGTTAGGTTTGAACTCGTTGAAAAAACTGAGTGCAGTTATTCACTGTACACCAGATGGAGTATTTTTGACTATTTCACCACAGAATATACCAGTATCAGAATTTTTGTCCAAACCTTTGCCAGGAGAATTGAGTGAAGTGCCAACTTGTATATGGGCGGTAAATGATAATGATGTGGGATGTTTGAAGATAGAGCCAGTGAAAATTACATTAAAAGATGGAGTAACGTTGCCGCGTATTCCACACTATAAAATTTCAGCAGAAGGAGAGAATGGATTGAAGAGTATTGTGTCTGATTTGGTCAAATTGGGGGTGATTGAAGAGATTACAGGCAGCACGTGTAACAGCCCCATTCTTCCGGTGTATAAGAAAGGAGGTAATGAGGTACCATATTGTTTCATAATTGATCTGCGTGCACTAAACAAGGTAGTAGATCCTCAATTTCCTTTGGTCCCAGATGTTACCACAATTTTGACAATGATTCCAGCTTCAGCAGAATACTTTAGTGTTATTGATTTGAAGAATGCTTTTTTCAGCATTCCATTACATAAGGACAGTAGATATCTGTTTGCTTTCACATTAGGAGGGCGATCATTCACCTTCACTCTTATTCCCCAAGGCTATACAGAGAGTCCAAGCATCTATAGCAGAGCATTGAAAGAACAATTTGATATGCTAGAGTTACCAACAGGTTGTGTGTTGTTGCAATTGTTGTTGCATTGTTGTTGTACTGATGCCCGCGGGCTTTCAGCGCTATATAAATAAATAAATAAATAAATAAATAAATAACTAAATAAATAAATAAGTCTTGTTGATTGCTGCAGATACAGAGGAAATTTGTAAAAAGAGCACAATTTTACTATTAACACACTTAGCAGCGCATGGCCACAAAGCGAGCTTAAAGAAATTTCAGTATTGTAGAAAGGAAGTGGCTTATTTGGGTTACTTACTTTTGAGAGAAGGGAGAAGACTAACGCCAGAGCGTATAGAAAGCATTTCTGGTATGCCTATTCCAAAAACACAGAAAGGAGTCAGAGCCATAATAGGCATGGCTTCCTATTGTCGGCAATGGATTGGAAATGTTGCCCTAATTGTAAAACCAATGGTGGAGTTGACAAAGAAGGATGTTGTGATGCCTTTGCAGTGGAATGAAGAATGTCAGAGAGCATTTGACTTGCTCAAAACTGCATTGTGTTCTGCTCCAGTTTTGGGCAGTTGGCAGTTTTAACACAGGAACAAGGTGGAAGAAATAGGCCGTGCAGCTATTTTTCTTCTGCGCTGGACCCTGTAGCACGCGCATTACCACGATGTTTGCGAGCTGTTGCAGCGGCTGCTGCATCAGTGAAAGAAACGGAAGGGATGGTATTGGGGCACACCTTAATTTTGATGGTGTCACGTGCCATAGATGTTCTATTAAATAGAACACAGACACAACACCTCACCTCTGCTAGATTGACTAGATATGAAATTGTCCTGTTCGCGCCACACATCCAAATTATGAGGTGTAGCGCTTTGAATCCTGCAGGATTAATGCCACTGCCCACGGAAGAATTTGGTGACAACGAATCACCTCCCCATGATTGTTTAATGGTTACTGAGGAAGAAACAAAGGGAAGAATTGATTTAACAGACACCCCACAAAAAGAACCAGATGGAGAGTTATTTTGTGACGGCTCATGGTTTAAATTACCCGATGGCACGTCAACTGCTGCCTATGCCATTACCACATTAAAAAGTATTGTGGAGACTAAAATAATCCCTTATAACTCTGCACAAGCAGCAGAGATAAGAGCATTAACAAGAGTGTGTGAGATTTCTGAGAATCTGAGTGTAAACATATATACTGACAGTCAGTACGCCTTTAGCGTGGTTCATAACTTTGGCCGACTTTGGGCTGAGAGAGGTTTCCTAACATCACATGGGGCCAGGATCCAACATGGCCCTTTGATTGTACGATTGCTGTCTGCACTTACGTGTCCAAAGCACCTAGCAATAGTGAAATGCGAGGCGCATAAAAAAGTAACATGTAAAGTGGGGGAGGGAAACGCATTTGCAGACAGGATTGCGAAGCAAACAGCCACTGATTTGAGTACCGAAATGTTAACAGTACAGTCTGAAGAAGTGCCCTGCATGATAGAGAATGGAATTGCCACTCTGAGAGAGATGCAGGCAGAAGCCACTGCTGATGAAATCCAAGGGTGAGCTGAGGGCTCTGCAGAATTAGATTTAGAAGGTTGCTGGGTGGACAAGGGAACTTGAAACTACTGGATGCTGCCCAATTCCTATGTAACTGCAATGGTCATTATGGCCCACAGCCCTACTCATATTTGTGCCAAAATAATAATCCAGCACCTAGCCACGGTATGGGAGAATGCAAACATAAAGAAAAATGCTGAGAGGTTGGCCCAAAACTGTATCACGTGTCTACAACACAATGTGGGGAAGGGAACAGTGACTCCAAGAGGCAGTTTTGGTCCTCCCTCTATGCCTTTTGAGGTAATCCATTTTGATTTCATAGAGATGGAGAGACGCCAAAACTTGAAGTATGTCCTAGTGGTCATATGTGCATTTAGCAAATGGGTGGAAGCATATCCATTGAAAGACTGCACTGCCATGAGCACGGCGAAAGTAATGTTAAAGGAGTATTTCTCCCGTTTTGGCTTGCCCCGTGTCATATGGTCAGATAATGGTCCACATTTGTGGGCGCAGTGATATTACAGATTTGCGCAGGTCTCCAGATCGATAAGCGATTCCATTGTTCGAGACATCCGATGTCGGCCGGTCTTATTGAACGCCACAACGGTATCTTGAAATCCAAGATCAGCAAGATATGCGCAGGAAGCAAGTTAAGTTGGGTAGATGCGTTACCAATAGCGCTACTGTGCATGCGAACACCTGTGCAGGCAAGAACTGGGCTCTCCCCATATGAAATGGTCATGGGGAGACCGGCGAATGTTTGGTGTGCACCTCAGCCGAAGAGGCTGAGGGAGATTGAATACCCTGTGCTCAGCATTTATTGTAATCTCTTGATTCCAAAATTGCGTTTGATTCATCAGCAGGTGCAGGAGGCATTACCAATCAGATACACTGGCCCGGGGCACGCACTGGAGCCAGGAGACTGGGTGCTAGTAAAAGATTTTGAGCGAAAAACATCACTTGCACCCAGGTGGTGTGGCCCCTATTTGATACTCCTGACAACGCAGGCCATTCGTATGGATGGACGCAAAGCGTGGATACACGCAACCCACGCCAAGAAGGTCCCGTCACCATCTGAAAAACTGTTTGATTGAGGCGACCAGAAAGAAGCAGCGGTTCCTGAAACAAAAGACACGGTTTCCAGTTCTTTGTCACAAAATCTGCCTGATCCTGAAAGAAAGCCTGAGAAGATTGCTGTAAAAGAGGAAGGGCAAAGAGTGCCCCAATGTTGTCCAGCAGAATCTGCATCAATGCTGGCCGACACGAAACGTGTACCACTTTGGCACCCACCAGCATCTGCCATTGTGCAGCAGCCTGAAAGGAAACCTGCATCATCACTGTGGCTCCTGCCATCATCTGCAATTGCGCCACAGGCTGACTCCGAGCTTGAGTCTGGAAGTGCACCAGCACTGTTCATCAACCACACGGTACCAGGAGCAAGGCGGTACAATTTATGACCTCGAAAGAAGGAGTGATCAAATCTTCATTTTATTGATCTTTTGTTGCCTCTGTTTCCTATTCTCGGATGAAGTAGGAACTGGAGGCCTAGAGGAGAGCGGCGTGAGGGTTGTGCAAGTCGGACAGCCCAACAACGAGACTCCTCGGTGCTAACATAAAATCCATGTGTCCTGAACCCGAGCAAACAAGCAGGGTGCACATGGTACAAAGGCAATTGATAACTGCTCTGGAGTTCTTTTGAGCGATGTTCAAATGCACAAGAGATCTTGCCTAAAGAATAAGCAATCCAGGCTGCTGAGAACTGGCAGAATAGACTGTTGACATTTATTGAACTCATTGACATTTGGACGAGTGCCACGAGGAGAGATATCCTCAACGAAAATCACAGAGAAAGAAGGACCGTGAGAGAAAATGCCAGAACCAGCTTTTGCCCCCTCCTGCACCGCTCCTGATAATGAATTAAACATAGAGACTGTAAGATTACACAAAAAGAATAATAGAAAAAAATGTATGCTGATTCTAACAGTAATTATGTGCGTAATGAGTATAATAGCCCCAGTAACGGCAGCACTGGTATTATGGTATCTAGAGGAAATGCACCCCTTGGAAATTCTCTTGCCTGTAATAAATATCTCCACCACTGAAAACCCTGTTCATGTAATTACTTACACTCTATCCGCAATGCAAGAAAGACATAGGAAGGTTATGGTAACAACACATTATTGCAAATAATGAATATGACACATTCCATTTTAAAGAAAAAATAACTGTTGGGTGTGTGCTCATTTGCCGCAGCATGGTGGCAAAGGAATAGGTTGGTACGTACAGCCACTGACATTGAGTTCTGCATGTAGTGCATCTTTGAGTACATTATATTATGGAAAATGGAATAAAAGTGAAATGGATCAATTAGACAGCACAAACATGAATGAATTTGAGACCTATAGGTTGCTCTATATTTCATTAAGCAAGAATGATAATGCCAAAAGCTATGCCCAAACCAATGCGACAAGATAGATTGTTCGTGCCAGAAAAATCATCTGCGATCGTATTTCACATGAGATCAGAAGGAAATAAAGAGGCAGTGCCTCCCTCCTATGCAGTAAAATATAGCCCACGTTCTGTTCCTTTTTGCTTAAAAAAGAAGGGTTCCTATTTGGTAGGGACATTCACTAGATGTATGAATATAGCAATTCTTAATAGAGAAGTAGAACCAGTGTATGTAGGTGACCCTGTGTATTTTATATGTTGGGATAAAGCATATCCCTGGTTACCTAGAAACTGGGGAGGTACATGCTATTTAGGACTTCTGTTCCCTGGAGTGTTTTTCTTAGAAACAGCAGACATAGCCAAACTACCTAGATCCAGGCCACGAAGAAGTACTGAAGGAGGATTAATGGCAGTAGACGTAGCAAAATCATTTATACCATTTTTGTCCCAAGCAATAAACTCCTATAACATTCGACGATTATCCAGAATCTTAGAAAAAATAATAAACGGAACAACAGATATATTATACAACATGACATTAGAGGAGAAAGGGATTAGATTAATGACACTTCAAAACCGAATGGCTCTTGATGTAATTCTGGTTGATCGTGGCAGTGTTTGCAAAATCGTGGGATCAGCGTGCTGCGTATTTGTAAATGACTCCTCTCCCACGATTTGCGAAGCAATAAAAAAATTACACGTTTTAATTTCCGAACTCCATACTCAAGAAGGTGGTTGGGATATAAGTTCCTGGTTTTGGGACTTATTATATTCATGGGGATGGAAACTATTTGCGATCCTAATAGCAATACTAGGAATATTCATGACATACTATTGCTGCATACATTGTCTACCTGTAATATGCACTGAAATGAGTGTAGAATGTGTACAGATGATAGAAAAAAAGAGCACTATTAAACCAAGTACCCATGGTAATGAGGAAACAAAAACAGTTAAAGAATTAATGTCAATCAATTTAGATGACAATGAAGAGAAAACTAATGATGCACAAGATTCAGAGTCAGATTCAGAATCAGAATCAGATACTTGGTCAGAAGAGGATGCAATGTACGGATGAGACGTTTGGCATACGGCCAAAAGGAGGGTTTGTCGATCTAGAGAAGTAGGCACCCCTCGATCACGATGGTAAGTATCATGTTGGCTGAAGACCAACCGTCTCATGCATTCAGTACTAGAGATATATAACCATAAACTTGACTAAAGTGCAGCCATTTTAAGGTGACTGAAATCACCATTTTGTTTTCTCTAACATTTGTTTTTTGCTTTCTGTTAAACTGCTTTGCTGAAATAATATTCTGCTTTGCTAGTGCACAATGCAAGGCCAAGGGAGACATGTTGAAACATAACGTAGCAACCAGATAGAAATGCAAGGGTCCCTCAGGGGCGCCTTCAGAGCCACAGACCTCACACCTTGACCTGCCTGTGATTTTGATCAGTCACCAACAACCGTCTCGGATGCATGCTGTGGAGGCATACATATACAGCGGAGCCGTTGGTAACTACATAGACCAAGGTCTGGCAACAAGGATGGGGCTTCCGCTCTTTCAGAAAACGAAAACTGAAAAGGTCACTACTGGCGAATACACGGAGATAGCCTCTGGTCTTGTAACTCAATGCACAGCAGAATTGACCCTTCTGTGCCAAGACGGGCATAGGGAAGCCATTGCCTTTGACCTTATCAAGGCCCCTCAGTTTCGGGTGATTCTAGGGATGCTGTGGTTGGTGGCTAACAATCCTAACATCGACTGGTGAGCCAAGAAATTAGCCTTCTCCAATGAGTGTGCACATGCGGGCTACCAAGTGGAAATGCCATTGTCTGACCCAGAGACACCTGTCCAAAATAAAGAGGCGTTGGTACTAGGTGTAACAAGTACACTACCAAGCGAATACCACGATTTCCAAGAGACGTTTTCCAAAAAGAACAGGCTAATACCTTACCCCCTCACAGGCCATATAACTGTCAGATCGACCTCGTATCTGGTGCACAAATCCTGTGTAGTCGAATTTATGCACTCCCCGAACCTGAAAATCTCCACTTGAAATCATATCTGGACCAATACCTGGCAAATGGTTTTATCCGCCCATCCAAATCCCTGGCAGCCTCGCCCCTATTCTTCGTACCCAAAAAGGAGGGGGACTTGAGAACGTGCATTGACTACCGCGCACTAAACCAGGTAACAGTTAAAAACCGTTATCCTCTACCCCTTATCCCAGAACTGCTGGACCAAGTCAAGGATGCCCAAATTTACACCAAAGTGGACCTCAGGGGGGCATACCATCTTGTGCGTGTAAAGAAAGGAGACGAATGGAAGACCACCTTTCGTACTAAGTATGGGCTGTACGAATATCAGGTGATGCCCTTTAGGCTTTGCAACGCTCCCACCGCATTCCAGTACTTCATGAATGATGTACTATGGGAATTGATCGATGTATGTGCCCTAGTTTACATCGACAAAATCTTGGTGTACTCCTCTTCTAAACAGGACCATGTCAGGCACGTTCGCTCCATCCTTGCAAAGCTCCGGCAGCACCAGCTATACGCCAAACTTGAAAAATGCTCCTTCCATGTCACCGAAGTCGAGTTCCTTGGTTTTGTCCTCACTCCCAGAGGCGTCCGGATGGATATACACAAAGTAGACACCATCCTTAGCTGGCCATCACTGTCTTCAGTCAAAGGTGTCCAAAGTATGCTCGTCTTTGCGAACTTTTATCGCCGATTCATCCCGGGTTTCTCCCAGATTGTGCACCCGACCACTTCTTTATTTACGAAAAAACAACAAACTGTTCCAATGGACAGAAGAGGCGGAGAAGGCCTTCCAGGAACTCAAGAAAAGATTTACCTCAGCCCCGGTGCTACGACACCCCCACCCAGATCTCCCATATGTAGTGGAAACAGATAACTCCAGCATGGCAATGGGGGCTGTTCTTTCCCAAAGGGATCCCGAAACAGGCCAGTTACATCCATGGCCTTTTGGTCGCGAAGATTTACTACACCTGAACTTAACTATGCGATAACAGACAAGGAACTCCTAGCGATCAAGGCAGCCTTTAAGGCTTGCGGCATTACCTCCTAGGCGCCAGACATACCATCACACTAATCACCAACCATCGCAACCTACAATACCTCAAGACAGAAAAGGCTCAATCATCCCATCAACTCTGATGGGCTTTATTCTTCGCAGAATATGATTACATAATCGCGTACCGACCTGGAGTCCAGAACGGAAAAGCCGATGCCCTATCCCACATGGGTATTGATGAGAATGCATATTCAACTCCAGACCTGGTGGCCATTATTCCAGGTGCCAAACTACTAGGACTTACAACAACGTTATCTCTGGACGAACTCCAAAAGGAAGTTCGGCTCCTAATGAACACCAAGGCTCTACATGACTGGACCACTCAAGGTGAACATTACACAACAAAGAACCAACTCCCGTATTTCAAAGGGCGTTTATATCTACCGAATAAGGCACTACAAGAACAAGTAATTTCTGGTTATCACGACCCCCTGATAGAAGAACATCCAGGAATTGCCAAGACCCTAGCCAAAGTGAAAATAAATTATTGGTGGCTGACCTGGCGAAAGGACATTACGCAGTTTATTCTGTCGGTGGTATTTATGCACAGAATAAATCCCAGAAACAAAGACCTGCGGGACCCATGGAAATTACACCTGCACCTTGGCACACACTCTTACTCGATTTCATCACAGATCTGCCTCCCTGTCAAGGGTTCAACACTATCCTAGTGGTTGTTGACCTATTCTCTAAAATGGCCCATTTCATTCCGCTTAAGGGTCTACCAAATGCATTCAGTCTGGCAAAGGTGTTTTTAGAGAAAATCGTACGATTACATGGTTTCCCCTCCGTCCTGATTTCTGACCGAGGGAGTCAGTTCGTGGAGGAAGAGTTGAGCAATTGCCCAAATCAATATTCATCTGTCCTCTAATCACCATCCCCAAACTGATGGCCAAACAGAGCAGACGAATCAGACACTAGAGCAATACCTATGATGCATGTTACATCAAGTGGAAGAAAGCTGGAAGGATGTGCTGCGGATAGCCGAATATGCCTACAACAACTCGCTACACACCAGTACCAGACAGAGTCTATTCTATACCGTATTTGGAAGGCACCCACTACTTCCGAATTAGATACCCCCATGGCCTTGGAAATACCCGCGGTGAAGACTTTACATACGACCATCACCCAAGCCTTCAAAAAGGCAGCAGAGCACTTGATCCAAGCCAAAGAAAGACAGAAGGGATTCTCTGATCAACACCGAAGAAAAGCCCCAGACTACCATGTCAGAGATGAAGTCTGGTTGGCGTCTCGGCACGTGCCCATAAGAGGAACTCGAACATTTCATCCCAGATATCTAGGGCCCTATACCATCAAGGCTATTATAAATCCTGTGGCAGTAAAACTAGCTTTACCACCAAATATGCATATCCATCCTGTATTCCACGTGTCACTCTTAAAACCTGTTCAGCCTGGAACTCGGGTCAAAACACCACCAAATCCGGTACTGTTTAACAGAGAACCCGAATTTGAAGTCAAGGATATCCTAGATTCTAAACTCACCAGGTCCAAGTTGTATTACTTAGTGGACTGGAAGGGATACGGCCCTCAAGACAAGACATGGGAGCCTAGTGAGCACGTCCATGCGCCACGCCTGGTAAGACGATTTCATCAGAACCATCCGACCAAACCAGGGCCAGATGGAGGAAATACCTTGAGAGGGGCCCTAGGGGGGGGAGTGCTGTCACGATCCATGCCCCTGACCCCCTCAGGTATAACAGCCCACTGGTAGCAGTGGGGCTAAAGCCCTTAACACCGGCTCCAAGGGCCTTAAAAATGCATCAGAAACATACATGGAGTCAGTCCAGGCGCCTTTGGTGCCAGGCTCATTATCAGGAATAAAGCAATAACAGTTTTGGACCTTAATCCAACATGGAGGCCTATAACACAGCTCAGTTCTTTAGAACCAAGCCATGCGGTCTAGTGTTTTGGGCGTGGCTGGGACTGGAACTACTTGGCCTCAAACTTCTTTACCTTGGCTATTTAAACCACACCCAAAAAGCAGAACACACTTCATGTTATTCTGCACTCCTGCAGTGTAATGCTCACCGTGTCCAGTGACTGCTCAGCTTCTTCTCCGATGGCCCGATCCTGAAGCCCTAGATCCGGATTCCATTAATAACCTGGAAGAACAAGAACAGCATTAGCGAGCAAGAACACTTACCTGTGAAGTAACCGGTCTTGAAGCCATCCTGCGCTTCGCTTACCTCGCCCATCTCCGGAGTTCGCCGCAACCTGCAAAGGTAAAGAAACAAGGACAGCATTAATAACAATTCTTACCAGGGCAAGCAGTGAGTCCTGGCAGCACTGAGCTTCTCTTACCTCACCCATCTCTGCTTTTCACTGCAGAATATTGCAGAATCGCCAAATTATAGCAAACTACCATGACTCTTTAACAGAAGGACATCCAGGAATGGCTAAAACTCAAGCTAAGATAAAGAAAAATTACTGGTGGCTCACTTGGCGAAAATATATTGCCCAGTTCGCGACCTGTGGTGTTTGCGCTCAGCACAAGTCTCAAAAACAAAGTCCTGCAACGGATACAACACCATACTGGTCATCGTGAATCTCGAAGATGGCCCATTTCATTCCTCCAAAAGGGGTCCTGACGGCCTCTACTCTGGCCGCCATCTTTTTGGAACAAATTGTCTGACTACACGGGTTCCCATCAATATTGATATCAGTCAGCAGAACTCAGTTTGTTTCAGCTCTCTGGAGAAGATATTGCAGAATCGCCAAAATCGACCTTTGATTGGCCACAAGTCATCTTCCCCAAACCAATGGCCAGACCGAACGGACCAATATCAAACTTTAGAACAGTCCTTAAGGTGCATGCTAGAACAAACTGAAGATACCTAGAAGGACATACTCTGGTTGGCCGAATATGCATACAATAATTGCATCCACACCAGTACAGGACAAACGCCATTTTACACAGTATATGGTTGACATTCACGAACATCTGTCTTTGATTTGCTTGAAGCACTGGAGATGCCAGCAGTAGCGACCTTACATGAAACCATCCCTCGAGTACTTAAGCAGGCAGCAGAACATTTGACCAGAGCCAAAGAAAAGCAGAAACAGTGTGCAGACCGACACCAAAAGGAGGCTACAAATTATCAGGTCGGGGACAAGGTTTGGTTAGCTTCCAAAAACATTTCTTTGAAGGGGCCATGAATCTTCTGTCCCAGATACCTAGGACCCTATTCCATCAAAGCCGTGATCAACCCTGCGGCCATGAAATTAGAATTACCGGCCCACATGCAGGTCCACCCGGTGTTTCATGTCTCCCTCCTAAAACCATTGAGACCAGGTACACGGATCAATACTCCACCGGATCCCGAAATAGTTGAAGGAAAACCAGAATATGAAGTTAAAAGGATCCTAGACTCTAAGATGGAATGGTCTAAGCTATACTACCTTATAGACGGGAAAGGTTATGGACCCCAAGATCGGACCTGGGAGCCCAGTGAACATGTCCACGCTCCACGATTAATCAGGCAGTTTCACCGCAATAACCCCACTAAAGCAGGGCCGGGGGGAACCCCCCCTTCAGAGGGGCCTTGAGGGGGAGTGCTGTCATAGCCACAGGCCCCAGAACACAAAAACCACACCATCTAGTGATGGGGGCAATGGGTCACTTGACTCACTTATGTCCCTTTGGGACTCATAAACACAGGGGCCCTGGCTGGACCCAGTCCTGGCGCCTTTGGCACAAGGCTCATATAGTAGATGTGAGCAGCAGCACTTTATTTCAGTGCAGGAGTGCTTTTATTTTACTTCAGTGCTGGAGTGCTTTTATTTTACAAGAACTTTCCAGGTGCTGGAAGCCTTTATTCCAGAGAACATCCCCATGTGCTGACTCATCGGGCGTGACTCCCTAGGCCTGGTCTTCAGGTGCTGACTCGGGCGTGGCAGCAAACAGGCCAGAGCTACTGGGCGTGGCAGGGAACAAGACTATGTAAACCCACTGATCCCTCAAGCAAACGCTTTGTGTTACTTTGCACCTCCGTGCAACGTGACGGTCACCGCCGCCTGGACCAACTACTTAACTTGTGATCCTGCAACAACAGCATCCTTACCTGGACCCTGGCTCACATCTCACGGCAGCGCTCCTTCTTCTTGGCAGATCCCGAATCGACGCTGCAGCACCTGCACTCTCTGTCCCACGAAGCCGAAGCCCTGAAATGAGAAAAGAAGACAAGACATGGTTAGAACACCCGAAAACACCCAACCCAGGGTCGCGCCGCATTTAAAACCCAATGCACACCCTAGGGCACCATTAAAGGCTACTTACCAGCTGTTGGACCATCTCAGCCCTGCTCCTCCGTACCATCAGCTCCGCTTCTTCTACCGCCGTTAGCGCCGGCACCTCTACACCACCTGCAAGGGGAGAGAGCAGAGAAAAGAGACATTACATACAAAGGACAAAGAACGAACTTTACAAATACAATCGGAAAACAGTCGGAAGACAAGTGGGCAAGTGTAAACAAGGGAAACACTTACCCACAAGAGAAATGGACTAGTCACAGCTGGCCTGGACTTCCACGACAAGGGACCAGTGAAGGAACTCGGTTCCCTTCAACAAGTGCCCCTGCCAGAAACAGCAGGACGGAAAGCTCATCATCATCATTTAGCAGGGGAGCCTCAAGAGTAGTGCAACCTCAGGGAAGCCACATCCAGGGAGAAAGAGGTCTGGAGAAGGGGTCAGGGACCACAGGCTGCATACTCATATGACCCCCCTTATATTCACGCAGGAACCACACCGCTCATCACCGCTGTTCCCCACACAGATGCAGAGGGAGGAACAGACAAGAGGAGTTTCATCCCTGGGAGGGCTGCGACCGTGCCCCAATGCCTCTGCAGAGACCAGGTGAGCGTAACAGGAAAAAGATTGCAACAAGTGGAGCAAGAATAGAAGCTGTGAAGGAGACAGCCAGAAGGTGTCAAACAAAAGGACTAGCATCACACAAGAACCCTCTGTCAGAATATACAACTAGTGCAGTATTGGACTCGAAGCTTCTCATACAGAAATGGGCTACTGTTTGCACAGTTGATGAAATTGCAGTCAGTAACACTGCACAAGTTCACTGGCTGAATGCTGTAATGCCCATTCACAACGCTGGCTCAAAGCACATCACAGAACAACAAAGAAATTCAAATGTATTTCACCATTCCTTCATCCACAACCTTGGGCTGCATATGACTTGTCTCCAAAGACTGTTGGGCAAAGGAGCAAAACATGTGCGTGTACGTTGCTCAGTGGGGGGTTCCCTTTGCTGTACTGGACACAACACACAGTTGGTTTCTTTCAAAGTAATATGTATTTGTGCTGTTGTTCAAACAGGACAGTTCCATTCTTGTGCCAAGATAAATGCACAGCCACCTCCATTTGACCATCATTTTTGTTTATGTTTTTTGCTTTCGTCATACACTGGGTCTTGGTATATGTGCCTTTTTTCTATACACAAGCTACTTACAACACTCTGTCTACTTACATTTAAGACACATGGTTATAACAATAATAACATACATGTGTGGGACACATCAGGCTCTGAAACATATGACATCATACAAAGGTCGTGAATAGATGCAACAAACAAATATATATGCAAAACTATGAAAATCATGACTATAACATACTCTCTTTATACGTATAGAGTATAGGTTATCTTATCCCAACATGTTTCCGTCACATGTGGCAAGTGTGAGACCTTCTTCAGGGGGGTAGCAATCAGGTGGCTTGTTTCAATGTTCAAATCTCTCAGTGGTTTGAGGGAGACAATATAGAATTCTTAGAATGGATTATCTAAACACCTGTTGCATTCAGTGTGTGATCCTCGTGTGTGATGTCACTTGAGTTTCTACAGATTATCCTCATGTCTAGCTGCTTTTGGTTTTAAATGTCTCTTTTCCCTTTTTACTGATCCATGGTATGTGAATTTGGAGCAAATTGGAAGAAGGCATTTCAGTATAAGAAAGGTGCCCAACTTCTTGTTTTAATAGTCATTTTAAGAATTGTGAGGGGTCTGTGAGAAACCTGAAGGTGTCCCACCCGCTAGTCCCTGGGGATCTGACATCCAGGTGGCTAGGATACGGCCAACACTTTTGGATCCAGTTCCTGGGGGTGGACCAGTGCGGGAGTATCACCTGGGTGAGGGGTCTTCGGGGAGTGGAAGTTGGACACCGGATGGCGAGATGCGGTATCCCATTCCTTGTAACACCATTACCCCATCACACCAGGTAGGATACTTAGAAACTGACCCCCCCCTTTCTGCATCCCCCTTTTTTCCAACACAAACACTTTCTCATGGACAGCTCACTGTGAGAGAAAACGGACTAACAACCGAGCCGTATGCCTGACATGTCCCAATGCAATGGTCAGGCAGGGTCAGGCAATTACTGATCATCACACACCTGACTTTATCAAACTTCCCCACATGGATAAAAGGTGGAGCACAAAAGCACACTCTGAGCAAGGCAAAGCCCACGAGGAAGCAGCATTTCCAAGATGGCAGTGTAATACAAGGCGAAAGACAGTAAGTCCGAAGAGGATTGCAAGGAAGGAAGTGCCCTTGATCTTTTCATCACAAAACCGTTACTTTCATGAACCTTTGAGAATAGTAAATGTAAGACCAGGAATAAAGGCTGAAGAATCCTGCAATGTGTGTCGGAAGTACCTGGGGCTCTCCCGCGTTGATAGTCAAGGTGGGGAGAATCGTTTGGTACTGTGGTACTTTCCTTGCCTCCTACAACAAAGCACCGCCAGCGAAGTCAGCACAGCCGGCGAGTTGGGGAGACTGATACAAAACCGGTGTGTGTTAAAGCCAAGGTTGCAAGAGGCAACATTGTATAGTGAAAACGTAAGAGAACAGTGTATGAAGCGTCTGTGGCAAGTGGCGCGAACATCTTTAACAGGCAGATGAGTGATTGAACTTTGAAGCCAAGATACAATACTGTAGACAGAGTGGTCCGGCAACACGTGGGTGCTCAGTCGAAAGTCTCTGTTAGGAATCCAACTGAAAGGTGAAAAATGTTAAATGCGAAAAGGAGTTGTGAAATCGAAGTGGTCCTGCAGCGGGTCAAGCCAAACCCTGTGCACATTCGAAAGTCTTCGATAGTAAGAATATAAAGAAAGTAGATTAAGTTGCTCCGAGCCTGGCTGACGGAGATCAGCTAACTTGTGTCAAGAGTTACATTTGGAATTGAAATTGGTTTGAACCCGGCAGAGGGAGACTAATTGTGTAAAAGTGATCTCAGCTCGGCTGAGGGGGAACCGGGGTGAATAGTGAACCACCTTAGAGATGGAGTACTTGTGAAGATCTTAAAGAGGAAAATAACATTTATTTTTCGCATCAGGCCCTCTGAATGAAGAGACTTTGAATGCTAATGATCGAACTGCATCCTTGTGCTAGAGAAGTCAAAGACTGTGCTAACCTCGAGCTAACCGCCTTGTCCCATGGTGAAAACGTGGGGAAGGGAGCGCAACGGCCTGAACATCTTGACATATAATTTTGTGAACAGTTCTTTCTTTATCGTAACATTGTTTCCCACACTATCTGTATTTATAGGTAAGGATTGGCAATAGGTGTTTTAGCATAAGCCCTTTTATTTTGACAAGACACCACTACGACTGCGTTATTGTTATTTGATGGTCATAGCTTGCTCCCATCTGTAGATTTAGGATTACATAGGCGTTTATCAAACCCTATTTGAAGTTCAATAAACAACCTTGAACTGTGGTCACTTGTGCCTTGTCTCACTGTTGAAACCATGCCTTCCTTACAGGTCAGAAATGAGAGGCAGAAATAAAGTTGTAATGTTTTCAACATCAGCCATTTTTATTAAAACGAAAAGGGGTCGGCATAAAGGCCTAACTGTCTCTATCCTAACAAATTTGTCCCTGCCAGTGAAACTAAAACTAAAGCCAGCTGAACTTGCGTGCAAAATATATATGACCGTCACAGTAACATACACAAGCAAAAGGTGCAAGGTAAATGACTCTCTTTCCAACTCAAAATGTGCACAAATCCAAATGTATACTTCAAACAAAACACCCCTTGTTTCGAGGGTTTGATTCCCTTCCCCTGAACAATTTCAGGAAAACTGTTGAAAATGTTTTGTTCCAACAAGGTTCTGTTAAAGTCAATGAAAATGTCTTTTCTTCAAAAAACGTACCTCAAATTGGCAAAGCAAATGTCTCTTCTATAGAATACTGTTCTACAGATGGCAAAAAAATGTATTTTTAACTTCAACAACTGCTTCAAATGATAAAGTGTCCCTTTCACACCATTGTACAAAACAATGCTTTCCTGGTATACTCTCCTGCCAGGAATTTCTAAACTGAATCTCTAGATATCCTGCCAAGCATCTTTCATTGCATCTTTTCCTTTTCTCCACCTTATGAATTCCTGGTGTACTTCCTTGCCAGGAGTTGCCCCCTTCTAGCTCTAGTACTCTCCTGTCAGGTATCTCTCTCCAAAAAGGGCTCACAACCTGATGCGTAAGTTTCACCAGGTCTTTCAAAGTTTAACACAGTTGCACTTCTTCACTGCTTATACCTTGTTATGATATGATATATTTATAATGCGCTTAATACCCAGATGTTTCTAAGTGCGGACCCAGGGATCGAATCTGTGTTGCTCCGTGTCGTCTTGTTTCCAAGGCGAGCACTTGTCCGCTGAGCTATCCTCCCAAGGAATACCTGTTGATTCCAGGTATCATTTGTTTCAACTTTCCCCTTATTGATATCCCACATATGGGGGGTTGTTCAAGTTCTGTCTGTCAACTTCCTTCTTAGTGTCTTTTGGCTTTGGCCATGCTTGTTCCAAGCTTCTTCAAACTGACATCTCATTTAAGGGGAATTGTACAACTTTGGCCCTTTCATTTCTTATTTAGTGTCTCGGCTTGTGGCGAAGCGGGTTCCAAGTTTTCCCAAATTGACATCTCATATCAGGAGAATTGGACCCTTTTTGCCCTTGTCCTTCAATTCTACTGGGTCGGTATTAAAAGTTACTCCCCAAGTATTCGTTAACTTGATAGCACATCCTGCAAAATCCTCTGGGTTGACTCACCGGTGTAACCTGCAGCTGCGGCGAATAGGTTTCCTCTGAAAGGTTTCCCCAGCTAGGCAGAGTCTCACACAGTTCCCGCGTCGGCTTTTCACTTCTTTGCGGATTGACCCATTGCCACTCCACACGACCACGTCTCCTCCAGTCCCGCGGCAAATGACTTCTCGCTTCCAGCGGTCCCTCCAGGGCACCTGCTATAACTTCACCGGAGTTCCTCTCCTCTGGTATGCTACACTTCCATGTGATTGCCTGTTAGCGTCCTCTTCTTCCTGCACTGCTCACCTCTGTGAATCTGCCTCTGGGTTCGCTTCCCGCTCTGCGCTCTCTGCACGTCTCCTCCCCTTCTCTTTCTCGCAGGTGATTTTCAGGTTTAAACGTGCCACACAGCTGATTGTGAACCTGAAAACTAGACTGCACGTTTTACTTGGTATCACTTTCATTCCAGAGTGACTTTTGTTCCTCTTATTCGTCTCAGTACCTGAAGCTTTCTGGGACTTGAAGTCCCAAGGATTTTTAGACTGTTTTAAGTTGCATTGTTGGAAACAATTGTTTAAATGACAACCATCATAAACATTAGATGTTAATTATGTTTTAGGGGTGTTATGTACTTTTGAAGAGTAGATAAGAGTTCAGTTTGGAGAATATAACAAAAGGTTCCGATTAATGGCAACATGCGATCAGGGATTCTGGAATTAGGGTTTTTTTCTTCACTGGAAAGGGAAGGATACAGTGTTTCTCGTGTTGGAGCCATTACCTCCCCCTGACAGCCATCTCTTCTCATGTGATCCACCCCCAGCGTACCACCCCAGGGTCAGTATCAGGTAGCAGCTGCCTTTCCCTGGGTGCATGGGAGGAGACTTTAGGCTGGGGTCAGTGATGACTCCATATGAGTCTTCATAGAATGCAGGAAAAAAACACATTTTGAATAAGCAGAGCGTCAACTTTGGCAGCAACCTTCTCATCAGTGACACCTTAGAGAGGGTCACCCCTGAATTCCACAGTGTTTTAGAAAATCCACATTGACTGTTGTCTAACTCGAACCATTAAGAGATTTCAACACTAATAAGCCACCAGAAAGAAATGGTCCCCTGAGGAAGGTCTACAATTTTGAACATGGGACTGAAAATTGTCAGGATCAGTTAACATACATTGTGTATATATATGTCTCCAGGCTTTTATAAGGATGTTTGCAGTTTGTGCATTTATATTTGCTTGCTATACTTTTCATGTAATTTATGTGGAGTAATGTTAAATGTTACAAACATAGGCATCACTAGAGGGCAAAAAAGGGAGTTAATTGCCCCCCATTGCCTTTTTTCCTCTCTAATTGGCGCCTTGCCACCTCTGGCAAACAACTCTTTTCATGAGCCCTAAAAGGCGCTCATTTGTTCAGCTGCAGTCAATCGCATTTACATTTTCTTTATTTGTTGAGCCTGCCGTGTCTTCTGATTTGAAGGGGACACAGCAGGAATAGGTGGGCCATGAATATCATTTGGGAGAGGACATCTATGCTAAAGCTAAAGCAGGCTTCCTACAAGCTGGGCACACTATTGTTTTGGCAATGTGCAGCTTACAATTTAATTAAAATTAAAAAGCAAGGCATTGTCATTCTGCACTTCACCTTGCACTGCCACCTGTTGGTCGCACTTCTTGTTTCTTGTGTAATGATCCTATGTCCTGCACTTCCCCTCCTCCCCTTCCCCCGGCATTTTCCTCCCTCCTCTCCCCTGCCCTGGCGCAATCTCAATTTCACTGGGCGTAGTAAGATCGTTGTCTTGTCCCCCTTGGCCCCGCCTCTGCCTCGTCACACTTTGAAACACTTGTGTATTGGCATGTTATAAATAAAATATCATATAATGCAAGTGAAACATGCTTCCTAAACTTAAGTCTATCAGTTTTCTTTAAACTGTGTTTAGTTTTTTATTGGCCTACCCCCACAAATATCTTGTGATTTGTGTGCACCTACCTTTGGGTATACTTTTAAAGCTGTTATTTGTTTGTCGTACCGCTCAGTTGAACGTAAATTAGTTTATTGGAGATGACAGCAATTACTAGGAAACTGAGCTGTGTGTCCATGGGCTCTAACATTTTATCTTCACTATCGGGGCGGAAACTCCCCCTGCCCTGCTCTGAATAGAAGCAGATAGCAATCCCAACCCATCACCTCGCCGAACAGTGAATTTTACACCACCTATATTTATAAAAAATTGCAAAAAGCCATAAGATTTACAGCCGGCTTTAAATGTATATCATTTCAACAAGTCACTCAACCTGCTGAGCTACCTTGGTAGCTTTCTACTTAAGGAGGTTTCACTCTCCCTTCCAAGAGTTCAACACCAGATCTGAACCCCTATTGTGCTCAAAATCACTTGATTACCAACAATGCAGTACATATACATGACTTTAAAGCCAATGGAGTTTTGTCTTCAGCCAAACTGACACTGTGTAGAGTCATTTGGGGTGTATATTCATAAAGTGGAAACTGTGAACATCTATATAAGGGTAAAGGGAGGTTCCTGTCTTCATTGCTAATGACCAATGGGCGCAATTGCCCACCTTTCCACCCTGTACTCAGCGCCCATCTGTGATATATAATCTATTAAACGGCCTGATCACGAGTTTAACAGTAGTGGTAAAACATCTAGAAATGTCCATTACTTGGTGTTTTACCACTCTGCCAAAATCTGAGTTTTGTTTTCAAAACTCTTTTTACCAGCTGCCTTTTTGTGGTGGCAATTACTGCCACACAAAAGTGGTACCACAAGCAATATATACTGGGAGCGATAATTACCAGACCCAGAAATAAAGAACAGCAAAAAGCCATTAGATCCATTAGATTTATAGCCAGCTTTAAATGTATTAAATCTCAACAAGTCACTCAACCTGTTGAGCTACCTATTGGACTTGAAAAATATGCCAACCTTTGGAAATAACGTAAAGGTTGGCATAACTTATAGGTATGCAGACCTACCGGGGCACCCGGTTATTACCACATGTGGTAATGGTAACAGAGTTTGGCAGCATCACCTCTGGTAATACCTCAACATTCGCAATCAAGTCAGCGGTCTTTCACTACCTATCATTTGAAACTGAGTTATGAATACTGACTATTTTTGAGTGTATATTTTTTTAAGCTGAGCCTGGAGTGATGTTTGTTTAGTTAAAGGGAAACTGTCTCTTGCTGATTGTAAACTATTAGGTGGTTGGACTATGACTGATGTCTTCTCATTACAAGTATCCTGTATCTTGCCTGTATGCACAACATACATAATAACATGCATCCCTTTTCTTTTTCAAACAATTACTAAGAGCAGGTGACTATCATAAGTATAACCCAGCTGGAAAATTGAAGACATCTAAAATTAGTCCAGGTCAGGTATTAGTTGCTAAACCAGAGTGATCACTGGGGGCCTGATTAAGGTTGAAGTGAGCGGGAGCGGTCGGGAGCGGTACTCCTCTACTTTAAATTACCTCTTACAGCTCCTATACTTTTATTTTAAAAAGAAACCGTTCCGGAATGCTTTTGTTTTAAAATAAAAGTGTAGGAAGAAGTTTAAACCTTCACTTTCAGGGCAATGCACTGAACGTTCCCTTAAACAGCAGGTGCAAATGTTTGGGGGTGTATTGTATGTGGGAGGGGTCGTGGCAATGGGGTTTGTGGGGACTGGGCGCAGGCCAGCAGGGAACATAGTTCCACTTCTTCTTTTCGTACACTTCGACCACTGTTAATATAACCATGACTAATTTGACCAACCCGTTCTCCTTACCCCATGTGGTAATTATGCAGTGCCCCGGTAGGATCATATGATTCCAAGTCATGTGGACCTTTCCATTATTCCCCATTTTAGAGTCCCATGGGAGACAGTATTTACAGCTTCCAGTAATTACTGTATACAGTACTGCATTTGTGTGGCGGTAATTACTGCCACACAAAGGTAGCCAGTAAAAATGAAACTTTGATTTTGGCTAAGGGCCTGATCATTTTTGCTAAACTTGTGATCAGGCCCTTAGCCTTCGGAAAATCTCTCAAAATCTGTCTGTTCACTAGACTGCAAAACACAAACTAGCACAACCCCTTAAAGACCTAAGAAAGCAAAGCTTTCAACCTCTAGCCACCACAGGCTCGGACGTAAGACCCACCAGAACCACTCAGATGAACCAGTATGGTCCTGCAACTCCCAAGGAATGGACCACTTGGATTTTAACATGATAATAGCCATCACTAATCTGTACTCAAAGACTGATCAGAGCACCAACCTTAGAAACCAGGAAGAAAAAGGAGACTGTGACAAAAGCAATAGCTTTACTGGTGTGTTCAATACACCTCCACACAACACTTAAATCAGGAACACCTTCGGAATTGCAGGTACTCATCATTATAGGTTTTAAGAGGGCAAGGGTTCACCCCCAACAGGACCAAAAACTGCTCTCATGCTGGAGTTTGTGAGGGTTCAGAAATGTGAGGCGGACAACCTTGTAAAGAGTTTTCAAAATTAGCCATTTTATTAAATATTAAGGTTGGATAAATGCCTCACTATCACTACCCTGACAAGGAATTCCCTGCCTAAAATAAACTAGAGGAAACAATCTAACAAAGGGATATCTGTCCTTCACACTTGTATATTCAATAGAACAACTAAATGTATGGCAGTTCAATTTAACAAATATCTGTAACCTATAATCAGATCCACAATATAGCCATCATCTTTTCTCATAACCTGGGTGAATTCCCCTTCCCGAGATCCGAGCATGGTTTGCTCCACAGTTCAAAAGTAAATAAGAAAATTCTGCTTTACACACAAGTTCCAACAAACTTCTGAGGAATTAAACTTGATATGAAAAAGTTCTGTCGACTCAATGATGTAGCAAAAGAAATTGTATGTTCCAACTCCTCCTGGAGTAATGAAGGTACGCATACATATGTAATGTTGTGCTCACACTTGGAGTTTGTACTAATCACCATATGTGTTAAAAGAATGTACCCTTTGTTAAAAGAAGAGGCCTTCTCTTTATACAGCGGCATTTAAGACCTGCTGACCTGGCAAGAACTTGTCTTTAACAGAAGAATTGTGTTTGGTCACTGTATGTCGAAGCATGCTGAGCCTGCTAAAACTATCTGCAGATTACGGGTGGGGAAGGAATGAGTAAGCACAGCCTCGTGCACAGAGATAAGGACACAGAGGGGCACGAGAGAGAGCGAATAACAGATAACAGGAAACCACAATAGCAGATGTTGAACTGTTGACCGTTGATGCAAAGTCATGACTGTGAGGAACCGCCTTGTGGTGGACATAATCTATGTGCAGCAATGTATGACAATGTAAAACAGATGGGTATAAAAGGACCACGATGTGCAGGGGAAAGCGCGGCACTTTGACGACTTGCTTTGCGAGACGGTTGAACTTGTGGCCCATTCGCGAATGCTTGTGTGTTAATAAAGCAATGTTTACTCAACTCTTTTCTGTTTGAGTTTTTATAGGGTCCCTTTTGTACTGATTATGGTGACGGCGAGAAATCGCACCCACAATTTTGGTGTCAGAAGTGGGACGCGAAGGAGCGACAGTCCGTCACTGGGTGAGGAACGCCGCGGCGGAACCGGAGAAGGAATTGATCACGGGGCCCCAACAACTGAATCCGCACCTTTGATTGCAACCAACGCGTCATCCTTGTTTTTCCGGCTCCGTTGGCGGTGGAACAGCAGGCTGTCGCCCTTCGGGTCCGGAACACTCTGGCGGGACCCTTAAGATAAGTGGTATGGACGGATGCATGATGGAATAAGGAAATAATGATTCAGGGTTTGTGAAGAGGACGGTGGTAAGTCCGTCTATGAAGAAGTAATGTTGAAATGATGATATGATATGTTAGATACGCCAGGAGGATGTATTATTATTGTTAGCCAATAGGTGCATATTTGGGAAAGGTGAGTGTTTTAGGCAATTGCGGTATACCGCCAAGATGGGTCAAACGGCTTCCCACAAGGGAGGTATAGGCAAGAGACACTATGCCCCCCTTGAAGGAACCCCTGCATTTGATTTGTTGATTAAACATGGATTGAATTCAACATTGTTCTTAAAAGAATGGTCCGAATACACAAAAGATTTGATTGAGCATAAATGGCCAGACACCGGGTCCTTTGATGTGGACCGCATATCCAAAGTAGAAATAGAATTAGTAAAAAGACGGGTCAGACCCGCACAGTTTGAGGCTAGACGACTATGGAGGGTAGGAGCAATGCGCAGGCGCAATGCTCAGAATAAACAAAAAGCAAAGGAGCAGAAGAGAACGGTAAATCAAAAATTACATGATCTAGAGATAAAAGAGAAGGGTGAGAGGCTAGATCAGTTGGATAGACATATGATGATTAAGAACAGTGGGGGTATGTATCCTGCCGTGCCGGTGCCTCGATATGAAGATGTGATAGGGCTAGAAGCAGAACAAACAACGACTGAATTATTGTTTCCAGGAGCTACAGCTCCACCGGCAGACAGTGAGGGTGAAAGGGTGGAATTCCCAATGAAGTATGGAGACCCAGATAGGTTGATAGACCATAGGAGAACGACTACTGTAGAAAAGGATAGAGATGGAGACTTGCAAATCCTTATGACCGGGCTGTATGGCACACCCCTCAATGACAGCCTACGGGACCAATTGGGGCATTTGACACCTTTGGAATTTAGGACAGTGGCCACTAAACTATATACCTTTCATGAGGGTAACTGTAAATTGAGAGGACAGAGTACTGCGGATCTGCCCTCAGCATATCAGGACGCTGTCGCGTTACTACCAGTGACTGCGTCCAGTGTTCAGTTATGGGGATGTATGTCCGACATAATAGCGGAAGTCATAAGGGGCGGTGTTGAATGGGAGAAGGAAAAGAGGGCATGGGAAAGAGAGGTGAGGGAAAGAGAGGCTAAACTCAAAGATGCAGACCAGGCGGGCCAAAACGTAGCTAATCGTATGATAGCATCCATACACTCGCAGTCCATGTCCACCCTGGTGAGTCTGATGGAGGGCCTTGGCTGGCCTATACAAGTAAACGTAATTAAATATCTTCTTATTAGGGTGGATGATATAGAAGAGGAAAAGGAGCCTAGGTATGTGTCCCAGTGGAATAGGATTAGGACGGAATTGGATAAGAAACTGCTATCTAATATAAGAGTGGATGATTCAGGGGCGGAAGAATGGAGGATGGCTAAGGTGGAGAAACTATTAAAAGATTATAAAAAAATAAAAGAGAAAGCTCTTAGTCATCAATCCTCTGTTTCGCCACCAGCGCAGGCCCCTGTGAGTGAACAAACAAATACGGAAAAGTTACTATTAATGCCAATGAGAGAGTGCCAACCCACCATAGAGGCAGCCACTGGTAACATGATGCGCACCTATGTGTATGTCCCTTTATCCCGAATTGAATTAATGCATATCACCAAGTCCATCCCCGACCCCCGTATAGACCCGGCAGGATTCTACAAAGAAGTAGGAAAGTTATTCAGACCAGGGTTATTTACCGTAGAGGATGTAGATAACATATTGTTAGCCATTGTCCCAGAAGAAATATGGACCCCCTTTCGTGCCAAAGACAATGAAACAATAAAATGGAAAGATGTAATGGATGCGAGCAAAAATAGAAAACTGCATGAGGAATATCCTAAACCCCTAAGGGGGCATGGCATGGCAGTCCTGAGGGCTCTAGAAAAGGTGTTACCCCCATTTGATGTGAATGTGGAGAAACTGTCCGCTGTGATACAGGGTGCAAGTGAGGAAGTAGCACAGTACTTTCTGCGTTATGAAGCAGCATTCAAAGCGCAGAGTGGGCTAGAGATAGGGTCTGAAACGGGCCAACGGTACTTTGCCACAAACTTTGTAGAGGGGCTCCACGGGCCAATTCAGGAGAACATTAGGAGGGCAGAAAGTACATGGATGACTAGAAACCCCCGGGATCTCCTCGAAATGGCTAGGTATTACGAAAGAGGGGAAAGAGTGAAGGGACAACAAAAGGCACGACAAGAGAAGGATTTAAAAACCAAAGTGTTGATGCAACAGTTGCATCAAGGGCCCCAAGGCAGGTATAACTACAATTATAACGGCCCGTCACAGGGCTATAGTAGCAACATGATAGGGGGCCAAGGGACAGGAAGAGGTACAGTGCAAGGAGGTGCGCTATATGGGAGGAGGGATGGGCTACCCCAAGATGTATGTGCCTTCTGCAAGAGACCCGGACACTGGAAATCCCAGTGTCCCCAGAGTGGTGGGAGAGGAAGGGGCGTACGGCCCCCTTCACAGACAACATTTGCCCCAGGAAATAGGACTGGTGGGTACGGCAACCAAGACAATAGAATGTTTAAACCCCCTCAACCCAATGCCTTTGACGGACAAGCAAGAGGGGATGTTCCCTGGCCGGCCCCGCCTCCCCCCAATCTACTGTATCAGCCACGACAAACGACACAAGTGCAAGGTGTATGCCAGGGTGAAGAATGTGGAGAAGGGGTATACTATAACGATGATTTTCAGGATAACACAAGCGATATGTCCTGAGGATGCCGGAATGAGATAGCGGGAGTGGTGCAGGTTCCTATAGACCAAAGGGGGCCTTATGCCTCTATTAGGATCGGCCCCCACCGAAACTTGAGATGTCTGGTAGACACGGGAGCTGGAAACAGTTCTGTGAATATCAGAGCCGTCCCCGCTGTCCCATTATTGGATAAAAGCAAGGTATCAGTTGGATTTGGGGGAAATCCAATAAAGACTCCTGTAAGTGAAATAGTAGAAGCGGAACTTCATGGGGTAAAATGGGAGAATGGGTGGCTATTGACCAATCACTGCCCAGAAAACTTGTTAGGTATTGATGCATTAAAAACGCTAGGGGCCACAATATATTGCTCCCCCCAGGGAGTGAGAATGACCATAAGCAAACCTATGAGTATGATAGGAGTAATGCAAACCCTGCCCCCGGAACTCCAAGACATCCCGAATGAACTATGGGCCACTCATGGGAATGATGTAGGAGTGTTGGATGTTTCCCCAGTAGTAATCAAACTAAAGCCTGGTGCCAGGTTGCCCAGGATAAAACAATATCGCATATCACACGAGGGAGAGCAGGCACTATATCAAATAGTACAGGACATGATACGATTAGGGGTGGTAGAGCCAACAAATGATAGCCCTTGTAACTCTCCGATCCTTCCAGTACACAAGAAAGGTGATGAAGCGGTACCCTATCGTTTCATTATTGATTTGAGGGAGATAAACAAAATAGTAGAACCCAGATATCCAGTTGTCCCTAATATTTCAAGTGTACTCACATTAATTCCCAAAACAGCGAAATGGTTTACGGTAATTGATTTGAAAAATGCCTTCTTCAGCATTCCTATTGCCGAAGAAAGCAGGTACCTGTTTAGTTTCACTCTTCGAGATAGACAGTATCGATTTACTAGAGCCCCGCAGGGATATACAGAAAGTCCCGCCATATTCAGCCAAGCACTAAAAACACAGATGGATAACCTAGCCCTACCCGCTAACACTGCTCTGATACAATATGTTGATGATTTGCTATTATGTGCAGCCACCAAAGAGGAATGCCATTATGTGACCAGATTGGTGCTAATGCACTTAGCAGAGAATAAGCACAAGGTAGCCCTAGCCAAAATGCAGTATGTAAAACAAAAGGTCCATTATTTAGGCTTTGAGCTGTCCGAAGAGGGGCGAACCCTGTCTACTGATTGCATTGCTTTGATACAGTCCATAAAAGGTCCAGACACGGCAAAGGGTCTCCGAAGGATAATTGGTGTTTTATCCTACTGTAGGCACTGGATTCCTGAATTCTCTGTATTGATCCAGCCCATGCTAAAAGCCTTAAAAGAAGTACAAGAAAACGGCCCATTAAAATGGACACCTGAGATGGAAAAAGCCCTGACAGCTATGAAAGATGTTCTATGCCACGCACCGGCCTTAGGCACACCTGATTATACTAAGAGTTTTGCCTTTTTGTTGATGAACAGGAAGGTTGCGCTGTGTCAGTCTTGACACAGGAACAAGGGGGGTAAACAGAGACCATGTGCCTATTTTTCTAGCACTCTGGACTCAGTAGCTCGAGGCCTACCCCCATGCATGAGAGCAGTAGCTGCAGCAGCGACAGCCCTAAAACAAAGTGCAGGTATCATCCTAGGGAGTGAAGTAACAGTAAAGGTTCCACATACAGTAGATGTTCTTCTGAATAGAGTGCATACACAGCATTTGACTACAGCTAGACTCACACAGTATGAGATGATCCTGTTTGCCAGTAATGTAAAAATTGAACGGTGTAACACTTTGAATCCAGCGACACTGCTTCCTTTGCCCACCTCACCTGATGACATTAGGCATGATTGTGTGATCCAAATGGAAGAACACACTAAGGGTAGAGCAGACCTGCAAGACACCCCGCTGGTTGATAATGAGGGTATATTATTCTGTGATGGTTCCTGTTTCAAACTGCCAAATGGGGAGACAACAGCAGGGTATGCAGTAACTACAGGGGAACGGTTGATTGAGAGTGGGAAAGTGTGTGAAAAATCGGCCCAGGCAGCCGAATTGATTGCGCTAACGAGAGCATTAGTGTTAAGCAGCGGTATGAAAGTGACAATTTATACTGATTCAGCCTACGCTCATGGGGTGGTTTCCAGTTTTGGTAAACTCTGGGGAGAGCGTGGGTTTTTAACCTCCCAAGGTGATACTATTAAACATGCCCGATTGATTGCTGAATTATTGCAAGCCCTTACGCTGCCCAAAATGGTGGCCGTAGTGAAGTGCTCAGCGCATAAAAAAACACTGGATTATGTCACGCAGGGAAATTCTTTGGCTGACCAGATGGCTAAACTAGCTGCCACAAGGGACACTCGGTGGGAAGCCCGACAGCTCATAGTGGGGAGGGATGTGACTATGGAAGGGACGAAGGAGCGCGTAAAGGAAATCCAAGCAGATGCAACCATTGAAGAAAGACTATCTTGGCACAAGGATGATCAATACGAGGAGACGGTAGATGGGCTATGGGCACATACCAATACGAATACTTGGGTACTACCTGATGCATACTTACCTGTGATAGTGAGTGTGGCTCATGGTCCAACTCACGTTAACGCAAGGACTATGGAAGAAGTTTTAAGTACTGTGTGGTACAACAAAAGATTGGGAATGTATTGTCGCCAATGGGCAAAACAATGTGAAATATGTGTTTTATATAATGTGGGGAAAGGTGGACCGGCCCCGGCGGGCCACAGTAAGTTACCCACCTGCCCTTTTGAGGTGGTGTATATGGACTTTATACAGCTGGAGCCTGTAAATAAACATTCCTACTGTTTGGTGATGAAATGTGGGTTCTCAGGATGGGTGGAAGCATATCCCCTGCGGGACAATAGTGCCACCTCCACAGCACAATGCATATTGAAACACTGGGTGCCCTTGTATACGGTCCCCAGATATCTATGGTCTGACAATGGGACTCATTTTACTGGTGAAGTAGTACGCAAAGTTTGCAAGGCCCTTGGTATTGATCAACGTTTCCACGCAGTTTTTCATCCTCAATCAGCTGGGATTAGAGAGGGCACAAATAAGGTACTGAAGAACAAACTGGCAAAGGCTTGTGCTGAAACGGGACTGAAATGGCCGGATGCATTACCTATTGCATTATTGAGTATGCGTACTATGCCTAAGCGTACACATGGTTTATCTCCTTTCGAAATTGTTATGGGGCGCCCACCAAGTATTGGGACCCCCATATCACCTAAGAGATTGTCTGAGCAAGCATGGCCTGCATTACAACAGTACTGTATTGGGTTAACTAATAGACTGATTTCTATTAATGCACAGGTGAACGCAGTAGCTCCATCTCCTCTGATAGGAGAAGGTCACGACGTGCAGCCCGGTGACTGGGTTGTTATAAAAGCCTTCGATCGCACCAGCGGACTGCAACCCAGATGGAGGGGCCCGTTTCAGGTGCTCCTCACAACACAAACTGCGGTAAAAGTTGATGGCAAACCGCACTGGTACCACGTGAATCACGTCAAGAAGACGCTTCCATTACTGATTCCTCCGGAAAAGGGAACCAACCAACCCCAGGTTGCAACAGTACTGCCAGACGCCATTAGTAGGTGTGCCCATCGTCTCCGATCCCGTGACGTGTATGTGCCAAGCAACGTGTAAGGACACTGCTTTGAACTTTGATCATTAGGGAGATGAACATTTGGACTCTCTTGTTGGTTTTAGCAGAATTGTGCCTTACTGAAGACGACGGGCTTGTAGCCTGAAGGGCCTTCGGCGTTCCCCTCCTGGGACAGGCACTACGAGACGTGGGACAGATCGGATGAAGGTTTTCAGTGAGACCTACCACTATTAGAGTAATAAGGACACTGGTGCTTTAAATAGAGGATATTGCTATATCGCTAGGTTGCAACTGATATACGCTGTATACTGAGCCATATACTGAACTATGTCTACACCCGTGTATGCTGGTTTAGTCCCTGAACGGATAAGTGTATGCTCCTCAAACACAGAAGGTAAGAGGAAAATACCAGTTTGTACCACAAGAGGCAAAATTTTGTTTTCTCTATGCACGATAGTAGTACTAATAGCATTTGCCATAATATTCTGGTATCTGGAACATCCATCTAGATATGAATTAAAGAACCTGTTGCCCGAGTCAAATGAAACAGGGAGAACAGATTAGGTCAAGAGCAGGAATCGAGATGCCTATGACCAACACGACCCGGAAGACTATGCTAAAAATGAATACGTGAAGATAATAAACACAACATATGGGGTAGTGAATAAAACTGATTGCTGGATCTGCACCCACATGCCCCGACATAGCAGTGAAGGCATCCCAGTATACGCATCGCCAGTTACTGAGGATGCCGGGTGTACATTAATTTACATGAGAATAGTGTCAGCACAGCAATACATGATACCGAATACCGCTTGTTATGTTAGAGGAGAGAACAAAACCCTTCTAAAGGAAAAGATACGCTATAAAATCAAAACTGAGGGAATCGGGCTTGCACCTGCTATGGTACAGATAGTAAGAGAACCTCCTCCCCCTATCACCATCACACAAGAGTTTAGGCCAAAGAATATATGTTTTAAGAGGAGCGCAAGAGGTAATCAAAGAATGATCTCGGGGTGCAGTCAAATGGTGAATCTAAATAACTACACGAAGGGATTGTTACAGATTGAAGGACATGCCTACGTCTGTAACAAGAGGGCTTATTTGTGGTTAGCCAAAGATTTTGTTGGGGTATGTTACATAGCCAGAATAATGCCGGCTGTGATGGTATATGCCCCGTCTACTCTGCATAAAGAAATACACAGCAGAAATAAACGAGCAGTAAACCCAAAAATTCCTACGTATCAACCTACAGGATGGGAAACGTTTATAGATCTGATGGGGGCCCTGGTTCCTCCAGCGGGCATCTTTATGAACAGTCAAGAAATCCAAAAGCTAAACAGGGCCCTTGAGTTCGTAATCGAAGAATCTGCAGACCTAATGGAAAACATCACTTATGAAATGAAAGCAATTCGGCTAGTGGCTCTCCAAAATAGGTATGTCTTAGACATACTCACTGCAGAAAGGGGCGGAGTCTGTTTTTTGGTGGGATCCCAATGCTGTGTTTACATACCAGAAGGGAGTACAGGAATCCTGGATGGAGTAAACAAACTGCATAAAGTGGCGGATAGCATCCACCAGGAGGAAGGGTCAGGAGATAGCTGGTGGATGAAGCTCCTGAAAGAAATTGGATGGCAACTTCTTACGCCTATACTGGTTCTAGCGGCAATAGTTGTAGGAATTTGTCTCTGCATCCAATGCTTCCCGGTATGTGTGTCGTGCTGTGTTTCCATGTGTTCTTCCAGCATAACGCGCCTAAATCCAATGGATAAAAGCCATGTACAACAGGAATTTTTTGACATGGGAGGCCTGGAGAAGATTATGGTACATACAGTATGTGATGATGTTGCTTTCCTGCCATCTGCTTATGCTAGGACTGTTTCGATTGATGCTCAAGTGTGAGCAAAGGGTGGATTGAAGGTACGCATACATATGTAATGTTGTGCTCACACTTGGAGTTTGTACTAATCACCATATGTGTTAAAAGAATGTACCCTTTGTTAAAAGAAGAGGCCTTCTCTTTATACAGCGGCATTTAAGACCTGCTGACCTGGCAAGAACTTGTTTTTAACAGAAGAATTGTGTTTGGTCACTGTATGTCGAAGCATGCTGAGCCTGCTAAAACTATCTGCAGATTACGGGTGGGGAAGGAATGAGTAAGCACAGCCTCGTGCACAGAGATAAGGACACAGAGGGGCACGAGAGAGAGCGAATAACAGATAACAGGAAACCACAATAGCAGATGTTGAACTGTTGACCGTTGATGCAAAGTCATGACTGTGAGGAACCGCCTTGTGGTGGACATAATCTATGTGCAGCAATGTATGACAATGTAAAACAGATGGGTATAAAAGGACCACGATGTGCAGGGGAAAGCGCGGCACTTTGACGACTTGCTTTGCGAGACGGTTGAACTTGTGGCCCATTCGCGAATGCTTGTGTGTTAATAAAGCAATGTTTACTCAACTCTTTTCTGTTTGAGTTTTTATAGGGTCCCTTTTGTACTGATTATGGTGACGGCGAGAAATCGCACCCACAGTAAGAACAAGTCTTGCGTTGGTCTTCTTCCAATAAACAACAACAATAGTCTTTATCAGGATGATTTGCCACAATTTAAATTTCTGAGATATGTAACTCCTCCATGGGAAGTTTAAATACTTCTTCTTTCAATGTCACACGTAACTTGAGTTGTCTTTGTTAGAAACACAGTTCAGCACTTTATCTACTTTTACCTAGTTGACTGCTGTACTAGGTCTTCTACTTGCACAACTTGTTATACGGGTATGCTCACCTGCCCGTTCAATGCGTCACAAAATAACAAAGTGTGCTTCAGTGGTAACTTCCAACTTAGAACAACAACTTCACAGATTTCTTTGGCATTAATCTTTAACCCCTTAAGTGCCAAGGACGAGATATCTCGTCCTTGAAATTACCTCCGTAGTGCCAAGGACGAGATAGCTCATCCTTTTTGGCACTCTGTCTTGAGCGATCCCTGCAAAGCAGGGATGCTCAAAACTGTAATCCAAACCCCTGGCTATATGAGGGGGAGGTCCCGCCTCACTGCCAGGGGGCTGGATTACCTTCAGTTTCACATTGGCGTGTGTAAAGCAGGCTGACGTGAAAGTGAAAGTAATTTTCTCTGCAGCAGCCATTTCGGGCTGCTGCGGTGAAAACACAAGGTGAGTCTCCACCTTTCTCCCCCTCGATCTCTGGCTGTATTTCAAGCAGCAATGTCACTGGACCACCAGGGATCCGTTTTTGTGACACGGGGGAGGGGAGGCTGCTTATTAGGTAAGCGCCCCCCCGTGGCCCCATGTATGGAGACCCCTGGGGGCGGATGGGTGATCATCTGCCCCGAGGGGTGGGGGGGCGGGAAGAAAAAAATACTAGGGGAAGGGGGTGAGGGGGTTGGGGACCCCTAGACACCAGGAAGTCTTTTGGTGAGGGTGTTGTTGAAAAGGGGAGATTCTCCTGTTTCCAACAACACCCTTTGTATAAGCATTGCTGCTCACGGATCGGGCGCAGGGGGCTCGATCTGTGGGCAGCAATGGCACAAGACACCAGGGATGTCTTTACAGTGCGGGGGAGGTGGGCTGCTTACTAATGTAAGTGATTTCAACCCGGCACTTCACCCAAGTCAATGCCTAGCGTGTGATGCACAGCTGAAACCCTTAATTAATTCTTTGTGTCTATAAGTTCTTTTATTTCTGAACGATGTACCACTTATATCACGCCCCTCTCTTTGAATCCCCCCCGTCACACTGAACCAGGAAGCAGGCTGGTTTGCAAAGTTAAAATATTTATTAATGGATGGCACAATATATATATATATCACTATTTTCAATGGTTATACAATAATCACCAATGGGATGATGTCACACTAACAATCTCTTTAATCACAAGGAGTAATAATGGGAAAAATAATGCAGCACAGAAATAATACTTTTGTGGGTTTGTTCAATCAAATGGCAATACGGTTAATATTTCCCGCTGCACACTCTTCAATCCCCCCAATATGCAATATAAAGAAATAGAAGGAGAAAGAACAGGTTTCAGGAATGCAGAATTTAAGCAAAGGTATCAGTCCCAATTTCCCCCAGCAAACACAGAGAGAGAAACAGGAATGATTGCAAACTTGTCAAAAATGGTTTTAAAGTTGGCTTGAATGAATTAGGTAGAAAAATGGTCTAAATCACTAAAATTGTTGAAATTATAATGGGGGCAGCTTTGTATGAGTTCAGACAAGCACTAGCAATGATTTAAGAGTGATAATCAAGTTGAAAACTTAATTTTGAGGTCGGGTGCAATGAAAAGCTATTTCACACGTTATAGATTTTAGCCAAACGAAAGATTTGCGGCAAACTATTTCCGCACGCGGTAAGCGCGATTGTGGAATAACTATAAGGAGTTGAGATTGTATCTAGAATAAACGGTGAAGAAGTTATGGAGGTTTTTGTGGAGGTTTTTTTCAGAAAGAGGCAAAATTGCAAAACAAGAATGCGCTTTTAAAATTACAAACAAGGTTTCGTTATGCTAGGGGTAGACTATGAAGATGCACACTACACGACAGCACAGCCACCAGCCTAGGATATCTCTGGATGGTTTTGCCTGCTGAGACGCTCACCTTCTTCAGAAAATATATCAACGCAAAGATGATTTTAACACTACTAGTACAGAAGATAATAGGGAATGCGATGGAGAGTTCAGGCAAGACAAAAAGGATTTCTAATAATACAGTTCTGGATATAATATGGGATGGATTTTTATAGGGATGACTTATGGACAGTACATATGCTAGTGACAGTCCTATACTAAGGATATTCACTACATATTTTTGGTCAGAACCGTCAGGGATTCAGGTCAGTCAAGATTTCTGGACAGGAATTCTGCTGGACACACCAGACTGGACCGCAAGGCCCTCTGGTCTGCAATCAGCAAGGCGCTCTGGACACCACACGGTGGGACTGGACTGTATCTGCCCTGGTTCTGGTTCACAGCTATCTGGTCACGGCACGACTCTACTGGGTTGGATCTTTGGATTCTGGCAATGATTATTAGCAGGAAAGCAGCACAGGACAGCCAGGCTGTTCTTTGGTCCCCCTTAGATGTTAAAATCTAGTTTCTGAGAATGGTTCAGCTTTATAAATGGGCCTTTCTGCTTTCAAAGTTTCTGGAATCTGGAGTCTGGAATATGGATTTCTCTTGCAAAGTGCTCCACCAGCAATCGGTTGGTGGGTGAATGCGTGTGTCCTTGTGAGCCCTCAGCTGTCTCTATTTATGTATTTATTAAAGGGTCGGGTATGCTGAATTACCCTAAGCGTACCCCCTAGGTATTCGATTGGCTAGGGTCTTTCCTCTCCCTTGATTGGAGAAGAAAACAGAGTGTCATCATGACAATGTGGTTTATGGTGCAGGAAAAACTTCCCCTTTGTTTTTGCTCATGAAATCTACTTTTCATATAATACATATTTACAATTTTACAAACTTGATAACAATAGCATATCCATATCCCATACTTTGTGGAGCAAATGTGCTTCCAAACCCATCTCTGTAGGATCTTGGGTCTGGATTTGACAAATTTTCGCACTTTTTGTCCGGGATACAATATCTATTTTGTCCCAACTTGGTACACATGTGCGCATTGCATAGGGGCATAGGTGTGTGAAGTTTCATATTTCTGACATCAATGCAACTGCTATAAAACCATAATTCTGTGTGCCTCTTGAAATGTGCAACCAGAATTTAGATTCAGAAGTCCGGGTTTCTATCTTTTTAACAATTGTCCACAATAAATTATCAATCTTTTTAGAAATAAGATTTTTGTCCATTTGTGAATAAACAAAACCATCTATCCCCGCCTCCAAAGGTTTCTTGTAGCTCAAGAGCAATCCCCGCCTTCTTCCTCTGGCAGAGAGCATTGTTGACACCTTAATCTGCATATCCTTTCAGCCAGGAAGGTCCTCCGTCTCTCCCAGGAGCAGCAGCCCAAATCTCCTCCACTCTTCATCAACACCTGAATGTGATTTTCTGGCCTTTTGGTGGGAAGCAGAAGGGAGGCGTCTTTCCCAGTGGGGGAAGCTTGTTTGTAGTTTTGGCTGAATCAGGCTTACTTTAAAACTACATTTGTTACATTTTCCTTTGTTGAAAACAAACTTCCAATTTTAAAGCAAACATCTAGAACACTGATTCTAGGCTCTAAATCATGGAGTTTAAATAGTGACAACCTAGTTCGCTCTTGATAACAAGTCACTTAGATTTGAGACATTAGACCTTAATGGTACAACTTTTACAGTTTTAAAACAAGCTGTTGAAACAGTCACAGGCGGCCGCTGGTACTGCGCCCAGATTTTGACAACTTTCCCAGGCAGGCAAACTGGCTGTGGATGTTTTTGTGACCAATTCAACTTTCCTGGATATTGCAAATGCACATTAATTCCTTGTATTCCATAGCATGGGACACCCATCAAGAAGATTGGATTTTTGCGGGTGTTTGGGGCCAGCATTCTGAATTTTTTAGCAACCAAGAAAAGATTTGAAAGCAGATTTCGGATTTCTTTCAGCAAGCACTGCTTTTCATTTGTGCTCCATTTTTACATATTGGACAGCCCAATGACATGTTTCAGAGTGCGGTCTCCATTCCACCACTAACAAGATGCATGGTAGATTTGGCAGCCATCTTTTTGTGCTTGGTGGGGCGCAATTTCCTTAGGTTTTGGCGTTCATGGAATTTGCGTGGTCATTTTGCTGATTCTGGTGCCACCAGCACACAGTGATCCCACAGGGCAGAGTCTGGTGGGTCAAAACATCCCAGAACCCCCCCCCCCTCGCGAGTTGACTCTTGACCGCCCGTCAAGGGGAAGTCGCGAGATTGGGATGTTCAGTTTTTTTTTTTGGTCCAAGTGGAAAAAAACTTTTGCTGCTTCTCCCATCAGTGGTGGATCGACAGGTTCTACTTGCCGGTTCCTGATGAGAGTAGGGAGAGATACCCCGGGGCCCTTGGATCTTTCCCCCTGGTCCCCGAGTGGTCCTCCTGGGTTTTAGTATCCATGGTTTTAGTCCTATGATGACAAAACAGAGCATATTTGTACACATTTCCCCACCACTATTTATGTAGTGGGGCAGACACATACATTTTGACACATCAGGACAATCTTTTCTGTTTACAATTATTACTCATTTTCAACAGGTGGAATAGTTTCATGGTTGGAATTCAAGGGGTCTGGAGGGTCCCCCTCTGGGTTTCCAGATTAATCCCCTAGTTGCTGCAGAGCGTGCCTGGGATGGCAACACTTCAGTTGGTTGATATGGACCCACTTATCTTCCCCTTCTGCCAAACTGCCTTTGGGGATATGGATTTTGTAGGCGACTGGTGAGATTTTGTCGACAATTTCAAAAGGACCTCTCCAGCTAGGCAGAAATCTGTGCTGTTTGGCCTGGTTCCTTTGGAAATTGTATAAGTAGACCCGGTCTCCTACTTGGTATTCTTTTCTAGTAGTCTTTAGGTCATAGTGGGTCTTCATACTGTCTGCAGATCTTTCTAGATTTCACTGTTGAAGGCATTTTCTCAGATTTTCAACATACTCTTGAGTGGTTGAGGCATTTATCAAAGTCTGCTCTTGGGTTCTGTAAAGCACATGCTGGGGAAGCACCATTATTTGACCATTCATAAGCTCAAATGGTGACATTTTTGTTGCAGATGATGGGGTATCAGGACAAGAGGTAATCGAATATCCCAACTTGGCCCAGAATCTGCCACAAACTTTTTTAATATGGTCACAATTGTCTTGTTGTATCTCTCCACTGCACCAATAGAGGCTAGCCGGTAGACAATGTGTAGTTTCCTTTTGACCCCAAGTATCTCCCACATCTTTGTCATCAATTCGCTAGTGAAGTGGCTACCTCGGTCTGACTCGATCCTTTGGGGTAGTCCAAAACGCGAGAAGATGTGGTTAATCATCAGGGCAGCTGCCGTTTCTGCCTTGCAGTTTGGGGCCGGGATACATTCCACCCATTTAGTGAACAAGCATATCACGGTCAACATGTACTTGTTCCCCCTAGAGGAGCGAATCACGGGCCCGATAAAATCGACTTACAAATCTGACCAAGGCAGTGTCATCCCCCTCTTTCAGAGAGGCACACGGTGTGTGAGGGATGTTGGCAGAAATTGTGCACACACAAGACACCCCTTCAAGTATTGGTCGAGGTCCTACCCCATGTGTGGCCAGTATGCAACCTCTTTTAAGATTTCAAGTGTTGTAAGAAACCCCCTTTGATCGGCTGTGGCTGCATCATGGGCTTGACTAAGCATCAGGCTTCGGAATGAGGTAGGGACTACCCACTGATCATGGCCAGCTAGGGATATCCTTACCAACAAACCGTCTTGGATTCGGAACATTTTTGGACATTTCATCAACACTCTGAGGTCCTCTTTCCCAATGTAATCGGTATCCGTCAGTGGAAAGTTCTCCTTGTTCTCAATGTGCTGATAAAACTTACCAATTATTGGATCCCCTTTTTGAGCCGTAATCAAATCGGCATCTGGGGTCTCCTTACTCCATTGTGCAGTTGAGAGTTCATTGCGAGCATTTGTCTGGGACCTAGTGATAGCAGTGACCTGGATTTCCCCCAACAGTGACTCAATATCAAGTAGATCCCCTGGGATGGCTCCGGTTTTGGCCAGCTGATTAGCTAGGTAATTTCCAGTTTTGTCTGGTCCCTCTAATTTAGAATAGTCCTTGATCTTTTTTCCAGTAGATGGTCATCCCATTCGAGGTGACCAGATCATCAATATTTTGGTTTAATTCCCATGTTAGCACATAGCATGCCTCTGGTTTTCCAGTTAACCGGGTGCTCCACGAACCCGTTCCGTACATAATCCGAATCTGTGATTCGTCCTCGAGACAGTTTTCTCTGGCACAATCATGCAAGTCAGCCAGACCTTGCGCGAGGGGACTGTCCTTGTTTTGGCCATATCTGACCTCCACAGGAAAGAAAGCCTTGCATTGACAGAATCCAGGAAGTAATTTGGGAATTGCTCACATTTCTGGCCCAGATTCTGTCACTTTGGAGATATTGCACAGGCTGGTATGGAGTCACCACTATGATGTGTTCCCCTTGGATAAACGGGCGGTAATTCTTCAACGCCAACACCGTTGCCAGGAGTGCCTTCTCACAATCGTTGAATTTTTCCTCCACAGAGGATCAAGTTTTACTCCCATAGGAGATTATTTCATTGACCTTGTCATGCTTTTTTTTTAAACTCTTTTTATTGTTCAACGGTGGTCTCAACAGTTACAGCAACATACCCCATCAAGAGACACAAGTCGATAGGCAAAGAAAACATTTACGTTCAACATTATATGGACATTTCATCATCTGAGAGCAACTCACACGATAGGTTCGGAAGAGGCCCCATATGTCTTTTGGTCGGCTGGCCCCCAGCAAAGTCAAAACAAATTGTTCCTCACATTCATTAATGTATGTAAGTTCGCGGAGGAAAGTGGTCACATTTGATGGCACAGGCATCTTCCAGGCTTGCAGGATACATTTCTTAGCCACAGCACATACGATATTAAATAGCCTCCTGGTTTTCTCTGAGCACTTGCCAATGTCTCCAAATAAATATTTCTGGGGGGTCAGCTGTGGGGGTATCTGTGTAATTTCAGTCAATATTTCGTCCATGTCTCCCCAGAATCTCAGGAGAGCTGGACACTTCCAGTACATGTGAAAGGAGTCCGCATGTAGGGCCTCACACTTGGGGCATCCCCCCCCATGTTCTGCAGCAAATTTTGCCATTTTAGCTGGCGTGTAGTGTAACCTATTTAGGAGTTTAAATTGTATCAAACGTAATCCTGCATTCAATGAAACTTTTTTTGTGAGTGAACAATATCTGCTCCATTTGTCCTCTGGGATAGGCATTTGCAAGTCTGTCTCCCATTTGTCCTTGACCCGGTTCACCGAGGGGGGTGTGGGCCTGTACCGCCCCATATAGTTTGGAAATGCCTAGCCCAGCCTGCATTGTGATGAGTTGTGTACAGGGGTGTTGAGGAGGTTCGTCTGGGAACATTGGCCATCTTTTTTGAAATGCGGCCCTTACTCTGTAGTATTGTAGTATTTTGAGTGGCCCACACCCCATCGCTCTAGTAAAGTCCTCTCTGGTTGCAAATTTACCATCTATGAACATATCGCCCACCTTCATTTCCATGTGTGGATCCCAGCCTTCCTGAATACTCACATCTGACATCGGGTGGATGCCCGGAAAATTCCACAAGGGGACTTCTGTGTTATATGGTGTTTCCAGCTTCAATAGTTTAAATAATGCCCCCCAGGCCCTGACCATGCAGCTAACCAGATTGTAATCACAGGTGTCTTTATGACGTGAATTAAATAGGACCGACTTAATGTCCGCTGGGAATATAGTTTGTGCTTCCACCCAGGTGTGTGGTGTAACCCCAGGTTCCTCGTACCAATATTTTGCAAACTGTGCCTGTGCGACCAGGTAATAGAGCTCAAAGTCTGGAGCCGCTATGCCTCCGGTGTCGTAGGGCTCTGTCATCTTCTCCCACCCGATTCTGGCCACCTTCCCGTTCCATATAAAGGTTACAACCAGCGACCCTAGTCTGGAGAAAAAGTCTCTATCCGGCCATATGGGTATATTTACAAAAAAATATAGTCGTTTGGGGAGGACTATCATTTTAAGTAGGGCTATCCTGCCGTACAGGGATATAGGGAGGTGTCCCCAGATCTGTAACTTGGTGCCCAATGTTTGCAGCGCCTTCTCATGGTTGTCAGCGTGGAGGGTTTGCCTGGTCCTAGACACTAACACCCCAAGATATCTAATATATTGGTCCGACCATTTAAGGCCACACGTGTTCACAGGCCATTTAGTATGGGGTGTGAGCGAGAATATTTCCGATTTGGTTATATTGATGACATATCCTGAGTAATCCGCGAAATCATGTATATCAGTCATAATGGGTGCTATGTTTATTTCTGGCTCGCGGACGTAGAGTAACGTATCGTCTGCGTAAAGTGAGATTAGCTGGATAGAGCCTTTCATGTTAATTCCCTTGTCTCAGCCGAACCGCAGCTGCCATAGGCTCAATACTTAGGGCAAACAAGATGGGCGAGAAGGGACAACCCTGCCGAGTTCCTCTACCCAATCGGAACATCTCAGAAATGGTTCTATTAGTGCAGACTTTGGCGCCCGGAGCAGTATAGAGCAATCTGACGAATCTGATAAACGCCGGCCCCACCCCAAACGCTTCCAACACCGTGAAAAGGTAGACCCATGATACAGAATCGAACGCCTTTTCGGTGTCTTGGGCTACAGCTGCTGCGCATCTGCCCGGGTCAATCTGTGCTATTATACTAAATAGTCTACGGAGGTTCAGCGCGGTGTACCTCTGGGGAATGAAACCATTCTGATCGGGATGGACTAGAGTGGAGACATGGGGCAACATTTGATTCGCCAGTACTTTAGCAAAAATCTTGGCATCAACATTGATGAGCGAAAGGGGCCTGTACGATGACATGTCGCTAGGTGGGCGCCGGGGTTTGAGGAGCACAGTGATAATGGCTTCCCTCATCGTCAGGGGTAGTATGCCTCCTTCTAGAGCTTCCTCCCAGGTTTCCAACATTATGGGGATCAGTTCCATGCGGAACTCCTTATAGAATTCAGCCCCCAACCCGTCAGAGCCCGGTGCTTTGCCCGACGCTAGCCCCATGATTGCCTCACTCATTTCTTCCGCAGTGATCGGCTGATCTAGTGCCATTTTGCTCTCGAGTGAAAGTTGTGGGAGCCCTAGCAACGCCAAATATGTTTTCCATCTCAGTAGTAGTCTTCCTATCTTTATTTGAATACAGCGTCTGGTAAAATTTGGCAAATTCTCCATTTATACCCTCTTCGCTCGTCAGTACCTCGCCAGCAGCGTTTTGTATGCTAGTGATTGGGTATGGCTGCCTCTCATGTTTAATCAAGTTAGCCAGTGTTCTGCCCGCCGTATTGCTTTCACCATATCTGCGTGCTCTGGCAGGGGCCGCTATATATTGTATTTCTCTAGCAGCCAGCTCATTAAAGGTTTGGATATGTTTATTAATCTCGGCCAGAACGGCCTTATCGTGTGTACGGCTATACGTCCCCTCAAGGCTGTTCAAGGTATTTTCTACCCCTTCTAGCTCCCTCCTCACTCCCTTCAGGAGTCCAGTGGATTTCGAGATAATTGCCCCACTAGCCCAGACCGTAAAAGGTTTCCCATACCGTGGAGACTCGTGCCACCGACCCAAAGTTATTCTTGAAAAACTCTGTTATTACTTCCCGTAGGGCCTCCGCTACACCCGGGTCAGCAAGTATCCCACCCGGCATACGCCATCTTCTGGCAGGTCTAGGAGCATCTCTCAGCCTGAGCTCCAGTGTAACAGGGGAATGGTCGGACAGTGTGCGGGGCAGGATTTCGCAGCTGTGCAGCATCTCGGAGAGGTTCTGGGATAGAAAGAAATAATCTATTTGCGATTCAGTCGTGCACGGATGAGTAGTGGGTGTAATGTCTAACGTCTGGTTGTAATGTGCGCCATGCATCTATTAACGCCATTTGTGGAATGAGTTGTCCCAGTGTTAGTGCCATTTTGGTCAGTGTCCTCGTTTTCGTACTGGATCTATCGATTACCGAGTTCAGGGCCATATTGAAGTCCCCCCCATATTATGGAGGAAGCATCTAGTTTATTGAGGGTCTCATATATGTTTAAATAAAAATCTGGATCATCGATGTTGGGACCATATGTATTAACCAAAGTGATTTGCTTACCTGCTATCTTCCCCCACACAAGAACAAACCTCCCCATTGCATCCACCTTGTGCCCCTCCGGCCGGAACCCCGGTGAGGGATAAATGAGAGTGACGACCCCCCGGGACTGGGAGGAATAGCTCGTATAATATCGTGTCTTAGCCCATTTGGACATTATATTCATATTTACTGCGCCCATAGCGTGGGTCTCCTGTAGCATCACGATCTGAGGGCAATGTCTAGAAACATAGTTATTGACCTTCCTGGCCTTCATCAGGTTATTCAAACCTCTTACATTCCAGGACAGCAGCGGTATTTGCAGTCCCCTGTGGTAACATTCCCATGTGTTATGACACTTGCCATACCATCATCCAATTCCAGTATTCACATGGCGGGAGCAGCAACCGCAACTGCGAGACCACTTAACCTTCAAACCAAACTTAATAACAAAGCAACTTATCCTCCTCCCCTCTTTCATCCACACCTCAACGCAGCTAACTGTTGCCTCGCAACCTGACTCCCCACCCGCATCATCTCCCCCAACTCGACGATGCAACCCATGAACACTCATAACTCGCCCGATGGGCTTTCCTATTGAGTTAGTGGACATCTCCAAAGGGGCAGCCACTGTCGACACTTGGCCGCCCACGCCGGAGGCCCCAGGCTCAGTAATTACGGAGATCAGTCCAGTCCAGGTGTGTCGACTTATATGAAGGAAGGTGAGCAAGATACCATGGCGGGGATGGTGTGGTTTCATCCATTTGTCAGATCTCTTCAGTCTTCACCAGGATTGGGTCTCGCATTTTGATCCACATTTCGGTCTCTAGGGGGCAACGGGATGGAGGCCTCCACATATGCCATAGCTTCAACAGGGTTCTCAAAGAAATGGGCCCTCCCTCCGTGTTGGATTCTTATTTTTGCAGGGAACATTAATGGGTTAGGGACACCACGGAGCCAAAGCTGTCTTTTAACCATCTCATAGGACCTGCGCTGTGATTGTATGTTCGCCGAGAAATCCGGATAAATGTGAATTCTATTTTCCTCATATTGTAGTGTACCTTTTTCTCTGGACAGCCGGAGTATTGTATCCCTGTCCCGGTAGTTGAGGAGCCGTGCTATGATGCTGCGGGGTTGAGCGCCCGGCTTCGGAGGCGGTGCAAGAGTACGGTGAGCTCTTTCAACAAGGAAGTGGTCCGAAAGGGATCCTGTCCCAGCACAGACTTTAGCAGTTCCTCCACTTGCCTTTCCATGGAGACCTTGCCGAACGTCTCCGAAACCCCAACTATCCGAATGTTGTTTCTGCGGGACCTCAATTTCAGATCCTCGCACTTATTCAGGGTTTTGCGCAGTTCGGTTTGAAGTAGAGCTATGTCGCGGCCATGTTGTGTGAGTACATCTTCGTTGGAGCTTATTCTGTTCTCTGCCTCCGTGATGCGCATGTTTTCCTTTTCCACTCTCGCCTTTAGGGAACCAATTGTAGCTACTATATCGTCCAACTTGACGTTAACAGCCAGTAACCCATTCTGCACGATTGTTGCCAGGTGATCCAAGGGGTCCGTGTCTCGGCTTTCGGATGCTTGTGCCGCCGCCCCTCCCCAGTTATCGCCTGCGGTTGGGAGCTGGCAAAGGTATCCATTGGGCCGTTTTTTTCCCCCCTGCAGCCTTCTTCTCAGTGCGGCCCATTAGTTAGCACCACTGGTGTGGGGTGGATTGCGTTCTCCAACGTATCTGTGATGGGTCCCCCGGAGACCAGAGTCTAATGTCAGCAGTTGTATGAGCGGGTGGTGTAGCAACCTTAGCCCTGTCTGCCAGCAAGGAGCTTGTCGCAACCCAAATGAGGGATTGAGGCTTGGCGCGACCAAGGTGTATACTCCCGTCCTCGGGTCGTTATTATTGAGCTCTCGCGACCCTCTTCCCCGGATCACTCACCGTGCCAGCGACACACGAGCCGGGCCTCCGCTTCGATGGGGGGAGTGCGTTGCTGTAAAGCCTTCGACTGGGTCTTGCCTTCCTGGTCCGACGCGATTGTGTCTTTTCCAAGGCGGGGGCGGCGATGTAGTGTGTTGCAGTCCCTCAGCCGCGCCCGGGTGTGGACGCATCGCCCCTCCCCCACTCGGCCGGCTTGCAGCTACAAGCACCGGGCTCACGTGGATGCCGTGCGGAGTCCTCGGGCGGCCGCGTTGCAGCCCAGCAGTCGCTGCAGCCTCACACTCAGATATCTCTGCTGTTTCGGGGCCGCCGTAGTCAGCGTTTTCAGGATTCCTTCCGTAGACCTTCTGCCGCAGTATTTTATGGTCAACCGTCAACCAACTTGGAGCTGGAAGGATGAATTTGTTGCAAGGATTTTGAACGAGTCGGAGCTCTCCACCTAGGCGGCCATCTTGAACGTGCACAACAGTGCCCCCCGACCTTGTCATGCTTTTGATATAGTACTGCAGTTAAGTATGTATTTGAGAACCCCGTCTCCAAGAAGAACTCCTTGTTTTTGACAGGGTAAGCTAGGCAAGGCGCTTGTGAGAGGCTTCTTTTGAGTTGTCTTACTGCCTCGGCTTGTTCTGGATCCCACTCCCACTTGACTTTCCCCTTCGAAAGATGGATCAGGGGTCTTGTGATCTCTGCGTAGTCTTCAATGAACTTTCTGCTGTAATTAGTCAGTCCAAGGAGGTTCCTTAGTGCCCACAGAGTTGTGGGGTCTTTTAATTTCTGGAGTGCTTCCACTTTCTTTTCCTGGGGATTGAGACCCTGAGGAGTAATCTCATGCCCCACGAAATTGACACGGGTTCTGCACCACTGTGCCTTTTGAAAGGAGAGTTTTGCTCCGGCAGCCCTCAACTGTGTCAGAACATAACGGATCTCCGCTATGTATTCCTCCACAGTTGAGCTCTTGATTAAAACATCATCTATATAGGCCAGCTTACCCCTTTCACCCAGTTCGGGCATGGCCTTATGTAGAAAAATGTTAAATTTGTTGCCGGAGTTGATGTATCCGAAGGGTGTCCGGGTCCATATGTACTGCTGCCCCCCGAATGTGAAAGCCAGATTGTATTGGTACTCCCTACTGATAGGTACAGTCCAGTACCCATTGGTCAGGTCAATGGCAGTGAATACCTGTGACCCCTGGATGGTCAATGTAGGGAAGAGACCATCGAGAAGTATGGATGCGTTTGTAGAGCACCCTAAGGTTGGCGCAGATTCTCCACTGGCTGTTTCAAAATCCCCAGCACCAGATTATTGAAGGTGCTGTAGACTGGACGGATTACCCCACGGGACTCAAGGTTCTTAGTTATTTCAGTAAGGTACTCCATTGATGCGAGAGGCAAGCGATATTGCTTCACAAACACTGGAGTCATGCCAGGTTCCGTGGGAATTGTTGTTGTGTGGATGTCGGTGCGACCACAGTCATATGAGCCCACTGCAAAGAGATCTTGAAAATCTAAGAGCAATTGTTGCTTTTGCTCCAGAGTCTCACAGGCATCAGCTAGGTTGACTCTCTCTTCAACCATCTGCCTGAAACCTGGAAAGACTTCCGGTTTTGCTATCTCAGTGGCCTCCTCCAGCTGGGTGGAGAAGTCCCTGGTCAAAGTGCTGATTTGGATTGGTGGCTTCAGGTGGGGAAGGCAGTCCTCGCGGACTTGGAAGATCACCTTATCCCTCCTGAAGTCAAAGGTCAGATCTTCGATGCCATAAGGGAAAGAAGTGTACAACAGGAAATTCCCCCCATGCCGGGTGAAGATCCTGTCTGGTGTTGTGCCATCATCGCTATAACTGTCAAAACAGTCCTTCGGGATGGGTCCTAACAGTTCATTGCCTAAATCTATGGAAAAATGTCGGTCATCAACCGCCATTCCAATAATGGTGCCTGCGGCTAGAGTGATACTCTTTAAGTCGCTGTCATCCACCTCTATTGGAATGGTGTCATGTTCTATGTTGACTAGTGGTGTTGGGTTTACCCCCAACCGTTGCTGTTGGAAGTGGGCATTCAGATGAACATAGGCGTTGGGGTTTTTCAGTTTCTGTCCTCTTTTAACTTTCACTTCCAGTGGGAATTGTCAGGTCCGTTCTGGGATGGTGACTTCCTCGCCAATCTGAATTTCAACTGCATAAGGCAGCAGTGGAGCTGACCTAAATGCTTTCTCTGGGTCATCAAAGCCCATGGGATTACCCCCTAATCGGGACCAAGCTTTGAAGTTTATTAGGTCCAAACTAATGGCAAAGCGATTGAAAATGTCACTGCCTAAGTAAAATGCAGCAGGTACATCTCGCACGACCCAACAATTATGGACTATGCTCTTGTTGCCTATGGAAATATTGAGCATACACCTGCTAGGCAGGAGATGTTTGGAATTGGGTGTTTCCAGGTCCATTTCCCATTTGTCTATCAGTTTAAATGTGGGAATGGCTGGATCTTTTGGGAGTTTGCGGAACATGGCTTCGCTGATGAATCTCTTACCGTTGTTCACACACACTCGAGCGAGAACAGAGTCCTTCCCTTCATTTAACTGAATAGGGATGAACAACTGCTCTCCAATTTTCTGAATATCAGCCAGGCTTTGAGCTGATTTTTCATCTTTCTGGACTATAGGAGTGGGATTTTCTGATTGTGAATTTGTAAAGAATTTCAGAGTGCTTCCTTCCAGTGTGGAATGCCACCTTAGTCTGGAAGGAAGGTTGATTTTCAGAAATAGAGAGGACTCGCCATCACCAGTTTGTTGTCCTACTGCAATTACTTTCACGTCTGGGATTTGGTTGTGCTGGAAGTGAAATTCTTTTTGGTCAGGTTTTTGTTCAACCATGTGGCATGTGCCGTTTAAACTAACATGGTTTACACTCTGTTTCAATTTTATTGGTCAGTTAGTCTGGGTCCAGAGGACCTTATTTACACAATCTATGAGGGGTAACAATCTTCGCAGGATGTCATTCCCTAGTAAACAAGGTGTGCCCTCTGGAGTCACAACTATGACCGGGTGCTTCACCTCGTGTCGCCCAATTTTAATATCCAAATCCGCAGTCCCCTCGACGGGAATTTCCTTCCTGTCAAAGTTTTGAAGTTGTCCAGGAAGAGGGGTGAGAAGAATTTGGTATTTCTCCCCCCTTCCCGAATTCAATTGATCAAAGGCCCTTTTTGACAGAAGGGTAGCTTGGGATCCAGTGTCCACCAGTGCCAAAATTGTACACTGCCCCTGTATTTGGACCGGGGCATAAAATCTTCCCTCCTTTTCCTCAAGGGGGCAAAGATAAAGTACATTTTTTGACAACTTGTGGTTTAGTTTCTTGGTTTTGGACACTGATAGAGAGGTGATTTGGGTGGGATTCTCTTTGGGGTCTTGGGAATCTGAAAGAAAAAGGTGACAGCTAGATATGGGGGAAGTTTTGGGTTCCCCTGGTTCTGGGCCGGCCCCCCTCACCCCCTTTTTGGAGGCAGTCTCCAGCATGGGTTGGAACCAGGGGATTTTCATGCTGGTGTTTCTGGGGTTTGATGATGGGCGGTGCTAACTTACTTCCCATATCTACCCATTCTAGATTTGGATCCTTTGGGACCCATTTTTCTTTGGGAGGGGTTCCCCCATCTCTGAAGGAGAAGATCCTTTTCCCAGGATCCTCTGAGTATCCATCTCCTGCGAACTGGAAGACTTGTACCTACTCCTCAAAATGGGTCTTTTTGGGCTCTTTATTTCTTCTACCCCCCTCTGCTCCTTGGGTGGCAGACTTTCGGGGGCAGGAGATTTTGGTTCCTGGGTTTCATGGGGCTTTCTACAAGTGGGGAAGGAAGCTTCCTCCAAGGCTTTACAACCCCCTTCCCCTTGTGCCTCCACCCTGGGAACCGGTGGGTTGTCAGGGTTCTTCCCCCGTCATTGCTCTGGAGCACCAGGTCCTGGGTTGGAGGCATTCTGTGCCGCAATGCTCATCTGAGGGTTCTCTTGAGCCCTCAGCATGTGACCCAGATGCTGTTCCATGTTTTGGACCTGGCGTTCTAGTTGGGACACCTGCTCTGGCTGGTACGGGGTCCTCATGTCTCCCCTGGGCTGATCCCGGGAAGGGTAGCTATCCCTTCTCCCAAAATACCCTGTGTTAGGATAATTTGGGTACCCCTCCACCCTTGGCCTCCCCTCTCCCGGAATGGGTTGTCTGGGCTCAGGAAAGCAGGGAAAGAAGGATGGATTGTTTTGGGGGTTAAAGTTTGGCGGGTACCTTGGGAAGAAATTCTGTCCAGTATGTGGGGATTACTACCCTTCTGGGGGAAGTGAGGAGGGAAGTTCCCTGGGTTAGCTGCGATCTGGTTGGATCCCCCCCCTTGAGCTGGAGAAGTCCACACATAACCCAAGATGGGTCCATTGCCCTTGTAGCGAGGGCTGATGTAGTCAGTGGAGTTAGGGGTCCCATTGGTGGGGTTGCCTCCCTGGCTCCCTGTTTGTAATTGGTCCGAGGGCCTTCTGGGCTTGGGGTTGCTTTGATTCTGTGCAAGCAGGTTTTTAGGCCTCCCCATCTCCAAATCTACAATGGGGGCAACCTTCACTTCCGTCGCTTTAGCAGCAGCAGGGGTGTTGGTTGCTTTGGGGCTTTTGGGATTATTTTTGTTTTCCCATTGGCTTTTGCACCTCCCATTGGCTTTTGCACCTCATACATGTGTGTGGCTTGTTCAATGACCCAGTTTAGTGATCTTTTCTCGTGAAAGTCTCTCACTAGCTGGGTCATGATGTACTTTGGGAGAGCATGGAAGAAAGTATTTACAAACTCTTTGCTGTCAGTGCGCACCCTCCTAGTGGTCTGCGCAAAGGCACGCTTCAATTCTTGAACAAATTCTTGTGGGGCCTGATCTTCCCCACATTGCAAGTTATAGGCTGCCTTGCAAGCCTACTGCCTCCTGGGCATTCCTGTGCACAGAACGTGCTTCAAGATGGCCACCCTATAGGTGGACCATCTAGAATGATTCTGAACCTCCAGCCCCGCAAAGAAGCTGGAGTACTCGGGGGAGAAGGTCCATTTCACATATTGAATACAGCTTTGGCTGTCCTTCAAATGGAAAGTCTCCATCATTTGTTCAAAGAGCTCAAGGTGCTCCCAAACCGAATATTTTGCGTTCTTATGATAGGGCGTGATGACGCTCCTAATGGCCTTCTTTTGTTTTAGGGGCTCCTTGAGCAAGGCTCTTTTGACCTTGTTGGCTTTTTTGGTTCGGGTGACCCTGGTCCACTCATCCTCTGACTCAGAGGCACTGCTACCAGAGGTGCCCGTCTAGTCTGCTAGGCTGTCCCGGATTCTGCGAGCTTAGGAATGGCTGGGAGAATGTGGGGGCCTAGTTTCTTGAGTCCTGTGGCGCTCAGAGGAGTCTTCTGATTCCTCCTTGCTTCCAGGATTTGCTGAGTACCTCCCACCCCCCACTGTCCTAGCTGGGCAGAGGTTTTCAGGATGCCCTTAGTGGGCCTACGCTCATGGAGTTCCCCACTAAATTTTACAGCACTTGGGAACCCATACCCAGATGCCCGCCTATCCATTCCTGGGAGGTACTGATCTATGAGCCCCATATTCGTCATTGGATTGAAGTCTGCCATCCCCGTGGCCCTTGGCTCATGTGCGCCAGTGGACATGTGGGTGGCAGAGTCCATGAAGTGGAAGAGATGAAGGCCTCTGGTACTAGGGTTCCTGAGGTTATGCTCGGGTGTTTCCCTTTCCCAGCGGACCTCATCTCTCTCAGCCTCTGCTCCCTGTTGCCATGCAAGAACCTGACTTTTCTGTTCCTCTATCAAGGCCTTGCTACTCTCTATCAGTTGTTCCTACATAGCTACCTGCCTGTGGAGCCTGCCATTTTTCTCACAGAGAGCCTCACTGTCTCTCTGTGCTTCCTGTGTATTTTAGAGTACTGGGCCAATTTTTGCTGCAGGAGGGGTACCTCCCGAGTGTAGTCCTTACTGGCCTGGTCACCCTTTGCCAGAGCATCTTCCATCCTCCTGGTGTGCTCTAACAGTTTTGTGTAATCTTTTTGGAGCTCACCCATGTCCCTGGAGGGCCAGGTGATTTTCTTCCATCTTATCTTTTAAATAACTGACCTCCTGGCCTAAGGTCTCCCTTTCCTGAATAAGAGTATGCCTCTGTGCAGCCAGGTCGTCCCTCTGTCTTTGGAGCGCACCAGCTTTCTGGCGCTCTCCATTAAATTCTGTCTGGGTGTCAAGGTCTTTCAGGATTAGTTTATTATTCTCCTCTTTTTCTTGGTCTAGGCAGTTTTGCAGGGTGACTACCTGCACTGCGCGTGCTCTATTGACATTTATTTGCTGTTCCAGTTTTTTCTGGCTCTGTAGTAGAGAGCCCAATCTTTCTTGGCACTCCTTCTGCAGCGTCAGCACTTTGGTATCCTGCTCTATCTTCTCCTGCTGCAGGATACCCATATCTTCTTTTATTTTTATCAGGTACTGCCTGGTTTCATTTTCTAATTCATGGCTCTTTTGTAGCCTTTGCTCTTCAGAGTCCAGATCAGTTTGGGCTTTTTGTAATTATTGTAGTTGCTTGTTTGCCAGATCTAGGTTCTCGGCATATTTGTCCTGTATTGCTCCAATGTGGAGGTACAGATATGCCGCTATTTTGGCAATCTTACTTTGCTCTTCTTTTACCTTAAGGGCCATATACAGTTCACTCAGTGCCATATGTAATGGACCCTGATCCTGCCATGTATTTAATCCTGTTGCAGTGGCCTGTTCCTTAATTTCCTGCAACCACACATTCTGATCTTGCTCTGTCCATTCACCCCTGACAAATAGTTTGTGCAGTAGGGGTTCTTTTGACATATTGATTTCTACCAAGGTCATCACTCTGGAAATATTAATTTCCTTTCTGATTTACAGGAGTTTATTTTATTTTTGCAACACAGGCCAAATTCCTTAGAGCGTTCCTATTGAAGGGTGCTTTTCACAGTGTAACACAATGTGGTAGCCCAACAGGGTTTATGTACCCCATTAGCTAGCACGCTGCATTAAGCTGTCACAAGTAGTATGTCTAATTCAGAAATCCTGGCATCGAGCCCCCAATCTTGTAAGTGATTTCAACCCGGCACTTCACCTAAGTCAATGCCTAGAGTGTGATGCACAGCCGAAACCCTTAATTAATTATTTGTGTTGATAAGTTCTTTTATTTCTGAACGATGTACCACTTATATCACGCCGCTCTCTTTGAATCCCCCCCGGTCACACTGAACCAGGAAGCAGGCTGGTTTGCAAAGTTAAAATATTTATTTATGGTTGGCACAATATATATATCACACCATTTTTAATGGTTATACAATTATCACCAATGGGGTGATGTCACACTAACAATCTCTTTAATCACAAGGAGTAATGATGGGAAAAATAATTCAGCACAGAAATAATACCTTTGTGGGTTTGATCAATGAAATGACAATGTGGTTAATATTTCCCCCTGCACACTCTTCAATCCCCCCAATATGCAATATAAAGAAATAGAAGGAGAGAGAACAGGTTTCAGGAATGCAGAATTTAAGCAAAAGTATCAGTCCCAATTTCCCCCAGAAAACACAGAGAGAGAAACAGGAATGATTGCAAACTTGTCAAAAATGGTTTTAAAGTTGGCTTGAATGAATTAGGTAGAAACACTAAAAATGGTCTAAATCACTAAAATTGTTGAAATTCTAATGGCAGTCGCTTTGTATGGGTTCAGACAAACACTAGCAATGATTTAAGAGTGCTAATCAAGTTGAAAACTTAATTTTGAGGTCGGGTGCAATGAAAAGCTATTTCACACGTTATAGATTTTAGCCAAACGAAAAATGTGTGGCAAACTTTTCCATGCACGGTTAGCGCGATTGCGGAATAATTATAAGGGGTTTTGGGGTTCATTGGCAAGCTTAGGATGTTAGCTTCAAGTAGACACTTAAATAACTATAAGGAGTTGAGATTGTTTCTAGCATAAATGGTGAAGAAGTTATGGAGGTTGTTTTTTTTAGAAAGAGGCAAAACTGCAAAACAAGAATGCGCTTTTAAAATTACAAACAAGGTTTCATTACACTAGGGGTAGACTATGAAGATGCAAACTACACAACAGCACAGCCACCAGCCCACCAGCCCAGGATATCTCTGGATGGTTTTGCCTGCCGAGACGCTCGCCTTCTTCAGAAAATATATAGCGCAAAGATGATTTTTACACTACTAGTACAGAAGATAATAGGGAATGAAATGGAGAGTTCAGGGAAGACAAAAAGGATTTCTAACAATACAGTTCTGTAATATGGGATGGATTTGGGTAGGGATGACTTATGGACAGTACATATGCTAGTGCCAGTCCTATACTAAGGATACTCACTATATATTTTTGGACAGAACCGTCAGGGATTCAGGTCAGTTAAGATTTCTGGACAGAAATTCTGCTGGACACACCGGACTGGACCGCAAGGCTCTCTGGTCTGCAATCAGCAAGGCACTCTGGACACTGCACGGTGGGACTGGACTGGATCTGCCCTGGTTCTGGTTCACAGCTATCTGGTCACGGCACGACTCTACTGGATTGGATCTTTGGATTCTGGCAATGATTATTAGCAGGAAAGCAGCACAGCACAGCCAGGCTGTTCTTTGGTTCCCCTTAGATGTTAAAATCTAGTTTCTGGATTTTTAAAGGCCAAGCTGAGAATGGTTCAGCTTTAGAAATGGGCCTTTCTGCTTTCAAAGTTTCTGGAATCTGGAGTCTGGAATATGGATTTCTCTTGCAAAGTGCTCCGCCAGCAATCAGTTGGTGGGTGAATGTGTGTGTCCTTGTGAGCCCTCAGCTGTCTCTATTTATGTATTTATTAAAGGGTTGGGTATGCTGAATTACCCTAAGCGTACCCCCTAGGTATTCGATTGGCTAGGGTCTTTCCTCTCCCTTGATTGGAGAAGAAAACAGAGTGTCATCATGACGATGTGGTTTATGGTGCAGGAAAAACTTCCCCTTTGTTTTTGCTCATAAAATCTACTTTTCATATAATACATATTTACAATTTTACAAACTTGATAACAATAGCATATCCATATCCCATACTTTGTGGAGCAAATATGCTTCCAAACCCTGTCTCTGTAGGATCTTGGGTCTGGATTTGACACATTTTCACGCTTTTTGTCCAGCATACAATATCTATTTTGTCCAAACTTGGTACACATGTGCACATTGCATAGGGGCATACGTGTGTGAAGTTTCATATTTCTGACATCAATGCAATTGCTATAAAACCACAATTTTTACAGTTATGTCCCCGAACATAGCACAGAGTTCTGGCACCTCTTGAAATGTGCACCCAGAATTTAGATTCAGAAGTCTAGGGTTTTTAACTTTTTAACAATTGTCCGCAATAAATTATCAATCTTTTTAGAAATCTGATTTTTGTCCATTTGTGAATCAACAAAACCATCTATCCCCGTCTTCGAAGGTTTCTTGTAGCTCAAGAGCAATCCCCGCCTTCTTCCTCTGGCAGAGAACACTGTTGACATCTTAATCTGCATATCCTTTCAGCCCAGGAAGGTACTTTGTCTCTCCCAGGAGCAGCAGCCCAAATCTCCTCCCCTCTTCATCAACACCTGAATGTGATTTCCTGGCCTTTTGGTGGGAAGCAGAAGGGAGGTGCCTTTCCCAGTGGGGGAAGCTTGTTTGTAGTTTTGGCTGAATCAGGCTTACTTTAAAACTACATTTGTTACATTTTCCTTTGTTGAAAATAAACGTACAATTTTAAAACAAACATCTAGAACACTGATTCTAGGCTCTAAATCATGGAGTTTAAATAGTGACAACTTAGTTCGCTCTTGATAACAAGTCACTTAGATTTGAGACATTAGACCTTAATGGTACAACTTTTACAGTTTTAAAACAGGCTTTTGAAACAGTCATAGGCGGCCGCTGGTACTGCACCCAGATTTTGATAGCTTTCCCAGGCAGGAAAACTGGCTGTGGATGTTTTTGTGACCAATTCAACTTTCCTGGATATTGCAAATGCACAATAATTCCTTGTATTCCATAGCATGGGACACCCACCAAGAAGATTGGATGTTTGTGGGTGTTTGGGACCAGCATTCTGTATTTTTTAGCAACCAAGAAAAGATTTAAAAGCAGATTACAGATTTCTTTCAACAAGCACTGCTTTTCATTTGTGCTCCATTTTTACATGTTGGATAGCCCAATGACATGTTTCAGAGTGTGGTCTCCATTCCACCATTGACAACATGCATGGTAGATTTGGCAGCCATCTTTTTGTGCTTGGTGTAGCGCAATTTCCTTAGGTTTTGACGCGCATGGGACTCGCTGCTATTTTGCTGATTCTGGTGCCACCAGCACACAGTGATGCCGCAAGGTACAAGCCTAGTGGGTCAAAACATCCCATATTAGGTAAGCGGCCTCCTCCAATTTTTGGTGGCCCTCCCCCCACACCAAAGGGATGGGGTGTACCTCACGCAGCCGTTTGTAGGAGGCCCAGTGAGGCCTGCATGAGGTGCCCCACCACCCATTTGGGGTGAGGGAGGAGAGGGCCACCAAACAGTGTGGGACAGGCCCCCCAGTGGGTGCGGCAGTAAGGTTTGGGCACTCTGGGGCCAGACTGGCACACCAATGTGCCCCTCTGCGCCAAGGGGACTTGGGTTACCAAAGGAAAAAAGGTGTAACGCATTTTAGGAGGGGCACCCCAAAGTGACGGGGAATTTTCTAATGGGACGGGGCGGTGACCCCCTCACCCCCATCCGCAATGGAGAGGGGGCCGTGCCATGCAGCCCTCCCTGGGCCCAGATATCTGTTCCTAGGAAGGGACAACTGAGCCCAGAGAGGAATGCAGGACAGCCCCCCCTTAGCTGCCCCCAGGGAGGGCTACATGAGATGCACCGCCCCTCCAATTGGGGTAGGGCTGGAGAGGTGCACTCCCCTTCATATTGCAAAATTCCCCAGCTGTGTAGGGCGCCCCTCATCCCCCCCTTAAAGTGCAGCCTGCCATTTTCCATTTTTTCTTTGTTTACCAAACTTGCCTTGGCGCAGAGGGGCACATTGGTGCCCAAATCTGTAGGGTGTGCGCATGAGCAGAATTCCTGAAATGATGCTGTGCCGAAAGACTTGGGGTTACCCGTGTTTTAGGCTTTCCCCTTGGCGCCCAGGTAGGTGCACCCACACATGTGAGGTACCAGTTTCATCGGGACACCTGTGGAAACAGAGGACGGTAGGCCAGGTGTTGTTGGTGGCATGTTTTAGTGGGTGAGCCGAGTGAAATGTATGGAAAATTGGTTTTTTCAGCCACATTTTGGACTTTGCCAGGGTATCTGGGTAATAAATTCTGGTCCGATTTGCGCAAGTCAGACCTCTGCGGATTCCTCTTCAGAAATGCATGGAGTTCCCTGTTTTCCTTGGTGCCTTGGACACCCGAGGCCCATATCTGTATGGTGTGCCCGTCTGGAAAAATCGTGAAATTTAGCTGTCTGAAAAGACTTGGGGTTGGAGTTCTTTTCGGCTTTCCCCTTGGCGCCCAGGTAGGTGCAACCACACATGTGAGGTACCGTTTTCTTCCGGACACTTATGAGAACGCGGGAAGGTATGTCATTTGTTGCGTTTGTGTGGTTTTCATAACGTTTCGATTAATTTGCTGGTGCCCTTTGTCACACAACCCTTTCATTTCCCAAATGTGCCCTACATTTAGTCGCTGCATTAGGCACCATACACTTTTGTAACCTGCACAAGTCACCTACCCTTGAAAAGGTCTGCCTGTGCTCTTTCAAAAAATGTATGCTTGCCATTCCTCACCACATTGGTTTTCCTGATTTACACATGCCAAGTATGTCTGTTAAGGCCATAAGCATAAAACTCCTTTGTACCATGGCTCAGTGTTTGGCTTGTGGTATTGCTTGTTTTGTGAAGCACTACAAAACATGTGTGCTTTCCTAACAGCAGGAGTCGGGGGAATGTAGCGGAGCATTGTTTTTCTCAAAATTCATAGAAGCCATTGCCGTACGAAGCCAACCATGTCCACTATATACATTTTTTTTTCAGTCATTTTCCCGCTTTTTCCCCAAACTATGGCATTTTCCCCTACCTAGTTGTTGCCCGACCTGCGCAAATCACCCCTTCCTAAACTTGGAATTTTGTCTACTTTTCAGAAATGTATGCCTTTCTGTCCTCAAATTCGGCTTGCCTACCCTTTTCTTCCATTCCGTCCACGCATGTCCAATTGGCAAATATGGCTAAAATCGCCTTCCTTACAAAACGGTTGATAACCACATCAACCTGTTCTTGAAAGCAGCCAGGAAATTGGGGAATTCAGCACAGCAAACCATTTGTTCCTAGCTCTTACAAAGAAAAAACCACAGGCTTCTTTGTACGTCATTTTATTGGCATTTTTTGAAAAAACACAAACTTTTCGCCCTTTTTGGTTATTTTCTCTCACTCCCCTACAGCAACCTAGGATTCCTGGGTGGCGTTACGACTGCCTACATGTGGAAAAAAAGGGGCCAAATTTGGCTGAGATATCAAATGCAACACAAAGGTTACAAGGCATTGAATGGCGACATACCAAAATCACCAAAAAAGGCCTTGGCACTGGGGGGAAAATCCCCTTGCACTTAAAGGGTTAAACCAATTTCGGGGAAACAAGTAATCACATTAGTGCTCTTTAGGACTTCTTGGCAACTATGCTCCTTTGCCTCTGGATAATCTTCTTCAGAAGGGCAGTCTGTGTGCCACCTTTCTTTACCCGCTACACCAACAACCAAATGGTGACCAGGATATGGTATCATTTTGCTTCTGTCTTGGCTTTGGCAATGTGTACCTATGTCAATTGGTGATATGTACTTCACAACATATGAGTAACAAGCCTTACAGCTCTTTGGTTCCCCAATGTTCATCTCTCGCCTTAAACAACATTTATTGTATTGATATAGTTGAGCTTTTAAATGCTCTTGGCTTGGGTTTTTCTTGCAGGCTCTTGATTTTAATAAAGCTTCCTCACAGGGGTTTTGGGCCTGCCTCCAACTCACAAGCTTGTTTGTATATTCATTTTGATTCAACAAATGTAACTCTTGTTGTTTTCATTAGTTCGGTATTCAGAATTGTAAATATTACTTCTTTTATTCGCACACGTGTGAAGCTGCCTGCTATGAACACGGGGACAGCGTCGCAGCGCTCCAAAGTCACTCACATGCCACAAACTCACAGTGTAAATCGCTCTCTCCCGCTCCGCTTGGTGTTCACAGGTCTTCGGGTTTTTTGGCTTCTTTTCTGGCCCACCTCCATTCATGCCAAGTTGGAGCTTCTGCTACTCCAGAGAGGTTCAGGTGCAACCTAGCCACCTGAAACCTCTAGTGAGGGAATACGTCCCTCACTGCTTGCTTCTGCTTCCCACTGCGTGACCTCTGTACAACAAGCCGTCACCGACTAAGCGTCCTCTTGTCAAGCTTCCTGCTGCGTGACCTCTGCAACAGGGATCACTTATGGCAAAGACCCTCTCAGGACCTGTCAGCTTCTCTGTGGTCCTGGTGCCCTTTCCCACCCGTAGCTTCCCCTTCAGCTGCAAACAAGGCCTGAATGCTTTCTCCTCTCCTGCTGCTCTACCGCCTGCACCGGAGGGGGCTTTTTAAGCTTCCGAGTCTCCCTCAGGTGTAGGTCATTTACACCAATTAGCTAACCGCTTCTCCTGCAGTATTCCTCTGCATGGCTCTTCCTTGTCTCAGTACTGAGGGAATGATGGGACTTGAAGTCCCTACCATTTTTTGCAACCTTCTCTACTATACAATAAGCAATTAAAAGATTATGGCTTGTGGGGAAATTAAACAGGGGGGGTTCTCCTTCTTCCTGACCTGTTTCCTCCCCCATGTGATCCTCCCACAGAACACCACCCCCCAAGGGTCAGGTTCAGGAAGTGTCCGTCTTCCCCTGGCTACATGAGGAAGATCCTAGGTCAAGGTTTTGGAAGGAATCACTACTAATTGATCACAGGTCCTACCAGTACTTCTTGAGCTTGTTCTACTAATCTCACTGTCCATTGCCATAGTTTTCTATTTCTCACTTTCCTTGTGTGTCTCAAACTTTGTGTCCATTTTTATTTGTCTCTCTCCTCACCTACCCACATCCCAAACCCAGTCTGCTTCTCACCACCTATTTAACTATATAAGCCCCTCTTTTGTTAAGCTGTGGAGATGCGATTTGAACACACTGTGCAATTTAGGCACCTGACCACATACCCAGTTGGGATACATATTTAGGGATTGGCTTTCAAGAACACCATTTTTAAAAATGTACTTACAAAAGGACACAAATTACACAGTAAAGCACCTGACATTTTGCATCATGTGAGGGGTCAGAAATGAAAGCTGGACACAAAGTTGTCATGTTTTTGGTTAAAGACATTTATTAAATAAAAACGGATTGGGAAAATGCCTCTCTGGCCCTCCCTATTCTAAATAGGAACTTCCCTACCTAGGAACCAAAAACGAAGGATCTATCTGTGTCAAGATGTCAGTAACTGAAAAGCCGTCCTTGTGTCTAAAACATCCTATGCTGACCTTCACACTATAAATAAAACAACAAAAGGATGCAAGGAAAGGTCTTTAAAGGAATGGTTCGGTCAAAAAATGTTATTGTCCCTACGGGTCGGCCATGTGTTTTTAAGCCTAAGTCGCTCGATTTTAGAAATATTTCCTAAGGACCTTACCCGAGTTTTCGTCCATTAAACACACGTGAAAACAGGCATCAGGGCGCTGCCATTTTGTGATAATCCTATCACTTGCCCCATCGCCCTGGCTGACTTGCTTTTGCGGCACTAAATCATATCCCCCGCCCCTAAGCCTGTCATCAGCAGACGCGTACGCCCATTTCACAACAGCAAAGCACGTCTCGTGTCAACATTCGCTGTGCTTCAGCTAATGACGTGTCGCCATGGAAATGGCAGGACGCCTTTTTCCTCAATAAGTATAAACAGACCGTTTCACAACACAAAGCAGCAGATTTTCGATTCCATTCCTCTCTCTGTGTTACTTGAGTATTCTGTGACTCGTTTCTGTGCTCTGGTCAGCTACCTTCGTTGCTTGTAGCCCGTGTGAACAGATACCAGTACTACCGCTATAAATTATTTTAGTTTGTTTAACACACAATGGCTACAATAATGCCCTACATGTACGAGCCCGAGTATACCGAGGAGGAACTACTGGAAAGGGAAACACGCGAAAACGATGGATCTTCGGACGGCAGTTGGGAGGACGATTCAACAGCTGAAGAGCCTGGACCTAGTCGCATGGACAGTGTTTCCACCTGGTGCACATGCAATCGGTGCGAGCTAATGCCAACCGATGTCATGCCGCCAGCGTCTAGTCGCCGGTGGGGGCTATGGAACGCCTGCCGTTGGCGGCGCTATTAGGTCATCCATTGTTTTTCCCTGTCCATTTCCAGGTTTACCGCTCTAGTCTTTCTCTGTTTTTTCCGGCTTCACTATTTAAGCACCGCCCACTTCCGGGTTCGGTGCGTTGCAACTTTGTTTCTTCCCGAGTTGCTGGCTCCATGTGTTTTTTCCTTCGTGCTATTTTTTGCTACCCTTTGGTCTCCAGTCGGCGTCCCTTCGCCGTTCGCTTTCTCCTTTCCTTTCCGTGGCGCTCCGCCTCCATTCTGGTTTTCTCTTTGCTTCTTGCCCTCTCTTACTCCTTCATCCTTCACTCCTGGATTCTTCCAAGGACCTGCCTCGCCTTCCGTCTCCTGCTCAAGATTCTCGCTCCAGTCATCCTGCTTCTTACATCGGATCTGCTGAATTACTTCACATCACTCTCCGAAACTACAGGACCGTGAATTTGTTTCTCCGAGGGCTTTTTTATGCATCCGCTTTTTTCCCTCATTACCCGGTCCCTGCGGGAAGGAAGCCTCTTGCTTCCCTGTTTGGCAGGGAATCAGGGTGGCTTCTCACCGCGGACGGCCATACCTCTTCTCTAAGAAAAAGAAGATTGGGAAAAAGGTTTACCGCCGCGACACTTCTCCAGAAGACTCAGGTGAGGAGGAAGCCAAGGAGGTAGTTAATATCATTGATAGGCCTTCCAAGGTTCCGGAGGTTGACAGTTTGCAACGCCCACAGTTAAGAACCATGGCCTCACCTGAGCAGGTGCAAGAACTGCTAACTGCTGTACATAACCTCACTCAAGAGTTACAGGCAGTAAAGACGGAGAACACTACCCTTAGACAGAGGTTGGACCGCTTCGAGCAGTCACGCAGTGATCTCCCTCCTATGCCATTATCCTGCGGCAAATATGACGGATCACCTAACAAATTTAAGGAATTCATGGAGGCTTGCGTGATCTATTTCACATTTAGACCTCAGTCTTACGCCTCAGACCAAGCCCGCATAGGGTTCCTCATTTCCAACTTGACCGGGAATGCCCTGTCTTGGGCAGCCCCTTTGGTAACCAGTGCCAGTCCTCTCCTTCAGGATTATGCTGGATTTACCGCCCAGTTCAAACTTGCGTTCGAACAACAAGAGACTACATTAGTAGCCAGTGAACAGCTACTAGATATCCGTCAGGGATACATGGACCTTTTGTCCTATATCTCCCGATTTAAAAGGGTGGCGGCTGATGCGGGCTGGCAAGAGAATGCCCAATACACCATCTTTCGTTGAGGCCTCAGAGAAGACCTTAAGGATGAACTGGCTAGGGTTAGCCGCCCTTCTACACTCTCGGAACTTTGGGCCACGGTTCTCCAGCTCGATTTTCGGTTATCCGAAAGGCGGTCTGAGCGGCGGAGACAATGTGGGTTCCCCGTTTCCGCTAACCCAGCTACGTCCTGTTCCGTTCCCTCGGGTTCAGTAAAAGACGAGCCCATGCAGATCGGAACTACCAGGGGACCACTTACCCCCGAAGAACGGAAGCGGCGCAGAGACCTCAATCTATGCATGTACTGCGGTTCCAACACCCATGTTTTGAGGGACTGTTCGGACGTACCTCCCCGCAGGTCGGGAAACGCCATACCTCGGAACTAGTAGGGACCAGTTACCGAGGGGGCTATTCTGGTCCCTATGTCTCTTTGTCCATAACACCTACCATTAATTCCTCCGAAGACAATCGTCTCATGGTTATTGCAGTCCAGTTGAACCACTTACATCAGACATTCGAAGTCCTAGCTCTATTAGACTGCGGGGCAGCTGGATGTTTTATGGACGTCGTCTGGGCTGACAAGACTGGTATCAGTCGTCTGGAGAAGGAGGAAGATCAAAAGGTTGAGGGCGTTGATGGTACACCTCTAAGCTCCGGTCTTATCACTCATGCCACCTCACCCATGATCATGAAGGTTCTCCATCATACTGAGACCATCCAATTCGACTTGATTCGAGCAGCTCACTTTCCTGTCATCCTGGGGGTTTCCTGGCTCCGGAAACATAACCCTACTATTGATTGGACCAAGAACCAACTGTATTTTTCTTCTAGCTTTTGCAAGAAGTCTTGCTCAATACAATCCTTGGCTGCAACTATCTATACCCTTCCAGGTCCTCTTACCCTGACGGATGTTCGGTCCGTGAAAAATATTCCTAAGGAGTGTCTTCATTATCCGGATGTCTTTGAGGGTGAAGGTCCCCAAGAACTACCCCCACATCGACCTGAGGATTGCCATATCACCTTGGTTCCCAATGCGGTAGTACCGTTTGGCCGCATGTTTTCTCTTTCCCTCAAGGAGAAGAGAGTTCTCAAAGACTACCTGGACTCCAATTTACAACACGGTCTCATTCAACATTCCCATTCGCCTGCGGGGGCATCTCTGTTTTTTGTTCCGAAAAAAGGTTCGGAGGAATTAAGACCGTGCATTGACTACCGGGGCCTAAATAAAGTTACAGTAAGAGACCGTTACCCCATGCCTCTCATGAAGGATATCCTAGAGGCGGTGCAGGGAGCACGGATCTTTTCTAAGATCGACCTTCGAAGAGCCTACCATCTTTTACGCATCCATCCTGGGGACGAATGGAAGACTGCGTTCCGGACTCCGTTCGGTCATTACGAGTATCGAGTAATGCCGTTCGGTTTGGTTAATGCACCGTCTATCTTCCAGCGTTTTATGGACAGAACATTCTCTGATCTTCTTTTTCATAGTGTCATAATTTACCTCGATGATATCTTGATATTCTCAAAAACCGCACAGATCCATAGTACTCATCTCATTCAAGTTCTTAAAAGGCTACAGGACCACCATCTCAAGGCCAATGTAGAGAAGTGTGTCTTTGGGGTCTCTCAGGTGATCTACCTTGGGTTTATTCTTTCCGCGGAAGGCATCCGCATGGACCCAGCTAAAACCGAAGCTATTTTGCATTGGCCTACACCGGAATCTGTTAAGGACATCCAAAGGTTCCTTGGGCTTGCGAACTTTTATCGCAAATTCATTCAGGGATTCTCGGAGACGGTTCTCCCTATTACTAGTCTACTCAAGAAGCCTTCCAAACCTTTTTCCTGGACTCAAGACGCTGATCAAGCCTTCTTATTGTTAAAGGAGAAATTTTGTTCTGCACCCATCCTCCGGCAACCGGACCAAGGATTAAGATTCATTGTTGAGACCGATGCCTCGTCAGCTGCTTTGGGTGCAGTCCTCTTACAGGAACATGCTGGTCTCGAATACCCTATAGCCTATCTTTCCAAGACCTTGAATGAAAGCCAATCACATTACTCCGTCATTGAGAAGGAACTTCTGGCCATGAAGACTGCTTGCGAGGAATGGCGTCATCTACTGCAGGGGGGAATCCACCCTTTTGAAATAAGAACGGATCACAAGAACCTCAAGGTCCTGCAGAATATGGAGTGCGTCAATTCACGCCAGGCCCGGTGGGCCCATTTTTTCTCCCAATACGACTTTCTCCTGACCTATCTCCCGGGATCTAAGAACATTCTAGCAGATGCACTTTCTCGGAGGCCATGTTCAGGTGGCGCGAACAGGGAACTTCCCAGTTTACTGCTAACTGACGTAAAATTCATATATACTGTAGATGCCTTTTTGGAGAAGGTACGTAAAGGCACACAATCTGAGGGGATTCCCCATACCGTTCCCCACTCAGACGACATCTCCATTCAGGATGGCCTGGGATTCAAGCAACAACGTCTCTACCTACCTGATTCCCAGACTCGACGCACCGCACTAAGATGGTGTCACGACGATCTTGTGGCTGGTCACCGGGGGGCGAAGAACACTCTGGAACTTCTTCGACGGAGTTTCTGGTGGCCAGATATGTCAAAAGAGGTGGACTTGTATGTCCGCTCCTGCCCTGTATGCCGTAGATCTAAGCATTCTACCCAACGACCCATTGGTTACCTACAGCAGAGTGAGGCACCAAAAAGACCCTGGAGTATTATCTCAACAGATTACATCGTGGAACTGCCCGCTTCAGAGGGATGTTCCTGTATTATGGTCACGGTTGATTGTTTCTCTAAGATGGCCCACTTTACACCCTTGGCTGGGCTACCCACGGCAGCGGAGATGGCAACCGTGTTTGCAAGAGAGATCTTCCGTTTTCATGGAACCCCCAGTAGAATAATCTCAGACAGAGGTTCACAATATACGTCACGCTTCTGGAGAGAACTATGTAAGAGGCTGGGTATTGATCGTGCACTATCGTCTGGTTTCCATCCCCAGACCAACGGACAAACAGAAAGGACAAACGCTACTCTTGAGCAATATCTACGTTGTTTCACCAACAACCAGCAGGACAATTGGGTTAGTCTACTCCCGACTGCAGAGTTTGCCTACAATAATGCTGTTCACAGTGCCACTGGTCTTAGTCCTTTCTACTGCTCTTATGGGTATCATCCCAGTTTCACTCCTTCCTTGTCTCTTGCTCATTCTACTGTTCCTTCTGTGGACTCCCTTCTCCTCACTTTGCAAGAAGCCCATAAGACTGCCATCAATAGTCTTCGGGCAAGTAGCCAGCGCCATTGTAACCAGACTAACCCCAAGCGCTTGCCTTCTCCCGCTTGGCAGAAGGGAACCAAGGTATGGTTATCCACTAAATACCTCCCGCGTTGGCTTCACCCCTCTAAGTTGTCTCCCAGATTCCTGGGTCCTTTTCCCATCCTGCGTAGGATCAACCCTGTTGCCTATCGGCTTTCTTTGCCCAAACACATGCACCACTTACATCCTGTTTTCCATTCCTCCCTCTTGAGGGAGTTTAGGCCAGATCCCTATCACCGCTCCATTCCGGCTGTACCGTCTCCGGTTGCTTTACCCCCGGAAGAGTATGAGGTGGCCTCCATTTTGGACTCCCGCTTACGGGGTGGGCGCCTGGAATACCTTATCCATTGGAAAGGATACCCCCATTCTGAGGACTCCTGGGAACCTGTCTCCCATGTCCATGCCCCATCTTTGGTTCAGAGGTTTCACCGTCTCTTTCCAGGCAAGCCGGGGAGGTATCCCATTGGAAGGGGGCATACTGTCATGCCGCCAGCGTCTAGTCGCCGGGGGGGGCTATGGAACGCCTGGCGTTGGCGGCGCTATTAGGTCATCCATTGTTTTTCCCTGTCCATTTCCAGGTTTACCGCTCTAGTCTTTCTCTGTTTTTTCCGGCTTCACTATTTAAGCACCGCCCACTTCCGGGTTCGGTGCGTTGCAACTTTGTTTCTTCCCGAGTTGCTGGCTCCGTGTGTTTTTTCCTTCGTGCTATTTTTTGCTACCCTTTGGTCTCCAGTCGGCGTCCCTTCGCCGTTCGCTTTCTCCTTTCCTTTCTGTGGCGCTCCGCCGCCATTCTGGTTCTCTCTTTGCTTCTTGCCCTCTCTTACTCCTTCATCCTTCACTCCTGGATTCTTCCAAGGACCTGCCTCGCCTTCCGTCTCCTGCTCAAGATTCTCGCTCCAGTCATCCTGATTCTTACATCGGATCTGCTGAATTACTTCACATCACTCTCCGAAACTACAGGACCGTGAATTTGTTTCTCCGAGGGTTTTTTTGAGCATCCGCTTTTTTCCCTCATTACCCGGTCCCTGCGGGAAGGAAGCCTCTTGCTTCCCTGCTTGGCAGGGAATCAGGGTGGCTTCTCACCGCGGACGGCCATACCTCTTCTCTAAGAAAAAGAAGATTGGGAAAAAGGTTTACCGCCGCGACACTTCTCCAGAAGACTCAGGTGAGGAGGAAGCCAAGGAGGTAGTTAATATCATTGATAGGCCTTCCAAGGTTCCGGAGGTTGACAACCGAGGACGAGAACTGCTGCTGCTGTGATGCATGGCCTACATTTCGGAAGGTGAGCCACGACCGCAATGCATCACCGAGCTGCCAGACTTCAGGGTAGCCTGCCTCACACGGTCCGTGTTGAGGATAATGATGGTGCTTATGCACGAACTTCGCGCAACTGTTCGTCCTCGTAATCCGAGTAACGAGTAAGTATACTCTGCTTGTCATGCTATTCCTATTTCATGGTCTTCTACTATATCCAAAATTACATATACATTTGTAACGCATGAAAGTCGTTCAATAGTGTGCAGTATCTAGATAGCATTTGTCTGAGCAGAATGCCATTAGTTACAAGAATTGTCATTGACAACAAACGTTTATTAAACTTATCTTGGTCATTTAAAAACAGTTTGTTTCATTCCTTTTCACAGGTGGTACAGGCTGGTGGCCTATCGTTCCTTTACATGGTGGCTTCACGGGAGGCTTGGATACCGCGTTCGAAGAGTAATACCCGCCTGTGCAGTTCGTGCCATAAGAGAAACTTTCCCAAGTGACAGCGGTCAGTACAGGGGATTTTCTCTCGCTGTGCTGCAACCTGACCTGTACAATGTGTAAAGTCTTGTATTTTTGTGTCAGCAAAATAAGATACAAAATAAAACACCACATATATTTTTACAACGGTTGTTTCGATTTTTTAAATGAATCAAGTGTGTCTCCATTCAAGGATGGACGTCAGACATCTGTGCTCCGAATGGGTGAAGGTCAGGTCGCTGTGAAGCAGGGTGGTCACTATCTAAGCTAACATAATATATTCTCAATAATGCATGCACTAAATAACACTTGTTCAAAGTCTTTCAGTCGGTTATGTCTCTATAAAAGTCACACATATATCTATAATATCAATTAACATTGGATTATACAGGCCTTAGGTTAAGGGTTTTGACCACTATAATACACTGGTTGAAATGTGGGTCTGTGCTCACAAGAATATCCGGTATGTGGCATTTGTTATTGATAGGCACCGATATACTGCAGTAGGGGTCTAATGTTAGTTGGGGATCTGCTAGGTGGGCATCATGGCGTGGTCAGTGGTCTGGCACATGAAGAGAATACCTTGCAGGGACACAGGGTCAGAATGGCAGTAAGTTTCCACTGGTGAGGGTGCGTGGGCAAGGACACGTTTGTGGAGATGAACGAGCTATGTGCTTAGTTCAGGCTGGTTCACATGCAGGACAGTGATCTCAGAGGAAGAGTGATGTGTTACATTTATTAGCTGTTGCAAATACCTCTGGAGTTTTCCAGTCAGAGTGGGAACGAGGGTGGGGGCCATGTGCTCTGCGCATTGAGGCCTGGTCACCAAGATGGAGTGGAAAGTGGGTACAAAAATGGATGCCCCGTGTCCTGCTCAGTGGTCCCATCTACGCGAATGTCAACCAAAGTTAACATCACATAAGGGCAAGGGGCAAACCCACTACTGGAGGCACTCGGTCCGAGTTTCTACTGAGAAGTAAAGGATGAGAGGGGCATGATGGCCCCTCGCTCCCACACACTTGCCTGCACGCCCCAGGCCCATCCATCCCACCCCCCTCTATCAAAGGCGGTTCACACCCGGGGATGAGCGCTGGCATGGGGGGCTGTCATGAGCGCAAACGGCCAAGGTGCCAAACAGCATGTACACTTCAAAAGGTATCCCACGCCCAGGGGCCATCGCTCACATGGCCTCCTCAGACCCCGTGTCTCCAGGCAGGCCTCCCCTGAGGCAGGCCGCCCCCCTGCAAACCACATAATACCACGACATACACACCTCATTCATTCACAAACACACCCCTGTTTCTAATACTTTATAAACCACTTGATATGTCTCATGAGAACATCTTTGTGCTTTGCAAGTCAACTCTGAACCTTCTACCTGAGAAGCACTGAGATCTATGCTAATCTGCTCGTCGTCGTGCTATCTGTGACCGCTTCGAGCAAACTCGTCAGTGTGCTACCTGTGGCCATCTACCTGTTCTCCTGCAACATACTGCTGGGCCTGCTGAATTCAACTGTTTGTTGGTCAAGGTAAGGCCATGTATCCTAGTCATATTTCGGTCATTTTTACATTTCTATCTATTTGCGATTACAGTACCCAATAGTGCTATGGTCATTGGTCTCATTGCTATTGAATTGAGTTTCGATTGTTATGCTATCAATAGATCTATTTATTTTCATCTGTGTCAATTGTCATCGAATTGCATCCTTCGGGGGTCCAGACTATAATGTAAGCATGTTTCCTTCTCGTGCAAGAGAGAACATCTAAGGGACGAGTCACATGTTCAGAGTTTAGTCACATCATTTAAAAAATGTCTGTAATTTATGCAAATACTAAGCCGCACATGATGAACTGGTATAGTTCCGGCGACCAAAACAAACCTTGCACTGAACATGGTATGATTCATTTACTTTATGACATTTTTAATCATCGAGGTTTTATAATAATCTTGATATTTACTTTTCAAAATTTTCAACAATGCCTGCCTGTTCGATTAGCGATTGCCCCCGAAGACCCATGCTAAATCTGGAGGCACTACAAAGCATGTATTCCCTAAAACTGTTCATCGAATAAGAGAATGGGTCAGACATTGTGGATATCCACCAGAAGAGCTTGAAAGTAGAGTCCAGCAAGTCTTTGAGGACAAGAGGGGTGATCGATACTGCATCTGCAGCCGGCACTTTTCCTCGAACACGTACGCCACATCTTGGGTAACAAAGAAGAATAAACGGCGAACGACACGAAAATTGCTCGCAAACGCAATTCCAACTCTATTCGTCCACATTCCGCCACTTGTGAGTCAAGTGTCCGAATTTAGCTTTAGGCCTTGCGGTAGTGTTTAGGTAGCCGAATGGATTGATATTTTAGGTGTTGTGTCCCTTGTAATACTTTCGATATTGATATGAGTGTATAGCTTTTTGAATAGTGACATTTATCAATAAATAATTTTTCGATTTTATAACCCCCAAAGGAAACCTATTTATGGGCACAGGAAACTGTGCTATATTGCGCATTTTGAATAGCATTATTCTCAAGTATTCTGTCGGTTTACATGGCAATTTTTTAATATTTGCATTTCATTATCAAACAATAATTTACCTTTACAACTGCTTGACTATCCACTGAATCTGACACAAGAACATTCTACATCCGTGACGTGCCCGCAGTTATCAACCACTTCTAGCGCGTATCAGGTAATCATACTTGGCTATTCCGCTACAGACTTGTTTTATGCATGTCAAGTAATAGTTTTTATGTATTGTGTGATTATTTTACCAATTGTTTGGTTAGTGCTTTCCAATTGATATACACCTTAGTTGTCGTCCCCTGGTGTTTGTTTTCAGTTATAATTAGTGTTATCCATACTAATGCAAGTATTGTCTTTCAGGGAGATGCTGAAGCGTCCACCACATTGACAACAGCCCTAGATGTTCTTCAGCAGCACGAGGTATGGATACTGACAGCTCCATCGACCGTGATCATCAGGACTGGAACACTTGTCGTTTGATTGTTCTACACCATGTTTCATTCGTGGTTAGCCATTGATATGTACCTGTGCGGTCGATCCCAAGTGTGTGTTGTGTTTTCAATATTGTAATCCTTACTAATGCAAATACTATGTTTCAGGCAGTTGAAGCGTCAACCCACGCACTTAATGCGGAGCCTGACATTCAAGTAATTCCAGGGGAAGCGGGAACATGCAGATACGAATCGGCGCAACAGGTTTCGGAAGTGGGCACCACATTTACAACATCCATAGATATTCTTCAGCAGCACGAGGTATGGATACTGACAGCTCCATCGAGCGTGATCATATAACGTGATTCTATTTGCTATACTTTCTTCCCTATTAACGCAAGTACTGTGTTTCAGGGAGACGATGGAGCTTCCACTACAATCACAAGATCCCGTTTAGATGATGCAGATGTAAAGAAATCGGAGAAATAAGTCGATTAAATCTGATCAAATTTAAATATTGCTGGATTCTTTTAGACAATGCATCATTTGTGGTTATCTCTTTATATGTACCTGTGCCGTCGACCCCAAGTGTGTGTTATGTTTACAATATTGAAAACCATACTAACGCAAGTACTGTGTTTCAGGGAGTTGCGGATGCCTTCTCTCCAATACAATCATTCATTGCAATCCATGCAGAGCCAGAGGTATGGATACTGACAGTTCCATGGAATGGAACTAGGTCATCAGAGCTCGACTACTTGTCGTTTGATTGTTCTACACAATGTTTAATTTGTGTTGAGCTATTGAGATGTACCTGTGTGTTCGTCCTCACGTGTGTTTTATGTTATCAATATTGTGATACATAGTAATGAAAGTATTATGTTTCAGGGAGTCGATGGAGCCTCATTCCGTGCTGTCTATGCGGATACAGAAAATATAGTCGTTGCAGCGCAAGAGGAAGGTAAGAGATGAGGAAACGAATCGGAGCTACAGCGTGCAGATGTTGAAGGTCAAGTCAAGAAAGTTGCTAAGAAAAGAAACAAAAATAAGGTTAGTTACAAACAGTTCATAACTTTAGAATTTCTTTGTGCTGGGGACTATTTTATGTTTTTTCCAGTCAATTGTACTATACTTTATCTTGTGTTTAAACTGAACATCCCTTTTCCAATCTGTCCTGTAGTTACCCGTGGGTCTACGAACTATACATACACAGACAGTGAAGCGAATGAGAGATGTTGCTTGCCAGACCATTTACACTATGGAGGAACTATTAATTCAGACGCTGCGTGTTGAGACTAGAGATGCTCAAATCCAATGGCCAGAACATGAAATGAATGTGTCCGGAGAATCCAGTAAAGTTGTAATGGACCATTGCTACAGTGCGACTGCACCACCACAAGAAGATGATACTGAATGTATTGAGGATAGCTCAGAAGCAGTCGCAGATCAATTCACACAATCTACACCCGCCAAAATATTGCCACCAGAAAAGCTGTCAACAATGTTGTGTTCTCCCATCAATGTTGAAGTAACAGATGTTGAAATGACAGAATGAACCAGCAGCAGCATTCACCGACGCATCAGAACCTGATATCGGCGATATTTCTTTCAGTTGTGGTGAAATGTCCTCAACGATGCAGTCTGAAACAAGTGTGACACCGAATGACAGTCTAACGAAAGAGGGCAAATACATAGTATTCGACAGTTGTTTGATGGATATTATAAGTATGCATAAATGTGGGCATTCCGAAAAAGAGGGAAAGTATGTCGAAGGCCATTGATTCATGTGACTCGTCAAAAACAAGGCAGTAATGTCAAAATACATGCCGCCTGTAGATTAAATCATGCGTTCTCATGGTCTGCACAACCAATGCAGTGGAAGCTGCCAGCAGGCAATCTACTGTGTGCAGCTGCATCACTTTTTAGTGGGTCCAGTTTTAGAAAGTTAGAGTCTTTCTTTCAGTTTGTGGGACTTCATTTCATTTCTAAAACGCAGTACTACAAATACCAACATGATTATCTGTTTCCGGCCATTAGTGATGCTTGGAAAATTGAACAATTGTCTCTAGCAAGTACATTCGAAGGGAAACGATTCAGGCTAGCCGGCGATGGACAGTGCGACAGCCCTGGATTGTCTGCCAAGTACTTCACCTGACCACTTTCAGGACATGGATAGTAAGAAAATTGTGAGATCGGTGGTCGTGCAGGTAACACAGTGTACATCCTCAGAGGCCATGGAGAAACGAGGATTTATAAAATCAGTGGAATATCTACAATCGAGGGGAATGCACATCGACCTCATAGCCACGGACAGACACGTTTCAATTGCCAAGATAATGAGAGAGCAGTTCCCACATATTAAACATCAATTTGATGTATGGCATCTTGCTAAATCAATCAATAAGACAATCTCGGCTGCAGGGAGGAAAAAAAAGGTTTGGAAAGTATTTCACAGTGGTCCCAGTCTATCAGCAACCATCTTTGGTGGAGCTCCAAAACTTGTGAAGGGTCAGTGGAAATACTACTTGAAAAATGGCGGTCACTGATGCACCACTGTACCAACGTTCACCTCTGGTCAGAAAACCTACATTTCCACCAATGTGAACATGGCCCTTTGTCCCCAGAGGAGGCACGGAAGAAGAAGTGGTTGATTCCATCTTCACTGACACACAAAGCCATTGAGAAGATTGTTTTCGATAAAACTCTATCAAGAGATTTGAGTGGACTGACAGAATTCTGTCACACAGGAGGTTTGGAGGTGTTCCACAATATGTGCCTAAAGTACAGGCCAAAGCGCTTGCATTTCAGCATACAGGGCATGAAACATAGGACTCTACTTGCGGTCTTGGCCCATAACGAGAATCTCTGCAGTGAACAATCTAGGACTACGAGTAATGTAAGGATGCCTCGCTACACTAAGGTGTTTTCTAAAAGAAGTAAGCAATGGGTTATCAAACCAGTCTATGAGGAAATGGAGTTCGACTTTGTAAAAAGCCTTATTTTTGCTGTACTCTAGAAGCACAGATATGGAATTTTGAACGTTTCTGTGCAGAGCACTGATGCATTGCCACCAAACATTGCCACTGTGCCATGTCCACCCAAAGCAGAGCTGGTTGTGAAGTACAAATCCTGGTTTAAATAATTGTAATATGATTGTCTTTTTGTAAATAAATGTTATTGTACAGTGTACATACAAAGTATGCTAACCCTAACCCCTCCCTTCACCATCCTGGGTGGCGAACAACCTGGGTGTCATGTTTGACTTCTCTCTCTATTCCCCTCATATCGCTGACCTTGTCAATATGTGTATGTATATATTTTTGTTGCTGTAACTAAGTTTCGCAAGGCTTGCGTATTGCAAATAATAAAACAAACAATAAATCTCACTTTCAACTCAACTCCTCGGGTATGTTATACTTTCCCTGACCTTCCCCCAAAAAGTCAATGTCTCCATAGTTATGGTTCTCTAGGGCTGCAAAGCTCGCCGACAACGAGGACAAAATTGGGGGCCCCAGAACGTGCCAAGCGAGCCGTTGCAGATGGGAGAGAAGCCAGTTCACATTTGCACATAGAGGGCTAGTACATAGATGGATTCGAAAATTCAGGTTCTCACAGATGGCTTTACTACGGGATGCAAAGTAAGAATGTATGCTCGTTTAGAGTGAAGGTCAGTGTCTTTGATTTTCAGCTGGCGGCCTGAAGAGGCCCACAACTCACACTGGCAGTATAAGGTTCTATTGTTTTTTGACCTTGAGAGACAGGGACCATGCTGAAAGGACTTCATTTGAAGGAGGGGTGCAGTAACGTAAAAGACGATAAGGCAGAAAATTCTGAAACTAGACCGAGTTTCATGTTAGTCCAGTATACGAAAAATCGTTGTCAAGAGCACAGTTGGATTTACGGACTGCATTACGCAGAGACACAATGGAAATTGCAAATATAATGTAAGTAACTCTTTAGACGCTTTTATACCGGAATGAAGAATTAATGAATAGATGAATGAATGAAGAGCAAGTAAAACATTTGTGGGATCGTCTTTGTACCGGGCACATGGGCATGCAGGTCCACATTCCACAGCATGTAGACAAACAGTCGTTTCTCATTGTGTGTTAACCCCGATTTATTTCGTTAGTTTTCGCATTGATTTTAGAGCCGAACATACTCCATTACACTATCCTTGAAAGCAAATAGTTTCAGATCGGCCGTAATAAAAAAATGAATAATATTAATAAAGATCGGCTGGCGAGACTAATTATAAGTTTTATGTTTTCAAAACAGGTATATCCTACCCTACTGCTACTGCCACCAGTTTCAGACCCCGGCAGATGGTTTCTTCAACCGCCAGCTGCAGCTTATCGTAAACAATTGCACCACTTTGACGATTTTATGGGACGATCACCAAGGGCCCATATGCCCTTACGCAGTACTAGCGGCTAGAAGCAACATATCAACCTTTACGCTGGCCTAGTGCCTAGTTGATGGAACAGCCTTGCGGTTCACCGTGCAACCAAAGTGCATCTTTCAACGAAAACCAACACCCTGTGTACCATAAAGTAACAGCGCGTGACTCACAATAAAACGGAACAGGATTTGCGGATAGAGAGAAAAGAAAAAAAATGACATTCCGATTTAATATGCCAATTGCTGAATATTCTATAAACATTTAATGTTAAATAAATGTACTTTACCAAATGTACCGTGTTGCTGTTTGATTTGAAAGTACAGTTTCATATTCCGAATTGTGGCGCGCTGTGTTGTGAGTTGCCTTGCATTAGATGGACTAACGTAACTGCTGCCGCTCTGTCTCTCTCCCCTGCCTTCTCTCTTTTATCTCACCCTCTGTCCTTAAACAACGAATCAAACCGAATTGCACCTTGGTTCACTACGAAACTACTATTCATTAAAACCACGATATTATATATTTTTACGCTTATATGTATTTTGACTCCTAATGTGCAATTGTGTGTACACACATGCCTAATATGTTTGATCCACGGTTCACGCAAATGCTATTCTTTCCAAATTGTGCTAACCCACGGAATTTACCTCTCAATGGGTGGTTATACTGTTTTTGTTGGCCCGATTGGACACAATTGCCTATATCACCTACCCTAAATTACCATATCTTTTTGTATAATCTACAATTTCATTTGACACATCTCTTATAATGTTTTATTTTTGCAATATTTTTGTGTACTTTTAAATATACATGTCATTTATTATGTGTTAGCCTCAGAGGAAGAGCAAGGACTGCTCGAAACATGTGTTAGGCTGGACACCATCTCATCAAATAAATCTGCAAATAAAGCAGCGTCTATCATTTTGTGTTGGCGCAGCGAGACTGGAAACACTTCCATTTAGTTCACTTTTACCGTGGAGTACTTGGGCAACGTACCCACAACCCCCTGCCACCTGCTGCCTTCCGGTTTGTTATACCAGTCTGCAAGCACAGTGTCCCACTAGGCTTCACTGCCCAATCCCCTTTTTTCAGTTGCTTTATTTTTTAACCTGCCCCCATAAACGAGTACTGGTACTCTCCTTCAACTTGGAGAAGTCGAGGTACTCAATATGGAAATAATGAAAAGTGGAGGTAATGGGGGCCAGTTGGACAAGCGCTTTTAAAGTACTTACCTTGGAGATCTCAACTAAGTCATGTCAGCCATCCCAATTTTTTCTCGCCATCACACATAAGACACTGACACCACACCACAGTCATCATAAAAATGGAACCTAGAACAGTAATGCAACCTCATCAAGATGAACAACACAACGTGATTCAGTATAACTCTAAAATGCTAATACGGAGCCACAGCCCAACTTTCGTTTCCCCTACCTTCGAATCTACTAGCACCTTTCAATTATGCACAAGTACTAAAACACACAGCAATCAGATTTATTACTGCTAGCACCATCCCAACCAGAGGAACCTTGGGAAGAAACTTAGGGTTCATCGCACAACCTGCTACATCTTTAGCTCTATCACTTACTGTGCACTGCCAGGAACTTTCCAAGTGTTCCAGCACTGTTATCAAATAACCAAGTGTCAATGCCACAAACCACATAGAACCGTAACAGCACTGAGCACTCTGGTACTTCCAGCCCGCCCTCATCAGCGCCACATGTTCAGTACCTGCCTTTCCCCTACACCCACCCCTTTTTTTTCTGTCAAAACCAGGCACCACAAGGCCACCGCAAATTTCAGAGATGCACTATAAAGGACCACTTTACATTATATTACCAGTAATATGGGTAATAACACTTTTACAGCATTTAGGCAACTAAGGTATCCGCAATGAGGCACTAAATAAAAACATGATTTTTAAACAGCTTCTTATTTACTGAACCAGTTTGCGCAGTTGACCGTTATTTGATTCTGGCCCCACCCACTCACCTTGTTGTATTTGTGCCCCCTGGTTTGCCCCGCTCCCATATTAATTTCTCGAGACGTCAATGGTTACAAAGCATACGTGACTCGTACATGTATGTTATAACAGTTTGTTTTGAATTACTACCAGAAAGCAGGCAAATCGGTTGGGTATAAGTAGCTTGCGTAAATAAAAATAACAACACTCTTACTAAATGCCACTGTATGTAAAAAGCCAAAATATGAACAAAAATAATGGCCAAAAGGAGATGCGGAGCCTTTGATGCATTATCCTGGCACAGTAATTTTATTGTCCTGTTCGATCAACCTAGGTTATTGTATGTTCTGACCCAGATGGTTCTTGTGTGGTGTTTATGATTCAGGGCCAGGTTTATTCTATATCAATAAAAACGGGGTCCCCCTTTTGGTCTAATAAGTGCTAGGAAAGATGGTATTGAAGAGGAAACTGGAAGACGTGGGGGCTTGAAGAGATTGGGGGGAAAAGGAGTGCAGGGACGATAATTAACATACGGCTTGGGGAGATGCGCTCAATGAGGTAGGGTGATTTTGTGTTGTTGACGTGAAGCTCATGTTTGCAAGTGTATTGGAAAACATTACCCATAAAAACATGTAACTACAGACCGGTGCATGCTCGGGAACGTGTATGTTTCTTTCCACCACGGACACTAGTAGTTATCCTCACCCGACTTATGTTGCAAGCCTTAGGCAGGCTGGCTATGAGGTAATCCTTCCCCCGTCCTCGTGGGCGCCCTTCCCGTTCTCCCAGGGAGCCTGACTCAGCACCGACCGAATAGCCGGGCTCCCTTTCTTCAATTATTCAGGCTTTACCCGTAGAATGTCAAGAGCATTGCGGCTGTAAAACCCAGCCTGGGCTGCGCTTAGTTAAACCTAGTAAATGAGGGGGATACCCAGTTGCAGGTGGCGACACATTGGAATGTGGACGGCTTTTGTTGTGCACTCCTCCTGGGCTTGGCACCTGTCCTCGGGTGACGTCACGTACGAGGCGTGCCGCGGCGTGGCCCCGCCCCCCTCCCCGCAGAGGCGGCGCGGCTGCTCCAATCGCATCGCTGAGCAGGAGGTTGTGGGCTGCAGAGGCGGGGAGGAGGGAGCACCGGTGGCGGCGCGCGCGCGCGCGCGCGCCCTGCCTGCCAGTCTCAGCCGCACCTGCAGAGATGGGCAGCCGCTCGCCGCGCGCCGCCGTCCAGAGCCCCACGCTGCTGCCCTACTACTTGAAGCCCGTCCTGCTCCCGCTGCCGCTCCTCGGCATGGCCCTTGGATAGAGAGGGGGCATGGGAATACGCGGGGCCGCACGCTGGGGGCGCGCGCACTGACAGCCGTCCAACCATGGGGGCTTCCTGCTGCAGCAATGGCAACGCCGGGCACGGTGTGGCCCGGAACAGGGGCCCGTGGCATGGCACCAACATCTGCCTTCTGACAGTGAGTATGGGGCAAGTGGGGGCTCTGCTGCGTGCTGGGATTTGGGAGCAGCTCTGCCAATGCCATGATGGGAGACACCGGTGTTCATCTTGAATAGAAATGCTGGACAGAAGTGCCATCATTACCTAGGACTCTTACTAATCATTGCCACTCGGGGGGCATTGCCTGCAGGCTTGTATATGTGCATGTACGAGGTAACCATCACCCTTCTTTGTGTTCCAGCCTGGGCGCAGCAGCATGGCGTGTGTGGGTGCAGTGTAATGGGCACACTGACATGCTATTTTTGGTGGCTGTGGGAGGCCCTATGAAGGATTTAGGACCCCTGTTTTAAGGGCAGAGCAGCATCATTGTGCAGGCTCCTTGCTGCCCGGGGTTAGCAACCCCCTACCGTGTCGCCCTATCGGAATGCCCATTGTAGTGCCACTCCATACCAGGACCCCGGTGATTCCTACTCTGCTGTGCACATGTATGTTACTACTAATGGTGCTCTATGGTGAAGTTTAAGTGCAAACCCATGCACACAAAAGCCACCGGTATTACACATTAAATCCAACACATCGCTTCATCCTTTCGAGGTTAATTGAATTGAGTACAATTACACTGGGTAATAAACGTTAGCCTGGCGGCCACCCACAGCCCACTGTTCGCAACAGCTGGCAGATGTGATGCGCTGTCCTTCGCAGAGGTTCACAAACACTATCCTGAGATCCAGACTCGATGTTTAGCACACTAAAGAGAACCCGAGTTTTCGGGATCGCTGGAATAGTTTGTGGCCCATATGCCGACATTGTTCACGGCAAACTGAAACACCTACTCTCGCTTTGCGATAATATGAGGAATCTAAAACTCTTGTGCGTTGGACATTTATTTTCACTGTTAGGTCCGCCCATGGGAAAGTTTTGTGGGGGAGGATGCTTATTCGTCACCCCATAGCACTGCCGAGTTCCTTAACACATTTGTTTGTACATGATTAACTTCAGTGGCCTTTAAATGATTATTAGTTTAGCAGGTGGGTATACTTCTCTTTTTAATCTCATTTGACATTTCGAACTCATTTCTGTATAATGTACGATTGTTGTATTTAATGCATATGTGTTTTCACTATCAGTGTTAATTGTGTAAGGTTTGTTTTTACCCAAAAACATAAATAAAAAACGTCATTACAGCGCTCAGAAGCAGGTGGCATCTGGCATGAAGCACTGTGTAAGGACATTATTATATACAATAGGATATGCCTAGTCCTCATTCTACCTTTCCCTACAGATAAATATATGCTAGGCACGCACCAGAAGTACTGTATTATTATAACCGGCCAGATAACTCCGTGAGTTCAGTGGCTGCAGCTTTCTATATTCATCTTACAGGGCACACGATCCAACTTTGGCAGAGTCGTCTCAGCTTTTCGTCTTTCTGAGGTCGACAGATCAACTAACGCTATATTGTGCCGCACTAACTCTTGCTATTTATTGGACTGCAAAACGGCAATACCTGCAGTAGCAGGTGTCGAATATAAAATATGTTCGCATTGTAGGATTGTGTGATATTGCTCTTTTTGTTATGCTACCTTGTGTCTCTTTCTCCAGTGCTGGTGTCTGTAAGTTAATGGCACTGGAGGGCATGGGCACTGAACAATAAAAGGGCCCTAAGCCCTTCTCTTCATACCGATCTGCTTCAATGCACTGTTTTCTGTGAAAATGTCGTAAAACTTCCCGTTGATTAAACACATCTTGGGTCTATTTTGTTACCTTGGTAAGGTGCAGGATGCCGTGCCTGCCAAGGCTTGGGGTGACTCATGCTGTGTGTGAGTGTTGCTTCTCCCCGTGCCAGGAACTCGACGCAGCAGCCGGGCACCACGTGTGGGTTGTAGCAGCAATGGTTGGTCTTCCAGTCAGTGCTTGAGGGCACAAAGACACGTTCTCCTGACGGGAAAGAAACGCCCGCAGCGCTGGCCTATGCTATGCCCCTGTGTGGTGAGTGTGGATACACGTCCCTCCAGATCTGCTGGTCTCCGCGTTAAATCGATTGCTGATGAGATCGCTGGTTTGTATCCGAGAAGGAATGCATCGCTCCAGGTCGAACAATTCAGTATCATTCATCTGTTATTTACAGCACTAGAAAACAGCAACAACTCTTGTATAAAGTGTTACATAAAAAAAAGTTCTCATTGTTACCCTTGCAACAAGAATCTAATTAACCCAAATCTCCCAGACCTGCTTGAATCCTGTGTAATCGTGCACATCAACCTTGGACGTGCTGGTAGCGCGCCGCCACTAGCATACTGTGCACGCTACCAACTGAATTGTCCCTTCGAGCAACCAAACCAGGGGGCAGTGGGTGGCTTCCTACCTAGCCCTAAGACAGATGCTAGAGGCGGTAGGCTTGGCCATGGCAAGCCATGATTGGGGTGAAGCACTCCTTTTGGGTGGGGAGGGGAAACACAAATTCAAAACAAATGTGCTTTGTGTCGATAACGCGTTTCTTTGGAGGTGCTCAGTGACTATGGTGGGCCAAGTCTGTAGACCACAATTTTCTTGCAGGTAGCCATTTTTCTGTGAATTATAAGGGTTTGAACTTAATTGTCACTCTGATTAGATGTGGTATATTGTTCATCACAATCTGTCTCATCTAATTATGTCTGTGCTCCTTGTAAGTGTAGTATTACCTGTACAGCACAGCAAAATAGTTTTGTTGTGATTTCAGCTTCTTGTGATTGTATTTGTTGGTCTCTTTTAGTTGCCTTCATCTGGCGGTTTCCACCTGTTTTTATGTCGGTGCATTGAATGGCGAGTGATGTTTTTCTGCACCCTCGGATTTGAATCGTTGCAGGCCACATCTGGTGGTTTCCACCTGCTTTTATGTCAGTGCTTTGTATGGTGGGTGCTGTCTTTCTGCAGGCCACACCTGGTGGTTTCCACCTGCTTCTATGTCAGTGCTCTGTATGGTGGGTGATGTCTTTCTGCAGCCTGGGGTTTGAATCCTGGCAGGCCACATCTGGTGGTTTCCACCTGCTTCTATGTCAGTGCTCTGTATGGTGGGTGATGTCTTTCTGCAGCCTGGGGATTGAATCCTGGCAGGCCACATCTGGTGGTTTCCACCTGCTTCTATGTCGGTGCTCTGTATGGTGGGTGATGTTTTTCTGCAGCCTGCGGTTTGAATCCTTACAGGCCACACACATCTCGTCTAATGGCTGCTTTGCTCAGGTGACCAGGCCGTGAATTCCTGTCCAGATTTTCTTGCTTGATTTGGAAACAAAGAACAAAGACTGACTGCTGAAGCAATGATTATAGGACCTGGCACAATATCGCTCATTGTCCAGAATCTTGGCACAGGGTGCTTGCGGCCCAGGCTGTGCCCAGGCTGTCGCCTGTCACCAGCTGACCGAGTAAGAGTCTCTGCGATGAATGCAGCTTTAAGCTTCTTTTGTAGAGGGTTATTTTCCCAGAACCCCTTTGGTTTCTATCCCTTTCACTTGATGTTAGTGTCGGAAAAGTAAGTTCTGTGGGAATTGGAAAATCATAATTCAGTGCAAAACAACTGCCACAAAGGGATGCTGATTCACAAAAGAAATGAACAGACGTAGCCGTGTGCTATACATCAAGCTATTCAAGGGTGAATGGGCACTGCTCTTTCTTAAATAAGTCAAGGTTTTGTGTCTGCCATCAATCCCTACATATTAACACGTTCCATTGCAGAGATTTGAACACTTGCAGCCTGATTCATGGAATTATTTGCGTGAAAAACGCAGATTTGCGTGCCTTTCCGCCTGAAAATCCTTGTTTGAAGTATGGGGATTTTCAGGCAGAAAGGCGCGCAAATTCCATGAATCAGGCAGATATTGTTTACAATACTCCCTAATTGATGTTGCTTCCTGGGATGTCATCAAAGAGGCCAGTTGTTGAGTGAGGGCACCTGCTACACACATGATTTTTGTAAAATTATGCCACTGATTTTGTGGGAGCAAGAGATCCAATCATATATCAATAGTATGCTGTTTTGTGGGTTTATTGACATTTTTACCAGCTGCTGCCCCTGATGTATGAAGGCTAAAACGGTGTCTCAAATAATCATTATAAAAAAATGAAACAATAACCGGCTTATGGGGTGGAGTGCCTGCGTTCATTCTTCTTTGCCACAGATGAGTGATTGACTTTCACTGCCTAACGACGTGGGCACCATTAGCCAAAGTGGTTCCCAAAGATGCATCACAGACATTATCCAGCTCAGACCTGAAGAAAGGGTGGGCGCTGCTCTGTATCATGCGACCTATCCGATCTACGATGAAAGTGGTAAATTCACACCTCGGATGGAGCGGCAATGCTCCAGATCAGCAATCCCGAAACACATCGGGCTCCACTTCCACGGTACAGCTCGACTTTCCTGCCGCTCTTAAAGTCCAGGAGCTGTGCTTCCTCCCGACCAGGATATGTCAGGATAAACACTTGGACATGTTTCGAAACATTTCGAAAGTTATTCTGTTCCATCACGAAACATACCATGTTTCGTGATGGAACAGAATAACTTATTGTTTAGGGCAGTCATGCCACCCAGCCTGGATTCCACTGGGGCTACGTATGCTGGGGTCCAGCCAAGCAGGCATGGCTCATATCTTTATATTGCTGTGGGCCTGATTGTAACAAATTGACTTCTGACCTTCGGAGTACGAGGATGAGTAGAGGCTATAGCACCTACTCCGCTCTCACACTTCTACAAACCAAGAGTGAACCCCACCATAAAGGTAAAACGGGCACAGTTCAGAGATATCTCCTTCGTTTTTTTGATAACGTGGGCCGAAAGAAGGCTATACTGTTAAGAGGGGGTGTGTATGTGAGTCAGTAGCAACACAAACCACAAAGTACAACAGTCCAAAATAAAGGAATGCCCAATCAAGGTTATATACAAATATACATGCTCTCATTTAACACACCATATGCAACAATAACTAAATAGAAAAAAAACTGCAAAAACCCACTCCTGTAGACAGAACGCAAAATATGCTAGATAGAAAGATGCAGCACTCTGGGTAGTGAGACGAAGGACAAAAACCACAATGTTCAAAAAGCATATGTTGAGTTTCAAAAGGAATTTATGACCTAGTCGGTCTCTAGTGGCCCTTGGATTGGGGGCTGGGGAGAGTTGTCAGTCAATATTACCATTGCCTTATCTTGGTGGTTTAACAGCGAACCAGGTTTCTTGGTGGTGTGCGTCGGTTTGATTCAATCTGAAATGCAGCAGTCGCGGTAGTGCAATGGCAAGCAGATGCCGAGGTGGGGTTGAATTGAAGGATGCCGTTGTTAGAAGTGTTATTCGAGCGATGTGGATCATGGAGGTCAGCAGGTTCAGTTCGACGGCAAGGCTTGACTGCGAATGGGCTGATATCAGGATGCGTATGGCGAGTTGGTTGGATGCTGTGCTCGATGGTTGCACTTCTTAGGTTGCGCTTCGTTAAGAACACCTGGGTCAGTTTGACAGGTGACTGGATCGGAGATGAAAAGGCTTGTGGTATGAACAGATGTTTGAATGTTGCAGCAATGCTTCTTTTTAGAGCTGCAGCAACAACACACTTTCAGTGGCCAGCTGGTTCAAACGTGCGGTCAGCGGTTCGAAGATTAGCCAAAGCTGCTCCTGAAGCAGTTGGTGCAAACGGAGTCGAACTGGCTTGAATAATTGTTCGTAGCTGTTTGACAATGAAACTGCAGCGGTGCTGGCTGTATAGCTCTCAGGTACTGAGTCCCACAGCAGGATATCAGGGGGCGAGATTAGTCCTTTTCTTGGGCTCCCAAACACAGGGGAGGCTATCACACAGCTTCAGGAGTCCTTCAGCACAGTGAGGTCCTGGGTACCAGTGTGGCTGGCAGACAAGGTCTTGCTCCGGCAGCATGTCACCCCCAATGTGCCCTGGTGATGGTTAAGAAAATGAGCTTTCCTCTCCCCTGGACTACCTGTCTTCACCTCCCAACTTGAGGACGTTTGAAAGGACTGCTATTTCAACATGGTCTAAACTAAATGTTCGTTGAGTTGAAGTCCAGAGATGATTCAAAGAAGTACGAGCCCCTCCTTTAAAAGGCAAAAGTCTACCCGTGATTGGTCAAAAGCAAGTCTATTTTAAGGGTCCGATCACTGTCCTTGGAACAAGGGGCCAGAGACTTCTGACATCACACCCAAAGTGCTTTGTGTGACAGGCAGTGGAGGAGACGTGAAGGAAAGACAGAGAGAAACAAGATGGTGGAATCTTTGGCTGTAAGGAGCTCCCCTTTTCTACACTAATCCTGCACACTTCCCTTCTCAATAGAATCAAAGGCCCTTTTGGTATGCCGTACACTGGTGAGAGGCTCCTGCTTTTGTGAATGGTTGTGCTCTTTGATTCTTCTTCCCAGGACAGCTTCCTGTTACGAAGTCACGAGTTGCTTCTCGTGTTACTTGCCCTCACAAAGAAATAAATAGAGGCAACCCCCAAGGCTCCTGAAGCAGTTGGTGCAAACGGAGTCGAACTGGCTTGAATAATTGTTCGTAGCTGTTTGACAATGAAACTGCAGCGGTGCTGGCTGTATAGCTCTCAGGTACTGAGTCCCACAGCAGGATATCAGGGGGCGAGATTAGTCCTTTTCTTGGGCTCCCAAACACAGGGGAGGCTATCACACAGCTTCAGGAGTCCTTCAGCACAGTGAGGTCCTGGGTACCAGTGTGGCTGGCAGACAAGGTCTTGCTCCGGCAGCATGTCACCCCCAATGTGCCCTGGTGATGGTTAAGAAAATGAGCTTTCCTCTCCCCTGGACTACCTGTCTTCACCTCCCAACTTGAGGACGTTTGAAAGGACTGCTATTTCAACATGGTCTAAACTAAATGTTCGTTGAGTTGAAGTCCAGAGATGATTCAAAGAAGTACGAGCCCCTCCTTTAAAAGGCAAAAGTCTACCCGTGATTGGTCAAAAGCAAGTCTATTTTAAGGGTCCGATCACTGTCCTTGGAACAAGGGGCCAGAGACTTCTGACATCACACCCAAAGTGCTTTGTGTGACAGGCAGTGGAGGAGACGTGAAGGAAAGACAGAGAGAAACAAGATGGTGGAATCTTTGGCTGTAAGGAGCTCCCCTTTTCTACACTAATCCTGCACACTTCCCTTCTCAATAGAATCAAAGGCCCTTTTGGTATGCCGTACACTGGTGAGAGGCTCCTGCTTTTGTGAATGGTTGTGCTCTTTGATTCTTCTTCCCAGGACAGCTTCCTGTTACGAAGTCACGAGTTGCTTCTCGTGTTACTTGCCCTCACAAAGAAATAAATAGAGGCAACCCCCAAGGCTCCCGTCTTGCTGGCGGCAGCGAAGACCGCCTCGCTATGGGAATACACATAACGCTTCCACAGTTTAACTGGGTTTACACATGTGTAATACCAATTTGATGCGGCTTGGATAACTATGAGAGATGCCAGCCACCACACCTCAAACTCGGGTATAGCTCACATTTACAGTTTAACTTGCTACCAGGATAGCATACTCATAGATTTGTAGTTTTTGGAACAGGGGTGCATATGTTAAACACAGATCTTGCGCTGCAGTGACTTTAAGGTCACTTCAGCTGTCAATAGTTCCTCTGTGCTACTGGAGAGCAGGTGCTATTTATTCAGCAGTGTACAGGTGTACACTATGGTTTTGGCATGGATCTTTAGGAAAGAGGGACCTGGTTAGAAGCAGATTTTCTATCTTGCCCAATGGCTGATAGCAGCCTCCTTCTACCATGGGAGCTCTGAACCAGGACAGTCAGTGAGTGGGAGGATTTATATTGTTCACACTACAAAATAAATGTCATTGTGATAGTGATTATCATTGTAGAGGAACATATAGGACGCCGGGATGGGTGGCTGTAGCAGAACAGGTTCTGGGATCCACAAGAGGATCCTGTTAAGAGGATCGAAGGACTTTGAAGGGCCAGTAGCATTATGAGGGTGCTCCGATACACAGGACCACAGCCCCGGATACACTTTTGTCCAAGACAAAGAATTTTCAAGGCAATCCAATCTTTCACCTACAGCCAATGGAACGTGCTGCTGTCAAATGGTTTTGTGCCTTTGGTGCAGCTGCCAGGCGAACAGCAGCATGTTGTACAGATTGCAATTTGGACGTGCTGAACCTAGGAAGTCCTGCATAGAGCGAGTTACAATGGTTCAAGCCAAAGCTCAGGAAAGTTGCTACCACTATAGTACAATTGCTGGTGGGTAGATATGAAAGGATCATTGTGGATAGTAAGTGCCACGTTTCAGTGAGGAAGCAGAGGTCTAGGTGATGGTCCTCTATTCTGTCAGAAATACAAGGGGCATGTTCAACCACAGAGCCGCAGTTCAGAGCCCAATGCAGTTGGGTTGACTAGGAGAGGCTCCATTAATCCCTACATTTCCAATGCCTGCAAGGGTACCAGAGTCGGGAGCTCAGCTCCAGTGCCTTCATGGTATGCTAGAACTATACAGTAAGGGCACCATGTCGACTCAGCAACTAACCAAGGATGTGGTTACGTTTTTGACAGGCAAAGTCCTTACCTCTACGCCTTTTGATCCGGCACCTGCCTGAGTGCACCCAGAGGGAAAGGAGTGCAGACGCGGCCTCCCTCTCCAAATCGGTCCGCTGGATTGGCTGGCATGACTGGCAGAGAGCGGTGCAGTGTCTGGAGCAGGGTGTTGTGGAAGGTTAAGTCAACAAAGATCTTGAAAACAGCAATATGCCTCCCAGTCTTTCCTCCTGTCCTCAAGCAGAGGTGGGAGACAAGCCGTGCAAGAGAAAGTACAAGCGCTGTAGACATTTGTGGAATGGCAACCTAAAGAGGCCCTGGAAATCATTGTCAAAGTTGCCCTATATAACACATTTTCGGCTTGCCGAACCCTTTTTCTATGAGAACATTTGAAAATAATATAGGTTACCAAACAAAAGAAGCCCAGGGTGCAGAGGCCCACCGGGACATCTCCAGAGTTCCCTATAAACCAGTCCACCCCTGGCTTTAGAAGCATTTGGCAATGAGTTGAGCAAAATACAGTGTCCTGTACTGTGAAGGACGTTCCTCTACATGGCGCATTCCCTGCCACAGACCTGTTCCTCTCTGCGTCTCTTCTACAATACTTGCGACCCTTCAACCTTTGAGCCACCACATCCTGTGCCTCCATTAAAAATAAAGTGGCACCTATGGTTGCACACCGATTTGCAAAACACCACAATAGGAAGCCTCTAGCTGAATAAGCCTCAACAGTGTGGCCATGTTACAAGTGCACCTTTTCTATCACTGTGGAAGTCCATACAGCTATAGCGAGAAAAGCTGTGCTCTACTATTTTGACTTGGTTGCAACTTCCTATTAACACCATGTATAATTACTGAAAATTCAAGTGTTTTAAAATCAATTCTACATTAATACAGAGTTGGTAACGCAGAGTATACTAACTTTTCATGCATCTAATTTTATAACAATATGTACTTTCAAAATGGCCGCCGTTTGCGTGGCTCTAGGTATGATGAGCTATAAGGGAGACCCATTTCCGCGTGGTTTTATCAGGCATTGGCCGGGAATGTGATTGAATGCCAATAGGTCTTTGCATGGCGTTGGGATGATAAAATAGGGTGCATTCCTTGTCAAACCCCACCCACAGCGAGTCTCCTTGCTTGCGTTATTTCAAATGTTATCGCACTAGTCACCCTGGATGCCTGCCTGTGGTGGGTGACCCTCCCAAGTGTGTTGCCCCTTTAAGCGGAATGTATTCCCCCCCTGTGTGGATGTATTCCCCCCCTGTGTGTTGCCCTATAAAAGGAGCGTCTGCAGACACGTGCACCAGAAGCTGCAGACTCCCAAGAGGAAGGACTGAGTCTGTGGGCTTGCAGGCGTACACGTGGGCACAGGCCTGCATGCCCTGATGCTGTGTGACCCTCATGCTAGTACGATGGCAGAGGTCCACATGGTCGGGGCATGGCTGGCTGTGCCCCCACTCCTGATGGTGCTGGTGTCCCTTAGCACCATGGGGCCTGCTGGATGTTAAGAGCAGGCCCCAACCCCCAGAGGCACTGGGCCTCCAGAGTGCTGATGTCTGTAGCACTACGGGGCCCACTGGATGTCCATATCGGCCCCTGTAACAGTGCCTGACCTCCAGTGTGTGGGTGTGTATGGGGAGCGGGAGACTGGATCCCTAGTGTTGCTGCTGGTTTAATTATTGCTCCATGGCAGCCCACCCTCCTTGCAGCTTTAAATACGTGTCACACAGTGCACATCCCCCACACCCCACTCCCGCTTCTGCTTCCGTTGTGAAGCATGGGCTACATTCTTTCACTACAATGTGCTATCGTACACCCTTTGCCTTCCCGTAAAGCAGGTGCAGAGTTCAGTCACTCGCGACGGGAATCTTGTAAACGACTTTAATTAAAACAGACTTTAATGCACACAGGAGAAATCCGAGCTGTGTTTTCAATGTGAAAGAGGAAGTAACGCTGTCTGGTCCCTTTTTAAATAAACTTGTTTGGGTGCTTTTGGCGAATATATTGCAGCAAACGAAACGGTCTTCATTAATTCTGTTTATTATTATGCAGGGTCGGATTGGGGCATAAAAGGCACCAGTGGAAAAAGCGACCCACAGTTGCAAATGGCACTTCATTCCTTTGTGACAGACTCTTTTGAATAGTACCGAAGGGGGAGTTTTTTGATGAAATGTGATGTAAATTATTCAGCATCAATGGTCAAAACTACAAGGCACCTGTGAAGTAAATTATCAAACTAAGCCCACTGTGATAAAAAAGAAAACTCGGCCACACTAGCATTTTGCGTTTTTTGGTTCGGGCATTGCCCTATAGGCCCTCCCGAGCCTGTTATGTTTCTAAAAGGGAGGTAGGACTGGGGTAGAGTCAATCTAGGTTTTGAATTACTCTGCCGAGCCTCCCAGTCTTTCAGTGCTTCTAGTCTGCCAAAAGGGTTTTTGGTTCGCGGTGGCGGAACTCTCCCTAAAATGAGAACGAGTGCGTAGAGAAGCAGAGGAGAGAAGCAGAGGAGGGCCTCTGGAAATACTGCACATATTTGACATACAATTGCAGTTTTATGCCATTTTGTATAGCCCACCGTCCCCCACCCCCACATTCTGAAGAGTACCTGACTAAAAGACATGCCTGCACTGCACATTGGGACCAGGTGTGTGGGGCTCTTAAAACACGCTCTTAAAATGCCGATAATAGCTGTAAAGTCCCGAGCACCCTTAATTTAAAATGTGATCTACCACAGAACACCTGCATGATGATGGCGATTTAAGGCTTAACCAAAACATGCAGGGACTGGATTCTGGAGCGGTCCCTTGCATGATGTAAAATAAAGGCACTGAGAACAGTACATTTTTTGTAGACAGCTGTTTGTAGGGAATGCCTGGCCATTTGATGACAATCCCTGGCGATTGCGCAAGTACCTAGACACGCGGGGTTACATGTGATTACAATCCATGTCAGTGGTGTGAGTGTGTGGTCATTTAATACCAATCCTGTCAATGGTGGGACTAACTGCACATTTGATGGCAATCTGTAGTCATGGTGTGGGTACCAATTTGTACCAATCCTGGTGCCTATATGAGTACCAGGGAGTTTGATGATGATGCATGGCAATGGTAAGTGTGTGCAATTGGATATTTGATGGCAATCCCATGGTGGAAGTACTTGGAGATAGGATGCCAACACCTGCCAAAAGATGTGAGAATCTGAGCAAACGATGGTAATACCTGATAAATGCTTAAACAGCGCCTATGGAGTAGCCCAAACTATTTGCTTTGTCCGCAATTGAGAGGAAAATGCTTTTGCTCGCAGTGAATTATGTAACAGTCACAGCTGGGAGGAGCACATGGCAACTCAGTAAAATGTCTGGATACACAAGGACAAACGACAACTAGACCTGTAATTTGTTTGTGAGGCTCAGTCTACATAATCACAGGCCTAATAGCCACGACCTAGAAATGCTTGCTTGTTCTGTTGAAGATCCCGTGATGCCTCCCAGAGTTCGAGCGTGTATTTTGGACGTTATTTGTTACTATTTGCTTTGGATCAAACCTCAGATGTTCATGTCCACCTCAGATGTTCATATCCAACCCGTAGTGCCCCTCCTTAAAAATCTCCCTCAGTTTGTTGGGCAAAATCCAGTGAATGATGTCATAAAGGTGGGGTATAAGGGTGTCCAAACCATCTTGATTTTTTTTCTTATTTTGTCAGTGCAGTGAAACGGCTATCCAGGGAGCACCCATGCCCTGCCACAAAATGCTGTTGGCTTAAAAGCCAGGACATATTATTTAGGATGCTCATACATTGGGGCAAGTTGGCGACTATGTTGCTAGTACATGCATGGTATCCAAGTGGATACAGTGGCCATTATGCTTCAGATAGTTGAGAGTTTGATAAATGATTTCGGATATGAAACCGCTAGTCTGAAAAATTGGCTTAATTTCCACAGGAGCTAGTGTGGGTATACATCAGAGTTTCGAACTGTACAGGAATAGGGCACGGGGCTAGTGTGCTTGTACATCAGATTTTCGAACTGTACAGGAATAGGACACAGCTCTAAGCATGCGGTACATGTAGCGGCCTCAGACAAAGCAGAAGAACCGCATGCCATGGGTCCACACCTCTACTCCACTCTGTTTGGTCTTTTTGTGCTGCCTCCTCACTGGTGAGGTGGCACACATAGAATTGTTATTGTTTATTTAGAACGCATTTAATACCCAGAGGTTTCTAAGCGCGGACCTGGCGATCGAACCTGTGTTGCTCTGTGTCGTCTTGCTTCCAAGGTGAGCATTGTCCTTGAGCTATCCTCCCAAGAACCAGACGGTCCAAGCAGAGGAGCCGTTGCACAATCCAGCCAGGCCGAGAGCTCAGCTGAACAAGGCTATGCCCCATCACTACTCCCAACCCCCATTTCCACCGGGGTGGGTTGCAGAAATTTTGTTTTTTCATGTCTTGTACACATATGGATAATATAAACGTTGCTGCTGTTGTCCTGCTGTACTCCTTTCAGGCAGACTGGACAGCTTTTGGAGAGCCCCACCTATGATACGCTGCGAGCGCAATGGATAAAGCAAATGGCGGTCTCAGGCAATGGCCATGTATGTCTGCCAGGCTAAACAGGGGCAGCTCCACTCAGACCTTCTCACTGTACCCTTGGCAACACGGAGACTAGAGCTTTTCTGCACAATAGATGGAGTGGCACAGTACCTTAAAAGGTGGGGGGGCTTCATTTAGAAACTGTCAGAAAAATCCTGGTTGGGGAATGGTTTACTGTAGATGTTACCACTTTTGCCTTTCAATAAAAAGGCATTGTTGAAGGCGGTAGTAACCTTTGTAGCAATTCTCTGCTTGAAATTCTTTTTTTTTCGGACTCTTCTGGATGAGGCCCTCAATCAGCATCCTGTGATATCTCCATGTTCATTCAAGGAAAATGCTCATTGGCGGGAATGCAGCTGCTATTGTGCTGTCGTGACATTGAAACACTTGACATGGTGTATTATCACAGTGCTTAATGGCATTTGGACACGGTGAGTCAGAGCATTGTATCACTTTTAAGAGGATAAGGCGTGGTGACATTCTCCACTACTCAGCAGATTTATTTCTGGAATCTGAGAGTCTGCAGATCTCACCAAAAAGAGGATTAGAGAAGTAAGTGCGTGCTATCCTGACATTTCACAAGTCTGGTCTCTTTCAAAGGCCTGTGAGGGAAGTGTGACGGACACAGCGTGGAAACGACCATTGTTAAGATTGGAGGTTTGCAGGTGGCCACTGACCGCGCTAAATTCATAGCACACTTTCCACATCCAACTTGTTAAAATAGTTAACGTCCTTTTAGTACAATATTTAACAAAATAAAGGCCATTTTAGTTAGCAACATATGCCCATCAGTGTACTCTATAGCTTTTATATACAAATGTCATTTGTTCTGTGCGAATGAGTAAATCGTTTGGCATCCTTTTTTTAAAAAAAAATTGTATTTTATTATATCTGTTGTTGTTGTTGCCATAACCGTCCTGGATCGTCACATTTTCATTAATTTTACAGCCACTAACTACAATACGTTGGCCCAATCCCTCCAACCTCATCACTCCCTCCCCCACCTGTTAATAAGGGATAACTTTGGCTCCTGTCCAACCCCAGTTATTTCCTATAATAATTTGGGGTCCTTGCTGCTGAATCGTTAAAACTGCTTAACCACCCTCTGTTTGGACGTACATAACTACCATACATGCCAAAGCAGTGGATCCAAACCTTACCAGGTAATGCACTCAGTCAGAAGGTCACATGTTGCCAAAACACTCTATACCCTAGTATATGACGCCATACCCGTTGCCCCTCCTTTTCCACACAAGGCTGGACAGTGACCATCTGGGCCCCAGCATGTTCATCATGTTAGGCTATTTATATTTATTAATGAAAAGGAAAGTGAATATTTGTATAAAATCACCATTCATGCCACCTTCTCCGTGGCAAAAATGATTTTATGTCCTAAGCATTCTCTTTTCACATAATTTGAAACACAAGTTGGTGTAGAATAACACAGATCAGACTCTTTAACCCCACAATCTACTTTGCATGGGGTTTACTTTATAACATGTAACGCTTTGAAACCTGACCGAATCATACACTTAGTAAAACACTTTACATATAGTTTAATTTAAATAGCATGCAATACTTTCCTAATCGCAAAAGCAGTTTCACACATGCATTTCTCTGTATTTCTAACCTCCCTGAGCACTTGAAAATGCTAGCAGTGCTGGAGTATAAAAGACTTTTTTAAAAACAAAACTATATATACATTTCTTCATTCTTACCTTCCTTACCAGAATGCAATGAAAAAACTCTATTCTACCAGGATTCGCTTTCCCACTCAGTAAAGAGTATGCTTTTTAATCAAGGACTTTATTTAATTTGCCAAGGCACTTTTCTGCCCCAGCACAATCAAAACCCAGATATTCAGTTTACAATCAGCACCCCTCTACTTTAAGACAGGGTCTGAGGAAACGTGAATAGTTGGGAATTTTGTTTATTATGCACCCATCCCTTTAGGGAATTTTGAGGTTGGCAAAAAGAAATGGGTGTACCCAAATACTTCAACAGACTACAGGGCTCCTTACAGTTTCCCTGATCCAGAGAAAATGCAGGTCAAATTGCCTGCAATTCCAGCCCTGGCATTGTTACCGGACCAGGGAAGCACATGTTTGTTGGTGGGGGCCACGGATCTACCTAAGGGCCTGACCTGCCAGTAGATCAGGCCCCTACCTGCAACAAAATGCAGCAATTGCCTCTCCATGGAATGGGGAGTTACTGGCATTCCCGCTGGCCATAATATCCTGGTAATAACGGGATATCAGGCGGCGGGAATGCCAGTGTCCATTTTGGTGGCATCCCACTGAAATTACTGGTAGGATACGACCAAACTTTGAATGAGGGCCTATATTCCTATTCACACTGGGAGCAGTGTTGTTGATTTCGAATTTCAATTAATGAAATTATGATTTATTAAAAATGCTAAGGATATACTTGGTCTGCCCACCCAATCAATAATGAGAAGATATTAAATCAAACGGATCCTTGCAAGACTTCGTTTGGTTGGACTTGTTTACTTACATAGGATATCTGTGGCCTTTGTACCCAGGAAAATACCACCTCAGGATCACCTCGTGGGGAAATAACAGGTATCTGGTCAAATGGCCTCTGTCATGGGTAGCCGCCAGCATGAATTCCCCTTTGGTCTCTCCTGGTATGGTTCCCAGCCAGCTTGTAATGTTTATCTGGACTCCTCCAGCAATTTCTTCAGCAGTTCACACTCAGAGGATACCAGACAGCCCTCCCTTTTGCCAGCGTCGCCTTATAAACCCACAATTGCAACACAAATTATTAAAAGTGGGATGTGTCAGTTAATGTGCTCTTGATTTGGATTGGACCTCTATTGTGACTCCCATTGCAATGATTGGTTCCTGAGGTTACAAAGCATTATCCCTGTGAATCTATGACTCCACGGTTCTAGGATAGAATATTTATAGTTTCAACTTTGCAGTAAAAAGCTACAACATGACTTAACTTTAATTTGCAAATAAGTATCCTACAAAATATATTTTTGTCTGTCTGATGATGCTGGACTCAATGAAATGGGTCCCGGGTCAGCACAAGGTTGCAGGTTTGAGTTGGATTTTTTCGTGAATTACTCAAAAATGAGTTCAGTGGGCCTCATGAGGGCCATGGTGGTATCCCAGCGGTAATCATGAGAAATGTCATTATGGGCGAGCATAGATTTTCTTCATGCATAGGAAACTGGTGTTTTTGAATGTTACATTTCCTCTACACATTACATCTTGCCTGGCATGAATAACAAGAAATTCACGGTAGAAGTAACCACTACTGGTAGTCAGGGGCGTTGCTAGGGGGGGTGCTAAAGGGGCTATAGCCCCTGATCTTTTGGTTGTAGCCCCGGATAGAATCTCAGGAGCTACAGCCAAAAGACTAGCTAGCCCCCAGTCCCAACAGTTCCGACATCAGCTTAGCCCCGGGTCTTTTCCAGACCTAGCAACTCCCCTGCTGGTAGTGTCTCCTGAACACAAGTGGACAGATGGTATCTATACATATATGTTCGTTTTAAATCCTTCCTCCCAAAAAACGTGGTACAAATTGCTTCTCTGTGCTCATCAAATACTCTGACTCGCTTGTTTACGCTAGGCTGTAAGTAAACAATATAGACGAGTTATCAGTTGGCAGGCTGCCACCCAGCATGTGTGCAAGACACAACATTGCTGTTTATGATACTAGTGGAGCATGTAAAAAGGCTTCAAAGGCCAAGTGGTGTTAATTGCCAAAGAATGGTTAATATAGTCACTCTTATTTTGTACCACAATGGCTCCCCGTTTGACTGCTGTTTTTATAACTATAGTGCTATTAGTACTTATACTCTGTAACGCCTGCCTATTTTTACTACTGTTATGAAATCGGGTGGCGCTGTTTGCTGTTCAAAATGTCCTGAATAACAATTTTATCTTTTTTCTTTTTCTCCAGAATTCCTTTAGTTCTGTAGACATGTCTGACATGGGGGGGATGTAAACAAGGAGGGAGCTCATACACCTGAAACTTTTCACTGGGTACATACCTATGTTCCGAAAAATATTCTTAATCTTGCGCATCGGGTATAAGCTGTTTTTTAAATTTTCTAACAATTGCCTGCACGCGTCCTCTCCGCCTGCTCCATCTAACCTTCCTCGCTGGCCTCCTGCTCACATTGTCGCTATCACTATCCCCTCTCCTTGGCCTACTTGACTCTGCATCCTGTTTAGTGCTGGAGATAAAATGTACTCTCGGGGCCCCCCTCCCACACTAATATGGGAGAGTGGTCAGAGTGATGTGGGCGGGCTGAGAGGCGGAGCCCAAGCCCATGTAGAGCAGCGCCCAATCTCCTCATGGAACTGAATTAAGGAAAACCTGGGGGGCACCTGCAGGATGGACGAAGTCTTGGCAATTTGAATAAAAGCAAAGGGGATTTTAGGAACATGACCATAACCACTGAATTGTATGTTTGAAATAAGCCTGTGCTAGTGATTCAAGCATGAAACTCCTCCGAGCAAGAAATTCAAATTGGGCTCTCTGCTTATTTTGTTTGTTACAGTACTCCCCCTAAGATTAAGTCTGTAAACCACAAGCCGTATTTACTCATTTGGCTACTGCTAGTTTATGGGGGAATGGCTTGGGTTGTTTAGGACAGTGTCTCATTTCCCTCAATGCTTCACAAAGCTTGTAAATCAATCACTTGGTACCACTTGCTTATATTAGCCCAAGCCCTACAGGGTGGCCAGTGGGGGAGGCGGGAGAGTAGGTTTGTACCGGAAAGGCGATCCACCAAGAGAAATTCTACCGAGTGCAACTCAACTCCCTCTCGCTCCGGCCAAATTTCTCTACTGATCCTGCTGTTTGCCAGATCAGCTCAGAAAATGGAAAAGCTGCCCCGCCTGGAGACCCATTTCCATTGGGGCCACCTTAATTGTAGTTTTTACTTTGACTGTGAAAAACCGACTGGTTGCATTCCATGGCCCAATTTATAACCTTAATTACTTGGCCCTTACCATGCTGATTGTTAACGGGTGTTGGTAATAAACCATGACCATAGAAGAAAATTGGGATGTTTGTGCCCGTTGTTTACAATGGAGAGACAAGTCGCCTTTAATCGGATGGGGAAATCTGCCTGCACATGGTCATTCCATGGCTTTACACAACCTCCCCACCCTCCCTGCCTTCTCCCGCATCTCCTGCAAGGCCAGCCTGGGACTTGGGTTGTCTGTGTAGTTGCCCAAGTCTCCGCTGTCAAAGAGCCCCACAGGCACCAGTGCTTGCCTCAACTATACCAAGTAATATTGGGCTGTGCTGTTTCCATCTATGAGGGCAACTTTTTGGTTTGTCTGTGTGAGGCCCTGTGACGCTCTAGAGACAAATGCACCCCCTCTTCGCCCCCCACCCAACGTACCATCAGACGCTGCGGGCCCCATAAGTATTGCTTATCACTTTCTTTCTTCTAGCTGAGCATCTAAAGCGGGAACATATTATAAGCGATGCCTCATTTAAGAGACCATTGTTTTGGACAAGCTGTTCTTAACGTTTCAGTGATCAGAACTGCTGAAGTGTGAGGCAGGCCAAAATGGGGGAAGCCGTGTGGGAGATGCCAGTCAGGGCCACAGTTTTGAACCAGGGAGTCAACAGACCTGGTGCGGGTGTGTTGTGTACACAAACTGGGTCCCCCACCCCACACACCCCTCAGGCAATAACAGGCAGGCTGCATTGAAAAGTGGGAACACAATGAAGGCACCAAAGTCTTTGTAGAAACCAGGAACAGATTTGTTAAAGGAAGAGGAGTAAACCCATTGGCAACAGGATAGATTAGACACACTGCACTTGCTAGGCACACCTACTGGCATGGAACCCAGGGCCTGGGGAGTACCCTTGGATGCAGGGGGGGCAGGGACCCAAAGGGAATGGTTGGAGAGGAAATGGGAGAAGGGGGTTGGTAGAGACAGAGGGCTGAGAGAGGTGGGGGGCAGAAAGAGAAAGGAAGGGAGAGAGTAGGGCACCAGTAGAGAGAGAGGGGGGGGCCCCCTGTGAGAGAGCTCGCACAGGGCCATGCGCGAGACCGAAAGGGAGACCGACCAGAGGGAAGCAGGCAGAGAGGAGAAATAGAACAGTTTGGGGAAGAGGGGCAAGATGAAGGATAGCTAGACTTTGAACAAGGGTACCTTAAATGAGTGGCCTCTCTGCCCTCAACCCTCACGGTCAGCACACACCGCCAGCAGCCAAAAGAGCCCCCCAGTCCTTTCTCCATAGGTTTATATATGATATTGGCTCCTGCCCATTCTAGGGTCGGCCTCTAACCCAGACAAGTGTTTGTTTGGCTGTTGCCAGGACACATTTTTTTTGGTTTCCAGGGGAGATGGGTTGCAGTGCTAGACACACATTTTCAGATATTCTGTGTGAGTCCCAGGTCAGTGGAGTGGACATTATAGAGTGCAGGGCTGCTGGAGCCCAGAGGGGAGTTTAATTGTAGGGTCAGGGGAGATTAAATTATAGAGTGCAGGATAGTTGGGGGTGGGGCCCAAGTGGGGAGACTAATTGCTGGACTGGGAATTTGAGGAGGCTCCCAGAAAGGGTGCAAGAGGTCAGGCGCTAGCTTGGTGACTTGCAGAGGGCAGGATAATTAGAGGGTGTGGTACAAGTGGCTTCCCAGAGCCCCCCACCCATAATAGACACAGGTGTAAAAGTACAGACCAGCTGTCACTGGGTAGTGGAGGAGGGTCTCAGGAAAGATTACACTGGAACTGGTTTCTGGCTCAATGGGTCTGAACAGGTTTTCCGACAAGGAGCATTGGCTAGGCCTTTGGGAGGAATGTGATCACTCTGTAACTGGCTGCAAGCTGGTTGCATAGGCTGCGGACAGGAAAAACTGGTCTTAGTGGAGTCCCCACAGAGGGCAATGTCCAGTGGGCCAGTAACAAGCAACTATAGGGATTATTAAGGTACAAAATATAGTGATCAGGCAATGTTGAAAACACGCAAGCACTTGACAGAAAAAAACAGCGAGCATAAGCAGTGCTGAAACTGTAGTCGGGCGCGAATATGCAGTGCAAGATAGAAAATACATTTTGGAAACATGAGTCACACACAACCATTTCCACATTGCAGGGGCATTTTTATTTTGAAAAACGCACACAAAACACCAGTTAGCTGACTTTAATATATGCTCTCCTCCAGTACAACTACATATATCATACAAAACGGTCTTAAATGATCTGCCTTATTTTCACCTGTTCATATTTAACGTGCCAAAAAGCATTGTTCCTCACATTCTATATAAAGCATGCCTTTGTCAAACATGGAAATACATGTAACCTTTTCACACATTTCCTTTTTGTTATGAGTCTTTATTTCTTGAAAGTACATTTTCAAATTATACAGGGCATATTTTGCCTTCTGCTGAATAGCATTCTGGTATTTGTAGTCTTCATTCAAAGGGGGAGAGAATAATTAAACAATTGTACACTTTTGACGATCATATTTTTATTTGACGATCATATTTTTATAAGGATTGATCTATCTCTGAGAGTACCTTACTATGGTTTGTGTACTTTTCAAGTCATCTTTATAAAACAGAGTATTGTTGAAAGCCTAAAGTGGGGGTGAGGCAGGGAAAGGACGAGGGCAAGTGAGGCATAAATATGTTCCCAGGATGTGACAAGAGAGGCTTCAGGCCTTGAACCTGGAGACGTTATTTTCTCTGGTTGTGGCCCTGGGCTGATTTTCAGGGCACAAGTCGGGGATGCTTGCGGGTGGACAGCGTACATCCATTTTTTTTAGACAGAGGATGCAACCCCGTTGGGTGTTTTTGAGACAGCCTTAAAAATAAATGTTTTCTTGCTCAAGTGTTCGGCTACTAGGATTTCATTCAGGTTATCCTGTTTTTAGCTCAGACGCTTACCCAGAACACTACATAAGAGTCATCAAAGCACACATCTCATATTCGTATTTTGTTTTCCAAGGAATATTTAATTATACTGGGATGCAGACAGGTCCCTGGAATCCACATTGTCTCTCATAGCTGGTTTGAGCTCGCCGGGTTGAAACTGTTAAGTTATGAATATGGCATGGTTTTAAATAATTCTATGAACTATCAGCCTCCATAGCAAAATCTAGGCGTGGCTCTGTTTCCGGATTATTCTGCCACCAGGTGATAGTTAATTATAATTAAGATTTTTTTGATCAGAGGTGCAGATTTAAATGATTTTGCGGTCACTGTGACAGTGATTTTGCGGTCACAGCAGCTGCCATACAGCGTACCTGTGACCTCTGAGCCTGCTCTGTGCCCCTGGTGAGCAGTATACAATCAGGATACTGATGCAGCTGGACACAGGTGTTCACTATGCTTTTGGCATGTCATTTAATGAAAAGGGGGGGGGTCTGGTTAGCAGACCACCCTTTCCGATTTGGATTACCCGCATCATTTTATTAATAAAAATCAAAAACGATCAGGCTTTTACACACTGGCCCGATTGCCGCCCTTCACAGATGGCGTATTAGTCAAGCAGGGTCTGACTGACAGAAGGAAGTGAGGAAAGGGGGGCAGTGATTAGGAGTCTGCAGGGGCAGTGATTCCAGGGGTGTCCCCTGGATAAGGGCATGACCAGACTATGAAGTGTGTGAAGGGGGCACAAACAGAGAAATACTTTCCAAAAAGATCCTCTACTAAGGCAGGCAGATGGCAGCTTGCGAAAAGAACACTTATAACTGCTTAATCTCTGAAATTCAACAGCCCTGGCTCCCTGAGCATGTTCAATGGATGTTGGCACATCGATTATATCATCACTAGTGGCACACTGGAATATTGGTACTACTAATTTATATTGAAATTAGCTTCGCATTGCAGCATCTTGGCACTTCATCAGAATAAAGTTGATTGGATTTTATTGTCTGGCACATGGGATTTCATAAGTCTATTAACTGGCAAAGGTGCAAGGAGATGATTTATAAATGGGTGAAATTTTTCCTTTTATTTGTTCTGCTGGGACCAATTGTACCAGGCCATATTTCAGTGATGTTGCCCAAATAGTTGTCTCCTGTACATCTGATGTTTCTCTATGTATATGGTAATTGGGGCATTTTCCAGGTTTTTGTGTACCAGGTCCCTCTACCTTTTGTTGGCAAATACCTACATTTGGAGAGCAAATATAAAAATCATTGGCACACTCCTGTCGAGGCCAAGGTTCTGATTGCGTCATTCTTTTTTTTTTCAGAAGATGACTGTGAGCGCTTTCCTTTGCGCCACAATTTTCTAAATGTCTCATTTTTCTTCTTATATTCTACTGGTTTATTTTAATTGAATGCAACCAACACATATCAAAAAAAGAAAATAAAGTTATCAAACTCCAAAAAACAAGCGGCATAGGAGCTATGGGGTACCAGGAGCAAGTACCCAACGCACCACACATCTCACTTCCACATGAGATACACACTTTAACCTTTTTGACCCTTTTTTCAGAATCATTGTGTTTAAATGTGTACTAGATGTGCCCTAACTCTTCCTTATAAGCATTTACAAATACTGAAAAGTTAATGTCACATATGCATGTTTTGTAAGGCTACAACTGGCCTGGAGAGCCAAAAGTAGCTCCTGGTAGTACTTAGTTTTAAGTTAACCATGCTCTCCTAGGCTAGAAGCAGGAGATAAATAGCTCTCATCCCCCCTCAATTTCGAACCCTGGTCATTTACAACCAGGCTCAAGCTAGCCTATAGGGCAATAGAGCAGTGCTGAACCAAAAACACAACATTCCAGTGTGGACCAGGTTTTTTTGGGTCAAAGTGGGCCACTTTTTTTGGCCATGTGGTCCAGTTTTATAAGTTACTCCTCCAGCATGGGGTTTGGCATGGATTCACATGTTCATGAATATTCCCTGTAGTCAGGCTAGGAATACTCAGTAAAAGAAAAAAGTTTCTCTTTCACTTTAAAACTGTATTTCTCCTCTAAACCAATCATTGTCCTCTGAGTCATACTGCCCCCATCCAATGAGTCCTCTCCCTAAGACCGGCCTCTGGCAGCCATCTTCAGATTTTTACCGCACGCTTCAGTGTTGGAGTCCTCAAGTTGCTCTCTGAGCTGTTTTGTACATTTTTCAAAAAATGTCACAGAAAAGTTCTATTTTTGTTCCTCAGCCGGCAACAGGGATACGTTGTTGGTGAAGTTGCGCGCCCCTCAAGGGCGAATATTCGTCGAAGTTTCAAGAAGGCCATCTTGGGCCTACTTCGCACCCTCTGACTGTGATGGAGGAGAAAAAGGAGGGAAGGACCCTCTTCAGGCCCTGCACCAGATGCTGGCTACGGAACACCTTTGTGGATGGCAAACCTCAAAGATGTCTATACTGCCTGCACCCGGACCACAACGAGGATGGGTGCGAGATATGCCTCGGCTTTTCGAAGAAGACAAAGAGAGACTGGCATAGCAGGCTGACGGCATGGCTCAAGTCGAGCAAGGCCTCTGACCCGTGCTCCGAGCAGGGTCATACCTCATTGAGGACCGCTTGGTCTGAACAGCGGTCTCCCTCTGGGAGGAGGCCAAAGTCCTAAGGAGGATTCCCCATCCATCGGGGGCCAAGATGGGGCCAAGAACCACAAGACCGATTCCACTGGGTTCGCCGCTGATGCGGGTCCTAGGTTGGAAAGGCCGCGATCACCATCGCTGTCCTTCTCCGTAGCCAGCCTGCCATCAAGCTCCTCCTCAAAGAGTAAGTCATCCACCCCGGCCAAGTTATGGGACAAATCGGAGAAGCCAAGGCTGGTGGAAGCGAAGAAGGCCAGCAGCCCAAGCAGGCACAACCAGCGCAGCCGAAGACTCCGTCCACCTCGGCGACATCCTCTGGGGTGACCGCTACGGTGGGTGGTACTGCCCCTACAGCACAGAGTTTCCCTGCTTCCCAGGCTCCACATGGCTGCCTAGGCAGCGGGCACCCCTGGACGGAGGATGGGGGGGGGGGAATGTATGCACTGGCTCAGGCCTCGGTACACGGCCCTCAGGAAGGAAAAAGGGGAGGCAAAGAGGCCCTGAAGCAGCCCTCCAAGGATTATGTTCAGCCAGTGGACATCTCATCCACATACGATGACCAAGCGTCCACCCATACAGTCCACAAAGACGACAGCGGCACAAGGCCTAGCACTCCATTGGTCCCTACGCAGCCGAGGAACATATCCATGGACATCCTGTCACCTCTACACACCGTACTGATGGAGATCTAGCAGAGGTTGCCCCCAGCACTGGCACCTGTTGCACCTGGATGCCCCTCATAGTCTCTCCACCGGAGTGTCGGCTGCCGCAAGGAAATGATCGGCCAACACAACAGTGAAGTCCCCTTCATCAGTCTGCCCAGACAGTGAAGGGAAGAAGATGGACGCAATGGGAAAGAGTATCGTCTACACTGTGGCATCAACGATCAAGGCAGCTAATGCTATGGCTATCTCGTCCTGATACGACCGGGAGCTTTGGTACAAGCTGAGCCTGATCCCGGAATTCCTCCCCGACGACAGGAAGGGGAGATGGCGTCAGATCATGCCATTATGGTGGCAGTGGAAATCGCCGACACAGGCTTCCGGCAGAATGGAAACAGAGTTTGCCTTTGTCAGTGGGGATGGTTGAAGGCCACAAACATTCGCCAGGACGTTCATGCAAAGGTGCTGGACATGCCTTTCGACAGTGAAAATCTGTTCGGGAAGGTAGTCGACGAATCCCTTCAAGCCATAAAGACAGACACAGAGATGGTACGCTCCCTTGGCATTCTACAGCAGCATCGCTCATCGTCTTCGTTCCTCCAGAGGAAAATTGAGCAGATCATCCAAGGGATACTCCACATCTTACAGGCAACCTCACCGAACCTCCATGCAGGAAGCCTAGTCCTACGGTAGCGGAGATCAGTGTCACCATTGCCCACAGGGCAGGGTGCCGGTGCCCAAGCAAGCCTGAACCGGCCAAGATGTCCTGCCCCCACTCGTGCACCCCGGTGGGAGGCCGGTTTTGAGGTCTCTGGCTTCCAGAGGAGAAGGATCTGCACATCAACATCTTGGAGTTATGGGCCATGTTCTGTGTCCTCAAGTCTTTCCTACCATCTCTGAGAGGCTGGATGGTGAGGGTCTTCACGGACAACATCACCATGTTCTACATCAGGAAACAAGGGGGCACTCGATCCCCAGCGCTCTCCAAGGAAGCTCAGGACTTGTGGCGTTGGGCTATCGGACAGGGGATGTTCCTTGTCCCGTTCCAACTGGCAGTCAACAAGAACACCATCACGACTCTCTCAGCAGGGAACTGCATTCCTGCAATCTGTGGGAACTTCGTACGGATCAGTTGGACCGTCTGTTCGTCAAATGGGGCAGACCTCTGATCAATCGTTTTGCCACAGTGGCGAACTCAAAATGCCAGATGTTCCCCAGCAGGTTCTACCAACGGATGAGCATGGGGAACGCATTCTACTTCCCATGGGAAGGTTTGTTTCTGTATGCCTTCCCACTGTTTCCTCTCCCACTACGTGCGATCAACACACTCGGTGTCGGTGCAAGACAATACTCATCGCCCTGGAGTGTCCGAGGCAGAGTTGGTATCCAGACCTTCTCTTCCTGTCAGTGTCCCCTCCAGGCAAGTTGCCGGTACTTCCAGATCTGCTCACCATGGAGGGAGGCGCAATCCTTCATCACGACCCAGGATCTCTGAACCTGAAGGCATGGCTCCTGCAGCCATAGAGTTTGGAGGTTATGAGTTGCAAGTGGACTGCAGGGAGTTCCCTGCTAAAGCCAGGGCTTCATCGACTCTAAAGTGCTACGCCCATTAGTGGAAGCATTTTGCTACGTAGTGCCGGTCACAGAAGATTAACTCTCTGAGGGTCACAGCTCCACAGATTCTTCCATACTTGCTGTCCTTGGCAAAAGCTGGGTTGGCTCACGCATCCATCACGGTACACCTGACGGCTATATTGCGCTATACCAGATCCCCGGGAAGATCCTCGCTGTGGTCCCACAAACTCGTCAAGGTGTTCCTCAAGGGGCATTACGATCTTTCCCTCCGGTGAAGGCGCCTGCCCCAGCATAGGAACTCAATATTGTTCTGAGAAGACTCATGGGGGCACCTTTCAAACCTGTACATCAAGCCCCACTCCAGTTCCTCTTGTGGAAGACTGCTTTCCTTGTGGCCCTCGCCTCAGCCAGACGTGTGGGTGAGATCCAGCCAGCCCCTATCCTGCAAAAAGCTTTATCTGACTTTTCACGAATTGAGGGTGGTACTGTGTACGCACCATACTTTCATGCCGAAGGTTCAGTCAGAATTTCACCTCAACGAGCCTTTGGTGTTGCCTGTGTTCTACCTGAACCCTTCACCTGTGGAGAGGGCCTTGCATTCCCTGGATGCTGCTCGTGTCTTGAAGTTCTACGTGACAAACACAAAGAGTTTTCAGAAGACTTCCCAGTTGTTTGTGAAATTTGGACCTGTGAACCATGGGAAGGCCTTGTCAAGTCTTCATTTAAAAATGGCTCTCTGGCTGCATCATGCACTTTTATCAACTGGCTAACCAGCCTTTGCTGGGCCGTCCATGAGCCCACTCCACCAGAGCGTTCACTGTGACGACAGCGTTCCTTTCTGGTGTGTCCCTGCTCGACATCTTCAGGACTGTAATGTGGAGGTCCACGGATACCTTCATGAAATTATACTGCGTTGACAGGGATTCCAGGGAGGAGTCCAGATTCGGGCAGGCAGTGCTACGCAACCTGTTTGCTTGAGGTGAGTCTGTTGCAGGGGTGAGTGTCAGTTGCTTCTGTTGAGCCTTGCCAACTCCCATGGTTGTGTAATGTTGTACTGCTGTGTATTCATTATTCATGAGCATGTGAATCCATGGCAGATCCCATGTTGGAGAAGGTTTAAGTTACTTACCTGTAACTATTGTTCTGCAACATGGGTTTGGCATGGATTCACATGCCCCTCTCCGGCTCTTCTTGGTCATACGGCCACTTTACGTGCTTAACAAATCTGAAGATGGCTGCCATAGGCGGGGCTTAGGGATAGGACTGTCATTGGATGGGGGCAGTATGACCCAGATGACAGTGATTTGTTTAGAGGAGAAATACAGTTTTAAAGTGAAAGTGAAACCGTTTTTTCTTTTGCCGAGGCTTTCCAGCCCGACGACAGGGAATATTCATGAGCATATGAATCCATGCTGGAGAACAATAGTTACAGGCAAGTAACTTTAACCTTCAACATGAGGCTAGTAGTTTTGACCAGTGTTACTGAATACATTCTTTAAAATGCACAATTTGCATCACATTTTATCGAAAACCTCCCCCTTTGGTACTACTCAGAGTGTGTGACAAAAGTAATGAATTTCCATTTGCAACTGCGTGTCTCTTTTTCATTGGTGCCCGTGACAATGTTATGTCCCCGTCCAACTGCGTTTACAACTGACCAGGTTTACAATGATGGTGTGTGGTCTGTTTTAAATGAAGTTTGACGGCCCCCCAGATCGTGAAACCTTTTAAACGAAAGGTCAGAATGACTAGTATTCAATACGATTAGCCTGTGGCAATGTGCTTCCCAGATGTAAAATCTTATATCCAGGCGTGCCCAGCCTCCTACCAAACTGGAGGAGTTAACATTCTTGTATTTTATTAATATGGAGAAATGGAATGGGACCCTCTTTGAACCGCGTTGTACTGTTTGTCAGAATTAGAATAAATGGTTATGTCCTCAACCCGCTTGCCCCTTTTTAGTTTTAGCTATTGGGGGTGCTGAAAGCGCTACCTTTGAAGCCAAAACTATTGTCATAAAAAAAAGCTTTAATATAAGAGGTTGAAATAGGGACTCTGAATGTAGGTTTGTAATGCTTTTTAATGCAGATCGAATGTTAGGATGGATGTAGTTTGGCTATGTGTGCCACCCATTTAACGCCCATTGCTAAATGAAATCTATAGGATTTTCCTCCCATTCCCACCCATTTTCCTTCCTACCACACTTTTTTTTGCACTCTTTGGCTGAATTTGTTAGCCATTTTTACTTCAAAAATGGTGGCCGCCATCTGTTAATGTTATTTGACTTGATTGCTGCTTTAAAATATATTTACTGCAAATTTAACTTACACATTTCACAGTATTTAAAAAAATAAATAAACAAGGTAGTGTAATAGTAACATTTTGGTTTAAAAATGGCTCTGAAAATGTACATTTAGGGACTTGCGGGGAATTGGTCTATGGTTTTTGATGTAAGGAGCACCTGATTGGCTGTGCAGTTAATGATGTGTTTGGATGCCAGTGGCGGCTTGGTTTTCCTAATGTTGTTAAATCGCCACCAGCACTTTGTTTTTTTATTGATTATATGAATTTGTGTCTGCGGCTTTAAGCAGCCGTCAACATTGAATTTCTTTAACGTTAGAAATCTGTGCCAGCCGCAGATTGTTGTTGACCCGCCTCCTGCACAAATTTGCAATATAAGTGAAATTATTTCTCAGCCGGTGGCGGCATGCTTTCCCCATCGGCACATTTGATGGTTTTTGTTTATTTTCGTTTCCATGGCTTTGTACTTGACGTGTGGTGCTGGATCTGTTGTTGTACCTAAGACACTAGACTGCTGGAACAAGCTCCCCTGATAATTGCAAATCTTGTGGAGATTTTTTGAACTGAGAAATGCTGGGCCAAAAATTCACGATTTTCGATGTACTTGCTACTACAGAGATATGGGATTTTTTTTCATCTTTTTCTGGACACACCTCGAAGGATTAAACGATTTTCTTGACCCAGTCAGTGTTTTATTTTTATTGTTTTTAAAAATCTCTTTCATGGTTATGCTACCCCTCCATCATAACTGAATGAACATCCCTATCTTTCTGTAGGTTGTTTTAAGAAACCTTTAAGCTTCCTGCCTAAATGTAGTCGATCATATCCTGTCCCAAGAGGTTTGTTTTTCTCTGAACATTGCTTTCATATTTAGCAGTTTGTGTGACAATGTGTACACCACCTAGGGTCAACTCTGTGTAGCAAAAGAATTGTAAATGTCCAATGGAGTGGATAGTGAAAGAGATCTTCAAAGTTGTACATCCTGGAGGCCAGTGGGCCTCACCTGAGGCACTATTGGGCACTGAAGCTCAAGGGGGGCATCAGGGGGTGCGGTATGGATCGAGTGAGCATTCACCCCATCCTAGGGTATATCATAATAAAACATCTGTAAAAATAGTTGCATTATAAAAACAATAAAGCAGTGTATACACCCTTTGACTATCTAGTGAAAAAATTATTTTTGAAATGCTTTTGAAAGCACAAGGGACTAGATGGTTTGTGATTGACTGCCTTAAAGAGCGCAGTTCAGGTGGCAGAAGCCGAGCATGCTAATGGTTGCTTGCTAAGCCCCCAGCCTAGTGTGCGTTAGCCACCCTTAGAATTTAATTGATCCTTGGAGGTACTAATGGTAATCTGGTTCAAATCCACAGACCTTATGTGCTTTCGAGGCTGTAGTTTTGTGAATGTAGATCCTCACTCCTCCAACTGAGGCCTAGGGTCTGATTTGCCAAATATTTTAACATGGGAAAGTCCCATTGAAAACTTTGTTTAAATCAAGCCCTTAGTGAGTTGCTTAATAGGTCAGTTGTGACATTTTGTTTTGAAACTACAACATTCCACTTAAATATTGAGAACAGGAGCACACGTGGGAGGGAGACTCTCAGGGTACTCATGATTTTCCCCTTTCCAGTTTATAATCTAGCACATTTTCACGAAAAACCTCTTAACACTGAAGAATGTACGAAAGGTTTGTCCAAATGTGGCCTGGTGTTTGAGATAAGTTGATGGACTTAGTGGGATGTGGGCAGAATCAATGTGGTTTCCTTCATTCTGTGCACTCCTTAACATCTCACAAATTATGTGAGTTATGTCCCTGGCTGTCAATTAGACTATGGGCCTCATTACACGTCTGGCGGTGGGCCTGACTGCCTGGTAACACTGGGGTATTACAACCCCGGCAGCTGGGAAGTCAGGCGCCGGTAATTCTGTAAGTCCCCATTCCCTTGGAGTCCCGTAGGACTCATGGGAATGGGGACCACGAAAGCACCAGCACCATTAATAACGGTGCTGGTTCTTCCGTGAAACTAGGCAGGCGGATGCAGTTTCGTCCGCCAGGATGGCATCCGTCCGCAGAGTTGTACTGTACTGGTCTGGTGGTAACAGTGCCGGTAGGCTTACCGTCACTGTTGGTACCGGACCGGCATGGTTATAATGTGCCCCTTTATCTTAGGAGGCCCCCTCTATTCGTTAGAGAGGCCGTATCTTCCATTATTCTTGTATGCAGGTCTAGCCACCACAGCCAACCAGTTCAGCATCCCATGTGACCATTGGCTTCTGCAGAGATCGCGGACATGGACTCATTCTTGCGATTCAGCTTTTAGCAGTTTGAAAATGTTTAATTTTTGGAAAGTGTTCAGCAGAAAAAAGCGGATAAAACCTTTTTGACCAAGAAATCGACCAGTCTGCCCATGGTTAACAAACTACTCCCATTTGATTAACTTGGAATGTGGCAAATGTCTTATAATGTGCATTCAAGCTGTCCATGGTGACCTCTGTGGCTTCTGTTAGCTCACTGATGGGGAATAAGTCCTTTGTATTTAAAAAAAAATGCTAATTCTTCATGTTTCCTCATATTACTATAATAGCCATGGGGACTGTGTTGCCAACAATTGGTGTTGCTTTATTCACGACCTCAAAATGCAACGAGAAGAAGCAGTCTTTATTTCCTGCAGCGGGTTCAATGTAGGAGCCATCCATGCCGTGCTGCACTACTTGAAATAGTGCAGGGACACTTGGAAGACCGGCCTTGTGGCGTTGTACACTTTAGTTATTCATTGGATCCAGAGCCCTCCAGGCCCATGGCTTTTAGAAACAAAAGGCTCTGGCCCTTTGTGTTTGTGGTCGGGCACAGAAGCATGCTGCTCCAGTGCAACAATTGCACTTAATGTTGCAGTCAGTGCCTTCAGGAAGTGACTCAATCGCCAGGAATTTGAACTTTGTAAATCATTCTTGCTCTTTCTACATTTTTAGCAGAGACAAAAGGGACTGGCATGGAAGTTCTTTCACTCTCATTTTATTTTGTATTTAATAGCTCAGTAATTCCGCGAAACTTAGAACACCACTTAGTTTTATTGCTGTTGACGTCCTGTCCCTCCTCTGGTGCACTATGCAATAGTCCTCTGCTATGGCATGTGCCAGGCAGTACAATTAACAAAGAATAATAACCATATTGCCCTTCTGGCCGGTAGGGATTTTGGAATGAGCCTACGGATTGACATTGAGATACCAAGTACTAATATGTCATGTGCTCAGAGTGAATATCCTCTAAAAATCCGTGTAGAGTCATACGCATTTTTTCTAGTTTTGACTATTAGATGACAGTGTAAGCACTGCCAATGTACCGGAACTATTGGCATGAGAAGTGAAGATGGGAGAGGGTTTGGATTTTAGGAGGGATACACAGCCTGTGGGTGTTTGGCTGTTTACCCACCCATTGACCACCCATGGCCACGCTGGACCCTTTGCCCAGTCCCACTCATTACCCGCCGCTCCAGACACAACCAGCTCCTGGTGTCATTACAATTTCAGAACCTAGTGGGCCTTCTTTCACTTGATTACGCATTTAGCAGTATTTCCTCTGGCAAAACAGTAATAATATTACCACATGCGGTGAGCATGCAGTAACTTGAAGTGTACACATGATGAGTCATAGGGGCTATTCGGGAGGCCACGGATGTAACATATCAACGTCTGCAGGATCGCTGCATGGGGTAGTATCGCTTCTATTAATGCTTTTGTATAGATGTAATTGCATGCAATATTCAGAGATACTGCATGTTTTAACGTTACCGCCAAACTTTCATTTAGACTGTGTGTGTCTTTATATATGTTCCTTGCACTAAATTCCTGTTTAAAAAACGAGCATTGGCAAAGCCAATAGTTTTCCCTTTTATAGGTATCAGTCATTTGCCAGACACTGCTGTAATATATTCTAACACCATTTCCCAGCTGTTTCTATTTTTTCATTGTCATTTATAACGCGCCTGTAAATAAATGTTTCTAGACAAGACAAGGGTTTTGGGGGGGACAGATGGAGGACAAGACAAATGATCTTTCTAGGCCTTGTGTCATATAGATCATGAGAGTGTGGGAGCGCAAAAGTGCAGGGGGGAAAAAGTGCCAGGGAGAGGGAAGGGGAAGTGCAGCCAGGGCAGTGCAGCTCCGGGTAAGTGCAAGGAGGCCTTGGCAGTGCAGGGGAGAATGATCATGGAGAGTCTGGTACCCAGTGAGAGTCTGGGGGTAGCCAAGCAACCAGTCGGCGTAGCAGGTAGGTAGATCCACAGGGGGGAGAGAGAGAGTAAGAAAGCAAAGGAGCAATGGAAGGTCTTGAGCAGCTTGTGGAACTTCAGGTGGTCCGGCTCAAGTTTGAGAGGAGCGGGAAGGCCATTCCAGAGGGAGGTACCTGCAGAGGAGAGAGATCTACCCCCTCGTCCCCCACTTTTTGCCTGGAGACGTGTCTGGCCCTCAGAATTGGAGGTAGCTGAGTGAAGGGCTTGAGAAGGAAGGTATTTTGGAAGAGATTTGGATGTAGTGTGGGTCCCAGCCCAAGAAAGCTTTGTGGACAACGCACAGGGTCCATTATGGCCGTGCTTGGGGGGAAAATGCCCGACCCCTACCTACCTAAAATCCCAAACTGTTGGCTTTTCCAATGTTTGATTTCGATTATTTTGTGGTTTAAGTTCCCATTTATGCCAAGATCTTTCCCTGGAGCACTGACCTTCGGAAGTGCCGTTTTTCCCCATTGGTGATATACGTATCGCAAGAGGATCTTCTTTTGTTATGTTATGTTATTTTGCATTTATATAGCGCCTTGTATACCATTGGTATGGTCTGAAGGCGCAGGTAGGCTGAACGCCCTTGGGAACCGAAGTTCGTGTCAGTAGAGAGAGGTAGAGAGTCCAAAGGTGCGTGTGCGCACCATGTATGTGTGCAGCTGGTGCGGAATTCGTGTAGTAGCTGCTTGATAGCGGTAGGTGTGGTGGTTGAGATCAGGAGTATGTGTTCGCTCTGGCAGGATTTATCCAGACCGAGTGTGGCTGCGTTAGGCCTGAGGAGAACGCCTGCCTGGGGTGTGTGTGTAACCAGCAGTGTTTACATAGAGTGATGGGGAGTGAGCACGAGATGTTGATATGAGAACAGTTATACCGAATGGTGTCATAGTATCTCTGTGTTGTAGTTGAGTGGTGGTGTAAAGAAGATAGTAAGCGTGGGGTGTGGTATGATGGGATGTATGTTCTTTCAAAAGGTTCCCTGCAATCCAAGGCATATCATGTACGTCACGCAATTCTATGCAATCAAGTCCATTCTATGCACTTTTATTCGTTTCAGGCGTTCGAGATCAGGCGTTTCACTCATCCGCTCTGTACGCTCATCCGCTCTGTACGCTCATCCGCTCTGTACGCTCATCCGCTCTGTACGCTCATCCGCTCTGTACGCTCATCCGCTCTACACGCTCATCATCCAATTTACACGCTCATCATCCAGTCTACACGCTCATCATCCAGTCTACACGCTCATCCAGTCTACACGCTCCTCCAGTCTGGTTTGTCAGAGGCGAGGAGGTCAAAGATGGAGTGTCGGTTTTTTGCTACGGATCGGGCATTAAATAGGATGCAGTTCACATCGGCAGGCGAGGTTGGTCTTGGAGCTGGAGCGGAGAGGGTGGTGGCGGAGAGTGGAGACTGGCGAGGGAGAGGGGTAGGCTGGGTGATGCTCGATGGGAATAGTGGGCGAGCAGAAAAATTGGCGGGCTTCGGGCGGGATTGGGTGGCAGCGTGTTTTAGGATGATCGGGTTTGGATCGGCTGATTTGAGGGTGGCGTGTGGGCGGTTAGGAGTTTCAGTTGCAGTTGAAGAGAATCGAGGGAGAGGGGTTTCAGGAAGGGTGAAGCCGCGGGGGAAGGAGGTGATTGCGGGAATGAGGTGGTAGGTCGAGACAGGGGAGGCGATGAGTGCTGGTAGATTGAGGGGGACCAGGTACGTTTCCTCTTTAGTTTCTTTGTTGCAATTGGGGTGTGAGAGAGGGTGGGGAAGGGGGAGAGGGATGCAGCTTCGGTTCTTGCTAGGGCTAGGCGTGCATTTTTTAGGGAGGGGAAAGGTGCAGTCGGGGGAAGGTGGCGGGGGTTTGTGGGCAATGCGGGGGGTGGATGATTGCGGGATGGCGTGTGCCTGTTATGATATTGAGGGGAGCTGGCATGGTTAACATTGGGCGTTCGGTGGTGGGGTTCGTGGGAGGAGTGGTTTTAGGGTGGATGGTTCGCCATTGTGCCCCTTTGGCTTGGTGTTTGGAGAGGGGGATGGCAGGGAATGCGAAAGGTGGTCATATCCGCTAAACTCTGGTGAAGTCGGTGCACTCATGCTTAGTACGAGCTTTTAGGTGGAATTTGGGAGGGCTATCTAATTGCGGTTTTAGCTTCAGTGGGGGCACACTTTTAGGCTCACTTCCAAGTTCGATTTGCACAGAGATATTAGATTATTAGGTGCACATCTAGGTTTGACTGCACATAGAGGTGATATTAGGCTATTAGGTACTATTAGGTAAACTTCTAGATTCAATTGTGCACAGAGATTATATTAGGCTAGCTACTAGGTACCATTAGGGATACTTCTACATTCAACTGTATACAGAGATGGTATTAGGTTTACCTCTATATTCAATTTTGTATAGATGGGATATTCGACTATTAGACAACTAGATGCAGTTCTAAATTCAACTTTCACAGAGAGGCTATTGGGCACATTTTAAATTCAGCTTTCACAGCGAGGCTATTGGGCACTTCTAAATTCAACTTTGCCCAGGGGTGTTATAGGGCACACTTCTAAATTCAAATTGTAGTGCACTTCTAAATTCAACTTTCACAGAGAGGCTATTGGGCACATTTTAAAATCAACTTTGCACAGGAGTGTTATAGGGCATACTTCTAAATTCAACTTCTAATGCACTTCTACATTCAATCTTTCACAGAGAGGCTATTGGGCACATTTTTAAATTCAGCTTTCACAGAGAGGCTATTTGGCACACTTCTAAATTCAACTTCTAATGCACTTCTAAATTCAACTATGACAGAGGGGCTATTGGGCACACTTTCAAATCAACTTTCACAGAGAGGCTATTGGGCACACTTCTAAATTCAACTTCTAATGCACTTCTAAATTCAACTATGACAGAGGGGCTATTGGGCACACTTTAGATTCAACTTCTAATGCACTTCTAAATTAAACTATGACAGAAGGGCTATTGGGCACACTTTAGATTCAACTTCTAATGCACTTTTAAATTTAACTTTCACAGAGAGGCAAATGGGCACACATCTGAAATGTTGAGTATAGAGAGGTAGGGTAGTATGGCGAGAAGTAATTGCTTCTGTCCCCGTCCTTTCCCCACTTACTTATTGTTGGCTTCTCGCTTCTCCTGCCGATACCTGCAGATACGACCTGGCGCCGTCACTGTAGGAGCCGTCCTTTGCCTCAGGTCCTTAGCTGATGGGCTGCCGGGCAGAGGGCTGTCCTGGGAGGACTAGCAATGAGGGGTGGACCCTCATCAGGACCAATCAGGGTCGGTGGGCGGGATGGGAGGCGGGAGGTGGGAGATCAGGAAGCGGGGAACGAACGAGGGCTGGCAAGGCTAATCAGAGGCAGGTAGCAGGGAAACCCACGTTGCCAGTGGGGCCTAGGGGTGTAAAATCAGCCAAAGGGCCTGAAAAACAAAGCAAACTCACCGGATGGAGGACAGCGGCAAAATGCTGGATTCCACCATCTTCTAAGCTCAGTGATAGAGGTCATCATTAGCCAATTTAAAGGGAGAAATGGTAAAATCGGCCCGGAATTGAACTGGATGGCCCATTACATGTTAATATCTGGGGGACGTGCATTACTCACTGAGCTTTTTTATTGCCTAGTGCGGTTTCAGCACTAAATAAGCATAACAATGGCTTAAGGTAAGGAGATGGAACAAGGCACTTGATTCAGCCCTATCCCCACAAAATGTAGTGAAGGGTCTTTCTGCGACACTACTTTAGACAGGAGAACTTCGGTACGGTTGAGAAGCACCAAGAACAGTTATCTTTGGGAGGGGAGAAAATTGCACATTGCTTTTCCCCACCTATATGCAATCATGTATTAATGATTTATAATGCCATGAGACTTTGCACTGATCGAATACATAATGCTTAAGTTTATATCAATGCCCTCCTGTTTGGATGTAACATTGCACCATGGTTCTCAGTGGTCAACAGGATACTTTCAGGTAGTGGTATTATTTTAGGAACGTTTGATTTGATGGAAATGTAGACTTCAAACTTGCCTTAGTTCAGAGGACAGTTGATCACAGCCCTCAGTTCGTGCTTCGATTACCAAAAAGGCATTTCAGGGGCATTTATGCCTTCAAAGTACTCCGTAAACACCCCCTCCCGCTCCCACTTCACTTCTTTTCAATGCTTATATCAATTTGACAATTGCCATTTATTTTACTGGACTACCATGTCAATTTTTAAACAACCGATTTCGGGCAGCACTGTGGCTGTAGCCCATCGCCCCACCAAGCCTCTTCCCATAGAAAAAAAGGGTTTGCGTGTTCTGGTGTTTGACTTTCACACTGTTTGGTTTCACCTTTACATTCTCACGCGCGTATCGATCCCACATGCTTTTAAGTAGGTTGTCTGCCTTCTTGAAACCCCTGATGCCAAACCTCCCATCAGCAGGCTATTTGAGGCCTCGTGCACCTGCCCGGTGTGGATGGAAATGTTAATGACATGGCGTTCCTTGATGCTTTATTCAATTGTGGAGTGATTCCAGCCACTGTTCTACCTTCACCGCTGCATGTCTTTGGATCTCTGCTTTTCCAGCCTCCTCTATGCAACATTAAAGGCTTCTTTGTTTTCTTTGCCAGTCTTGAGTCACTTCCCCCAGCAGGCCTCTCGCCACCTTGATGTAACCCCAGTCAATAAACTAAAGGAGAGCCAGTGCCCTCCATGAAGGACTTTGGGTAATGCATTGTTTGCATAGATGGTCCAGTTACTGGTGCCAGGCGGGCTTCACAAGGCCTATTCATTGACCTTAGTTCAACGTGTTTAAAGTGACTTTGAACTAAAATGGGGGTGGGGGGGTTTAAGAGAGGCAGCCACACAGGGAATTGCTTATTCGTGATTAATGGCGACTGGCAATCTTTCATATCTGTGTCCTTTCTTTTCTCGTGATATCTCCAGGCCTCTCTACCTATGTTGTTAAATTACCTTTCACTCTTAGATGGCCTTTCTTTGTCTCTGGTTAATGGCCTCTTTCTGTCTACCTCTTTCGTCCAGTGGCCTCTCACTTTCCTTCCGTTTCCCGTTCTTGTGTATTAAAATGCCCTTTCGCCACTCTCTTTCTCACTCTTATTAGACCCTCTCTTCTCTCTGCCACATTGATAAAATTCCCCCAACCCACTTTGATGGGATTTGGTGAAAATCATTGAGTTATACTTGAAGGAAAACAAACTGGCAGGCACCTGTATAAATATGGGCCGTGCAGCTGGGCAGCACTGAGGATGCTCCAGGCATCCTTCGGCTCAGACCGTTCCAATTGCAAGTACAGCCATTTAGGCTCGGCAGAATGCCTGTCCAGTCGCTGCCCGAGGGGCCTTTATTGTATTCCCTGCTCGGAAATGGAAGAGTGAAGATTCAGTGCATGCGTGCTGTGTGTGTAGAATTCTGATGTAAAGAAACCAATTCCAGACTGGTTCACTGGTGTTCGACTTCTCTTATTTAGGATGTTGGCAGTCAGAGTATCCTTCAATTTCTCCCCAAAACTCCTTGCATTAGGAGATCTTGTATGTAAACTGTCTCTGGGTGGGTATTTAAGAGAAGTGTGTAGTAAATGCGAGCCCATGGCCTATTTATTTAATTTGAGGTTGCGTTGGATGCTGATAGAATTACGGATGCTTGAAGGCCATATGTCATATGTAGTAACGAAGACCTCCGGTACGGGTCTTTATTGTCCTTGTCCTGTACTCCATCAACAAGACACGTGGATGGTAGGGGACACAGATGACAAGGTTCACAAGGGAAACACCAGGCTCACCCCCACACCCATCTTCTCTGCTCACAGCTTTCTCTCTGACCAACCGGCACCCAGCAGAACACTTCCACCATAACCATTCCACTAGCAGATGACCTCACACACACTGCTACTCTGTGAGCCAGATTATCATCTGTGTCCCCTACCATCCCCGTGTCTTGTTGATGGAGTACAGGACAAGGACAATAAAGACCCTAAGAACTTACCTGTGCTACGAAATCTTACTTGCCAACTGTTACTACACTCCCACAACACCATTAACTAGATACTTCTGTACCTTCAGCCCAACCCGCAAAGTGCACCTGAATCAGATATTCCCCTGCTTCTCACCCCCGGGTTTTAATGGCCCCCTCACCACCTCCCTTACCCAATAGGTTTCCTCACCAACCCACGCTAAAGGCTGGATCTTAGACTGGATTGTTACCATCAACCCCAAACCTTCCATCACTGCTATCAGCTCCCTACCCTGGACTGACCACTCCCTGATCGAATTCCACATTACGCATCCACATGATACTACCAACCATACTATACCGCCCACCCCCTTCCTAGTTCTCAACACCCGCAGGCTCACAGAAAACTTCCTAGCACCCACTCTGTCTCATCTTTCAGCCCATGGCCCACCCGACCATGACCCTCATTCACTAGTCTCCCACTACAACCGCACACTGCTGCAAACCAACATGCTCCCCTTGAACTGAAAATCCTTAAACTATCACGGCGCACCAATAGTTGGTTTTCTGCTGAGCTTCTCTCCCTTTGTAAGCAAAAACATGCCTGAGAACGTCTTTGGAGAAAAAACACATACCCCGGATAGCAAAGACGGCTTCTCTGCCTCTGCTACAACAAATAAAAGTGTACTTCTATCCACCAAAACAAACTGGAGAATCCTGTTCAACCCACGTCCCAATCCCCTAAAGACAAAGCCTGGTGCACAACCATCCAAGCCGCCATCTCAGATAAACTCCTCAAATTGACTGAGAAAACCATCCAAAGAATACCCTGCTTGCTACCAAGCACCCCATCACTGCAGCTCCCACCTACCATCACTCCCTTTCACTTCTCACCAGTCAACATCACTGAAATCATCCTCCTTCTTAAACTCTCCAATTGCAAAGGTGACACCTGCACAGCTCACATAGTTACTATGTACTGGCTCCCTTGCCCCTACTATCACTGATTTCATCAATGCCTTTCACCTCAAATAAGGTCCATACCTGCATCAAAGAAGCTTGGGTTACCCTTCTACTTAAGAAGCCTAACCTTGATCCTCCTCTCCCCACTAAATACCGTCCCATTACTACTGTCCCTTTCCGCCTGAAAACTTTGTATCGCACAGCATACTCACAAATGGAATTCTTTATTGAACAAAACTACTTACTCTGGTCCCAGCAGTCACGATTCCATCCCAAACCCAGTACTAAAACAGCCCTCCTTAATCTTAAAATACAACTAGACAGTATATGCGACTCGGTCAACCTCACAATACTTCTCCTCCTTGATCTCTCCATGGTATTCGACCTCACCACTAAGTTCCATGTTTCCACTGAGGCAGCACCCTGGATAAAATTGTTCCTTAGCGAGTGCACATCTAGAGTCTTCATTAGTGAGGCTTCCGCCAATGCTACTCCAGTCTCCTTCAGCATTCCTGCATCTCCTCCACTCTCTACAATATGTACGCCAGTGTTACGCTCACCTGGTATCCACAGGGACGCCACCCAGCCGGGTTACTCGCTGAAATGCTTCTCAGCTTTGCCCCGATGTGGTCTGCGGGGAAGGTTCTGCCCGAAAATACAGGAGGACTGTGTTCAAGACTGACCGACTCGGGTAAGTATCCTCCCTCCACCCCCGTATGATTTCAGTCCCTCTGGCGCCCTCTCCTCACCTTGTGGTAGAATTAGGCGTGCTCTCCGTCCTGCTTTCTTTGCAGGGGCGCGTTGTCTTTCATGGGCGAGTGCGGTCCAGTTGCTTCACTGACACCGGCCCGTTTGATATTGTTAAGGTAGGTCTTATTGCTGTTCTTTAGTTTTGTTGCTTTCCTGCATGCCTTTCTTTGTTTAAAATGTCTCTTTTTCTCCCTTAGGTATGCAGAGCTTCAGCGCGGCGAACTGGCTTGGTTGAGCTCCGCTGGTAAATGATAGCGCATTTAGAGCGCTATGATGTGGTAAGTAAGCGCTATGCGCAGCGCTGCGAAGTCTTGCCTTTGCTAACCTGTGTTTTCCTTCCTTGTAGGTCGCGGTGTTCTTCAGCGCGAGTGGAATGTCTGGAGTGGTGCCAGCCAACAGGCGACCAGCCAGGTAAGCCTTTTGAGCAGTTTGTAATTTGTAAATGTATCTACTGCTTTCTTTAATGTTGCCTCTATCTTCCTCTTTCAGGTCGTTCTGTCCGGGAGGCGTGCAGATTCGAGGAAGCTGTTCTCAGTAGCTGCGAGTGTTTAAAGATGAAGACTGCAGGTAAGATGATGCTACTGCTAATGATGTTCCTTTTGTCTCCTTGCAGGTTCTGCTTCTCCGAGGTTCGAGGGAATAGCTGGACACTGAGCATCACGTTGCAAGCTGCAAAGTAACGCGAAGCGTGTTGTCTTGCTCGGGTGTAGTTTAAATAGCCCCAACAAAATAGTCCAGGTAAAGTAGTCCCTAGGCTACCACACCCAAAACACTAGACCGCATAGCTTGGTTCTTAGAGACCAAGCTATGTGGATGCCTCCATAGTTCCCAAGCACATTGTTTTTCATGGTGGATGAGCCTGGCACCATAGGCTCCAGGACTGGCCTCATGAGGGCTTTTGAAGAGGATGCCAGGCTCTAGAGGCTTGAGTCCTGACTCCACCTGGCCAATGGGTTTGCCAGAGGGGGTTTTGGGCGAGGGTCATGACAGCCAGCCCCCTTTCTGATCACTTAGATCAGGATGTCCTCAGGTCTGTGTGCGTGCCTGAAGGACGTGAAGAGCTGGATGGACCGGAATTGTCTGAAAGGTAATGGGGACAAAACTGAGATTATGATGGTGGGTTCCCCTTTTGTCTCTACTTCCCGGTCTCCTTTGTTCTGGCCTCCTTCACTTGGTGACTTTCCTAATCCAGGGATGGTGGTTAAGAATGTGAGAGGTGTTTTCTCTTCCTCATGGTCTATGTACCCACAGGTTAGTGCCGTATGCAAGACTAGCCACTTCTTTTTGAGGGCGCTTCGTAAGATTCCACCCTTTCTCCCAAGGCACTTACATCCCTTGGTTGTGGCCTCTCTTGTAAATAGTCAGATTGACTATTGCAATACTCTGTATCTGGCCCAACCTCTGGGTTCGATACACGGGCTTCAGCTCTTACAGAAAATGGCTGCTCGGGTTGCCACTACAGCTCCCTATGGTACCATTATCATTTCTGTTCTGCGGCCCTCCACTGGCTCCCTGTGGCCAAGCGGATTACGTTAGAGTCCCCCTACCTGGTCCACCACGCCTACTATCAGCAAGGCGCAGAGTACCTAGATGGCAAATTTCCTCACTCCAATCTTGATCTGACCCTGCGTTCTAGAAATGCCCATCTTGTAGTCATTCCTATATTTTGCTATCCTCTAGAATAGGAGGCCGTGCCTTCTCGGTGTCCGCAGGCAACTTGTGGAACACACTGGATATTGCTCTGACGCACAAGAAATCATCCTGAATTCAGACTCTCTCTTAAGACTCTACTCTTCCAGCTCTGCTGTGTTCTTCCTTGCACCAAGATGCCTTTTGGTGAACGTGCACGCTACAAAAGTATGTAACATAGCGTAACCTTGGCATCCCATACACCAACTTTGCCGATCCTCCAACCTATCTCGGGTAACTATTCCCACGATTTAATCACTTTCAAATAGATCTTTAGCATCATACAGAACTTTGTGGCCAACCACCACCTCTGCCTTTATGATGACAAAACCAAGCTACTCATAGTGGGTTTTCCCCATTGTCTGAAGAACCTTGACTCCTGCATTCTCCACCTTCAACATCGATGGCATGCCTATCCCAGTTTCAAAGCATGTAAAAACTCTTGTCTATTTGGATACAGAACTCGACATGACCAAACATATCAACGCCATAGCGTCTTCAACTGCCTAAACGACCAAACTCCTCAAACAATCCCTATGGACAGAACAACCAAACTCATCAACCTCTGCAGACAATTCCTATCAACCGACAACTAACTGCTTAACACTTGCTAGAGCCATCATAGGCAGTAAACTTGATTACACTAATGCCTTATTCATGGGTACTTCTGCCAATAATCTCTCCAAACTTCAACTACTACAAAACATGAACATGCTGAATCAGAAAACAAATGATGTGGCCCATGGTAATTTAAACCAATGCATGGATGTTTAACAATGTTTCTCCCAATCAGGAGTCTTGTTCTCACCCACTGGTGTAACATGGTCCCCTCCATCCCCAACATTGTGGGCGAGCCCCAGGGCAAGTAGGGCCTCTGATTCTGGCCAGTCACACAGCAGGAACGTAGGTGGTGGGGGGGAATCGCTGCTTCTGATGGCAGCCTCTCAATTTACACAGTCCAGGCATCAACATCATTTTAACATGTGTTTTTGGGCCTTTTTCCGAAGTGAATTTGGGCGTGCTTCCATAAAAATATAACCTCGAATTCCCTTAGAAAAAGGCCCATATAAATGTAGTCTGAATTCTTCTAGAAAGTGTCAAAACCACATACAAACCTACCACAGGGGTGATGGGGGTTACTGTTCAACACCAGGACCGAGAAGACCCCGAAGCGGCAGCATGTGAAGGTAAATGAAATCTGTATGCATGTTGTAAGAAAAAGAAAGGGTATGCATGCATGTTGGAATGCATTTCAAGCTTTGTTTGTATGTGTGACTGTGGGTGTGTGTATATTTGGCAATGTAGGTATGATTTGAGTTTTTGTGTGTGAAGGTAAGTAAAGTATATGTTTGCATGTTGTCAGTAAAATAAATTATTTGTGTCTATGCATGCATGTTGCATGGACCGAAATAAGGCTTTTATGCGCAGGAGCTAAAACCAACTCCTGGGTATCGGGAGTCCTCCAGCAAGCAGGAGCTACCTCCTGGAAACCAGGAGCTAGACCATAGCGTATCAGAAGTCTAATTTCCACACTTTTACCTTTTTCTCTATTTATATACAACCACATATGATCTCTGACATGTCCTAGCTTTTTGTTCACGTTCTGAAACACAGAGATCATGTCTGGTAGCTATGTGTGTATGGCATCAGTTGGCATCGGGAGTCAAAAGTAGTTACTTGTTCTTACCACACTCCTTTATGCTACAAGCAGGAGAGAAATCGTTCCCAGCTCCGGGAAATGTCGAACCCCGATGTTGGAGAATGCATTTCAAGCTGTGTGTGTGAATCACTGTGTGTGCGACTGACTGGCCCTATGTGTTTTGTATGTGTGTAGGTGTGAGTGACTGTGTGATTCTGACTGTGTGATTCTGACTGCGTGAGCGTGCGCGCCTCATCTCCCTTTCTCTCTCCTTGCCCATCATTACCTCAAACAATCTCTCCTTGCTTGTTACCTACACGCTCTCCCTGCACCAACACTTTTTCCCACGCTCTTTCCGTATGCTGTCCCTCTCTTTCCGTATGCTGTACCACGCTCTGTGTGCTTTCACTCTCCATGCACTGTCCTACTCTCTCTCTGTGTTCTGCTACACTCTTTCCCTTTTCGCTGGCACTCTTTGTGTGCTGCCACTCTTGTGTGCTGGCACCCTCTCTCCTTGCACTGTCACCCTCTCTCCTTGCACTGTCACCCTCTCTCCTTGAACTGTCACCCTCTCTCCTTGCACTGTTACCCTTTGTCCTTGAATTGTAACCCTCTCTCCGTGGGCTGCCTCCCTCTGCTTTTCATTGTGCTTTCACTCTTTCTCCTTGTTCTTTCACTCCCTCTCTCTGTGCACTGCATCTCTCCCACTTTAGGCTGTCACTCGCTCTCTCGCACCCTTCCTCCTCGCCCCCTTACGCTCCCTCTCACCCTGGCACCCTTGAAGATATCCCCTCTTGTACCCTCATTCCACCTTCTCCAACTCTCGCCTTTGCTTGCAGCCCTTTCTTTTCCTCTCACCCTTTCTTTCACAGCCTTGCTTTTTCTTTTACTCTCCCACTCAACCTTTTTTGCTCATATCTCCTCTTGCTCATCGATGGCACCCTCCATCGATGGCTTAATCCCTTGCTCTATTCCCCTTCTCATTCTCTTTCTCATCATCGATAGCGCCTCCTATCGATGGCTTTATCCCTTGCTCTATTCTCTTGCACACCTAAATCCCTTCTTGCATCCTGCCTTCAAATGTTGCTCTCTTCTCCTTGATCACTTCTACCTATGAGTGCAAGGAACTGCAATAAATGCCAACACTATCAGTTTTGCCAATGATTGTTTCCTTCTCGTGCCACAATTTACAAACCAGTGATTTCATCTCTGCAAGCAATAGCTAAATTGTTCCCACTTAACTGCTAAGGGTGTGAGTGTTAGTCCTGAAATTTACTTAATGTTCCTAACTAATCATTCCATGTCGCAATTCTTTTATTGTGAATAAAATAGAGTATTTGGGGCGCGAGCAAGAGCTTGGGGTGACTAGACGGGAGGAGGACAGAGACTGTGTGAAATTCACGGTGTATGGTTGATGGGTATTCTAATTGTTCTCTGGTCCCATGAGCCAATCTTTAACTGTTTCTTAGCTTTGACTCTTTCCTCTGCCCGTTTCCCCTCCAGCGCCTTCTGGATTCTGAGATAGGCCAACATTGACATCTCAGTGCGCCTGCCTCTGGCACGCCGCCATAAGGCTTGAAGATGAAGACTCACTTTGACATGTCCCCCTTCGCCCTTATTTCTCCTCTGCACATTCTGGATTCCATGGTCTCTTGACAGCTGCTTTTGAAAAAAAGGAGCAATTTCTCTTTTCCTCGTTGGCCAAAAATACAGGAATGTTTTCTTTCTTTTCACCCCTCTGTGCAGTCAACTTTGGTTTGATGATGTTCCAGCAACTGCTTTCCGCCTTCACTGTGTTCCTGTAACCATATTTGTTTTCAATCCCCTCGGAGGAAGATTAAAGCTCCCTTTTCTTTGGTTAGCCAATCATTATTCAATTTACTGAACAGTTTTTCTGCTCTTTTGAAAGAATCAAAAGGCAAGTAAAAAAATATTGGAATAAGCATTGAGCATTCCAACAGTTCTGGCTCTTATTTACAGCAGACCGATTTTCGGTGTTGTGTGTGATTGTGTTTGTGGAGAAAGTGCACGTATTTGTTTGTCTCTGCAGTGTTAGCAGGGACTGCACTGCCCGAGACTCTGAATTCCACCCTTAACGCCCCTAATCCACTCTAACACACGCTAACGCACGTTTTGAAAACAACTCATTTTTTCAGCAAAGCTGCACAATATTTAAATGGACAGTGTCAAGTGGCATCTCTGAGCAGTGACGCTGTGAAAGCACGGATCAAGGATGCGGATGGCGCTGCAGTCTTCAACCTCTCCATAATCCATACTTCCTTTTCGTATAAAAAAGGTTTTGGTCCTTGAGGTAAACCTTTCAATTCAGAACCACGAAATCTGTTTAGCATCTCTCTCGCCAACCTGATGCTTTTGACTTCATGGGAGACTGTCTGCTGTATGCTGGGTTCTGCCCCTACTCTGCACACATGAGAGTTCTTCGATCTTGCTTTGTCTGATCGTAACATGTTTCCTGTAGTGTTGTGGGGGATGTTGTCTCCAGGGTGCCTTTAGGCGTGTTGCTCACATGTCCTCTCAGGATCTTCTACTTCACTGTCGAGGCGGGGCTCTCTAGTAACTTTCTCTCCTGGGTCTATCTGCATTGGTTCCTGTAATGCAGCTTGCGATGCACACGGCTACTCTCTCCCAGTTCTATGCCTGACTATCATCCCTGACTATCATCAGTGGGGACACAGATGTGTGCCCCCTTTTGAGCATTCAGCGTGTTGTACTGAATTTGGACATGGTAAGGTTGTCCTTGTTGCCAAGTCTGATGTTTACCCAATTCCCATTTGCTACTTTAAAATGTATGAGTTGAATTGTGTTTTATGATATGATATTTTATTTATATCGTGCACATACGCAAGTATTTCAGGGTGTGACGAGGCAAGGGAGGGGTACAAGGGAGGACAAAACAACAATCTTACTAGTCCCAGTGGCATTGAGAACGTGCAAGTGCAGGGGAGAGGGAAGGGGGAAAAGTGCAAGGAGCAGGGGAGGAGTGGAAAGTGCTGAACGTGATCAAAACAAAACACAAACAGGTAGTGCGGCTAGCAGGTGGCAAGTGCAAGAATTAAGCACAGACAACGGGTGTCTAATAAGTGCAGGTAAGGTGACTGTAGGGTTGCAGGTACAGCCCCAAGTGCAGGGTTTGCCTGCAGGCAGTGCGGGTATGCAGCTGGTGGGCAGGGATCTGGGCCCGAATTCAGAGGGTAGCCAGGTGCCCAGTGCAGAAACAGACAGATCAGCAGGGGAGAAGAAGAGAGAAGGCAGAAGCAAAGAGGAAGGTATTGAGGTGCTTCCGGAACCTAAGAGTTTGTGTTGTACCTTCTTTACGCTGTACAACAGGTTTTCAATGGGTAGAGTGGTTTTACCTCTTCTGTCTGGAATCCAGGCTGGTAATAATGTTAAATCTGCTCTGCAGCATATCATGATTTGGAATGGGGCCTGGGTGGTGCCAGCCCCTTGCTAGGGAGGGCTGAAGTCCTCCCACTTTGAGGCAGAAGGCAGCACTCTGCTGTGAGCCCAGCCCAGGGCTCAGATAGCGCCAAGAGCCTGCCAAATTTCTCATTTCAGAGCGTTGTGCATTTACTTACCTTTTAAACGATTAACGTGGCAGCAGCAGCAAAGATATAGAGGTCGAGGACAAAAGCCTGCTCTCGTGATGACAATACACCCCTTTGATGAAGCCAAAGGCTTAACTACTGGGCTAAGCTTGTTGATGGTTCAATCCTCCAGTGATTAGCACCGCTTTTTCGTTTTCAAAGAAAGATACATTTCTTTACGTCTTTGAGTGGTCTGTCCATCACCTGGTGAAATACGAATACTGTGGATGGCCGTCCAAAGGGCATTCTCGTACCTGTAGGTGTCAAAGGGAGTGACGAAGGAAGTAAGGAATTTGGAGTCGTGTTAAGTAGCAGGCTTGAGATGGTATTCCGGTATAAAGAAAACTCCTTTATTCAGGAGTACAAGGTACCTACCTGGCAGTCGGTGTTGTGCAAACGTCCAACAGAAGAAAAAAATAAGCAGTTCGGCTTTCCGCTCTGCAGGTGGGACGTGAGTAAGGCCCTCCTCGGCTTTGGATGCTCCTCGTCCTAATACGGGCAGTGGAAGCCAGAGATGTCCTCGCTCCACTCCTCGCAGTCCTCCGGCTGTGGAAACATGGAAACACAGAGAACGCCAAGGGTTTTGTCATTGCGGGTTTTAAACATCCCGCTATTCCTCTCCACCAATCGGCTGTTTTCCCCAACTCTGCCAAGTGAGTCGGGTTGGACACCTCCCACTTTCTTTCTTTGGGTCGTGGCGTTTCCCTTTCCACCTGCCCCATACAGTGTCTAACCTGTTCCACCCTCAACCCCGATGTGCCAGTGGCTTTGGAGGAGTCCTGTCTCCGTGATTGAACATACGCTAGGTGTTGCCAGTGTTTTGTTTTGGTCAAACAGATCTTACGGCTCTTCGGCCTCTGGGGAGTCGGAGATCATGTTAACTTGGGTACTGTGGGAGCTCACGCACTGCTGAATGACCTGAGGGTTCCATCCTCCTCTTGCTATTTTGGGTCCCTCCTAGGTGTCTCCATAGACGTTGTTGCCTCATAGAATGGACGATGGTATTCGTCTTTTTCGTGGAATTTGGGTGTTGCATATTCCGCAGCTATCGTGGATATGTTTCTGTAGCATTCTGTAGTCACGGTTTCTGTAGTGCTGCCGTGTTCGTACATCTCAGACGGGCCCATGCTGTTTATCACTCTTACGTAGGTGGGCTGTTCTGAGGCTTTTGGCTCGTATGCATTGCAGGGGCCCAGGGAACGGGTAGACTCTATATCACAAGTCGTCGTGGAATCTTTCGAGGGGTCTCTCTCATGATCAGTTTATTGAACATGCTGGCATCCGAGAGCATCAAAACCTGCTCGGAAATGTGGGGCAATGTAAAATGGTCTAATTATTTCTTGATTTGAGGCTTCTTAAATCAACGTGTTTTTCTTTTACTGGGGATTTGTAATCCCGACAACCGGGCTGACCCATCCAGAAGCTTCTCTCAGCACTATGGTCATCTCTTCTTGTTTCTGTAAACATTCTTCTAATACATTTCACGCAGTTTCTGGCACAGGGTGAACCTCCTGTTTGATTGGGGCTGCTCCTGGTTGAACCTCCTGTTTGACTGGGGCTGCTCCTGGGTGAACCTCAGCTCCTGGTTGAACCTCCCGTTTGATTGGGGCTGCTCCTGGATGAACCTCCTGTTTGAGGCTGCTCCTGGGTGAACCTCCTGTTTGATTGAGGCTGCTCCTGGGTGAACCTCCTGTTTGATTGGGCCTGCTCCTGGATGAACCTCCTGTTTTATTGGGCCTGCTCCTGGATGAACCTCATGTTTGATTGGGCCTGCTTTTGGATGAACCTCATGTTTGATTGGGCCTGCTTTTGGATGAACCTCATGTTTGATTGTGACTGCTCCTGGGCGTAGCTTGACTTTTCTTTTCTTCTAATGTAGTTCTTAACGCATCCCAACTCGCCGCATGATTAAGTCTTGAATGCACAGCACCTGGTCTTTGCTGTTGGGATTATATTTAGCTTTCCTTCGTCATGTAAGTCTAGTACGGGCGGTCCTTATCTGGAGAAATAAACCCCCGCGCTGGCTGTGTGGCCCTGACATTATAATAGGCATGTTTGATATCCCAACGGGTCCACTCAGTGACTGACCTCCATAGGCTGTGGGGTTCATATCTACTTTGTTTTTTAAACTTGAACGCAATCTTTGCCCTTCGTTTCTTTGTACATATTTACCGTAATCGCTGTCAGTTCGATTTCGAATCTGCCATCACATCGGGGGCATTTCCGTGTCGAGTATAGTGGTATGTTCTTCGAATGACTTGCACATATGTTAATGGCTTTGTCCACTGTCTCAAGTGGCTGGGCGCGTGCGTTCATTTCCTAAATGATATTCGCTGTGTTCATGTTCAGGTCGCACTCTGTATGGGTGGGCGGGCAGTACATTGTGCATCCTGATTTGTGAGCTGCTAAGTGGGACAGGGTTCGTGTGTTCGATTTATGAAATAACGTAGTGTTCTATCTTTTCCCCTGGAGCGTTTCTTCTAGTATTCTGGCTGTTTGTAAAGATCCGTCAAGTGTAACCTCTTTCTTTTGAATACACTTTTCTTGTGTCTTCTTATTTTTTGTATTGACGAGCAGTGTGTCTCTTATTCTGTAGTCCGATGAATCACCAAAGTGCCGAACACTGCCCGCACACTGCCCGCACTCTCAATGTGCTCATGTAATTGTCTTTCTGTTTGCTGGAGGCCTATGCAGTGGTCGAAGTGTACGAAAAGAAGTAGTGGAACTATGTTCCCTGCTGACCTGCACCCACTCCCCACAAACCCCATCGCCACGCCCCCTCTCATGCACAATACAAACCCACAAACGCATGTTCCTGCTGCTTAAGGGAACGTTCAGTGCAATGCACTGAAAGTGCAAGCTGCAACGTCTTCCTACACTTCTATTTCAAAACGAAACCATTCCGGAATAGTTTCGTTTTAAAATATAAGTATAGGAGCTGTAAAACGTAATTTAAAAAGTAGAGGAGCACCGCTCCCGCTCACTTCGACCACTGGGCCTATGTATTTTAATACAACTTGATTTTGAATGGGACCACATTTTCTCTCTCCACAAAACGAGTTGCAAGTCTTCTAATCACTTCCAGGTCTGCTGTGTCCTCATCTGCTCTTCCTGGTGGAGGTATCAACCTGAACCCAGAACATTTACGCAGCACTTCCACCCCCAGTATATTCAACCGCATCCTTCTTTTCTTCGTTGCAGAGCAACATCTGCACCTGGGATAGACTCTGTACACGGCACGAACCCATGGCAGCCATTGGTTGCATGAAACTGCCACTCTTATGGAGCTTGGAGGAATAGAGGCAGTGGAGAAGTGTCCTTAATGCAGCTGCTGGTGGATGGTTGGTGGAGGGTCTCTCTGTAAGCTCATCACTAGTGTGGTATTTCTGAGCAGTAACTCTGTGAGCAAGGAGGAAAAAAAGCTGAAGACTATATCAGAAGTCTAAGTGGTAAGCCCAGGAACAGACCCGGAGGTCTTGAGCTCTGACTGTCAATGCCAGACCCCTCCATGTGTCTGCACGTGATCTACACTCGCATGAGCAGATCATTCGCACTGTCATGCTGCGCCACGCTGTGTCTTTACTCTCTGTCAAAACTTTTTTATTTGACCTGCTTGGCGTAAACTGTAGCACATATGTCGGGCATAGTTTAAACATGCATGTCTTTACCTACCATGACCCTCATGGTGGACATTCCCCTGAGTAAACCGCAATACCCAACTCCACCTCCTCCCGTAGATTGTATATATAAATATTGTCAACTCTTTCCTGACGAGTGTGAGCCTCCGTGCGGGCTTCATTTTTAAGGTGATTCCTAAAGTCTTCGCATGTGTCCTTGGTTTTGGAGGGTCTCGGCAATGTAAAGTCCCTCATTGTTGTTGGCCCATGTGATATCTCGCATCCAGCTCTCAGTAGTGGGAGATAGTTTTGACGTCCAATTTCTCAATATGCATCTCTTTGCCAATAATAACCTGAGGTTTATTAAACTCCTCTTGCTCAAAGAAACACCTTCATAGAGGCCTAATAAGCCTCCCCTAGGGCCTGGATCTATTTGAACACCAGTGATACTTTCCCACACACATTAGCCCAAACTCTGCACATACTAGTGCACCGCCTGAGTATGTGCATACACTCTGCATCCTCTGCTTCACATCTGGGGAATCGCCCCTACTGTCTGCTGAAATAGCTGAAATAACGTCAGCTTGGCTGGGGTGTAGTGCACGCAATGTAGCATTTTAAACTGCGTCAGTTTGAGTCTGGCATTTAACGAGACTGGTTTAATCGGGCTACACACTAATTCGTCTTTTATTACACACTTAATACCTGGGACCAGTCTCTAAGCGCAGACCGGGATTCGAACCTGCATCGCTTTTAGGTTCTTGATTAATTAGTTAAAGTACTGCTTCCGACAAGCCCCCTAAATGACTTTAGATGCATGCAGTTTTGAAGCAAAACGCATTGCAATGTGCAGGAATAACCGATCATTATTTGTGGTCCTTTTTGGATCCCCTCCTTCCCCCTCCCCCCGTTTAACGGATATGCTAATATTAAGTTCAAAACCCTCTGCATTGTCCACAAGGCCTTCTGGGGCCTAAATACCTTCAACTCTCTCTTCCTAAATATCTTCCTTCCCGATCCCTTTGCTCATCCGTCTCCAACTCCCTCAGGGTCAGCCGCTTCTGGAAGCAACGAGCTGGGGGTAGATCTCTCTCCGCGGCAGGGGCCTCCCTCTGGAATAGCCTTCCTGCCTCCCTGAAACTTGAGAACCATCTCCGGTTCCGGAAGCACCTCAAAACCTTCCTCTTTGCTTCTGCTTTCTCTCTCCCTCTCCCCTGCTAAATTCTTCACTGAAACTGCACTGAATCTGCAACTGGGCCACTCTCACCGACCTCGATTCTGGGCCCAGCCACTCTCCACTTGCACTGCCTCCCTGGCAACCCCTGCACTGCGGGACTGTCTCTGTATCCCTACAGCCCCCCCTTCCCAGCGCTTGCCTGCACTTACCTTGCACTTGCCACCAGCTGGCCCTATATATTCATTTAATTCTACTTACCTTGTACTGCACTTCTCCCCTTGCACTCCCCCCCCCCCCCTTCCCCTGCACTTGCGCAATCTAAATGACACCTGGCCTAGTAGGATCGTTGTCTGTCTTCCCCCTCCCTCCCTCCCTCGTCGCGCCTTGAAACACTTGTGTATAGGCGCGTTACAAATGCCATATCAGATCAGATCATATATCATTCCTCAGGTGGGAGATGGTGGACATGGTAAGCGTGTCCTTGGCTGCTTCGCCGTCTTCTAATGCCGCGGCATTTGCCGTCTCTGCTGTTGCATGTGCTCTCTTTGCAGGAGCTTTCTGCTGGCAGGAGTAGAGTCGTGAATTAAAATCAACACTTAGCAATGTATTTCTTTTTTTAAATGTGGTGGAGTCTCTCTCTCACTCCCCGCCCCCTTCCCTTGGAGTGTATTTCTCTCCTAAGTAGTGTTGCATAACAGCATTGGCGCTTCGCTTGCCAGACCGGAATACACAGACATTATTGTTGGACGACGGCCTAATGAACCTGTACTTTGAAAGAAACATCTGTTCCTGAGTCACACCTTAATTGTTTCTGAAACAAAAATGGATGTTTGGGTTTCCCTCGGGAGGGTGGAGTAAGTATCGCACCATTTAAAGAGTGACTTGCGGTTGCAGCGTGTGTTTTACAGCATTCATGAACTGTGGAAAAATACAAGCTTTTTACGGCTTGCTTTTCTCGGCTGATGGCCTTCGCTATTATGTCCGGGTTATTGAATCCTACCTGCAGCAATTTAAAGAGATCACTTTTTGAATAGCTCTGGTTACTGCAAGACGTGATCCAGCACAAAGCTACAGTGAGATGCCTTCCCACCTTGCTGGCTGCGGCTGGTACTACGACGCGACTAGGCCACGCCTATCTTCATAGCTCTCAACCATTTGAGTCGCAAAAGCGGGTGAAAACACCCGATTTTGTTTTTGGCGGGTGAGAGGCCCATTGAAATGAATGGGACTGCAGGAGGCTTGGCGGGTGAGTCCACTCTTTACAAGGCGGGTGACACCCGCCAAAAGCGTGTGAGTTGAGAGCTATGTATCTTAAGAACCTGGTTAAAACCCTGAAATGATCATACTGGGCAGAGCTGCGTGGGTTTGCAGTATACAACAGAGTTTCTTCTGTGACAGGTAGGTGGAAGAAAGGAAGTATTTTAAGCGATTTGTGGAGTACAGTATTTATTCGTTTTTATCTACATAGGGCGATCGATTCTTTATAAGTATTCCTTGAAACTCCTATTGTAATAGTTCTTTATATGCTGACCTGCTGTGACAAATCAACCTCTGGGGCACCACTGGTCCAGGGATGAATATCGGCTTTTAAAACCTTCAATCAATCCCACACCTCTAGTACACAAGAAGGGATCCAAACAGATTGGAATACAAGTGAATTTTAAGACCTCCTTGTCCAATTTTGGTAACGTGGACGGAACAGCAGGCTTAGCTCTGCAAGGTCGTGGATAGTTAGTTGCAACACAGCGCAAATACAATTATCCAATGATAGAAGGGACTGTCAAGTCAAGGTTGTATACAAATATCTACTTTATTATTACTACAACGGACAGTTCTAGCACTCTACAATAGACCGTTTCATGAAGCAAAGGGATGCACTCTGGTTACTGACAGGAGGGTAGTTGATAAAGTACTCAGTCTTATATTTCAAGATTATTTGGTACCAGAATCAAAGGGGCAAAGGGTTTTAACTGTCTCTAGGGGCCTTTAGAGAAGGACCAGGGGGTCAGAACCACAATGTACCTGGTGCTGAAGAAGTTCTTGGTGCTCAACAGTGTCGAGGCGGTTCCAGGGCGCTTTGCAACCGTTGAGACAGAATTAGTGGTGGGAGACTGCTGCAGGTCCCAGACGGCAGGCAGTTGGGCAAGCGAGGCTGGACGGATGTCTGCAGGTTGTCTCTGTGCTGGTTGGCAGATCTGGAATGCTGGTCGAGGTGTCCCGGACGGCTCTGGTGACTGCAGCGTGACAACAGTCAGTGGTGCAGCCGGATGCGTTTGAGGACTCAACTGTCTCGAAATTGTCCTTAAATAGATGGACGCTGGATGATGCTTGTGTGGCACTCCTCCTAGCTTCTTCGCAGGGCTCGTGTCAAGGCGGACAGACCAAAGCTCAGGAGGGTGTTAGCAGGCAACTGCCTTGTCCCACATAGGAAACTTGCTGTCAGAACATAGCAGGGCACGCTGTGTGCTGGCTGGGTACCGGTTCTGGAGCTGCTGGAGGGGTCCTCTGAGTCTGGTATCTCCCGTTGTTCTCTGGGAGATGTTTAGGGGAGGAATCTTGCTTCCCTCTTGGAACTCCTGGCCCCCTTAACTTTTAATAATGAGCCCTCTATCTTTAAATCCTTTGTGGGATATTGTCAACCCTTTCCCTTTTTCTCCTTCCAAACTGTCCCTAGCGGACGATGTCAGGTAGACTGTACCTTCAGCTCAGGTCCAAATGAGTCGTTCTTACTGCTTGTAAAGTTTTCAGATGACCTGCCAAGTGAGGGGTTCAGCCCCCTTAAAGTCAAATGGGCCCCAGTGATTGGTGTAGGCTAAGCCTACCTTAATGAACCAATCCTGGGTCCCCACCAACAATCTTCTGTTATGCGTGAGGTCAGGACCAGAGTGCTCTGCAACGGGACAGACAAGGGAGTGAAAACATATACCCAAGTCCCACCCATCTTCCTGTCTGTTGTAGATCAAAGTCTCTGTGGTTAACTGAGCCCTCTGTGACTCTTGTTCAAAGCGCAGGTTTTCCCTTGAAGTATGTTCTGGGAGCTGACTTCCTGTCTCCCCCAAATAACATACTTCTCCCCTCTGAAAGAGGTCAGCTCTGCAGGGGTTTCCCTACAGTAAATAGTGGACCCAGACATGCATTTCACTGCCTTTATTACAGTGGGGTGGGAACTAGCTTCAAGTTGACAATTGCACACCAAAGGGGTGTTAGTCCCGCCTCCCTGTGTGTCTCTTTGGCAACCAAGCCCACTCGGCAGGGTTGCCTCAATTATCTCTCATTAGAATGCACTGCCACTGGCCAGAGAACAAAGCAATGCAGATGCATGGAGCCTTTGATATTTAAATTAGGCTGCTCATGGCTGGAGGAAGGTGGGCCTTCCCCCTTCTTGGAATGCTTTGATATACCCAGGGCTGTCACATTCCATGTGGATATGACAGGGGAAGACGGCACCTGTAGGCTGTGTCCTCCCAGAATACAGGTGACTATGTGTTTGGTGCTGGAAGCAGATGAAATGGGTGCGGAATGGCCGCACTCATCTCCGAGGTTGGTCTCCAATCATTCAATTTCATTTATCAAAAAATCAAAAAAGCCCAGGCAAGTGCACTCTTCCTGTGCAGATCGTCGAATTCCTCTCAACTGCCATTGGGATTTCTAGGTTTTCCTTAAACATTTATAAAAGTTTAATAAAAAAGATGTGCAGAAGGACCTTATCAAGCATTACGAACATGCAGTTATGAGGTTTGGAGTGCCACGTTACGAGGCAGCAGCTCAAATTGAAATGCCTTGAAATTGTGACCCTGCGAATTCATCATGATTGATGTTGGAGTCTGTTTTGTCGATTCGACCATCATCATGTGCAGACTTTTGAAACTGTGCTCGTGACTCCTGTCCTTGAAGTCGATCCTTCTTGTGATCAGCAGTGGAACTGTCCCATCATTGCTGGAGGTATACATATCTGACAACCTTGCACACCAAAATCCCATTTATTCAGAATGCAAATCCGTTAGTAAGTTAAGTGGCCAACCAGGCATACACTGAGCATCCTCTGATAATGAGGGATGCATGATAACTCGATCTGCATCCCCTGAATTGTTTTTCCCTTACAGTCCTTTTCTAACCACACAAGGGTACTAGTCCTTCTTAGAGGCTGAGGCACTCTGTTTTGCATAACTTTGTTCCGGGCGTGCACATACTTGTTTGGTGGTGGCAGTTTTCAATACTGTATTTTGTTAGTATCGTTAGGGATGCGTTCAATACCAGTCCATCCAGCCAGAGGATGCCCTGATCTGAGGTTTTGATGACGGAGAGCAAACTACTATTGAGCCTTCTAGAGGATGTATGTGAATATTTGGTGACATTTGATACTCAATATGGTGTGATGGCAGATTTTCAGTAGCCTTCAGAGGCTAACATGTTTTCTGTTGTTGAGCTACCATTTTGTTTGAATAGAGGTCTGTTCTTTTCAAGCATTATTTTTAGACCATTCCACTTAGGAGATGGCTGAGCGTTTCATAACCATTGTGCTGTTTGCTGCTGGGATAATTTTACTGAACATCACTAACAAACTCTGCCTTTGCCTAGATCAGCGGTATTCAGACTACGGGGTGTGACCCCTGCTCCCTCCCCTTTCGGGCCACTGCCTCATGTCCAGGTGGTCCCGCACCCACAGTCTGGAAAAAGAACCCCTCCTCCCCCATTTTTTTGTGTCTAGATTCTAGACTAAAAAAAACAATATCTGGTGTTCAGCTTGCAATGAATATCGTGTATAATGGTACCATTTACCTGCATATGGCTATCATTGCACTACATTTCTTTCTGTCTAAAATCTAGACCGAAAGTAATTTAGTGTAATGATAGACATATGCAGGTAATTGGTACCATTACTCACGATATTCATTGCAAGCTGAAGACCGGATGTAGCAAACACACCAGCTGACAAATGTCAACAAGTATGTATAGGGCCGAACATCCCAGGTACCCAGTGCTTCCCAAAGTAATTTGAGATGATTTCAGACCAATTAAAACAGAATAGCTTTGTAAGCATTTAAATATGGCATGAAATGTGAATTATAATTGATTTTTGCTCAGAGTACAAAAGGAGAATTCTAGAAACAGACTATCAAACACTAAATGTCTAAATCATTATAAGGGTAGCCAGGTTTATTGGCACTGGGAAGCGGCAAGGACACAAATCATTGTGATCCGAAGCGGAGAGGTGGAGCATGGCCAAATTGTGCACGGTTGTGATAGTACGTGTCAAAATGAAGCGGAGGTGTGTAAGCAAGAGAGGTTTCTCTCCTCTAGCGATAATTTACAAAGTTGAAAGAACACATCTTTTGTAATAAAATGTCATACTTCAAAGTAAACTAAAGGGTATAAAAGGGGCAGGATGAACATGTAAAGTTGCAAGTAACTAGCCATGCATCAATGTCACTCACCCTCGTAGTTCTCACATGCATGCAGCATATTACTTAATCACCAAGAGCCCATTTTCACTTTCCAATAGCTAGTGGCAAGTGCAAATCTGGGCGCTGAATAGGGCTGCTTTTCTTGCTGGGGGCAGGGGAGATGTCATTTAACCAGGCTGTCATACTCTGACAGACTGTTTCCTTGTATTGCAATTAAAAGAAGTGGTCTGTTCATGTTACAAAACTAAAAACACAGAGCAGCTCTTGCCTGATGCAACAATGAAGACTTTGCTCTGACAGCGTGAATTGTCAGGGACTTCAAATGCCTGGAGTTCAGCCACAATCTCAGCCACTCACAGAAGATGGAAATGCCTGGATACTGTGAAGGCCTCATGAAGCAATACACAGAAAATAGATTGAAATGTGCACTCAAACGTTTTATTTAACTTAAAAATCAAGGTGGAATAAGGCCTAACTTGCACTATGCTAAGGTGGGATTTCCCTACCTAAAGAATACAAGCTAAAGATAGTCTGCATCAGGATGTCCAAATTAAGTATCTGTGTCCAAAACCTATACTTTCCCTCACAACTAACTGTATACCATGTGTAGGGATGTCCGCATCAAAAGAATAGTGTTCAAAAGTAAGTTTAGAGCCCCTTGCAGCTTTTGCGTAGGATCAGCTTCACCTTTTCCAAATTCAAAATAGTTTTCAGAATATTGGGGTTCCCTTCTGCAAGAGTTCAAGTCTGCCTGCTTCCAAAAATAAGAGTTTGTTGGGACACTTCTCAGTTCCGTTAAGATCAATACCTTGTACCAGTTTAAGACTGTTCTGTTTCTTAACTTCAGTTTCTCATTCAGGGATTTTGCAACACATAAGCTTAACTTTAGACATACTTTCATTGGCTTCTTCCATATAGGGCAATCAGAGTATGCGAAGTTGTCGGACCAGACGGTCCACACATTACAGTTCACGCAATTGATGCCCCTTCTTACTGTTCCTGCCAACTATTGGCCACTGGTTCCATCTGACGGTGTTGTCTAGCTGATTTCTCAGTGTTGCCCTCTTCAGACACTCTCCCGTGACTTGCTTAGCCACCAGGCACTTTGTTATACTTTCCTGGATTCCACTGGCTCTTGCCAACACTGGATCTCTCTTAGGCTGCAGTTCCTGGGCCCCTCTTGGCTTAGGGCTGCTATTTAGTTCTCCTTTTTATACCATTCATGGTATTCTCTTGATGTTGTCAATATTTATTTCCTGAGCCCCTCCTAGATTTGGGCCAACAATTCGTCTCTCATTTTCACACCCTTCTTTCTATTCTCTTGACTTTTGTTAATACTTGTTTCAAGGGTCCATCTTTACTTTGGATCGCTACTGGGTTTTCTCACTTTCATACCCTTTTTGGTATTCTGTGGACTTTGGCAATACTTGTTTCATGGGCACCTCTTAACTTTGGGTCTATACTTGGATTCCCACTTTCATACAATACATTCCTCGATGTCTGTCTCACGTAAAACTTTGTTCTCACTCCATTTACGAGTATTCATTTGGCATTTTACTCTGTTCCGCATTCACAAGTGCTTTTAATCAGTTTCAGTTGACTCGATATCTTAAAAGTACTTGCTCCGACGTTCAAAAATACTTTTAATTATGTTCAGTTCATTTGGCATTCGCAAAGGACTCTCTTATACGTTAACGGACTGTCCCAGTATGAGTGTGTATTTTACACTCACCGGTCACACATAGCAGCGACCTGCCGTCCTTCGCGACTGGCTTCCCTAGGCTTCTTCGGCTTCTGCAGACTGCCTCTCCCTCGCGGTCTGCACCGAGCACACCGCTCGCTGTCCAGGCTTCCTGCAGCGGTGGCTGGGGTTAATGGGATATCCACAGCTTCTCCCAAACAGACCCGCTCCGATGGTAGCAGGACCTCCAGATCCTCTGCCAGCTGACCACAGCCACAGAGTCCCTCTCTCCTGCGCAACACTGCTCCAGCCACCTGGGTCTCCAGCCTCCTTTCCTCCAGCCTGTTCATTGCCCCTCAAAACAGCAGACATTTTTATATCCATTCAGTGTATTAAGTGACCCCAGGTGTGGGTCATTGAGGTCTCTTGCTTGACTATAGAGGACTCAATTAGGCTGACATGCCTGGTTGTTCCACTGGTATGCCTCCGTAGCCCTCCTCCTCGCCTCACTACCAGAGTGAGGTTTGGATCTGTCTAATTTAATAAAAGGAGCCTTTATTCCCCTGTTTTGTCTGATATGTGTACATCAGTAAAATGAGGATGTCCTCCTAGTTGCTCTCTTCCTCGTCCCAGTATTAAGGTGTTGTTTCTGGGGGACAGTTTGGAAGGTGAAAAAGGAAAAGGTTTGACAATATCCCACACAGGATTTAAAGATAGAGGGCTCATTATTAAAAGTTAAGGGGGGATACCGTGTCTCACCTAAGGACGTCCTGTCCCCATTCCCAAGTTCCCTCCACCCAGGTGATCCTCTCTCACATAGCCACCCCTAGGGCTGGGATCCAAAAGCGATGGCCTTTCCCTGGCCACCTGAGAGGTGGATTCTGGGGAAAAGAAGTGAGGACGCCTTCAGGTTCTTCACAATACCAAGTGCGTAAGTACTACACAAACTGCAAAGTACAAATAGATATAATTGCAAACCGAGTCTCAGTAAGATGCGGCTGAGACTTGGACAGGCTCCCGCAGTATTATGGCTAGCATGCACGCATGCAACCTGCAGTGTTTGGATTCAGCAGCCCACATCGGATTCCTGATATTCCAAACCCTACTAAATAGCTGTGGCTGTTAAAAAGTATATTTAATACTGTTCTCTTTGGGTAAAACGGTCATCATACCCTGTGCACTTGTGACATACTGAAACATTCCATTCAGCCTCTTTAAAGTTTTGGTAATCTTGGGAATTGTTTCTTAGCATACTGCTTGTTAGTGGCATTCTCAGTTTTTAGAACATAAATGAATCATAGAGAAATACAGCAGCTGTCACCGATGTCCAGTAAAAAATACTTTGCCTGTCCCCCCGGAGCCCTGTGCCAATTGGAAACTGTTTGGCTTTTAGCCAATTTAGTGTGCACTAAAATGCATCATTTTAACCCACTATTTTAAACAATTTCCCAGGGTTCGAACCCCCCCTTGATTGGTTGCGAAAGGGGACTGCACAAATCGCTCCGGGCACCACACACAAGCAAAGGTTTGTGCTTAGATTTGTATGGCTACAAAGCCTGCCCAGGAATCCATCTCTGCCATGAAACCTATGTGCCTGGCACCGGAAAACCTGATCGTGAGTGCATCTTGGAGGCACCCAGATTTCATCACTACACTTCTTTCTCGGGTCAGTGCTGTCTTTGCTTATAGAGCTCTCCTCCCAATTCATTACATCAAAGGACTGACTTTTTGAAATGTTGGGGTCTGGCTTGTGGCTAACTTTCTGGATTCCTCTATTCTGGATTGTTCAGACTTTTCTAACAGCCTTTCAATTATGTTATATGTTATAACCATTCGTAAAGTGTACGGTCGCCCGAAGGCATCATGGTGCTGAAAAGGATAAAATCTCTGAACCAGGAGGGGCACTGGGGTAAAGCAGGGCCCAGAGCTCAGAACAAGTGGGTCTTCACCGCCTTACGGAACGCTAAGTGATTCATGCAGAGTTTTATAGCAGGTGGCAGATTGTTCCAAAGCTGGGCCGCTGTGATGGAGAAAGCCCGCCCTCCCAGCCGAGAGCGGCAGAAGGGGGGTACGCATAACAAGCCCGCGGAACCAGACAGCAACAGGTGGTTTGGTACATAGCGTTCAAATTTAGTACGTAGGTACTCAGCGCCCTGATTGTGCAAAGCATGATGAACGATGCAGAGGTCCTTGAACCGGATACGTTGTGCCACAGAGAGCTAGTGGAGAGTGCGCAGCACGGGGGATATATGAGACCCATAAGGGGTCCCCGTTGCCACCCTAGCTGTTAAATTCTAAAGGTGCTGTAGTCTGGCAACTAGCCCCTTTGGTTACGCCAAATACATGGAGTTGCAGTAATCCAGCCTGCTTAGGATCATAGCTGCTACCACCGGAGGATGCATTATAACAGGAATCAGATGGAGCACTTTCCCTAAGATCTTAAGATGGAAATGCCCCTGCTGGCACACCGAAGACACTTGGGCTGTCGAGGAAAGGTCAGCTGACATAGTCACCCCAAGATTCTTTACCTTCAAGGAAGGAACCGGAAGAGGACCCAGGGATAAAGGCCAGAAAGAGGAGATCCACAGAGAGGGATCAGGAGGGGAACCTACCACCAACACCTCGGTCTTGGCTCCATTCAGTTTCAACCAGTTATAGCCCATCCACTCTCCAACGGCAGTCACACTTATGCAGGCCCGCAGACACCCCAGCTGGATCAAGATCAAGACGGATCAACAGCCGGGTATCGTCTGCGTACGAGTAGCACCTGGTGCCGAGGGAGCAGATGAGACGAACCAGCAGAAAAATGCAGATGTTAAAAAGAATGGGGACAAAGCAGAACCCTGAGGGACACCAGAGCTCAGAGGTGAGGATTTAGAAAGAAAAGGTGGAAGGGAAAGGATTTCAGACCTGCCGTCCAAAAAGGAGCCAAACCAGGCCAATACCTGTTCCGATATTCCAATCTGGGCCAAGCAGGTAAGCAAGATACCATGATCCATGGTGCCAAACACCACTGACAGAGGAGAATCAGGGCGCTGACACCTCCTTGGTCAACCAGCCTGGCCAGATCATCCTGCACGGACACAAGGACACTATCAGTCCCCATGCCGGGACGGAAACCTGACTGGGCCGGATCAAGCATATCAGAGGACTCCACAATGAAAAAAGGAGAGGGGACACCAGTGATTTGAGAAGCTTCATAAGAGAGGGAAGCAGAGAGATAAGACGGAAATTAGACTGAAGAGGGGGATCCAAGGAAGGTTTCTTCAGGCGAGGAATAACTAGAGCGGCCTTAAGCGCAGACGGGATGACTCCCGACTGGCAAGAAAGATTAACCGCTGTAGTGATCTCAAACAGAAGGTTAGCAGATAGCGGTTTCATTACTTCAAGAGGCAAACAATCAGCGGGTGAACAGGGTTTAACCCTTTGTAGCGCCACAGAGACCATGTCTTCTGAAACCACATGAAAAGAGGACCAAGAGGAACTGGGAGATTCAATGGCTTAACCATTGGCCCAACAACCAATTAAGGAGGTATGGGCCGGCGGGACATGGCTGCCTTCAATATTAGCGTGGATGGTAGCAACTTTAGTGATAAAGAAAGCGGACAGACAATTGCAAAGGTCATGAGTAGGTCTTATCGCCGGGGTACATTTAGTAGAGGAAGACAGTGATTTAATCAGGGTAAAGAGGGTATTAGGCTAATTTAAGGCAGTTTCAATTTTCTCAGCAAAAAAAGATTTTTTTGCAGTACAAAATGGATGCTGAATAAGCTGAGACCGGCCTTATGCAAAAGTTTATCAGCAGGATCTTAGACACTGAGCCATTTCGGCTCAAGCTGTCTCACTCCCAGACGTGCCGATCTTGGTAGATCCATAAACCAAGGCTCCGGCGGGAGTCTACGGGGTTGAAATTGGCAGAGAGGAGCTACCTCGCTGGCCAAATCTTTAAACGACATAGACAGTAGAGACATTGAGGGGAAGGGGGCCGCTGACCATTTTTCCTTAAGCCTGACAAAATTTGGTAATTTAGTGTGGGGTTGGATGCAGCCATAAACATTGGCAACCTCAACCTCCTTAATTTGAGGGAACATTTTTTATTTACAGTTTTAGAACGTTGTGAATTAGTACATTATTTAATTTTTTGATAGAATGTATGTTTGCCTTGAAGGCCGCATTTTGGTGCTAGACGCATGTTGTACAAAATGTGTAATTAAACAATTACAAGTGGGAACAGATTTAGTGCCGATAGTAACGACAGTCGCAGCATGAATAGCATGATTAAATAAAAAGGCCAAAAGTGGCCAGTCAGAGCCACCAACACGGAGAAGGTGCTAGCAAGCGTCAGGAAAGTCAGCAGTGATTAGCCCCATAATAGGTCAAACCTTCTGAGGAAGTGCACTTAGTGGAGCATGGAGAAGAATAGGGAAGAACACCCTCTGGGACGGGGTGGTATCCATCGACCATTGACGTGTTCTGCTTCCGTCTCCCATTCAAGGGCGCTCCGAAGTCAGCAAGTGCTGAGCTCGGTGGGCGGGGTTGAATCCCTGCACTACAGGCCATCTGGTTCTGCCATCTGGTTCTGCCTCAGCTTTCCTAGCAAGTGTCAGCAACTTTGGGGAGCAATGTAGGGAGAGTCCGATCCGACCCCTAGGTTGTTGTCACTCCCCAAGGTTGCTAGGAATTCCTTTGCCCTTTTGTCCATGGTAGCAATTCAAAGTCTTCCACTTAAGCGCCCCCACTCACTTGTGGAGCAGTGCTGCTCCAGCCGCTGCTTCCGTACCCAGTCTTCCAGGAGAGCAGATGGCATGGCCCGACTCCAGACAGTTATTGTAAGTGGCCTTAATAAAGCATCCCAATTGCACGGTGCAATGTACCAGACGTGTTCCTTCTTCACTGGGCACTCCTTGCCTTCCCATTGTCTCACCCCAGGCTCTGGCTCCATGCTCGCACTGCCATATTGTAGCTGCGTAATTGCAACCGAGCTACAGAGTGCTGCCTCTTTTATTTCCACTTGTACATCGATATTTGTTATCACTAGTAATGGTAGGTACTCTATTTCTGTCCTTTAGCCTACCATGAAGTCAACTGGGGCATTTCTGCTGGTCTTGAAGTATGACAGCGAAAACCTATTGGCTTTGCCAATGCTTGTTATACAGTGTCGGTGGCAGTCGGATCTGTCAAACCATTCATTGCTCCATCATATCCTTTTCAGAGACCCAGGACCCAAGAAACGCTGCATGTCAAGAGAGACAAAGGAATGTAATGCAGTCGTCTCTCAGGCTGGATAGCCTTTGATTAGGGTCAGAAGCAAATAACTTCTGATGTGCCAAATAGATGAAGTGAGGGGTACCCACAGAGGCAAAGCACATGCACCATGATGCCGGCTTGTAATCGCATACCTGCTTTTTTCACACTCTACTCTGAGCAAACTCCTGCCAAGGACAGGATTCAAAGTGTGTGTGTGTAGCAAGAGCCGAGAGGCTCTCGTAGCGCCGTGCCAGCTGGCGTGGAGCCACCCAGGGCTCGCTGCACCTGAAGGCCTCACCTGTTTGGATTTTCTTTGTTATTAATTGGAAAGTTAGATGGTGCCCGTTTGCATTTCCAACCCACTGCTAGCTAGCTGAATAAGGAAAAGGGAGATCCTATTTGACCAATGCCTGGTGAATTGTACACTATATGATTAAAATGACAGTATAATTTAAAGTACAGGGGCACAGCAGATCTTGCCCCTGTGCATCCCTAGTTTTGTATCATTTTCCTCATTTCTTGTTTTTTCTTAATCCCCTTGAAGGCTGTGTTTTCTGCTTGCTTTTTCTTTTGTGTGCACTGCACTGATCTGATTGTGTAAGATAGTTGTTTGAAAAGAACAACATTTTTAAATGTCTCCTGATATGCATGTGAGAAGAGACATTCAAGGATTAAGATAGTTTTATATGGATAATGAAATCCAGTATAGTGGAGGGGAGCGCTTACAGGGCTGCAGACAGAGACTTAGGGTTTGTTAGCAGGCAGGATAATAGGAAGGCAATCCGGTGGCAATCACTGTCTGCTATAGATATGCCTTTGGTTTAATAAGTTATGTATTTTAGATTTGTACGCTCAATGTACCGTTCTGCTGCACTGCTCATAGGAACTAGTCCAATTGCACTGCTTCCCCTGATTTCTTGGGAACATGCTCATATGCCAGAGACCCCTATGCACAGGTACAGCCTGCCCTCTCTTGCATTTGTTTGTGGTAACCTAGTGCTTTGAACAGAAACACTACATGGAAAACCACAGTAGGCTGTGCAATCTCCCTTCCAGGTGCTCTGCAATGTGGGGTAGTGAAATGCAAAGGAAACATCGACTGCTTGGTGCAAGGGGGGAACTGGGGAAAATAAAAGGAGCACAGTTCACACTAACAATTTGTTATATACAGCTATGTATAACAGTTTGATTATCTACATCACTATGCATCTATGTTCATCTGGGAATGGGGAAAAAGATCGCGGAGGGGGGATATTGATGTAACTGTAGGTCTCAGGATCTCTAAAGGTTAGCAAGTACTTTTCAGGGTGATCTTAATGTCCTGAAAGGTGGCTATGTTTTTGTTTCCAAGGGCAGAGCGTTCCATTGGTAGGGAGCTAGTAGAGTGAAGAAGCTAATGTTGGAGTCAGGGCAGGGAACAGCGGTTGAGGAGGACTAGAGGTTGCAGGCTACCTGCAGGGCGGTAGCAATGTTAGAGGTAGCTACACAAGGGGGAGCCAGTCAGGATGGATCTGCAGACTAAAAGAAGGAACCTGTAGAATGACTGGTGTTTCTTGTAGAGCCAGCCTTCACTTAGGTGATGGACAGAAGTTGGTGAGGAGTGATGGAGTTTTTAGAGCTTTCAGGTGGCATATGTGAATCATTTGTAAAGTGGAGTAAAGCAGAAGTACCACAAGGAGCCTGGAACAGGAATCCAGCCTGCTGGGAGACCAAGTGAAAATCAGTGTTTTTGTAAAGTGTAAAGAAAAGCATAAAATAAGCAGTTTGCTATAGAATTCGGGAAGGTGTGCTAATTAACTTGGCACTTGTTTAGCAGAACTGGGGATTTTAAATTACCCTGTTGAATGAAAACACAGCTCACCCTGCATTCCTCGCTTGCCCTCGGGGCTCTCCCCACTCTTTTCTTCACTGCAAGTTCAAAGTACCAAAGGCTGTGTGGGAGTTCGAGCCAAAAGGTTCTTTCTATTTGAAATAATTGCAAAGCAGAAGCAATCAAGATGATTTTTCATTAACTTAACTATAATCGGTCTGGCAAAAACGAATACTTGTTAACTTTATTTTAAAAGCCCTACAATTCCATTCCTAAAAATTGAAGTTGTTACTTAATGCATAATTACAGTATTACTACTGTAAAACACTGCATTGTCTCCATGTATTGCAGTAAAGACTAGGTTAGTGTATCTAAATCTCATATTGTCAACATTAAAGGTGCATCACATTGACAAGTGAACACTTATAAAAATGTTCATGATCATACGGCCAAATGCCTTTGGTGGAATACCTAGGCCTGTGACCTGCTGGTTGCATGCATTTGTGCACCTGGTGCTCAACCCATGAGCTGATTCCAAACTCCTTGACATTCTATCTTATCTCCCTGTTGCTTTATACCTGCTACACTGAAAAGTGAGATGTCCACAAACTACAATATTTAACCTAGTTTGACCAACCCTACCTGCTACAACATCCACTATGCTTAGTGTCTTTCTTTTTGTGTAACAAATGCACAAAGCTGATTAGATGTTTACGCAAAGTCGCGGCCAATAGTTCCATCCATTCTGTACATCTACAGACCTACTGCAATACCATACACTGTAGTTTGTCTCCGCAGCTCGCGTTTATCTGCAATTATGATTGCATTATGTATTAGCAACTAGGAGAAAGAGCTGGCCAAATAGGGCGGGAACGCAAGCGCAATCCGCATGTAGCCACCTACATTTCATGCTGGCCTGCTGCACCTGGGCGCGTCTCTACTAAAGTGCCTCACCTAGATCCTCCTGGCCCACCAGAGTTCCTGAGCCAGCCACCTGCCCACTCACCTGCGCACCTCCAGGTCCTGGAAATAGTGGTTTTCAATTGTGGACATAGGTGTAATGTTCTTTATACGGGACTCATGATTTGTGCATGGACTGGTTTCCTTACAAACAAACAAAAAATAATCGGCTTCCAAGATGGTGGCTCAGAGTGCTAATTACGATAAGTACCGCTTTCATGTGCGCAGCGATGGAATGCAGCAGTACGGCCTACTGTGATGAATCCGAGATGATTCACCCTGAAAACCTGGCCTGGGACCCTTCTCATGTGGCCCAGGAAAGGCAGACACTTCCTGATCATGACCCTGGGGATGGTGTTCTGCAGGAGAATCACATGGGGGTAGGGGGCAGCAGGTCAGGAAAAATTGTGCAACCCCCTTCAATAACTTTCCCAGAGATCCTACTATCCTAATGGAATATTGAAAACCTGAAACTGTGAAAAGGAGTGAATTGAACATTGGGGACTTCAAGTCCTACAATGCCAAAAATACTGGGACAAAGAAGAGGGATGCAGAGGCCTTAAAAGGCAAGTTGCAGGCTATTAAGGTTAATGACCCACACCTGAGGGACACTGAGAGGCATAAAAGGCCCCACTAGGTGCAGGCTATAGAGAGTAGCAGCAGTAGTGGGAGGTGGAGTGATTGCTGTGACTCCACATCAAAGTTGCAGTTGAAGGAGAGCAGAGCCGCCGGAGCAGCCAACGTTTGAGCCGCCAACGTTTGCCGTTCGGATGCCGGTTCTGAGAGGGTCTCTTCCTTCAGAGACCTTGTTTGCTGAGGTCACGCAGCGAGAAGCAGGAAGTTGGGACGCATTCTCCATTACAAGGCAGGCTCGGCAGGCTCGGGAGGCAGGCGAGCCCATGAGAGGCTTTGGAGCAAGAAATAATAATTTTTTTTATCAGCACGGGCCAAAGGAATCCGTGCAAAGCAGTTTATCCGCCAGAAGCAGGCAGCCCGACAGCAGTGGAGCAAGCAGGCGCGCAATCCAAACCCGGTAAGTTCACTAGAGTAGTGTAACCCCAGAGCGCTCCGTGACTGCCCACTGGCCGAGCCCGGGCATTTTGAATACCGAAATAATGAGAAACGAGCAAAGTGGCAGAAACGTCAATACTATGTGTATTGAACTGATGTGAAGCAGAATGATAATTATTCTGAATACCAAGGCAATACAAAGGGGAGAAAGTGGCAGTGTCATTGTGTGTTTGATGGTCAGGATAATTGCCAACAACTCGCAATATTACTAAAACCCAATACAAACAACTATTGCCATCGCCAAAAGAGGATGATAACAAATCCATTTAAAGCGAAGCAACATTCCCAATACAAGAGAGGGCAATTAAGCAGCAAGTTGTTTATAGACCCTATTGTCAGAGGGGGAAAGAAGCAATAGGGAGAACTGACCTGAATAGGCATTGACTAAGGCAAAGAAGAGCAAGAGTGAGAGGGAACCATTATCAGCACTTGGTTAAAACAAGATTGGAGAAAACTACTTGCATGAAGGCTGCCCTTCTGACAGAAGGTGTTCAGACGGAGAGGAGCATAACCTGTGTTGCATGTGGCAATCAAAAGTGTGGAACAAAGCGCACCAATGTGTCTAATGTTTTCCCAGAAGACTTTATAAGTTGTATGAAGCACAACTGTGCCACAGAAGTACTTGTAGTAGTGTTAGTAGTTCCATTAGTCCTGGCAGGGGAGCACACCAGGGCTTACAGCAATTTTACACGAACGCGTCCAGCGTTTCGCACGATCGCTTGATGGAGCAGGAATTCAACAGAATGCAAGATGAGACTCTGAGCAATAAGTTAAGGCCCTGAAGAAGGAGTTTAGCTCCAAAATGCATAGGCATACAATGATGACTACGCTCAGTCTCAGGAAGTGCTTCCTGATATGATATAATCATTTTTTCTTCTTATAAATAAAGTGTGAATATTTAACACATTATAAGTTTATTAAAAATGTCTTTCGCTGTAAACAGCCAACTGAATTTTGTTTCAATTGGAATGAATCACATTGAACCGAATTATACATTTGTTTTGGAAAATACAAGGCTCATCTTGAGCACTCGTGAGAGCACCAGACTTAGCTGGGTAGTGTTATCCAGCTTCTTTTGGAGGTTTGCAGTTTTTGGGTCCAGGTGTCACAGGACCATCACGCAGCCTGGTTGCTCCACCAAAAGAACACTGAATGTTGCACAAAACACTTGAGACAAAACTTGTGGTAGTGCCCACCTCTTCTTGCCTATGAAGCACAACTGTGCCACAGAAGTACTTGTAGTAGTGTTAGTAGTTCCATTAGTCCTGGCAGGAGTGCACACCAGGGCAAGGCACCTTATAGTATGTCTGGCAGGTGAGTGGACCAGGCAAAGCCATTGAAGTACTGTGGTGTGGTTGAAAGTGCTGAAAAAGGTGCCAAGACCACAAAAGCTCATGTTTAATTGTTGTGAAATCATCCTGAAAAATCAACATTGCTGATGCGAGGGCATTGTGAGCTGTTGCGCAATCATCCTGACAGAAGTATTTTTGTTGACATAGATGTACTGTGGAAATGCACCTTTTTGTTGCTAAGAAGTAGTTGTGCGGAACTCTCTACCAGCAGTTGAGAGACAAGACTGGCTGAACATTGTTAACTGTTGGTTAAACCCAAGTGAGAGACTTACTGGTGAAGGAGGAGCTATTAGAACTTTGTTACAAGAAAGGATTTCCTTATTCTTTTGAACTGTGGATTGAAATCCTGATTGAATCTGCGGAAGGGGAGCTCACCCAGGATACAAGCAGAAACAGTTACCAGGTCTTGAAGATAACCGTTAATTGTGTTATGTCCGAATTGCTATGCATTACCTTGTTGAGTGTGTTGTATGCACAAGTGTGAGGGACAGAATCCTTTTGTTAGAGTGTTTTCTTTAGCTTTTTTAAAGGTATGGAAATCTTAGGGTAGGGATAGTGAGATGTTTATCAAACCTTTTTTTTGAGTTTAATAAAATGGCATCTTTTGAAAAACCTTCACAAAGTTGTCCGGCTCACATTCCTGACCCCTCACACAACCAATCTCAGATTTGAGGGGTGTTACTGGCACTGCGCTACCCCAAATGTAGTGTTTAACGCTCGATTGAAAGCAGTTGATAACAAAGACGGGCAGGGGCCATCTTGTCTACCTGATGACAATTTTACTGCTTGCTGCAACATCATACTACATACTTGGTCTCCAGATATGACTTTCCTTTAACTTTTTAATTTATGAAACTGCTGACATTCTCCATACACAGGAAATGATGGGGTACACATATAGTATACAGGACACTGCCTTGTGCAATTCTGGCTGCACTCAGCTGCACATAGCCTTTTTATCATATCTATTTATTTGTGTCCATTCATGTAGCTAACCTTCACATTTTAGAAACTCCTCTCAGTAATGTCTTATTTCAGAGGTACACAAAAATGCTGTATTATTGCTCATGTTATGTCTTGGGTACAAATAACGTCTGGTGACAGTAAAAATATGAGTACAAAATTGCTAATCAAATACGTTTTGTTTGCTCATCAATAATATTTTAAATAACAAACTATGCTAATCAAAGTTTGAAAACAGGTCTATGCATTGTGAAGGGAGGTGGATTTTGTGGGTGTTATGGAGGTTAGGATTGGCAGGTGTGGGAGTCAAGGTGATACCCATTTGGAATTTACCATCATTATAAAACGGAACACCCAAGTTGCAAGCTATTGGGGATAGGTTGAGAAGGACTTAAAGTAATGAAATAGGAGAAGGCAGAAGGGTTGGGGCTTTGGAAGCCTGGAGGAAAATATGTTGTGTTTTTGCAAGAAATTAGCATCAGAGAGAGTAGTGCCATCCAGTGACGAAAGGAGGTGAGAGAGCTGGAGCTGCAAATGGATGGGTCGTGGGGCAGTGAGTGCGGGAGGAGAAAGCTTTGGGTATAGTTTGTAAATAGGTGATAGGAGAAGTCAAAGGAAAATATCACTTTGCTGAGAAAGAATATCAAGAAGAGGGGACCATGGACTGATCCATGGGGAATCCCTACTGGGATGGTTTGGCAGAGGATGTGCCATTATTTCAACAGCTAGGGAAGGAGTAGTTTGACAAGTTGGGGGTTGGTCCAGTCAATGACTGCCCTGGAAGGTGAACATAGGGGGGGGGAGAAGGATGATCACCCATGCTGAAGACAGCAGAAGAATCCAGGAGGATGGGGGTGGAGGATAACTTGAATAGTGAGGGAGTTGGAGACATGAGTACTTTTTCAGTTGAGTGCATACTGTGGAATCCAGATTGGTGAGGTTGCATCTTATTCTTTGTGATGGTTGTGAAGCGATTGAATACCAGGTGTTGCAGAATTCTTATTAGTTTGGGAAGGTGATCAATGGGCCAGTAGCTGGCTGTAGCTGGCTGCATTATTGGAGTCAGCAGATGGTCTTTTATTCAGGATGTGTAAGATAGTTGCCGATTGACAGACACTTTTATTTCTGTTGTGCAGCAGGATCAATAAAGGCACAAAGTGGTTTGGTAACTTGGAGCGGGGTTGGGTTGGTTGGTTTTGGAATAGTTATGTCAGTTGGTGCTACAGAGACTCATTTTTATAAAGTGCCACTTTGAGGGTGTCCTTCTGCCTGTGTGTACCCCCACCCCACTGTTTTGTTTTGTTTAACGTGACCTGTGCAACTCTTAACGTGTAACTCTATTCTTGATTTACTCTGGCACCTACATGCTTGGTGTCTTGGTTTCTGTCATGCGCTCTTAGAAGCAGCAACACCAGATACACATATGGGATGAGATTTTAACAAGTGGAAATAAATCCTAGTTGGCTGAGGTACAAATTATAATTTTTTGGAAGATTTATGGAATTTAGATTTAGGATAATAACCACTTTGAAGTCAAGTGAATTTGATCCTAAAACTAGTTTAATAAGGTTTAAACATGTTGTCTCAATGTAGCCATACTTAAAGTACATAAAGTTTTGGGGAACTGAATTGGTAATGGTTTCAACACTTTTTTTGATGCTGGCCTTACAAGCGGCCATCGATCATGGAATTATACTAGACTGTCTAAGTACAGTAGGCAAGATCTCTAAACAGGCCATTACATTGTTTGGGTCTTTCTGGCAGATCGAACCCAGCGGGTGACATTTGAGGGCTACACCTCCAAACCCATCATACTGAGCTGTGGGGTTCACAGGCATCCTCCTTTTCTTCACTGATATTTAATTTGTATATGCGACCAGTTCTGAATATTGTGAAGAGTCATGGGCTGATCTACCATGCATGTGCTGACGATACTCAAGTTTACATCAAGATCGTAAACATAGAGGACACCTTCACCAAATGTAATCAGTGTCTAAAAGACATTATTACATGGATGGTTAATAACCAGCTGCAGTTTAATGCAGCAGAAACTGAGCTCATCTTGTTTGGTTTTAGGCAGCGGGTTTCCACTGCTAATGAATCCCCCACCTCTAGTATCCTTGGCGAGGCGCTACAATATGCCACACAAATCAAAAATGTGGCCTGTGTGTGATGGGAGAACTTGGGAAGTGAGGTACAGGTGAGGGCTAAGGTCAAGGCAGTCTACTACTCATTGCGGATGTGAATGTGCTGCCATTCATACTCATGGAATAACATGCGGCGGTAGTGGGAGCCATGACAACTACCCACTTGGACAATTGCAATAGTCTGTTGATGGGCATCCCAGATAAGCAACTGTACAGGCTGCAGAAGGCTCATAACGCTGTGGTTAGGCTAATAGGCCGGCATGGGAGAAGGGATCAGGTCTTTCCCCCTCCCCTCACGCCCCTTCACAGAACCTTGCAGTGGTTGGCATTTGAGGAGTGGATGAACTTTAAAGTGGCCTGCCTAATTTTCAAGTGTTTAAATGGGCTGGCACCGAAATTTCTTAGTTCTAAAATGTGCCGCTACAACCCGGCAAGGTTGCTGTGCTCAGGGGACCAGTTATTGTTGAGCGTTCCGCACGCAAGGTGTGTCTCCAGAGGTGATAGGAGGTTTGGGGACTACATGCCCAGACTATGGAACGGGCTACAATTGGAGATTGGGGCTTGCCAGACACTGTTTCAGATCCGGAAGGCACTTAAAACCTTCCTGTTCAAGTACAATTTGACCTGCTTACAGGGGGTCTAGGTATTCTGGGTGTTCGTGTTTTTTCCTTGTGGTTCGATACCATCTGCCTTTTATACAGTTAAATCTGTCCAGAGCGCAATATAAATATTCAAAATCATATATTTGAGTCATGCCTTGGAATCTGCCCTCCAGGAGATAGTCAAGTGAAGCACAGGGTGGCCTTAAACGAGACCAGAATGGGTGGCTACCAACACAGCAGATGACGCAATTGCCTCAGGCCTTCCAGCTGGCTTCTCCTTTGAGGTTTGGCAGCAGGAGATTTTATTGGGAGAGCATCTTTCCTCTGTCTGAAGACCACCATTTTGGTTTAGGGACTGAAGCCAAACTGTCAACCTCCAAGCGAAGGAAATGAGGCTTAATTGTATTAAATTTGGGTGGACATTAGTTTAGGCTTAGCCAGGATTGGTCACTGCCCCAGGTCTTAGGATGTGCATAAGGGGAGTGCAATAGCCTTTGCTGGTAGGCAACACTTGTAACATTGCTGCATTTGAAACATAGGAAGACTTTGCCCTGATCTGATGATCATGAAGAACTACTTGCCTTCTTAGAAGTATTTTTGCCTTGAGTTTGCTTTGGTTTAAAATGACTTCCTTCCTGTGTTGCCATTGGACTGGTTACCAGATTTGGGGAAGACCACTACCCAATACACCTCTAACCAATGGATGGGGCACCTTGGTGCTAGATGGATGTTGTATAGAAAATTGTAATTAAAAAAAAAATTACAAGTGGCAACAGATTTAGTGATGTCAGAAACTGTTTACAGAATTAATCCATAGTAGCATGATTAAACAAAAGGCCCAAAGTGGCCCATCAGGAGCCACCACCACTGAGAAGGTGCTACCAAGCATCATGAAAGTCAGCAGTGATTTGCCCCACAACTGGTAAAACCTTCTGTGGAAGTGTCCTTGATGGAGCATGGAGATGAAGAGGGTAACAATCCCTGTTGGATGGGGGTACCCATCGATCATTGACGTTTGCTGCGTCCATCTCCTATTCAGGGGCTCTCCGAAGTCAGCAAGTGTGGAGCTTGGTTGCATCCCAGCAGTACAGGTCACTTGCCTATGTATGGAAACCTTTCTCAATGATCCAACTCTGGTGCTGTGGAAGCTTCATGGTACAGAGGGATCTACAAGCCTTTTGATTGGTCTTGGAAGACCAAATGCCTGTTTGGGTGACCTGAAGTCCTGCAAGTGCTGCAGACATACTTTTTGTTTTGGTTGACTTGACTGTGATGAACAATGAAACATTTGCAAGGAATTAGTGGAGCACTGAACCAGGTCCCAGAGCCAATTCCGGGATGGTACAACCTCATTGAGCACTGTTGGAGATTTGTAGCCAATGTGAGCATATGCATCCCAAAGCGAAGTGCTGACTCAGTGGGGCTGTCCTTTCATGGAGCCCTGGTGAGCTACAGCTTGTGGCTAGCGATCTTTGAGTGCTGAAAAGCTTTTGAGCCCTCATCTTGACAACCAACTAGGAGGGCCGCATAAGGTATCAAGCTGACTTGGATTAAAAGGCAGCTGCTGGAGTCACCTACTCACTCTGCCTTCTTTTTTCACTATAACTTTTCTGCTCCCCTTTGGGACCTGAGATCCCGATCTGACCATGTGGAGCTCTTCTTGGCTGCAGTCTTGGGAGCTTTCCTGCTGGTGAAGGTTTAGCAATTGAACAAATGGAGGGATACTGTGTGAAACCAGAGGGTGTCTCGCGCGCTATTCCCCAGGTATCTCTCACAGGTGGCCAGGCATGGTATGTGCATTTGGATCCAGACCCTGGTGGTGGACCAGTGCGGGAGGATCACCTGGTTGAGGGGTCTACAGGGAGTGGGGGTGAGGAAGCTGATGGTCAGACAAAGTATTCCCCTTTTTTTGTTTATCTAACCCATCCTATTTGTTAGGATTCTCCGAGGTCCCAACCACAGCCCCTTTTTACACAAACACTGGGCCGAGGAAGAGGGTTACTAATAGTAACAAGACTAACTATCATGCATCGCATTGGACATGTCCCGCTAATCGGGTCAGGCAAATTCAGGCACTTGACTCCAAGTGCATACACATGATGCCGATTAACTGTCCTCACACAAATAAAAAGCAGAACCTAAAGCCACACTTTCAGCAAGGAGCAACACAAGTACGAGCAGAGCTTCCAGGACAAAGGCACGACTACTGGAGCCGAGCGACGCACCGAGGGATGAGAGCAGCGGGTCGAGAATCCCAAGAGATCCCTAGTGGAGGTAATTGCCTCTGACAGGCCGCGAAAGACAGGTGGAGATGAACAGATCCCACAGCAGAAGCCTGCATTGAGTTTTGAGGATGCCAGCGACCCTCCCGGTCGAACGGCAGAGTAAGGGAGGCGAGGACAAGCATGTGGCACTAACCATAACTCATGAATGGGAATTGCAAAACCAAGAAAGAAACTCACACAGCCGGTGAGTTGGCAAGCAAACTGACAGACCGGTGTGTGTTAAAGAAAATTTGAAGTGGTAACATTTTATCGCAGGTGAAGGCTGCACACGTGTGGGTGAGAACCGATGAAAGGCAAACCTTTTTAAGTAAGGACAGCTGTAAAATCAGTGATACTGAGTAACGGAGTGGTCCGGTTTAAGAAGAAGCCCACTCGAAAGTCTCAGCGAAAGGTACATAGTAGCGATAAAAGTGAATGAAATGCTAAAGCGAAATGAGCAGAATTAACCCCGAGAGACGGGGAGAGTAAAAGGCGGAACAGTGAACTTTGAGTCAAAGTGGTCGTTCAGAGGTCTGTAAAGAAAGCCACGCAAATTCGAAAGTCTTCGATATCAGAAAGCGGTCTGAGCCCGACTGAGGGGGATCCGAAGTGTAAGAAGTTTGGTGCAGGGAGCCCCCTTGCAAGTTTTGTTGAACTTTGCTTTGAAAGGTCTGAGCCCAACAGAGGGGGAACCTCATGAACTGTGTTTTTAAAGGGGTGTGACCCCCAACAGAGGGAGACCTATGTGGACAACTTGTTGAAACATTATTGAAACATTATTTGGAAGTGGAAAACTTTAACTATGAAGGCCAGGCGTGCCTTGATCCATGTTTTAGGAACTATTTGTGTTGAAACCCCGAGCCAGAGTGTCATCCTGCCTGTAAGGGCTGCCTCGCCCTGTGTGGTTTAATGTTGTTTGAGGAAGAGCTGATTCAGCCACTTGTACTATTTTGATAACTGATGTTTCCTTTGTATACATTTCTCCTTTTTTACACTTTTTTGTACAAGAGATAGGGCAGGCATTAGGTTTTGTTAGCATAGGACATTTTGATTTGACAGACTCCACTAGGACCGTTTTGTTTGTCGTTTGATGGTTGGGACCGCTCACCTCATATTTATAGGGCAATGTAGGAGTTTTTCCAACCCCAGAAGCTTCAATGACGTTTTTGTTTTACAAATTGGTCCTATTGTTTCTGTGTGATACTTGTGATGCCATGCCTCCCCTACAATACCAGGTTTAATGACACGAGGGTAGTGTGGCTGTGCCTTACACACCAAAGTCCCCCTCTGTAAGAAGACAACACATTATTGAATAATAGTAATTTTATTGTTTGAAAACACAAATGGTCTGGCCATCTCGATAAAAGTATTTATAATCTGTTTATAGCTGACTCAATATTACTATCACTATATTCATAATTTTGCCACTAAAATCACAGGTGCTTTCTATTGAGAACGATAATTAAGATATATAAGGAAAACCGCTACAACAGAAAATGTGCGAACCATCTTCTGTGCTAACTCAGTGTTGCAAACCCTAAATCCCATGTAACACAGCATACACCTATACATACAACTGGAACAATATTTTCTTGTGAAGGTTCTTGCCATATTGCATAGAACACCTTATCCTGACTTGTTCTGGTCAGTAACATGAGTGCTGGTGCTTCTTCAGGAGGGGGAAAGGGTGTAGTTAGTGTCTGCAGAAATACAGGGGACATGATTGTTAGGGAGAATTCTCCAGAATGGCTAACTTACCTACTGAGTCCCTCAGCAACTTTGCTGGATTTCTAGGATTCATTTATTTCACCTGGTAAGAGTGCGAGCTTATTTTCCCACTCTAACATGTGTTTTGCTATGTGTTTAACATTTTTGTACTCATAGGCTGTGAAGCCTCACCTACTCCATAGGCATCATCTTTTTACTGTGTGTCATACAGCACCTTTAGTGCAGTGACACAGGGTTGTCTTTTTCAGACTTGCCACTTTAGGATCCATTTTCTGGGACTGACTACTGTCTCCCAGAACATGTAAAGTAGCCATTGACTTTATTAGTCTTTTTAAATTCACAGACCCAGTACAAACTATCTTCCATAGAGTACTGGAAAGGGTTAATAGTTATCCCTTTTTGCCTGTCTCTCATGGAACATTATTTTGTTCCCCTTTCATTAAGATTTGGCTGGTGGCAGTGGTATTTACCCTATTTTTCCTACCACGGTCTATTTAAATAGCCTTGGTACTGTTTTAGGCTAAGTTAGTACCCTCGAACTTAAATCCACTGGACCCCATTTACTTTTATGTGGTTCTGGCTGGGTTTATTCGCCATTTCTTTTTGTAATGGTCTTTCTCGTATTTTCCTCTATGCGCCAAACCAGGTTTGGTTCCTTTGTTCGCCGTCCTTTGGCGGGCTTCTGCACAGAAGCCCTCCTTAGGTGCCTGAATATCTGAGGGGGACAGGATGTGAGTGAGAGGTTTGAGACTCCCTGCACAGGGTCTCCTTGGAGACCCATGTCGCACTCTGTATGATTGGATGTGGCGACTATCGCGCCAGGACAGCCACCCTGCTGCGTGATTGACAGCCAGGCTGTGTGAATGGGGGAAAGCTGCATAAAAAGCAAGTCTCTGGGGCTTCGAAGGCAGAGTCACCACTGGATCGAGAGAACCGAAGAGAAGCTGAAAGAGGACCACTACCACGACTGAACCTCCCGGTGAAGCCCTGCTGCAGGTCCGAATCTCCAAACTTCGACAACAGAGAAGATCTGCAAGGAATCTTCTTCCCTTGAGCTGGTGGGACCAACCAGTTTGCCAAACTCCAAGCAAGGCCTCCCTCCCCTGGTCGAATTTGCTGTGCACAGCTGCAGTGAACCGGATAGCCAGGAGGACCGGACCCTGTTTGGGTTTTAAGGAGCGCACCTTTTATTCGTTGCTTTGCTCTGCTGCTGGTTTCTTCCCTGGGCAGTGCAGGACCCTCCAGTTTTACTGCTTCTTGTCAGTCCGACAGTCGCTTCAGGAACCGTGAGCCTGCAGGACCTGCCAGGAACTTCTGCCTCAGCTACAGCCTCCTTCTTCATTTAAGGTACTGTTCAAACCCGGTTGTTCGCTCCGTCCGACCGCGTTGATAGTGTTTGAAATCTTTCGACAATCCGAGAGCTTGTCCTTCTCTACTCTTTTAAGTAACCTTTCTTCCGACCAACTTCGTTTCGAACTCTTGGCAAAGACTTAACCGTGAACGAATCTGAACTGTGTGATCCTCTGCAAAGACTCTGTACCATTAACATTGGCCCAGGCCTATTGATTTGAATCCTCATTGTAGCAAGCCTTTTCTAGATTGCCCTGCCTACTTACTTGTTGGTGCTGCTATATTTTGTATAACCTTGTGTTTCCCTCCCTTTTGAATTGCTCGAGTGCCATTTTGCTCACACTTCATTTTGAGCTTAACTTTTCCAGAATTCATCAGGTGTTGTGTAGTATATTAAGAGTGTGATTTTTCTGCTGCTTCACTTAGTGAATTGTTTTACAACCGATGTGTAAATAAATGTATATTCTTTTACTCAGAAACCTTGAGTCATTGTTTGTTTGAATCATAGTAATTGCTGTCCTTTGTGTAACTATTGATACTGCTTACTTTACTCTTGAGATAAGTCTGGCTGCTCAGCATTCGCTACCACTTTACTGTGTAGTACAGGCTTGTACCAAAGGTAAATTTGTACTGTCACTTGTAGTCTTAATTGTGTGTGGTGTTCCCAAAGGGTACTGCATATGATTCTGCCTAATAATGATAGGGTCAGGAGGCTGGGAGGCAGAATCATTACATCACAAGTTTGAATATGTGAGACATTACACATACATGCCAACCCTCACGATTTAGGCGGGAGACTCCTGATTTTTCAGTGAAAAATATTGCTATTTCTCACGTTCTCCTGCCTAAAATAATTATTTTCCCAATGCGTTCCATTGGGAAAATTGTCTCCCGATTTCTTTTATGAAGTCTCCCTCCCAGGTGTGTCGGAATGTTGGCATGTATACATTACAGTTGTTTCCACTGGTACGTTTGGGTTCAATACTTCTCAGACCCTGATACTGTACCTCTCAAGAGGAGAACAGAGTATCAGTCACTCCAAATAGCTGTGTGTAAATCACTACCTTGAGAGGAGGTCTAACAGTCAATCTGCTTGTCTCGAAGTCATGTTCTGCTTGATTTCATCGTTGAGTAACCGAAGCATGTTGCTCTGGGTTATAAACACGAGTTGGTCGGGTTAAAATCGTAGGCCATAGTTTGTATTACTTGAAGAAATATTCAACGTTGCATGTGGGCGGGTTATGCATGCAACTTATGAGCTGAAGTGGCTGTTTTCCGTCATCTCAGATTGACACGCTGGAAGCAGTAAAGGGGGATCAGCTGGCAGGTATGAGGAAAGCAGGGCCGCATGAGGAGTCCATCTCGCGTTGTACTCTAGAACACGTCTAGCAGGAGTGGGCAGGTGAACGGAAGCCTCTGTATTTCAGATCTGCGTCGTGTTGGCGTGTGGCTGCTACTGGTGCAGTGTTACAGTGGAGCAGCATCTATGTTTCTTTGGAGTGACGTGCTTTCTAGGTTTGATTCAAAACTTCTTGCCCATAAAAACTGCTAACAGCAAACTTGATCTTTCCGTCAACGTGTTCTTGTGGGCCAGCCTCTCCTTTACTTAGGTCAGTAGAACCAGGTCAACACCTTTCTCTTTGATTTCTAATATTTTTAATAAAGCGTTCATGGGATCCTACTGGGAGCAGTGGCAATCAATGTAAACCGGAAATATCTTTCTCGGGTTTCTTTTGGGGCATTTTCCCCCCAAAATGTTTTGTGTTGGTCACAGTGCTAAATAATCTTAATGGAACGAAAACCTGAATTTTTAATCTTCCCAAAGCACACATACACTGCACAACAGCCCAACCCACATTTCTAATCGTCTCTGCAGACATAGCTCATGTGCAGTGCAGAAATTGCTATGGGACCAGCTGATTTCGATCCCAGGACCAGTTGCTCTGCTTCACGCGTTCTGCCAGTGGACAAAGTCTGCTTCTGTGAGCCGAACCCTGTCATGTAGAGCACATGCGTACTACAGACAAGATGCGTGCTTGTGCATATGCGCACATGAGGAGGTAAAAAAAATGGTGAAGACTCAAAGAAAAGGGGGAGGAGGAGAGAGATTATCTGACCAAAGGGGAGACACGTACATAGGGCGGGAGGTCGGGGGGCGGGAGTCCAGGCTTATGGATCTCTTTGCCACTGCATGCCCTCCAGCGGGACAGGCACACTATACAGAAGAGGTGGCACATGCCCAACGTACTGACACCGGATCAAGGCTTTCTGAACAGCTAATGATTTACCTTCCAGTCTGAGGTCACTACAAGAATTTGTAATTTGGCTGATGCCAAGGAACCATGGTGGGGAAATGTGCACACACAAATGAATATCGTTCAGGTGCCCAAAGATGGCCTTCTTAGATACTGCATAACCTTGCTTCGTCTCACTGTGGAACAGTCGGTCAATAGAAAATGATCTTGTGCTGACAGATAGTGTTGCAGATGAGTGATGATGGTCTGGCACTCACCTTCCCTATTCATATGCTGACTCGTAACCCCTCCTTCCCCCCTCGACCACCTATTGATGGTCACCTTGGATCCTATGTAAATTCTTCTTGTAAAATAAATATCATTGTAACACTGGACACATCTCTTGAGCTTTAGTTTAGTAGCATCCAATTGAAATAGTAGGCTTCTTTCTGAAATTGCAATGTCTTTCCTTTCTGCCATTATAAATTGTTAATATTAGTTTTTTTTTCTTCTTTATAGCTTTTTCTTGTAATGGTTGCCAGCACTGATGCTCATTCTGGAAGAACGTCCGCAACAGCTTCGAAAAATATACGATCTGGAAAGTACCCCCACACCGACCATGAGACGCACGTGGAGCTGATGTGTGATAAGTGCCCTGCAGGAACCTACGTGTCCAAGCACTGTACGGCCACAGACCTGCGAGAGTGCAGCTCTTGTCCAGGGGGCACCTTCACGGAACATGAAACGGGTGCCGAGAAGTGCCGTGCCTGCAAGCTTTGCACGCTGCCCCAAATGGAAAGAATGGCCTGCACTGCCCTTTCAGACCGGGAGTGCACGTGCCCGCCAGGTGCATTTCTGGTCAACGAGACCTGTGTCCCTCATTCAGTGTGTCCTGTCGGATCGGGCGTAAGGAGGAAAGGTAGTGAGACTGAAGATGTTCGATGTAAGCCATGCACCCATGGTACCTTCTCAGATGTGCCTTCTAGTGTGCTGAGGTGCAAGGTCCATACAAACTGTCTGGAGCTTGGACTGAAAGTCATACAGCCTGGAACTAAGGAAAAGGATCACCTCTGTGGACCTTTGTCAACAAATCCAACCAACGCCAGCCGTGCAGTTCCACCTACAACCTTCCCGCTCCAAGGTAAATTCTGAAGTAAGCAGTGGTGTCCAAGAGTTTGGACACGATTTTAGCTAAAATCAATTCAGTTTCATGGCCACATTATATATGGCCATCTGATCATTTAATATTGTCACTTCTTTAATTTTAAATGTCCTCTGTAATGTTTTTAATGGAGTGTGTTCCATCGTTAACTGAACTGAATAACTTTATCGAAGGGCTCTTTCACCCAGACAGCTGGCTCATAATAATACAGAAGTTATTCAGTGTAGGGGCAGTATTACTTTTGTCAACTATTGAGAATTTATCAACCTGTCTTTCTGTGAAAGCCTCTGGCACAATTCCTGCCTGAGGCAATTTAAAGACCAATGCAACTAGCCACATCTCCCTTTGAAAAGCCACAGGAAAGGCCCAATGACGAAATAATGTTTTACTTTTTAAAATAAAATTACAGAGATGCTCCGATGCTCTTGTAACAGGGGGATATTATTGGTAAAGATGTCTAGGTTCAATTTTAGAATAGTGCAGCGTGACAAGAGGCACGATGGCCGCTAGGAGGAGGGGGCAATTATAGGTGCCATTTTCATAAACAATATGTGTCTCCATTCTCGATTAGAACACGTGGCCATATTCTAAGCCTAGAAATGAGTTGCTCTCTCGCGCTGAAATCCCGGGCACTACTTCATGTATTTGTGTTCTTATTAAAGGAAAAGGTGTGTGCCTCAATTTGCATTTGTTCACGAAGTAGCCATCTCTGGAGGGATGAAGTGCAGAGCTTCTACTGTAAATGAAGGCAACTAAAGGTTGTTGGGGATATAGCCTAAGCAAATAGATGCAGGTGCATTCTTTTTCTGTCCTCCGCGAGCAGGCACCAGCATTTTGGCAGTGGTGGTAACAGTATTACAAGGAAATTCAGCGGTATCCTTTAGTTGCTTTGTTTTTTGCCATGATGGCGCTTAGTTTAGTTTGGTACAGGAAGGGGGACTTATTGTGGAGGAAACATGTTGCTGCTCTGGATGGTGAGGAAGTGTTTCAGATCCCCCAAGCACAGCAGATCCCCCAAGTACAGCCTGGTAAGGATTAATGCATAGTTTATTTAATCGTTTTTTTTATAACACGCCTAATACCATACCTGAGATCGGCTTCTAAGCGCAGATCCGGGATTCGAACCTCTGTTGCACTGCGTGGTCTTGCTTCCAAGACCAGCGTGTTGCCCCTGTGCTATCACCTTGAGCAGTTGTTAGATCCTATGGGCGTGCCAGATGTTTGGTCTCGCCAGTTCTATATACCGATTGAGGGTCTGATACATGCATGAAGTTTGTTTCACTGTTGTGGTTGAAATGGGCACCTCTATCCTATTGGTTAGCTCCTCTATTATAATGTGTGGCATGCAAGTCGACAAACAGTTTGCTGTAAGGACTGTACATTTCTTTTCAGTAGTGCATTCATTTTTGGGAAAATGTTTAGTTTTTGTGGGTTGAATATCAGTTGTGCTATCCAGACCTCTATTTTTCCTTGGCCATCTGCAAGACGTGCAATGTTTTATTTCCTGTTAACTTGGTGTACAGTTCTGCATTCTCACTGTATTGATGGATGAAAATTCTGTCATTAGCAATGAGATCACCCAGCGGCTACGTGAAAACCTTGGAAAGTACAGTGGACAGACTAGAAAGTGTGGAGCCGAAAATGGCATTGGATGGGTGGTAATAGTTCATTTTGGTTGTAATTAGTTCACAAAAGAAGGCAACAATTTGAGCATTTGGCCATCCTTGCCCAGCTAGGACTTCATGGTTTCAAACAAGCTGTGTTGAAAGCTCCAGAGCAGGTGTGGAGGATGAAATGGAGCAGAGTCGCTGTCATCCAGGATCTAAAGCTCTTCATCGGTGACATGCAGTTTTAGTTTCGATTCGTCAGCCTGGATTGCAATACATTTGGTATTTGTTTTTTTGGGAAGGATTTGGTTATTGCGTTCAGTTGTCAATGTTCTTATCCAGAAAAGAATAACAACGAAGGGGAATTAGTTGTATAGATCTTTGGGGTTTGATGAAGCTTTTCTTAAGTCGGATGCGCCCTTCACTTGAGTTCACGCTTTTGGGTGCTGTTGATGGGCATGCTGGGCAGCAACTAGTATGGGCACAAGCTTTGGAAGATTGCTTTGACCAGACTAGCAGGGCTGAGGGAGCAGCCTTGCAGCCAGAGGTTTTTAGTTAGGCTATGCGTTATAGCTCAGATAAACATTACAGAAAACGCTTAAATGAAATAGATTTAATTTTATTTAAAGTGGTATTTGAACAGAACAGAGGATAGCACAGGGGCAACGTGTTGGTCTTGGAAGCAAGACCACGCAGCAACAGAGGTTCAAATCCGGGATCTATGCTTAGAAACCAAACTCGGGTATTAAGCACGTTATAAAAAAACAATAAAATAAATGTTTAAAATTCTTCACTTCATATTGAGGTTGGGTGGGCATTTTGTTATGAAGCGGTATGTGTCGTGCTTTCCTTTTCAGATGGGCTATTAGTGGGTCAGTACATTGGTATTTTTGTTTTGCACGGTCTTCTTGATTGCGGGAGGTGTTCATGCTACTCATTTGGAAGCTGTTTGTTGCTGGACCCGCTTGATTCCTTATTCTCTAAATAACATGATCTCACCCGTTGAGTTACTGTTGAACATCACAGATTATTTACGAACCCCAAGGTCGTGCCTGGCCATACCTGGCACAGGATAACTAGCCCCTGAGATAATCCGGAAGCAGGCCTTCCTATCTTTTTCAACCACACCTTCCCAAACAAATATTTATAGAATACTTCTTCATTTTAGGGCTGTAGACAGTGGGGTGTTCATCTGGGCATGCAGAATATGTACTCAATCTTGCCATTACCCATTTTCATTGTGGTGCAAAAGATACAGCTTTGTATCTGGACAAATAGTGAGAAAATGTCAAAGGAAATGGAAAAAATAAAACTTACAAAAGATCAGAAAAGCATGTCAGACACTAAGGTACATACAGGGCAGTGAGGGTGAGAAGTTTGTTCAACTCAACCTAGGTGTTGTCCTGCATTGCGGCACTGTGACCTATTGAAGCAGATTCCAAGGTGTACACATTACTTAGGCATTTACAGAATCCCACAGTAACGGGTAATACTCGTGGAAAGCTGCTTCAGTAGTCTGTCTAGAAACTATGGAACAATATGTGGCAGGGAAGCAAAGACTGGAATTGCTGCTCAAGGGCCTGCATATATTCCTGTTACTAAGAGCTGGCCAGAAGTGCAGTCAGGCCTGTGAGCTCACAATGCAGGTGAGGATGGGCCACCTTGCCATTTGATCTCTCATGCAGAGATGGCTGTTTACATGTTCAGTGGGTTTATTTCCCTGGCCAGCTAGAAACAGATTCAATATGGAATAGTTGGCCAGGTTTTTTTTTTTATTTTTTAATATCACAAGGTCTTCATTTAGGACCTTGTGAAACTTTTCGTCTCCTTTTTAGTTTTTAATGTTGTTCAGATATTTCTACATGGGCTTTAACAGTACTGACCAACTTTTTCTGCAGGTGTTACTTATTCAGGATCCAGCATTGCTTCTTTAAGACCAAATGTGTCTGATAACGCCACAGAACCAACAGCCGTCAACAATGACACCTTAAAGAACAAGACCGATGACGCAAGCATGGGGGTCTCGATCACCACTGAGCCAAGACACCAGCAAAATAATCACCATCACAAGAAACACACGTACACAGTGGGAGTCAGCCTTCAGCCAGGAGGTGGAGTCACCGGCCAGGATGGCGCAAAGAGCACTGCTTTCAAGACCACCAAGCGAGGACAGCCCCGGCAGCACATGCACAGACACTTCGACATCAATGAGCACTTACCCTGGATGATTGTTCTGTTCTTGCTGTTGGTCCTTGTTGTGATTGTTGTCTGCAGCGTCAGGAGAAGCTCGCGGACCCTAAAGAAAGGACCCCGGCAGGACCCCAGCTCCATTGTGGAAAAGGCAGGCCTTAAGAATTGCACCACACTGGCCCAAAACCGTGAAAAATGGGTCTACTATTGCAACGGACACGGTAAGGAGGAATTGCGTCTGTACTTGTGCATGCATGTGATTTTGTGATGTGCTACAAATGTCTCTTGACCACTGATTGCCTTACTGAAACTCATGTATCTAAAACTCTGCAATCCTCTTACAAAGAGAGTCTTCTTAATCTTAAAAAAAATAGTCGCTAATTGGTTTGCAAGTAATCCCTAGATTCCTACTCCAGTTGTGTAGCATGAAGGATAGCATTGGCTGTATCTGGTTTTTCCAAAGCGATCGAAACAGTGCCTTTCATATCCTCGCACGTTGGGGACAAATCCTTTTTCTCATTTCATGGGTTTCTGATTGACAAATGCAACCCACCTAGTCAGGGAGTGCTTTTCCACAGAGTTGTAGATTCAGCAGAATATAAAATGGCCACAAATTATTAAATTGTGGTGTTTCAGTGGGTATACGTTGGTTCATTTTAGTCTGCGTTCATAAAGACCACTACTGATTTTTATTAAGGGAATGCGAGTTCTCTTGCTGGTGTTACTGGATGGGATCATGCGTTTTTGTCAGTTATTTTTTTTATTTTTTAGTTTTTCTTGCATTCTTTCCGTTATTCCTGCCACTGAAAACATTTCTGACCATCAGGAGGGATGTTCACAGAGAATAAATATTGTACCAACATGGCCGCCATGGAATAGGAAGGCGAGGCTCTGTATGGGGGCGGTGACGATAGCAGCTGCAGCGGCAGGACTTGCCGCCACAGCTAACAGGTAAGCGAAATTGGGGGGGAGGGATTTTTTTAAAAAGCAGGGTCGTTGGAGTGGAAGATGGCAGGTGGGGGAGCTGGCCGTCAGGTGGCATAGAATGCAGGCTTTCACCGGTAGCGTCAGCCCACATTCCTAGTCACCGGATTGGCTGGCTCCCACGCCCAGGGTGCTAATGGTAATTAGTATTGAGTTGCCTGCTTCCTGATGGGCAGTTTTGGTATCATCCAGTTGAATGTAAAGCAGTATTGCTGAGAGTAGTGGTACCATTAATTAAGTGCATAGTAGCCGTTGTGACGTGCTTTCCTTATGGATGGATACAGGCTGGTTTGGAATATATGGCGTCAGAGTTAATGATGGAACGTTTGTATGAGTGAGAGAATGTGTCACTGGAGTTCCACCACAGGCAGTAGGAAAGATGTAGCCTGGGTGGTGGGAGCCAGTGGGTTCCTGCCCTATGTCTTAATGGACTTTGCTGTAAAAGTGATAAAGAAACTTAGCATGAAAATATCTGAAGTTTCCAGAAGCATCCTTCACAACAGTAGCCTTGACTCAGATGTTATCAACATAGATGTCTGGGTTACCTATTGTGAGGCATTGCACTGAGGTAGCCTAAAAGCCTCCCTTCATAGTGAACACAGACATCTGTCCTTAAGGCCTCTCCCACCCCCGATCCTTCCCAAAAATGGCAAATATAGGAATGTTTTCTTCAATCTTCATTCGTCACCAAGGAGTCTGGTCGTGGAAAGGTAAAATGAAGATGGAGACATACACCTTCCCATGAAATAATTGTATCTTTTGATTTCCCTCAAAACCTTTTTCATGGTTTGTCATTGGGGCTCTACTCGTGCTCGGCGAGGGATGGAGATCTGCTTGATGAAAACTTCTCATTGTAGAGGCTATATTTATAACAATGAGTTGGGTTTCTGTTGCCGAGCACCGCAGCATGCATGTGCTCATTAATTTCATTTATTTTATTCTGGGTGTTTATTAATCTCAACTGTGACAAATCAAATTGCAGGGCACCAGTGGTCCAGGGGTGAGTATCGGTTTCTAAACCATCAATCAGCCCCACACCTCTAATGCACGAGAAGGGATCCAAACAGATTGGAATAAAAAGCAAATTCTAAACCTTGTCCAATTTTGGTAACGTGGATGGGAACGGCAGGCTTATCTCCGAAAGCTCGTGTATCATTGGTTAGTTGCAGCACAGCGAAAATACAATTATTACCCAATGATAAAAGGAGTGTCCAGTAAATGTTGTATTAAAAATATCTACTTTATTAATCACAACAGATAGTCTAACAGCACTACGAAATACAACCCACCATGTAAAGGAATGCTGAGGACCGACAGTTTCAAAGAAGGAAAGGGATACACTCTGGATACTGACAGGAGGGGAGGCGGTATGGTAAATAACCACAACAGTTTGTTAAGGTTTCTTGCCTTTAGCAGAAAGGGAGCAGTGGGTCTTAAAATGTATCCCGGGGCCTTCTGGGAAGGACCAGGGGGACAGAACCACAATGTACCACTTGATGTTCTTGGTGCTTGATAGGGTTGAGTCGGCTTCAGGGGGCTTTGCAGGCTTCTGTGACAGAGTTCAAGGCGGGCGTTGCTGCACGTATCTAGCGGCACAGCGCTTCGGTGAGCAAAGCGGGGCGAACGCTGCAGGCTCGCCTACACTGTCGCTCTGGGTCTGATTGGTGGTTGTGAAGCACTGGCCAAGATGTCTCGGATGTCTGTAATTGACGGCGGCTTGACAACGGTCAGCGTTGCCATTGGTTGCAGATCAGTTAACTCGATGGGCTCGAACATGTCCTTGCAGGCGGACGGGGGTAGGTGTTTGTCGAAGCACTTCTCCCAGCTTCTTCAATGGGCTTGTCGTCCTTTAAGGCAGAAATGGCCCAAAGCTGAGGAGTGTTGCAGGCAGCTGCCTTGTCCTTGGTTGTAGGTTCAGAGAACTTCTAGCACTTCCTATACAGGAAGCTTGCTGCAGAACATAGCAGGGCACGCTGTGTTATGGCTGGGCACCGGTTCTAGAGCAGCTTCAGGGTTCTCAGAGTTCTGTTTCTCCCACTGTTCCCTGGGAGAAGTTATGGGGAGGGATCTTGGTTCGCTCTTTGAATATTCTGGCCTTCCTTCACTGGCAGAAGATGTAAGGCAGACTGCACCTTCAGCCAGGGCCCAAGGTAGAGTTTATTGTTGCTTCAAGTGCAGTCTTCAGATGATCTACCAAAAGAGGGGCCTGGCCCTCTTTTAAAGCTAAGTGGTCCACAGTGATTGATGTAGGCTAACCCTACCTTAATTAACCAATCCTGGGAATAATCTCCTATACGAGTGAGGTCGTAACCAGAGTGCTTTGCAATAGGTAAGGGGAGCTTGTCGCTGAGGTTGGAGCAGTCTTTGGAGAGAGCTCTCCACCTAGCGTTTTCAGTTCCACTTCACTCCAGTCTGCTTTCTACTGCGCTACAGTTGTAAGAGGACCTACAAATACTGCTGGGAGCCGCAGAGCAGCCGCGGAGCTTGTTGCTAAGGTTGGAGCATTCTTTGCAGTCCTTGTCAGGCCGGCAAGGCTGCTTAGACATGTCTCAACCCGCGACTGCATACAACCCCCTTGCAACAACAGAACTTTTACAAATGGAAGGAGAGTCTGACAAACGCTGCCTCAGAAGTTCCAAGTTACCCTGGGAAAAGAACCCACCTCTAGAGGGCCAGCAACCGACGAGAAACCGTCTCCAATCAGCTCCACCAAGTTTATGTTCTAGTAGTCGCTCACGAAATGGCAAAACGCTGCTTTTAGGACAGCAAAAGATTACATTGTTAATCAAGGGACAGATTAATGGCGGCCCGGCAGCGTTCAACGAGGGAGGGGAAATGAAGCTCCAGTTGCTGCAACAGATGGGAGAAGCGACCTCGGACCTCGAGTGCCGGCCGGATCGGGCTGCGGGTAGATACTCCCCGTCGGCGGCTGGAGGGGCGATGACGGGGATTGACCCTGCAGCTGAGCCGGTCGGAGCACTCGCAATCCTGGAGGATGCAGCATCACAAAAAAAATGGCGCCACTACAACAAGCCCAGTGAAGCTATCTATGAACACAGCGCCTCTGGAAGGACAATCAGGTAAAACCTGCAACAACAAAGAGGATGCTGAAATCCCACTTATCGGGTAGGGGGACCCGACCGCGTGGCGGGGGAGTCATCTCTTCGGCCTCTCCTGATGGACGCGTTGGTCGCGGGGCTGTCTGGCGGGCATTGAGGAATGGGTGTGTTGCCACTCCCGACTCGGAGGTGGTGTGTGAGTCTGGAGATGGCGGAGGGGAGCCTCGGAGTGCCAGAGACTTGTCGCAGAACACGACCCTGAAGGAGGTGATCCTTACCCCAGAACAGCCACAAAAGACAATCAATCTAGCCAAGGAGGGCGCAGTTTTTGCCAAAGAAATTCAGGGGGATAGTCAAGAGTGTAAAACCACTTCCAAGCGCTCGGATACCAGGGCGAATAAACTCAGCACACAGACGGTTGAATAAGTATAAAAAGCAACACATGTCTTCAATTAAAAAATTCTTCCAAAAGACGGTGCTACGCATCCCCGCAAATTACGTGACAAATAATCTTGGTAAGAGAAACCATGACCATCTTGAAGAGCTCTCGGACGCGGCGATCCTTGAAGCTTTAAGGGAACCAACACCAGCACTAAAAGTGAGGAAAATGGGGCTCTCCATGTGTGCAAAACAAACTTGTGTGGAACTTACTACTAGCTCCTCTTTGGCTGAGATAGAATCTCTAGCCACATCACATGAGGCAAATATAAAAAAAACAAATCCAACGGGGCCTTCAAGCTCCCCCAGGAACGATCAGAAGAGACTAGAATTAACAAAAACACAAACTTAACTGAGCCGCCCTTGAGGAAAACCACGGCATCAGAACTAAGTGAGGGCGCAGTGCCGCAGAAGTTACCGGATGGTGAGTCCCAAGCATCTTGCAGTACAAGCAAGGAGAACTTGGCATCAAGGAATGACACAGTGGTGGAAGAACAAGTTACCAATGAAAACCATCAAACAGGGCCGGCGCCTCTTAAGCGGACTGAAATTGAAACGCCACAAAGACAAAGAAAGGAAAAACTTGCAGAGCAACCTATAAGGAAACCACGTAAGAGCATCTCAACCATACCAAAACTCTACTCACCAACAAGGGCAAATGTGCAGGATGCCTCCTTTAGTTCATCGCACAGGCGTCAGAGTTATGGAGAACAATGGCCAATGATGCCCAAGGACACTCAAACAAAAAAAACGGATATGACCACGATATTGTCCGCAATCACGATAGCTTTGAACCCCTTCTGTAAACTGAGGCCATCAACGAAAGCTTGAAAGATCAGGCGACATTGATAGCCATGATGCATACTAAACTCATATTGCCAGAAGGATATATTGGAGCTGCAGCACAGAATAAACAAAGCATTGTCAGAGACAGAACGCCAGTTAAACCCGCAAGTGGTGAAGCGACCAGCCCGATCAGAACTATCAGAAGCAATACAGTGCAAGATCTGCAAGAAATGGGGCGGACTGCGCAATCAACACAAGCGGAGCACATACACCAAAAAGCCGTCTCGAGAGTACCAGAACGGAACCAATTTTAGTATCTTCAACTCCCACACCAACAAGGAGGGAGGAAAGCCTAGCCTACCGGAGGTCGTCTTCTTCAAAGCCAGCTCTCCAAAGAAAGGTGCCACATTGGCAATGACCCAGAAGGAAGGTGAAACCGGTCGCAAGGTCGAGAGGGCAGAAGATCGGCAAAGAGTACCGATAAAGGGACAAAGAAAAATAAGTAAATCAGACACAACTCATAAAGAAGTTCTACTGAAATTAGCCAAAAAACCAGAGTCCAGTCCGACCCTTGTAACAGAACAAAACACCGAATTGATTACAGTAATGGAAAAAGAGGGGGAAAGTATGAAAGGGAAGTCTGCACCTAGCAACGCCATAAATGGAACCAACGTAGAGCAAGGACCAAGTATCCACCTTTGCAAATTCCCCCAAAACAATTAACGAATTTCTAGCGGATAAATCCGCCATGAATTTGTTGCAGTATCCTCACAGTGATGCAGAAGAAGAACAAATTGAGGTTCGGAGTGAGAAAGCAACAAAAAGCAAAAATCTGGATGAGCCTCAGTGCAGAGAGCACCGAAGCGAGAAACAGCAAGATCTGCTATACTCACCGAAAAGACCGAAGAGCAGAGGAACAGAGATTTCAAATAGAGAGTACAAAGAACATCCTAATAGACAAGAAAGATCAACAGACTTACTGGTACACCACCATCAAGTAAGAACCAATAAGCAAAAGTAAGCAGAGGTGAGTGAGAAAGCACACAATCGGAGGAGGCATCCATCAAAGGAACAAGTGAGTCCTCACAAACATAGTTTGAAAGAGCAATCCCGAGAAACTGTCATCCTGAAACTAGAACAAACACACAAAAACTGGGAGAAGATGGTGCTGACTAGGAGGACAGTAAGAAATATCTTTGGTTCAACCTCTACATTAAAAAGCTTGAGAGCTGGCGACTATTTGAGGGTGGAACCATACCATAGAGGGTTGATGGCAAAGGCTTACATTCACATAAAGGCTGCGGCAAGGCTCTGGAGGAACTCTCTCAAGAGGGATTTCTCTTGTCAATTCTAGCCGACATCAATCATGAGGTAGCCAGAGGAGATGGCGACTGGAGGCACGCCACAAGAATTACATCAACTCGTTACAGATCAAAAACGGAGGATCTATATAGCTCCCAGAGACTACCAAGGCACAAGGCAAAGCTTGAAGAGCTAAGTGCTAAAGAAATGATCAATCCATCGGAGCCAAGTAGTCAAAGAAACACAGAGGGGAGAAATAGACATGATGTACTAAAAGAACCCACCATCTCAAAAGAAGGTAGGAGTCCCAAAAACAGAGAAGAAAGAGTCTCATTGACGTCAACAACCCCCAGGTCTCGACCTACTCGGTCAACACCTGCTACGAAGAAGCAACAGCTATCCAAAATAGAATCAGCCCTCCCACCGATGAAGCAATTATGGGCTTGGCTACCAAAAATCATATCAGCGTATGCCAAGAAATAGCAGCCAGACATCCACGGCGAGCTGCTCTGAGCAACGGTGAGGCAAAAGGAGCAACCACACTCACTCAACTTTGAGTATGGGATCATGGAACACGCAAGGCTATCACCATTTACTGGAAAAGGGTGACGTAAACTTGGGCCTGTTTGACATTCTAGCTTTACAAGAAATATGGCTGACGGAAAAAGCAAATCTAGATGGCTTTGCGATCAAATTTTCTCCTGCAAAAAAGAGTGAATTGAGCTGACCATCAGATGGGATTCTTTTAGCGATTCGATCAGGAAGCGGAGTCAGCATTCAAAACATGCTGTCGTCATCTCTACATCATTTGTCAATATTGACCAAATGGACTATGCTGAATCAAAACACCAAGGTGATAGCTGAGCTATAATTGCCGTATACTGGAACCCAAGGAGCATCTCAGATGAAAACTTTCTAAAGAACATAGAAAAAATATTGGACCACCTATTAATTGAATTAAAAGTAGGGCACATCATAATATGTGGAGATTTAAACGCCAGATGCTCCCCAAGAGGGGCTACTCAACAACCTAAAACGCCAGCCGAAAAAAGAGGTGCGAGTTGGCAGGAGTTAATGACTTCACGTGGCTGCTATGACTTCAATAAGGCCTTTCCAAATCGTAATTGTTTGCCTTCTTGGGAAAGAGATACCTCCAGTGCTACCATCTATTATATCTTTGCTACAACTTTTGAAATTGTTAAAACAGAAGCAAGCGACCACAATCTTCTCAAAGCCATCTGGGAATTTCCAAATCGCGAACAACATTACTGCGAATCTCAAATTGAGCAGAGTGGCCAAGGAAACCGACTCAAATTAACAGTGGAAAAAATAAAAACTCTGAACCTAAACTATCGTAAAGAAGGGCAACGCAAAGGCACAGTGACAGCAACAAGCCCAGATTATCAGCCACTACTAAGACCGTTTAAAATAAAGACCACAAAGAAAAAGGCGTCAGGGTTGGATCTTAAAAACCCTCAATATGATAAGAGCCTAGTCGCAAAAAGAGCCCTAGTCAGAAGGTTAACAAGAACTGCTAAAAAACAAATATGGCGATAGCCTTAAAGGAAGCAAGTCAGGCAAGTAAAGACTACAAGACATGGCTGAGAAATCATTGTATCTCCATGTACCAAAACGATGCAGAGGAGATGTTAAAGAAACTAGGAAGCAAAAACACTGGAGAATGTTGGTTGCTTATTAAACAATCTGGGGCGCATACCACCCCGTCACAAGCAAACTGCGTGAGCGAAGAAGCCTGGATCGCCCACTTCTCAGCCCTCTTTAAAGACTCAGACGGGAAGGTGGAAACAGATGTGAAAGAAAACAACTTGGAATGGTATAACCTTTCGGACGAAGAGGACATTAAATCAATCATAAGTAAACTAAAAACCTCACGCACACCAGACCCCGATAGCATCACCAACATGAACCTCAAATCTTTCCCAGACGAGTGGCGCCCTTCATCAGTAAAGTCTTTGAAAACTGTGCCGCAGCCAAATCGGTGCTGGTCTCATGGACTTCATCCGTGGTTGTACCCATTTTCAAAAAGGTAAATACAGCAGATGCATATAATTAGACCGATAGCGCTCCAGGATTGCATAGGGAAAGTCTTCGGCATGCGACTAAAGAAATTTCAGGCATGGATAAAGTCTGTTCCATTATATGTCCCTTTCCAAGTCGGCTTCCAGAAGAACGCAGGGGCTTCAATAAACATCATGATCCTCAGTCTCCTGAAGAGTAAATCATTAGAAGAGTCCTCTAACACCTACCTACCCTTCATAGACCTTACTCAGGCCTTTGATAGGGTGGAAAGATCCCTGTTGTGGAATACACTGTCAGCAGCAAACTGCCCAAGGAACATCATGGACCCCATAACAGCACTTTATTCGAAGACATCGATGCGGGTAAAGTTAAACGGAAAAGATCTGTTATCGGAAAGCATTGCAATCACAAGGGGTGTAAAACAGGGATGCCCCTTAGCGACGGCTCTGTTCCCGGCATTTATCAGAGATTACAAAGAATGTACAGAAGTGGTCACGGCTTTCCCCCCTAAGGTTGGGGCAATACAAGTACCTAGAATCCTCTATGCCGATAACATCACTGTGATCGACCAGACTCCGATAGGCCTCAAACGCCAAATAGTAAACCTGGCGGAGTATATCAACAAAAACAAACTCCAAATCAACATTGGAAAAACAAAAATAATGATTATGGGCAAAAAGAACAAGTGTGCCACGGCAGCCTCATGGCCCCTGGAAAACCTGTTGATAGAAATAGCCCCAAAGTTCAAATACTTGGTGGTCGTGCTGGACAACACCAAACAGGAAACAAGCATGCAAAGCTTCATCTGGTCCAAGGCGCGCACCTTGACCACACAAGCAAGAATGCTGGACAACAAGTTTTCGCTGTTACCGGTATTAAAATACTACAAATCAAAGGTCATCCCGTCCCTGACATATGGTGTGGAGGCTATGCCTCAGTTACCAGACAAAATCTGGCCAAAAATCAAAGCTTTCTTCTGGAGGTCCCTGCTCTCGGTCCCAATATCAACTTCACTACCGGCAATAAGAAAAGAACTAGGGCTGGTTTCATTAAAAGCCGTTGTGGAAAACAGCATGTCCCTCTACAAAAAAATCCTCTTGCCAGAATCACCAACTTTGTACAACTTGTTGGCGACTGAAATCAAAACAGGGGGCTCGAAGACTCTAGCAACATGAGCGACAAAGAAAAAGGAACAACTAAAATCTATCGCCTGTTTGCAAGAGGGACCTGCTTACAAATCCCCTCAAAATAAAGAAGAAACTGGAGGAACTGGATTGGATTACTACCTTTGAGATGACGGAAAAGAACAAACTTCTGAGTCATCTACCTCCTCTACAGCGAAAATACAATGATCCTGGAGAAATGTATACAAAATTTCCTAGCAGACCTCTGAGAACTCTTTATTAAAGCAAGACTAAACTTTTTACCAACTAATGAAATTTTGTTCATCAGAGGCAGCAGCTCATCTATCTCCTGCAGACTGTGTGAAGAGGAGGAGGCGGTAGAATCGGTCCGACACCTACTAACATCTTGCCCTGCGTTGACAATGCTGAGAAAGGCTTATTTGTCAACTATCCTGGAAGCTTCATCTCTACGCGAATAGGAGACTTGGTGGCCACGGCTAATTTGTGGACATAAAACATCTTGGGCAATCGCTAAGCAAATGACAAAAAAAGGAGAATGCAAGCATACAAAGAACCAAACGGTTCTTGTTGTATAAGAAAAAGAGGAAAATGGTCCTTTCAACTATGTTAAAACCAAACAGTTTTTGGTAAATACAATTAAAAAAAAAAATAATAATAATAAATAACAGGTAAGGGGGTGAAAACAGGAACTAGGTGAGCCCCAGAACTAAAATGGCAGAATCCTTCTTTCAACAGGAAGAGCTCTGGCCACACTCCCTTGTAATGCTAAATCCAACCCATCATCCTGTCTGTTGTTGATCAATGTGTCTCTCTGTGGTTTCATATTAAAGTGGCAGGTCTCTCTTGAAGCTGCGGCGAGACCAGACTCTGGCTCCTGCAAACCACATTCTCACACCTTATGAATGAGGTTCCCCTAGCGGGGTGGCCTACTGTAAACAGTCCCAGACAGACCCGCTCACTGTCATTGATATTGAGGGTGAGAGCTGCCTTCAGGTTGACACAGTTACATATGAAAGGTTGTTGGGTTTCTTGTCTCCTTTGTTAATCTCTGCAGCCAGCCCCCATGTCGGTCTATTTGAAGTACCCTCTATTGGTATGTTTATCGCTGACATCAGCTGCAGGGCCTAATAAAGGAGCAGGGCGGATCCATGGAGCCTTTGGTGGCCATGGCAAGGGGAAGGTTGGCCCTCCCTGCACCCCTCCTGGAGATGACATTGTGGGCTCCGGGCTGTCACATTCCAGCTAAATATAATGGGGATGGACTGTGCATGTAGGCTGTGTCCATCCAGAGTGCACGGGTCTATGCATTTGTCTTGGGGTGAGCATAGGAATGTGTGTGTGGATTAGCTCCACACGTTTTCCTGAGGTTGGTCTACCATCATTCCATTTAATTAACAAATTCAAAAAGCCCAGGCGAGCTCACACCTACCAATGCGGATGGTAGAATTCCTCACACCTACATACCGTTTGGGGTAGCAGCGAATAGTTAACATTCACTGCTGATGGGGCGTGGCCAGCAGCGAGATGGGAAACACGTGAGTCTCTCCGGGTCCCGTGGCCGCACCACACATCCTGAAGAAAACGCCTGATTTCTGACTAAATTAGGTCCTAGAACACTCCTGTCGGGTGCCGGACACCCCCGTGCACAAGCTGGGAAGAAAGCAGCTCAAACCGCGACCGAATCCCCGAGTTAGAGCTCGAAGAACTTTGCACGAGCGCCAAACCAGCCCGCCTTCAAGATGGCTACTGGCAGACACTGAAGCCGGGAAGCGGAGCTCCACTGAAGCGGTGCCCGGCTCGCCGCCTGCCCACTGGTGTCGGCAGAGGAGAAGCGCAGCCCCCCTGGGAAGGCTCCGGCAGCGCTCCGATACATTGGCGGACCCTGGCGCACCTGCGAGCCCCTGTCGTGGTGAGACGCCCTCGGCGCCGCAAAGGAGCGCCGTGCACCCTCCCAAACAGCGTCGCGGGAGGGGCGGATGGTGACAGGGAGACTGAACGAGGCCTGCGAATCGTGGCTCGGAGGACCTGCGATGGGCGGCTTCAGCGCTGCGAACTAGAGCCCGCCAACAGCCTGGTCTCACAGGAGCCTGGAGGAGAGCGACGCACACGCCGCCCGTTGAGCGGGGCCTGCTGACAAGACATCACCCAGAGGAGGCCTGCGGCGGCTGAGCACCACACGCAAACAGCGGGCACGCTGTTGGAGGTAGGAGGATACGCGAACTGCACCACCCAAATAGGCCCACCCCAGAAGTAAGCGGGCCGGTCCTCGGAGGAGGCCGTGAGGCCGCGGAGCCACCCGGCCGCCATATCACCCACACTGATGCTGGCCTGGGCGGCAAGGGGGCCCAAGGCAGGGGAAGGCCGCACCCATAACTGGAGGATTGCAGTCCCACACGCAGTGGCTATGAAGCGGTACCACACCACCCAAACAAAGGCCACTCGACCCAGAGAGAGCCCCATCATAGGGTGAGGGCCCCGCACGCACCGCTCCAACCCCCAGGGCAGCAGGAAGAAAAGACCGAGGCCAGGGACTAAGTGCTGCAGGCCAACCGTGAGGCAATCGGACCCAAAGTAGAAAGGCTCACTGCTGCCGAATAAGACCCGGGGGGTCACGACTGGACCATATTCCACAGAGGCCTCCAAACGCAATCCCAGAGCCAACAGCCCAAGAGTGGGCGGACAAACACACCGATATCCAGCCACCACAAGAGGATCACCACGCAAAGACCACAGCCGCAAGGTGCAACGGGAACCATGGGAAAAGAGAAATCCAGAAAGCAGCCCACTCAAAGCAGAATGGATCAATACACCATTCCCCCATTGCAGGCCCCCGACTTACACGCGCCATCCCCGGAAGATGCAGAATCAGAACATATAATCTCCCTGAAGGACGTAATGACCGCCATTGCAGATTCCCGGACATCAATTGAACAAAAAATGGACGGGATCAGCATGGATGTGTCCCTCCTCAGGCACGACCTTCAAAAACTGACGGCCCGCACCGGGGAGGCCGAACATCATATATCCAACACTGAGGATAGAATGAACACTGTGCAACAACAGCTCCAAAATGTCACATCTAAACTGAATGTGCTGGAGGACAGAATTGAAGACGGAGAGAGTAGATCCAGACGTAACAATGTGCGCATTCTCGGCATTCCCGAGAGAGCCGAAGGTCCCTGCATGGAGCTCTTTTTGGAGCAATGGTTGACCGACCTGTACGAGCCGGACGCCTTCTCCATAGAAAGGGCACACAGAGTACCCACAGGCAGACCTCAACCCGGCGCGCCTCCACGCACGATAATCGCAAAGTTTCTGAACTACAGGGACTGTGATGCCCTACTACAGTATGCGCGTGAGAAAGGCACTGTCACATTTAACGGCTCCAAAGTTGCCTTCTTTCCCGACTACACCAGGGACGTCCAAAAGGCGAGACAATCCTTCGATCATCTCAAGAAACAGCTACAAACAATGGGAGTGAAGTATGGCCTGCTCTTCCCGGCGCAACTCAAGATAGATCATAAAGGGACAACGGTCCACTTTAACGACCCCAAGGAGGCCTGGCGATGGGCTGAACAAAACCTAGACGGAGACTGGTCCGTCCCCCGTGACGGCGGACGGAGGAACCGTAGGTCTCCACCAGCAAACAGCGAGTGGCCCGCCAACCACCAGCACAAGATCCGCCGGAGGACATGGGGGGGCTGACCACAGCCCCAATAGCAGCCAGACGCCTGAAGCCCCGTGAGGCTACCCAGGTAGAGACACAGAACCTTTTGTTTGCACACGCATATGTAATACCAGGCAACACACACATACCTGATGCGGCCGCGGTACGCCCCAAAACCGCAACACGAAGAGAGCTCCCCCCCCCCCCCTGGGGCTGCATCGAACCCCACGTACACTACACGTAATTGTCCCCCTCCGGGCATACCTCGCGAGGAGGGCTTTTATCCCCTGGGTTGTTAAGAAGGGGGAAACCACCCGTACTGAAAGTCAAACTAAACGCATATAAGGCATTCAGTTGACGCCGAGGGGAAAATCCCCCCCCCCCCATCCCCCAAGGAGTGAAACAAATCCCACGTGTTGCACACGGGCAGTTTCTCACGGGAACCTCCTCTAGAGGAGCAGCATCTGCCCCCTTGGGCTTCATCTAGGGGAAAGTCACTTTCACCAGAAAGTAAGTTTGGTAAATGTTAAGTTTCCGGTTGACACCATAGAGCTGTTGTTTGGGCGACCGATGCTTCTAGTTGGGAGGAGTATAGGGTGGGGGGGGTTAGGGGTTTGTTAAGGACCGCTTCAGGTGGGACCAATGGAACTCATAAGGGAATATGGCTGGAGTGGATGTCGGGGTCCCATGGGCAGGGCTCCAATGGGCGTATATCGCCGCCGGAGACACTGAGGGTTAATGTCATTAAACGCTCATATGGCAGGGGACAACAGTAAGGCGGATGCCCTCAGAACACTAAGACTTATGTCTTGGAACATAAATGGCCTGGGCAATGCCATCAAGCGCCGCCTGGTGCGCCAATTCCTGAATAGACGAAGGGCCGATATAGTGTTCCTATCCGAGACACACCTCGCAGGCACAGAATGTACCCTATTCAGACGTACGAACTATAAGTTAGCACTCCATTCCGGCTTCACGATGGGTGCAAGAGGCGTCATGATCCAGGTACCAAAAAACCTCCCCCTCCACCTCCACACGGTGACCCATGATACAGGTGGCATATACATATATACGACGGGTGAGCTGTGGGGACAATCTGTGGCACTAATAGCAATTTATGCACCACCAACCCTACTAGAGCCACTACTCACCGACATTACCCTGCTAATCGCCAATGATACATCTGACTACATGGTACTAGGCGGTGACTTTAATGAAGTCATGAACGTAACCCTGGATAGATCACATATACGCAACAGAAACCCGAACGTCCCCACCAGATTGGCCACATTCACCAACGCACTCGGCCTTTGCGATGTGTGGAGAGAACTACACCCAGACACTAGAGCGTACTCCTTCCACTCCGGGGCACATGCCTCGCTCTCCAGATTGGATTATATTTTTACCCTCGCTACCGACCTACACAGGGCACAGGAAATGAGCATGCTTCCCAAAGGTATTCCTGACCATTCTCCGATTGAAATGGTACTCACCACATCCCGGAAAATCCCACCACCGTGCTGGCGCCTGAACAGCTATCATCTGGGTGACTCTGAGCTGGTCGACAGACTACAGGAAATTACTAATACTTACTTTGAGCTAAACACACAGGCGGAAACGAACCCTGAAACGCTGTGGGAAGCCTATAAAACGGTCCCAAGTGGCGAGCTGATCTCTTGGACGGCGGCCCAAAAGAGGCAGCATATCCACAAGATCCGTGAAGCAGAGACACAAGCCAAACGGGCAGAGGAGAGGCACATAAATGAAAATACGCCAGTCTCCAACCGGGAGTTGCTATTGGCACAAAAAAGATTGCAAAGTATTGCGATGGATAACGCTAGACAAGCACACACTGCAATGACAGCAAGGATCTATGACACAGGCGACAGGGCCGGCAAGATGTTGGCATGGCTGGAAAGGAAGGAGCAGGGACGCAACCATGTCCGAAGACTTGAACCAAAAGGATCAAATGCAGGAGTAACAGACCAGGAAATAACCCAAGGCTTTGCGGAATACTATGCCGAGTTATACGGCGAACCCACAACTCCGATGGACGCTACGATCATGGACCACATTGAAATCCCTACCCTAAATGAAGCCCAGCAGCAACAACTGGAGCGAGAGATCACGGAGGAAGAGATCCTAGGTGCCATCTATGGTCTCCAGTCTGGTAAGACCCCTGGCCCAAATGGCTTCCCGGTGGAGATATGGCGTAAGGTAGGCGCTAACGTGATAGCCCCCCAGTTGCTGAAAATGTATCTCCACGCACGAGAAAAGGGCACTCTCCCCCCAGACCTATGAGAAGCAACAATAGTAGTGATACCCAAACCGAACAAGCCCCCAGAAAGATGCAGCTCATACAGGCCCATCTCGCTCATTAACTCGGAGACTAAGATACTCGCAAAACTGTTAGCGGATCGACTACAGAAGGTAATCCCCGCCCTAATACACCCGGACCAATGCGGCTTTATGCCACAAAGATCAACCCGCATGAACCTCCGCAGGCTATTATCAGCGTTGGAAAGGGCCAACAACATACAGGGTCCACTAGCCCTGTTAGCAATCGACTTTGGAAAGGCCTTCGATTCGGTGAGATGGGAAGCTGTCTGGACCATAATGCACCGCATGGGCTTCGGTGAAACCTTCATGAGCTGGGTGCGACTGCTGTATGAATCCCCGGTTGCTAGGACCAGGGTCAATGGCTGGAGATCAGAACCGTTCAGGCTGGGAAGAGGCACAAGGCAGGGCTGTCCACTATCGGCCATGATCTTCGCCATCGAACCCCTGGCGATCCTACTGCGAAACACTCTTACCTGGGAGGGCTTCCGATGGTCTGAGACCTGGGAGGACCGAATATCTCTCTATGCGGATGATCTTCTCATCTACCTAAAGGACCCGATAGCCTCCTGCCCCAAGGTCGTACAACTACTGAGGCAATATGAGGTATTCTGCGGGCTGTCCACTATCGGCCATGATCTTCGCCATCGCCATCAAACCCCTGGCGATCCTACTGCGAAACACTTGAACCTGGGAGGGCTTCCGATGGTCTGAGACCTGGGAGGACCGAATATCTCTCTATGCGGATGATCTTCTCATCTACCTAAAGGACCCGATAGCCTCCTGCCCCAAGGTCGTGCAACTACTGAGGCAATATGAGGTATTCTGCGGACTTCGTGTGACCTGGTCCAAGCCTATCCTTTTTCCTATAGGAGGCACTCCAGCGGCGGGCCTAGCTTCGGGCCTCTACCAGATCGAGAAGGAGAAGTTCAAATACTTGGGAATACATATTACAATGCAACTCACGGAATACACGGTGCTGAACCTCTCCCCCCTGATAACGAGATTCGCAGAGGACACCCGCCATTGGATCTCCTTACCACTTACGCTGCTGGGTAGGGCAGCTCTGTTCAAAATGATTGCCCTTCCCAAATTCCTATACATCCTGCAAAACGCGCCTTTGTACATCCATCATCAGGACATTCGCAAAATTGAATGCATCCTCCGGAAACTGCTATGGAAAGGAGGACACCCAAGAATTGCCCTTGCCACTCTTCACTGGTCTATCTGGGAGGGAGGGATTGGGTTGCCCAGACTGCAATCTTACTACTGGGCTGCCCAAATGGAGGTGGTGAATGATATGCTCCACGGCGACGGGAGCCTGCCACGCATCAGGGGCTTCCACTGTAACGCCACAGCGAAACCAATAGAGCACCTCTACAGAGACCTGGACAGACCACCGAAACCAGACATGATATCTCACATAATGAGAATCTGGAAGGAAGCGTCGCGATATTTGGGCTGGGGAGGGAAAATAACTCTGACCCAACCGTTGTGGAACAACTGCAACCTGCCCGAAATACGGAAGCTGCCAAGGTGCCCCGAATGGACCCAACGAGGAATCTCCAATGTCAGAGACGCCGTGCATGAGGATAACCTGGCAACATTCGAAATGTTGCAAGAGAAATTCTCCCTGCCAGACAGAGATTCCACCATATGCAACTAGTCCATGCCTGGACGGCCCAGCGACAATCCATACAAGATCTGCCAGAAAGCTCTCCACTAGAGCGCAACATAGTCCAAGACCGAGTGGAGCGGAAGGTTACCTCCACAATGTACAACGTAATAACCTCATTCGCGACACTGAAGCTATCCAGCCTGAAAGCAAAGGGGGAACTTGACGTGGGCCAGCTTCTGCCAGAAGACTGGGTGGAGGCCCTGATGTACCCACGAGAAACAACTATCTCTTCAAGGCTCCGACTGGTCCAGCTGAAGATACTGCACCGCACCTATTACCCAAGAGTGGCCCTCTTCCGTTGGGGCAGGGACTCGGATGCAAGATGTCTGCGCTGCAAGCGAGGGGAAGGTACATTTTTTCATATACTGTGGGACTGTGATAACATCCAGCAGCTATGGCAGAAATGCTGCGACAAGCTGTCCAGAGTTCTGGGTAAACAGATACAGAGGTGCCCGAAGCAACTGCTTTTGGGGATCTCCGGTGAATCGGACCTCTCCCGTTATGAGAAACTGTTATGGTCCACTGCAATGGCAGTCCTCAGGCGGAACATTGCCCAGTTGTGGGGGTCAGAGCGCACACCCAGCTACGACCAATGGGTTACGGATGTGGACATATGTGCAGTAATGGAGCATCGTGTATACAAAGCGAGGGGTTGCCCGCGAAAAGCCGAAAGAATTTGGAAAAGATGGGAGGAGGATGATTGAGATTCAGGGGCAAGTACTGTAGCCACTGAGACTGTAGGAGGCCCACCAGAGGGGATTACTGACTTTGTTAAACGCACCCTGTGACATGAGGACTTCCGATGTCGATTCCAACGGACAGTCGCACCATGGTCCCTGAAGCTGTGTTGTTGTTGAATTTATTGTTTTTCTTGTTCACCTCGCTCCCACCATGCTATCCCTCCTTCCTCCCCCCTCCCCTTGCCTCCTCCACCGCCCCCCCTCTTTTTCCCTCCCCATGTCCCCTACCCGGAACGTAGAGAAGTGTATGTAATGCTGTTTTAATGTAAAAATCAATAAAATCTTTGATAAAAAAAAAAAAACATTCACTGCTGATACCCGCTATGTTGCCTTAGGTGTCTGTCTTGGCTCCAATGATGGTCTTCCTGGAGATTGCGCGTCTGCCCTTCCTTTAACTGCACCTGATGATCATGCTTTTCTTCTGGCTTCTATAAGCGGTTCTACTGGCTCCTATATGAGGGGATTGGTCACACCAATCCCCTCATATGGCCGGTCATTGCTTGGAGAATCCAATCTCGCCTTGGCACCCTGATCATGACCCTTCGAGCACGATCCCAGAGAGGGTCAATGCAGATTGTAAAGGCTTCCGTGGGCAATCGGGCACGCACTCCAAAGTCAGTTTTCGAGATGGGGAAGGGGGACCTACCGGGAAGGTTCTGTTTCCTCTTGGGGCAACAGTAAAAAAATAACAAGGGAAAAGAGGATTGTGGCAGTGCTGGCATGTTTAAAAACTGAAAAAGGCAAAGAGAGAGAGAGATTTCAGTAATTGAGTCGGAATACCTCTCAAAAATGGGCATTGTAATGCGAAAGTAGGGCTTGGTGGCGGTCATCACTTTTATTTGGTCAGTTTTATCCTTTATTTCAGTCAGCCGAGTGAAATGTTTAACGAGCTTTCTGAAATAAATATAACTTCAGGACCTCTAAGTACTGGGCACGCAGCTTGACTTTATCCTTGTATATGCCTTTCTAGGCGTGAGTGCATGCGTGCAAATGACTGCTAGGCCTAGGCTCCGTCCTCGCGAGTACTATGACCATGAAGGAAATGGAAGGTGACCCGCGTGGGCCTCTCATCGCCCGCCTGTTCACGGGGGGCCACTGCTAAACCCGCCGGTCTCCATGGCGCTTGCTGGGAGATGGCATTTGCCACATACCTTTGTCCAGTCGGCTGTGCCTTATGCGTTGTTTTTCAAATTATTTAGTAATTAATGAGCCATAAAGTTACCCATGCATAAAATAGCCTTTGGATATTTTTTTAATGATGAATTTGCATTTTATGACCGTTGCCGTACTTTAGCTATTTATTCGCACTTATTGCTTTGACTTGCGGGTGTTTGAGAGGAGCTGGCTTCAACTCGCTGTGAAACTGGAAATAATTGCGCATTGTTTAGTAATTAAGTGCGGGCATTTGGCACTGTTTAGGCTCGCGTCGTGGTGAAGAGCATGGAGTTCATTTATTGTTTTTTTTTCCTTTCTCATTTTAAGGAATCCGATAAATGCATGGCTGCAGAATACGCGGCAGTTCATGAAATTACACTTTTGCCATAATATGTGGAAAAAAAGAAACATTAAAGTGCAAATCGAAAATGAAATCCGTCACGTGGATCGCTCCTTACCTTTCAGACAGTGGAGTAACTTTGCTGAAAATGTTGGGGGAAGGGACATGACTTCCGACAAAAGGTGCCCCAGCCAAATGAATGGGGACAAAATGGTGTGCCATGAAAGTTGGGGGAGGAGGGGGGCAAACTCCGCTGCCCCCCGCCCCGCTAAATTGACGCTCATGCTTTCAGACAGACATCCAACTGGTCCAGATGTACGGAATGTAAGTGAGCGGGTCATCCAGTGAGGTGCCGTGCCCCTCCAGGCATAAACCTGTTCCATCTGTACATCGAGGGTTTGGGAGGGTCCTCCTGGACCACAATATCTTTGCACACAAATATGCCGACTCACAATTATGCTTAAAAGTCAGCTGCATTGAAGCTTTCTCGCACATACAATAATGCATTGCGCGCCTTCAGACCTGAATGAACCAAAACTGAGTTTGTGTTCCTCTGCAATCCAGCAAGACAGCAACTCATCCGCTATGTGCCATGGACCCCGAAGGGTTCACACTGAAACGAGTGCAATACACTAGACCTTGTAGCTTGTGAGAAGTTCCGCACATCCACAGATGAAGATTCGTATATCCATGGTCTCACAGAAGCTTTGTGTTTTAGGAAGTACAATAGTGACCCCAGCCATGGTTACCGGTCTGAATGAAGCACAGTCCACTTTTGGTCCCCATGCTGTAGGAACAGGCAGGTTCCTTCTTGGCCGTCCAGGTGTCAAATGAAGAGTCTAGTGATAGCTATGCTGGCACACTGAAATTATGCAGTGCTCTTATATCAGGAACAGGTGACAGACGAGCCGTAGAGTTCAGCAGGGCACAATAATACCTTGGAGATAGTGATCCGACTCGTCCTGCCAGATCCAGGGGAAAGACTGATGCACAGCGCTCCCTCTGGTCACAGGAAGTGAAGAGATTCACCATCTGGCTTTGAAGCAGTCAAGAGTTGTTGTAGTGCTTCCATTGTAGTCTTCGGGTGCTTACTCCATCTTGGAGTGCTGGGATCACGTCCCAGAGATTGGCAGGATAATGATGTAGAGTTTTAGCTTGCATCCATAAACCAGAGTTGACCTTTAATCATTCACCATTGAAACCTTTAGGGGCCAGCCAATCAATTCTGTTAGCCACATGAAAAAACATCTTGTAGGTGTTCCCATGGGCAAACTTAAGGGTTGTGAACTCTAGAGAATTTTTAGAAACCCCACTCCCACTGGCACCCAACCACATGCATGCAAACCCTTTCTGTGTTCCTAGTCAGATTTCACTTCAGGTAGGACCTTATATGCTCTTTCCTACTTGACACACACACACTCTCCCTCTCACTCAGTCACACTCTCTCTCTTTCCTGTAGTTTACTGAATTTAAACAAACTCGAGCCTGTATGGTCTACTCGGGGAGCAGGAAAGGCACTCTGTGTGGAAAACGGTTCACACACGGTGCAGGCACAACATAACTGTAACACTGGCGCCAACCAGTACCTGGGCACAGTGTCTCCAAGTTTACTTGCCCAGGAAAACTAAGCTGCCCATAATGGTAGACCCCGCTATAGAGGCCTTAAAGGTCCCAAACTAGGCTGTTGTGTCCCCAATGCGACCTGGCTAGGGACCTACTGGAGGAAAATGAGTCCGGGCATCACAGCAGACAAGTTCACGGAACTCACAAAGTGTGCAGAAAGTGAACATTCTATCTGGTCATACAGCGATGACTGTGCTAGTATATATTGGTAGACCAGTGGCTGTTCATGAGCCACCGAATTGGGGATGATGTCAAATGTCTTGGGTTACAGCTAGAAACAATGATATTGGCGAGTCAGCCTTCTGTGACTTTCCCAGCAAAGGTTGTTTGTCACAATGCTCACATTGTGAGTCAATTGTTATTGTGCAGTATGACTCATTCATGGCTATTGCCAGGGTTGATGGGGTATGGGGCATAATGGATTTCCTGACCCTAGTGGAATCCACATTCCCTGGATTCTTACTGGCAGCAGCGTTGTCATGGTTTACTTCTAAACTAGGTTTGTATCTTTCAATATCCCAGATGACTATCACTTGGACTTGGTTCCATTACCCGAGAGCCCTCAATGCTTTTTAGAATGACTCATGACCTCCATTCTCGAGAGGCATCGCATAGCGTGCTAGAGTGGACACCTGGCCATGGTTTTTCCTGAAAGGGTGGGGTTGAGTGAGTGCATTAAACGTAAGAGTACAGCAGGTGATAATACATACACCAGAAATTGCCATATCCAGTGTGTGGTTGTTGCTAGTTCAGAGATGATTGAAAGCCAGCAAGTAAAAGAGCAGGCAAAGCTGACTAAGAGCGAGACCGCTATTTAGCCTAACGCTCCAGGCTAAAAGGTGTTGCTCCTAGTTCCTGTTTTGAATGATAATTTGTGCAACCGCACCCTGAAGTGCTCTCTTAAGAGATGCCCATTGGGGCCCTCTCTTTGTCGTCCGGGAAAAGGCCTCCCACGAAATACGTGTTGACATGCATTCTTCGTGGCCCTCGTTTGGATCGGAGCATGCAGAGAGATGGAGGCTAGTTCTTTCTTGGACTTGTGATCCCTGGGATTCATTTATGCTCTTGGATGCAGTCGACTGCCTGTGATGACTTTTGACTGGTGAAGGGGTTCTGCCCCTGTTAAGAAGCAAAACCGCTGCACAAGAGAATTCCCCACAGCAAACCGGATTTTTTGTAAAAGCCACTCCACTTGGGGGCATGTTGCTATTTAATTTGGTGGTGTATTCATTAGAGGCCCCAAAGAATGTCCAATTGCTAACAAAGGAGACCACATCCCAGCTTTCCCACTTCTCCAAATGGTGGTCTCCTGAACAAATCATTTGGCACTGGGCTTCTGGAATTGGAGCACTGAGGTGATTCTGTTGTTTGTTTGCGCTAACCAAACTGCTCCAGTTGTACATGGATATAATAAAGCAAAAGGCAGTTTGGAGAGAGATCGCTGCAGGCCCAATCAAAACCAGATTCTATGCGGTTTTAACTGACCTGACCACGTTTACATCACCCCGATGTGAACGCAAGAGTTACTGAAGTGCTCAGCTTCCAAATCAGACAATGCATCTAGACTTCTCCGAAAAGAAGCAAATTGCGTGGCGTTCTCAAATCTTGTGGAGTGACATGCCATGGTTACCCTTGGCAACATGCGCATTCATCCGCTGGTACGCAATCTGTCTCCTGAAAGCAAGAGACTGAAGAATAGAAAAGGCGCAGGAAGGTACAGTGGATGACTGCGTCCTCTGGGGTTGCAAGTATGCCACTCTGGAAATGACAGATGGACTTTGTAATAAAGTAAGACTGCACCAGATCGTTGTGTCAAGCCTCTTTATTGTTACGATATTCTCTAGCAAACATTCACAAGGATGTGTGGTGTGAATTTTGGGAATAAACCGCAGCTGTTTCCTTTCTTGCTGCACTCTGCCCACGCTGCTGCCTGCCCCTCATGTGCTCGGGAGGTTATACTTGCAGAGGCATGCAGAGGCACAAGGAATTTAAAGGAGATGCCACATTACCCTTTCCATTTAGAGAAAGATTGCCTTAATTCATGAGAAGGTCTATTTTGGCACTTTCTCTCTTGGCTCTCTGGATGTGTCCTAGACTTTCTCTATCAGAAGTTTGAAGTTCCTCACCTGGTGTTTGAGGATGATGTTCTCAGCTGGCTCCATATTGGTCTCGCTGTCATGATTTTTCTTTGTTTGGCTGGCATCTACCTGATATTCATAGCTGTTTTGAAGCTTCTCATGTTTAATTTGTATCCCTTATTTTGATTGGTTGTCTAGTGTATGGCATGCCTCCCTCCATTTTCAACTTCTTCTCATTGGCGGTCTTGATCTACTCCTCACTAGCCTTGCATGCTTGTGTGGGACTGCTGCATTTTGACTGAGTGAGTCTGTCTTTTTGCAGCAGCCTTACGTTTGTATGATGGCGTCTTGCAAGGTCTTTCACTTCAGCTTCCCCCAACTTTTCTTTTTCCTGTTCAAGACCTCTGTTTTTGCTGCTGTTGTAGGTGTTTTCCCTAACTAGGTAAGAGTGATGTGTTTGCGCTTCTTCTATGCGTTCACGAGGCTCCTGTGATGCGGTGGGCGTGACCTTTGGTACCGCAATTCCCTTATTGGACGTCTCATGTTTTGTTGAGCCCTTCTGCAACGGCTGCTTGAAAGATGCTTTTTATGCTGGCACTTCCTACTTGCCCGTTCTTTTGTGGGTAGTATAAAGCAGATCAATGATGTTGTCGGCCAGTGCGCTATTGATATTTCCTCATCGGTCGACGTGAATTGTGCAAAGCTGCTGCTAACTACCTTCACAGGGTTTTCCTCACTCCGGAAGACTTTGCTGCAGAAGGTGATGGTTGTTTTTCTGATGCAGTCTTCTAAGAATTTGATCTCTATCCAATTTGATGAGTAATCTCATAGGACATCGGCATACTTTTCGTTAGGTGGCATTTATTCCATGGCGCCACTAGCCTGTGCCGATAATAACCTATGCCTATTTTGTGCCATGCCTCTGTCCCATTCTTGAGACGCTTGCAATTTGACTCTCCGAATCCATGCTGGACCACCAGTACCTCTCGATGAAGCACCACTTGGTCACCGTTTTGCCAGTGTGGATTTCGTGTCCTAGATTGATGAGGCTTGGCCTCACGTCTGCTAGGGGAATGAACATTGCTTTCCTCATGATGACTGGACCTTGTAGGTAGATTCTCTACGGGCTTGTTCTAGTAACACTGTAGATCGTGGTTTAGCTTTCTTTCTTCTAGCCACATGTTGTAGTTCATCACTCTTCTTAGTGTTATATCTCTTAATACATTTTTTTTCCCACACCCCTTGCGTGATTGCTTTTCCTACTTTTGCATTGCAATCAATTACGTCACAATACCCTCATCCTTTAGGAATGCCCCTTCTGTGCCGGTGTTGATGGGCAGTTGTGATACTCAATCTGCTTGCTCGTTCTGCCACCCCATGAGATCAGCAAGTGTGTTCTTGTAACTTTAACGCCAACCTTGCCAAGCACAGTGTTTGCGTTCTGGTGCTCCTTGGACCTAGTATTTTTATAAGCGACTTCTGATCTATTCACAACTGGAATTAACCGTCCAAGAGGTATTCTTTGAAGTAATTGACAACCCACTTCATTGCTAGCGTGTCACTTTTTATGATGGAGTAATGTTTTTCCAGCTCTCTTAACAGTTTTGATGTAAAGATGACTGGATTTATCGTGACATGTCTTCGCCTCATCATGGCTGCTCTGTTTAGTTTGCACTGGTTTCGACAGCAGTGCCCCTTTTGGTGCCAAATACTTTGACAACCTGCGTTGTCTATTCCATTCCTAAGCTTGTCTGCACGTATCTGTCAGAGTATAATGTTTGCCTTTTCCTCTGCAAGGTGCCATAAGCATTTCCATTTCTTTTAGATGTTTGGGGCCAACTTGGTATAATATTCTGCCATTGCCAGGAAGTATTAAGCCTTTTCCTTGCTGCTAGTTTTTTCTGCTTCTCGGATGCCTTTCACTAGGATCTCTTTGTGTTCTCTCCCAACGGTTGCCGGGGAGTACCCTAAGAAGCCCAGAGTCCTCCCCAGAAACTTGTGTTTATGCTTGTTTGGATGACATCTGCTTCTACTTACCCTTGTTAATTACCCTCGTTAATACTTTGTCAATGGCTCGGGTATGTTCCCTGATAGAGCAGTACTCCAATATGTTGTCATGGAAATACTTGACGTTGTTTACTCCTTTGAGCATTTCTAGCGTCATTTGTTGACGTACAGATGTTGTTGAGCAAAGGTCACGTGACGTGCACAGGTATTGGTTGACCCTGAATGTGGTGATGTATTGCGGTAAGGGGTTTGTAGTCTGGTTGCAACACTACCTGGTGGTAGCAAGGTGACAATCTGTTATGTTTTGTAACTGGAAGGTGTCACAAGTTAACTGCTGAATCCAGAACTAGAAAGTCTCCTAACTTGTGATGACCACTGGGCTCAGCAGGTCTATGGCTTCAACAGCTTCAATTATGCCATCCCTGGTCAGGCCTGTGAGTAGTTCCGTTTCGTGTGCTGGTCTCACCTTTTGTTTGACTGGTGTAGCCACTGCTTTCATTTTGGTTTATTGCATGCATGCTTTGATATGCCTAGGGCTTGGAAGACTTTGCAGTGGTTGTTCGGGGTGCCCTACATGTTGTCACATTTAACGGATATGTCTTGTTCTGAAGCATTGAAGTGAAGTCTTATCTTATGCACATTCCAAGTGCTTCTCCTGTCTTCGAAATGGCGAGTACACCTCATGTGCCAGAGCAGCCGTACTTTGCCTCCTCCATATACTATGGGTTTCATGGGAGTTTTTGTGAGTGGTTTCTTGTTTTCCCATTCGTGCTTCTATGTGGCTTCCGAGATTATTGTGATGTCCGAGCCCGAGTCAGCCATCACTTTCTTTTTTGTCAGTCTTCATTGAACACACATGCTTGTGGTTTGAGCATTTTGGCACGCTGCTGCAGGGATTTGTTGATGCCCCTTCACTATCACACACTTGCATACTCTTGAAAAATGGCCTATCTTTGGGCCATTTGCACAAGTCTTCCCCCTGGCGGACAGTCAATGGTAACTGTGAAATGGCGGGAGCTGCTGCAACATTAGCACACATTCTTGTGCCTCTTCTTCTTGGGTTGGCTCAGCTGTTTTGCATGTGTTTCAGTCTCGGAATGTTTTGTCTTCATTTTTTGTTTAAAGTGCATACCTATCTCGAGAGCAGCGGATCGTTGTGCAAGGTTTGGGCTGGCATCTTTTAACACTAGCGCAGCACTGTGAGCTGCGTTCTGTGCATCCACTGGGATAAGTCCATGGTCGTGTGCTGTGAAAAAGCCACGTTTTGAGAGTTTTGCTAAATTGGATTCTCTGTGTCTCTGTCCCTTGTGGCCCCTTGGGTTATTCCTCCTTTTTGCATGGCCACATTTCCATACTCTGGGTGATTGTAATAAATGTGTCCACCAGGTTTTTTTTAACCTGTAGAAATGTATTTTGTGTTTTGCTACTTTAGCACACTATATTAGTAGATCTGGCAGCATCAGGTCTGTAGTGGTTCCAGATCAGCAGGGATTTGCTGGGTCTCTGAGTGCAGCTATGTAGTCATCCATGTAGTTGCCTGGGCTCTGTCTTCAGTATATAAAACCTCAGGGTGGTGGCCTTAAAGTCGAATCTCTTGGTTCGTTTTTTCAAGGCTTCGTCGTACTTTTCATTTTCTGTGCCCTTATCTTGTTTCTCTCCGGTTGAATATCTTTTGGCCTGCCGTGTTATTCAAGGTTGCAGCTTTCCCTCTGGGGCCTTAATCATGCAGTCCGTGGGCATCTAGGTACCCCACAAACCTGGCTGTCCATTTCTGCCATTGTATTGGCAGAACATGCTCCATAGCTATTGCTTGTTGTGTCAAGGTCCATGGCGGATTCAGTATTTGAAAAAGGGTCATGTGGGAACTTTCTTTCTTTCAATTATCGGAGGCGTGGGCGGACCCATGCAGGCGCTTCCCCATCCTAAAGGATGATGTGCACCAGACCCACCAATCAATACTTAGCTCACATAAACTCACAACTCCTCCCACCGCCCCGTCTGCCTCACAAAATCCAACATCACACTGCTCCTCCTCCTGCCTCTCACCCCGTCACCTCCCAGCAAAGTCCTCCCACTCAGCTCAGCCACACCTAGAGCAGTCAACCGAACCCTCATCAATTCTCTCTCCAACACGTCCCTCACACCTAAGCAAAAAATATCCCACAGTCTCAGACACACCACACAGTCCCTCGACTCACGCTTCCCCACTCGAAACAGTCATTCAGCCCCACATGCCCTATCCTCAACCGATTCAGGATCACCTCCTCCCCCCTCCTCCATTCCAGACTCCCCGCATCCACCTTCACCGACACTTTCCCACGAACACCAAACATCCACCTGCCCTTCACCCCACTCACCCACCTCTTGGAACGATGGTGGGGCTGGAGGGAGGGAAGGGGGTGTGGCTTGGCAACTCAGCACAGCAGGAACTCCTTTCTTTCCTCCCCCAAAGCGACATTTCTATACAAAGTGGTGCACTAAGTCTAAATGAAGATGAAAATTGTTAGGAAAGATTTCATTTTATGTGTAATTTTCCCTCCAGTTGTACACCCCCAAACATTTTGCTGCTGTTTAAACACCTTAGTCTGACTTTGCCAGAGAAGCACAGCCTTCAGCTGCACTCCTCTGAGCTTTCGCTCACTTTTTATGGGGAAACTGACCTGCCCTTAAGACAGTTGGGAGTGGGAGACTTTGTTTCCCTTAGTCCCTTTCCAATGTTGCCACTTTTCTGCAACATGTAACAAATGCCCAATATACCTTACAGTACACTGCACTTGGGTCTCTTAGTCATTTCCAAAGTCTTGTAGGACTTTTTAGGAGATGGGCATGTGTGTCATAGACAGGGCTGGTGGTAGCTATCTTTTTGCTTATTTTTTAACCCTTTCCTGCCAAGTTAACTGCGTTAACCGCGTTTGGCTGTATAGGTGGCGTGGCTCCGAAATGGCCATGCCACGAGGTTCTTTATGCTGCCTTTGGCCATCTTGCCCCTTCACCTTCCCCAGGTCGAGCCGACCCGGTACAGTCCTTATTTGGTCATGCATTTTCCTGCAAAACGCCAAGCTTTCGCAGGCTTCTGCATGCCTTGTGTGTGTGCCTCCAGGATGTGGGCTGGAACGTCTGGTTCCAATACACATCCTGGGTGCCAGAGGGTCTGGAGTGATGTGAATGCCTGGGACCACTGTGGTCCATGATTGGTCCAAGTTTGAAGTGTGTGTTTGTGAGCAGATCTCCCATTGGGTTCTCCTTTGTTTTGGCGCGAAGGGAACTTTGGATAAGAGGAGGCCAAAAACACCCATACCATGTCGATCTCTGGAGTTCTCACTGAACGAAGGATAGGATCCAAGTATCCTGAAACTATGAAGCCGAGTCGAGGAACCGCTGGAAGGTTTGGCACCCTGAGCCCGCTGTCGTCCTGTGGGACCCCTTAGCATCTGGTCGTCCTAGAAGGTCTGCGAAGACGCTTCGACCCATTGGGACCAACTATTCTCGTTACCTTCAACAAAACCTACAAGTAAGCCTTCTCGGACGTGTCCCTGGGCCAACCAGTGGGTTGACCATCTTACACAGGACCTTTGCTCTGTCTCCGCCGCCGTTTTGAGGAGGCCCTCGAAACTTGGTATATTTCAAGCTCTGTGTCCACGGCATCCTCACACCGAATTCATACACTTGGCGTTCACAGGTCTGAAGTGAGATGAGTGCGCCAGGGCCGGAGTGAACGCGGGTACTGGGTTGCCCCGCCGTGGCAATGATCTTTGCAGGTGTGCTGCATTTGTGATCCTCTGGCCCCTGAAGACTGCTGCAGTGAAACTGGCTCGATCCATCCATTTGGAGTAGAGAATGCGCCACTGTCCCGTTTGGGAATCATCGCTGTATCTTCAGAACTGAAAGCCGCAGAAACGTCCTTTTTGTCGCATTCAAACCTGCAACCATAGTGGACTCGACTGGTGAAGTTTGGTCCGAGTGCGCCTGGGGCCGCTGAGTAATCATAACCCTAACCAGAGGCCCCTAGCACCTACGTCCATTTTTACACACAAGTGGCCCCTGGGGGCCCCCTCTCTTTTCCACCGCTAATGCGTGTTAGGCAGAATCCTGTGCAGTTCCCTTAGGGAGCACTACAGAAGATTAGGACTACAGGTGAGAGCAATAAATCCCCTTTGGTATCAGTCTGTACCACAAAGAGTTGGTAGCTGTGGCTGAGCAGTCAGACTTATCTCAAGAGGGAGATGAGCAGTAGTCAGGGTTTACACAATAGGCCTACAGTACTATGGCTCAAGGAAAAACTGACCAAAGCTTTGTATTAAAAAGTAGATCTATATTTTATATACGTCTAGTAAAACACATTTATCACGGTCATCAAGCAAGTTAAAATAAGTCAAAGAAAAATATACACACTCCCTAGTTAAATTGTAGACCAAGTGAACCTGAGTGAAAACTGAGCAAAACGGCACAGTGAAAACCACACACAAGAGATACTCTAGCAAGACTCTAGCAAGACTCTAGCGAGACGCTTTAGCAGGGCTTCACCGGTGGTTCAGTTGTTGCAGCAGTCTTTGGCTTCTCTCCTCTTCGGCTTCTTAGTTCCAGTGGCGACGTCTTGCTCTTCAGTCCTCAGGACCCTGCTTTTATGCAAAAAGATCCCCATTCATACAGCCTAGCTGTCACTCACTCAGTGGAGTGGCCATCCTTGGCGGGAGACCCTCCAGCCTATCAGGATAGAGTGCGACATGGGTTGCTGAGGCAACCCTGTCCAGGGGTCCTACTCCCCCTCCCACACAATGGACCCACCCCAGACTCAGTGGCGCTGAAAGGAGGGCTTCTCGGCAGAAGCCCGCCAAAAGGACGAACAAAGGATCCCCGACCTGGGTTAGGAGTTTAGAGAAAGACACGAGAAAGAAGTTATATTAAAGTTCTGGCAAATAAAACCTACCGGAGTAAAGTTAATATTAAAATACACCGGCGGTATGTTAGAGGCTGTCAGAAAATGTTGTAGCCTAGAACAATGGGAAGATCCCATAGGGAAATATTTGCGGTTGAATATTTATGGTAGTAACCATTGCCACCAGCCAGAAACTTTTGAGAGAGGGACTGTACGGTACCCTCCCGAAAATTAACATAAGTGAAAAACTATTAACCCCCCCCTCCCAGTACTTCCATAGTAAGAAGGGTTGTACTGGTTTAGTTAAAAAAATTGACTAGTAAAGTCAATGGGGACTTTACATGCCCTGGGAGACAGTAGTCAGTCCCAGGGTATGGAGTCTATGTTTGGGGGTCGCTACGACACCCTGTGTCACTGCACGGAGGGTGCTGTGTAACACATGTGAATAAAGATGGTTCCTATGGAGGTGAGAGAAACCCCATAAAATTAAACACAAACATAGCCTAGAACACACATAGCAATCAAAACATGCCTAAGAGTGGGAAAGAGAGTCTCACTCTTAGCAGGAGAAAAGAAACAAACCCTTCAAATCCAGCAAAGCTGCTGGGGGACTCTATAGGTAAGGGAAATTAGCCATAAAATGAGAATTCTCCCTAACAGTGCGACCTAGCAAACTATTCCAGAACCTTGGAACTGCCTCTGCCTTCAAGTGGAGGGCCTCCCTGAAAAGTGGGAATCTATTCTTCATTGCCTCACCCACCTTCCTGAGCTGCTAGAGACCCCTGAAGAGGCCCCGTTTTGCCCATTGGAACAACCGTGTGCGCTTGCATTGCATGTACTATTGAGCACTAGGCTCCTCTCTTCTTGGGGCTTGGCCTGCCTCTTAATTAGGTGTGTGTTTGATGTTGAAGGGGGCTAAAGACTACCTGCACTGCCCGTTTCCTTTCCTTCTAGGTTGTAGACCTATTTTGTGCTGTTAACCCTTTAGACCCCAATGGTCTTGTATATATCTGGTATTGAAAGGATTGTGTTGGTTTAGGAGTATTGCTTTGATTCTTGTACTGTGTGTCGAGTTACAAAGGCCTTGTAATAAATGTGTTTATATTTTTGCTATATACACCTGCCCGGGAGTAATTTGTAAGTGTCCTTGCTCTGTGTGCTAATTGAGGTCTTTCAGTCACCCTCACTCCTCTTGAGACCTAGTCTTGACCGCCTGCCATAGCTACCTTGATTGGTCTGGCTTGTCCAGAGGTTACCCTGTTCAAAGAAACTAGGCTGGCCTTCTGAACCTCTGCCCACCAGGCCCGAGTTCAGAAATCCATCTTAACAAATATGCAGTATGTATTTTATAGCAAGCATCAATTAAAAAAAGCACAAGTGACACATTTTCTGTGAGCTGTCTGAACTCTCTAGATAGGAAGCTTCTCACACTCGCCTTGGAAGCAAGACGACGCGGTGTAAGACAAGTTCGATCCCCGGGTCCGCGCTTGGAAAACTGTGGGTATTCAGTGCGTTATATATAATCAATTACAAGGTAGCTCTAATATTCATGTAAGTATTGTTTTAGTTCAATGGTTACATTCTTAAACCATTTGACCATGCATTGGTACCCACAAAAAATACTTGTCCTAGTTTTACAATGACACCTTCTTTCTGCGTGGCTGTAAAGCATAAAGGTGTATCAGACCATTAATAACTTTGCAATAACTCAGGAGGTCTTCAGAAATCTCAAAGTTGAGAAGGATCTTTCTGCGCTGGCAGTTGAAACAGGAATTGTAGCAGATGCCTGAAGTAACTGCTCGTTTGTTAGGAAACATTGCCAAGGCTAAGCTGCAAAATCATCATTGGCATTTTCAGGCAATTCAGAATCTGTCTGTTCTCTATATATGTTTACCCACATCTCATAACCCCCTTGAATTTCATCTGTTTTTTGCCAAAGAAGTGGGTCCTGAAGTTCTATTCATGGCAATAAGTCAGTGAAGAATTCTACAGTTTTAAAATATTTCGGTATCCGAAGTACATAGACCGAAAGTGACTATATAGTTTTCTGGTGAGTTTAAAACCAATCTTGAAAATCAACAAGATGGTCAAAAAATAGAGCAAACATAATGGGCTTCATTACAAGTGTGCCGGTCCGGAAATAAGGGTGCCGGCAAGCTCACCGGCACCCGTGTTTCGGGACCGGCAAACTACGGGTTTTTCCTGCCGGAGCCACTGTGCCCAACCGGTCTGACACTGCCAGGCACAGCGGTCATGGCAGGCAAAGCCGCCACGGAAGCACGCTGGTGCTTCCATGTGCCCACTCCCATAGAGGCCTATGGGACTATGGGAATGGGGATTCACGAAATTACGGGCACCTGACTTCCAGGCCGCTGGAATTGGAATAGCCCGGTGGCACAATGAAGTCAGCCGCTGGTAATTTTTTACAGGTCCGGCGGCAACTCGCCAGTAGTACCGGCAGCGTTACCGCCGGACCCGTAATGAGGGCCAAGATGTAGTAGTTCTCTGCACTTTCTCGGTGGATATTTGCCTGGTTTTGCTGCCTTGAAGTGAGCCTTGGTTTGCTCAAGTGCTGATCAGCGGAGGCACTGGCTTTCGCCACAAACCCATAAGCACAGATGTTGATTCCAGGTGCCATTGCACCAACATATTTCTTCTTGTGTCAATCATGGTATCTCAGCTGACCAAAACAATGTTAACCCCCTGCAGCACTCCTGAAAAGGGCTTTGTAATGCTTAGCACTTTGCTGAGCACTTTCAGTCTAACATGCCTCATTACAGTTCCTGTCACCTAAACATTTACACATTAGAAAGGCCCTGCTTAGAACAAATACAAATGTTGAAATGGACTTGCAAGCCCTGACTGCAGGCTCCTTTTGTTATTCAGTGAGGGGCTGGAGGGAGGGAGACACGACGATGTGAAAATGCGGGTGGAGGAGGGAGCATGCACACGTTTCCCTGCAGAGACTCAAGAAAATGATTTCATTTCCTACTCTCCACGTTTATTAGGTTTGGAGAAGGATGAAATCAGTGGAGTAACTTTGCTGAAAATGTTGGGAGGGACATGACATCTGAAGAAAAGGTCCCCCAGCCAAATGAATGGGGACAAAATGGTGTGCCATGAAAGTTGGGGGGGGACACCCTTGTTCTCCCCCCGCCTAAAATTGCGCCCAAAGCGCCGGTAGTAAGTAAGTGGTCCTCAGTGACCCCATTTAAAGCACTCTTTTTACAGAAGCAATTGATGGGCCTTTGCTAGGCACCGCTTACCCTGCCTTGTCCTGCGTGCCAGCAGATCTGGAGGCGAGAGGTCAACAAAATCCCAAATTTCGGGAGTGGGTGTTTGCTAAAGACCCTTTTGCCCAAAGGTCGTTGTGTGCCTTCTACTACCTACAACTTTATATTGTTGGAAGCTGCGAGTCTCAAATTGCTAATTCTTCAGGGAAAATCTAACATCGCTAGCTTTAAAGCAGGCGAGTCCAGTGTGTTTATTTGTATTTTGTTGCTTATCGAAAAAAGCAAGTGCGCGAGGGCAAGACCACACAGATATTCAAATCTTAATCAATAAGCATTCTGAGGGCCTGGGCAATATGGGGGGCGTGGAAGTAAGGGCGGTGTCTCCAGGGAGCGCGAACACGACAGTGCAAGTTGTCTGGCAGAGCACCGCTGGTGCTGCACACTCAAAGCACTGCCATGATTACATGTAGCGACATGCGTGCACAGGCAGAGAGTGATGCCTGGGTGGCAGTGCAGATGCTAGTGCCCATGCTAGATGGAACCAATGCACCTGCTTGCAGTAAAGCCTCTTGGGTGTGTCATCTCCTCGCACTGCGCCTTCTTTTTTTTTCAGTTTAAAAAAAAAAAAAATCTCTTTATGAACTTTATTAACAGGTTCACATCACCATCACAGACCATGTCACGCATACAAAAGTGCGCTGCGAGCCCAGCAGCAGAGTTCCAGCATTGTACATCATGCAACCTCCAGGAGTTACTTAACACACCCAGCCGAGTATTTATCTCCTCCTACCCCTCCAGTACTCAGATGCAGCAGCATATCGTCCCCGTCCCCGTCCCCATCCCTGGCCAACAGATATGCCGTCAGCGGGCCCCATGTATGTTTTTGGTCTGATCCGCAACCCACACAAGGTAGCGTAATCTTTGTCTGAATCGCTCAGCCGGAGCAGCTCCTTCATCCACCCTTTGACCTCCGGTGGGGAGGGATGTGTCCTTTTCATTAGTATACACCTCCTAGCAATAATCATACAGGATGCCAAAAGTTTTCGACATTTCACAGGCAGACCTGGGGACCACCCCAGCATTCCACACAGTATCATCCGCAGGACAATCTGCCCAATTATGTCTGTCACAGCCTTGAACACCCCTTCCCAGAAGGGGCCCAGAACAGCACACTCCCACAACATATCGATCATGTCCGCCTGGTCCTTCCTGCACCTCGGACAAGCTGCAGATCTAGTTCCATTAAATGTATGCGCCCTCGCTGGTGATATATATACTCTGTGGAGCGTCTTAAGTTGAATCAATTGTAGCCTCGATCTGAACTCCCTGCGTAATTTCACATATTCTTCCCCTCTGCGTATCGTCGAGTATAACCCCGCTGTCATTCTCCCAGTGACCTTTACTTGGAGGGGGTTCATGATGAGTACCTGCCAGTATCATTTTATATATTGTCGATGTCACGTCTCCACATCCCTGGGAGGTACGAATGTATTGCAGCAGGGGTGTGGTCTGAGGGACCTCCGGGAACACCGGCGACCATTCTTTAAAGTGTCCGTCAGTGGAAAGGGGTGGAGGGAACGTGGAGAAAAACATTTAAATAAATGAGGGGACAGAGGGAAGTTGGGAACCAGCTATACAAACAGGGGAAAAAGCATTTGTGAAGGCCGAGAGGCTCTTTATAGGGGAACGGGGAGTAGGACTCTCTTGGTAGTTTGTGTATGCTTTTCTGCAGATCGCTGCCTCTTATATACCCCAAGTCTCCCAGGCAGCTCCACTGGCCCCCCTCCTTTGGCTGGATGCCCCTCCTCTGTGCATCTGATGTGGCAGTCAGTTCAGGAATTCTTCCAAAGTGAGACTTCTTCGTGTTGTTCCTCTTCCTTTATTAAGGCCCCTCTCAGCCCAGCGCCTGCTCAAGGTGCGTTCAGAGGGTGCGGCCGCACAAGGGTGCCCCCACGGCACAGCATATTAGGGCACCTTGCCTCCAGCTCAGTGTCATGTAAAAAGCGCCTCTTAAAGAATCACTGTTGCATGACACTGAGCAGGCGGCACGGTGCCCTGAAACACACTTTGCAAGAACAGCAGGTGGCCCCGTTCTGTTGTTCGGCTGATACTTGTTCTAGTATCAGCCGAACAACAGAACTGCTCCCCCTGTTGGCTGTTCTGCATCTATGATGGGGCAGGACAGTGGGTTCGGGGGCACACAAACCTCGCACAAGATGCTGGCAGACCTGGGGCCTGCAATGCCTCAGCCAACTGGAGGATGGATGGGAGTGCTTTAGTGCTAAATGGTGCTCTTTTCACTCTTCCTCCCAAGTGCAGCATGACCAGGCCCACCTAAGGGATGTCACCGGGCACGAAACTTGCACTGCCCGCATAATATATATAAATTTGGCACCCTGAGTGACTGCCTGAGACAGGTCATGACACTGCACGATGCCTGAATCTGCCACTGGTTATAGTGGTGGGCATTGGGTGGCTGTGAATGCCAGCAGCCAGTTCTGCACACTCATTTCACTTCGACCTGGTGTGCGGGGTGCTAGATTGCATCATCTTGTTGTCATTTAGTAAATAAGTGATGGACTTCGTCATGAAGTAATCTACCACATCAAGTTTTTGTGTCATGCTGCTTTTATTCTTAGATCTCCCGTTATGCTTAAATCCATCTTGAACTGTCCTCCTAAAATAGAATCAGTCTATTGTACGGTCCTGGCCTACGCCGACGATTTGGTCATTTGTGACCACACGTTTAGTGGACTACACCGATCGGCGGAGGCATTGTGGGCATATGCTGACACTAACGGTCTGACAATTAACCGAGACAAAACCTTAATGATCTTATTCACGTATAAAGATTGCACAAGTGAGAGATTACTGGCTCAGGCTAGGGAAGTGAGTTACACTCTATCTTGGGGTGGAGTTTGATGTAGATGGGGAGGGGGGATATGATGCATGTATTCAAGTACGCCTGAGGAGAGCAGCACGGTTAACAGCTCTTATCTGCCAATTTACAAAAATAAAAGTGGTTATTCCATCTTGGGAGCCCGACATTTATACATCCAATGTCTGGTCCCTTCCGTGATTTACGGGCTTGAGGCACTGAGTATGACTAATTTGAAATTGTTGCAGGGATCCACCTCTGGGTTGGCATCCTCTCCCTAAAGTCATTGGTACTGAAGAAAAGAGCACAAGTGTACATCAAGATGCTCAATGCCCCCACCAATCCATTCTTGAATAGTATGGGTGGTGAAGAGTGTAAAACCCAATCGAAGTTCAGCCTGAGTACACGTATGAAGGACCTGTTCCGGCAGGTGGGATGGGAACCTAAGTGGGGAGATGTCTGCCTTAACATGAGGTCCTCCTTGGGTAGACTCATTGAACTATGGGATTAGCAAGAACACTTTTCCCACTTGGGTTGTTTGAAGAGTTATGCATTCCTACCTATGGTATTATACACATTTAAACAATCCCAATGTTACATGAACCTTTGCCCATCCCCTTCATTGAGGAGATGTATCCTTTTACTGAGAATCAATCATTTGCCCGTCCTTTCTGTAGTGGGAGTGGAGCGAGGTATCACGAAAGGGGAGTGCTTCTGTCGAATGTGTCCCAATAGAGATCAGGGGGAAACTGCGAAGCATGTTTTAACTGAATGCCCCACTATGGATACAGTTTATATTGGTCACTTCGGCAGTTTTGTTCATCGAACAGTCAATAAGAGAAGTAACATTCTGGAATCAATGTGTCAACACAAATAATCATATGTCTCTGTTTAGGGTATGGAATACAGTAGTAGAACGATTGGAATAATCCAAGTTTGATGAATTATGCCAATTAATGAGACTAGCATTATTATGGAAATGATGTATTAATTGAGCATAGTAACGCGCCTAATGGTTTTGCATTTCGGGGAACCCTTGGACGCTTGGTATATATTCTTTTTTTTTTTGTGTAAACTTGTCCTGAGAATGATCCTGGAAGACCACGAATTGTACTGGTTAAGATCTGTGAATGTAATGTCCTGTGGACTATATCATACGCGGCCTTTACTCGGAATGAACTGAAAAGATTGGCCTTAAAATGATTATGAATTTAGCAGTCCACAAGTTGAATGTAAACTAACTGGAAATTACTGTTTCTTTTTTATGGAGACTCTTAAACAGACTTATTGCATGATATTACGATATTAGGTTTTAGTTTGTTTTATTGTTTATTGCATTGTATTAATTTATTATGTGTAACGTTTTTTTAAACTATATCACATTAAATTGCATTTTTATTCTTAAGAAATTCTCCAGTGGAGCGTGCAGCCCTCTGAAGGACGTGTTGTGTGAGCTTTGGTGGAAACTTCCTGCCGTTGTCTCGCTTGGTCCTTTTCCTGCTCTGCTGTCTGCTCCTCGTGCTCTTGGGGTGTCGCACGGGGACTAGTAGGGAGTGAAGAATTTAAATAAGATACTACAGTCCCTCCATCGTTGGCAACCATCTAGCTCCTAAACATTTTTTTTGGGGGTGTGTGGATTCTTTTTAAAATAAATGTTTCACATTTTTTTACAAATCAAACTGGAAAAAAACGTTATGCAAGCGAGTGGCATGAAGCATTCAAATAACAAACATTTGTTAATTTTCCACATTTTCTTTTTGGAAAGTCCTGAAAATGTTGTTTTTTCATTATCCTGGCCATGTGGTTTCCTAAGCTTTTATGGACTGTGAGGCTGATACATTTAAATGGATAAAAGATCTTTAGAATACTAATGACTTACATAATTCTGATTCCTTAACCATTGACTTTCATATGCCATCTGCTACAAGGGCAGGGGAGGACTGGCAACCTTTTGCCTGTGGACAAGTACCATTTTCTGGCATAGGGTGCAGTGGCCGAAGCCCACAATGCAGCCCCACCCCCTTGCTGTGCCATGACTTTTTGTTGAGGGAGAGTAGGGCAGAGTGGGGTTCATCATTTGACAGAGTTCTCCTCCATCCAGGAGCAGCACTCCAGGAGTTTCTTTCGGTTGGAGGGTATTGAGCGGCACCCCCTTTCCTTCCTTCCCTTTCCAGGTCCCCGGGAAGGGCCTCACCAGGCTAGGAGGAAATGGAGTTAATTATGTAATAGGAGATAGACAAAAACAGGTTTTAGAATATTTAAATGACAGCATCCCAGGAAGATTTACAACAGCGGAACAGTACTTAACGTTACAATTGACAGTTGTTTTATCCTTACATTTAGACAATAACATCAAGCAAATTGCTCCCCAGAACAAGAACACAATTTGACTTTTACGCCTTGGTTTCATTTTTACAATAACAATTAAGAAAAATACTCTGTTATATAGAGATACCTATGTACCTACATGCTCCCTTCTGCTTTTTCTTTCTTCTCATTCTTCTGATGGTTCCTGTTTTGATTTCCCTTTGGCTCATCAATCAGTTGCAAAGTGTGTCTGGGATGACAACTTTTTAACTGATTGATTGTGGACCCATTTCTTTTCTGACATCTCTCCTTTGAGGATGCGGATCCTGCAGGGCCAAGCGTGGGATGGGGACCTCTCCACTTTTGAACTTCAAATGCCTATGGTAGCAATGGGGCTGACTGGAAAGGCTTTCTTTAGGATTGTCAAGGCCCTAGGGATTACCCTCCAGGTGAGACCGGGCTTGTCAATTAATGAGATCCAAATGAATTGCGAACCGGCTGAGAATGTTACTGCTTAAGTAAAAGTCAGAGGGAACACCTCACACGATCCAACAATGATGCTCTATGCTTTTACCTGAGAGAGACATTTTTAGCATACAACTGCTAAGCACAAGATGTTTGGAATAGGGAATTTACAGGCCTCATGCCCACTGATAAACTGACTCAACAGTGGGAAGGTTCTGGTCTTTTGGGAGTTTCCTGAATAACGCTTTGCTGATGAAGCTTTCTTCACTATTCAGGCCAACTCTGGTGAGAACAGGCTCCCCCCCAATGTAACTGAATGGGGAGTAACAGCTGTTCACCCTTTTTCTGAATCTCAGCCAAGCTTTGAGCTGGGTTCTTGAGCTGGCTTCTTCACTTTTTACTACAGGACTTGGATTTTCAAATTGGGGGTCGGTATAAAATGTCACAGTATTTCCTTCCAGTGTGGAATGCCACTTGAAACTGGAAGAAAGGTTGATTTTCAGAAATGGAGAGGAGTTCCGGTTACCAGTTTGTCCTACAGAAATTACTGTAATGTCAGGTATTTGTTTGTTTTGGAAATGGAACTCAACCTGGTCAGATTTGTGTTCAACCATGTGTCATGTGCCATTTAAACTGACATAGTTGATGCTTTGTTTTAATATGAGCCGGTTAGCCTGAGTACAGAGGACTTTGTTCACACAGTCTATCAGGGGGGACAACCTCTGAAGGAGGACATTTCTAATAACAGGGAGTTCCCTCTGGAGTCACAACTATTACCAGGTGCTTCACTTTGTTTTCCAGATCCACAGTCTCCTCGACAGGAATTTCATTCTCGTCGAAATTCTGCAGTTGTCCAGGAAGAAGGGTGAGAGGGATCTGGTGTCTTTCCCCCTTCCTGAATTTAGCTGCTCAAGGGCCCTTTTGGACAGAAGAGTGGCTTGGGATCCGGTGTTCACCAGTGCTACAATTGCACATTGCCCTTGCACTCGGACGGACCGCCCTTCTTTCTCCTCCAAGGGGCAAAGGAAATGGCCATTTTGGGCAAGCTGGGCGGTCAGTTTCTTTATTTTGGACTCCGACACTGTGGGGTTTTGGACAGTATTTTGTGTCGAAGTGCGGGAATCTGTAAAGAAAATTTGGTGCAGAGAAATTTATGGGATTTCGGAATCCCCTTTCTCCCTTAGCTCTGTGCTGTCACCCTTTACTGGGAGACAGTCACGAGAACCGGTTTGCGTGGAGGATCCTTAATTTATCATTCTGTTCTCTGGATGACAATTCTGGGGTTCAGGGATGGGTGATTGTGAATCAGTACCCATACCTACCCATTCTTGGTTTTGGTCTTTTGGGACCCATTTCTCTTTGGGAGGAATTCCCCCGTCCTTGAAGGAGAAGACGTTCTTCCCAGAATCCTCCAAGGATTCTTCCCCTTCAAACTGGAGGATCCTGACTTCCTACACAAAATGGGTCTTTTTGGTCTTTGTTGCTCCTACCCACCCTCTGTTCCTTGGGTTGCAGATTTTCGGGGGCAGGAGATTTCAGTTCCGAGGTGTCTAGGGGCTTTTCACAGGTGAGGAAGGAAGCTTTCTCTAGGGCTTTGCATCACCCTTCCTCCCATGCCTCCTCCTCTGGATCCAGTGGGTTATCTGGGTTCTCTCCCTGTCATTCTTCCTGGGTGCCAGACCCTTGGTTGGTGTTATTCTGAACCGCCATGTCCACCTCAGGGTTCTGCTGAGCCCTCAACATGCGATTCAGATATTGAATAAGGTTATGGACCTAGCGCTCCAGTTGGGACACCCGCTCGGGCTGGTACGGGGGTCTTAAATCCACTCTGGGTTGCTCTCGGGAAGGGTAACTATCCCTTCTCCCGGAGTAACAGGGCTACTGAGGATTCCCCTGGTAGCCCTCCACCCTTGGCCTCCCCTCTATTCTGTGGTCTGGACTCTTGAAAGCAGGGAGAGTAAGGAGGGTGCTCCTGGATGTTGGGGTTTTGAGGGTACCTAGGGAAAAAACTTAAACCAGAATTTGGGAGATTACTGCCTCCCTAAGGGAAGTTAGGAGGGAAGTTTCCTGGAGCCGCACTCACCTGATTGGATCCCCCTCTGCCCCGAGGCCGGGAGAGTGCACACGTACCCCCAAGATGGGTCTGTTGCCCTTGTACCTAGGGCTGATGTAACTGGCAGAGTTAGGGGGCACATTTGTAGCGTACCCTACCTGACTACCACCTGCTTGTGATTGATCAGACGGTCTTCTTTGCTTCTGATTTGGTTGTTTTTGGGAAGGTGTATTTTTAGGCCCCCCCATTTCTAGGTCCTAAATGGGGGCAACCTTCACCTCTGCCACCTTGGCAGCAGCGGGGGTGTTGGTTGGTTGGTTCGGGGTTTTTGGTTGGAATTTTTTCTACAGGCTTTCGGACCTCGTAAACCCGGGTAGCTTGCTCTATTACCCAGTCCAGGGTTCTGTCATCATGAAAATCCCTTACCAACTGTGTTATGATATATTTTGGGAGTGCATGCATGAAAATATGTATTTATAAATTCCCTACTATTCATGCGCCCCCGTCTAGTAGTTTGCGCAAATGCCCGCTTTAGCTCCTCAACAAATTCTCTTGGGGCCTGATCCTCTCCACACTGCAGATTGTAGGCCACTTTGAAGGCCTCCTGGGGGTTTCTGTGTGTGGAAAAGTGTTTCAAGATGGCTGCCTTGTAGATGGATCAATTTGAATGATTCTGGTCTTCCAGCCCAGCAAAGAAGCTGGAGTACTATGGAGAGAATGTCCATTTTGCATATTCTATGCAATTCGGATTATTTATAATGTCAAAATCTGCCATCTGGTCATATAGCTCCAGATGCTCCCAGACAGAATATTTTGCATTTTTGTGGTACAAGGTCATGAAACTCCTAATATCTTTAATCTGTTCAATAGGGTCTTTCACCATAACTCTCTTTTAGTTTATTAGCCTTCTTTTGCATCTGCACCTGAGTCCATTCGCCCTCAGACTCAGAGCTGCTACTATTTGAGGTCCCCTCGTTATCTTCTAGGCGCTCCCTAATTCTTTGAGCTTGTGAGTTTCTGCCAGAATGATGGGGCTTAGTCTCATCTCCCCTGTTGTGCCTTGGGCTCTCTGCGTCACTCCCCTTGGACTCTCTCTTTCGCACAGGAGAGTAGACTTCTGACTCCTCCCTGCTTCTAGTGTTGGTGGAGAACCCCTCTCCCCCACTTCCCTGATTGGGTGGAGGTTTTTAGAATACTCTTTTGGGGCCTCAATTCAGACTCCCTTTTCTCTGCAAAGCGAATTAAGTGGTTCTTTTGGAGGTGATGTTTCTGCAGGTCTAGCACCCTGATTTTCTCCTCGTAGGAGCTTTCCTGGTCAAATCCATCAGCCATGACATTTTTTAATCTGAACTGGGACGCCCGTCCATCAGTCTCTGATGGACGCTGACCCGCCAGCTCAATCATGCTAGGCCTCTTTAGTCTAGCTACCTCATGGTTTCTGGCTCATGTTAACCTGCAGACATGAAGTCAGCAGTGCCTTGTGCATACGAGGTGGTAAATGGGTTTGAGGCCCTTGGCACAGAGTGAATCACACTGTGATCAGGGGCTGCCCTGCTACTCTACTTGTTCGGGGTCCCTCAAGTTTTGATTCAATCTAGCTCACTCTTTTTCTAACTTCCTAAGTTTTTCCTTCTCAGGCCCTACCTCTTCATAGGAGGCAATGGTCTGAGCCTTTTGCACTGCTATCAGGGTGTGACTTTCCTCTATTAGCTTCCTTTCGGCTGATACCTGGCTCTGGAGTCCCCTGTTCTCATCACAGAGCACCTCATTGTCTTTTTGTGCTACCTGAATTGCCTGGGAACCCTGAAACCATTTTTGTTGCAGGAGATACATAACCTGACTCAGCACATTTTTGGCTTGGGTGGTCTCTTCTAGATATCCTTCTTCTTGTCTTGTGTGCCCCAATAACTTTTCATATTCCGTTTTTAGGTCAGTCAGTTCCAGAAGGTGTGACTCTCTTTCTTGTAGGTCTGTTTTTAATGTGCACACTTTTGGCATAGGGCATCTTTTTCCTGATACAGGGCGCCAACCTGTTCAGTCAGTTCATCTTTGTTGTTTTATAGCGCCTAACTTCTGGCGCTCTTGGTCAAATTCTGTTTGGGAATGGAGTTCCTTAATAGTGAATGTATTACTTTCCTCTTCCAATTGCTGGATCTGATTTTGTAAAGTGATTATCTGCCCTGCGCAGGCTCTATTGTACACCACCTGTTGGTTTAATTTTAGTTGACTCTCTTTTAAGGAATCAACTTTTTCCTGACATTCCCCTTTTAATGTATCTAATTGGGCTCTTTGCTCTAAATTTTTTTTTTGTCGTTGTATAGCCAACTCTTCTTAGAACTGATTGATGAGGTTTTCAAATTCTACCGCAGAATTTTGGCTCTTTTTGCAATTTTTCTTCTACCTGTTTTAATTCACTCTGGATTTGGTTTAAGAGCTCGGACTGGTTTTGCGCAAGGGTTCTATTTTCTTGATATTTTTTCCTCTATAACCACCATGTGTAGGTATATGCAGGCAGTGAGTCGGTCCATTTTAAGCTGCTCCTCTTTAATATTCGGAGGCATATGCAACTCAGTCAAGGCTTGATGTAACGGACCACTGTCCTGCCACACATCCATGTTCATGGAGGTGACCTGTTGCAGCATGTTGGATAGCCAGGCTCCCTGCTCACTGTTCTGCCCAATCCCCTCTAACGAAAGAATTTGGACCGAAGGTGCTATTAATCTCTATGGTGCTCATTATGAAGAGTGTTCTGCCTTTATTTAATTATCTATGAAAGGACAGATATATACTCTGCTTTTGTCTAGTTTAGGGTTAACTTTACTTTGTTTCCCTTCCCAGTTTTAGACCAAAGTAAAGAGGTGGAGAAGTTAGAGAATTAATTGGCAGAGTCGAGTCACAATATTTGGCTTTTTCTAAAGTGCCAAATACGAGCTGCCATGGCAAAATACCCATATTTGGCTTCCTGCCGCCCTAATCCGCAACACAAAAGCCATACATGGCACACGGTCTACGCAGCCTCCCCGCGACATCACAGGACCCTCATTTGGCATCCACCCTCCACACCAATATGCATTTTATAAATGATTAACAATATGGTGGCAAGTCCAGTGAATTTTCGTTCCTTCCTAACCTCGTCTCTGCCCCTCACCTTCTTCTGCTAAGCTGGAACACCTGAGGCTCAACACACCTGTTTAGTAAAGATGGCATGTTGGAACATTTAGGATCACCTGAGCATCATAGCAGTACAAGAAACTTGGTTGATCGACCCCCTTGTAGGTGGTGGATGGCAATTGATATCTCGTCCTGCAGCACAAGGCATTAGAGGGCACCCCAAAGGGAGACTGCTCCTGGGGCTGAGAAGACGAATGAGAATCGAAGAGGTTCCCTGCCCCTCGTTGAACATTCTGATAGGGAAAATCACTCTTCCACAAGCTGACTCTGAAATTCTAGTCCAAGAGATTGGCGGAGTCAATATCTACGTAACCTTGTATGCTAAGAGTCACTATTTGGTCTGTGGTGACATCAATGCAATCATCACTTCCATATTGCAATTGGGGGATGACAACATGCTTTCCTCTGCTCCATCACTTCGTAGGCCTAGTTTGAGCAGAGTCAAACAGGGGCTAAAATGGAGTTGTTTTGTGGCAGCGGCTGGTTTCTCTATGGTTAATGGAGCTGTTCCCTCGGATTCTCCTGCTAACTTTACTCGCATTAGCAGCACCGTTAGTAATATACTGGACTACCTATTTGTCAATAACAAATGGGATGATAATTTAGGACATGTGTGTGTGTTGCAGCGCCAAGAAAGCGATCATTACCCTAAAGCCAAACTAAAACTTCCAGGATTTTGCCTTGGCACCATGCAATCAGGCCAACGTTCGGTAAGCGCTGCCCTGAATCGAATTTCGTGCAAATACACGAAACTCGCAAGGGCATTGCCAGCAACCACACATGCCTTAAATGCCTTTGTGGGGGAGTTGCAGGAAACTGAAGTTACCAAAAGCATTGAAACAGCAAGCTTAGCCCTAGACGCATTTACAAACATGGTTGAGAAAAACAGCAGGCATGCAGTGGAAAGAAGTAAGTCAGCTACTAGGGTTGGCAGTATTGCTAACAGAAAACATAGCCATTGCTATGACAGGGCTATACGTGATCGCAAAAGAGCCCTCAGGAGGGACCTCTGTGTTTTGGCATTGACTGCATTAGATCCCACTGACCACTGTCAAAAACATAAGGCCCTACAAAATGGATACTCCAACTGGCTGAGAAGACACTGGTACATAAACAAATGTAATAAGTAGAAAGCTCTGGCCTTTGCCTCCCAAACTGATGACTCTTCTGAGTTGTGGCGCATCATTGAAGAAGGACCACTGAAAAGCAAGGAAAACAGGGACTTCAATGCTGCCTCTGAAACATCTTGGATCCGGCATATCGAAAAGGCACTTTTTGCACACGGGGGACACACATGGGCAAAGCCTTGATTAGTCCAGCTGCCACCCCCCCCAAACTGGGTTCAGTTGCAATGAAATGGTTGGGATATGCGGACGATATTGTTGTCCTTGATCTGACTCCACATGGACTACAGGCCTTCTTGGATAACCCGAAGGAATAGATTGACTGTAACTCACAGGTGGCGAATAAATCGAAGACCAAAGTTATGGTCTTCTGTCCGCCCAGGAAAAAAATTAAATCAGGAAAGTAGAAGATGGTTGGAACACAAATTGAAATGGTCAACAGCTACAAGTATTTGGACCTACACCTCGATATCCAACTACAAGGCACAGAGCATCTGGAGTACGTTCAGACTAGAACCTCATCCTTGTTGGCACCATCCGCTCTTTCGCCCATATGGCAGAGGTGTTTTCACTTGATGAGTTGCTGAAAGTTTATCAGGCTAAGGTGACCTCGCTCATCCTGTTTGGAGCAGAACTATGGGCCTTACAAAATCTTGCAATGGTCAGTAAGATGGAGTGCATTTTTCTAAAAGGGCTATTAAGACTACCTAAGCGAACCACTACCCTGATCTTTCTTGAATAGAACGTGTTGCCCATAGCTATAAAAATTCTATTTAGTTGCCTTGTCACAGCGTGGAAACTCTCTAATGCGCCAGCTCAAACTCTTATGAGCCTTATACACATGGCCAAAACCACATGAGTGGCATCAATGCCTAAGAGCTACTTGGCCAAGATGAACACACTCACCAACTATTGGCTACAAAAGGAGACCTAACGTTGGATATGACGTAAAGCTCATGTAAACATTGACTCAAAGAACCACGGAATGCGAATAGGTTTGAGGAGTCAATGGCTAATTTGGTAACCAAGAACCATGCATCTGAATTCTACCGGTATATCCAGGAATGACAAACACCATCCCCATATATCCAATACTTCATTGGCAACTCCTTGTCTGGGACTACATTAAACTGAAGTTCAATACTGTCAGGAACAGGGAGATGGAGGGTGTGTGGCACAGTATCCGTCGGGAATGCAGAGAATGTCGACTGTGTGGGGCAGGAGATCTCGAAACAGTAAAACATCTCTTGTTTGAGTGCGAGGCCTTGGAGACTCTGCGACAAATAACTTTGTCGGCCATAGTCATGACGGGCACAAATGGTGCATGGAGGATGGGAGCTGTACTAAAGTGGGAGGAGTGAAGTGTGCATTGTTCACTTCACACACCTGTGGAGGAAGATCTCAATCATACTAGACATTCACAGATGAACTGATTGCCATCTTCAGGACATGATATCCCGACTTTCAATCTCCTCCCTTTTTCTCTTTTTTTCTTTCTTAACTCATGTTTTTACATTAATGTACTGCAATCTAATCGTTTTATGACTATGTGAACTCTTCTCTTTTCCCTCCTGAGCTTGAATTGGATGAGTACTGCTATTTTGTGTGAAAAGTTTGTATCAAACTATACCACAGTAAAATAAATAATACATTGTAATAAATGATTTAACATTAGTTATTTATAGAGTAAACGCATATGAGTGAGACTTTCCCCACAGATAGGTACTGAAATTAAGGTACAGTGATGGAAAGTGATTAGTTTAGGATCACATGATGTGTAAAGTATGTAAGGTAGGAATTTGAGCCCTGGCTTCCTGGTTACACAGTTTCCAATTTAGACAGCAGAGGAGACTTCATCTTCTCTTATTCCACATACAATATTGGAACCAACAAAACATGCTCTGCCAACTTAATATTCAAGGGCTAAACTAATACACTGTTCAATAAATCTGGCTTTCAATGCACCAATCCACACAAAAAGCAACCTGATCAAATATGAGTCTTGCTTTATGAACAACATGTTTCAATTAAGTATGCATCACTGTCATTGGGTGCAATGCCATGCAGGCCAGACACAGACTCAAATCTCTGCAACAGTCGTCATCTATTCTGCTGCCCTACCTTTCTAGATGTGTACCTCCTTACCCATCACCCTACAATGTCCTTCCCTTGCACAACATCCTCTCTTCTCCTTAGCCCCCCCCCTCTCGCTTGCAAATACATTTCAGATATCTATTCCTGTGTTGCTACTTAACCTTTAATGTAATCCAGTTCCCACACTTTTTCCCTTTCCCTCATTGCTCAATCACCAATCCCTTGTCACCTAACCCACTTCCATTGCCCTGACTCGCATCACATGTAGACGGGAGAACACCTTGATTTTTGAATTTGCCTCAGGAGACTGTGCTGTGGTCGTGCGTGTATTGCTGGCAATTGTGGATATGGGGCTGCACTTGGGCAACTCACAGTGAAAGACGACACAGGAACTTGGCTTTTACTGTGCTCCCAAGTTGCACCTTTTCAGAACGTTGGCTGCAGAGTTCAAGTCCTGGGAGCAGAAGGGATCTGGTGATGGGGAAGGGAGTAAGGGTGATCTAGTATATTTGTATTTTTCAAGGAAGGTCGTGTCTGTGGGGCAGATTCTCCAAAATGGGCGCAAATTAAAGCAGCACAGAGGATGCAACGCTTCACTCGTGATCATTGCTAAAATGCGCAGATCATCTTATTCTCAAAAGGGATCGGCACGTTGCAGGTGAGACTAGACAGTAGCGGGACCATTGTTTGCAGACCGCCAAACTTGTAAGGAGGCTCACGGCGTGGTGATAAACTGCTGAGGATTGTAACAAAGCAGTGGTGTACGGGCAGCAGCAACGCCAACATTACCAACCGGGAACACAGAATGTTATTCAAATGCATACACTGCCACTATGTGGTATGAACATGTGCCTGTGGGTTAGGCTCTTCTTAATAACTTCTGGGGCTGGAAATGCATGTGTGACAGCCATGGTTTAAACCGTGGCTGCCACACTTGAAGAAAAAATCATGTAAGGGACAGAAATGACCTTATGTTTAGCTCCTAGCCGCGGTGGGATGAGCCTCATTTCAGTGCTTTTAAAAGCAAATGGTGTCTGAATTTGGAATGCACTTTTAAATGCACTGAATTTCCCCCTGCTTTGATCAAATGTGCAAAAGGGAGCTAAAGGGCATCTGAATGACTGCATCCAAGTTAATGTATCTTTCCAGGAGCAATGCATCTTTAAATGTGAATATGTTGTCGATTTCTATGTGTGCATTTTGTTAGTCACGTAACAGTGTTCTGGAGTATACAATAACAAATTATCACGGAGTTGGGAGGTCATTGAAAGCTGGGACGTAACAGTAAAATTAGAGGTGTTTGCCAAATACTGCAGGTTTTACCATCTGCCCAATTCAGGGTTTGATGAAGTGCCAGCAGCATTAGTCCATAGGAATACCGGAGGTGGTATTTTAGGTAGACGTTCTGCAAAAAAGCTGCCTAGTTTTCCATTCACCCTAAGATGGAGGTACAGAAAATCCGAATTGGCAACTATTTAATAGAAAAACTTTTTTGTTGCAAATATGTTTATTGGCTTCTTTCTTTCTTTTTTTTGCTTGACTGCATCCTTCAGTCTGATAAAAACGTTCTAGCAAAAGGCCATGATTTGGGGTTGAAAAGATGGGCATCTCTAAAGCCCCCATGTCGACTGCTTTCCCATATGATGCATGAGTCAGAATTGACCCTTTTATACATGAAAAATGTACGGTATTGTTAAGAGCATCTACTGTATGTAATCCATTTCCACCTTCACTTTGAAATAGAAATGGCTGACATTTTTTTTCAAAAAACACCTTTGTATGATACCACTGGTAGTTGTGTTTTTTTCTAAAATAGCTTCAGAGGTATTCTGGAAGTTACTACCTGTGAAGGTGGTAAATTCTGAGTTGGATAGATTATCAGAAATGCCACAGTGGTAACATTCTTCAGTGGTATTTTGTTTCCACAAAAATCTATCAAACTCTGAATGACCACCTTAGTTTCTAATTTACTTATGCAATAAACCTGATTGGTGGGGGCATTACTAGGTCACGTAACGCCCCGGGGCAGAGTTACAGGCCCGACCGAAGCTAGGTACTTAATGTGCACCCTGGGGCATTACCACACCTGGTAATAACCCTAGCCAGAGGAGATTATTGCTATTAGCATCCCGGCATGCTTTTCCATGATTTTATTAAATTGAGAAACAGAGTGGTTGCAGTTTCTCAATTCAAATTAAACTACAAAACAAGATGGCCACCATAGACCAGGTAGGAGGGAATTACACATAGTCCCTTCTCCCTTTCCATAGCAGCCATTGCCAGTCTGGGTAAGTGCCGGAATAGTGTTCCAGGTGCCAACAAGTCAGTTGCAGGCAGGTAAGTGGGGCGTGGACGGGGAGGACAGTAGGTGAGGGAAGTTTAAATTGGGGGCAGGGGATGAGAGGGAACAGTGCACGGGTAACATTTACCTGCTGCCCAGCAGGAAAAATGGTAGCCTGTCATTTCTGAGGAAGCTCGGAACGTGTGCTTTGCATCGGGGTAAAGTCCGACCGTTTTAAACTTTCTGATTGGCTGAGAGGCCCCCTGCTTGGGTGCTAATAATAATGAATACCTGAATGTTGCATCTTTCTGCATGTGTTTTTCAACTGTGCCCAAAAACGAACACCACAAATAATCCAACCTCTATTTCTAAAACCACCATATAGTAACATCCATGGGTGCTTTTTAGGGTGCTATTATGCTATTTTGTAGTGATCTTACCAGTAATCAAGAAATTCACCAAAACATAGGGGAAAATATTACCGAATGGAACTGAGGGCAAAGTCTAAGATATGGGGCCTCATTACGAGTCCGGCGGTAGCCGTGCCGGTAAATCAGGCAGGCTGCTACCAGACCTGTAAACAGTTACCGGCACCGGGGTATTACAACCCCGGCTGCCGGACAGTCAGGCGCCAGTAACTATGTTGTTCCCCATTCCCATAGAGTCCAATAGGACTCTATGGGAATGCGGACCACTGAAACACTGGCACCGTCAATGATGGTGCTGGTGTTTCAGTGAAGTCTGCGGGCGGGTGCCGTTCCACCCGCCAGGGCAGACCTGGTGGGCGGGAAGGTAACCCGCCCGCACACTCGTAGTTTGCCGGTCTGGAAACAACAGTGCCGGTTAGCTTTCTGAGACCATTGTTTGCAGACCGCTAAACTTGTAAGGAGGCTCAGGGCGTGGTGATAAACTGCTGAGGATTGTAACAAACTAGTGGTGTATGGGCAGCAGCAACGCCAACATTACCAACCGGGAACACAGAATGTTATTTAAATGCATACACTGCCACTATGTGGTATGAACATGTGCCTGTGGGTTAGGCTCTTCTCCCTCTCTCTTTCACTCTGAGGGCCATGGGTGGGGGCCACCCATGCACATCTGTGCTATGTTCCTACAGGGCAGGGTGGATTCTGAAGGATTTTCGCTTTTTCAATGTTTATTATTTTAATATTGAAGCCTTCCAAAGCCGCCCCCGGGTGCAGAAGGGCAGGCTTCACGTAAGGCCGTGGCTCCATTTCCAGTACCCTGGTCGTTTTGTCTAGGATTCCTTCACTAGCGACTTCCTTCCCACTCCCCTCATGCTGTTGTCACGGCAATAGAGGAAGATGCCTGTCTGTATATTGATGATAAATTGTTCTTTGCTAGCAGCCCAGCCTTCACGATGGAACATGTTATCACTTTCAAAACATAAGCTATCGTGACATTTAATGTTTAGGGCTGCGGCCGGATGCCTCGCGCTCGAGTTTCCCGTGGCAGTTAACTTTGGGTTTTGTTATTGGCCAGACAAGCTGTTTGTTGACTGGCACTAGGAGACCCGAGGTTACTGCGTATGTCTTGCCCAACAGATACCGCGCCGGGCTGTTTCTAGTGGCAGACTACCTTCGAAGTCGCTGTTTATTGCCCTGCTCTCGGCGGGAGCGTGCCGCGCATGCATGTTGGGGCACAGATGTGTTCCTAGCCCGCTTGACCTCCGTACAGAGTCGTTCTAGCTGTTTGCTGTTTGGGTAGGAAGGAATTCTGACTGCGTCCTGGTTCAGCGTTTTGTTTCTCCCTTTCTTTACACACAACACTCTGTTATAGAAAAATGTCCTTTGGTTAGCACTTATGAATTAAGCAAAAACGATTTGGAAGGATAGCAGCAAACGAACAGGGGGGGGAGGGAGCAGGGAACAGGCAGTATCCACGAAAGAAGTCTCCATTTATCATTCATAAGGAGGTGTCCCTGCTTGCTGCAGCGTTATGGGTTACATAAAAAAATAGTGCGTCAGTGAGCGCTTCGCGTCGGTGCTAGGAAGTAGGCCAGCTACCAGCTCAAACTGGTTTCACATAGATGCGCGTGTTCTCTCGAGTGGGACGCCTGCTTTGCTTTGTTTTACTAGGGCTTGGGTTCGTAATAACAAACTGTTCAAGGTAAAGAAGGTCCTGGCATGCATGCTTTTTAAAATAGAAGTGAAGTAGTTAAATGCACAGCGTCCCAACAAATTATTTTTCCACTGTACAATATAATCATAACACGTATACAGTACACGAGATGACGCGCGCGCACAGGATTGGCCAGCGAATTAGATCTCTGGCACTGGTTTGCGGCTGTCACCAGCTATGCGAGCTCTTGCAGCAACTATCTGTGTGCAACTTGCAGTCCCAGGTGCATTGGCGTAATGGGTGAAAATGTTTTGGGGTCATGGCATCCAAAGGAAAGTGGCCCATTCCAAATGAGGGGGGCAAAATTGTGTCACGAAAGTTGCGGGGGGGGTTGGGGGGAAAGTTGCGGGGGGGGGGCAAACACCCTTGTCCTCGCATAAATGACACCCATGCACAGGTTCGGTTCCCACCAGCCAGGCTAACTCGCCATTTCATCCTTCTAAAGTCGTAAAACAGAGTACAGAAAATGGAAAATAACACCTTATTGTTTAGAATCTGTAAGTGGGGATGAGAAGCGATTTACTCAAACCAGATATTGTCAACTGGACAATGCCGTCGACATAGTTTTTTGTTGTTGTTGATTGTGAATAAATGCACTTGTAATCAGTGTTCTCGTTTCAGTGGTCTGAATGGGAAATGTACCTGGGTGTGCCGGCCCGCGCCTTGCCCCATTCTTATTGCACACCCAGTTCTATTGCTTACTGGATATCTTGGTGGCACAGGAGATTTGCAAGTGCCCTTTCGGGTGCAGAAGGTTGTACAACAGCGCCATTGCCGGTGGTTCACCTCTCTGAATGCACAATGCAGATGTACTGCAGTGGCCCAGTTCACTAGCCACCAATGGACGGATACATACATGCATGCATGGCGTAGTGCTGCGGGGCTTCCAAGCAATATATTCAGGTGAAGCACAATCAGATCTTTCTGAACGACGAACAGATAAACCAGAACAATCCTGACACTGAGCCTCATTAGAAGTATGGCGATAAGGCAACAACAGTGCCAGTAGCGCTACCGGCACCGTTGCTACCGTACCGCCATACGAGTTCTGCGTGCGGGTGGCCTTACAGCCACCAGGTCTGACCTGGTGGCCGTACCGGCACCCTCGAGCAGAGCATGACGGTAGCACGGTTATTAACGGTACCGGTGCTACCACCATCCCCATTGAGCTCTATGGGGCTCAAATGGGAATGGGGAATCATTTTTTCCGGGGCCCAGAAAGGGCAATTACCAGGTCCGGCAAGGTCGTAATGACCCGGTAAATACACTTTTCTGGGCGCCGGAAAAAATTAATACCGGCACCAGCCTTGTAATTAGGCCCACTGTGTGCTCTCAGTAATTCTTTCTGTCCCTCCTGTTACCAGGTGCCTCTGGATTCCCGAGCCTTCCCCACATGGGGCTCGACCCGCGCCTACAAACTGGCAGTGTATTCCTGTTTACTGCTAAGCGCATACCAGCCCTCTGGTCTGTCCCATGTTGTCACTCAAATGTTATGCACATCTTGCAATTGGAGTTCTGTGGTTTCAGAGTGTGGCAGCGTAGTCTGAACATTCTTGCTTTCTAGCCTGTTCCTTCTCGGATCCATCTGGGGGTGCCTTGCTTCTGGTGTTTCTTTGGTCACCTGGGCTAGTTTATTGGCCAGGTGTCTTTGTTATCATTGCTTTAGTGATGCCAGACATCGTGAATGTGGTGTGTGATGGGAGAGGGCAACTAAGGGATGTCCTGTAGTGGGTGTGATGTGTTGGAATGTCTTCTTTCCTGCAATGAAGAAGAGGGCTTCATGGTGCTGGTACAAGGGTGAACGTTTCATTTTTCCGATGCGTTTTTTGAAGGTGGTGTCACAGTCGATGGTTAGACCGAAGGACTTCACACTGGTGGGGATTTGTAGGGCAAAGGCATCCTATTCCATCTGTCAGCCAAGATTGGAATCATAAAGATTATGATTTCTTTTTAAACTACTAATGCTACAAAGTGTCAGACCACAAAGCAACCGTTTGCCGATAACATTAAAATGTACATTTATTGAATGTTTATAAATGCGTACAGTATAAACTGGGTACAATCTATCTGCGTCCCACACACATTGTGCCTCTTTCGCAAGGCTTTGTCGGATTATTTATATTTATCAATTGGGCCGACATTCCACAAATATGATCAGCACAATCCATACATCTACACTGAGTTTCTATATTCCGGTATAAGACAACCCTCACTTTAAAAATGTTGCGTGTAACAATCCCACCCTCACATGAAACAAGCTAGTTTGCAATAACAATTTAGTATCCAAATAATCTGACCCATTTCCACTTGATTTACAATGGGACTGCACTCTCACCTCAAGCTAAACCAGAATCTAAATATTTACATTTCCCTATATGTAGGCACACTACTGACATTGATGGTTTCAGGATTGACTGTGAAAGATGCAGTGTTTCAGCTGGTGAGAGGCATACACAAAGCTGACCCTCACGTACATCGGAGTGTCATCTGTACACTGGAGGAGCATTCTAATGGTAGTAACCAAAAGTGTGGAGTCACAAACAAGGTACTTGTGCGCTATTTATCACTACTCAATCCGTGAAGCACAATATCAATGAAAAGGGTGTTAGCAGCAGTCCAATACCCACCAACCAATCACTAAATTAACAGTTGTATATTGAGAGGGGTAGGATTGCGCTTAACACCATTAAAGTACAAAAAATCAACAATCTGGGTACAGTATTTTAATGAAAATATATCGAACAGCCGACACGTGTTTCAACACTTGGGTCGTCTTCAAGGCTGAATGACCAACATCATTAGCAGATGATAATTAACATATTCAATAGATAACAGTGAAGAAATTGTTGTTGAAATAAATGCAAAAAGGTGTTTTAAGGATATTACAGAATAAAAGACATACCAAGAAACAGGTTAGGGGTGTGGTACAGCAGTTGCGGATCAATGTAGGTACACAATAAAAATAAAAGAAGAAATGGACAATAATCAAAACAGGATTCATCAACACAAGTTAAGGTTAATACCCTATTGCCATCTCTAGGCTAGTTATGACCAGCACCCCGTGGCACAACCACATGCGAATCCAGACACCAAAAGAGTTCAGGTGATAACCAAAATTCTAGATAACCCTAAAACAATAATTGTGATATTTAAAGGAAGAATACAGGAATAGACACGTTAACCAATAATTGGTGACAAGAGGCAACTCGAAACACCAGTTATATAGAATCAAAACATCCTATAGTAAGGAGTCCGTCAGAGAGTAATAGGACACAATAGAATCACTTACCACACAAAGCTACAAATAATCAGTTCAATGACGATATCCTATTAAGAAAAGAAGTAAAATAGACCTCAGTTCGGAGGCTTCAATGCGTCCTGAATCAGATAATAGAGATTTTAAATTAAAAACACTCACCGATTGTACATGCTGAGTGGTTCCCGTCAATCAGGACATATTACGAGTGAAAGAAAACAAAATACAAGATGCCACATTGGCCGGCAAAAATATATAGCCTGAAAGATGACCAAAGTTAGTGAGAAACTGCGGTATTACGGTGAGCAAGAAGCAGATACTCACAAAGGGATAATTACTTACTCGACAAATCGAGTGAGATTCAAAAATACCAGGACAAATCCAACCTTCGGTAATCGAGAACGCTCCGAAATAATAGATGCCGCCGGAGACGTCACAGGAGTGACGCCGACGGAAACGTTGACACGTTACGTCGCTGTAGTGACGTATTATGTCAACAAAGTGACGGTAGCAGAAAGAAAAGCGGACGCAGGCAATGACGTTTAGTGTCAACACAGCACCGAAAAAAGTTCCAAATACCGGCGATTGCCGGAACACATTACAAGATCACGGTGAGGTTCAAAAAGATCAACCTTTCAGCATGTGAAAGTTATTTGTTGAACGGGACTCAAATGGAGAGCAAATTTTATTTGGACTCCTTCTGCACAGTAAACATAGAATATCCAAATGTCACTATTAAAAGATATGGTAAGTGCTGGCGATTGGACGCGCATCAGTGGTGCGCCATGGTGATGACTGGCCACAATCAGACAGATGGCTTAATCAATGATGCCCACACCTGAGAACGTATTTAAAAAACGCAGAATTTAACATTAATAGGTGAACTGGATTCACATGAAAACATGCATCTCATGGTCTGAATTTAATCCACGTGTGGTGCATCTCAGAAGACATATTAGTTTTGCTTCCATCTGCCGCAGTTTAAGCTGGAGATTCCCGCCCCTTTTTCCCCTTATGTGCTTTCAACAATCCAATAAAACGCAAATCAGCGATTGAATCAAGTTGATGCTCTAATTGCCAATGAGTTAAAATAAAATTAAAATACTGTACCCAGATTGTTGATTTTTTGTACTTTAATGGTGTTAAGCGCAATCCTACCCCTCTCAATATACAACTGCATTCTAATGGTATCCCGTGATAATGTTGCTGTGAAAATGGGCGCCAGGTTGCGGTATTTCCTTACAAAGTTACCCTCAGAAAATCAAACGCTTAGCCCCAAATATTCTAGGATCGGAGGTAATAATATATATATTTTTTTACTTTATTTATAATACGCAGCCATAAACCCATAGGTGTGAGGGCGCAGACAAGACAAACTAGACACAGAACAATCCAGGACTGCTTAAAAAAGGCAGGCAATGGAAAAAAGAAAACAAAAACACTGAAACCAAGGGGTACAAAAGAGCGCCTAACAGAACAGCCAGGTCTTGAGCTCTTTTTTAACCATGCTCAAGGACAGGGAGCTCCTCAAAGATACAGGCAAGGCATTGCATAGTGTCGGTCCCATACAAAAGAACGCTCTTACCTGGACTTTCTTTGTTTTACATCTAGGCAACAATAGGAGATTTTGGTTGCTGGATCTTACATTTCTGTAACTGGGTTTTTCCATTATATTCTTTTGTAAATAGGACGGCATGGTCCCCATTCAACACTTTAATAACGAGCAACCTGAAGGTAATACGCGCCTCCACTGGAAGCCAGTGTAGGGCCCGACGTGATTCTGTTACATGAGAGCGAGACGAGAGTCCTGTTACCACTCTCACTGCACCATTTTGAGTCACTTGGAGTCTGCTAATAGTTGCTTTACTGGCCCTTGCCAGGCGGCTACAGCAGTAATCTATTTTAGAGCCTATTATTGCTCGCGCAATTGCCTCCGCGTTCTTTTGAGATATATATATATATTTCTGAGGCTTGTGGAATCTGCTTAGATCACATGCTGTGCATAGGCCGACATCTAGTCGAAGCTGCGAAGTATTAGTTTGTTTTTCGAAACTCGAAAATGGGCGTCGACACAGGGCGTGCCAGTAATACTATCCCTAATGTGACGTCCACTGTACCCAAGATCCCTCACGCGTCTAGGATCCTCAGATTGTTTTTTTCCGCCATACTGGTCGGAAGCATTTTGCGGAGTCCCCTGGCCTTAGCCATACTTTTGCTAAAATATTGATTAATTGACATCCTTCCCCATCCCAACATCGAACTTCGACACTCGACGCCGGCTGGAGAAGAAATCGACTGTCGGCTGCTGCACGACGGATTTGGGCCTCGGAAGGCCTCTGGCCTTGGCCCGGGCCTTGGAAGGCCTCTGGCCTCGGCCCTGCAAGTAGGGAGAGTGGGGGGTTGGACATACTCTACACTCTTGGTATATAGGTATACCTTATACATTTCCTACACTTAACAGCCCGCTGCCTCAAGGTGCCTATGGAGGGTACCGCTTTTCAATTCAGCCCCAAGTGCAATCGCAAATACCCTTGGGTCGACAGGCACGCCACGTGCAATCTCTGCTTGCCAAGGGACCACCCTGAAGCAAACTGCAGAGCGTGTAGTAGGTTTAAACCTGAGACACTTAAGGACCGTTCGACGAAGCGTTGGGCCCACCCGGCCAGGCAGGCGGCCATGGCAGCGGAGGGCGCCTTCAGCGATGGCAGCGACGCCATGCTTTCGGGCGGCGAGGGCATTACGGCGTCGAAAGACAGCCGAGCGCAGGTCCCCGACCTCGGAAGGTCGTCCGACAGGGCGGCTATGGGGAAGACCCCCGGCGACACAGGCGCTTCACACACCACCCACACTAAACACACGAAGTCCAACCGAGACTCAACGACGTTGAGTGCTCGGAAAGAGGCACAAACAGAACGGTCCGAATCGGTGTCCTCTGGGCGTTCGAGATCGAGATCGCTGCATGACTCCAGGCAATCATCCACTCTTGCCAAGAGTGCCTCGCTCCCTAGGCTAACAGAAGTTCGATCGTCGGAAGACGAAGAAGACTTCCACCCCCAGGCCGCACTCCAGGAGTCTGAGCCCGCAGACCAGATCAGCGCGGCCCCACGTTCGAAGGACAGGGACTCTACCCCCGATCCTCGACGCCAGGCGTCGAAAACCTCCGGAGCCACAAAGGGACAGGGAAAACACTTTTCCACTCACGCGGAGGGGGGAAAAACAGCAGAAGAAGCAGCCTCTGCACTCTTCCACACCTGTGAAACACTCCACTCCTCCTAAACAGGCAGACAAGACCAGGTCTGCTGATATTTCAAAAACCAGCAAATCTACTCAAGATAAATCTCCAAAACATTCTGAGAGAGTCATTCCCAGTTTCAAAAAATGGTCCAGTGATGACATAGATAGGGTCATGTCAAGGATGTCTTCTTTGGAAGACTTTTACGATAAAAATCCAGACCATTTCCTTTCATATGATCCACAAGGGGCTACACCCTGAGGCTCTAATGATCCTATCCCCCCGAGTAAGAAGCCCGGTTTGAGACACCGATGAGGTCTACAGACCCCTTCGAGGTACAACCATACTCGCGGCCATACTCCCTGTATCAAGGAGAGACTTCCTTTGGTGAGGACCAAGATGTTGGCATGTTAGAAGAGCAAACCGGGACGGGCTACTATGGGGACGATGAGGACCAAGAAGAGTAAGAGGAAGACCCTGAAACCTACAGAGTAGATTCCCGGTAGAAAAGGAAGCCCCGGTTACCAACTCCCCTGTCGATAACCAACCCCTCCTGAACGAGGTTCTCGCACGTGCAGCAGAACATTTCCATATTGACACCCACGGTGTCCAGGAGGAGAGGGACTTCGCCGCAGAGTTAGTGGGAGAAAGGAGGCCTGTTGCCTAGACCATCCCTATCCTTATGTGTATTCAGTGAAGAATAGACCCGTCCCTGGTGAACCCGAACCTCACCAGAGCAGTCAATCCCAGAGTTGAAAAACTTTTCAGGGCAGCCCAGTCTGACCATCTCTATATAAGAGGACATCTGAAGCCAGACTCCCTAGTTGTCACTAACACTCGTAAGAGGGCTGGAACACCCTTGTCATCGTCCGAAGCTCCTCCATACAAGGAGAGCAAAAAACTATATGGTTTCGGCAGGAAAGTAGCCTCAACGTCCGCCTATCGGGCAAGGATTGCAAACTCCACCACCCTGTTGGCCAGCTACAACTGCCATCAGTGGGAAGAAGTCGCGGCACTCATAGCCTCTGCACCAGAACCCTTAAAGGGCCAGTTAGCACGGATTTCCACAGAGGGTAGAGCCGTGTCTGGTTGCATTTTAAAAGCAACCTTTGACGCTGCGGACAACGCAGGCAGATTGATAGCAGAAGGTACTGTTATCAAGAGACATGCGTGGTTACGGCAGTCTGGGTTTAAGGCACAAACCCAGGCATCATTGTTGGACAAACCGGTGGAAGCGATCTGTTGTTTGGTAAGGCGGTCGAGGACGCACTGAAGAATGCCAAGGACGAATACGAGACACTCAAGTCCCTTGGCCAGTTAACCAATAAACCCCCTAACCAGAGAGGGAATAGTAATTTTCGTCGCCCACGCGGCCAAAATTCCCAGAGAGGATCTAACTATTCCCAGGGGCAGGGTACAGAATGGAACAACAGCTAACAGTCTACCCAGGATTACGGCAGGGGTAATAGGAGAGGACGTGGTAAAGGCAGAGGCAGCCCCAGCAAAGGAGGCGGCACGCCTCCACCAAAGCAGTGACGCTCAGTTCAGGGTCCCTTCTCACGCAACCACAGTAGGGGGACGCATTTCCAACTTCACCCAGGCTTGGGAAGGAATCACATCAGACAGATGGGTGCTGTCAACAGTATCCACAGGGTACTGTATAGAACTACTGCAGCGTCCCCGGAACCATCCTCCACGACAAAGAGTACACTCTTTAGAACATCAGAAGATTCTCCTCGAGGAGATCGCCATTCTGCTAGCAAAGGTCGCGATAGAACTCCTCCCGGGACACCAGGTAAACAAGGGTATTTATTCAACTTACTTCCTTGTGCCAAAATAAGATTTGACAATGCGCCCAGTATTGGACTTACGGCCTGCCAACAAGTATGTCAAGTCCCAAAGGTTTCGTATGACTACACTACAAGAGGTAATCCCCCTCCTAAAAAAGGGAGATTACATGGCAACCTTGGATATGAAAGATGCCTATTTTCATATTTCCATGTTCCCAGCGCACAGAAGGTACTTGCGCTTCAAGGTGGATAGTCGGCACTACCAATTCAAGGTACTGCCCTTTGGGATAGCTTTGGCACCAAGGGTATTCATCAAGGTACTGGCGGTGGCGGCTGCACACCTATGCAGGGAGGCAATCCCGGTGTACCCTTATCTGGAAGACTGGCTCATAATGGGGGAAACCCCAGTAATTTGCAGGACAAACATTCAAAGGACTATCGACCTCCTCCACGAATTAGGCTTCTCAATCAACGAGAAAAAGCCAAGCCTAGTGCCAAGCACCTCCAAACAGTTCCTAGGAGCAATCCTAGATACTCAAGAGGGGTTGACCTTTCCATCAGAGGAAAGAATTCGGAATATACTACTGCAAATTCCGCAATATCAGTCCGGTCACCAAATAACGGTACGCAAAGCAATGCGTTTACTGGGCATGATGGCGTCATGTATTTACCTGGTACCTCCAGAGCCTGGGCACCCACCGGCAGAATGAAGTTGGGGCTGAGCCCCCACCGGCCGGAGAGAAGAGACGCAGTATGGATGGCCCTTTGTTTCATCCATACTGTATCTCTCTCTGGCACCCCAGGTAAAATCCGGGTAAAAAACGATCTTTACAAATTGAGGGACGGATGCAAAGCAAGAGGCTCTTGTTTTGCATCTGTCCCTCAATTTCTAAAAATCTTTTGGTTTGGGTATACTTCTACATCCTGTGCACCCGGGTACCCGGATGTAGAGGTACACCCAACCGAAAACGATTTTTAGAAATGGAGGCACAGATGCAAAGCAAGTCTGTCCCTCAATTTCTAAAAATCTTTTTGGGATGGATGTATTTGTACATCTGTGCACCCCTCTTGGCAAGAGGGGTGCACAGATGTAGCGGTACACCCAAACCAAAACGATTTTTAGAAATGGAGGCACAGACTTGCTTAAAGTAGTGGTGCACCGCTCCCGCTCCACTTCGACCACTGGTAAAACCCAGAGGTTTCTAAGCGCGGACCGAGGGATCAAACCCGTGTTACTCCATGTCATCTTGCTTCCAAGGCGAGCACGTTGCCCCTGAGCTATCCTCCCGAGACTCTGAAGATCTGAAGTACATTCAAGGCAAGGAATCGAAGGCTCGAGCCTGTAGGATAGCAGAATCAGCACGGTCTTAAAACCTGCTCACTCATTACGGAGTGAGGGGCCATGGGGCAAAATGAGCCTGATCCCACATACAGGGGGTTGTTACCCCTTTATCTCTCCTGGATGAAGGAATGAGCTCTCTCAGACACAAGTTATCACCCCTGCACACACAATGAATATGGTATGGCTCTATACATCGAGAAAACTGGAGTAAGGCTTCAGAGTGTTTTAACAGAAATATAATTTTCTTCCCAGATGGGAGACTGACTCCATTAATATACATGGGGTCACTGAGATGACCAAGAGTGAAACTGTACGTTCAGTTGTGAGATTACCAGCAACGGGTATACTATGCTCCAAGGTGTGAGGTGCCCACTCAATATATCACACTGTTTATAGGTGAGACCCATCCTGCATGCTTGCCCAAAGAGCCTTGGCCAGAATTTCACATTGAAGAAGTGAGCATGTGATCCGGGGTCTGCAGCCCACACACACGCATGGGATTCCCATGCACCCACTTGCAAGATTTGCACCAAATTAGTGAGATTGTGCTCCAAGGTAGGAGGCACACGCAGTCTTTGCTCTGAGGTTTGACACACTCACAGGATGGGATGGCATTTCGTTCTCCATCCTAGTTGTGTTGCTCTGCCTTTTGAGGGCTTCTACAATCTGGATGATTATAGAGGAGTGGAGTAGGGGCAGTGATGGCCTACTGGAATGTAACTGGAAGGCTTAAACCTCCTTCTTACTTGACTTTAGTATATGTAGTACATGCGAGCCAATGTTTCCACTGTTCTGCGCCCCCCCCCCCAAAAACCCCCTTGGACCAATTTGGCGACTACTTGCAAATGCGGTCATATTGCTGCTGGTGATGTCACTTCCTATATTTCGGCACCGTGTGGGAAATTCATAAGTCTGCTCCCCTGGATACAGGTGTAACATTTTTGATTGATAGGGTGCTATGGATGGCCGGAGGGCGACAGGATGACCCAGACATAACCCTGAAAATAATCCACTATCGATCAAAAACCAGAAAGTGCCCTGGTATTTGCGATTTCCTTTAGCTCTTGTCGCACTGTGTGGGCTCACACGGAGCTGGGTGGCCCCCAGTCTCCAAAGAGCTAAACACTGTCTCATAGCAGACTACACAAGTGTTTATTTGATTCTGCAGTTGTTGCTAAGCCTTACTGTGATGTGCTAACAAATGAGAGGTTTTTTTTGTGAAGATATGAAGTTGGAAGAATGTTAGTGACTGAGAACAATAATTGAAACCATAATCAGAACATTGATTGCACACATGCTTTTTAATTAATCATAATCCTTTCCCGTTTGTCCCCATCTGTTCTGCGGCCTTCCAGTTTGCATCATGGCTGACTCAGACGTCGCATGCGAACTCTTGCTAACTGTTGGCATGCAGAAGGCAGTTAACCCATCTAGTCAATGGTCATGGTGTGGGTGTGTAATTAAAACTGGGTACATTATAGAAGATTCTGTCACTCGTGCGGATTGGTGGGGCTGAAGAAAGCGGCATGTGGTGAAAATCACTGCTTTGAGGACACGTTACCTGCCAGTATTTAATCTGCAGCCTTCCCGTGTCTTTGCAGGTGTTGACATTCTGAAACTCGTAGCAGCTCAAGTGGGGAGCCAGTGGCAGGATATCTACCAGTTCCTGTGCAATGCGAGCGAGCGTGAGATGGCGGCCTTCTCCAACGGGTACACCGCGGACCACGAAAGGGCGTACGCGGCCTTGCAGCACTGGACCATCCGCGGCCCGGAAGTGAGCCTTGCCAAGCTAATCAGCGCTCTGCGCCAGCACAGGCGGAATGACGTAGTGGAGAAGATCCGCGGCCTGATGGAGGATAACGCACAGGTAAAGCGCAGCCTTGATGGGCATGCATTGTGTTTGGAATTCAGACACCTATGTTGTTGGCTGGCCCCACCCAGCTATTACTCGTGGATTTTGTTGACTCATTCCTGCTGACCATACACGTTTCTTTTCTTGATTTGAAATGGCGTGGAAGTGTCTGTTTTCGATTCCCAGGTTGGTTTCCTAATTAAGATTTGAAATGTCAAGTTCCACACAAATTATGACAAAGTGGAAGTCTGGGTAAATGCACACTGTTGTAAAACCACGAACTGAGCCTACCCTGTTATGGATGGTATTTAGTAATCAAAACGTTCTATGGTTAATGGGTATGCTTTCTTCAGGCTCGACACTGCGCATTGGTTATCCCAATAAAATCAAAGACTTTCCCAGAGTACATGTAATCGAGAAGGCAAAATGACGCAAATGGTTTGAATGACTGAGAACATTCTCTGTCGAAAATGGGGAAGTTACTGGGAGTTTCACTTCCTAGTTTGCAGTCTTTTAGATATATATATAGTGCATCTCTTAAGTGGCCCCTGAAAAGGATGTGTGTCCTTTTTGGGGGCTTTCCACACTACATGCAAATAGTTCGAGTCAACCTTAGATAGCTGAAAAGGGTCGTCGTGTGAATTAGTGAGAAAGGTAAAGCTGGAGACTAGGTCTTGTTTCCAGTACCGATTGTGTCCTTGCGTACTGGCACTAGCGGTCTGTCTGAAAGTCGTTAGCGATGCGCTAGCGGATCCTATGATAGTCCGCTGTCTAGCCTCCAAGCATCAAGCAGGTCTAACGACTCGTACACGTTTTCCCCTCTCAGGAGGCTTACTGCTACACATGGCTGAACTGTTTTTAGGATTTACGTTTGATGCCATAGATTTGCACCCCATCACTTTAAAGCACTTGCGTGGAATCGTCATGCCTGGATTTGAAGTCTTTGTTTACTGTTTATTTGCTGTTGCTGGACCCGTTTTTTAAAAGTATTTTCAGTCTCTCTCTTTTTTTTTTTTTAATAATAGCCCCACATGACCACCTTCATTAAAAGAACAATTCAATGAGGCCAAGCTTCAGCAGATGAAAGAAGTAACCACCAGGGTCGAGGCAAATGACTGTCCAACGCCAGCTCCCCGCCACGGCTTGTGTCTGCGGGCTCTAACAGCTCGCCTGAGGTTGCTTCTAAGGCCCACAGGGAATGCGAGCCAGGAACACAGGAGGCATCAGAGGGTAGGCACACTCTCGTGGGAGAGCACACAGACGCCTCGACGCAGCAACTAGTCAGGCACAATAATCTGGGAACCATAAATGTACCTCTGGGAGGGGAGGCTACGCCGACTACGCTCGGCAACAACCTCAGGGACAAAGTGAAGCAACCCATGTGCACACTCAATTTTATGCTGTTGAACACCAGGTCTCTTATTAAGCAGACTGTTGAAGTAGTTACACACATCTAGGAATGTCATTTGGACATCTCTGCTCTTACGGAAACATGGAGCCATGACGCAGCTGGCCCATCTTTAGGTTTGTGGTCAGTTTGTTTCTCCTTGTGAGAGAGGGTATGCCCAGACGTGGGTCCCTTGCTCGCTGCGCCACAGGGAACCAGGCTGCACCTGACTGAGGAGGTCCAACAAGGCCGAAACATGTCTGGGGTTGCTTGGTTTTCTGTGCAGAGGGGACCTGGCCTAGCAGTTCGGGCTGGGCTGCTACCTTCGGTGGCGGCAGCTGCTGACTGATTTGCACATGGCCGGTCCCCTTTTGCAATGGCGCAGACGGGCTAAATAAAGGTGGTGTGGAAGGTTGCCCAGCGCAATTGCCAGTGGTTTAGATTCATTCGAAACCTTCCATCCATCACTTTTGTGGTCGGGCCATCTTTAGGTTTGGACATTCCGGATGGCTACAGTATCTTGCGCCAAGACAGAAAGGAGGGGTGTTGCACTTCTTTTTAAATCACCTGAAAGATTTGGGAGGCTAAGTTGGAAGATATACCAGGGTCAGAACTTATGTTGGTAAAAATAGGCACTAGCACCAAATTAACCCTTAATGTACTATTGGAATATAGAGCGCCGAATGCAGGACTTGGTTTCCTGGAACAGCTGTGCAGTCGCCAATTACCCCTGCTTAAACCAAATACAAAATTACTATTAATGGGTGACCTTAATTATTGACTCGTTAATGATTCAGATTCCACAGCAAACATCCTGGAGAAACCATTGAGTACTCTGGTGTTTCACCAAGCGGTCACAACAGCTACACATGTAAAAGGACACACACTGGAATGGGTTGCCGGCCATAATGTGAACACACCCACCATCAAAGTCCTGCCATGTCCCTGCTTGGTCCATTCATGCATTTATTTTCAGATCATTACTGAATATTACCCGAAAAAGCCAAATTTGGGCAGAACACTGATTTAGTAAGTAATTTCAAGAATTTCACATTAAAACCATGGGTATCCACTTTGACTGCAGAGATCCTGGAAGCAGACACACCGCAAGAGATGACTAAGTCCTTTCTCAATTTTTTTAATGAAATCTCCGAAACTTTAGCTCCACTAAAGAAAAGATTCTGCTCAGAAGAAAGTAAGAATAATTGGTGGCTTAATGCAGGGATTCAAGAGTTAAAAACAAGGAAAACCAAAGTCTTCTACAGCTGGAAGAAGACGGGACACGCAATGCCTGGAACTATACAAAGAGGCCGTTGGGATATAGAAAAATGCAATTCTGCAGTCTAAAAAATATCTGTTGAATGATAGAATAGTAAATGCTACTTCAGATAGTACAGAACTATTCAAGATTCTAAGAGAACAGGAACATCCCAAGGGACCCAATAAGAACCCACTGGTGAAGGACAAGGCATGGTGCTGATCAATTCAAAAGGCCATGATGGATAAATTAGAGAAAATAAAAAAAAACATTGAGGTAAAACAACTCACCATTAATATCCCATCAGAAACACACCACAAGGCTGTCAGTAATAAACCTGACACACAGCTGCAATTTAAATTCTCGCCCATCACAGAAGTGGAGTTGGAAAAGTTATTAGGCAGCTGAAAACCACTAGCTGCAAGGTGGACCCCTGCTCTTCCACGATTATTAAAGAGTGCACTTCCACGCTAATTCTGGCACTCACTAAGTATATGAATACCTCATTTGCTAATAAACATGTACCAGAGGGGCTAAAGAGAGCTTGGATAACACCCCTTCTTAAAAAGCCAGATCTCTGCCCAAATACACCAACAAATGATCAACCAATTACTAACACTCCTTTCCTTCTGAAGATTCTTGACAGGGTGGCTTATAACCAAATCTCGTCACACCTGAAAAGTCATCAGATTCTGAAGAAGTATCTATCGGGATTCAGACAATATCATGGGAACAATCAAAATTGTTGGAATCCATGGATATCGGCCAGGCCTCGCTTCTCCTGATCCTTGATCTCTTTGTGGCTTTTGATTTGGTGGATCACTCAATCTTGATCAATAGACAATATCACATTCGTTAATTATGTGGATGATACACAATGTGTTATATCACTAACAGGGTCACACAGCACAGATGAATTTCCGATTAATAAGGTATTATCTATCCAAATTTGGATGGTCCTGAATGGCCTAGCACTGAATAACAAAAAAAAGTAATTTATGGTGGGGGGAACAAACAAACTGGCTAAATCAGGATCTACGTTCAACAGTTTTAATATTGCAAATTGCAAGATAGAGGTTTTAAAGAAAGTTAAAACCTTGGACATAACGTTAGACCAGAACTAACATGAAATAAGTGAATAATCTGGTCTCATCATGCACATACTACCTAAAGTTATTGTCTTATCTCCGGCCTCTTATCTCACAAAATAATGCAGAAACAATCGCCAAAGCCATAATTGGCTTGAAGATAGATTACTGCTGTAGTCTGGTCATTGGAGCCCCAATATCTGAGACCAGTCGCCTGCAAGTGATTCAAAACAGTGCGGTCCGCGTGGTGAAAGGCCTCAAACGGCGAGACCATGTGTCTGACAGGCAAAGCCTGCACTGGCTCACAATGAGGGAAGGAATACAATTTAGAATACTTCCGATCGTCCATAAATGTCGCCTGGGTCGCATGCCTACCTACCTGATGGAGGGGGTAGGTGAGAAACAGAGCCAGCGGGCACTGAAATCCAACACCACCCACCAATTGAGATTGATCCGCTGTAATTCCAGTAAAACCCTCAAGGGAGCTTTCAGCATTGCAGCTCCGATGGCATGGGGCACTCTCCCCCTGGACTTGAGAGGTAAAGTCTACTGACATCTTCAAAAAAGATTAAAATAGCTTTTATTTTATTGGACTCCTGAGCTATGCAGAGACATTTTTTGTCTACCTTTGTCTGTCTGTTTCTACGTTAGTTATATGTGCGCCCTTAAGCTTTCGGGTACCTGGAGCGCGTTACACATGTAAAGTAACACACACAAATATGTATTTCTTTAACCATCCTTTTACATTATACTTAAGTGACCTTATACCAGGCCTGTTCTATAAAGAAAGGCCTTTCACACCCTACTTTAGGAAAGGCCTTTCAGACTCCTGCTTTAGCAAAGCCCTTTCAGACTCCTGCTTTAGCAAAGCCCTTTCACATTCCCGCTTTAGGAAAGCCCTTTCACACTCCCGCTTTAGGAAAGCCCTTTCACACGCCCGCTTTAGGAAAGGCCTTTCACACGCCCGCTTTAGGAAAGGCCTTTCACACGCCCGCTTTAGGAAAGGCCTTTCACACGCCCGCTTTAGGAAAGGCCTTTCACACGCCCGCTTTAGGAAAGGCCTTTCACACGCCCGCTTTAGGAAAGGCCTTTCACACGCCCGCTTTAGGAAAGGCCTTTCACACGCCCGCTTTAGGAAAGGCCTTTCACACGCCCGCTTTAGGAAAGGCCTTTCTCACGCCCGCTTTAGGAAAGGCCTTTCTCACGCCCGCTTTAGGAAAGGCCTTTCACACGCCCGCTTTAGGAAAGGCCCTTCATACTCTGCTTTAGCAAATCCCTTTCACACTCTCGCTTTAGCAAAGCCCTTTCACACTCTCGCTTTAGCAAAGGCCTTTCACACTCCCGCTTTAGCAAAGGCCTTTCACACTCTGCTTTAGCAAAGGCCTTTCACACTCCCGCTTTAGCAAAGCCCTTTCAAACTCCTGCTTTAGACTGATAAAATCTAGAATGTTTTGCCTTTTTAGGCCCTGAACATTAGCGCCCTTAGTTCCTTCAGATTCCTGGTGTAGACTCCTTTGTTTTACTAGACAGCTCGATCTTCAGCTTCTATAGACTCTTGAGGATTTGTTGTGCAAGGCAAGTATGTAAATTAATCAAGAAGAGTAAACCTTTTGTTCCCCCAGCCCCGATCTCCCTGTGCAGACAGGAAATCTGTTGAGTGGAGGTAACTTTGATGATAAGGTGGCTTTCTAAGCATGCATCACAAACCAGGATGTCAGCAAGACGGAAAACTAGGTTTACACTCGAAAGGGCACAAAAAGAACATGCGCCTAATTTTTTAATCTAATTATTCCCAAGGGCGGTACTTCAGGAAAATACTGACACCATTGTGGGAGCAATGGGGAGCTCATTTTGAAAGATGTATCTGGCCTTGAGTGTTTCTGATTCCCTGACAACAATAGAAATTGCAATCTTAACTGGGTGCGTATAACGTGGGCTTTTAGATGGACTATATCCTATGTTCTAGAATGTTTTTTTCTTCCTTTAAATGGCCATGGAGAGCTACCGGGCTAGTTTTTCATTTCTATAGCCTGAAAACCTCCTATTGCTGATTTCATTGGCCATGACAATCTTGACTTGATATTTATTGCAGAGACCTGGTTAAAAGATGAAACCTCCTCTTATGTGAGAATTATGCCGTTCTATTCTTACATGGGGAAACATAAATAAGGTGCTAATTTCAGAGGCATTTTTAAGAAAACTTATTTCTACCCGTTTATTGGTAGATTGTGGGGCAACAGGTGAGGGCCTAACTCTGGATCTGATACGCATACATTCATGCTACAAATGATAATATACTCATGTCCTACTGGACCAGCTAATGCCTCTTTGGGCCGCTTTAACCAATGGCTATGTATATAAGGACCAAACGCTTCAAATTTCTTGATTCTAACAACATTAATTAGCCCGATAAAGTCGACGTTAGGCATTTTATACATTTACTTTCAGCTCCAGATATTTCAGTATTGACACATACGGTTTACATATTAAAGGTCATAAAATGGATTTAATCTGGTCCAGACGTTAAATAATTGAGCTCATTTCTACCGTCCAATTGGTCTGGTCGAATCTCTTAATTGGGCTTTTTAATGTTTTTTTTTTTTAAACTTTCTTTTTTTACCTCGCAACTCATTAAGAAGAAATGATACAAAAGTAATGCGTTTCAAATAAAAAAGGAAACTTCTCTTCAAAAATTGTGCTAAGTTCCTGGATTCGCTTCATTTTAATTCTGAAATTAGATGAGAAGTCCACTTCTTCAGACCTTTTCAATTCTTTACAGGGAGACTTTTTTGACCATCAGTGACGGAATTGCTCTGCTTCAGGAACACATAATAAACGCAAACGGGGCCTTTTAGTTTACTCCTGAGTTTGTGCTACAAAAACACTGCCAAAGCCTGGAAAATTGCTAGTTGAAGTTTGTTGCCCGCTGATCACTGAAACTATCTTTGCATCATTAAAAAAAAATGATTTTTCAAGCTAAATAGTGGCACTTAATTCCAAATTTCGAACGCCTCAAAATAAACCCAGGGGAACTTTTTCAAATCCTTTAGACTGTCTCCTTCCTGCTACCATTGGAACAGCAACTGTCGTAAGACCTCTGCGATACATTTGACTAGTTCTTCATTAATAAAATCATGTCTTTTCAAGCAGAAATAAATGCAAGCAGATCTAGGCCCATTGATCCGTTACAACGTCCTTTCATCGCGGGATGTAATTTTGCATGGTTTTTCTCTGTGGATATTTTAACGAAAAAACAAATCTATTTTTTTAGGGGGCGTTAGAAAAATATATACATACGAGGTGTGGGTGTTCGGGAATAGATAAAAAAAAATTAAAGGGATGAGGATTTGGGGGAAAAAAATAAAAATGAGTTTTTTCGTTAAAACTTCCACAGCGAAAAACCCAGCAACATTTCATTCTGTGATGAAATGACATGGAAACCTGACTCCCCCACGAGGGAAAGCCGCCCTCCATCTCAGAGTGTTTGAATGTATAGTGCCAGGATAGCTGACATTCTCAGTCTACTTACTTTTGGGCAGGTTCCTTACCCACTGAGACAGTCACTACTGATTGCCTTGCTGAAAAATCCTACGTTGAGCCTTTTGCCTTTCGGTTTGTAGCAATGTTTGACATATCCTTGGATTACCTTGGCCATTTATGAATTTGGAGAATCTTCTAACATGTATTGAAGAAGAGAGCTGAGATGGCATCCAGTCAGGGTTTTGCTGTAGGCATGTGGCAGACACTGTCCTGCTAACCGTGTGGGATGAGGGTCTTGCTTCTGCTGGCAATGCCCATCGTTCAGTCTTGGAGATGTTGGCCTTCTTAGCAGCTTACTTTACTGTTAATTATGTCCTCCTTTGCATTTTTCCACCATTGCTCATGTCTCAGAACCAGCTCTGGTGTGGTTTTACCCCTTTCTGTCTAATGGAGAAAACGGGGTGTTTTGTGTCTAGCCCTGTTGCTATGGACAACAGGATTCCACAGGGTTCACCCCTCTCACCCGTACTTTAATATCTATATCCAACCAGTTCTGTTTCTTGTTAAACATGCAGGGCTGTGTCATAACTCCTGCTCTGATATGACGATATATATGTGTCAGTGGGTCAGCGGAGGGATTCTGTGGGCATACCAACTGGATGGATTTGATCACCAATGGAATGGATTTGAGTGGGATAAAGCTAAATGCATCAAAAACCAAAGGCATTTTGCTAGGACCATGTCTTTTGTTCCTGAGGCCTTACACTGCCCTGTATTGTTTAGTCTGGAAACCTCTTCTTAAGTAAATTCAATAAGCAGATTTGGTAAGGAAAGAACAATCAAATGCAGTCATAAAAGGTTGCTTTAGGCTTTTCCAATGTCGAACCTTGCCATTTATCCCTAAAGTGAGCATCCTGTGATTGTTCGAGCAGGTATTAAGGCACATCTGGGTATTGAGCATATGAAGCAGTGGTTACATTGAATGTACTATGCAACGAGACATTATTGCCCACAATATGTTGTCTATTTGATGCATGACCTTACAACCGCAAACCAACAGTCCAAGAGGATTCGATTTTTCTACACAAACTACACAAGCCAATCATTGTAATTATGGGTTAGAGACAAGGCACCGATGACGAGACATGGCTATGGTGTTGAGAGAAGATCAAGCAACCACGCTTACATACACAAAGTTCTGCAAGCTATTGCAGATGTTTCCATAGTCCTCAGATACTGTTTAGGCACCAAGCACGAAACTGCTGAGCCTTATGTTGGGGTTCACCCTTGTCTGCTCCCACACATGTGGGAGAAAACATCCATTGGATTCAATGGGGAAATTACAGCTCCCATTACATCATATGGGCAAAGGGATCCCATTTGTGAGGAGGCAGTGTACCATCTGGGGAGATGGATGTAGGAGCTGCTGTGGACAGGTAATACGTAAGGGGCATACGGCGAGAGGTGGTGCATACAATTTAATGTGTAAACACAATTACTTTAAGCAGACGTTATAAAAAGGATTCCATTAACTGTGGTGAACAGAAGCCTTTTTACTATTTCTACTCCTAATCTAATTGGATGTAAACCCTAATATGTGTTGCATTGGCAGGGCCTCGTGCTGGTGAGGCCTGCAAGCATAAAGTAATGGACACACAGACAGTATTGCTTACACAGGGTCCTTGTGGACACTGACTCTTGTGACACTTGTAGCCCCCTTTTATTCAACAGACCACGTCACGGCACGCATAAAGGAACATACACCACACTCCTCCTTTTTCATAATTAAAACAAAAGGGAGACCCACATCAGGCCTACTAGCAGCAGTAAAATCAGGGAGTGATCTCACCCTTATTAAAATCACTTCATCAAGTGTCTTTGCCCAGGAACTCCTTTTAGAGAGGCCCCTGGAATACCACAAGGCCCAAATAATCCATCTACAATGGTCTTAATTAGCCTTTACTGGAATCCACAAACGATTACCAACAAGTCCATCACAGACATGGCGGCCAACCTGATCGATGACACATAAATCAACCAGCATACTCTGTACGTCATCTTATGTCGAGACTTAAATGCAAGATGCATAAAGGACGCTCAGCCATCAGCTGGGCTATAAAGCAAGGGAACACACAGACCACAAGTGGCACTTTATGGTCGTCACTTATGGCCTCCAGAGATATGCACATGCTAAATGGCTATATCAAGGGGGACATACCAAAACATGCAACCTGGGGGAGAGAAGGACAAACTTTGGTAATAGATTATATCTTTGTATCGAGAAACCTCCTCCCGCACATCACAATGTTCAAGGTGGTAAGGACGACAAACAGTGACCACAACTTGCTACATATGGAATGGACCGCCTATTGTCCTGCAGATCGACAGAGAATGTCTGCGGATGTGTCTGTATGTAACAGAGGAACCAGAGTAAAACTGGTAAGGTCTACTATTAATAAACTTGCAACCGACTTTGTACACAAGGGCGCAAAGGTGGAGTATACTCCTCTCCTAGAACAACATGGTACAAAAAACAGTCGTCACCTACAGCCTATAAACAGTCTACATGTTTTTGACGCTATATTTAAAAGAAAAGCACTGAGAAAGGCTACACGAGCAGCAAAGAAATCAAACCACCTGGACGACCAGGCCAAAGCAAAAATTGCAGGCAAGATCTATAAAAGACAGCTACGTTCACATAGATCAATAATGTACCAACACGATACCGAGATGATGCTCCAAGTGATCTGTGGATGGAAGGTTAGTGACTTCTGGGCCTCAATCAAGTCCATCAGAGGCACTCGCATCGACTTGCTGGTGAACAGTGTCGGTGAACAACAGTGGATAAGCCACTTCTCGAGACACCGCAAAAGAGACCCCTATAGCCATACAAGACCAAACCATCACGAGCGGACACTGGAACATCCCACACGAAGTACAAGACATCACACTGCTAATCCAAAAAACTGCTCACAAGCCCCAGGCGCAGACGGTTTAGCAAACTCAATACTAAAAGAACATCTGGAGGAATGGGCCAAATTTATACACTAACTTCTTGCCCAGATTATCCAAACTCTGCAAAATCCAAGCTTCTGGAAGAAGGCGATAGTGGTCCCAATCTTTAAAAGAGGGGAGAGAGAAAATCCAAATAATTATCGGCCATCGCCCTACTGGATGTAATTGGGAAGATATTTGGTTCACTACTCCTACAGCAGTTCCAACCCGGCTTTGTTAAAGGCATTGGAACAGTGGTAAATATATTACTACTTACCATGCTGAAAGGACGTGTACAGGAAGGCAAACCTAAGATCTTCATGGCTTTTGTGGATTTGGTCTAAGTTTCGATCAAGTATGTTGTCAACAGCTGTGGGAAAAACTGGCTGTACAGAACTGCCCAGTATCTTTTAATGGGACCATTACCCGCCTTACACTGTGCTACAACCATGAGCGTTCAACTGAATCGATCGGACCGCTTATCAGCTGAAATTCCAACGGCAAAAGGAGTAAAACAAAGATGTTCAATGGCTCCGGCTTTGTTTAACCTTTTTCTGGCCGACATCGAGGAATCCCAGGTCTCAATAGGGTGTTTTCCACCAACTGTAAAGGGTGTTCAGCTACCCAGTTTACTTTATGCAGATGACTTGGTCCTGATAGACCAAACCCCAGTGGTTCTTCAGCGACAGTTGGACAACCTCCAACATTATATCAAGACAAATGCACTAGAAAAAAACAAGGGAAAGACTTAAGATTTATGCTTAGGAAATTCTAATAGCGTGAGAAACCAACATACATGGTTCCTGTTCCACACACCAATTGAACATGTCAAATTGTTCAAATATTTAGGAGTGCGGCTCAGTGACGCACAATCCAAACCCTGATGGTGGACCATCTGAAAGAGAAAAGCAAAACATTGGGGCAGTCGAGCTCTGGCAATAAAAAAAACATTTGGCCATTTTACCATATTGCCATTGGTAAATTACTATAAAACAAAGGTGGTTCCGTCTCTGACCTGCGGAGCGCAGGCGATGGTTAATATCCCGAACACAGTATGGCCTCAGCTAGAGGGTCTCTTCTGTAAAAAAATTACTAGGCCTTCCAGCGTCCACACCGATCCAGATCATTCGCCATGAGTTAGGATTGCTATTCTTAAAAGTCATGGTAGAATGGAACAGCCTGGCCGTGTACAGAAAATGTCTTGTATCGCCACCACTTCTGATTCTGGACACCATAAACAAAGAATTAACACCTCAGACTAGGCTGACACTAAATAATTGCGCAAGAAACAATATGGAGAAACTTAACGAAATCGAGTGTACCATCGATGTCTTGATACCCAACCAGGGTAAAAAAGAAGTTGAAAGAGAACGATTGGATACTTACACTTGAATCTGCTGCTTGCTATATGCTCCGTAGCTCATCTTGTGATGGAGACACGGAAATTAAATGTTCTTCCGGTTTATCTAACCAAGTTCCCAAACAGAATTTCCTAAGGCCAATTTCTTGGAGCCCGACTCAACCTCCTACCCACAAATGAAGTTTTCGCAATACGAACTAAATCCAAGCAGAACCAATATCGCTTTTGTAGAGAGGACTCTAGTGTGGAAATTTTGAAACACCTTCTGTCCAGTGCTAAATAGCAAAAAAGCAAGCAATTTGCTGAGCTGATGACTCACTTTACCACTCGTGATACAGAAGACTGGTGGACCACTTTGATGAATGGCGGAAAGACTTCAAACGTGATAGCAGTCGTCACATTCTTGAATAAAGTACTCTAAAGGCAGAGTCTTGATATTATCTTTGGGGCACTGCACATTGAACCTTAGGTTATTTATACTAGGATATCCATTTTATATTTTAAACAGAAAATTGGATAAAATGTTCATGTTTTCTTTTTTGCTAAAAGATTGTATTACACTAAAGCAAATAAAAAAAGTGCATGCATCGCCTACATTACCACAACAGGTGGAAACAGCCAGTGTTTGTGACCATTTATGATCACTGACAAACCTTTACCAGCTAGGCGTCCGGGTCAAGGAAGCTCAACTTCAGAGTCTTGCAGGTAGATTTGTGGTCTGTGGTGTTACCGCATGGGATAGGGTCTCCTTTCAGTGGGATCTTCTTTTTCTTCCCTCGCCAGGCCTCCTCCTTCATCCATTAGGCGATCTTTGTCACCGCTGGACAGGGGTTCTTCCTGATCGTACTCCTCACTATTCAGCCCTGGCCATCGTGGGGGTCTCCCCACCATTCTTCTGCTCTCGCTACCGGATTCAGGTGATCCCGCAGTTTTTGTGAGATCCTTTGGTGCCTACCACTTTCAGCGGAGTGGGCTCATGGGGCAGTGACATCTTCCCTTTTGGGTGTCTGGAGTGGATCAACACTCTGTCTCCAACTTCCAGATGTTGCTCTTACAACCTCCTTATGACATTCTTCCTCTTGTTCCCCCTTCTTGTTCTATCAAATACAGTGTCCTCATCGATCCTCCCTGGGCTGCGGTGGCGATTGGTCCAGCAGAAGTCCACTTGGGCATCACTTGAAAAGGGCTTCCGCCGGTGGGACACCTGTTGAGCATTGGGGAGTGGTGCCATACTCTGACAATAACTGATATAGGGCTCTCTGTTCGTACTCTCCTTGTCCGTGTGCGATCCAAAACACTTTGTGTCCACATTAACTTCTCTGCCTCACCATTTGCCCTGGGCCAGACCAGCGTCCCTTTCTGGTGTTTTACTCCATGGCTCTGCAAATATTCAGAGAATCCTCTGCTTTGGAAGGGTGGGCCGTTATCCTCAGCGGGAAGTCCATGGGTGGCATATATTTTCTCCAGGACAGACAGTAAATACTTCTTCTAGTGAGGCGGACTCCACAAATTCCACTTCTGGATACTGTGACCATTGGTCTACTAGGACCAAAAAATGTGTTTCACGGCAGGTGGACCCAAAGTCCATGTGTACCTTCTCCCAGGGTAGCCTGCATTGATCCATTGATTCGATACAGGGTTCTTTTTGCTGGGGCATTGCTGCTTGGAACCACACGCACGTGTGGACAAACTCTTCCACCTTGTCCCAGAGGCCCGGGAACCAGACCTTCATTCGGAGTCATACTTTTGTTTTTGCTACCCATTGGTGTCCTCTGTGAGCACTCTTGGCACCAAACTTGTGGGGATGACCATCTTTGACCCTCTGAGGACCAGTACATTGTCCATAAATATAAGTTTGGTTCTTACACGCCACATTTGTTTGCGCCAATCTACTTTTTCAAGGACTCTCTTCTACTCTCCCCGGGTTCCAGCTGACTGTAAAATTCTGAAGTACTCGTCATTCGCTGAGGCCATCATTTTGTCTTCGGTGGACATGGATACAGGCGTCGCAATCACTGCCAGGTTATGTAGAAACTATTCAGTTTCTCCTTCCTTGCTCCTTTCTCGCTGTCCCACTTCTATGGTATGACGAGAGAGGTAGACTGCTGCGTTGGCGTTTCCTGAGTGGAATGCCAGTTCGAGGTCCTATTCCTGTAGGGCGAGCATCCCACCTCTCGATGAAAGTGGGAGGTTTGGAGGATGACCCCACCATTATCGGGATCAGGGGTTTGTGATCTGTGATCACCGTCGCTGACTTCCCATATATTTGGAGGTGAAAGTGTCTGCAGCCCCACAGTATGGCTAAGGCTTCTCGCTCTATTTGTGAGTATCTTTGTTCGGTCGCAAATAGGGCCCTGCTTACGAAGGCCACTGGGTGACCGTCCCCACCGCCTCCCGTTATCTGGCTGCATCAGTACCGCCCCAAGACCAACCGGGCTGGCATCCACAATAAATTTTGCCTTCCTACCTGGATCGAAGAAGGCCATGGTGTCATCGGCAGTAAGCGCACTCTTAATTTCTTTGAAGGCAGACAGAGTGGGCTAAGTTCTGTATAAATCTTCCGCAATACGTGACCATACCAAGGAAGCTGCGCACTTCAGAAGCGTTTGTTGGGGCGCCTGCATTTTAGATATCCTTCACTTTCGCTGGGTCTGGAGAAATGCCCCTTCCAGGAACACAAACCCGAATAATTTGATCTTCTGCAGGAAGGCACACTTCAGAACGCCCCCCTAGTCTTTCCAAGTGCTCCTGTTTTGCATACACCACAATGTCGTTGCTTATGTTAATGGGCCCCTTTACGTCCTGCTGGGGCTCCATGGAATGTATTTTGAAATACCTCTGTGACTGACAATATGCCAAAGTTTAGGCATTTGTATCTATAAAGCCCACGGTGCATAGTGAATGTTGTGATGCAGCAGGGGCTGGGTTTAACACAAGATGGTGGTATCCAAATCTTAAATTGAGTTTCGAGAAACACTTTGCTCCTTGTAAATCCGCTAGGATGTTGTCGAACATCTGTGTGATGTCTTTCCCTTCTGCTGTTTGGGAGACGCATGTCTGCACAGATGTGGATAGAGTCCGGTTGTTTAGACTTTCTGGCCATCAAAATGGAGGACACCCACAGAGTTGGCCCTTCCACTTCTTCTATGTCCATCTTCACCAGGTTGTCCAACTCTTTTTCAATGATCTCACGCAAATGGAAAGGCACCTGCCTGCGCTTTTGTACTGTCGGTTGGACAGTGGGGTCAATGTGAAGGTGGATCGGGTCACCTGTGAGCTTCCCAAAGCCTTTGAACACAATTGCATATTTAGCTAATAGAGATTGAATGCCTTCCAAGTAGACTCCGAAAGTGAAGTTCACTATGTTTACCTGAATGGTACCGTCTTGGTCCAAGGCCCTCAGCCTAACCTTCTCCTCTTTAATAGACGCTTCACGCGCCTCATCAATTTCCTTTCTTCTCCTGCTGTCCCCTCGCTTTCCTCCACAACTTCCTTGCCTCCTCCTGCTGTCTCTTCCTTGGCTACCTTGCCCTCTCTTCCTTCCTCCTCTGTCCCCCCCCCTCGGGTTCCTTCTACTCCTCCGCAGGGCATACCTCTGATGTGTACTCCTCCCCGGAAGTCCTTCAAGGACGGCAACCTTCTCCATATTGCAACTCTAAACTCTCGCTCAGCTGTGAAACCCTCCTCTGACATCTGCCACCTCCTTGAAGAACTTGACCTTGCTGTCCTCTGTCTCACTGAGACATGGTTCACGGCCAGCTCTGTCATGAGCTTTGACACTCTCCTCCCTGACGGCTACAAGATCCTCTCCGCACCCAGGTTCAATTGCTCCGGTAGGGGTGTAGTCTGGATTTTCCCTGAGTGGATTCCTGCCTCTGTCATTCGTATGCAGGCCTACTCGTCTTTTGAATGCCTCGTCTGCAGGCTATCTCTCTCTCTCTATCCTAGACATTCCTTTACTGTGGCTACCATCTATCGGCCACCTGGCCAGATCTCCTCCTTCCTCTCTGAGTGGGCAGACCTCTCCTCTTCCCTCCTGGTCTTGACCACTCAACTCCTCCTCCTTGGAGACTTTAACATCCACCTGGATGCTTTCTGTCCTTCCTCTGGACTCTTTTGCGACCTCTGCAACTCTCTCTCACTTTCTATCCTTCCCTCTGGCCCGACTCACTCTGCAGGGCACACTTTAGATGTTCTGATCTCTACATACCTTCCCCCTTTCTATCCCTCTCAACACTCTGCTCTCCTTGAGTGATCACTTTCTCCTTTCCTCCCAGCTCACTCTCCACCACTCAGGCCAACTCCAGGACTGCCACCTACCTTCTTGGTTCGCCAACCCATGAAGCGTGTGTCAGTTGAGGCATTTGCTGTCACGTTCTCACACCCCCTCCTCCTTCGGCTGGCTCACACCCTGACACATCCCTTTCTACACTCTACTCTGCTATTTCTGATACTCTTGATGTTCTTGCCCCTGTCATGAGGATCTGGCTGAAGCCCAAAGCCAAGTGCAATTCCTGGTACGACTCGGACCTTATCACCCTTAAATGCAAGTGCAGGGTGGCTGAGAGGAAATGGCGTGCTTCCTGTACATCCTCTGACAAACTGGCCTGCCGCCTGCTCCAAAGGCAATACCGGCACTCTGTCCACATCAAGAAGAGAGCCCTCATCCAAGCCTGCATCTCTGTGGCATCCAACAACTCAGCTAAACTCTTTAAAATCTGCAAGGAGCTGGCCAATCCTGCTGCAGTCTCTACCTCTCCTGTCCCCACCCAGGCCCTCTGAACGGCCCTGGCTTCTCATTTCATCTGGAAAACTCAGGACATCCTGTCCTCTCTCTCTTCCTCTCCTCCTCCTCCTCCCTCTGCTCCCCTCTCTTCCTTTGGCCCTTCTGTGGCCCCATCTGCTAACTCCATGTCTACCTTTCCCCTGTTCTCCCAGATGAGGTTTCTAGACCCGTCCGATCTATGAAAGTCTTGTCAAAACAGATTCTCCCCTGTTACTCTAAAACCATCAAGGACCATAATGACACCCTGGCTCCTTCTTTGGCCGACTTCTGCAACCACTCGTTCGCCACTGGAGTCTTTGCTTACCCCATGAAGCACTCAATTGTGCACCCTATTCTTAAGAAACCCTCTGCCGACCCCTCCTGCCCTGCTAACTACCGGCCAATCTCAATCACTCCTTTCCTGGGCAAACTCCTGGAAAATCTGCCCATCTCCCAGCTTAATCTTCACACTGAATTGGTTGGTTGTCTCCATGACCATCAGTCTGGCTTCAGAGCGTCCAGAAGCACGGAAACTGCTCTCCTGAACATCCGTGAAGACCTGCTCTCCAACATTGACTCCAATACCCCCTGTGTCCTCATCTTACTTGATCTCTCTTCTGCCTTTGACACGGTCAACCAGGCCATCTTGCTCAACCGTCTCCGTGGATTCCATGTGTTAGTATCACTGCAAAAATATCACCATATTTTTGCGGCGATACTGACCCATGGACCCTGCGGGGGACACCCCCGTAACCCCTGCTCCCACAAAATATCCTCCCCAAAAATGTCTCCTATTGCGAGACAAACAGCCATATGTATGGTGATATTTTTGCTGGGGATATTTTGTAGGGATACCGTCTCCGTGATAACCTGGGTATCGCTGATCAGGCCCTAGCTTGGCTGACCTCCTTTCTCTCCAATCGACCCTCCCAGTTCCAACTTAGGTCCTTCCTCTCTTCTATCTCTATCTCTACATGTGGTGTTCCCCAGGGGTCTAGCCTCTCTCCCTGGTCTTCAACCAATACCTGACACTTCTTGCTGACCTCATTGCCGCTCTCTGCCCCAACTTTCAGTAAGTACTATGCGGACAACACTCGGCTCATTTTCAGGCTCCCTTCTGCCTACTCTTCTTCTCTCATCTGTGACTGTCTGCTATCCAGGAGTGGTGTGCTGCCAATGATCTCTGCCTTAATGCCAGTAAGAGTGAGGTCCTCCTAATCGGCACTCCTGCTCCCTCCTTTCCTGTTGCTCTCTGACCTGCCTCTCTTAGCCCTCTTCCTTCTCCCACCTGTGAGGCTAAAAACCTTGGGCTCATCTTCAACTCCACTCTCTCCTTCTCTCCTCCCATCTCAGACGTCTAAGAAGTCACACTACCAACTCCACCTGCTCAGAGGTATTCTTCCTTTTCTCTCCTTCCCCCAGAAGCTCATTGTCTCCAGAGTTCTGGGTCTCTCTATGCTGGACTACTGCAACAGGCTCTTTCTAAATCTGCCTGCTTCTACTCTCCACCCCCTACAACTCACCCAGAACAGGACTGCGAGACTTGTCTTTGGCCTCAAACCCAGGGGTCGTATCTCTCCAGGACTGAAATCTCTGCACTGGCTACCAGTGGCTGCAAGGATTAAAGCCTCTGCATTGTCCACAAGGCCTTCTAGGGCCTCAATACCTCCAACTCTCCCTTCCTAAATATCTTCCTTCTCGAGCTCTTCACTCATCCGCCTCCAACTCCTTCAGGGTCAGTCGCTTCTCCAAGCAATGGGTTGGTGGTATATCTCTGTCTTCAGCTGGGGCATCCCTCCGGAACAGCCTCCCTGCCTCTCTGAAACTTGAAGAGAACCATCACTGGTTCCGGAAGCACCTCAAGACCTTCGTCTTTGCTTCTGCTTTCTCACCTCCTCTCCCCTGCTGAGCTCCTGACAGAAACTGCACTGGTCACCTGGCTACCCTCTGAGCTCGGGCCCAGGTCCCCTTCCCCGCCAGATGCACACCCGTACTGCCTCCCAGGCAACCCCTGCACTTGGGGACAGTTTTTGTATCCCTACAGTCCCCCCCCCCACCCCCCAGCTCTTGATACTTGATGCCTGCACTTAACCTTGCACTTGCCACTAGCAGGCCGCACTTTTACCTATTTTATTTATTCTTTACTGCTGATCGTATGTTTTGCCCCGCCCCCTCCCCCTCACACCCCGCACTTACCCTTTACACCCTCCCCGGCACTTGCGCAATCTCAATGTCACCTGGCCTGGTAAGATCATTGTCTTCCATCTGTTTACCCGCCCTTGCCTGGTGTCACCTTGAAACACTTCGTGTATAGGCGCGTTATAAATGCTATATATCATATCATATCATATCCTCATATGTGTAGTACCCCCGCTGCGGCACATCCCAGCAGTGTCACTTGGCTCACTTTCATGACAAAGAATCTCGCTCTGATGGTGGTGGTGTTCTGTCGAACGGAGGCTACAAAGACACCTTCCAGAGGCAGTGGGTGTTTCCCTCAATGTGTAAATCCGTACCTGTGTATTTTTCAGAGGTGGGGGGGTGGGATCTGTCAGATTCCGGTAATGTTCATCCTCCATGACGCTCACAGACGCTTCAGCATGGGGATTTGAGAGTCACAGATGTGTACCAAACATTTAGTTTTACGCCTTTTTGAGGCATGTAGTTCTGACATGCTCGATATGAGGAATACGTCTTCTTCGTCTTCATCATCACCGATGGGCTTGTGCTCATCTTGTGCAGGCTTTTTGACCTGAGCCAATCTCCGAGTTGGTCTTTTGAAACGACTGTCTGGGAGAGTCAAGTATTGCAAATATTTCAAAGAGGGTAGCAGGTGCTCCTCTCCAGAAAGAACATGGCATGATAACCTGTTCTGAGAGGAGCGCCTGCTACCTTTTTAGAAAAACTTGCAAGGAACTTGTGGTTGGTCACCCTGAGTTACCTAGGGGCAACCAGACATGGACTCCCTGCTCACTGTGCTCAGAGAGGCACAGCTTCACCTCACTGATGAGGCCCAACAAGGCTGAAACACGTGTATGGGGTTGCTGTTGGTACTCTTGTTCAGAGAGGAATTGCCATAGCATTTGGGTGCTGGACTGCACATGTGGGCGGGACAAAGACTGATATGCAAATGGGTATTTCCCATCTGTGAAAGGTACAGTGAGCAAAAAGCGTGTGCTGTAAACTCTCATCTCAGAACAGGTTATCATGCCATGTTCTTTTTGGAGAGGAGCGCCTGCTACCTTTTTTGAAATCTTAGTTTTTCTGCATGTGTACTGCATGTATATTCCAGTGCACTTACCTGTTTCTATTCGCCCTTTTCTTTGTTCCCCGAAATTCTTCATTATTAATAAGCAATAATAGAAAAAAGGTAGCAAATAAAAAATACATGCATGTGAATGGATGCCGTTATTTTGTGCCTACTAGTGGCATGTCGCTCTGATTTAATTGTTTTCTTCACATTCTATTTTGACACAAAGTTGTGCTTTATATAGCCAACGCTTTTGCCTTTTGGCCCCTCGAGCTGCGGGACACGTTTCAAGACGGCCACAATCTGACGTTGACGTAGACAGTGGCCTGTCATGTATTCAATATGTTGAACTGTTTCTTGTCAAAGAACATTCCCCTTTGAAGAGGGCATTCGCCCCGAGAAACGCTCTAGCGTGCTTTAGAGGGGCGCTCTAGACTAGATTGCTTGATGGCGTATATTTTTCAGGCCTTTACATTGTCGGTGTTTTTATCTCGGATGATGAAGAGCTTACACGTTTATCATTGTTGCCTCCAGCAGCCATCACAAGAAGAGATGCTTGTGGGGAGGTTGAGCAGATGAATCTGCCTCGTTTTACATGATGCATGCCATGTTCCGCCCAGAACACGACCACGCACTTTGTGGCCTGCCTCATTTGTAAACCGAGGGCGATCGGTGTGAAGGATTGGAGCTTTGCAGGTGCCAGAGCTGGCATAGCGTGCCCCTTATTCCCCGAAAAAGCTTTGTTTTTCATTTTGGAACAATATGATTTATTAGTACGTTCTGTTTTATGATGGGAGGGAAAATTATACGTGAACGCGGAGTCGGAGTGTAGAGTAATTGACAAAAGCTTCATTTGCTCAGCCTTCATGTCGCCTGAACTGCGCCGCAGGACACGCGGGCATTGTTGCTGTCAATAATGGTCGCCTTTGTTTTGCGTCTATCCAGCATTCAATCTCGCTGCCCTCCTGTCTCCAGGATCAGATTATTTCCTTTACAGAGAAGCATTATCTGCTCTTTTTATGAGCTATACATGTAAATACTGAGTCATGCAGTCACCTTGTATTCATGAGAGCACGAATGGTCTATTAGTATATATACACAGGTTCTGTTTGCGGTTTATCTAAATGGGGTTTGTACTTGATGCAGAGGAGGAATGCAATTCATCCATATTGCTTTCACAGCCTATTGACACTGCCTATTGAGCAATACAGTGTGGGGTATGACTCATTTTAGCAGCTTACTGTTTTATTTTTGACCTCACAGGTGGCCAATCATTGATATATGCCACATACAATATGAAGAAATGTGTACTTAATGACTGAGTAGTTAAATGTAGATTCAAAAGCATTAAATCCCGGAGGCAGCAGTTTCTATTTAACTCTACAAATGGCACAGGTGGATTCTTGGTGCTAGACGTCTGTGGTCAACACTAATTGGTGTAGGTCTAGAAGATATGCGTTTTCAAAAGCCTGCAGAACTGAAAATAATATTCAATGGCTTTAAGTGGGAGCCAAAGATAGTTCCATTGGGAATGTGACATTGAGAAGGCCGTACCACCAATTCTAACCTCACAGTAGCATGCAATGATTAGCTCACATTTACTCAAAGATCGCAGATGTCAAGAGGGACACCATTTTCTGTGTCGGTTTCCCAGGAATTTTGAACAAACTTCCAAAGCAACACGATGAACCATGCATTGTCTGGAAGATCGTTCGTTTCTCTCATGTGTGTGACGGAGATCCCTTTCTGGCTGAGTTGGATGGATGGATGGTGAGGTCACTAAAGGGACACCTCACACAGGATAACAGTAGCCAATCAGTCACCTTTAAAAAAGAATCGTTGCGCGGCATTCAGATTTGACAGCACTGGTACACTCAGCTGGCTCAGGCGCTGAAGCTGCTCTGGAATTCATTTAAACCAAGAGGGGGACTGCGCTAGACCAAGATGGCTCCAAGACATTCATCCAGCAGCTTAAAGTACAAGTGGGCCTTGGGAAATCCAACAGGGCGGATGTGATTCTCAAAGCTGAGGTCCAGACACATCCAGCCCCATGCGCTACTATTCTCACGTTCCCTGTGTGAAACCACCACACCTGATCCCCACTCCACCAGAAAGAGGTGCCAAAGCCTTATTTTTCATAAGGTTTTCCTCAAAGGCTCAGTGTGTGGTGGCACTAGGTGGAAAAATGCATTTGGTGCTGGCTGGAGTGAGAACGTGAGGGAGCTGAAGGCAGGAGACTGGAGCAGAGCACCAGGGGAGAGCAAGAGGCGAGACCCAGAATGCTGTGTTGAGTTATGCTGCAGGGCGGGACCAGCAGGCTGGGCAAAGTCATTCCCTGAAAGTGGGGGCTCTTGAGCTGGGCTGGAAGGAGCAAGACCCAGAAGACTGGGGAGGAAAAGGTCATGGAGGTTTGGAGGAGGAAGTCCCAATGGAAGGCTCCACTTTCATAATTGAGAATCAGTTTACCAGGACCCATCCTTACACATGTGCCAACCTACAACAATTTGTTCAAAGTACTTTGGATCCTGGTTAAAGGATGTTCCAGGGAATGACATCAGGACATTTCGGGACAAGTACCAGAAATTGTGTAAGATTCTGTCTATATTCAGCCATATTCTAGAGATAATGGACACCAGAGTGTTATCTGTTATTCCATAACACCCTAACTTCTCCATAGCCCGGACCAAACTTAAACCTGATCTGACTTCCTTACATATAGATCTGCCCAGATATTTGATCAACCCCTCTCTCCACCTAGAGCCTAACCCATTGACCTACTTTCTCATTACAGATGTTGAAAACGATGACACGGTTAACATCTATAATTGGAATTCCTGACCAGATCTTAACCTGGTTTAGAAGCTCCTGCAGATTGCAACATCTTAAGATGGACACCATTTTGTTTCCAGCATCTCCTGTGACCTCTAGGGTGCCACGGCGATCTTTGGTGTCCCCATTGCAGTTTACCATCTATTTGCAACCTTTAATGACTATCTTTCAAAATGTTGATATTCAGTTCCACTTGTGTGCTGATGACATGGAGATTTATTTGAAATCTTTGGGCCCCGATACAGACTTTCATCTTTTACCTGAGGTTTGTACATGGATGATCAGCTTCAAAATAATCCATCCAAAATGGAAGTCCTGCTGTTGGGTCATAAAAACCAGATAAAAGAGCCCTCTCATCTTCCACACCCCTTTTGGAAGCAAAGAGGGACTGGTACGAGAAGAAGTACCGGGTCCCCGACGCTGCCCCCTTGTGCCTTCAGGCACAACCTACCCCGGATTCGGTTGTCTCGGTGGCGGCAAAGAAGAAAGCTGGGGGGGCATCGGCCTCGACATCAACTTCCCCGCCGGACGGCGAGGGCAGGAAGTTGGACACGATTGGACGACAGATCATCTCATCCGCAGCGACGACTATTAAGGCGGTCAACGCCCTGCCTATCGTAGCCCGCTATGCCAGGGAGTTGTGGTTCAAAATCGCCCCTCTGTTAGACTTCCTTCCGGACGCCAAAAGGGCCGAGGCCCTTGAAATCCTACATGAGGGTGAGATTGCTTCGGACCATGCCATCACGGTGGCAACGGACATCGCCGACACCGGTTTCCATCAGTTAGGCAAAAGCGTTTGCTTGAAACGACGAGGATGGCTCAAGGCCATGGATTTCCGCCAGGACGTACAAACCAAGGTTTTAGACATGCCCTTCGACGGGAACAACCTGTTTGGGAAGGCGGTTGATGAGTCCCTTCAGGCCATCAATCCAAACAAGATTGAACCGACCGTGGGGTCAGGCCCCCGCCAAAGCACCCCGGTGGGAGGCCGGCTGGTGAGGTTCGTCAGCGTGTGGGAGTCCATCTCCACCGACCGTTGGGTGCTGGACGCCCTGGCCCAAGGGCACGCCCTCGAGTTTCAGAAGAAGTGCCCTCGCGTTCCACCCGTTGCCAGGAAGGAAAATCACGTCCCTCAACTACTGTTGGAAGTAAGGGCAATGCTCAAGAAGGGTGCCATCGAGCTCGTCCCAAAGAGGCTTCGGGGCTCCGGAGTTTACTCAAGGTACTTCCTCGTAAAAAAGAAGACAGGAGGATGGCGCCCCATCCTGGACCGACGACGACTGAACAAGTACATCAAGGCGCAGAGGTTCCGTATGGTCACCATCCAGCACGTGCTGGGACAGCTGGAGGAGGGCGATTTCCTGTCGTCGTTGCACTTGGAGGATGCGTACTTCCACATCCCCATTCTAAAAAGACACCGAAAGTTCTTCAGGTTCGTGGTCCAAGGGCGGCACTACCAGATGGCCCTCCCGTTCGGATTGAAGTTGGCACCCAGGGTGTTCACCAAGTGCCTCGCACCGGTGGCGGCGCGGCTGCGCCTACAGGGGATCCACGTCTACCCCTACCTGGACGACTGGCTCATCCGGGCAAGGTCGAGGGAGCTCGCCGTGGAGCACACTGGGAAGACCGTCCAGCTGCTCACGGACCTGGGATTCTCCATCAACTTTCCAAAATCCCACCAGGTTCCGTTGCAAGTCGCCCTGTTTCTGGGAGCCAAGCTCGACACAGTGGCGCGGCTGGCCTCGCTGTCGGAGGAAAGGACCAGGACCATTCTGGGCAAGGTGCAGCGTCTGCTGGCCACGGACATGGCCAGGGTAAGATCGATCAAGTCCCTCCTCGGGATGATGTCCTCCTGCATTTATTTGGTGCGCCTTTGCAGGCTTTGGATTCGCCCCTTACAAGAGTTCCTCGACGCCCGCTGGGTCCGGTCGACGGGCGGCTTCGAGGACAGGATCCCTCTCAACGAGACATTCCGTCAGGCGATCCGGTGGTGGGGTACCCGCTCCCATCTGTCGGCGGGCACAGACTTTCAGATCCCAGCTCACCAGGTGACGGTGACGACTGACGCCTCCCTGGAAGGTTGGGGAGCGCACTCCGGAGAGCTTCACGCGAGAGGCCTTTGGCTCCCGGAGAAGTCACTCCACATCAACATTTTGGAGCTCCGCGCAGTGTTCTGAGCCCTCGGGTCCTTTCTTCCGTCCCTCAAGGGCAAGGTGGTGAGGATCTTCACCGACAACACCACCACGATGTTCTACATCCGGAAGCAGGGCGGGACCAGGTCCCCGGCCCTATCCAAGGAAGCCCAGGATCTGTGGCATTGGGCCGTCGCCCAACGGATGTTTCTGGTGCCTCTTCATCTGGCAGGAATAAAAAACAAGATCGCCGACTCACTCAGCAGGGAGCTGCGCTCGTGCCACGAGTGGGAACTACGCCAGGATCAAGTGGATCGACTCTTCGACGATGGGGCGAACCCCAAATCGATCTCTTTGCGACGGCGACGAATTCCAAGTACTGGAGGTTCGCCAGCAGGTTCCCCCAGCCGAGGAGCATGGGCGATGCTTTCTCTTTCCCCTGGGATGGCCTAGTTCTTTATGCATTCCCTCCGCTGCTGCTCCGGCTCATCAACCAGCTCAAGAGGTCCCGGTGCAGGATGATCCTCGTCGTACCGGCATGGCCGAGACAGATCTGGTTCCCGGACCTTCTGGACTTGTCAACGTCCCCACCAGTCAAGCTGCCGACGGACGCAGACCTTCTCTCCAGAGAAGGAGGCGCCATTCTTCACCACAACCCGGAGTCGCTGAACTTGCAGGCCTGGCTCCTGCAGCACTAGAGTTTGGAGGGTACGACATCCCAGCCGACTGCAGAGAGGTTCTTGCAAAGGCCAGGGCGTCCTCAACTCTCAAGTGCTACGGACATAAATGGAAGAGGTTCTCTGTCTGGTGCCGTGCACAGAAGATTAACCCTCTGCGGATTACGGCCCCTCAAGTACTGCCGTACCTACTGTCGCTGGCCAAAGCTTGCCTGGCTCACGCCTCCATCAAAATACATCTGGCTGTAATCTCCCGATATACTAAGACTACGGGACGGGCGTCCTTGTGGTCTCCTCGCCTGGTGAAAGAATTCATGAAGGGACTATTCCGATCATTCCCGCCGCTGAAGGCTCCTGCCCCGGCGTGGGAGCTTAATGTGGTGCTGACCAGGCTCATGGGGGGCCCCATTCGAGCCTATGCATTCGGCGCCTCTGAAGTTTCTGTCATGGAAGACCGCTTTCCTCGTGGCCATCACCTCCGCACAACGAGTGGGAAAGATCCAGGCCCTATCTTGCAAGCCTCCATACTTGACTTTTCATGACACGAGGGTGGTGCTGAGGACGCACCCCTCCTTTATGCCCAAGGCGCCGTCGGACTTCCACCTCAACAAGCCCTTGTTGTTGCCAGTTTTCTTCCCGTCGCCTTTGTCGCCGGCCGAGAGGACTTTGCACTCGCTGGATGTAGCTAGAGCGCTGAAGTTCTACGTGGACCGCACAAAGAGTTTTCGGAAGACGTCACAGCTGTTTGTGAACTTTGGGACTGTGAATCAAGGGAAGGCTCTCTCGAAGACTTCCATTTCCAGATGGCTCTCCGGCTGCATCATGCACTGTCAACGGTTGGCAAACCGACTGCTGCCCGGCCGTCCGAGAGCCCATTCGACCAGAGCGATCGCTGCTACCACGGGGTTCCTGTCTGGTGTGCCCCTGCTAGACATCTGCAGGGCTGCGACGTGGAGGTCGACGCACACCTTCACAAGATTCTACTGCGTCGATCGGGACTCCAGGGAGGAGTCCAGGGTCGGCCAAGAAGTGCTGCGCAACCTGTTCGTCCTAAGGTGAGCCTGGTGAGGAGGTAAGAGATGCTTAATGTTGAGTTGTTGTATTGCTTAATGTTGAGCCTGTTGCCACCTCCCGTGGTTGTGCATGTGTGTACTGCTATGTATTCTCTTATTCATGAGCATGTGAATCCATGCCAGACCCCATGCTGGAGAAGGAACAAGTTACTTACCTGTAACTGTTTGTTAGGGAGAATTCTCCGTTTAGGCTGAATTTCCTAACCTAGTGAGTCCCCCAGCAGCTTTGCTGGATTTCTGGAGTTTGTTTTTTCCATCCTGCCAAGAGTGAGACTCTTTTTCTCCCACTCTTGGACGTGAATGTGTGTAATTCCTGGCAATGTGTTCTATGGGCTATGGGGTCTTTTACTCCATAGGGTCTCATATGTTTTTCTATGTGTGTTACAACGCACCCTCCGTGCCGTAACACTGGGGCGTCCTAGCGGACCTCCACCATAGACTCCATACCCGGGGACTGACTACTGTCTTCCCGGGCATGTAAAGTCACCATTGGCTTTACTAGACCTAAATTTACTAACAGAACTAGTACAAACCATCCTATTGTGGAAGTACTAGTAGGGGTAATTCGATTACTCCTGGGTCTGTTATTCGAGGGGGGCACTGTCCCGTCCCCCCTCGTCGAGTTTTGGCTGGTGGCAGTGGGAACTACTTGTTATATTCGACCCCGAATATAACCCTATGGGATTCTTCCCATTGTTGGAAGTTAATACTTTTTCTCGTTAATCTCTAACATACCACCGGTTTATTTATCTTAAATAAATCTATCGGTTGGTATTTTCTGCCAGAACTCGGTTTGTAAAATGGCGTCTGTGTTCGTCTCTGTGACTCCTAAACCAAAGGTTGAGCCCTTTGTTCATCTTTTGGCGGGCCTGGTGCCATTCTGTCTGGGTACCACAGGGTGTGTGGGAGGGGGTTTAGGCACCCTGGACTGAGTTGCCTTGCCAACTCAAGTCGCACTCTGGTGTGATTGGCCCAAGTGGTGAGCCACCCCGCTCACCACTTAGCGTGTTTTGATTGACAGCTAGGCTGAATGAATGGGGGTTTTCTGCATAAAAGCAGGGATTTTGGGACATGATCTTCACAAGTCGCCACAGGACCTAAGAATCCGACGAGGGTAAAGCTGAGCCGACCTGCAACGACGACACCTCCGGTGGAGCCCTGCTGAACCGACTCACCACTTCCCGACGACAGAGGAGATCTCCCCGCCGGAGAGTCTCTTCCCCTGACTGGTGGGAACAACCAGTCCCCCTTTGCTTTTTCTTCGTTCCAGGACGTAGTGGTCGAATTGCCCGTGCGGAGCACCCCGACAACCGGATAGCCACTACCCCTGTCCCGCGACCAAAAGGTGGTGCCTTGTGACGGAGCACTCCGCGGCTGGTCTCTTCCCTGGTGGTGCAACGATCTTCAACTTTCCTTCGACGATGAGATCATCTCTTCTCTTGGCAAAGACCCGACGTGCATACACCACCAGGAACAACTGCCCCCGCCGGAGCTGTCTCTCCACAAACAAGGTACCGTGTCCGCCTGGCTTCCCTTTTTTGCCGGATAGAGTGAGGTGTCTTAATCCTCGCCTCTCCATTGGGTCGCCTCCAAGCTTTCTTAACTTTCTGTTCTGAACTGGTCCAATCTTGCTATAACAATTTGCAACAAAGACTCGAAGCGCATTTCCACTGAGATACTTTTTGGGACATATCGCCTTGCCTCTCTCCGAGTGGGCCTGGCCTCTGAACTTTGCGATCTAAAGTAGACCCTGCCTTACTTGCCTTGCATTTGTTCGTAAAAGTGTTGGTACCAAGTGATTTCATACCCTGCCTTTTCTCTCCCATCCTAACGAATACTAGTGCCATCTAGGTTAAAGCATTCACCTCTGTCTGCCAATAAGTGGTGCCGTTGAACCTAGACTTGTCGAACTGTTGTTAGGGGGATTGATTTGTTTTCTTATAGTAATTGTGATTGAAGTTGTTTGCCGTATTAGTGCCAGCGTATTTTACATAGATGTGTTTTATATAAATAAATAACTATATATTTTTACACCAAGCCTTGTTCCGTGTTTGCTTGTTCTACTGTGTAAATTGCCCTATTTTGTATACTCCACATACTGCCTAACTCTTCTTGAGGGAAGTCTGACTGCTCAGCCACAGCTACCAAGTGAATCTGTGTGGTACAGATGGCTACCAAGTGGGTTTACTGCCAAACACCTGTAGTCCTAAATATTTTGCAGTGGTCCCAGAGGGAACTGCACAGGTTTCCACCTAACACTGTTGTTCTCCAGCATGGGTCTGGCATGGATTCACATGCGAACCCTCCCGCCTACCCCTCTGCGGCTCTTCACTTGGTCATACTGCCACTTTACGTGCTACCAAATCTGAGGATGGCTGCCAGGGGCGGGGCTTAGGCAGAGGGCAGCCATTGGCTGGGGGCAGTATGACCCAGAGACCAGTGATTTGTTACTACTAAGAAAGACAGGTCAGACACGAAACTGATACTGATTTTTTTTCTATACCGAGGATTCCCGGCCTGACGACGGGGAATGTTCATCATGAGCATGTGAATCCATGCCAGACATCATGCTGGAGAACAACAGTTACAGGTAAGTAACTTGTTCCTTATGCTAATTTGTTATACATGCATTGTTCATAAGGCTACTGGTAAAATTCCTAAATCATCTGCTGGCATTGCAAAACACAGCCATTCCACTCATTTTTAAACTACCCATGTTTTCATCCATTTAATGTTTCAGCTTAACCCTTTACTGGCTTTCCGTTCGCCAATGCATTATCTTTAAGTTTTTGTATCTTGTTAAGAGGCTGCACGGCTTGGCACCAATTTACCTCCGCATCAAGATTAAGTTCTATCAACCCGCAAGAGGGTAAATGTCTTCAAACAAATCCTCACTGGTTATTCCTGGCTCAAGATGTCTATCGAGAGGCAAGGGACGGTTCTCTGTAATGGGTCCAAAACTCTGGAACCGTCTCCCTTTGAAACTTCATCAGTTGGGCACTCTGTACCGATTTTTGCAAACAAAGATTTTTCTTCATCAATAATTATTCCTCCCTAGGACTGCTTAATTTTTGTTCACTGTATAATGCATTCTGCGCCTAGATATAGGTTCGTTTGTGTGGTTCCTGAAGGATATGCGCTCTACAAATCATTCAAATCAAATGAAATCGGTTGTTAAAGGAAAGAGGTGTGATTTGTGCCAATGGATGGACAGACTAGAGTATCTCCTAAATGCCTGCACTTTATCATTTGGGCCGTGTTGCTGGCAGAATCCTTTAGAGGAAAATGTGATCTATCTGGTGCCTAGTTCCCTTATGCAGCAGGCCGCTGGCTCTATACCCAAACAAGAGTCTGTACACCAGTCTCATTGCTTATTTTATGGCCTTTGCTAGAAAATTGGATTTACTGTGGCCAACTATGACCAAATTCTCGGTGGCGGGTGTGTGAACTGTTACCGCAATCTGCACTTGAACTACCACAAACCACACAAAGACCTACCTTTGAGAGAGCAATGATTGCCGATCAGAGGAATGAGTAGACTGGTCTAGGAAATCTGGGTGACACAAGCCATGTGGTCGCATAAATGTCCCGTGGGAGAATAACACAGCTCTGCCACATTTGGAGACCAGTACCAGAGAAGATTCCAAATCGGTTTATTTTATTGCTTTCTTTTGGAGGAATCACCCCCGTACTTGAAACTGGCCAATTAAATAGTCTGCAGAATAGGCATTTTGCAATGCCAGAGGTAGTCTGCTATGTGGATGTGGCAGATCCCTATAAATGCTGTCTTCCGAACCAGCGATAAAAGACTAGGTCTGGACATCGGAGAAGACTGGTCAGCGCTGAGCCTGCAAGACACTGAACCTTGAGTTTGTGAACTACTGAGCCCTTTATGGAGGATGTATCCAGAGGACACCTGTAACTAAGGCATGTGTTAAAACCCTGAATCTGAGGGAGACCCTGAGACTTCTAAGCGCTATAATTCAAACAAAATAGAGCATTCTGAGACAGAGTTTCAAAATTGCAAGTTACGATTTAATTTGTGCATATCATACACTTGAGCAGACTTCTGGTTCATCCACAACCAGTATTTCATGGAGAGTGGAGAAGTGAAGTGCCTGAATGGTTCACTGTGTCCTTTCTTATACAGAAACAAAGCCTGCCTCAACATAGGTAATTTGTTATTCATTTACAAAAGAAAATAGCATACATATGTTCATACTACATACACGTTACACCTAATCCCAAGAGGGCAGGATAAATTGCATATTCAACAGAAGTTGCTATGTCAAGAATCTCCACTTTGCTTATGGCTTTAATTGCATGCTCTTTCCACCAGTTCACGGACAGGGTCTTATGTTTGCGGTGCTTAAACACAGAACCCTCCTGCCCTTCGTTCCAACAATGTTCCCCCTATTTGCACAACCTTGAAAAGACATCTTTTGTGGTGCTTCAAACAGAATGGAAGGGCTGTACACCATGACTCAGTATGTAACTAACCTCTGCTTAGTGCAGTCAGCCTTTGCATAGTATTTAGCTAAGAGAATGAAACCATATTGAAACAGCTTTTCTTACTCCGCTGAATGGGAGGATCTGCTTTTAGTGTCATTTAAACTAGGTTTATCAGTGAAGGCCAGGTGGCTAAAACATGCACTGTACATGGACCCAGTCTTCTCTTGTAATGACTGTCAGAAAAAAGCCACAAATACATTTCCATTTTGTTTTACTCGATGACTGACAAATGCGACTCCATTTTGAACATTACTAAGAGAACAGGGTTTTGATTGCAGAAAAGGGATTAGCTTAGGGCTAAGAAAATGCATATTATTAAATTCTAACAAACTCTCCATTTACCCTAAGCTAATTTTTATTCGCCTAAGCCAGCTAGACCATCAGTATCTATGTCCATTAAATCCTGAATTTGCATTTCTTCCATCATCATGGTATTAATTTTATAACTATCCCTGGGGAGGGGCTTCATTATTTTTACTACCTTATCACAGCTCTGAGATATAAGGAAACATACAGGACTGAACTGAAGACAACAGCAACCTAACATTAAGCAAAATACCACTATTAATATAGACAACTATTTCCATTCCCAATCCTTTAGCAAATTCTAAAACCATTGGGACCAGCTGCTCGCCTGTCCAACCTCATAATGAACTGCTTCTCCTATTACGTATTATCGATCAATAGCATCAAATATATCTCTAGAGCTTTCAGGTATGCAGGTACAGCAAGGGGAGCCCACTATTTTAAGACCCCTCCTTCTGCAGCCGTGAGAATGTCCAACACCATCCTGTTTTGAAGTGCCACCAATCTAATTCACAAATATATTTGAAGTCTCATTCAAAATACTTTGTACCACTCTACTGAGTCTATGAATGCTTCTGGAGTTAAAGGCAACCCCTAACAATGGTAATATTCCCTTTCAGAAATCTGCTGCTACTTGGCATCAGTATCAGTCTGGTCCACTTCTCTTTTCCCTCTCTGCAGTTTTGCACGCTGATATATATTATCTGTGGAGGCTACATAAAACCCAGGAAATATATTAGCAATGTAACATATGCCTGTCCAACCCTTCTTCAACCACTTATATGCTTTCCCACCCTCGCAAACATAATACTGATTTCCTTAAGGAAGAATGGAATTAGTATAATTGGTATAGTCAACGATTGTATCAAAGCATTGCATTTTCTACTTATCTCTTACTATAGCAAATTGGGGCTCTCCTATCCTATGAGTTACCTGGAATAAAGGATATGTGGCATTCATATAAGAGGTTTCGGATCTCCATGGAAGGGTAGGCAACATACTAAGGCTGCTTGAACTGTTGCTATTAAGGGTGTCATTACATATTTCAGGATTTGTAATAGTAGTATTGGGCATTCTCCTTCCATGATGGGCTCGTGCTCCGTCCCAATAATTTATCAATCTTCTTTGAGACAAAGTACAGCACATAATATCGATCGATTAACCGGGGGTGCATAATAGGGTATTCCTGCACCATCTCCACTGTGCGGGACATGTGAACAAAGCCAACAATTAGTTCTATTAATAGCTTTTTGAACTCTGTCTGGGTACCACAGGGGGTGTGGGAGGGGGTTTAGGCACCCTGGACTGAGTTGCCTTGCCAACTCAAGTCGCACTCTGGTGTGATTGGCCCAAGTGGTGAGCCACCCCGCTCACCACTTAGTGTGTTTTGATTGACAGCTAGGCTGAATGAATGGGGGTTTTCTGCATAAAAGCAGGGCTTTTGGGACTGGATCTTCAGAAGTCGCCACAGGACCTAAGAATCCGACGAGGGTAAAGCTGAGCCGACCTGCAACGACGACACCTCCGGTGGAGCCCTGCTGAACCGACTCACCACTTCCCGACGACAGAGGAGATCTCCTGACTGGTGGGGACAACCAGTCCCCCTTTGCTTTTTCTTCGTTCCAGGACGTAGTGGTTGAATTGCCCGTGCCGAGCACCCCGGCAACCGGATTGCCACTACCCCTGTCCCGCGACCAAAAGGTGGTGCCTTGTGACGGAGCACTCCACGGCTGGTCTCTTCCCTGGTGGTGCAACGATCTTCAACTTTCCTTCGACGACGAGATCATCTCTTCTCTTGGCAAAGACCTGACGTGCATCCACCACCAGGAACAACTGCCCCTGCCGGAGCTGTCTCTCCACAAACAAGGTACCGTGTCCGCCTGGCTTCCCTTTTTTGCCGGATAGAGTGAGGTGTCTTAATCCTTTCCTCTCCATTGGGTCGCCTCCAACCTTTCTTAACTTTCTGTTCTGAACTGGTCCAATCTAGCTATAACAATTTGCGACAAAGACTCGAAGCGCATTTCCACTGAGATACTTTTTGGGACATATCGCCTTGCCTCTCTCCGAGTGGGCCTGGCCTCTGAACTTTGCGATCTAAAGTAGACCCTGCCTTACTTGCCTTGCATTTGTTCGTAAAAGTGTTGGTACCGAGTGATTTCATACCCTGCCTTTTCTCTCCCATCCTAATGAATACTAGAGTGCCATCTAGGTTAAAGCATTCACCTCTGTCTGCAAATAAGTGGTGCCGTTGAACCTAGACTTGTCGAACTATTGTTAGGGGGATTGATTTGTTTTCTTATAGTAATTGTGATTGAAGCTGCTAAAAGCAGCCGTTAAAATCAGAATCAGGCGTTAAGGGTTAACGACGGCGTTAACCCTTAACGCCTGAGTTGTAATGAGGCCCATTGTCTACAATAAGAGGCAGCGCCTATAAGCGCTATAACTTGTTTTTGTGTCTTTGGCTGTGGCATTTTAGAATTCACTTGTATTATATCAGGTGCTAGTTTCCTACTCTCCTTAGACAGGAGGTACCCAAGATATGCTACGTCCTGTCTACAGTACTGAAATTTCTTCAAAGATGCTTCATGACCATGATGAGCTAGACATGACAATAACAATATAGTTGCATGTTTACCGAGTTCCTCCGTGGGAGCTGCTATAAGTAAATCGTCAATGTATTGAATCAAGGTAATGGATACGGGCAATTTCAGGGAATCCAACTGTTCCTTAAGTGCTCTACTGTATATACTTGGGCTCTCTGTATAGCCTTGTGGTATTCTAGTGAAAGTATACGCTCTGCCATTGAGGGGAAAAAGCAAAGAGAAACCTTTTTTCTGGATGTAATGGTATACTAAAACAAAAATTGTTTTCAAGTATATTACTGAAAAATATTCTGCAAATGGTGGTATCATGGTAAGAATAGTGGTAATGTCTGGAACTATTGGAAACTGAGGTACTACAATCTTATTAATCACCCCTAAATCAATTACAAGTCAATATGGTAGATTTGTGTCCCCTTTTTTAATATTTGGTAAAACGGGGCTATTGCATACACTCCCCATTATTTCTTCTACGATCCCTTGTCTTACTAAGTCTGAGACAATTGTTTAAAGGGCTGAATAACCTTCAGGGGATACTTTGTACTGAGGAATATGCGGATACATTGCTCCCTGTCGTATTTGTACTTTTACTGGGGCAATATCCATAAGACTATGTAATTAACTGATACTGCCCCTAAGGCATCAGGGACGCTATCAAACTCGGGTGGCAGAGATTTTGCTAAAAACTGATTCATTTTCGAAGGGCATACTGTAATGTGTACTCCTTCTGGCTTACAATAAATAGTAGCACACAACATTTTCAACAAATTTAATCCCAACAAATGTTCTCCACACTGTCGTTAATAACGGTATCTCACTAGCTGGCGGTCCTAAAAGAACAGGCACTGCGACCGATATTTTACTAACTACGGGTGTTCCAGTGAACGTTACTGAAATATTAGTATGGCCACTCAAAGGAATATCTGGAACCTTAGCATGATCTATAGAGCTCTTTTGCGCCCCTCTGTCTACTAGAAATCGAGGATCTTGTCTGGCTGGGGGATGGCAATTGGTTCCATTTTCATTTGAGGGCTGTTCTATTCTGAGAAATCCTCAATATTGTATTAATTTGTAACAAAAGACTTGCTGGGATTATCGGAAACATTGGCATTAATAGGGACTGTAGTAGTTGCCGCAGGGCCAGGTTGTACCCATCCACCCCTACCTCCTACCTGTCCTCCCTGACGTCCTCTTCTTTGATTCATTCCACTTACCCTATTCAACAAGGCTGGGCACTGTTCCTTCCAGTGGCCCTCTTGCCTGCAATATGCATACTGATTAGGCCATGCCGGTGAGAATGGTACAAATGGACCAACACCTCTACCTCTTGAGCCAATAAATGGCCCTCCCCTAGATCCCTGTTGTACTTGCTGTATTAACACTCTTATCTTAAGACCCACTTTCTTCTGCTTTCTCTTTCTCCACATTCATTCTACTCTCATAATATTGAGCCATATGTAGTATCTATGACCATGTTGTAGTCTGCCAAGCACTCTCTGATTGCATTATAAGAACGCTAATTTCTGGTAACAATTGCCAGACAAATGTATCTACAATTAATTGTTTCCCTGCTGGCGTAGTCATTTCTTGTCCTGAAAAATCAATAAATACCTGCTCAAATTTATTAAAATACTCTGTTACCCCTTCAGTTTTATTCTGGCCACATGCGGAAAGCTTCTCCCAATTAATCTTTTTCTCGGGTACCACCCTTTTGAGTTGTGTGACTATCATAGTGGGAAGGTTAAGTACTGCGGGTCTTTCGCCAGCTGTCCTATTAGTGCCAAGCTGAAAAAGTGCGGCTCATGTCCTCCTCAAAGTTTCAGGGTCAGTGATATTTCCAATTAATGTCCAAATAGCTGATGGCAAAATTACTGAGAATAGAGGTTCCAAATCCCTACTGGTGAAGACAGGGGTATTCAAAACGGCTTCTAATTCCTTATAAAACCGCATAGGATTTTTCCTTGTTGGGGATTGTCTGTTTTAATGTATTTAATTCTTGCCTGGAAAAGGGTATGTGAACCAATTGGGTATCATATTTAGCAGGCTGCATAATATGTTTCCCTTGATGCTCAAGGAGATCCTGTCCTTGACAATCAAGCATTGCATGCTGTGGTATATAAACAGTTGGCACCTCCTGCATAGGGAGCTGGCAGCTAGGTGATTTTTGTAATTTTAAAAGTGCTGTTAAGTGGATGAGTTGCTCTGGGATACTCATTATGGATTCATTATCTACTATTAGTTTCAAGTGTTGCAACTCTGCATAATTCTCTAACTCGCCTTCCTCATTTTGCTGCATAATTGCATCCAATATTACTTTCATGGCATGCATCTGCATCTGGGGGGCATACTGACACAAAGTACTCCAAAGGACCGAAAGAGGGGTCAAAGTGGTGGCCCATCTAAGAGCGTTACGTGTGATTAACTGTAATTCATCTGACACACAAGATTCTTTATAGCCTATGATAATTACAGGCTGTTGGACATACTTGGAAGTATTAGTTTCAGTTTCTAAACCCAATCAAGCTTTCTCTAGTCCTTTAATTTAATCAACTATCTCCCAAAGTCCTTTAACATGCGAAAAAGCAACCTTCTCCATATGACAAGAGAAGGCAGCTAAATTTAAATCTTGCAATTCCCTATGAACTGCCAAGGGCAATTTTTCTTCCCACTGGATTCACATCTCATCACCCGAACATTATAATAGAATTAGTTGCTCAGGACCTTGGGTTTCGAGTACTTCCTCAACCACATTCTGTCTGACTCCGTTCAATACTAACCGAATAGCCTGCTCTCAATTTCCTTAGTTGGATAGGCATTAAAGCGGCTCTTGTATTTCTAATAAAAGGTTGTAATTTCCTTGCCTTTTCTTTAGTCAATGGGCCATGTATATATTCACTCGGAGGATCTATGCTGGTATCTGATATGTCATCTTCTAGTATGGGGGAGGATTTTGGGGATCCGGAAGAGTGGGAGGGAGTTTAGGACACAGGAGCCCTAATACTAATGAGCTCTGTGGTTGACCATACGGAGGAGGAGATGTAGAGGGAAGGAGATGCTGGCGAGGGTTATTGAGAATCTGTTCTATTACGGGATCGTAGCTAGTAGTAGGTATAACAGGGTCAATTCCTGTTCTTTGTAATTGACAACCTCTGTCTCTCTATTATTTTGCTGATATTTTTGCTGATCATGAACCTAAGCTTTATCAGTCTGTGACATGTGTCTTCGAGCAAATTTCTGTGCACGTTTGATCTTCTGCGTGGCTTCTTTGCGGCAATCGCGGATAACATCAAAGGCAGAGGGTTTAGCTTTATTCTTTAATAATACATATTCTAAATGCTGAATTATGGATACGTCAAAGAGCCATTTTCTGGCCATATTAAACTAGGGATATCTTTAGTCTGTTTGTGCCATGAACTGTTGCATACTGTTGTCCTTAACCCATATTTGACATACATTTTGTACGCCGGGGTACCTTCTGGGGGTGCAGGCTGAAGAAATTCTAAGTCGTTCATAGAGCGAACACAACAAAGTCTGGACCAACATTTCCTAAGGCTTACTGGGACCAGGCATCAGAAAAATGTTCAGATGCTTCCTGCCAAAAGAAGGTATTTGCAAATATCTTCAGTTTAACCCACCCAATCAAGTCTTACCTGCCAAACAGTTGCTCTAGGAGAAATATCGCATGCAGTTAGAAGGGCTCCAGCCAGGAGATGGCGTCTGTGGAGAGAAGACCGCTGATGGAGGCTAGTGTCAGTTGCAAGCAATACAATCTCCATGATATTAGGGATCCCTGAAACCAATCCCTCCATTCAGCTGGTTCCTCCCTGTCACGTCTAGTCAAGGTGCCCTCGTCCTCGGTGGGGCCACACATTGTGCGCCATTTTGACACTTCTAAGCACTATAATTCAGACAAAATAGAGCATTCTGAGAAAGAGTTTTTCAAAATCGCAAGGTAAGAATTCATTTGCACATATCATACACTCGAGCAGATTTAAGGTTCATCCACAACTAGTATTTCATGGAAAGTTGAGAAGTGAAGTGCCTGAATGGTTCACTGTGTCATTTCTTATACAAAAACAAAGCCTGCATTAACATAGGTAATTTGCTATTCATTTACAAAAGACAATAACACACATATGTTCATACTACATACACAATGTTACACCTAATCCCAAGAGGGCAGGGCACATTACAATTTCAACAGATGTTATTGCTATCTCAAGAGTCTCCACTTTGCGTATGGCTTTCATTGCATTCTCTTTCCACCAATTCACGGATGGTGACTTATGTTTGCGGTCCTTAAACACAGAACCCAACCCTCCTGCCCTTCGTTCCAACAATGGTCACCTTATTTGCACAACCTTTAAAAGATACCTTTTGTGCAGAAAACAGAATGGAAGGGCTGAACACTATGACTTAGTGCAGTCAGTCTTTACATAGTATTTAGCAAAGAAAATGAAACCATATTTAAGCAGCTTATCTTAATTCGCTGAATGAGAGGATCTTCTTTTAGTGTTATTTAAACTAGGTTTATCAGTGAAGGCCAGGTGGTTCAAACATGCAATCTACATGGACTCAGTCGTCTCTCTTGTAATGACTGACAGAAAAAAGCCACAAACGCATTTCCATTTTTGTTTTTTACTCGATGACTTGCAAATCCGACCCCATTTTGAACATTACTAAGAGAACAGGGTTTTGATTGCAAATAATGGATTGGCTTTGTGCTAGGGAAATGCATATTAAATTCTAACAAGCCTAAATCTGATGAAAGGTCATGAAACCCTGATACATAGTGATGAGAAGTTGACGAGTCTCAACCACAGGGTGATGAGATGTTCTACCAGAGGAGTTGGAAAAAACCTCCAGAGAAACTGAGAGGTTGAGTTAGACGGTTTACCAAATGGTTGAGATGAAACCCTAAGGGATGATGATGCCCTGAACCAAAAAGTGATGAGATTCTAGAAGCGTGAGGAAACTAAGAGCGCATAAGAGCTGATGAGACCTGGAACAGGATGGTGATGGGAGGTTGACAAGATGGTGGTGGATGTTCAATCAGAAGAGTGAGGAAACCATGTTAGGTTAGCTGCATTTATTAAGCGCTACCATCACCAATTAGGGAATAATGACGCTGATAGGTAAATAGAGCAGGAGCCCAGAACCAAATACCAGAGAAACTCAGAGAAACCATGAAAGAACTAATGGATGACAAGGCACGTAACCAGAGGGGTAGAGTAGATACTGAACCAGTGGAAGCAAATAAAATGTGATGTACAAAACCGAAATGCAACAGGTGTTGAAACCATATATACTTAAGAGTAGAAACACTTAATGAGACAAAACCTTCAGAGGGTTTAATAAGCGGAATCCACTATATTGTGAAGTGATGCTAAGAAGCAGAGATCTAGGGAATCAACTCAAGTTGAGAGTAATGGAACTCCATAGATCAAAATAAAAGTGGAGGAAATGCCTCAAAGATTATAATGTAGTCCTTGTGCCTGTCTAGTTTACAATCTGAATGTAAACTAGACACCCCAAAAGTATGAGGCATGGAGAGAACAGGAATTCTGGTCTTCAGATTCCATTTGAAAGAAAATGACACACAAGAAAAAGGTGTTTGTGTACAAAGGGTTACCCTGATGAATTGATGTGAACTCTTGAAGACCACAAATGAAAGCAAAGATCTTGGCAAGTGCCGAAAAACAAAGATTTTAAAAATGTCTGAACCTAAATATATTAAGTTGTTGAATATATTGAGTTTGATCAATATCGGACTGACAAACATGGTGGACATGGGATTCTAAGGTTTTGTAAAGTTGTTCCTGGCTCGGCTGTTAGCTATTGTGATGAGAGATGAACAAGAGTATTGGCAGCAAAGATCACAAAGGCCTTGTTCTATTCCCACCACAATTTCAATATTCATATCAATCTTGGACCTCTTTAAAAGGAACTAAAAAGAGGGAGAATCTCAGACTCCTCTACGATGATCAACGACTACAACAGATTTGCATTATTTGATTTTACATTTATAACATGCATACCCGAATGTCCATGCAAAATTGCATCTAGGCAGAGATATTAATTAAAAACCACTCATTGGCACCACACAGCTATCACTCAAGCTTATGCTAACTGAAAAAGACAAATTATACAAAAACATATGTTTTTAGTTTCCTCCTTAACACTGAAAAGGATTGTCTGCCAGAGGACCCCTGGTAAAGAATTCCAAGAGCGGGGACCATAGGAAGAAAAAACCTATTGCCCCATGTTGTCATTTTTACAAACAGAACAACCAGCAAATTTGTTTCCCATTGATCAAAGTGTTCGAATAGATAATGCAGTTGAATTTATTACATTAAATATGGCGGCACCAAGCCATGGATAAATTTGAAGGCCATGCATAATACTTTATACAGAATTTGCTGTTGAACCGGGAGCCAATTAAGGCTTCTCCGGTAGTGCGAGACAGAAGATTCCCTGGAAATTGTAAAGATCAATCTTATTGTATTTGGAATTTTTGAGCACCCATAAGAAGAGCAGTACAGTAGTCTAGTTTTGGGTTTAACATACCAACCACTGTTGAGCGGTCCTTTTCTGCAATAAGAGGCAACAAAGGCTTGATCAATTTCGATTGGTAATATACAGACTTTACTGTCTGGTTGACATGCAGATTGCAATCTAAATTGGACTGCCAGATGCAGCTAAGGTTCTTTATTTTATCAGAGAACATTGTAGGAACACCGAACAAAGATGGGCATCCAGCATCCAGATTTTGATTTTTTTCCACACATGGCAGAACTCTTATCTATGCCTCCAATGGCTGTTCAAGGATTAAATGCATTTGGGTGTCATCAGCATATGAGTGATAACACAGGCCAAATTCCGCAAAGATGTTCAAAAGTGGCCAGATGTAAATGTTGAACAGCAAAGGGGACATATAAGATCTGAGTCACCCCAAAGTCAACAGTCGGAGTCGGAGACACATGAGCTTACCTTAATCTGTTGAGTAAGGTTGGTCAGAAATGAAGCAAACCATTCTGTCGGACACCTGTACTACCGATGACAGTCTGGAGAGACGAACCTCAAAATCTAATGTATCGAAGGTCACCGGCAGGTCCAGCATAACCAGCATGCTAATGGCCCCATCGTCAGCAGCCTTCAGTATTTCGTCCCAGACTACCACAAGAGCCGTCTTGGTACTGTGACCTGGCCTGAAGCCAGACTGATGTGAGTCCAGGAGATTATGTTCCTCCAAAAGGTTTTGCAATTGAGTAGTTGCAATCTTTTCCAGAATCTTGGCCGACCATAAAAGGCCGCAAATTAGATGATAGTTAGCAAAATGTTTATGGTCCAATGTTGATTTTTTTTTTTTTTTTTAACGGTGTAAAATAGAATTTTTTTTAAATCCAAAGGAACACAGGACTGAGCAAGTGAAGCATTTACAAAAGTCTGTACAACCTCGCCAAGTGCACATGCGTGTTGCTTAGCCAGACAAGCAGGAATAGGATCATATATGAAATTGGTGGGCTACAACTTAGACAGTAGATTGATGATTTCCACGCTACTTACCAATGTGGATGTAAATTTAGGACAAATGGGTTCTAAATCAGGTTGAGTAGTATTTCAAAGTGGGATAAGTTTAAGGACATCAGAATGAGTATCAATGCGGTTTCTAATATTTTTAATTTTTTCCAAGAAGAAAGCGTTGAACTCATTGGCCACTTGGGTAGATGCTAACAGGCCAACATTAACACATTGGGTGTTGGAGAAGTTTTTCTTTGCCGAAAAAAGTGCTCTAGTTCTGTTGTCAGCAAGATTAATTTGTTTTTGCAGAGGGGGATTTTGCTAATAAAATCTTTTTTATATCTTCCAATGCTGCTGTGGCTGCCTGGTCGTAAGCCATAGTTCTTCTTTTTTTCGATAGGCTTTCTTACATTTCTGCAGCTTTTCGCTATACCATTTAATTATTTTTTCTCAAAGCTTTTTTTACAATTTTTAAAGGGGCAATATTGCTGCAGTTAGTTTGAAGATGTGACATATTGGTATATTGTTCCGCACACTTAGAAGTGAGTTGGACCCGAGTTGCATCCCTCAGAAGTTCTTTACTTGAGATGAGATCCAAGTCTTTCTTTCGACAAAGTAGTTGCACACTAGTGGGTACACTACAGGATCTGAAATTGTTAGGCATTATAAAACCATCTTACTGGTATGATCTTGTGCTCATATAGTTTGTCGCCTAAAGAAAACAGGATCCAAACAGTATCCTCCAGTATGAGTCAGTAATTTCAACAAAAGATGTAGGTCATGGGTCTGCAAGCTATCATGAAGATATATGCAATCTGTTTCTTCTGGGGCATTGCACCATATATTTAAATCACCCAGAATAATTAAATTAGAATAATGGTGTGCCTCAGAACCTAGATAAGCATCAAGTGTGTCCGGAAACAAAGTAGCAGGGCCGGTGGGGAGGGGGTCTGTAGCAAAGTAACAACCGATAGGCTTCATTGAAGACCAATAGGCTTCGATGAAGAGGAATAGCACTTGGAGCAGATACCCTGTGCATTAAATTAGCAAGAGTAACCTGAGCAGCCCCTAGTCTGGGTGCTTTACAAAATAAGAGTGTGATCATATGTAGTTTTAGACCAGGTGGTTGTGGGTAAAATAATGGTAACATTGAACGTGGTGAGGAGTAACAACAACAAAGTATCTGTATAGCCATTACAATTAGGTGGCTGTTTACACAAGTGGAGATGTACACTATTTTCAGTGAGGGATTGGAGGGGATCAGTGAAGTGATCGTATAAGTCGAGTAGTTGAGGTGTGGCCTTCTAGGGTGAGGAGATTTTCAGTGCTGATTTGAATCTCCGGATAGTGGTGGCATGTTTGATTGCAAGGGAGTTCAGTGGAAGGGGGCAATGAGGATAAACTAAAAGAAAACAAGATGTGACACACGATGGGTGGGGAACACAGGATTAAATCGGATCCCGGAATCAAGAGTGTGAGTAGGGATTTAGCAGGTATGGGCGGGATAGAGCTTGAACACATTTAAAAATGAGTAGAATGACTATGATGAGGGATTAGTCTTGCATAGAGAGCCAGCCAACGTGGGTGTGGAGCAGATATAGTAGATAAGTGAGGGAGTTTGTAAAAAATAAATGTAGAGGGATTTTTTATTTTGTTGAAAGGTGACAGAGTAGAGACGGAGACCTACAGGCTGGAACTGTACTGAAGACGATGGCATACTAATCTAGCAATAAGAAGTCTTGTTGCATGGTTTGTATGACAAAGCGCAGTAGTCTGGCCTTCTAAGGCAGGGGTACGAAACCCCTCTCGGCTGGAGGTCGGGCCTGCCAAGGAGAAATTGAGAGCCAGTCCTTAGCACACTGGAGGGTCTGGTGTCCCTTGACGGAAGATCGAGAAAGAAGCACAGTGAAGACTGGGAACAGACTTTCGCCAATTTGAAAGGCTAATGCTAAACTAACATATATTTTGAATGCAAGAGACAGAGCAACAAAAAACCTACTGCCAAAAATAGGAACCCACCTACTCTGTGAAAAACCCAGTGGGTGAAAGGACCCCTTATAAAACCTGGCTAGAAGAATGCTGGCATGCAGTGTTCTCACTTTTTGCAGACTCCTTGCTTCCTTGTGTTGAGGAGGAATTCATTTACTTGAAAGCCACCACTGAAATTGTACAAGGGATAGGAACTTGCCACCGCGAATGACGGGGATGCCTTGAGGCATTGGCATACCCCTATCAAAGTTGGCTTCAGGTAAGGTATATGTAGTTAGGAATGGGGCCGGTTCTGAGACTGCAAGAGGCTCATGGAGAGCTCATGAACCACAGATATGAGGACCCGGAAACCTAGGAGTTGAAATTCTTTATCTTAGGGAAGGCCGACAGCGGCTCATGAAACCTTGAGATGTAGGATGATGAAATGTTGGCAAGCTCCTGAACCAGAGGTTGATGCAATGGTGTACCAGTGGAATGATGCAAAATCAGAAATGTTCCCCATCAGGATGAAAAAACCCTGGGAGAACCTGAAGCATTAATGAGACCTTGTATAATGAGAATCTAACAAAACATAAACAGAAAGCCGAAGAGAATTGATGAAAAATTGAACCAGAAGGGTGAGATGAAACCCTGAGAGAACCTAATAGTGGTGAGAAGGCCTTTGACCATAGACTAATAAGACATTTACTCAGAGCGGTGAGGACACCCGAGAGAACCGAAGAGGGATAAGGCCCTGAAGCAGAGGGTGATGAGATGCAGAACCCAAAGAGTGATAGAATCTTACCACTTTGTGTCTTCTCTAAGCCTTTGAATTACAAAACCTGAACCTGAGAGGTGATGAAGGGAGTAGCAACTCATGTGAGGAATAATACCTTGAGGGTTTATGAAGGTGAAGCCCCAGTTGTGTAGCCGGGTGCTAAGTCGTATCAGTCTACACCAGAGGCCTTCAAACTGTTGGGCGTGCCCCCTATGGGGACGCAGCTGCATTCCCAGAAGGGGGGAGTCTGGGGAGGGGGGCATGAGACCAAAGCCTGACATTTATTTATTTTTTCAAATTTTTATTTTTATATGAGGGAAATGGGCAGGGGGGGTTCGCAAGGTCGGACTGGAGCATAACCCTGCCTCGGGCACCAATGAAAGTGGCCCACAGTTGCAAATGGCAATTCATTCCTTTAGTGACACTGTTAGAATAGTACTCAAGGGTGTTTTTTTGTTAAAATGAAAACAAATTGTGAAATTTAAAGAATATTTATTCAGCAACAATGGTCAAAACTACTAGCTGATAGTGAAGTAACTCCTCCAACTGGCTGATATTGTCCCATAAAGTGGCCAACTTTGACCAAAATAAACGGTTCACACTAGCATTTTTGGTTCGGGCATTGCCCCATTGCCTTATAGGCCAGTCCGAACCTGGTAGCTCATCTATAAAGGGTTAGGGGGCATCAACCCAGTGGCCCCCTCACACATCATGGAGAAGCCGAGGAGCCAGCCCAGTGAAACACTGAGCACTTAATCAGCTGATTTTTCCAGCTATGGTAGTGCTCCTGGGCTGGCTGAACTGTCAAAGGGAAACACTGTTTCTCTTTGACAGTTCAGTTCCCCAGCAACGCATGCTTACTGAGCCATGGAAGGCTGGGGGTGTTTTGCTTCTCCAGCCTTGCATAGCTCATTGAAAATGCTGGCTAGGGAACTGCATGTCTATGTGCGAGCGGGAGCTCCTGCGCCTTCTCGCACATACAGACAGAGCAGCATGGAGCGGGGCATGTCAGTAACCACACGCAGGCCCCCTGCACGTATGTACAGGAACCAGGAAGCTCTTGTTTCCCCATTCCTGTTCATGATGCAGGAACTGGAGAGGAAACTTCAGAACCGGGGCAGAAGGTAAGTTTATTTTTTATTTAAAAGTGTATGGCTTGTGTTATGAGTGAGTGTATGGTGATGGGTGCTCATGAGGGGGGGGGGGGTGTGTGTGTGTGTGTGTGTGTGTGTGTGTCCCCGTTGAGCTGATTTTTTGGGGATTGGGGGGTCGGTGTGGGGGTTGTACAAAGTCATTTTAAAAATGACTTTTTTTTGCGCATTCCTCCTACCCATCTGCCAAAATGAGCTCTCCTTCTGTGGCGCTGTGGAGCTCAGGGGACAGGGATGGTATTTTCTTACTGGACATCTATCATAGATGCCCAGTCACAAATACCATACGTTCCCTCTGGTGCCTCCCAGCGTCTTGCATACGCAATATAATCATGTTGATTGTGTGAGAGATGGTATCTTTTTACTGGCCATCTATCATAATGTCCAGTCCGGAATATCCTGCCTGTGCCCCCCAGTGCCAATTGCAAACTTATGCTCTAAAATGCAACATTTTAACCCATTATTTTAAAATAATTCCTGGGGGACGGGGGGAAATCCCCCTCCCACCCCCAAGCCGACCTTGATTGGTTCGCTATGCTCAGTCGCTATGGCATATCTCTGGAAATATTTATGCCCCTCCACTTAAATGATTTACCAGCCGCCACTGGCCCTGGGACTGTGCTGGGGGTACCAGGGACTGTGGTGGGAGCAGGATGGGCTGGAACCATGGGATAGTGGTGGGAGCAGGGTGGTGAGAGCCCAGGGACTGTGATGGCAGCAGGTGAGGGAGCTCAGGGACTATACTGGGAGTAGGGTGCGGTTACGGCACACGATAGTTCATAGCCATTTGGACTTACTGTCCATTTGGCATTTTTGGGGGGCCCGGCCTGCCCACAATCTTGCTCAGGGGGTGGGGGGTAGGCTTAAAAAGTTTGAAGACCACCATCCTTTTGAAGGAGAAGATCGGATTGGGAAGGGGAAGGGAGGTGATACAGGCACACATTTTCAGGGCTCCACAGTTAGGATTATTAAATTCAAAATTACTTTGCCAAGAACATTTTTAAAGTGAGATTGGAGATTGGCCAGTTGGAAGCCTAAACATGTTTTAAGATTACTGTGCACAATTTGGGTAAGCCAATATTTACCTCTGAGCTATGTGTCTCTGGTCTGATGATTCAGCAAATAATGTTTACTAACATCCAGTCTTATATTGTGTATATGCAGCTATTGCTTTTATGTTGGGATAGGTTGTTTTTAGTAAGATTGAAGGTTATTTGTTTTGTGAATATGTAGCTGTAAAGAGGATGGAGCTGCTAAAGTATGACAGCTCGAGGTTGGATGTAGCAGTTGTGCTACAAGGGCGATAGTCTTGAACCATGCAGAGTGCCCATTTCCGAGGTATATCAAGTTGATCTAAACTCTTACATCTTCACAGATGTAGTTATTTCGCTAAACAAAGATACCAGTCAGGTGAGTGCTGGTCCTGCAATACCCATGTTGGACTATGGTGTGTTTGGATGGAGTGGGTGCTTTGCTGTGTAGAAGTTTAGCAATAACAAGATGGCAGATTTATTTATGTCCAAGGCCTTCAGGATTTGTTTACTCATGAAGATGAGGGACTTTCATGTGCTTCTGAAACCTGATTGGTTGCCATCTTAAAGGCAGTGAGTTTCACCGTAATTTGAGAATTCATTGGTAACTAATTAGACTCAAGGAATTTTGCCATGAAAGCAATTTTTGAATAATTGAGTCTTGTTGAAATATTAGGGGATTGCGCAGAGTGTTAAGGAAGCATTGGAAATTCTTGCCACGGGAGTGCTATGGTAGAGATACGGACTTTGAGCTCCGAAAGACTTCATCGTTTTGAGAATCTTGACAATATTTTAAGCATTTGGGCGAGGTTATTTTTTAAGTCGGTGTTTGCTTTTTAATGGGCGTTCAGATTTTTGAGATTTTGTTTTTTAAAAGGTCTCTGCTATTTTGTCTGCTATATTTTTGCAAAGGGATTTGCTAGTGGAATGCTGAGGTGCTCAGTTTCCTGAATATCTGGAATGCTTTAGAGCTGGTCGGTGCCTACGCAGTGTGGAGCACTTTAATTATTATTGACCTTGTGTGGCCAGCACAAAGAATACATTGATGGTCGACCCAAGGAGCTGGGATATGGGTTGTCTCCGTTAGGACATTAGTGTCTTCACAATATTTAAGGCAGAACCATCTGTGGGAGTGGGAGTTGTCATTCAGTTGGTGAAGTTAACGTGTCTCATAGTATTGCAGAACCTTTGGGGTTGAGTAAAACCAAAGTTAAAAATCTCATAGGACCAGTACTGTAGGTGGGCGTTGCGACTGTCGCCCTTCAAGTGATGCTAGGAGGAACGGCAGGCACACATTCAACAAGGCTACAACAATACTTGTCCCTAATGTCATGTGTGTCGCGGACATCTCTTGAGATCTCTCCCATGTGCCAAATGTGTATCATTGTGAAAGATTTGCGAAAATGAATAATGCATATTATATGTGATGCAATCCGCTTTGTTGTATCAAATTAAATAAGTTAATTAATGATATGAACAAGACCATCTGCCAATGGAACGGGTACTACCTGCTGATAATCTAGAATTTGCTACTTTGTAAATTGATTTTGAAATGCATCCTTCGAGGCTTCTGTTTCTCATAAAACCTCAATACATTATGTCTGATGGGGGCGGGGGGTGCTGGGGGGGGGAGAGCCATACTACGTTGTTGTGGTTTTGTTCCAGGAGTAAATTAAGTTGTGTAGCAGATGTACCTTGTTAGACTCTTAACTGAATTTTCTAGATGAGCTACTGTCCTAATTTCAGGCTATGTATCCTGCAAGCTGTATTGTAAATCATATTGCCCTGTGGTGGGCATGGATATGAAATTAAAGCAGAATGAAATTGCTGACTTTCTAATGTGATTTCTCCAGCTATGTCTTCTGTCTTAATCGGCGCAGTTCTTTCTCATAGCAGAAGCACAATTAAATATATCTTGGTAAGTGTTTTTTCCGAATTTGAAAACAAGGACGACTGCTTAGAAAGTTTTACAAATAGGAAAAGTACGATATAATGATTTGATATTGTCAAGGTGACGTGACATGGCGTGGATGGCTGAGTTGGCGCCTTCAGCCCTCTGTCTACTGATGGTCCATCGCAGCAACTTGTAATGGAATCTATTGCAGGGGCTGTGGTGGTGACCTTCTAGTTATGGTCAAGGTGTCTTTCCCTTAGGAAGAGACGTTTTTGGCCGGCTTATCACTTTGGCACTGTTCGAATATGCACACAACTTTGCAAAAAACGAAATAGACCAACTCTACATTTGTGATCCATGTGTGTCATCGATGTCCTGGTGTTGGTGTGATCAGTGCATGGCAGGGGAGTGAGTTATAGTTGCATAGCTTACCTTAGCGGCCACATTTCTTTGTTTTTAAGATTTTGCACTCAAACTATAACGTCCCTTTAGCAACGTTTTTTCATTGGATCTAGGGAATATGTTCAGTTTTCTAGTGGCTCTTTGGGACAAGAAATAGGCTGTCTTAATATTAATATTTAGTTTTTTTTAAAGACCAAATGAAGGAAGGTAAAGGTGATCCCCTAATGTACAATGCTGGGGATGTCGTCCACAATAGTAGATGCTGGCAGATTATTTATAGAAAGGAAAAAGCAACCTGCTTGGACCTGCTGATTTATTTACATGTTCTCACTAGGAAATAACCGCTGATTTTATCATTTGAAATTCAGTAAGCGCTTGTTGAATGGAAGACGTGCGGACGCACACCAGGTGGAAGTGTGATCTCCTATAATGGTTCATTTTTTATTTTTTTCGTAAATTGTTCTTCCTGGTTAGAAAATGTTGCTTATTCAGATCCTGTGTAAACTCGGCATTTGACAAAATAGACTAGCCTTGTATGTCCCTTTGCGTGAGTTTGATTGGCATGTTTGTTTGTGCTTGGCATCTTCAGCCAGGGCTGTCTGGAATGTAAGCGTTGTACAGAAGGATTGCATATGCCCCTTTTCAGTGATTTTGTGGTATCTGCTTTGGGGCTCTTCTTACCATTTTGATACAGCGCAAAAGTGAGGCTAAACGGCAAGGCATTAGCCAGTTACACCTACTTTTGCACTCCAGGGCATTTTCGTGCCCTTCCAAGGTGTAGTAGGGGCACAAAGCGGAGCTTGCATCTGTTTTCCTCCTCCGTCTCGGATGAGCACCCCGTTTTATGCCTGCATGAGATTATCATGCAGCCGTAAACCCATGGAATTCCTATGGAACACTTCCCCCCTTTACACATTGTAAATAGCTTGGGGATTCCATAGGAATTCATTATAAAGTGCTGCCTGCAAAGCATAATTTGCAGGGAGCATGTTATTTTTTACCGAGCAGAGCATACATGTGAAGAGTAAAGGCGATTTCACTTTGACTGTTCACAATTCCACTCTGCATATTTCTAAAATTGTATGCCGAGTACAAGCAGTGGTTCTTACCTGCATGGATTTAGCATATACTATAAAATGACCCCTACATGTATTAGCTATTCCATTTTATATTCACTTTTGTATTTGTACATTTTATCTTGCATTGGTTCTATTTTATGTGAATTCGGTGGATACATTTTATCAGAATAAAGTTATTGACGGACTAACCACCCATAAGTGAACCATTCCTTCGGTTCAGTACTTTCTTAAAAAGTGTAAGATCAGTTTCTGTACTCCTTCAAGGCATCTCTTTCTTAAATGAGTTTCCGGGTGCCTTTCTTCCCGACACTGCCAAGCTGCCCAACATGCGTTTACCAGCCACACATCAGGCTGCCTGTTCCATACTGGTTGGGCACTCATTCTTTAAAAACAAATGATCTAATAACCAATCTTTACACTGTGACTGCCTACCATGCCACACCCACTAACTTCCCCCCAAAGTCTTATAATCATCGATGTTTTCAATGTAATTGACAGCATTCTTTAAAGGGCCCTTTTATCACCCTTAATCTACATGCTTTATCATACCCACCTAAACATGCGTATGCAGATTCTGTGACTTCACTTCCTTTGAGTAAAAGTGCACTTGGATGAGTAAATCTGGGGTGCATACCTTAAACCACCCATCCACTCAAAAACAAATACAAAATGGATCCAAACTCCCGAATTAATAACCATCCACTTCAGTTTAAAAAAAGGAAAATCCCATTCCTAGTGAGAGTATTTTCTAAGCAATTAAAATACGTTTTAACAGTAAAACAGAAATATTGGAAGCAATGTGACACCACAGAGATGATGCTGGCCTTAGAAACGGAGACTCAGCCGTCTGTGCAATAGAATAGCCCCTTTATCCGGGGGTCTAAAGCGGACTACTGCCGAAGAGAGGATCGGGGTGGTCTGCGTTAAACTTGCAATTGGGAGACTTAACAGGCATTTGCTTAACTATGTTGAGGCCTATTAGCTATGGATCCAGTTGTATTATACTTCCTATATTAATCATAGTAAAGGTAGTCTGTCGATTGAAGCAGAATTTAAAAGTGGACAATGTCTTACAATGTAATTGCTACTAACTACAAGTCAATACTTCTCAAGTTATGGTCAGCATTGCGGAGGCCACTGGTCACAGGACCAGGCCCTGTCACTCAGTTTCTCCACCCACCACCTATTTCACCAGTTCTCCTTGGGTGTCTTCATCACCGGCATCCTCAGCCAAGAACCGACGAAGGCAAGAACCTCACCTATTTGTGCCTGATGAGGCCAATGGCCAAGCAGCTACGCTGCATTTCACCTAAAAAGTAGTTGTTAAACAATTACTCACCAAAAGACAACACCATGTGTTTCCTCCCTCCACAGCTCATCCCCCCCTCGCTATGGTTCAAGCAACCAAGTGCCCTGGGCAGCCGTGGCAAGCTACCCTAGAGAACCTCATCAGTGTCATTCTTGCCCCCGTTCAGCACCCACAGACCACATACACATGCCCTCTAATGCTGATCAGTTCTCGCTCAGCAGTCGCTGACGCCACAGAGATCGCTGCTCTCTCGTAGAACAATCTTGATGCTCTAATCATCACAGAAACATGGTGTAAACCATCCTCCTCCCATGATTGTGACATCGTCCTACGCCTTGCCTACCGCATCCAGCATGCGGACCGACATTGCATGCTTAAACTAGCAAGGGCAGGTGCCGGAGTAGCAATCCTCCACAAGGGCAATCGGCTATGCTCCATCATCCTCTCTCCCAGGACAAGCTTGTTCGAATCACATGCCTGCTGGTTCTCTTTATCATACAAGGAGTACATCACATTCCACCTCATGTACAGACCACTTAACATGAATGATTTTTGCATTGATGACATGACCAACTTACTGTCCTCTGCCAAACTAGCACACACTAATAATGTCTTTTTCAGAGATTTTAACATCCCCCAGTGCACTTTTCACACTGACCGGATCCATTGACCTTAAGCAAATTGTTCTCTCCCTCAAGTACAACAAAGACAACACCCTAGACCTAGTCTTTACATTATCCTCCCCCATGGCTTGGGCAGAAACTATCCCACTCAACTGGTATGACCATGCTCCCATCCCACTGTCGATCAATCACTTGACCACGGCCCACAAAGGTCGGGCTAAACGCCTCCTCAATCCACACTGCTCATTCAAAACCTTACGCTGCATCAGTAAATGAGATAGTAGCAAACTTTGCCGACTTCCCCACCACAGGGAATACCTTAGTCCCCATAATATTATTTCACAAATCTGCTCTGAAAATGGAAACCTGCCCTCCCTAAAAACCAGCCGCAATAAAACGCTCAGAGCCCTAGAGAAATGGTGGCACAATAACACAACCCTGGCAATCCATCAAACCTCAAATCTCTCTGCGCTGTAAGATTCTGATTACCAAGGACAAACCTGCTTATTACTTTACCACCATTGCAGCAGTCTATAAAAGGAGCAAAGCCCTCTTTGAAGACTAAAGCATTGTACCAAATCTCTGAGGTGCCAGCGACTTAGGAAAAATGTGATAGAATCATTAAACCTCTCATTGAAAAATTGTCAAATCAACCTCCCCAGCGTTAGACTGCCACCCCCCTACTTCCAAGCATGCACACTGCCCCTTTGGACCGAATTCACTCCTCTCTCTCGCTCCCCTGGGCCTCCTAAAAATGTACACCTCCGTCAAGCCTCCCTCCTACTCTGACGATATCTTCCCAGCCTCCGTAGTTAGAAAACTGGTGGCCCGGTGTGTTCAGCACACTCCTCAGCATCATTAATGCCTCGCTCACTGAAGGGTCATTCGTGATTGAAAACTGGTCTCATATGACCTTTTTGGAAACAAAATGACCCTAGACTCTGACGACCTAGCCAACTACCGGCCAATTACGAACCTCCCATTTAGCTGCAAAATCTTTAAGAAAGTAGTCGCTACATAACTATTCTCCAAAATCGAACCACCACACCTCCTAAACACCAATTACAGAGTTCTGCCACACAAGTGTAGCATCAAAATGGGCACCATCCAAGTGGTGGATGATGCCCTCCAAATCATGTATATGGGTAACTCATGCCTGCTTGTACTCCTGGATCTCTCGGCTGCATTTGGCACCGACTCCACCACATCCTCCTATTTCTCCTCACAGACAGGATGTGATTCTCTGGCACTGTGGTGAATTAGTTTACTTCCTAACTCCCTGGCAGACACCACACCATTCAGATGAACATGTTGTGCTCTAACCGACTGAGTCTCCTACGGAGTCTCCAAGGCTTCATCCTCTCGCCAATCCTTTTTAACCTTTAAATGGAGACACTGGGAATACTCTTCAAAGATCTGCATATAGCCATCCACCAATAGGCAGATGATACTCCGTTGTACATGAGAGTAAAAAGCCCACAGAACATCACTTATCTCCGCAATTACCTAGCCATCACCCAGTCCTGGATGTCGACTGCCTACCTCAAACTTAACCCCTCCATGGCCGAATTCACCTTCCTCAGTCCAACCTCTAAAGAGCAACTCCTCGAACAATGGCTCGATGTGCGCCAAGAAGGATTTGATCTGCAATTCTTGGATGCAGCAAAATCCTTCAGCTTCGCCATCGACAGCAGCTTGTCCTTCCAGAAAGACACAACCAAAAAGGCCCAAATGGCCTGGCTCCAAATCTCTATACTTTGCAAAATCAACCCCTCTGTCTGCCACAGGTCTTCTGGACTGTGGTGCGTGCAGTCCCTTGTGGACTTGCACATCATTGGGGGAAATGCCTTCCTGACTGGACTCACAGACGCTCACTTGGCTTCCCCAAAAGTAGTCCACCATGCTGTAGCATGCCTTTATTATGGGTGTGCAAAACTTCGACCGAACACCACATTCTATGCAAACTGCATTGGCTTTCTTGGCAGGCCAGGATAATGTTCAAGACAGCATGCATCATCTACAAAGCATTCGTGAGTAGCACTCCAGTGTTCATGGCAGCTAAGCTCCACATATCTGTTGGCACACACTCCTTGTGCACCAAATTGACCAATTGGCTTGAATCACAACTAGTCCTTAAAGGGAAGCCCCACCAACAATCCTTCTCTTGTCACATACCCACCCTCTGGAACTCGATCCTATAATCGGCTCGGGATTCCCCCACAATTCTCCAATTTCGTCAATCTCTCCAAAGTAGCTTTTTCAACAACGCCTGACCAAGAACTAATCCCAATGGATGCACAGACAGTAGCGCAGTGCTGTGATATGTGGTATGTGTAGAAGATAAAAGATGCCAGCTGAAATGCTGGATACCCATACCCTTTACAGCGCTCTGCTGCTCGTCCGTGCTTTAAACAAGACATAAAATGGTCAGCCTGCAATACCAGTATAAAAGCCTATAAATAATGTTATTTCAGGCTAGTTGTGACATGAGTACTGACCTCTAAGAAGAAAATGACATTACTACTGCTCTGTTATGATTCAGTTGTGACGTCACAATTCCCACTGCTTGAGCCGGCACAGAGCAGAATTCCAGTTGCCACTGCAGCACTAAATTAGCACAGTGAATAGTTTTACAAATTCTTTTCATGTAAAATTGCTTTTTGTCACATTTTACAGCCATTCAATGATAAGGAAGTGTTCATGGAAGTATGTCGATTTTGTGCACTGCTGGAGTTTGACATGTGAGAGCAAGAATCTGCATGTTATTGCTTACTTTAAAGCACAAAATAACAGGTTTTTTTTAGATTCATTTTATTAAGCTGCTTGACCATTTTTCTGCAACACATTAAAAACTGCATAATTGTTTTATTAATCCAAACAGATTCTATATCTATATTTGGAAAAGTGAAAATGTGTGGGTTTGTGGCCGGGTTTGTGGCTTGGCGAAGCGCTGTTCCTTATACAATTCCACACCGTTTCACCATACTGCACCACATTTTGAAAAGTTACCTGTTAGGACCTTTCGGACATTACTGGCTACATAACATTTGGACACTGCACGCCATTCCCTGGATTTCAGCACCTTCGCACATGAGACGGTTGCCTGAAATTGGCGAAACATCAATGTGGTCATAGAAGGACCGTTCCTGAATCCTAGAATGCATGGTTTCAGGGACATTTGCACCACAGGGAACTGCACCACTCCAGGATCATAGATTTTCAACAATTGATGAGTGTTGTCATGTCTGTCCACAGAACTCTTTCGGAGAACGGGTATTTTTTGCTAGCTTATCATATTTTTAAACTGGAAGATTACTTGAGATACATTTAATAAGAGGCAATTATGACAGGGGATGACAGTGTTATGGCAATGTATTATGAGGAATAAAATATCGCCTACTGTACTTTATAAAGGTATTGCAAGTCACTCAGGAGTTCAGTGACCAAACGGGGGAACGAGGCTGATATATCCATTTCAGTATAGTTCAACCGTTGTCTTTGAATCACTCTCTAGGTACGATGAAGTGCCAACCTTGATCTCCTATTTTAGCATTAGTAAAGTGCCTTTAAAGTAAGACAATGGAACGCCAATGGACAGTCTTTTTCCTATAACCATCCCTCTCCTTACTCATGACCAATAACAGTAGTCCAGGTACAAGAACCTAAACTGCTTGTACTATTTTGGACTATTGTAAATGCCATTGTGTATATAGATTTATAAATTGTATTGTATAGATGGATGTTAATCCATTGATTTATTTGATAGAAAATGCTGCATTGATATCTTGATTAGTTTAGTACCCTAATCCAACATTGTTAATTCATTCATTTTGTCATTTGTAAAGCACCTTTCACCATAATTATGGTTCCAATGCACTTGTTGGTTGAACGCGCTCGAGGGACCAGAGTCCAAGATTTGGGAGAATTGGGAGGTGCTATTATGTGCATTTCAGCCATTAACGTTATGTGAGGGTGTCCAAGACCCTGTTAGCCACCCATGTCTGGATGGCTTGTGGATGGGCGCAGCAGAGGTAAACTATGAACTAAACAGGGTGGATTGTGTTTAAGGAGATGGAGAATTATGTGAAAAGCTACAATTTGTGTTGTTAGAGGTAGCTTCCTTCTTATGGCAGAAGTGGTGTGCAATAGTGTTTGTGTTATATATGCGTGCAGGGTGTGTGGAATGGGCCTGTGCCTTCTGCTAAATTACAAAGGTGCCGTGTGCGAGGGGAGAAATGGGTTAGCTGCACGAACAACAATCTTTACATCCTGGGTTCCATCTATGTACAAAGAGCAGTAATATGTATCACCTACATTCAAAGGTGAGCAGGGCCTAAAATGTGTAGGCAGACTAAATGAGAACAGAATTGGGAAAATGCCTAGATCTAAAAGGGGAGCAGGGCCTAAAATGCATGGACAGACAATGAGTGATTGATTTTTAGAAAACACCTTATGCAATCTATATGGCTACCATAGACAATTAGGCCAAAACGCAGAAAAAGGCTACACCACACAAATGGGCCATAATGCAGAATATGGCTACCATACACAATTAGGCTAAATGCCGGATGTGGCTACCTTATACAATTAGGATAAGCGCAGAATGTGACTACCTTACACAACTAGGTGTGAGGAGCCAGGAATGACACTCAGACACAAGTTAGCCATTTTTTTGATTTATTGAAAATAAGTGTTGCGTAAAGGTCTCTCTGACCCTGCTCTAAGAGGAATTTCCCTACCTAAACAAAAACTATGGATCTGTCTGTGTCAGGATATCAAAATGAATACTGTCCTGTGTCCAAAGTTCTATTTTGACCCTCACATTAAAACTAAACTCTAAGCTGAAACGGGAAATGTCTTTGACCTTGGGAGGTTTAGAAAAGTGTTCACAAAAGAAGAATAAATGGCTCCAACACAAGTTCTTCCAGGATCGAGGTCCTTGTTCCAGAGGGTGGTGCTCATTGTGTCAACCTCATGCCTTCGGCGGGTGAACGGTAGACTAAATCCATCAGGTTGACACCTGTTGGTATCATGTTGTGCACACATACACCACCACCAGGCCCGTTCACTAGCTCACGCGTGTAACTTAATGCCTACGTGTTCCACCCTTTGTCTACCTGAAGACCTGGTGGTTTCCAAGGCCCGTCAGCTTTCACACCATAGATACACAGATAGTGCCACAACCCAGGCCCTTTCAGACTTCCCCTTTGTCTTGCAGAAACAGGATGGCCTTTCGTGCACCCATTGAGCTATGAAGTTTACATTTTTTAACAAATTAAAAATCTCTATATTTTAAGTTGCAAAAGAGTTTGAGGAATAATATTTTGTGACTGTGGTAAACGGTTGAAAATTAAGGGGGGTGGGGGATATTTCAGGCCTCAGCCGGTCTGATTAATTTTAACCAAAGTGATATTGCATTCTTTCAGTCTTTCCCCCAGAAAGTGTATGCTTCACAAAATGTTTGTATTACGACAAGCAGCCACTGCACCAAATAGATTTGAAAGGCTTCACATGCACTTTGTGGCACTGCCGTCGAGCCTTCACAAGCTTGAATGTGATTTGTTATCCGTGAGGACTACATAATGAGAAATCGAAATTAATTCCGTGCAAATCCCAATATCGCAAATTCCCTGGAGGTTTTGGCATTCATTCTGGGAGCTGCAGCACCCCATGATTTGTCCTTGTCACCGATTTAATACATTCTCATGATCTGATTGTAAATAATGAAACAGTCCTGCTCTGCTTGCTTGCTTATGGAGAGGTAGCTACTGAATCAGAGAAGGAAGAATTATCTGATTTTATTTGGCTGCCTTTTTCTTTTTGTAAAATTATGGTGTAGAGGGGCCCTCTTTGTTAATCAAACCTATGTAGGTTAGATCTTCTAGTGATATGTAAGTGATTGGGGGAATAGTAAATAAGTGTAGGTGCTACAGATTGAGATCTTGGGCTACAAGATCAATTTGCACATGAAGAATTTTAATTTTGAGAAATTGTAAAATACATTAGTTGTATAAATATAAATTACGCTACTTTTGTTATATCTTTATGTATATTATGAACTGTATGGAGAATTGCTACCTTACTTATGAAACATATCTTATTGATCTTATCAAACAAATCATATTGTATCAGTCATTAAAATTGTATCTTCTTTGATTTTTTTGTTGTTGCAGTTTTTTGCCGTAAAGTGTGCACAGATTTCAGTCTCACTCTCTTTGGTGCGACTCATCTTTGCCATTTTTATTTTTCCCAGCATGTCTAATTTTGGTACTGCTAAGCAAACTGGGTCAATACCCTTCTTTTAATATAGTCCTCTGAAATCATGATACATTCATTTAGATTTAGTACAAACTAATTGCCGCTCAGGAATACAATCTATGTGATGTGACGATTTAATAGATGTCGTCACTTCTTCCCGGGGGGATCCCCTTCCCATGAGGCCAGGGAGGTGAGGCCACTACCCAATAGTCCATCTGGGGTGGTATAATCTAATGCGGGAGGAACTCATGGGGAGGGACCCCCGCCCTTCTCTGGGGATGAGTATGACCATCTAGGGCATAGCCATTGTACCATCAACACCCCCACACACTCTAACCTCTTTCCTTGAATAACCTCTTCTTGGAGAGTAAACCTATGTATTGTTAACAGGTAGAGGAAGCTCACTTGCCACACAAGTACCGGTGCGAGGTGGCCCCGCATCTGTATCAAGATCAAACCAACAAAAGCGATGAAGGACTTGTACAACTAGCAGATTGGGAACCGGCTGCATTGTATAAACACCAAAGGGGGACATAGATACCTGTCGACTCCAGCCGATATAGGCAGCAGTTGTGGAAACTCAGGCGCAGTAGTTTCAAAGCTGCATGGGGGACCGAAGGAGAAGCACAAAGGTTGCTGCCGAGCTGCTGCAGCCTTTCTTCTTAGTTGCCACAGAAGCAGTCCCGAAGGAAGCCGAACTGCACAAGGAGTTATCATGTTGACGTTGTAGACACAGAGGACCACTGAGAAGCCAAGCTGCACAGAGGAAAGCTGCATTGCTGTCACAGATGCATAGAGAAACCCGAAGCAGCAGTGAGGCAAACCCTTGTCTCTGCAAGCCCCAGCGACATACTGACATGCCTTTGAAGGTAAATGGAGGGTTGGGAGACCCGGCGGGAAACTTGGGCTAGGAGAGAAACAGGCATTAAAGACTCTACCTTGGCCTAATAGTTGGAATACCCAGATTGGCTCTTGTCGGCATCAGGCCTACCTAACCCTAATCAAGAGAATAATACAGGTCATCTTCCTCTTGGCAGTACTTGGCAGGGTAGTGAACCAGATCTACTGAGTCAAAGAATAATAACCTGGGTCTGGAACCCAACCACATTTGGAACTTTACACGGCATTGAACAGAGGAGACACTGGAGTGTCATGGGAAGGGAGTCATTCCCCTGGCATCTAGTCTGACTGAAAGATTGTAACGAGAAGCATCAGAAGGAGGAAGACACCCTCCAGATATCAAGTGGCAGCAGTTAGATCAAGCTTCCAGCCAGCGGAACAGAGCCATTCCGCCTAGTGAACATTGTTTGAACTTTCCTGGTGAAAACTATTGGAAATTCCTGAAATGAACTGTGATCACAAAACCAGCAGAAGGGAGCCATCAGTGCTGTAGATAACTATTTTCAGTGAGAGTAATTGAATCCCTTTTTTTGATGTTGGGAGTAAAATAAATTTTTGGGTGTAGTAAAAATGCAAGTCTATTTCCCAATGGGAGTAAAAATGTTTTAAATGGAGTATTTTCACTCCCATTTTAATTTCTTGGGAGTATTTGTCTAAAAGTGCCCAATACACCCCTTATCTGAAGGGGCTGGGAGCCATTCTCTTGGGCAATGAACAGCTTAATCTTATCTACTTCAGTTACAAGTGTAAGGGACCGAATTAGTAATTTTCACACAGGACAGTAGGCCCATTCGGTCAGATCCTTATTAGTATTTAGTTGAGGCAGGGAAACCCCTCATAGAAATAGGCAAGATTGGCTTTTCTCTTTTCACGAAGGAAAAACGTCTTTACCAGCCACTAGGCCACCTTTGCGTCAGTCTCCTTCTTCTGCACCCTTACAAATATGTCAGGCGTTGGATATGACCTAGCTGATTAAAAGATGTTGTGAACCCTAGAATTCTCAAAGCTAAGTGGCCGAGCTTCTAACCCCTCTATAGCTACCAATGAGTCCATAGGGTTTGACCTCCCGAGTAGCCGTGATGTGAAAATAGAGCCTGCAGAATGGCAGCTAATACCCACTGACCTAGTTTAGCATCCCCCAAAGGTACATACATCCGATTGGCGTCCAAGTCGGGTCTAGCTTGGAAACATGGAATGGACGTGATGGTTGGGGTGGTAGATACCGACTGTAGGGGTGATGTTAAAATTCCAGATCCGGGAAGCAACGTAGGAAATAGTCCTTCAGGAGTTGGAGAAGATGTTAGCTGCGGACATTATCGAGCCATCCCAACGTCTGTGGTCCTCGCCAATAGTCCTGGTGGCAAAGACTGATCAATTGTGGAGGTTCTGTATAGACTTTAGGAAGCTCAATGCCATTTCCCAGTTAAAGTTATCTGATGCCCTGTTTAGATGACCTTATTGATCGACTGGGATCGGCTACTTACCTCTACATGATTGATCTTACCAAGGGGCATTGGCAGGTACCCTTAAACCCAGCGGACAAAGAAACAGCCAACGTCACTCCTAGAGGACTATTTCATTTAAGGTCCTTCCGTTGGGGCTCCATGGTGCTCCTGCTACTGATTCTTTTTAGTCTTTAGTTGAGGCAGGACACCCCTCATAGAAATGGGGACAGATGGGCATTTCTCTCTTTTCACAAAGAGTAAGTCTTTACCAACCACCAAGCCTCCTTTGTCAGTCCCCTTCTTCTGCACCCTTACAGATGACGGAGTATATTATGATTTTGCACTTCACTAGCTTCCTAACAGGCAGAAAGACGTTGAAGCATTTTCCTTTTGTTTTGGAAGAAGTACTTAAGACCTGTCCTAACACTTGAGGTTTGTTGTGTTGGTAACATGGGCCTGGAGTAAGGCTCAGGGACGAAATTGCTTTTCTTGGGGGAAGGGGGGGATCAGGGAGGTGAGACAGTGCCAAGCAGCACTGTTCAATACCCGATCAAGCATTGATGGCATCCCGCAGGCTACTTTCACCAGGTGCCACTCTTTAGACCATAATTTCTGAGGAATATACAGAAACAAACCTCATATTTGGCCAGGTCATCTTTAAGATGTTCTGCCAAGCCCTGCTGTTTATATGATGATGTATATTCCTGAATGGAACATGCAGTTTTACTTTGGCACTGGATGGACTGCGATGTGAGCCTTATACATCTCAAGTTACATATATAATATATACATAACCTGCTGTTAATTGCCTGGATTTTACTTTCATGATTTGAACACACACCAAAACACCTTATGTGACAAAGTCATCCCTTGTAATCGTTGTTTGGCACAACCATGCCACTTGTTATGCATACTGTGAACAACACTTCTGTTTAAACAAAACAGTGAAAAGACATGAAAAAGCACTGGGTTCTTTTGCAACGTTTCTTATGTAATTCAATCTAATTTTTGTTTTTTTGGCACAGGCGTAGTGTGATCCCAAAATAGGGCTTTTAGGACAGATGTACGTGTGCCAGTACTATAGACTCAAACATTCCCTGGTCAGTGTACTAAGGAGTATGAGAAGTGCAGTTGTAGTTTGTTTGTTGTTTAGTAGAGATACAGTGCAATAGATAGGAGAGGCAGGGAAGTCTGTTCTTTGGTGGAAGGCGGCCACTTGACTTGACCCTCCTGGTTCTAAGGAGGTCCTTGGCCTCTCAGATCTGTTGGCAAGTCATTAAACAGGGTTGGGCCTTCAATGGAGCAAAGTCCTGATTCTTGTTTTCTTTGCAGAGGAATGTTGGAGTCAAGTTATTGTGATATGCAGTTATATGGGTGGTGTGGCCCTTTCTCAAAAATCTTTCTTGGCCAAACAAAGTCGGAATGTTATCCTCTGTTCTATTAGAGCCAGCAGAGTTTTTAGCACTGTTATGTGTTCATGGATTTTGAGGCCAATGATTGGCCTCGCTACACTCTACTGCATCAATTGCCTTTGGTTGCGCTTTTTTAGAACAGTAGAGTGTAAACCGTACCAGGGCATGGACTAGCTCAATTCTGATGCCCCATTTCTAGTAAGTAGTGAATTTTCTGAAGTATGTGCAACTGGAAATTGCCATTTTGGTTCAGTGCTTCTACCTCAGGGTAGACAGACCGACTAGAGTCAAACCGCTAGGATTTCCAATTATCCAGGATGTTTGAGAGGTAGGTGACCCCTTCAGCTTTGCTCCCTTTGATGCAAAGGCTGTTCATGGGCATCCAGTCATGGATCATTGTAATGCAGTCACAGATCAGGTTATTAAACCTTGGGTGATAACTCGCCCTAAACCCCTGTTGCCTATTGCCAGCATAAGGTTGAGAGCAGTCTTTGTAGTCTTCAATAATGGATAAAAGGTGTGAATGTATTATAATTATATTATATTATAATTGTTTTTATAACGTGCTTAATACCAGAGATTGGTTTCTAAGCGTGGGATCAGGATTCAAACCTGCGTTGCACTGCATAGTCTTGCTTCCAAGACAAACTGGTTGCCTCAGAGCTATCCCCCCTACCAATGTAGACATTAAAGAGCCAGGGTGATGGGGCCAAGTGCTGGAAAGCCCCACATGCAAGTGAGTTGAGTGAAGAGTGGCAGTGCCACAGCCTGGCGTGTGCAGATGCATATGTCAGGAAGGAGTCAAACCATTGAGGAGTGGGTCCGGCTATACCCATTCTGTTTTGATGAAATTAATTTAGGACCTTATGGTCAGTCGCCTTTTAAGTTGCTGATAAGTCTAGTAGTGTATTTTTTCAAAGTTGCCTCTCTAATATCCACAAGAGCAGCTTCTGGTTGGGACACAGATTGTTCATTCTGAAGCAGTCCTGCGCTTTCGTTTTGCATTTCATGTTTCATTGTCAAGTTATAGTTTGAGTTTATTTTATTTATATAGCGCGCCAAGGCCTGAGGCATCTGGGCACATTTCTTATCTTACGGTTACATAGACATTATATACAAGTTACATGAATCATTTACATAGCGAGTATTTACACAAAACAGGAAAAGAAATTACAATTGAAGGCGAGTATATACAAGTTGACAAAGATATGCAAGGAACAATATGCAGTTAGGCTTCATTCGAAATGAGCCAAGTTTTGACATTCTTTTGGAATTCATGGTAGGAAGGTTTCAATCTAAGGCTGTGAGGTAGGGAATTCTAAGTTTTGGCTTCTAGAACCGGGAAGCTCCTGCCACTTGCCTTCTGAAGCTTAAACCTTAGTATGATGAGGCGGTTAGACTGTGCTGATCTGGTCAGTCGGTCTGATGTGAAATGTCTGAATTTGTCGCAGAGGTACATGGCTGCTTGATTGTTCAGGCATTTATACGTACGCGAGAGGGTCTTGAATTTGATTCTTTGGTTGATTGAGAGCCACCAAGCACTCTGTCTCAGTTCTGAGATGTGGAGTGTTCTCAGAAAATTGGTTGCTGCTCTAAGAGCATTGTTTTGATAGATTTGCAGTTTTTTAAAGTTATGTTGATTGGTGTCTTGGTATAGGGCATTGCAGTAATCTAGCTTAGTTAGGACTAGGCCCCTAGCTAGAGTAATGCAGTTGTCAGTGGTCAGAAACGGTCTACATGCGTTGATGAGCTTACAGGTGTAGGCCGTGGTAGAAGCAGTAGCGTTAGTTTGTCTGGATAGGGATAGGGAGAGGGTTGAGTCAATATAGTTACTTAGGGTTTTAACATTCTTCGAGACCTTAATGTTGTTACCATCAATGTTAAAGGAGTTAAACTGTTTGTCAAATCTATTGAATATAGCTTGAGTTCCTACAAGGAGAAGCTTGGTCTTGTTGTCAAGGCAGAGTTTAACATTCTCTTAAGATGTCAGGAATTAGAGGTTTGGAATCTGACAGAAGTTGGCCAATTCATTAAGGTCAGCCTTTCTTAAGGAGTAGGGCTGACCAAAGCGTGGGGACTACATTTTGAAGGGTTGTGTTGCAAAGTTTAGTTATGCACTGATCCCGGTTAGAGATCTGGGTCTTTTTGACAAAGGCCAGCCAGTGATGGCAGAAAGCTATTGAGCCCTTCATCTTTTGGGATTTTTTTTGTAGTGTTCAGGGATGGACCTTGTGGATTCAAGAAGACTTTATTTTGATACTGGGTCTTGTCTCATGGAATGCCAGATATACCAGCCTGGGTTTCGCTGTGAGTGATTTTTGGATGGAATTTATATTGCCGTCCTTGACTCAGGTGCTTTTTAAAAAAACGAGGGTCCTGATTTCAACATATGCTGCATTCTCCAACTAATAAAGGCATAGCACATAACAAACCAAGGTGCAAGATGGGGTGAAACAATGCACAAAGTCCTGCTGAGAATATTTCGAAGTCTAATTGTTTTGTTTTTTAAAAAGGATTTCTTTTATTTCAGTTTGTCTGTGTTTGAAAGCATTTGGGCTGAGGCGGTAAAGACATTCTTTCAACGTACATATTAGAAATGTGTTTTTTTATCATGAACATAAGATTTCTATCTTAATATCGCTTTAATGCAACAATGCAATCTTACAGTTATAGTACATTGAATCACAGTAGAATAAGGTGCATTTACTGATGACAACTCTATCATGTTGTCTCCTAACTAATTCTGCACCAGATGCCACAGAAACTCCAGTGTGTATGTGTTTATGCATGTGTAGGTTGAGTGGGTACACACAGTGCTGTAAGCATCTACGGGTTTCTGCCCTTGTTGTCTAAGAGGAACTGGCCAAAATGACCAAGCTTAAAAGCCTGAATGCGTGATTTGGCCGCATTTCGGCAGTGCGAAAAAATTCCAAGCGGCCGAAAAGTTCGACCAAACATGAATTTGGTGCTGGGGACTGCGGGTGTCCCCCCCGCCCCCCCCGCACCCTTGCTCACTATATTGTGAGCGGGGTTGTGGAGGTGTCGTCTGCAGCCATCCCACCAAAAGAAAAGAAAGAAAAGGACTCTGCGCCGCCGGTTCCAGATCACTGGACACAAGTTAAGTGGGGGTGTGGGTGAGGGCAGGTGCCAAGTTGTAAATGTTCAGGGGAGATGAGACCGAAGATTATTTCGAAAAATAATCTTCGGTCTTTTCTCCCTCGAACATTTGGATCGCTGGTTTACAACCCTGATGCGCGCAAGAGACCTTCATCAGAACATATGTTCAAAAGGTTTGGGCATTACTTCATTACAGCTTTAGCATGAAGATACTGACTACTACATATGTTCGTTCTTGACCTTTTTCCAGAGCATTTTTCTATGCCAGCAAAGTGTTTTCAGGGATATCACAAAGCTGCTAATCACATGCACTCGCAAAACTATAATGGTTCAATTAGCGGTCTCAGAATGTGCAATCACCAAAAGCCGGTGACGCGCGATAATTGTCACTTGGCGAGAAGGAAATGGTGTTCAGTGTGCATGTGGAGGGCTAAGGGCTAGTAGCTTAAATGTGTAACGGTCAATAGTATATCATATTACTCGTATGCATTACCTTTTCGTCGTGGCACATTTCTAAGCCTTGTCGCTTAATTTTGTTGCCTTTTTACAGAATTGCAATGTACCTCGTGGTAGAAGACCTATGATGACTGTGAATGAGATTTTAAATGCCTATAATTTGCATTTAAATGAACCGCAGACGTGCGCTGTGGGACAAATGTATTCTGGCGCTTCATTCTTGTGTTGTTGGTGAATGCCTTTTAGGATGGCCGCTTTTTCCTTTTTTGTGTCGGCAATCGACTGTCCGTGTACCGGTATCAACCAATTTGGCAGCAGTGAACAATTCTCACAACAGACATGTTATTGTGTTAACTTAGGGTCTGGCATCTCCTCATATCCTTGCACAAGTTCCTGGATGAGTTGTTTTTGTTTGGCCAAGTCTGGACCGAGCTGTGCTTCCCAAGTGCTGAGAATCTACAGTCGCCTTTACACAAACCAGAAAACCCATTAGAAGGAAATGGGTCTGTCCGCGCACATTTCAGAAATGTGCCCTGCAGACTTCAGGAATCGTTTCTGAATGTTTCCAACTTCTGAAGTTGAGCGATATATAATGCATATTTCATTGTTAAATATATCTTAATAAGCCCCAAAAAATGTATAGTGTGCCATTCAATGCTGAATTTAATCCAATCTCAAATTAACCAGCTTCAAACACCAATATAAGGTTGCATCGAAAGGCAAATCATTCTTAACCTTGAGGTGTGTGTCTATGAATGGATGGGTGTATGTATCTATATATATATATATATATATATATATGACGCTAGTCGCCCCATAGTTAAGATAAAACCTATCACCCATAGGAAATGCAAAACATTATATGCCTATTGACTTTTGAACGATAGGACAGTACAGCACTACATTTTCCAAACAAGACGTCTGGCCTGCAAACCCCAAAACTAGAAAATATTGTGCAAATCTGGTCGTGATTCAAAAGATATAAATGCCAAAAAAAGGTAGGTTTTTTCACTTTTTGCATTGGATTTCCTGTAAATCCGTCCAGCAGTTTGCAAAAATATTTGCCGAGGAACATAATACCCCGGTACTTAAAAGTTGGACATATCTCCCATGATGGATTGCTGCATCCAAGGCTTTTCATTTCTGAAAATCGAGATTCAAATCTAGATTCTTTTTTTGAAAACGGCTCTAAAATTATATGAGGAGTGAGTAGGGTAGTTTGAGTCTAAAGGGACATGTGGGCACGGTAAAAGAGGATTTTTGTGAAGGTTTGGGGATAACTTTATTTATTTTTAAAAAATTCTGAGATTTAGATCTGAGATACAGATTCGTTTTGAGCAGCAATTTAAGAGTAGATATGAACTTTGCAAATATAAAATAGTGATGTGGCCAACACAGTAAATGCTAGTAGGAGAAGACAAATATTTTAAGTGAATTTACGAAGCAATCCCTCTTTTATTATAAAAAATACACAATTGCTTCCTAAATTAGTAAACAAAGATTGTGGAGTCGCAACTGGGTACCTGTGCGCTATTTATCACTTATTGAATTCAAATGATATACATGATAAAGTGTACGCAGCAGTCCAACTCCCGCCAACCTATCCACACAGGTTGGTGATAGTACAGTTTTAGAGTGAAATGAGGGGTGGAATTGTGCGTTTACACCATTAAAAATAGACAGCTACAATCAAGATGTGGTATTTTAATGAGGTAGAAAACAGCCGACACGTGTTTTGAAACTCAGGTCGTCTTCAAGGCTGGGTAATTGGGCCAAAGTCAATTACCAAATGACAAAGATATCAGACATAGCAATGAATAGTAATATACATTGACATAAATCACAGATAAGAGTTGTCAAAACCAAATTAAATATGATAAAAAGGTGAAAATGAAAAAATGACATTTGTCCAGTATTACAAGTAGAGTTTGACATTAACCATGGAAGTACATTAGCAAAATGATAATATATGGGAAAATAAATAAGGTGTTGGAGAAGAAAGAAAATAAAATAAGGGGCATACCATGTCAGGTAGGGAAGGAAGGACAGCAGTTGCGGAACAATGAAGGAACACAAAAGAAAAAACAAAATTAGAATAAATAATCATGAACATAATTATGTGTGATAATACATCAAAAATTATATAATGTATACTCAATGTGCCTCACACAAAACTGTGTTTCCCCCATGCAGTTTGCGCACCAGCCACAAGAAAAGGAAACGAGTAGGGCAAGGCAAAGGAAAAGCAGAAAATGCAACGGACAAAAGATAGTGAATATAATACAGTGAAGTACTAGAATTAAATGCAAAACCAGTCTAGGCAAGTATGTGCTCAATTTCTCCTGTCTAATTCTTCCACATCTCAGGACTCCATTAATAATTCATTGCATTACCCCTGTCCCCCTCTTCCTACCCCATTAGTAATCTGTTGCAATACCCCACCTCCCTGTTACTCGCCCCAGCTCCCCATAAGTACTGGGATACTGCAGTTTCATGTTGTGAGGATATGGGGTTATGAAGACTAGAGTAGCTGAATGTAATGAACAGACGAACATTGTTATCTTTTTCAACATGGGTCGCTACTTGTTTTGGACTATGACTCCATGATCTCTCACCTTTGTCTATGCAATGTAAGGCTAGTGGAAGTTGTAATGTTAAACCTCTGGATATTCAAAGGTTGAAGGCTGTGAGGGGTCAGAAGTGTGAGGTGGACAATTTGGTGAAGGTTTATTCAAAAGATGCCATTTTATTAACTCATATAGTTAGATAAAAGCCTCATTATCCCTATCCTGACGATGATTTCCCTGCCTAAAAAAACTAAAGATAACACTCTAACTAAAGGTTTCTGTACCTCACACTTATACATGCACAACTCAACAAGGTACTATATGGAAGTTCAAAACAAACAAATATATTGGTTAAGTTCACAGTATGGTAGCTGTCCCTCCTTTTAATCTGGGTGAATTCCCCTTCCCCAGGTTCAAGCAGGATTCTGTTCAACAGCTCCAAAAGAATAAGGAAATCCTGTCGTGTAACAAAGTTCCAGTGCAGTTCTTTTTTATTCCAACTTGACAACAAAAGTTCCAACACTTCAGAATTGTTCAAGGTTTCTTTCTCTTCCACTTATGATAGTAAGAACTCAAACAACCTTCTTCGCATAAACCAAGAATACTTCCTTAGTTCATCAGTATTAACATACTTTGTCTTTGTCAGGATTATACTGCAACAATATATTTGTTCTGAAAAAGTTACACTTTTGCAGCATTTTAAGTAACACTTGCATCAACAATGAAAGTTTGTCGGGATGATACTGTAATATTTCACCAAAACAGATCAGTGGTTCTACCAATTTTTCTTTACGACTTGTCAACACCACTTCACAGTACTTCATCAACTTCCACCTGGTCTACTCACATGCCAGGTCTACTAATTCACAGTTCTCATTTCTGGTGTAATGTCCTGCCAGAACAGCATAAAGTGTTACAACAACCTCTAACCTGGTGTACTCTCTTGCCAGGCCAGAGTAAACTACAAACTATAAGTACCTCTGTGGTAAAGATCAGCTTCCAACAACTTAGCAATGTCTCTTGTTTCACAACACCACGTTTAAGAATTTCTTCAGCGAAAACAAGATTCACATTGGCGCTATTTATTATACACTTGTGATTTCCAAACACTCTGCAATTTATGCTCCATTCCTTCTGAATATCCTTTACCAGAAGGGCAGCCTTCTTGCCAGTCTTGTTTCCCCACTTCTTCATTCACCATATACTGACTAATTCTGTCTCACTCTTCTTTGTCTTTGGCAATGTGAGTTTACATCAGTTCCTTCTATGGGCAATATGTTTTACAAGCATTTAAATTCTCATTTGCCCCCTCTTGACTTTGGCAATGATTGTTATTTCTAATTTGCCTTGTTATAACACTCTTTTGGCTTTGGCAGTTGTAGTTTGTATTGGGTTCTTGAATTATTGCCCCATCTTGCTGCTGGCTTTCAAATTGACCAGCATGCCCATAATCGCACTCCTTTGATCCGATTATCAAGCTCATATCATTCCACTTGCAACTTTCAAAGTTAGTTTGGTTTACAAAATACTGATTTATCTGCTTTCTGTCTGTTTGGTATTCAAAAGTACTTTTCTTCTTGTATTTCCCTCTGTGTGTTAATTGTGTTAAAGCACCTGGTCTGAGCAAGTGGGCAGCTCTGGAGCGCTCTGCTGTCTTAACATCTTGGAGAAATCACCTGGTATGGTGTGCGCATCAGTTTGTCTTGCTGCTTCCAGGTCCTCTGCTTCAGCTGCTTCTCGTGGCCCAGCAAATGGTTGCGTTCAGTCTTCTGTGACCCGTGCCACTCGCACACCAAGCTTTCTCTGCTCCAAATGCTCTGTGGTGCTCACTGGCCATTGGAGACAGCCTTACTGTGGGGAAATCTTTGTAAACTTTCCCTTCCTGCTGCGCCGTCTCTGCAATTCAGGCCTCCAGGGTGAAAGCTTCCATCTCTAACACCTTCCACTGCGCAAGCTCTGTAATTAAGACCCTCTTGGGAACGGCAACTGCTTGACACTCGACAGTGTGCCCAGCGTCGTCTTCCTCATCCAGATTCTGCTTCTGCTGTAACGTGTAGAGTTCACAACTCCTCCTTCTACGACTACTGCTCTGCTCATTCTTACTAATGGCCCGCCCCTTAGGGGGCCTTTTAAACCTTCCAGGCTTCCTCGGGTGTGGGTCATTTTCATTAACAAGTTGCACTTTTCAGTTTTGTGCCTCTTTAGCCCTCTTCTTCATTCCAGTACTTTGGGGTTTGGAGTCCATAATGTAAAGATCTGCTTTTCTCATGGGGAATTGTAATGCCATGCTCGTTTCTTTCCTTAATTATATCCCTTAAAGGATGCATAAGTGTTTATGAATGTTTTCATCCACATTACGATATTCAACTTGGGAAGTTAAAAGTTCTTTCTGACAACAAGCCATTAGATATTTTGGCATTGTTGATATTTCTTCCATAGAGGAAGGCACATACTGTGTCTCACCCAACAGAGTCCTCCCATGCCCCTGGGCCCTTGTCCTCCCAGGTGATCTCCCGGTTAGTACCACCCCTAGGGTCAGGATCAGGAAGCGTCTGCCTTTCCCTGACCTCCTGGGAGGAGACTTTAGGTAGGTTCTTTGTGAGGACTCTGCATGATTCATCACAAGACTCACACTGTTGCATGTGAAATTGTAGATTCCTGTGTGCAAGACCAGCTTTCTATAGTTATGCCACCATTATTTACAATGGTTGAAAAAATGCTTGGACCTTCAACATTGCATCTGTGCCAGAATGCGCTCTATTGCCCTCATTACGATTTTGGAGGTATGCTGCCTGTAAAACCGGTGGGATACCACTAAACAGAATTGGCATTCCCGCTGCCTGATATCCTGGTATTACCAGGATATTGCAGGCAGCAGGAATGCTGGTAATTCCCCATCCCATGGAGTCCTAGGACTCCATGGGGGAAATACATTGAATTGCTGGCATTGGTATTACCGGTGCTCGTAATTCTAGCATTTTTTTACTGTAGGGGCCTGTTTATCTCCTGCTCTTGGCTGGAGGTAAATCAGTAACTCCCACTGACAAACTTGTGTTTGCCCGGTGCGGGAAACTACTGGTAACTGAATTACCAGCACTTTTCCTACACCGGGAAAATGTTAATGAGGCCCTATATCTTCAAATATGGTCCAATGTTTCACTGTGACTGGTACTTATCAGTACCATGATTGAGGAGGTCATAAGTGGTGTCATAACCGATTCCTCATGTCTTATGTCATCGCTGATGGCATCTGAGATGTCCGATCGGATGTCATATGTGATGCCATTTGTGATGTCCCCAGTGTGCTTTGGGTCTCATAGTTAAGGTGCTGTAGCTTCCAACACCTGCTGAATTTCAGTGGACTTGTTGCATAAAATCAGTTTATTTCACTGAATTTCAAATGTTTTGTTGCACTGAACTTGTGCACGGTAACTGCAGTGTTAACCCTGAATATTCCTTTAGATGGGGAAATGCTTCCCAGACGTTTCTCAAGCACTTACACTGCTTACATGACAGTCCTTAGGCAGTGATACGAATTTCTCTTCGACAAGTTCATTCATTCTCCAAGCATCGAGTTCAAACACTTTGAAAAACGTTCATTGACTGGTTATTGAACTAATTTACTTTTTTCGTGCCCTGTGTACTCCTGGGTTGGGCTCAGGAAATGCTTCAATGGGGCGCTCTGGCAGCAGCTTGCGTTCATAGTCCATGCTTAAGAAATGCCTCTCATTGTGACTAGGGGCACATGAACATGCATGCTTGCAGAGCATCTGAAGCACTAAGCACTGTATCAGAAATCACAACATGAGGGCAATGGGAAAGGCTTGAGGAATCATGTCAGCTGGGCACTAATGGCAGGGTCGGACTGGGTCATAAAATGTTCTCGGCACCAAAGAAAAAGTGGTCCACGGTTGCAAATGGCAATTCATTCCTTATGTGTCACTTTGAATAGTAACTAAGGGGGAGTTTTTGATAAAGTGTGATGCAAAATGTGCTTTTTAAAGATTATTTATTCAGCAGGTCTGGTCAAAACTACTAGCCGCAGAGTGAATTAACTCATCAAACTAGCCCAAATTGACCAAAAAATTGGCCCACTTTGACCAGAAAAAGTGGCACACACATGCATTTTGTGTTTTTGGTTCGGCCATGAGCCTATTGTCCTATAGGGCTGTGCGAGCCCGGCTACTGGACCTTGAGGTTAAAACCGATGTTTCACTTATTTACATTACATTAATCATTTACAATTTGAGGTCCTACGGGCTCGGATTTTGCTCTGTCAAACCATTTTTGTTCAAGTGCCAAATCCAAGATCGGAATATAGGTCTTTGGGCCCTAAGGCCCAACGTTGAATTCATAGCCAACGGGCACACGTGTGGTGGGAGCAGTTATGCAATGGTTAATGGTCAGCCACCAAGTGCAGACGTCCTGCTCACATAGTGGTGTTTATCTAAAACCAGATTTGTGGGGGGGGAAAGCTTGTGTCAAGGTCGCATACTTCATATATACTTGTAAGGGACTGCCACAACACCAGTCAGAAATTGTATTGTGTGAGCCAGCTTAAATTACTCCCCTTGGTTAAGTGGGTTGATTAAATGATTCTTAGAGACACCTTACAAAGAAAACGCCTGGAGTAAATTGTGAATTAAACTGTCAAATGAACTACCGATAAAATGTGAAGAGGGATGTATTTCAAAACACTAGGGGCCCGATTCATGACATTTGTTTGCACGGTTCGGTGAGACTTTGCACTGCTGACAAGTGACTTTCCACTGCCAACACAAACCCCGATTCATGAAACTGCAAAGTGTATTTTTGCAGTGCAAAGTTATTTTGCACTGCAAAAATAGACTTTGCACAGTTCCATGAATCGGGGTTTGTGTCGGCAGTGCAAAGTCACTTGTCAGCAGTGCAAAGTCACACTGAACCGTGCAGAAAATTCCATGAATTGGGCCCTATGTATCTACTTCTATCGCGCGGGCGTGGCCTAGAAGAGAGATATTGGCACGCCTGCACCATCGTCCTTCTAGTTCTGTTGGAGCCGAGTCAGGCATGATGCTTTGGAAAACCCTTGTTTTGTAGTTGTAGGTGTGGGTTTGTGTAGCTTGTACGATCCTGACATGCCATCGTAAAGAGGTTGTGTTGATGGATCGATGAGTCCTTTTGAATAATTCATGAAGCAGCCGTTGGAGGTAGGGTGTGCATGCATGGGTGAGGCAAGAGAAGGACAGTGTGCAGTGGCGATCGCTTTATCGATCTGAAGTTACTTACGAGCCACAAGAGACCGAGCAGTTGCCACTCCTTAATGGCCGGTTGGGTATAGCCCTTCCAATTACGACACTCATTCTGTCATGCAGGCGGGCTGTGCTCAGGGACAGACAGAGGCACTGCAAGTCCTCATTTGGGGTGCTGTCCCAACTGGAGCCCTGCAGAACCTTTGACCTCGCAGGCAGGAGTTGGAACAAGGAAGCGCGTGCCATTGTATATTCATCCTAGGGCTGTGTTGAAAGCGACTCTGGGAGAAAATTGTCAGCCACCTTGTGTTCCTAATTCAAGCTTCCTGTGGCTGCGCGTCCTGCAGAAGAGGATCATATCTTTGGCAGCAGGGAAGACGCCATGTTTTCTTTCTAGATGAGGCAAGGTCAAAAATGAGTGTGTGTTGTGTGAATGTGTCTGTAAATTTGTGCATATGTGCTTGTAGGTGTGCGTGCGTGTGCGCGCAGAGGGAAATAATTAAGCCAGTCCAGTAAAAACATGTTCCTGCCTCCACTGCTGCAAAGGGCAAAACAGCATAGCGGTGTGGGTGCATAAATAACTTAAGCAAGCAGCAGCGTTGAAGACCAGACTCCTAATACATTGCATCTGGCGCGCTATATTTTCATCTCACAATTTTAAGTAAAGGGGTTTATTTATTGCAAGTTCTTGATGGAATGCCCTGCTTTTCAGATCTTTCCCGAATCTGAAGTTTCAGCTTATTCCCTGCCTCGCGATCTCGTGAAACCAGTGGCCTGCCGACATGTCTTTAGGTTAAAAGTTCCTGGTATCCATGTGCCGTCTACTGCATTGACTCCTCTTCTGGCAGGGGTGTAAAGAGGCGTCGGTTTGCTTAAATGTTTGGGCCAAGGAATACATTGGCCTTGCGAGTCAATCGCAGCACTTGGAACGTTGCCTCATGATCCATTGGGACCAATGTAGTGCCTGCAGGCTGAGTGGTATGTGGGCCCTTGATTTTAGGCCGGGAACTAGTTGGGCTACCTGGTTTTGGCCAGTTGGAGTCGTCCTGAGAAGGCCTACGCCCATGCAATGTACAGTGACAGTGGTCTAAATGGGAAAGTACCAATGCAAAGTGCCAAGTTTGTGTTTTTTTTTATTTATTTATTTTTGGGAAGGCAGCACATGAGCCATTTAACTGCGCAACTGTCAATGGCTCTGTGCGCTTTTCATGATGGCAGAGTAATGACAGTGGGCTCCATCAGGGCATTGCACAGCTATGGGGAACATTTTAATGTTATTTGGCCTGAGTTGAACTTGGCTAGCAAAAGCGCTTCTGTCTGTGTGTAGCCATTTAGCAACAAACCGCCCTCTTATCTATTCCTGCACATGGACTCGGGGTGAGGTTGTTTCCGTTTGTAATTGCTAGCTGGAACGGCATGCAAGCTGGTCAGAGGGCACCTATGCATGTTGCGTAGACCCGAGTCGCACGAAGGTCTCTTTCCTCCTAGCTAGCACCGTGCTAGATTTCAGATAGGACGGTGCAGGGTGATTGTGGCTATAAGCTATTTAAACCGTTTAGTGAGGTGGAGAGCTTGAATCTTCAACCAAATAATAGTTATTATACACAAACCATGTCCTTTTGTCAACTAACAAATACAAGCTAAAAGCCTGTATGAAAGGAACACTCGATTCTCACTGCGGCTCAGTTATTGCAGGAGCAGCTCTGCGGTCCTTGATGGGGGCTTTTTCGCAGAATCGTGTTGAGGAGTTGTTTCCATTAAAGACATTCCCCAGTGTCCGGTATTGACCACCTGTGGAGGAGGAGGCTGAATGAATATTCTCTGTACGCATCCTGAGATAAAAGCTGCGGGACCTTTGAGTGGGCTGGCTTTTCTGTCCACACCTACCTTGGTCCCTGTAAACCTTGACTAAAGAATGTGTTCATGGACCTAAATGACAGAGGTGTCACCCCCAGGCAGCCCTCTGGGCAGATTTGCCCAACTCTTGTAGCCTTTTAATAATCTGGGAAGGATGTAAATGTATTTCTTTGGGTTTGAGGTCGGGAGGACTCATCCTGCTCCTGGACGTTATCGCTTCAAGCCGTCTCTGGCCCTAGAATACATCTGTGGCTATTATATCTACAGTGAAGCGTGAACCCGCCTCTGAGCCCTTTATGTCCATGTGACGCCCTTCTATGGGCTGGTAAAGGAAAGACAATATGACATCCTTTCCATTTTTTCCTTTAAATGGACAAGGTGACAGTTGCTTCCTGGACTGCTACCTTTCCTGCAAAGACCAAAGCCTTTTTGCCTGATACAGTCCCGCTTGTACACGTAGATGGAGGTCTGTGTCCACCAGGAAGCCCCAAAGGGCACCAATCCTTATGCCCTTTCACTCTCCTTGATGCAATGCTGTACCATCTTATTTGTGTGAGAGGGGGTGTGAATCTCTATTTATAGCATCAAAGTGCTTTGTTGAACACATGCCAGAACCCTGAGGGCTGTGAAGGTCCCTGATGGACACCCACAAAGTAAGGATACAAAACAGTCCACCTCTAAAATATCCTGCATTAAATTCTACTGAACCGGTCACCATCAAAATGTAGTACTGTTGCTGCCATACTCCCACCCCTGGAGTTTTATAGTTCCTAAAAGCCTTTATTGGGCACTTCAAGCCCAAACGTATGGTTCCCCTAATCAGCGGCAACCTACTTTCAGTTGCCTAGCATTCATGGATGTATCCTTTTTTAAATTTTTATATAAGGCATGGCATGTGACAGCATGACTGCATTAGGTTACCCCAACCTGTGTTTTGGGGTGAATAAAACCTGGGACAGGTAATGGCCACATCCTGCAGGTTTTATTTCCCGCTTCCCACAGCTCCTATTTCTCCCTTGGGTTCTCACGGAGATGCCACCCACCCATGCATCACTTTCTTCGACTGGAACCTGAGGAGCTGGGTGGCATCAAGGCTAGATTGTCTTCTACCTTGATCTGTCGAGCGGTGCATAGATCACCAGTGCCCACCTATGCTTCATAGCGTGAAGGTTAATCTTCTAATCCTGCTAAATTGATGTGATTTCCACGAGAAGCGGTAGGCCCTATCCCTATCCAATACCTTCAAATGACCCGTGACCACTCCAGCCTATGATCATTACTAGGACTGATTGACATCTTGTTTTACAAACTCTGAATGGACTTCTCTTGGTTTCGATCTATATGTAATGCTCCACTCCCAGGAATGACTGGTAGAATCGGTGGCACACTATAGGTAACTATGATGAACGCTCGTTTACATTCTTCATTCGACTTGAGATTGATTGATGACACCAATTTATTATCCTAAATGTTCTAAACCATTAAAGCACACTCCTGGACTCGCTGCCTTTACACCTCAGTGACCTTAGGAGAAATATGCGCCCAAGCATTGCAATTTAGCTTCTTGTTCTTCAGTGTTGGATGTATCTGTTTGTGTCATTGCTCTATCATATATCTATATACATAAACGTGAAAAAATGTGTTTGTGGCAGCATTTGTGTAAAGCTTTGTTCCTTATACAATTCCACACCGTTTCACCAATCTGCACCACATTTTGCATAGTTACCTGTTAGGACCCTCTGGACATTACTGGCTACATGATATTTGGACAGCCTGCACCGTTCGTCGGATTTCAGCACCTTCACACATGCGACGGGTGCCTGAAATCAGCAAAAAATCAATGTGGTCATAGAAGGACCGGCCCCGACACGAGGAATAAAACTCTAGGTCTAGGTCCAGGTCCTAGGATCAGATTGAGGATATGCTTCCGGGGAGTACAACTCAAATCGATACGGTGGTGGATGCTGACGAAGCCGTAAACTATCCAGCGGAATTCCTCAACTCACCCCACTGACCCCCGGGAATGCCACCACATCACCTTTGACTGAAAGTTGGGTCACCCATCATGCTGCTTTGCAATTTCCACTCAACTAGGCTGTGTAACGGCACAAGGCTATGTGTTCAAAAATTGCTGCCCAGTGTAGTTGAAGCAACAGTGTTCACCGGGAAGGGAAACAAAAAATGTTGTTTATAAGCAAGCCTTACAGTGGACATGTACTTTAGTAATATTGAACTTCTGGTCCGTAGTTGTTGACACCGTCTGCATCATGTCACCCATCAAGCTGCTCAGAAATCTCCATGTTGTTCTCGCGTACAGTTATAAGTTTCAGTATGAGTTTTTAAGAAGAAAAATAAATTGTGTTGTGTAGTCTTTATGAGAAAACATTTGTAAAATGAGAAATAATCGAACCAATTTTGTGAATTTTTATTTTCTGCCTTTTTATGGAGCCTTTCCGAAAAAGCATAAAGCTACCTTAAGGTATTTCTAACAAATAGTACCTATGAGAAAATGAAATCCCAGGCAAAGGCGGGTATATCAGCTGGTATCTATAATATATGTTAAAAAAATTATGCACATTATAGTTAAGTTTGCCTTCTAGAAATATTTTGAATTTCGTTAACAAAAAAAGTTAGTGATGTTATGGTTGCAGCACAAAACAACAAAACCCCACAAATTCTCCAGTTGTGGTCCCTGAAGCAAACATAACTTGGCCATCATAAAGGAATCGTTGCTAGGCAACATGCATGCATTGCTCATGGACTTCAAGTGAGAACAGATGTGGTCTAGGTTGTAGGCTAGAGCAACACTTGCTGTGCACTGAAAATGGATGGAGGATTTGGGGACCCCCGTATAACTTTGCCACCGACCACCCCCACACTCTCTCCTGGCAGATTTTCATGAAACTTTTCCCAAAAATTCAGTTGGATTAATTTTTTATTTTTTTTGCCTAGCTTGAACATGTGCTAAAGTTATAACCATATGCTTATTTTAACCATATCTACAGACTCTATTGCGGACTCTAATATAGTTTATACACGTCATAATTGGGATTATGGGTGGAAAGGAAGTTTTGGCTGGCTTGTCTGCCGCCATAGTGTAAAACTGATGAAACTGCAAAAAATGGGCCTACGCCCCATCCTTCCCCGCTGTTTCTCTTTGTTTATGTGTAACAAAACCTTTAGCATATCTACGTAATGGTTTTGGAGGTAGAAAAACAATTGTTTACAAAGCCTCAAGGCTCGGACAATATCACTAAAACACCATGTTCCGTACTAGATGAAAACGGACGATGGATTAAAAATGTCCACTCATATTTCAAAGTGGGACTGAAATATGGGAGACTGGGGTAGGCGTGTTCTGAGATGGTAGAAACGTGAGAGCTGACGCTGATAGCAATGTTCAGATTACTCATGGGTAATTATCCTTACTTGTGTACAGCTCTTAATTATCTATTAAGCAACAGAGCGAGCATTGTATGTGTTAGATTCTAGTTAGCATTGCATTTATTTTTTCCTGAATAAAAGATCCTGACCAAAGCCAACTGCTTATCTCAATCAATAGCTTCTTTGAAACCACAGCAGACACTTAAGGACGTCATCCCGTTCCAGGGCGAGTTTGCATCCTGGAGGCAAGCATCATGTTTCCCCTTCAAAGCTGGAAGAGTGTGTTCTTCCCTTTGCAATCATTGCTATCAGGAGCCTAATGGTCATTCCTGTCTGTGGATCTCGAGGCGCAACATGCCACCTGAGACTTTTTATCCCCCACAGGGTGCTCGGGTGGGAATTAAACCATTTGAAGAAGAGCATCAGCGCTTTAAGCGGCCTGCCAAATCGAGACAGGGCTCTTAGGGGTGTGTGGCCAAAAAGGGGCGTGGCCCGTCCGGGGTTGGCAGCACAATTAAGAGGCAACACTTGCCTCAGCTGAATGCCGCCTGTTAGGCCACACCCCTCGATTTTGCCAAAGGCCTGGGGCCTGTGGCGTTGCCCCGTCACGTCGCCGCGTGCGCGTCTCCCTCACGGGGAGGCATTTAAATCAGATAAGTGTTGCTGCCTAATTGAGCCACGGACCCCACTTTGCATCGATCGCGAGGGTGATGATCCCTGCATTTCTATGGAAAGGGGTGCTTTATAGGGGGTCGGTGCTACAATGAAAAGGCAGACAAGACTTTTTTTTCTAAAACCTGAAGCTCGCGTCTATACGTGAGAGCTTCAGGCTTTAGAAAAGTGGGCTGGGTTCAACCTGGGAGCCCTGGCTCTTCCACAGCCCCCTTAAAGCCCTGCAAATAAGGATTTGAATAATGGAGATTTCAGATAAGTGAGGGGGGGCATTAACCCCACAGGCAGCAGGAGGAATAAAGAAATAATCGTTTAACCTTAAAAAACAAAACAACTGGAAATGGGAACTGTTGCGTAATCCACTAGTATTATAGAAATGCTGAGTACTTGGGTTTGATGTTCCTTGAATTTTAGTGTGATGTGGTCCCTTGGTCAGCAAGGGGGGCACTGACGAGCAGTTTGCAGAGGTTGGCAAAGTTCAACGGTGTTATCAGTGATGCAAGTAGGTCGTATACCATTTCCTCTATCCCTGTGTGGCAATGTTGCTTGCAACCCGTTACAATCCTATACTTGCATGCATCTACCCACCAAACAGTAGATGCTGGGTCATGTAAGATGGCTGTTCCTGTCGCTCTGCTTAGTCACCAAAGGTGCTTTATGGGGGATAGCGCGCATCACAAACAAGCAATAGTTTGGGATTTTGTATAGGCACTGTATAAGCATTTATCGGGCATTACCATTATATGTCCAGGAGCTCAAAACATTAGGCAGATGATAGCTCCATATGTTCAAGTCCTTGATTCATTTCCAGGGATTTCCATCAAATGTCCTGGGCCACACACCGTTGCTAGGTACTGCTATTGAATGCACAAGCACCTGTCCCATTGGCATCGGGGCTGGCTCCTCCATAATCGCTGATAGTGCCTCCATTTTGAGCGAGCCGCCAAGCGAGCCCAGTGAAAACACGAAGCTGTCCCTTCTTTACATAGTGGTGGAAATGGAAAAAATATAAAGGGGACCCTACAAGGGCCAGGTTGGGGTTTGAGTTTGGAGGAGAGGCAGAGTTCTGAGGAGGGAAAGCTGGCTGTTGGTCTCCGCTCAAAGGAAATGTTCAAAATAATAGTTTTAAAATGGTGCAATTTCTTTTATGCTGCTTCTTTCCAACCTCCACACTGTACTTCAATTCCACTTTAAATCACTTCTATGGCAGTCGTGCAGCCAAAGTACTGTTGGAAATGCATTGATTTGTAGTACATGAAGGCTCCATAGACACGCTCTACAGTAGAAAGCTACCAGGGTAGCTCAGCAGGTTGAGAGACAGTTGCTCAGATATGTATTCACAACCGGTTGCTAATCGTATGACATTTTGCAATTCCTTATTTTAAAAAAAGTAGTGCTATAAAATGTGTTTGGTCGCTTGCTTAGATTCAGGGCAGAGGTGGGGATAGTTCTGCCCCTGTAGTGAAAATCAAACGTTGGCACCCATGAACCCACAGTTTAATTTCCTAAAACTGCAGTCAGCACAACACACATTTAATTTTGATGAACCAGTTTGACAAGCATATGACATCTTATAAATATAACCTGTGATAAAACACAGAGCAAGTGGCATAAACCTTACAGGGTATTTTTATGTTAGTCCGACAAAATTAAAAAAAACACATTTCAAAGAAATCTAGTGAACTAGTGAATGCAAGCAGCATTTTGTAGTTTGGAAATTACTTTTATTTCCTATGAAGTGTAAAAGGCACATTTGTAAAACAGTAGTGTGCCCAGCATGCAGAAAGCCTGCGTTCAACAGTGAAGGCCCCTTCCCAGTGATATTCATGGCCCATTGATTCCAGTGGTGTCCCTTTCAGGCACGAAGAAAGAACACGGGCTGAGCGAATAGATGCTGCAGACACAGGAATTAAGGTTCGGGAAAGGGTGTGAGAGGGGGAGCAACTTGGACAAACTTTCTTCTCTACTTTCCTTGTGTAATTGCACATACTTAAGGCATCGGGTATATGCTTTGCAGCTCCCTTTAAAAATCATTTATACAAAAAAACTGATCAGCACGAGAAAATACGGGGATTCATTGAATGATATTGGAAGACAATTACACACAGAGTAGATAAATTGTGCCATGTCTTTAAGTCAAATTGATAGTCAGGTAATCTGAGGTGCAGTGTCATGCAGTAAGGACTGTCGTGATAACACACGACCCATGCTCGCAGCATTAGCTAGCTAGGGCTAGGTAAAGCCTGGTCAGGGCTGAGGCGGCCTGGGTCCCGAGATCTGATGCCGGATCCCGGACACGGCAAGAGCAGGCCCCTTGACCAGCGCTGTCATTACCATATAACTTGCATATCTGCACATGTATAACATTTTGTAAGGATAAGAAATGAGAAAAAGATGTGTATTGATAAAAAGGAGCTAGAGAATGGATTTATACGGTGAAGCAGTTGGCTAAGCAAATTATGTGTGGAAGATTAATATTGTTTTATCCTTCTAATTAGATTTTGTAGTTGTATAGTGAGGGGTGGTGTTGGGGTCTTTCAGTCTTTTCAGTTAAAATGAGCCTCAGCCCCTCTGCCCCCAGCAGTTGCTCCAATGTTGGCAATCTTATTAGACAGCAATGAACCCTTAGTGGGCCCGTTAAATCAAGTCATACTCAGGATGGGATGTAGAAAAACTCTTACACCAAATAATAAGACACTCATGAAGTAATAAGACAGACTCATGAAGTTGGCAAAGAGTCTCCTCCGACTGTTTTTTATTATCAAATGTCTAAACCCAGGAGTTACAACGGACTTAAACAGACGTTTGATCGTGCTCTCAGCGCAAATCACATAGAAATACATTTATATAGCAAAAGTTTGTCGTATGTGACGTCATACTACGTGGCAAGCTAAGAAAACCTACGGGGAGTTGTGGCTGGACTAAGGGGAACATCTAAGTATACTTTCTATATAGGGATGGGTTGTGATGGAACATCTACTATCAGGTGGACAACTTAAGCCTGCCTCTAGTGCAAGTCATCCTCAACACTTATTAAGTACACAAAATACTATTGGCTCCTAAATTATAAGGCCCTATGTTATACAGCCCTCTACAATTGGTTGGCATACTCGTGCCATGTCTGGAACATTCGGCTCACTAGCAGCACATAAGCACCCAGGTGCCAGTGGGTGGACTTGACCGGGCCTCCCCACCCAGTTAGCCCCATATCTCTCATCGCTCATGCCATCTGCCATTCATATTTCCTTTGAACTTGTCCTTGTAAAGTATCACTGCTCCTGAGAATTAAAGGGAGTATGGGCACATTCTTATCGCAGTTCTGGTCTGTACGCCCCAACTGCTATTTCCATCCTTGAATCACGTGACAGGAGACCATATTTTGGCCTGTTTTGCAGCATTTCATTGTCTTGAATTAATAAACTTGGCACTCATGGTGTTCTTTCTTGCATCTAAAGGGCTGATTCAGCTTCTCACGTTCACTGTTCTTCAAGGATAGATAACCGGTGCTTGGCTGCTCCATCCTTTGACACCAGGCCAGAGAGCTATTTCAGGCCATCCCTCGATCTTCAGCTGGTTTTCTTACTGTGACACACCCTTTCCCGATCCTTCCTTTCTCACCGGTCTGAGCTTACTAAATGTGTGACACTGAGGTCCAGATTCTATATATTGGTGGCACCGCCTGCAGTCTATTCACTACGTATAGCTAGCCTTTAAGATCACTTACTCTACTTCCGTTGCTGCATCTGTACAGTTATGAAACAGCTTGCATTTTCTGCAGTGCTCTTAACGCATGCAATCTTCATTCCGCATATGAAAGTTTACTCGATTCTTTACTTTGTCATTGGATTCTATAAGGTCCATACATCCTCTTCTTCGGCCACTCTTCTGGGTGCGTGACCCTCACTTCTCGTGACGTCACCAGCTTCTCTTCCTCTCATCTTCATATTCCTTCAGGGATTTCCTCCTAGAGATGGTCATCTCTACGGGGGTGCATCATATACGGGCTTCTTAGCAGATACCTTTTTCGATGGCTTTCTGTGGAATTGGCACCATCACTGGTGTCGTGCACGTCTCGACCTCTGGCTTCCAGCATATAGGAAGAATGGGGGCGGGACTTCCTGCAGAGGCATTCGGCTGCTCCTCTGCAGCAATATATGGAATTGGCACCATCACTGGTGTCGTGCACGTCTCGACCTCTGGCTTCCAGCATATAGGAAGAATTGGGGCGGGACTTCCTGCAGAGGCATTCGGCTGCTCCTCTGCAGCAATATATGGAATTGGCACCATCACTGGTGTCGTGCACGTCTCGACCTCTGGCTTCCAGCCTATAGGAACAATGGGGGCGGGACTTCCTGCCGAGGCATTCGGCTGCTCCTCTGCCCCAATATATTTCTTTAATTCATGACATTGAATGTGAGCTTTGCACACACACACTACGTGCTGCTTTTGCACCTTAATTGCCTACTTTAAATGAGCGCTGTGCATGACATATGCTACAGGTTGCCTTTGCTGGCGCCCAGCATCCAGCACCATTCTCGCCTTTTGCTCCGGTCTAGTCTGTATTAGCACCTCACCTTTCATCTTCATTAGCACCTTGCTGACCAAGAACAATTACTAGCTTTTCAGCTTACCAGTGGGTGCCTTCCCTGTTAAAATCTGCCATATCTAACATCCTCGCTGCATTCCTTTTGTATCCATTATTATTTCTGCACTCCACGGGTGCCTCGGACTGTTTCCTGAATTCTAGGCAAGGGGGCCCCTAAACAGCATATTGAAATAGGTCCCCATGAGCCATCACAAATCTTCCGTCGGCTCTGTGTGTAGTGTGTATTTGTGGAAAGTTTTATTATAAACTTTAGCACAATACATTAAAAAATATATATATTATAGGAAAATCCATTTGAGCCAAGTCACATTCGTTCCACACCGCCCCTAGTAACCATCGCTGAAAGTACTGCCTGTATTACTTTTTTTAAGTGTTCTGGTTCGTGTTTGGATTGATAGTTCGCACAACCCACCAGATAGCGGTCGAACTTGTTACACGGTTGCTCTCTACGAAACGAATTGGGGCCAGGGGCTTCTGCGCCCCCCCACCCCGCCCTGCCCCATTGGTCAGTTGAATTTACCAGCCACCACTGTCTGAAGTTTCTTTACAGATGCAGTTTTTCAGCATACGGTTTTGTGAGGAAATGTTCGAATCTCATGCGAATGATTTTTTTACCAGCCGTTAATCACTCTTTAGGAATGTGTCTGCATTGTGTATTGCTGACTTTACACTTGACCTTTAATAGCCTGCTGATGCGGGTTGACTGATTGTGAAAGAGCTGGAGTCACTGACCCATGCATTAAGGTTCTTGCGAAGCTACAGACACTACACCCGGGCCCACCTGGATGGGAGGCCCGGGGCCGTAAGCTGGGAGGTGGGGTGTTTGTGCTAAGTAGGGTGGGGCAGTGCCTTTTGGCGCTGCCCCACTTAGCATGCACATGGTGGGGTCGGGCTGCTGGGTCCCTTAACAATGGGAACCCAGACAGCGCGTCTCCAAGACAGGAGGGTGAGGTGAGAGGGGCAGGTGACAACCGGCAGTCGCTGCCCCCTGTCACCTTGCCCTCCATACTTCAAAGGCCCCCCTTCCCATCCTGCGGATGCTGAGCGGGGGCCTTTTGAAGTTCAAAGAAGGGGCCGCCTTGCCCCCAGGCCGAATTTTGCCTTTATCTGGCGGGGGCAAGGTGGCCCTTCCCATGCTTCCTCCCCGTCAGCCACGAACAGCAGCAGGACGGCTGCAGGTCTCCAGGCTGAGTTTCACCAGCACACTGCCAGGTTCTTCGGGACTCGAGCCACTCCAGCATTCCAGAGCACGGCTGGCAGTGCAACTTCACGGCTGATAAAAAGAAAGGAGCTGGAGAGGGAAAGCAGTAAATCAAGGCTGCAGGCAAGCTGCGAGTGTACACAAGATCGCAGATTGGCAGGGGGACTTTCCCAGGATTTCCATTCACAAACTGCAAGACTGCGGGAAGAATAATTTTCATTACTTTTGAAAGGTGCAGTGAGACGTGTCTTTCACCAGCCCCTCCAGCCTCCACGAGGACAGCTGACAGCTGCGGAGGCGGGCCAAAAAGAAAGATGCTGCGCAGCATTTTCCAGCTGCTTACAGGCTGCCACTGCCAGATCTAAGATTGGCAGGAGGTGGTTGGACGAGGGGCACCCATAATAAATCCTCTGGCCTGGCTGCAGCATTCCATACCGAAGACTGGACCGGGGGCTCTGAGCAGCAGCTTATGAAGTCTTGAGCCCACCTTGAAGTTATCCAGAAGGCGATCCCCGCTCAAGCATCATTAAGAAAATAAACAGTTCAAGCGTATGCGGCTTTCAATGCTATTCAAAGCAAACACTGGCGTTAAAACACGCCTGGCCTCAAAGTGTTTTCAGAGAATCGAGTTGGAAGCAAGACGACACAGAGCAACAGATGAAGGGCAAGTTAATGGCTGCCTGGCAATCATGCCATTTGCGAGCAAAACCAGTTGGTACAGTGACACGGCCCGCTTAAAATCAGGGGGCAACTCTGCCAGTAGGTTCACATGCATTTTCGTGCGACTGGAGCCCACAGCATATGCAGGACCTCGCAGCAGGTAGTTGGGGGCCACTAAAACATGGCTCCTATAAACAGCACTACCCCGGGAAGTTTACCATGCCTGGCTTTAGGTTTTTTCTGAATACCTTGCCTCGAGGGGAACACTGCGGTTCCAGACTACAAGAAGAAGATCAGGACAAGAGCCACAACCGGAAAGAAGGGTCAGGACAGCAACAGCCAGCATCACAATTCGCAGACGCACTGGAGTATGAGGACAACGGCTATGATGAGCCAGCAGAAAAGGAGCAGCCGGCAAGGAAGAAGCAGCGTTGTGATGTCCGCAGCATGCCCGCCTCTTCAGACACCCACCCCGGCACCAAAAGAAAAGCACAATCAGGTACTGTGAAAAGCAATGTTAGAACAATTTTTTAAAATGGCATAAGGATGAGGGTGCTGGGAAAATGAAGAGGCATAGGGATGACTCAAGCAGCTCCAGCAGCAAGAGTGACAGCATGGACACAGAGTCTGACTCTGGGGGGCGAGGATGTCCAGGGCCAACTTAAAGCAGGGGTTGGGCCTAGCAATGATGTGTCTCCAAGCCCACACATGAATAAATATGGGGGACGCACAGCCGGCAAAAGTGTGAATAGAAGCCTATGGCATGGCACATAGAGCGCAAAATTAAGACTTGGAAGAAGCAATTCATTGATATTTGTTGCCTATTGGAATATGAAGAATTAGGTTGTGTTTTCCGAGAGGGATAAGAAAGAGGAAGAAAAAGCGAGAGAAAAGAGGCCCACCCTGGAAAAGAATATTCAGAATTGGGAGGCCTCTTTTCAAATCCTGTCAACCCAGAAGAGGGCACTGCATTGATTGCCTACCACCATAGAATCCTAGAGATCCACAATACCTTTGGGCAGAAATCATGGCTGAACTACGACAGGGAGTTCAGGAAGGAGATGCAGAGATTCCCTGACCCAGGCTGGGAAGAGGAAGACCCCAAACTGTATATTTCCCATGTCTTAAAAGAAAACTCAGCTCAGTGTGCTCTGCTCAGAATAATAAGGACCAAGAGCAGCAAAAGCAACAGAAGGGATAGAAACAGGCAGCATAACCAGCATAGGTCACAACAAGACAGTGCAAATGCCAACAAGAACAAACTCCCGTTTCGAAGACCGCCCCCAAGGGGGCAAAAAGCGGGGCAGAATAAGGGCAGTTTGGCAACTGCAGCATGGGGGGGGCAAAGGGAGCACCCCGGGACCTGCTGGTATTTCAACAGAGGGTCATGCAACAAGGGCACTGAGTGCTGATACAAGCACCAAGGCAGCACATGCAATGGTGACCATAGCAGCAGCGACGACTGCACAAAAGCCTCTCCCTCCAGGCCAAGCCCAAAAGTCTCAGAGGGTAAAAACATGTACTAGTAATAAAATGGGAGCCTCACCAACAGAAATTGACCAACTAATAAAAATGTTAGAGAACTACCCTGACCCTGCAGCTAGATAATTCTTGGGTCAGGGCTTCAAAGATGGGTTTCAGATCCCATTCAAGGGCCAGGGATCTCACACTATACCCAAAAACCTAAAATCTGCCTCTTTCCTAGCCAACATAATAAGAGAATAAATTGGTAAAGAGCCAAACCTAGGGAGGATTGAGGGTCCCTTCCAACACCCTCCTTTCATTGAGTTTTTATGCTTCCCCCTGGCCATTGTGCCCAAAAAACAGCAGGGGGAGTTTAGGACGATCCACCATTTATCTCACTCACCCGGAAGCTCTTTCAATGTTGGCATCCTTGCCACTGAGGCTACTGTCTCTTATAGCTGCGTGCAGGATGCGGTTGACCTAGTAAAACTGTCAGGTAGACACGCTCTCATGGCGAAAGCCGACACTAAGTCAGCATTCAGGCTGCCGCCTGTGCACAAGAACACCTACCAGTGGCTGTGTTTCCATTTTGACAACAAATTTTATTTTGATAAACACCCACCCCCCCCCCCCCCCCATGGGCTGCGCCATCGCGTGTGCCTACGTTGAACAGTTCAGTTCTTTCCTACAAAGGGTACTCCAACAGGCCACGCCTAGAGCCAGAACGGTACACTATCTAGATGATTTCTTCTTCACTGGCCCAGCAGGGTCTCCCATATGCAGCTCGTCCATTAAGTTATTCAGTGAAACCAGGCAGGCATTAGGGGTTCTACTGGCGCCTGAGAAGACGGTAGGACCCACCACCACCCTGTCATTCTTAGGCATAGAGATTGACTCTTCCAAGAGAGAATGCTGCCTACCCATAGACAAAATAGAGGACTTTATAAAGACAATAAGGTTGATGACAGGCAGCGACTAGGCGACGCTGTGGGAAAATACAGTCCCTTGCTGGGGAGCTCAATTTTGCTACCAGAATCAGGTTCCAAGGCCGGATCTTTAACAGGAATCTGGAACTAAAAATGAGGGGGGGTTACTAAGCCACACCACCACATCAGATTGGGCAAAGAAATAACACTAGACATGGCCATATGGGAATCATTTCTTAACAATTTTAATGGCCAGGGATATGGCGCAAAACCATGAATGGAGCAGACAAAAGGTCCTTGTTCACAGATGCGGCTGGCAGCAAAGGAGTTGGGGTTTGTTTTGCTAACAAGTGGTGCGCCGAGCACTAGCCTCCCTTCTGGCAGAGAAGGGGCTGGTCCAGGAACATCACACTGCTAGAGATATTTCCCATAATGGATGGCACTCTATTTATGGGGGGACTTGTTGGCCAGCACAGAACTGGTCACACAGTCAGACAACATGGCGGTTGTACACATTTTAAACAAGGGTGCTGCCTCCTGCCCTCTGGTGCTAAAAGTGTTGAGAGAAATGACAAACAGTCACCCTGGAAAATAACATGGTAATAATTGGGCGGCACATTGCAGGCAAAGATAATAAGGCCGCTGACGCTCTGTCCCGTTTTCAGTTCTCCACTTGCAAGGCACTAAACCCACAGGCAGAAGCCAGGAGGACAGCATTTCCAGAAGAGGTTTGGGCCACCATGGACACATCCAAGGCAGCCCCCGCCAGCCAGCCGGTCACAGCTCTCCCATCTGGCAGCAGTTTCATATTACACTAGATTAGCGGTGGCACCCGACCCCACCCACGGCGCACTAACCAGATATGCTCTCAACGGTTGGTCCAAAATGGAAGGGGTCAAGACAGACACCAGGCGCTCCCTCAATTTTGCTAAATTAAAAAGTTCTGCTAGACACCCTCCCTGCAGTATGCAACAATGCCTACGAGACATCACTATTTAGAGCTGCCTTCACACTCAACTACTCTGGGGCGTTCAGGATCAGCGAGATAGCCTCCAAAAACACAGGATCAGAGTTAGGGCTGTGAAACTGTGTAGGTCCAAAACGGACCAATTAGGAAAAGGGAGGATCATCAACCTGTACTGCATTGAGGAAACAGAATATTGCCCCATCTGCATCACTCGGGCCTTCACGAACAAGCGCCCCAGCCGGGGGGGGGGGGCAATTATTCACACACAAAATTGGGTCTGCCCTCAGTAGATTCCAGGTGAGGTCTGTCCTCAGGAAGACTATAATAACTACAGGATGGAATCCTACTGAGTTTGGATCCCACGCCTTCAGGATAGGAGCAGCCACTTAGGCCTGGATGGGGGGGTTGCAAGAGAAAGCCATAAAAGGGATTGGGGGTTGGATATCGGGGGCTTACAAAAGATACATCAGGAAAGACTTGATCTAATAGTATCTTCCTCCCCCCCCTATTATCTCCTCATCATCCACCCATCTCAGGGGCAATGACTTGCCTCAGCTGGGCAGGACGTTTTTCTGGCTTAAATCGGCACCTCCCTCTGATCCTTGGCACGCATGCTAAGACTTCGAACAGAAGTGATGATGTCAGAAATCATCCCTCGCCAACAGTGGCATGGGGCAGAGTGCAGCAAAGCCATGGGGATTTCTAGGCGCAAACTGAACAAAGCCGTGGCCAATTTCTGCCTTTTATCAGGCCTCAAATTTATTAAACATGGGATCTCGGTACACAACCAGGCCATGTTCTGCAATGACAGGGTTCACCTGTCCATTGAAGGTATGGACATTTCACCAGGAATATTTTCTGGAACCTGGCAGCCAGAGGCTGTACTTAATTCATAAGCTCTTATTTTGGGGGGATCTGGGAGACGCCGGTCAGCATCCCCTCAGGGTGGCGGCGGGGATCAGCCTCGAGCGGGCCCCTAATTGGGATTAGGGCCCCCCGCTCACCTGTTCCCTCTGTCCCCAAAATATAGTATTGTTATCCTTATGTGATGTTATGGCTGGTTTTTCTTTGCACCATGGCTGGTACTAAAATAAAGCTTGTGGCCAAAGTTTTTTCCACCTCACATCCTGGTCGTCAGTCTCCTCATTCCTGCAATTGTCATTCTGTATTGCCTGTCTTGTCACACTTGTCATCCATCCGTGTCACCCGCATGCCACTCCCCAGCACAAAAACACTTCCAGGCTTATACACCCGGGCCCACCTGGATGGGAGGCCCGGGGCCGTAAGCTGGGAGGTGGGGTGTTTGTGCTAAGTAGGGTGGGGCAGTGCCTTTTGGCGCTGCCCCACTTAGCATGCACATGGTGGGGTCGGGCTGCTGGGTCCCTTAACAATGGGAACCCAGACAGCGCGTCTCCAAGACAGGAGGGTGAGGTGAGAGGGGCAGGTGACAACCGGCAGTCGCTGCCCCCTGTCACCTTGCCCTCCATACTTCAAAGGCCCCCCTTCCCATCCTGCGGATGCTGAGCGGGGGCCTTTTGAAGTTCAAAGAAGGGGCCGCCTTGCCCCCAGGCCGAATTTTGCCTTTATCTGGCGGGGGCAAGGTGGCCCTTCCCATGCTTCCTCCCCGTCAGCCACGAACAGCAGCAGGACGGCTGCAGGTCTAAAAAACCATCCCTCCCACCCTACAAATAACCGTAAGGAAAAGCTATAGCGAGGGCCAGGTAGAAAATGGAACACAATCATAGCAGTAGGGGAGGCTAAAACGCCTCTCTTCAAAAAATAAACATAAAAATTCAACTCCAAGAAGGGCCTTCTTAAAATACCGGGGGGTCTTTTTGTCTATTAGTTAATATTCCAAGAAAATACAGTTATAGAAGACCCAGGCGCTCAGAATCCACCAGAGAACATCAATACAGGTGGGAGCTCTAGGGGTATTACAAAACTGAAAAGGAGAGAGGAACTTGAGCAGAAACATGTACTAGTAAGCCTCAAGTATCCACCTCCATGCATGCAGAAGGGGGGGTCTCACAACAAGTGGATCAGGAGCAGGGTAAGTTCCTAGTAAGGCTCTGGAACCCACCCCCTCACAATTTTGTTTATGCAAGATAAGCGCACTGGGGTACGCAAGTGGATCGTGGGCAGGGGAAGTTCCCAGCTAAGCCCTTAGAACCCACCCCAGCAGCGAAATAGTACAACACAAGCACTGAAGGGGTCTCACAACACAATTGGTTCGGGAGCAAGGAACATTCTAGTAAGGCTCTCCTTTTGAACCCATTCCAGCTGTAAAAACAGGCAGCCTTAAGCGCTGAGGGGGTCTCACAACGCAAGTGGATCGGGAGCAGGGTAAAAACCTAGTAAGGCTCTTTGAACCCACCCCTGCTGTAAAAACAAGCAGCGCTAAGCGCTGAAGGGGTCTCACAAGGCAAGTGGATCGGGAGCAGGGTAAAAACCTAGTAAGGCTCTTTGAACCCACCCCTGCTGTAAAAACAAGCAGCGCTAAGCGCTGAAGGGGTCTCACAAGGCAAGTGGATCGGGAGCAGGGTAAAAACCTAGTAAGGCTCTTTGAACCCACCCCTGCTGTAAAAACAAGCAGCGCTAAGCGCTGAAGGGGTCTCACAAGGCAAGTGGATCGGGAGCAGGGTAAAAACCTAGTAAGGCTCTTTGAACCCACCCCTGCTGTAAAAACAAGCAGCGCTAAGCGCTGAGGGGGTCTCACAAGGCAAGTGGATCGGGAGCAGGGTAAAAACCTAGTAAGGCTCTTTGAACCCACCCCGGCTGTAAAAACAAGCAGCGCTAAGCGCTGAGGGGGTTTCATAATGCAAGTGGATCGGGAGCTGGGCAAAAACCCAGTAAGGCTCTTTGAACCCACCCCTGCTGTAAAAACAAGCAGCGCTAAGCGCTGAGGGGGTCTCACAAGGCAAGTGGATCGGGAGCAGGGTAAAAACCTAGTAAGGCTCTTTGAACCCACCCCGGCTGTAAAAACAAGCAGCTTCAAGCGCTGAGGGGGTTTCATAATGCAAGTGGATCGGGAGCTGGGTAAAAACCCAGTAAGGCTCTTTGAACCCACCCCTGCTGTAAAAACAAGCAGCGCTAAGCGCTGAGGGGGTCTCACAAGGCAAGTGGATCGGGAGCAGGGTAAAAACCTAGTAAGGCTCTTTGAACCCACCCCGGTGGTAACAACAAGCAGCTTCAAGCGCTGAGGGGGTTTCATAATGCAAGTGGATCGGGAGCTGGGTAAAAACCCAGTAAGGCTCTTTGAACCCACCCCTGCTGTAAAAACAAGCAGCGCTAAGCGCTGAGGGGGTCTCACAAGGCAAGTGGATCGGGAGCAGGGTAAAAACCTAGTAAGGCTCTTTGAACCCACCCCGGCGGTAAAAACAAGCAGCTTTAAGCGCTGAGGGGGTTTCACAATGCAAGTGGATCGGGAGCTGGGTAAAAACCCAGTAAGGCTCTTTGAACCCACCCCGGCTGTAAAAACAAGCAGCGCTAAGTGCTGAGGGGGTCTCACAATGCAAGTGGATTGGGAGCAGGGAAAAAATCCAGTAAGGCTCTTTGAACCCACCCCGGCTGTAAAACAAGCAGCCTAATGCGCAGAAGGGGTCTCGTAGCACAAGTGGATCTGGAGCAGGGAAGACCCTAGTAAGGCTCCTAGAACCCACCCCCGAGGAAACAACTAGCCCGCAAACGGAGCGTGGGGGCTTCAAAAACTCAAGTGGATCATGTGTGGAGAAAGTGCCAAATTCATCTCCAAAGAGTGGAACAAGAGGCTAAAACGCCTCCATCCGTGGAAAAGTACAAAACACATGACCAAAAAATCAAAATGGCTCCAAGAACACTTCCCGCGGAGGATCAAGTGAAAGGCTTCACAACGCGGGATTTTGTTCTATCAAGAAATACGGACCAAGAGCCATAACTTCAGCGAAAATCACCCTGTGAGCAAGAGAGGGCGCAAGTGCTAAACCTGGTCAGGTTGGACATCAGTAAAAGGCACACAAGCGCACACCTACCCACCTCACTTGGAAAGGACAAGAGAAAGCAGGATGAACCTGCTCCAAAGACAAGCAATTATGAACATGTCACAGCTCACACGCTGTGGCCAAACAATTGTCACAAGCTTTCATATGAATGGCGGCGGGGATCAGCCTCGAGCGGGCCCCTAATTGGGATTAGGGCCCCCCGCTCACCTGTTCCCTCTGTCCCCAAAATATAGTATTGTTATCCTTATGTGATGTTATGGCTGGTTTTTCTTTGCACCATGGCTGGTACTAAAATAAAGCTTGTGGCCAAAGTTTTTTCCACCTCACATCCTGGTCGTCAGTCTCCTCATTCCTGCAATTGTCATTCTGTATTGCCTGTCTTGTCACACTTGTCATCCATCCGTGTCACCCGCATGCCACTCCCCAGCACAAAAACACTTCCAGGCTTATGAGTCAGGGCTGGCTGCCGTGGAGCTGAACGGCGCTTTCTTTCAGTTCTTTTAGCAACTGCTAGTGTTATGCTGGGCCGCGCCTTGCTCGTGACGTGCACACCAGCGTTTTGCGGAGTTGCATAGTCCCAAGTCTGGGGCAACAAGGGAGTGCTTCCGCTCACCATCTTTTCCGGAATTACACAGGGCGTCGGAGGGCGATGGGCAGGAGGGTTTCCTGCTGAAGCGCGGTGATCCCCGATTCTCCCACGAAAAGCTGACGGCCATGCCTGCAACAGCCTGAGAGACCTGGCAGAACCTGGGAAGCAGTTTATCTCGCCCAGGGCTAGAAGTTTGCTGCTCTGGTTGAATTGTCAATTGTCCCTCTACAATGGCCATTGGCCCACATTTACAGATTGTAGAGATTGTGTATTTTATCACCTCTGAAACATAACTAGTGTCGCCCTAGGCAGCTGCATTTAATCCCCGGGTCGGCCTCGATCCTACTCATCAGAAATCAAAATGTCTAGTTTTCTATATTAATGCATAATTTTTAACAGGAAACACATTTCAGATTATGTGTGGTATAGGGGTTTTGTACAGCGCTATGTTCACCTGTTTCAGTCATTTTGGCGCTATGACTCGGATTTTAAATTCCATGTTATTAGACTGAAGCCGGTAAGAGATGGCAGCAATCTAATTTATAGGATCGTCATATTCCAGGGAGCTATAAGATCTGAAGAGAGTAAACTAGGTTGGCGAGGAACAACCAGGGGATGCACAGGCAATGCAGCCTCATGGAAGTGCCCTCGCACCCACCTGAGCCCCGCTTATTTCCCTCCTGGGCCGAGAACGTAGCAAATCCTGCTACGGGAGCCCCCCACTGCATTCGCAGCTGCAATCTGTGGAGCTGAGGCCCCCAGCAACCCAAGGTTCGCTGCGAGCCTGTAATACGTGGGCCGAGGAGGAACCAGGAAGTGGACGCAGCACGGTGGCAGCAGCCGAGCTGAGCACCCACCTCGAGCGTGCGGCTGGTGGAGAGGCAGCCCTCCCGCACTCAGGCCAACTAAGGGGTTGCACCTGCCCCCTCCAGCTACTGATCTCCCGGGGAAGGGGCTACGCCACCTCGCTGAGACTGCACCTCATCGCGGAAAGGGAACCAAGCACTCTGCGACCTGTCACCCTTGAACGGTGAGAGAAGTGTACATCCATGGCGCAGGAGACCTGGGGGTGAGGAGCGGACTGCCCAGCCCCCCCTCCCCCCGGGCATCTCAATCAACGCTTTGATCCTCCCTGCCCACTCTGGGCCACGCCAGAGCTGATGGTGCTGCGCTGGGCCTGCCCCTACTCTTGTTGGTAGCCCAGCAGATCCCTGGAAGAGGAGAGACCCAACGATCCCTCGCGAGGAACCCATGAGGTGAGGAGGGGGGAGTGGGACAACGAGGGAGCCCCTTGTAAAGCACCGGAAGGGGGTGTCTGTACTCCTGCTCTCTATATGGTAGAGGAGAGGCACAGAGGACCGCAGCCAAGATTCTCTATTGTTGGTAGAAATGGACGAGCAATCGGGGCTAGCTTCTCAGGAGGTGATGCAGGCTGGTTCTTAAGTAGTGTATTCCCAAAGCACCCACAAAGCAATGTCCGCACACTGTATTATTGAAAACAGTCTACATATAATAAAGGTTCAAGATTATATATAATATCACAATAACTCACTTTGTGCTCAGTTAATCTACAATGGAAAATATATACAGTTCTAAGTGGTACCACAATTATTATCAGATTTCATTAAAGTGCATCAACTGCAATCTGGTCAAATGTCACACAAATCAATTAATAAAGGTAACCAAAAATACACATAGGAGCAAAGCAGTTGGTTAGAACCATTGGCAGAATACTGGCCCCTACTGCTAGACACAGTTAAGTGTGGAGGTCCCGCCCACACCCCCACCTGGGCAACCTGTAAAATAAAGATATACCACAAGCCCAGTCCATATACTGTTCAATTGATCTTATTTCCTTCTACAATGTTTCTACCATCCCCAATTTACCTGGAATAGCAGAGTTCAATGACGGGTCGTCGACGGATCCCTCTTGGGCGGCTCCCTCCAAAGAAGCAGCCACGGATCATCGAGATCCTACGAAGAAAAGGGTGTACAACGGCGGTGAGGTAGCAGCTCTGGTCCTGGCGGTGCTCGTTGACGAGTCGGAGACGTCCTACAAGGAAGAGGCGTGCGGGGCACCTCGATGCCGTTAGTTCAGGACCGCAAAGAGCTTGGGAAGAACTGTGCCCCAGCAAGGGCGTCGAGTCGTCCAGTGTGTCTATGGTTGGTGGGAAACCCACCGGCGGATGCTCCTCGGCGTGACGACAGCCTGGCCCTCTCCGGCAGGATAAAGCAGTCAGCGGTGCGGACGAGCGCATCCGGGAATCAAGTCTTAGACAAAGGAGCATTGCGGCTCCAGTCGTCGACGGCACAGCGTCAAGCAGTCCCCGCTTCTGGCCAACTAACTTCGACGGGCCTCCAGCGGTTATAGCAAACCTGCGAACCCTGGTCAACCACGGTGGACGGCTGTCCGGTGCTTCTCTTTGTTTTTCGTTTGCGGTCCCCGTCTCGGCTGACAGTCTTTCGTAGGCTGACTTCCAGGGCGCTTCGGCAAAGGTTAGCAGTGCACGATGGTCCGGGCCTCTCTGGATCAGTTCTTGAAGACACAGCAGCTTTCAGATCGACGAAGTAGAGCAGCAGCAAGACTTATCTTCCAGCAGGGCTTCAAGGTTAAGCTTCAGTTTCAATGTCGGTTTCAACTCCAGCTTCTGAAAGAATTCTAGCAGTGAGAGGCCTCCAGATATACTGTTGATCTCCCATTCATTCTGCTGGGTCACTCAGGCAACCAATCACTCAGAAGGGCATTCAGGCTATCAGTCAGCCAATAAGGCGCAGGGTGCATTCAGGCCATTCTTCTCCCACAGTACCCACAACATACGGTCGTTGGGAAGGCTCCAGCCAGTCTGGTCAACACTTCCCCACACTACCATATATGGAACTTCCACCCAACAACCAGTCAGGGGGAAGGGACAGAGTCAGGGCTTCCCGGGACTTCCTGAAAACCAAGGTAACAGGCGATGGAAGGCAAGAGTCCATGGGGGCCATCTTGTTTCCATCAGGAATCAACTGATTCCAATGACAGGGCCTGAGAATCCCAAAACGGAGGACGCTCAGGGCACCTGTCAATTCAGCACAGAGCTGCCACCAGCCCGTACCCTGCTCTGTGGGCCACACGCAGGTGCCCAGGGTTGAACCCCCAACCCTGGGTGCCATAAGGGTACCCCATGGGTCTGTACACCAAACCAAAAGAGAGCTGCACCGCCAGAAGTCCCACATGAACTCCTGCGCGGAAAACACGACAGAACACACGATAAAAAGCAGTAAAGGACAAGGATACATAGGCCCTGTCCCTCTGATACAATTCCAGCATCACACCCCTGCAGACCCCCCCCTTAGGTGTTCCCCCTGGCCCACATCTTGCTCTGTCTGCCCCCCCCACCTCCTCGGGCCCAACTCACCCTCTATAACAGCAAAGACACTTATATCTCGCAGAGTGCGCCCGCTAAAGGCCTGCTCGGGCCCCCCACCTCCAGGGCAACCCCACAGACGCTCAGAGCCCACGCAGGCCTAGGAGGGCGATCGCCAGCAACACCAGTCTCAGGAGAGGGGAGTACAGACTCACCCTAAGGAACAAAAACCATTCACCCTCATCGGGGCAGAGCCCCCCCTCAAGCCAAGCCACGTAGTCAGACCTTACCCCCTCCTATCCTCCAGACCTCGCACAACCCGGCAGCTAGGGTAGGCATCCTAGCTGAAGTACGAGAGTTTGATACCCACGCGGCTGGCGACTGGGGCCTCGCCAGGCACAGGATAGAGGGCTACCTGACGCCACTGGGTGTCTGTTTTTTTGCCCCCATTTGGAACTCTTAAGAGGCATCCCAGGCCACCGGCCTCTTGTCTCCATCGGGCCCACTGGCCCCTTCTGCGCTTCTCTCTACACCCCCGCCAAGGCCAATCCCAGGCCCCCAGCAGCAGGAAAGAAGGCACACCGGTGCCCAACAAAGAAAAAGCCATCTTGGAATGGCCGTGCCTCGTGGACCCAGTGAGGCCAGCACACAACAACACAGCAAGCCAGCAAATCTGCAAGGCCCATTTCTCTTTTGAACACTGACGTGAAACTGCTGGCTAATAGATTGGCGCAGAATTTGCCCCTGCTAGTGCATGGAGATCAGGTGGGTTTCATTCCTGGCAGGCAGGGAACAGATAATATAAGAAAAACAATAGACCTCTTTCACGACGCCACGCAGAGAGGCCTGGGAGCCCACCTTTTATTCATAGATTCGGAAAAAGCTTTTGACAGGGTCAAATGTCCTTAAATGCACAAAGTCCTACGAAGGAAGGCCCTGGGAGATAAATTCAGAAGTTGGATTGCATCCCTATACAATGGCCCAACGGCGAGGGTGGTTCTCAATGGCGCTATCTCCTCCCCCTCCATCTTTCGAGAGGGACTAGACAGGGTTGCCCCATATCCCCACTTATATATGCCCTGGCCATGGAACCCCTAGCTATCGCCATTAGACAAGACCAGGAAATTAAGGGTATTGAAAGTGAGGACCATGTATTTTAATTATCACTCTTTGCTGACGACATTCTCTGCTATCTGACGGACCTACCGAAATCTTTCCCACGACTCCTATCACAACTTTGAACGTTTGGAAGATTCTCGAGCCTGATAATGAACCCTTCTAAGTCTTGTGTAATGCCCATGGGAGGGAAGGTCAGGACACGGTTGGTAAGAAAATGTTCAGCGGTGTTAGAGTCAAAGTCCAATATACCATGTACCTGGGCGTCCCACTCCCCAAAGACCTGAAATCCCTCTTCGCCCTGAACTATACCCCAACGTTGGAGAAGATTAAATCTGATCTCTAGCGCTGGAGCCCACTAACTTTATCTTGGTTTGGCCGAATGGTGTCTATCAAAATGAACATTCTCCCCGTCTCCTGTATCTTATCTCGGCTCTCCCCGTTCCCCTGCCAGACTCCTCCTTCTCAACACTCCAGAGCATGGTTCAGCAGTTTATCTGGAAGGGGAAAAAGCCTAGAGTTATGACACTCTAACCCTCCCTAGGGACCTAGGGGATTCGGTCTCCCCGACTTTATATTGTACTATAAAGCAGCACAGCTCCGGGTATTGATGGAGAACCTGAGGGATGACACTGGCACCTACTGGACATACATAGAGGACATGCGCACACACACACCCCAGGAAAGTGAGAGACCTCCTGTGGTCCCCAACCTGGGACATCCCCTCCTGATCTCATCCCACGTTAGCAGTCCTCTGGGAACTTTGGAAACATACCAGTGCTAACTTACTCCTCTATAGCTGGCCCTCCCCCTGAGCTCCCTATGGGGGCCCCCCACTGGACATGGGTAAGGCAGGATTCCGCAACACACAGCAATGGTCGGATATGGGCCCTGAGAAACCGGCGCATCTCTTCAGAAACAATAGCTTCATTGACTACGAAACACTAGTAGAAACCATGCACCCGACCCCACTCTCAATATTTGAATACCTGCGTGTCAAGGGCATCATGACTGACCCTAAGTGGTGTAGTGAGCTCTCCAGTCCCACTACCTCCTTTGAGAGGACTATTGCAGAATCCGTCAACAGGAGGGGAGCGCTCTCCAGAATCTATAGATCCCCGATTACGGCAGACGTTGATGGAAGGCATAATTTCAAGCGCTATTGGGTCGAAAGGGTGGGTGAGGAGATTGAAGAGGAAACTTGGGGTACAATATGTAAACTGATGTTGGCTGTGTCCCTCTACACGTCTGCGATGGAATACAATTTCAAAATCCTACGCGCATGGCATCTTCCCCCGGCTAGGTTGTCTAGAATGTTTGCAGGGGTCTTTCCTCTTTGCCCTAGGGACTGTGGCCAACAGGGAACATGATACCATATGTGGTGGGCCTGTCCATCGCACAAGTTTACTGGGCTGAAGTGTTGCATTGGATTAAAGACATTGTTCCCCTCCCCCCGAAAATGCATCACATTGAACTCTTGCTTGCTGTCCCCTCTCCTGGCGATTTAAACTTCCTCCTTTCCCAGAGTAGTAGAAGCCATGCTAAGGGCTGGGGGGGGTAGCCTTGGCTCAAAAGTGGAAAAAGCCACCCCATCTAAGGAGGAGTGGCTTACAAAATTGTGGGGTATCTTCACGTATGAAAAGATCTCAGCAATGGTCTCTGATAGGATGGATACGTTCTTGTTGGATTGGGGTACTGTGTTGCTAAGGGAACACTGTGGTTCCCTCAAACTCAGAATCTCCGATCTTTCTTTCAACTCAGTTTTTGACCCGTGACCTGATCTCATAACTGACCTGTCATCCCTCGCAACCCTGAAGGAACATGAGTCTTAGGCTCCCTGAATAAATGTGTCAATTAAGTACGTTGATCCCATTTCATCCCACAAATGTTGGGTCTCAATGCTGCCTTTGTGTTAGCCCCTGCCGGATGGCCGGGCCTGGTAGTTATAGTGCGGGGGGTGAGGGAGGGAGGGATAAATCTGTTGACATTGTTGATGGCTTTATGTTGCATTACAAAGTATTGTTCAATGACAAATACCTAATAACGTTGAAGTAAAAAAATAAATAAGTTGGCGATATAACGAGTCTTATTTGTATTGTCCGGAAAAGTGCACACGTCTAAGAAAATATAACACATGACAGTGAGATTGGAACCTAATTCTGAAACTCTGGCCAAATGCTGAGAGTTCGCAGATGTGTTTGCTTGTTACATCTTTAAAAGAAAAAAGAGAAAATAAGAAAGGAAAGCAAAAGTCTGTGGGTGACACAGCTTCCCTCTTTCACTGAACAAATAACAATGCTGCAACACGCCCCTTCTAATTTGCACGTTTTAGTACAGTCAGATATTGCCATTTACATCTTGGTTTGGTTTCAGTAAATATTATGCTTTGTACTGCAAGCGTACATAAACGTGTGTGTGAATTGGGCTCACTTCTTTCATTGCTTGAAACCTCACCATCCAACGTATAAAAAACGATTGCGATATAGTCTTATCATTTGACTTGTCACATATATACATAATGGTAAAAGAAAAGCATTATAAAACATTAATACCAAATTTAAAACATATTACATTTGCATAACCAATCCTCAATTGATTAACAAATGTATTTGCATCATCAAGATTCTAAACTCCTATTAAAAAAAAGCAACAACAAGAACCGCGAAATAACAAGAGAAAAATATAAAAAAAATAAAAGAAAAACACAGTTCCCCAGGAGGCATTTTCGACTTTCAACCATTATCCAAGGAAATTAGGCCCAAACCATTCAACTGTTTCAAAACTTCCACCGTCAAAACAATGTCATGACCTGAGGATAGTCTCTTCTAGAAGTCCTCTGTACTTAGCCACTCCACGTTATGAATAAAGCGCCTCAAATAAAGAGTTCTATGTGCCTGTACTGCGGGGCATTCAATCATGACATGCCTCCGGGCCTGCTTTAAGGATACACCACAGAGCGTACATTTGTCCTCTATTGCGCCTCAACCGTCGGTACCAGATTTAGGCAAGTATCTTCGGAATTCTGCTCTCCAATGACAGTTTGGAAAACACCTTAAATAAGTTGGCAAATTACCTCTTGGTTTATCAAGGGTGGAGAAAGGTTTTGCTACGGAGTAACTACGCATTTGATCTATTGTGGCTAACCAGTCAGATCTCATAATTGACACTTTTACTCCTTTGGGGTTAGTTGCAATATCTTTCTGTTCGATCCAAATTTTCCAAAATCATGGCTACAGTATCCTTCAGTTTCCATAGTGTCGGGCTATTCCCTGTGTCTTATGGAAGTCTGATGTCCTCATATAGGTAATCATTTTGTGGTTGTACTATTAATCGAAATAGCGATGCCAGTCCCCAATCCAGAGTAGAACGAAGCATGTTTAAACCCAACTCAAATTGCAAACTCGCCATCTGCAGAGACATTGGTAAATTTAGGGCCTTCTTCCACAGCGGCCTTCTATTCTAGTCCAGTGTAAACTCCAGGCTTGTGGATCTACGGTCTTGACATACAGTACTGTTGCTACTATCTTGCCCTTATAGTAATTAATCAGAGGAATTATGGAGCATCTGCAATATCTGCCAAAGTAGTTTTTTCATTTGGCATGAGAAATTATCAATTTTACCCTTTAATGTACATTCTAGTAGAGCTATATTTCAGTGGGATCTTACTCTAAAACCCAAATATGTTACTACTTTTGTGACCGGGATAATTTGGCCATTTAGAGTCCATTTCACAGGAGGTCTTTTTTTTTTGTTGGTGTAGTAATACAGATGATTTTAGCCTTGCGTATTATCGGTGATGGTCATGCTTAAAGGTAGCCCTTTGAAGGCTGGGGCCCAGGAGGAGTCTCGTGCTCCATACAGCGAGTTCTGGAGGTGGTCTGTGAGAGATTCATCGTAACCCTCCCACTCCTCCAATACTGTTGTGAGAGCAAGAGCCCATAGCATCTCCTACAGATAGATGGGAATCCTTTGTGTTCTCTCTCTCTCTCTCTCTCTCTCTATATATATATATATATATATATATATATATATATATATATATATATATATATATACACAGAGCTAGAGTACAAGCTGAACCTGAATCACAGACCGGATCTCTGTACTAAGCACATGAGGGACAGGGTAACAGTGAAGGCACTTGGCTCTCAAGCAAACAGAGATGAGAATCCATTCCCCTCCACCTTGCCAGGCAGGGTGTCTGCTCCGAACAGCTAGCTCGCCAGCGACATGGCAGGTGCAGCACTGGGTCAGGGAGCAGCCATGACGCACCTGCCTGCTCTTAACATGTTGGGCCTGGGCAGGACACAAACTAAAGCATTAGCTAACTCTCCTCAGCTGGATTTAAGGAGGGGGGGAGGCTGTACCCACAGGAGGAGAAGATGTACACATAGGGCTGGGGACAATTGAGGCCAGTGAAACCAAGGAAGTAATGGGGCAGGAAATCAGAATCCTTATTTCCTACACTATGACATGCAACAGTACTCCACTAACCTTGCAGGTGAAAGAAGGGCTTTCTGGGGAGCCGGTGCAAGAGAGGGCAGAAGAGTTATTGGAATAGGAGAGCGCAAATATTAGAGAGAGGGGATTTTCAATTCACAGAAAGTAGATCAGGAGGAGCAGCAGAGGTAATGAAGGCAGATAGAAAGAGCTGGAGTATGAATCCAAGAGGGCCTTCTCAGGGCAGGGACCAGGAGGAGGTCAACTCCAGGGAACCTCGGTGGTCGAGAACCCCATTGTAGAAGCTAAGCTTGGGCAAGAGGTATGTGGGGACAGAAGCTGCCGGGGGGGGGGCAGGCAGCATGTTCTAGGAATGTTGTTGAAGCGAGCCACGGGCACTTTATCCACAAAGGTTGGAAGAGCAAGCGCTGGACTGTACGTCCTGGACAGAAAAATTGGAGACAGGGTGGGGTTTGTTTTAGGATGGAAAGAGGCAGGCCATCAGCGCTGACCCTAAAGTTAACACCCAGCTTGGAGGGGGCATCCTATCGAGACCAACGCAGGTAGTTGGATACATACTCCAGGTTGGACAAGCACGCCAAGGAGACCACTTGGAGCAGGAGGGAGAACTATGCTTCTATACTTTTTAGACCTCTGAGAACACAAGGGGTCCAGTGATCACTGAAGGCCAGCTACCCTACCAGTTTCACCTCTGATTGGGACACTGCTGGTTTAGTGGCGGTGTGGGGCTGAGTTGGCAGTTTAGCCACTACTCATCCCTGTTCTCCTGCAGAGGAGTACTTTTTTCGTAAAAATCCCACATTCCTTGGAAATGCAATATTTCGCTTACTGTCACGAATGCAGTAACCAAATGTGTGTCCTGAGTGATGTAATTTCACGTACGTTAATCTTTGAACATTCCATGGCACTAGAACACGGTATCGGGGCTTGTCATCTAATTCCTACCTCATTAGCTATTTGCAAGAGTGAAGTCCCTGATGGTGGAAACCTTTCTTCCACACCACTGGGCAGGTGGTGGGCAGATTAACATTGGATGTGGCCCATGAAAATGAACCTTATACTCTGCCTCAGGAGGTGGTGTTAGCAATTAAACTAAAGTTTTGGCAGAGCTTTGGGCTGGTGTAACTCTGGACGTGTACAGAGCGAAGGGATCAGGCCCTCCTTGGTACGTGGACACCTGCTGGCGTTTGGGAGCAGTCCAATAGTCTCCTGCCCATCTCCAGTGAGATTACCCGTGAGGACCAGTTCAAGATAGGGCTCGGCCTAGGTTCCCTGTCTGCCAAATGGAAGTCCTTCCGCCCACTTAGTCACTTGACCACAAGGGCACAATGGTGGAGCTGAAATCTGCAGAGAAATGCTTTAATTTATTTTTATTTCTTCTCTACCCCAGCGGTGTAAAATATAATCCAGGCAGGTGTCATTTTTCACTTTTATCCTCAATAATACCGTCTGAATTTTCTTGCATTGTAGCTAAAAGTCAGGCTATACTTTTCCGGTCCCTGTGCCTGGGTAAAGCCTGCTGAACCAAATCTGGCACCGACATTGCATGATCGACTGCTGGTTCTTGAGCCTTCTTGCAATTCCTAATGTTCCAATCGTCCTTTGAGGGTTGGCCCTCCTGGGGTGTACCTATCCAAATGATGCAGAACTTGGCTCCTGAAATGGGTGACTTATTTATTTACCCAAACCTCAGACTGAAGGTGACAATGTGCGTTTTGGCAGTGGTGGCTAGTGAATATTTTAACTGGAGGGGTGTAAATATTTGCCACAAATACGTGAGAGCAATCTTTCATAACGAGGGAGCCCAAACCATCCCAGGGGGATTCGGCGTTTTTTTTCCCCACAGATAACCTTTTTGGTATAATGAATTAAAATGATGCATTATACAGCACACTGTTTCTGTGAACAAAGTGGTAATTTCCAGACAGTTTGCAATCGTCTTTGTAGGGCAACTCAAGAAAACAACCCAATAGATGCAAGTCAACAATAGTGCACAAGAGCATTTCCTTACACATTTCATGATGCCGTTGCCCACAATATATGCCAGTATAAAAACATTTCCATGCTGGCTGCACTGATATATGCCAGTATTTCCATATAATAACATACTGATGTTTGCTTTGCGAATAATGCTAGCAATGATACTCTAAGAAAGCATGTCCAAACTGGCCCTGCCAATGAATGGCAATATTCCCATGCAAGAACAAACTCATTTCAGCTTTGCCATTAAAAAATAACACGCCACAATAAGAAAGGACGTTAAAACTGGCTGCAGCAATGTAGACCAGCCTAGACACGTTATAACACTATCATGCTTGCTTTATCATAGATGCCCAGTACAAATTGTCATGCCACATTAAGAAATGGCTAGACTGGCTCACCAAAATGGCAATCCAGTCATGTAACAACACTTTTCATGCTTGCTTTATCATAGATTTCCAGTAAAAAATGCAGCACCCCTCGCCTCCCGCCTTCTCCTACCAAAATCAGTGACCCAGCAAACACAAGCTCGCGCGCGCACACACACATTCACATAACATGCACTTGCTCATTCTCACACCCAGTCATCACACAAGCATCCACGCACCAAATACAGGCCTCGCATGCACACATTCAAACAATAACTCTGGGGGGATACATGCAAGTACATTGTCTTTTTTTAAACACTCATACACTCCTGCAATCAGTAGCATTCATTCACTCGCATATTCAGCAGCATTCACTTGCGAATGTCCTATTCATACATTCACGCAATCGGTATAGTTCATTCACTCTCATTCATTACCTCCATGTCCCTCTTCCACGTACCAGTACTTATTTGAGAGGTGGGTGACCTCATGTAAGTACTGTGACGAGGGGGGAGTAGGACTAGCAATAATGAAGTTTAGAAGTAAATGATCCATGCGTTTTTTCGCACATTTCACATTCATCCACTCACGCAATCAACAGCATTCATCCACTCATTCACCTGCATATTCAGCAATCATCTGCATTCATTCATGCGCACATTCAATAGCATTACACACTCACTCGTACTTGCACATACTGCACTGTGAGTGCGTAAGTGAGGGTGTATTCATCACACAAGCGGCCATGCACCCATACAGCTATTTGATTGCATGCATTAAAACATTCACTCTGATTTTCATTTTAAAGAAAGAAAATTCCCTTGCATGCATTCCCCATTCATACATTCAGGCAATCAACATCATTGATTCGCTCTCCTATTTACTGGCATTCACTCGCACTTTCCTTAATCAGTCACTCACACGCACAACCGCATTACACCCTCACTCACATATATGCTCAATCCGTGACATACATGCACACATATATACACGCTTTTAAAATAATAAAATACAATGATTAGCTGTTCGTCGGCACAGCTCTAGGCTCCCGCTCACTACACAGCGTCTCCTGTCGGCCCTCCCTGCAAACCCTTCAAGCAGGAAGCAAGGAGGGGGGTGTCCACTGGCGTCCCCAGCTGCTTCTTATACACAGGGAGGTGCAGGAGACACCACTAGGCATTTTGAGGATGCAAAACCCCAGCCAGAATGGTCATTGGGCCATGCAAGGCTGGGGAAGCAAAACGCCCCAGCCTTGCATGGCTCATTGCCATTGTGTCGCTGGATTACTGCACCCGAAGGGGAACGCTCGTTTCCCTGTGACACAGCCATCCCAGGAGCGCTATCAAATGGGATAGAAATCGCACAGTGAGAACGATTGTTAGGGTAGTGGCGCAATCTAACCGCATGCTCCTCCTAGTGGCACGTTTGTGTGGGGAAGAATTTCTGCAGAAACTAGGATGGTCACAACAGCCCTTGCACTGCCTTTCTGTGTGTGGACACAATGCTTCAATATGGTTTGCCTTTTTAAGAAAAGCAGAAAGGTGCTTAGTGCAGAGAGGCGGCACTCCTACGCCAGAGTGCCCAAGAGCTTTAGGATCGAGTTACGCGTTTGTTCTCCTCCAGTTAAAGACGGTTAGATCCCGTCCTTGTTTTAATCTGCATTGGAAAATTGAAAGTTGCTCTTGGCAGGATGACGTCAACGCTTCTGTTTGCTCATCTCTTGCTGCGGGACCCTGAGGGAACGGAGCTTCCTTTCATCGGCCATTTAGCAGAGATGTTAAGGCAAAGGGCTTGCACTGTTGTTGAGCTTGGAATAAGAAAGCGTGTGCTGCTGCCCGTCTTTAATTCTGCAGAGGTTTGCGTGCATAGTAGCTTTTTTACTTCATTTTTTTTCTTAGTACTTCAGTGATCGTCTGCTCTTGGAAACGGGATAGATAATCTGTCCGGGGTGCAGAACATACATCGTATTAATCAAACAGACTTCAATAAGGCATTGCACACTCTGGTTGGAGGTAAGGGTCCTCTTTATTCCATCGTTCGCCACTCCTTACTGACTCCTCCTCCTCCTCCTTCCTGCCACCTGCATCCCTGTCCCTGAACAACTAACACAGAAACAGGACAGGACTCTACATCTCCCCCCATACAGAAATCAATGCATGTCACATTACTCCATCGCTTCAATCCATCTGGATAGTCTTTTAGACGGACTTTGTGGTACTATCACTTCTTCTGCCTCACTGCTTCTGCGATCATCAGTGTCCACATCACCGTCCATGTAGTCTGGGCAGCTTTCCTGCGAGCTGGACACATCAGACGCCTCTTTAATGGGGCACCATCCAAATGTTTCCTAAAGAATGAGGAGTTTGCGCTGATGGAATGACCTTGACCTTCAGTATACACCATTCACCCCTTTACTGCCATTACAACCACAGGACTGGAACTAAAAGTGGACACGTCGTTTTGGGATTGAGTCTGGAACGGAATCAAATACTTGCACATCTGACTCTCGAGCTCTTCTCCGACCATCAGCATAGTTCTTAATTTTCCGCCTGTTGTTTTCAGCCATTATCCTGGCACGCTGAACAAAATCTGAACTGGTCACCTTTTTCGTACGCTTGTGGCAAGTGGGTCCGTATCGGTCCAGTCGAACATGAGTTCCGAGGGACACACACACAAGTGGTACTCTGCAGAGTGTTCCTGTAAACCGTTAAGTGTGCACATTGCTTGTGTAAACGACCCTCTTGTGATCGCACATACCTACAGGGTTCGTTTAATATTGGCCATGAAGAGTTCCATGGTACCATTGGCCTGAGGCCATAACTGGGTTATCTTTCTGTCTTGAAACCCCAAATACTCAGTGAACATGGCAAAATTACTACCACTTAATGGTGGACCATTGTCCGACTTTATAACTGAGGGAATGCTATAGTCGGCAAACATTTTATCTAATGGTGGAATTATGTCTTAGCAGCTGTGGAGGAGACTAGATGCACTTCCTGGTACGGGGACCTTTCATCCATCACCACCAATACATATTTGCATTTGTCAAGGGCCCGAACAAATCAATAGCCACCTCACCCCACACTCATAGTGGCAGTGATATCATATTCGGGGGTTCCAGGAAAGTGTGAGGAGTTAATGACTTGCAGATGATGCATGTCTCAAGAGTCTTCTGTATTTTGTCATCAATTTTGCAGAACCATACCTTTGTCCTGCGTTGTCTCTTCGTGGACACTATGCCCCTGTGCCCCACATGTGCAAGGTTGATTACTCAATCCTGTAACGACAACGGAATGATGACTCTGTTCTCCTTCAATAAAAGAACTTGAGGAGATACAGACAGCTCATCTCATCACGTTTTCATCAACTTCCTCTCATTCTCATAGTTCTTCATCCTCTTTAGCGGAATCATGCCAGCTCCCGGATAGCACCTTTTTCCTTTTACTCATGTTAGGACCTTATCTCGACACGACTCCTTGATGATCTCATTCATGTTCATTGCCTTCGGATGAGCATTGTCAATTATGTAGTTGATGTACTGATTAGCTTTTGACCTTTGTGCATCTTCACTGGCCAGGAGTGGGTATCTAGAGAGGAAGCCAGCCAGATTGTTATCTTTCCCTGGCTTGTGTATAATGTCAAAACAGTATCCCTGCAGTCTAAGTCCCCAACATGCGATACGCGGAGGCATCTTTGCATTTGGCTTGCCATAAATGGTCGTGAGAGCCTAATGGTCTGTGACGATTGTAAATTTCTTCCCTTATAAAAATAAATGTTTGCAAACCCACACCGCAGCCAGACTCTTTCTCCGGCTGTGAGTATGCACACTCGGCGCTGGAGAGGCTTCTGCTGGCATAGGACACTATGTCTGGGGGATGACGATCCAGGTTTACATTTTGCTAATGTGGCTATTAGCCCCTACGGGCTTGCGTCTACAGTCAGTTTAATTTCCAATGCCGGGTCGTAGAAGCCCATGCAGGACGCTGATGAAATGCATGACTTTAATTCTCTGTATGGTCCCCTGATTGTGAATAGGCTTTCAAACTCCTGGCCTTTGCATGTGAGAAGTGTATCTCGACCAGTAGCTAGCCATACCTAGCAATGACTGCACTGCTGACATGGACGGAGATGTTGAATGGCAGCATGGCTTGCAGCTGTAGGTTCTCCTGTCTCACATCCGAGCGACTTGGCATGATGGGTGAGAATGCTGAAGGGGTAACCACGGAAGCCTCACCGTCTGGCATGGCTAGGTGGTGCTTGTGGGGACCTTCCCCCTGGGACCTTTTGTCATTTTCAGGCATCCGTTGGCTTTCCTGCCTGGGCTATGTGCAGTATCTTTTCAATCAGCTTTCATTTGTCATTTATTTCTCAAATTAGTATTTATTTCTATAATCTAGAGTTCTTGTAGGCTGACACTGCCTGTGTTGTGGTATCTGGAAATCACCACTTTGCGCAGAGGAGCCACGTGAGCCAGCCACCCTTATTCCCCAGTTCAGCAGGGGACAGCAAAATGATCCATGGGAGGCTGTGTGGCGCCACGGTGCTCAGTGGTGCACAGGCCTCCGTCACGCAGTGCCGAAATGCATCTGAGCACCTCCGTGCATCAGGCCTCTGCGTGCCGGTAGCAGCATGGTTTAGATGCTTGTCCAGGGAGGCCGCGTCAGCCAGGCACCTTGTGAGATGGCAGGCTGCACTTGGGAGCACCGATTCGCATCAGGACTGCGGTGCTGAAAAACTGCGTAAACGACACAGTAGGCAGGAACGGGCATGCACCGTCTTTACCACCTTGTCAACGGCGTTATGTTCTGTCTAGGGTGCAGAACATATATAAATCAAATATGGACTTAAAAAAGGCACAGCACACACTGGTCGGAGGTAACAGTCTTCTTTATAACCTTGTTGGTCAATCCTTACTGACTCCTCCTCGTCCTGTGACATGCTTCTCTGTCCTTGAACAACCAACAGAGAAACAGGACAGGACACCACATATTCCATCGTGTTTGTTCATCTCTACCATTACCATAGGAGACCAACCACATGTAAATCAGTCTTACTGTTGACCCGGCCCCTACGAGGAGCCTTCCACCATGGAATTTCGGGCAGAAACACTATACAGAGTACGTTATAGAGAGCAAGGCAATGTTAACAGGTGCCATGCAATAGTGGGTCATTGAAATCTCGAGTGTGAGTATGGGCATCCAAGGGGGCAAGTCATTCATAATACAGTAATAAGCAACAGTTGCCCAGTCGGATAAACGGTGATAAGCTGTTGCAGCAGTTAATGGCGGGCACAGACGATAAGAAAAATGTGCGGCTATTTAAAATGGTAAGTAGCATTTTACACTGGGGATTGGAAGGGGGGGGGTCAGTGAGAGATGTTATTTTATTATGATTTGCAGGGGCTCCATCAAGCAATAGAAGTTGTGTTTTTAGGGCAACCTTGAAGCCGTGCATATTGGTACTGTTTTTATTTTTATTTTGTTGGAGTGTGTTCCGCCAGCACCTCCTCTCGTTGTGGCATACCCTTTTCAATGATTATTCACATTGGAGTACTGATCAAGGCAGTGGACGTTCTCGCCACATTGTCTCTGCCTGGCGCATAGCCCAAAGACTCTGATATACGCCGGTTCATCTTTTGAACACGCCCCCATCCCGCCCACCCCGTCAGACAGAAATGCAGCATATAGTGCTGTACAATATCTAAATAAGGAAATGCATATCAAGTTGAGGGTTCAGTGGCCGGGTGAATGCAGGGCCTGTGCAAAATGGCGTTCCCTGATGCCTCTGTAGATCATCCAGATATGAACCCCTTGCTCACTGGTCTTAGAGAGGCACAGCTCCACCTCCCTGACTAGGCCCAACCAGGCCGAAACACGTGTCTGGGGTCGCTGTTGGTACTCTTGGTCAGTAGAGAATTGCCTGGCATATGTAGTGGAAATGTCTCTTCTGTGAAAGGATGGTGAGCTAAACACTCTGGTTGAGACTCTAACCTGGGATATAGGCTGGCAGAGAGGCGCTCCCAGGACCCCACACCCCCTTGTTTCAACTTGGACGGCTGTCAAGTTGAGGTAGTATAATATGCATTGGTATGCTGATGCTGTTGATCACAGCTCGCTGCCTGCTTTAGGGGCCTGGGCCAAGCAAGTATCCCTTAATGTTGCAACAGTGAAGTTACCAGCATGTTTGGCCCACCGCTGTGTAATCTTTCACCATAAGAACCTGTTTAAATAAGACCACAGTTCTGATGCCATTTTGGTTGATAAAATGAAACTGGAAACTTGAAGTCTTTTCTTCGTTATTGTGAAGTCTATTTTCAGTGTTGATATCAGTGACCTCAGCACTGGAAATGGACTTTAAGAGACCTAAGCTTCACAGTGGATAGTTCAAGTGAGTTTACTTTTTAATTTGTGTGTGTGGGGCTGTAGGGTGCTAAAGTGTATGCGGGCGGCTCCTGGTGCACGTAAGGGAAACCCGGTGTCCCAGTAGCCCACGATCAGAGGATTTGGTTTTTTTAACATTTGTATCATGCACTAAATCCAAGCGGATTGTTCGGCTCTCAAAGTGGGGGGAGGGGAGTGCATTTCTCAGTTTTACAGTGATGATCGGGAAGCTAGAGCCACCTGATCTGGACATCTAAATTTCGGCAGGATGAGCCGGTTAGCATGTACATTTCTGGTCGGTCCCATTGAGTTTACTTTCATGAGTTTCTATGAGAGGTAAGCAGGGACAGTGTTGGAGAGGCATCTGTGGGTGATTGAAAAAGTTTTTGAATGTGATCGCCGGTAAAATAGCTCAGCGGGTTGAACGCTTGCTGCTGCGCTCGCGAAATGCAGGTCGCAGGTTTGAATCTCGGCAAGGCCAACTCAGCCTTTCATCCTTACGAGATCGATAAACAAGTATCAATTTCGGTTGGGTGATATTGTATGTAAAATATGTGCTCTGTAAAGCACTTTGGATTAAGGCGCTATATAAATAAACATCATTATCATTATACGGAGCCTGTGAGCCTTTCTTCTAGCAGTGGTGATATGTTCTCGTTTGGGGATGTTCAGAGCCGATTGGAGACCATTGTTCTGGATGACCTATAGTTTTTGGATGGTCTGCTTGGAGGTACCAGTAAATAATTTGTTGCAGTAGGCTAGTCTTGAGCCTATAACTGCTCGGGCAATGGGAAGACGACTGTCGCAGGACAGGAAGGGTCTGCAGGCATTGATGAGTTTGATGGTTTGGGTCGCAGAAGAGATCGCGTTGACTTGGCGTGAATGAGCGGGGCAGGTATCAAGGAAAACTCCCAGCGTCTTCATTGTCTGGGAAATTGGGATTGTGATATCATGGATGCTGAAGGAGGCGTATTGTGTGAGGTTTTTTAGTACCGGCGACGGGCCTATGAGAATATAGCATAACAACTAGTCGAGCTACATCACCCTTTAAAATCTGTAAAACTAACAATATGACTTTAAAGTTGAAATACTAATGTTATGAAGCGTTTGTTCTCCGCCAAATACCCAATAGAGTAGTCCGTAGGCTCGAAAAACTCCAAGCCCAATAAATGCACAAGTGGTGTGACCCGGAAGCACTATATTGACCCCCACTCCATTCCAGTGGCCTTCTAATTACTCCAGTGTACAGTATTTTGAATAATGCGTCTTAGATGGCAATATATATATTTCTCGTGCGCAGAATATTAGCCTGCACAGATCAGGTACTTGACAGCATGTTTTATTAAAGCCCATCCTGTTTACATGTATGCATTGGCAGGGTGTGCTGTGCACCCTCCTGGAACATTTACTTAACAGCACGGCTATGAAAGCGAACTAGCTGGCACACATTTCACGTCTTCTATTGTTTGACGCACCTTTTAGGCTGTTTGCACAGTGGCGCCTGAGTGTGTTGCGTTTCCATAAAGGTTTCGGGAAAGGACAGAAGTCGGAGGGTGGGTCTTTCGGTTAGCATGTGATATGTGGGTGGTAACGGGCTTATCTGATTCAAGCGCCAACGCTCCGATGTGTCCATTGTGTGACAGAATTATACATGAAATGTTGCTGTCTGCCGATGTGTTTTATTTTCAATGAGAGTAATAGAAACGTGGGTTGGGGTAAATGGCTGAGAATGCAGGGGTGGGTGGGAGCGTGCGTCGTGCATGCCCGCGAGCTGAGGGATGGGGATTGCAATGGACTGATTCACAGCTCAGGCGCGTTTCTTTACTTGGCTTCAGGTTCTCGACTGAGCTGTCACTTCCGGTAATGGCAGTGCCCAGTGCCACTTCGGTTGACACTTTGATCTTAATACTCAAGCCTTTATTCCTAGACGTGCTCAGTCGATTCCAGGGCCCAAGCATTGTTGTCTGCGGGCAACGGGTTGTTTGTTATTTGTAGAGTAAACAGAATTCCGTACATTTGTTGAGCAGAGGGCAGCTTCTTCCGCGATGCATCGTGGCGGATCACAGGGACAGCTCTTGATTGTGAACAATCACTTCAGTATGATCGGCCCGAGTTCACAATGCATTGCTGTTAACTGCCCTAACCATCATCTAATCCATATTAGACACTGGCGGCGGAGGGGTACTTGCGTGGGCCGCAGGGCATGGAGGCAAGTGGATTTAAGAAAGCCTTCCAGTCAGGAAGCTAGCGACGGGTGCTTTTACCTCATGGTAAAGCCTGCGTTCCGATCCCCCTCAGAAGCGGGAGTCCACGCCATTCCTGCCAGACAGTCTTCCCCACCCCCAATTTCCAACTCCCCTACTTACCAGCAGCCCAGACCTGCCCACAATTTGAAAATCAAAAACCCTGAGATTTCCTCAGGCCGCCGTGTGCGCACACCTCGCAGCATTTATAAATACTATAAACACTGCCCTCACCAGCCCTCAAACGTATACACGCACACAATACACATTTAGTATTGGGAGTATGAAACACATAACGCACCCATTGCAACGTAATACTGGCATCTCTCATTTAGTTCTATCTGGGTAAATGTACACTTTTATGGTTTTTTAACAATGAAAAACAATTATCAGCACATCAAAATCAGGGACAACACATTTTAAACATCTGTTTATTTTCCCAGGATCACACACACACGTTAGCTGAGTGGCAACGCTGGCATTTGAGACCCCTCTGCAACATAAGCACATGACTGCATATTTTCTCTGGTGTAGTGGTAGGGGAAAGCGTTCATGTTTGGCTTTTAAGAATACGCTGTATTAAAATAATGACTGCAGAAGTATAGACCTCCAAATGCAACAGCTTGACAAAGCCTCAGAGAAGTATGTTAAACAAAAACAGTATGAGTGCACCACCCTTGACCCCGTTCCCCCTCCTTTGAATGGACAAATCCACGTTTCAGAATGCAAAGAATTGGAAGCTTAAAAATTACCTTTACAGTTTCTCAAATGTGCTCTCAACTTTTAATGCCCCCATAACAAATGATACTGTGATAAATGTGCCCGCTTATTTATTAACCCAGGGATCCCGATTATTTAAATGCAGTATGTAGAAAGCATTGAATTCAGTATCGATGCAAAACCTACTTTGTACGTGGCAAACTAAACACACAATGGAGAGGAGATAGTTTAAAATTAAATGAGGCACTGACTTGGATATGTATCTAGAGCTTTTTTTGGCTTTTTGACGCAAATAGCTAATGCCCTGTTAGTTCTTCTCACTGGCCAGAAAGTTAGTAACAAAGAGGTCTTAATTGTTTAAACTTGTCAGTGGGAACACAGTGGCCTTTGATGCCTGAGCAGTGTACTCTTACAGGCAACCTCTGATCACTGCAAAGGGAAGGCAGGCGACGCATTTAATTGAAGTCCTGAAAAACCCAGGGCTTTTATGTTCTTCCCTGGAGACCCAGAGAAGAGCATGACAACTCGGGGCCCTGGGACAAACTCGGAGATTGGGCAGATCTGTGTACAACTTCCTCATCACTCGCCAGCCCCTGCAACACTCAGGTTGCTACCATGGAAAGGGAGAAGCCACTAGCTGTAGTTAACATCTCCTTTTTAATGGCTGCCATCTTGTTTTATATATATTCTTTTAAAGTTTAAAAACAGCAAACATGCAGTTTCTCAACAAAAAAAAAGCTATTCGCATCCTGGAAAAAACACACTGGAATGCTAATACCAACAACAAAAACTGGGCATAGCCTTTGGTAATGCCCCGAGGTTCACATTAAGGCCCTCCGGCCCGGGGCATTACCTAAAGTCCCTGCTTGTCTTGGTTTCTTAAATATTTCAATATCCCTCCAACCTTCCTGTACTAACAAGCCACCACCTTGGGTCACTGCTCATAACTTGCATCCTTCATAAGCCCCCCTAAGAACCCAATCTGCCCATGAACATCGAGATGATCACTATTCGCACCCCATCATGTGGCTCTGGGTGCTAATACTGCCTTACAAAAAAGAAAACGAAACTGCCCCTTTGATGAATAGGCATGTGTGCACCCATTCATGAAATGGAAGATGAACCTGAAGCAAAATGCAGAGCTCAAGTCGAGGGTACTCGCGGGTGTGGGGGGGTGGAGTCCACTTCCTTTTTTCAGAGTGTTACGTTCTATTGAGAGACCACCCTTAACCTGGGGAGTTCCTTGCCACCCCCCATCAAGGGCTTAAGTTTTTTTAACGCTGGCCTTACTGAAGACTCATCTAGAGCCTCAGGAATCTTCCCCCTGTGCCCACTGTGAGCCAAGAACCAGAGCTGTGTATAGAAAGACTATATATTTATTTTAATTATAAGCTCAATGACTAATCATTTATTCAATCACAGCCACCACCTTCTTTGTGGCTGAAAACACAGCTTCAATTACAAACACACTTTTCTATATATACTTTCGTCCCCCAAACAAGGAAAGCAGTCTAAGTAAACTGGTCAAAACTCTTTTCCCATGAACCCGGTGGAATGTTGAATTGCATTAGGCAATATGCCGTGAGTCTGCGGCCATTACTGCATAAGGTAATGCCTCCGGGGCCCATAGTTACAGACCTGAGTGTATGAAGAGCCTTAACGAAGGCCCCGGGGGCATTACTTTATGCAGTAATGGCCCGCAGTCTTGGGGCATATTGCCATTAGTACCCTGGCCCGGTAGACTGGGATACTAAATTAAAAAGTGAAAAAAGGCTGCCAGTAAACATAGTCAGTTTTCTCTTTCTGTGGCGGCCATAGTAAACCAAGAAATTGGTCACCATGGAAGGGGAGAAGGGACTACTTGTATTCCCTTCTCCCCTTCCATGGTGGCCATTTAAGTAACTTGAAAAAAAAAAGTAAACAAATAAAATGCCCGCCATGGAAAGGGAGAAGGGACTACAGGTAGCCCCTCTCCCTTTCCATGGCAGCATTCCGGAATGAAAATGCTGTTGGAGATCGGAGCGAGCTGCACGCTGTTGCGTGCTCGGGATTACCATGCTGTAAGGCTCGGAATTGAGCCAATCGGAGGTAAGTCTTTTTCTTTATTTTGCCACACCGGGTACTAATTAATAATATGGCACAATGCTAGGACAAAATGTGAACGTTTCTGTTAGTGTCAAACATAGGCACACGTTTCGTTTTTCGAAACTAGGCTTGCTATATGGAGTTCCCTACTCACTCAAAATGAAAGCAGTTTAAATCAGATTTGTGGAAGGCATATGGCAAATAGGACTTCACCAGAATTTAGTTTAGGAATAGACACATGGCTAATTTAAAAACAAGACATACATCACACGTTCAGTGTTGGATACACAAGGTCTCACTTCTACCCCAGCCTCAAAAATACAAGCATCAATGACATGCTGTAAGAGGATTCAATTCAACACTACAGCTAAGTCAACGCCTAGTCTATAATACTGAATGAAAACCCTTATTGATATATCTTTATGTCCAGTTCATGCGTTCTGGATGACTACCCCTATATAACACCCCTCTCTTGGAATCCTCCTGACCCCAGTGAGCCAGGAAGTAGTTCTGTTTTGCAAGTTAAAAGGTTTATTTGATAATTTAAACAATATATATATATATATCACACTTTATAATAAATTAATAATTGAATATCACACTTCATCTGATATGATAAAGATTAACAACGGAGAATCTGGCACTAGCACACCTTTTTATAATCACTAAGGAGTTGACATGAAATGGATAAGATAGCAACAATACTTTATGGTTTCAAATGGATGCAAGGTGGAATGAAAATGCAGTACAGAAAATACTCAATATGATTTCAACAAAACAATGTAATCACTTTTCTCTGGCAATCTCCTCCCCCCTTTATGCAATGCAAGGAAATGGAAGGGAAGCACACAGTTCTCAGAAATGCAATCAACTGTAATTCAGTTCACCCCAGCAAGCTTAAACTACAGAAGTTTACAACACAGGCCCAAAATGCTTTTATATGTGCTGGCAATGAAGTGAGGAATATGCTGAAAATGGTTTTAATTCCCTCTAGAGGTTCAGGGTGAGTGGTATCAAGTTAATATTAGTCCAGGCTCACTTTAGCAAGGATCTAGGAGTAACTAGCAGGTTAAACGAATTTTTGGCAACTGAAAGCAAGAAAACTTCTGTTTTCACACGTTGAGAAATTTGCAAATCGCGGCAAAATTCGCGCGTGCGTTTTTCACGATTTCGGTTCTAGGTTCGTAGAAAAGCCACGATTCCCAGCTTTCAGAGGAAAGTTACTGCAAGTCTCTAGCACGAACGGTCACGGAGATATGAGCGATTAAATAAAGGTCGTTTTTCGGATTTGGAATGTTAAAGTTCAAAAAGACAAGTGCAGCTTGCAAATAGAAAATGACAAGTGACAGCTTTACAAATGACAGGTGACAGTAAGGAGGCAGTTCTACTTAGATTAAAATAGAATTGAATTATATTATTTTAACTAAGAGATTGGTTCTGCACAGTTCTACTAGGTACTCACACTATATTCTTGAATTAGAATGGGCCTCGCCACGGATCTGGTCAGGTTTTAGACTGGACTCTGGTCTCTGCACTTCACAGTGATCTGGGTCAGCTCTACTCTGCTGGTCTGGTCTGGGTCTCTGAAGGTGGATAGATTGAAGTCTCTATGTTGGCTCTCTGGAGGTTGATGGAGGTAAAGTATGGATTTTCCCGGCAGAGCTTCCAGCTGCAAATGGATTTGAAGGTCCCTATCTGTCCTGTCTGTCTGCTTTTATCTGTTTTTAAAATGGGTGTGTGTGCAGCATCACTAGCCAGCCCCTCTCTCAACTGCCCATTGGCCCAATTCTCCCCTCTCCCATGATTGGGGAAGGAACTGTGAGTCAGAGTGATGCTGTAGGTTTTATGGGTCAGAGGATCCTCCCCTGTCAAATTGCACACAATCTGTATTTGATAAAAAAAAAAAACATATTTGCACAGGTACACATTCGTTTAAAATTACACGCACCCATCACATATCACAGGAGGTATACCCTTGTCCAAATCTGCTCTTCCTGGGAGCTTGCATTCAGAAATGGCAATATTTGCACTTTTTAACTGATTTTGCAATTTCGGACATTAACCCAAATTTACACACATGTGCGCAAGGAGTATGGACATTAGTTGATGAAGTGTCAGATTTTTCACATGCACATATTTTGAGTAATATCCTCTTTTCCGCTAAAACCCCCCTGAACATACCACCGGGTCCTAACACGTCTTAAAATGTGGGCAGAAAAATCACAAGAATTATGGTGTCATTTAAATAATTTTCACAAGTCCGTACTATGAGTTATTCATCTTTTTAGAGTTATGTTCTGGCCCCAAAGGGGTGTGGTTTCCCCCCAGCACAAGGTTGAATTTCTGGTTTTTCCAGTTCTGCCAAGCCAGCTTGCTCTCACAGGCAGTGCCCCTCCCCTGTCCTTCCAGGAGGAAGCTCCATTTACGACTCCCGCCAATAAAACATTTGCCTGAGTCAGGACAGGGCTTTGTTCAGAGCTCCTGTATTCTGTGGGGGCTCCCCTTAATTGAATTATCAGAGAGATGGCATATCCTTAGTGTGGCCAGCAAAAGGCAGATAGGCCTGGGTACACAGCTGTGACTCAAGTTTCACTCCTGATGGGGGTAGTTGCCAGGCAAAATTGGAATCTCTTTAAGCCAGTTTTTAGCCACGTCATTTCTGTTCCCCAGTTTTCTGCATTCAAATAACTAACAATTTTTTTTACATATGCAGCTAGAATGCTGATTCTAAGTTTAAAACTATGACATTTAAACAATTGCAGCCTATGTGACATTCAAAAGTAGGTCACTCATTTCTTTTAAACATTTAGATTTTTAGTGTCTTTCAGTCCAAATTTACTTAAACTGCTGAAATCCACAGCTCAGCCAGTCTTGTTATAAACCTTCAAGTCACTTCAGAATATAACTTTACATTGTATCCACCTCTCAGTAAGTCTTTCTTTGGCATGTTTTGGGTTCATTTATTCAGTTTTCTACAAAAAGTAAAATCTGGTGTTGTTTTAAAACGCCGGCCTTTTGATAGTGGTGAGTACTGGTACTGCACCCCTTTTTGGGATTTAAGAAAATGAATTCCCAACAGTTATGGGTTTGCTTTTGGCAATCAGCATTGCCATTCCCAATGGTTTCAGACTACTGTGTGGGTAGTCCAATGGTGGTTTTAGGCAGTGTCCTTCTGTGCCCATAACATCGGAAAAAATGAGTGGCAGCCTATTCTTCATGCAGTTCCCTGGGCATTTTCTGGGAAGCTCTGGCCATCATGTTTTCCATGTCAGCACTGCACAGTTTTGAGGTAGGGCTTGGATGCGTGGATAAAAACATCCCACAAGCCCCCCTCTTGCGATGGCCATTCTGTTTCACTGATGGGACTCGCAAGACCTGGGATGTTTCCTCATCTTCTTCCAATAGATGGCACAGTTCAGCATCTTTTCCTCCATCCGGTATTGATCGATCGGTTCTCCTCGCCGGTCCTGATGGGAATATTGGGCGGTACACGGGGCCCCTTGCGTCTCTGCTCCCGGTCTCCGGATCGTCCTCCTTGGCCCGTCTCCAGCTTTTCTTTCTCCTAGGACGACAAAGGAAGAGCGGCAATACCTATTCATGGACATTTCTTCCCCACCATTGATATAGTGGGGTGGCATATAAATTTCATCATAACGAAACATTACATTCTTATTTTGAAAAACAAAAACAGTATAACTAAGAGACAGTTTCATGCAAATCACAATATTTTAGAGACTAGATGTGGTATGTTTTATTGTTGGAACTGAATTAGTCTGAGACAGTACCCGCTAGGATTCCAGAGGATTCCTCCAGTTGTTGCAGAGTGTGCCTGGGATGGCAACATTTCAACTGGTTTATGTGGACCCACTTGTCTTCCCCCCGCTGCCAAAGGACCTTTGGGGATGTGGATTTTGTAGGCCACAGGGGAGATCTTGTCGATGATCTCAAAGGGTCCCTTCCATGTAGGCAAAAATTTGCGCTGCTTGGCCTGGTTCCTTTGGAAGTTGTATAGATAGACCCGGTCTCCCACCTGATATTCCTTCCTGGAAGTTTTCAGGTCATAATGGGTCTTCATGCTATCAGCCGATCTTTCTAGATTCCGCTGAGCGTAAGCAAAAGCATGTTAGAGGTGTTTCCTTAAATTCTCCACATACTCATGAGTAGTGGAGGCATTTATCAGTGTCTGCTCTTGGGTCCTATAGAGCAAATGCTGCGGAAGCACCATCTTGCGCCCAGTCATCAACTCAAATGGTGACATTTTGGTTGCAGATGAAGGGGTAGATTTGATGGCCATTAGGACCAGAGGTAATCGGATATCCCAACTTGGCCCAGAATCTGCCACAAACTTTTTTAAGATGCTCACAATTGTCCGGTTGTAGCGTTCCACTGCTCCAGAAGAAGCTGGCCGGTAAGCAATATGCAACTTCCTTTTGACCCCCAGTATCTCCCACATCTTTGTCATTACTTCACTGGTGAAGTGGCTACCCCTGTCTGACTCAATCCTTTGAGGTAGACCAAAACGGGAAAAGATGAGGTTAATCATCAGGGCAGCTGCAGTTTCTGCCTTGCAATTTGGGGCTGGGAGACATTCCACCCACTTGGTAAACAAGCATGTCACAGTCAACATGTACTTATTCCCCCTAGCAGAGCGAATCACGGGGCCTACAAAGTCGATTTGTAAATCTGACCATGGCAGTGTCATCCCCCGCTTTTGGAGAGGCGCTCGGTGCGTGAGGGATGATGGCTGAAATTGTGCACACACAAGACACCCCTTCAAGTATTGGTCGAGGTCCTGCCCCATGTGTGGCCAGTATGCAACCTCTCTTAAGATTTCCAATGTTGTGTGAAACCCCCTATGACCGGCGGTGGCCGCATCATGGGCGTGACTTAACATCAGGCTTCGGAATGAGGTAGGAACCACCCATTGATCGTGGCCAGCTTTGGATTTCCTTACCAGCAAACCGTCTTGGATCCGGAACATTTTTGGACATTTCATCAACACTCTTAGGTCCTCTTTCCCAGTGTAATCGGTATCCGTCAGGGGAAAGTTCTCAGGGTCCTCAAGGTGTTGGTATAACTTACCAATAATTGGATCCCCCTTCTGAGCTGTAATCAAATCAGTATCAGGGGTCTCCTTACTCCATTGTGCAATTGAAAGGTCGTTGTGAGCATTTGTCTGGGACCTAGTGATAGCAGTGACCTGGATTTCCCCCAACAGGGACTCAATCTCAATTAGATCCCCTTGGATGGCCCCGGTTTTGGCCAGCTGATCAGCTAAGTCATTTCCAGTTTTGTCTGGTCCCTCTACTTTGGAATGACCCTTGATCTTTTTCCAATAGATGGTCATCTCATTCGAGGTGACCAGATCATCAATGTTTTGGATCAACTTCCCATGTTTCAAGGGTTTGTTGTTAGCACATAACATGCCTCTGGTTTTCCAATTAACCAGGTGCTCCACGAACCCGTTCCGTACATAATCCGAATCTGTGATTATGACCAGTTTGTGGAGTTGATGCTGGACAGCAGTGAGGATGGCCTGATGCACAGCCATCAATTCTGCCACCTGACTACTTCGGGGACCAATTTTGTACCCAGCGGAGGGTTCTGGGAACTCCTTCACCCATGCATTCCCTACGCCGGCCACCAGTTCTTTTTCCCCGTTGTTGTCAACATGGTAAGAGCATCCATCCACATAGACAGTGGGCATTCCCTCACACTTGTCCTCTTCAAAGACTTTGTGTGGGGAGTTAAGGTATGCCTCCATGTTGTCCTTGGTTTTTAGACTTTCATCCTCGAGACAGTTTTCTCTGGCACAATCATGCAAGTCAGCCAGACCTTGCGCGAGGGGACTCTTCTTGTTTTGGCCATATCTGACCTCCACAGGAAAGCCCTGCATTGACAGAATCCAGGAAGTAATTTGGGAATTACTCACATTTCCGGCCCGGATTCTGTCACTTTGGAGATACTGCAGAGGCTGGTGTGGAGTCTCCACTATGATGTGTTCCCCCTGGATAAACGGGCGGTAATTCTTCAATGCCCACACCGTTGCCAGGAGTGCCTTCTCACAATCGTTGAATTTTTCCTCCACAGAGGATAAAGTTTTGCTCGCATAGGAGATTACTTTATTGACCTTGTCATGCTTTTGGTATAATACCGCCGTCAAGCACGTATTAGAGAACCCCGTCTCCAGGAAGAACTCCTTGTTTCTGACAGGGTAAGCTAGGCAGGGCGCTTGTGAGAGGCTTCTTTTGAGTTGTTTTACTGCCTCGGCTTGTTCTGGACCCCATTCCCACTTGACCCCCCCCCCCTTCAGGAGATGAATCAGGGGTCTGGTGATCTCTGCGTAGCCCTCAATGAACTTTCTGCTGTAATTAGTCAGTCCAAGGAGGCTCCTTAGTTCCCGCAGAGTTGTGGGGTCTTTCAATTTTTGGAGGGCTTCCACTTTCTTTTCTTGGGGACAGAGACCCTGAGGAGTAATCTCATGCCCCAAGAAATTAACACGGGTTCTACACCACTGTGCTTTCTGAAAGGAAAGTTTTGCTCCGGCGGCCCTCAACTGGGTCAGAACATAACGGATCTCCGCTATGTGTTCCTCCACAGATGAACTTTTATGAGGACATGATCTACATAAGCCAGGTTACCCTTCGCACCCAGGTCGGCATGGCCTTATGTAGGAAAATGTTGAACTCATTACCGGAGTTAAGGTATCCGAAGGGAGTCCGGGTCCATGTATACTGCTGGCCCCCAAAGTTAAAAGCCAGCTTGTATTGGTCCTCCCTACTGACCGGCACGGTCCAGTATCCATTGGTCAGGTCTATTGCAGTGAATACCTGTGACCCCTGGATCTGGGCCAGCCCTTGGTCAATGTAGGGCAGAGGCCATCGGGAAGTATGGACCCGTTTGTTGAGCTCCCTGAGGTCAGCGCAGAGTCTCCACTGGCCGTTTGGCTTCAATATTCCCAGCACCGGATTATTGAAGGTGCTGTGGACTGGACGGATTATTCCCCGGGACTCAAGGTTCTTAATTATTTTAGTAAGGGACTCCATTGATGCGAGAGGCAAGCGATATTGCTTCACAAACACAGGAGTCATGCCAGGGTCTGTGGGGATTGTTGTTGTGTGGATGTCAGTGCGACCACAGTCATATGAGTCTACCGCAAAGAGATCTTGGAAATCCAAGAAAACTTGTTTCAACTTTTGCTTTTGTTCCAGAGTGTCACAGGCATCAGCTAGGTTGACTCTCTCTTCCACCATCTGCCTGAAGCCTGGAAAGACTTCTGGTTTGGCTATTTCAGCGGCCTCCTCCAGCTGGGTGGAGAAGTCCCTGGTCAGAGTGCTGATTTGGACTGGAGGCTTCAGGTGGGAAAGGCAGCCCTCATGGACCTGGAAAATCACCTCATCCCTCCTGAAGTCACAAGTCACATCTTCCTTACCATAAGGGCAAGAAGTTTACACCAGGAAGTTCCCCCCCATGCCGGGTAAAAATCCTGTCTGGTGTTGTATTGTCATCACTGTCACTGTCAAAGCAGTCCTTGGGGATTGGCCCTAACAGTTCATTACCAAATCTATGGAAAAATGTCGGTCATCAACCGCCATTCCAATAATGGTGCCTGCGGCTAGAGTAATACTCTTTAAGTCGCTGTTATCCACCTCTATTGGAATGGTGTCATGTTCTATGTTGACTAATGGAGTTGGGTTTACCCCCAACCCTTGCTGTTGGAGAGAAGCATTTAGATGTATGTAAGCATCAGGGTTTTTCAAATGTTGGCCTCTTTTAACTTTCACTTCCAGGGAGAATTGTCGGGTCCTTTCTGGGATGGTGACTTCCTCTTTGATCTGAATTTCAACTGCATAAGGTAGCAATTGAGCTGACCTAAATGCTTTTTCTGGATCATCAAAGCCCATGGGATTATCCGCTAATCGGGACCAAGCTTTGAAGTTTATTAGGTCCAAACTAATGGCAAAGCGATTGAGAATGTCACTGCCTAAGTAAAAGGCGGCAGGGACGTCTCGCACGACCCAACAATTGTGGACTATGCTCTTGTTGCCAATGGAGATTTTGAGCATACACCTGCTTGGCAGGAGATGTTTGGAATTAGGTGCTTCCAGGTCCATTTCCCATTTGTCTATCAGTTTGAATGTGGGAATGGCTGGATCTTTTGGGAGTTGGCGGAACATGGCTTCGCTGATGAAGCTCTTACCGTTGTTCACACACACTCGAGCGAGAACAGAGTCCTTCCCATCCTTTAACTGGACAGGGATGAACAACTGCTCTCCAATTTGCTGAATGTCAGCCAGGCTCTGAGCTGATTTCACATCTTTCTGGACTATTGGAGTGGGAGTTTCTGATTGTGGATTAGTATAGAATCTCAGAGTGTTTCCTTCCAGCGTGGAGTACCACTTTAGACTGGAAGGAAGGTTGATTTTCAGAACTAGAGAGGACCCTCCATCACCAGTCTGTTGTCCTACTGCTATTACTGTCACGTCTGGAATTTGGCTATTCTGGAAGTGGAATTCTACTTAGTCAGATTTTTGTTCAACCATGTGGCATGTGCCGTTTAAACTAACATGGTTGACACTCTGTTTTAATTTTATTGGTCGGCTAGTCTGGGTCCAGAGGACCTTGTTTACGCAATCTATTAAGGGTGACAACCTCCTCAGGAGAGGTCATTCCCCAGTAAACAAGGGGTGCCCTCTGGAGTCACTACTATGACCGGGTGTTTCAACTTGTGTCGCCCAATTTTAATGTCCAAGTCTGCCGTCCCCTCGACGGGAATTTCCTTCCCGTCAAAGTTCTGCAGTTGTCCAGGAAGAGTGGTGAGAGGAATTTGGTAATTCTCTCCCCTTCCTGCATTCAGTTCGTCAAAGGCCCTTCTGGACAGAAGGGTAGCTTGAGATCCAGTGTCCACCAGTGCCAAAATTGTACCCTGCCCCTGTACTTGTACCGGGGCATAGTATCTTCCCTCCTTCTCCTCAAGGGGGCACAGATAATGCACATTTTTGGACAACTGGTGGGCTAACTTTCTGGTTTTGGACATCGCTAGCGAAGAGATTTGGGCAGAATTCTGTGGAGAGCCTTGGGAATCTGAAAGAAAAAGTTGGCAACTGGAGATCAGAGCCATTGTGGGTTCCCCTGGCTCCGGTTCCGGGCCGCCCCCCCCTTTTTGGAGGCAGTCACCAGGATGGGTTTGAACCAGGGGATTTTCTTGCGGTTGGTTCTGGGATGAGATGGTGGGCGGCGGTAGCTCAGTCTCCACATCTCCCCAGTCTGGATTTGCATCCCTAGGGACCCATTTTTCTTTGGGAGGAGTTCCCCCCCCCTCTCTGAAGGAGAAGATCCTTTTCCCAGGATCCTCTGAGGATCCCTCTCCCTCAAATTGGAAGATCTGTACCTCCTCAAACTGAGTCTGTTTGGGTCTTTTGTTTCTCCTACCCCCCCTCTGCTCCTTAGGAGGCAGACTTTCAGGGGCAAGAGATTTTGTTTCCGGTTCCTGGGTTTCCAGGGGCGGTTTACAAGTGAGGAAGGAAGCTTCCTCCAAGGCTTTACACCCCCCTTCCCTTTGTGCCTCCTCCCTGGGAACTGGTGTGTTATCGTGGTGCTGCCCCCGTCATTGTTCTGGGGCACCAGGTCCAGAGTTGGGTGCGTGCTGCGCCGGCATGCCGATCTGAGGGTTCTGCTGAGCCCTCAGTATGTGACCCAGATCCCGCGCCATGTTTTGAACCTGGCGCTCTAACTGGGAAACCTGCTCAGGCTGATACGGGGCCCTGATTTCTCCCCTGGGCTGATCCCGGGAAGGGTAGCTATCCCTTCTTTGGTAGCACCCCTGGTTAGGAAGATTTGGATACCCCTCCACCCTTGGCCTCCCCTCTCCCGGATTCGGTTGTCTGGGCTCAGGGAATTGGGGAAAGAAGGGTGGAGGATTTTGGGGCTGGAAATTGGGTGGATACCTGGGGAAAAAGTTCTGCCCAGGATTTGGAGAATTTCTGCCCTCCGGTGGGAAGTTAGGAGGGAAGTTCCCTGGGTTAGGTGCTTGGCTGGATCCCCCCCCTTGGGCTGGAGGAGTCCACACATAACCCAGGATGGGTCAACTTCCCTTGTAACGGGGACGTACATAATCAGGAGAGCGAGGGACCCCATTGGTGGGGCTGCCTCCCTGGCTCCCTGTCTGTGACTGGCCCGAGGACCTTCTGGGCCTAGCATTATGAGGTGCAGGTAGGTTTTTAGGCCCCCCCCCCATCTCCAACTCTAAAACGGGGGTGACCTTTACCTCTGCCACCTTGGCAGCAGCAGGGGTGTTGTTGGCTTTGGGGTTTTTGGGCGCATTATTTTTATTTTCTATTGGCTTCTGCACCTCATAGATCCGGGTCGCCTGTTCAATGACCCAGTCTAAAGATCTTTTCTCGTGAAAATCCCTCACGAGCTGGGTCATTATGTATTTGGGCAAGGCATGGAAAAACGTGTTAATAAATTCTCTGCTATCCGTGCGCACCCTTCTTGTGGTCTGTGCAAAAGCACGCTTTAACTCCTGCACAAATTCTTGTGGGGCCTGATCCTCCCCACATTGTAAATTGTAGGCTGCCTTTCGAGCCTCTTGAGGATTTCTATGAGTAGAAAAATGTTTCAAGATGGCCGCCTTATAGGTGGACCATCTTAAATGATTTTGGTCCTCCAGCCCCGCAAAGAAACTGGAGTATTCCGGGGAGAATGTCCACTTTACATATTGGATACAGCTTTGGCTGTCCTTCAAATGAAAAGTCTCCATCATTTGCTCATAGAGCTCCAAGTGTTCCCAAACAGAGTACTTGGCGTTCTTATGATAATGCGTGATGACACTCCTGATTGCCTTAATCTGTTTCAATGGGTCCTTAATCAAGGCCCTTTTTGGTTCGGGTAACCCTGGTCCATTCATCTTCTGACTCAGAGGCACTGCTCCCAGAGGTTCCCGTCTGTTCTTCCAGGTTTTCCCGGATTCTGCGAGCCTGGGAATGGCTGGCAGAATGTGGGGACCTGGTCTCCTGTGTCCTGTACCGCTCAGAGGAGTCTTCAGATCCCTCCTTGCTGCCAGGATTCGATGGGTACCCCCCCACTGACCTAACTGGGCAGAGGTTTTCAGGATGCCCTTAATGGGCCTACTCTCCTGGGGTTCCCCACTAAATTGCACTGTGCTTGGGTGCCCATACCCGGATGCCCGCCCCTCCATTCCTGGGTGGTACTGGCCTATGAGCCCCATGCTTCTGGCTGGATAGTAATCTGCCATCCCTGTGGCCCTGTGCTCATGTGCGCCAGGGGACATGGGGGTGGCAGAGTCCAGGGACTGAGAGAAATAAAGGCCTCTGGTACTAGGGCTCCTGGGGTTATGCTCAGGAGTTTCTCTTTCCCAGCGAACCTCATCTCTATCCGCCCCTGCTCCCTGTTGCAATGCAAGAGCCTGCGCCTTCAGTTCCTCAGTTAAGGCCTTACTAGACTCTATCAGTCTCTCCTGCATCGCTACCTGCTGTTGGAGCCTATCATTGTGCTGGCAGAGAGCCTCATTCTCTCTCTGCGTTTCCTGATTGGTCCTGGAGCACTGGGCCAGTCTTTGCTGCAGGAGGGTTACCTCCTGAGCTGTGTCCCTATTGGCCTGCTCCTTTCTTGCCAGAGCATCCTCCACCTTCCTGGTGTGCTCTAACAAGTTCTGGTGTTCTTTTTGGAGGTCACCCAGTCCCTGGAGGGCCAGGTGATTTTCTTCCATTTTCCTTTTTAAGTGGCAGACTTCCTGGCCTAAGGTATCCCTTTCCTGACTAAGAGCCTGCATCTGTGCCGCCAGGTCGTCCCTTTGCCTTTGGAAGGCACCAGCTTTCTGGCGCTCCTGATCAAACTCTGCCTGGGTATCCAGGTCTTTCAGGATCAGTTTATTGCTTTCTGCCTTCTCCCTATCTAGGTGGCTTTGCAGGGTGACTACCTGCTCAGCACATGCCCTATTGAAGTCTAACTGTTGCTCCAGCTTTTTCTGGCTCTTCAGTAGGGAGTCCAAACCTTCTTGGTACTCCTTCTGCAAGGCCAGAAATCTGGTATCCTTGTCAGCCTTTTCCTGTTGCAGGATGTCCATATCCTCTTTTATTTTAATGATGTACTGCCTACTATCATCTTCTGACTCCTGGCTCCTCTGCAGCCTCTGCTCAGAAGAGACCAGGTCAGATTGGACCTTCTCTAACGCCATCTGTCGCTTATTCGCCAGATCTTGGCTTTCAGTACATTTATCCTGCATGTCTCCCATATATAGGTACAGGTATGCGGCTATCCTAACCATCTTGTCTTGTTCATCCGTAGCTTTAGGAGCCATGTATAGTTCACTCAGGGCCACATGTAGGGGACCCTGATCGCCCCATATATCTGACCCTGTTTCAGTGACCTGTTGCGTGATGGCCTGCAACCAGACCATGCGGTCCTGGTGAGCCACTCACCTCTCACAAATAACTTATGTAAGAAGTGCTCGCTGGCTATTTTCATGTCTACTAAGGTCGTCATTCTAGAGATTGGTCTCTGTCCTGACTTACAGAAATTAGTATTTTATTTTTGCAAAACAGACCTTTTTCTTAGAGCGTTCCTTTGAGGAGTGCTTTACAGCTTAACACAGCGTGGTGATCCGACCGGATATGTGTATCTGGTCAGCTGGCACACTGTATTAATCTGCACAAGTGATAGATCTAATCCAAACGTCCGGCACGAGCCCCCAATTTGTAAGAGGATTCAATTCAACACTACAGCTAAGTCAACGCCTAGTCTATAATACTGAATGAAAACCCTTATTGATATATCTTTATGTCCAGTTCATGCGTTCTGGATGACTACCCCTATATAACACCCCTCTCTTGGAATCCTCCTGACCCCACTGAGCCAGGAAGTAGTTCTGTTTTGCAAGTTAAAAGGTTTATTTGATAATTTAAACAATATATATATATATCACACTTTATAATAAATTAATAATTGAATATCACACTTCATCTGATATGATAAAGATTAACAACGGAGAATCTGGCACTAGCACACCTTTTTATAATCACTAAGGAGTTGACATGAAATGGATAAGATAGCAACAATACTTTATGGTTTCAAATGGATGCAAGGTGGAATGAAAATGCAGTACAGAAAATACTCAATATGATTTCAACAAAACAATGTAATCACTTTTCTCTGGCAATCCCCTCCCCCCTTTATGCAATGCAAGGAAATGGAAGGGAAGCACACAGTTCTCAGAAATGCAATCAACTGTAATTCAGTTCACCCCAGCAAGCTTAAACTACAGAAGTTTACAACACAGGCCCAAAATGCTTTTATATGTGCTGGCAATGAAGTGAGGAATATGCTGAAAATGGTTTTAATTCCCTCTAGAGGTTCAGGGTGAGTGGTACCAAGGTAATATTAGTCCAGGCTCACTTTAGCAAGGATCTAGGAGTAACTAGCAGGTTAAACGAATTTTTGGCAACTGAAAGCAAGAAAACTTCTGTTTTCACACATTGAGAAATTTGCAAATCGCGGCAAAATTCGCGCGTGCGTTTTTCACGATTGCGGTTCTAGGTTCGTAGAAAAGCCACGATTCCCAGCTTTCAGAGGAAAGTTACTGCAAGTCTCTAGCACGAACGGTCACGGAGATATGAGCGATTAAATAAAGGTCGTTTTTCGGATTTGGAATGTTAAAGTTCAAAAAGACAAGTGCAGCTTGCAAATAGAAAATGACAAGTGACAGCTTTACAAATGACAGGTGACAGTTAGGAGGCAGTTCTACTTAAATTAAAATAGAATTGAATTATATTATTTTAACTAAGAGATTGGTTCTGCACAGTTCTACTAGGTACTCACACTATATTCTTGAATTAGAATGGGCCTCGCCACGGATCTGGTCAGGTTTTAGACTGGACTCTGGTCTCTGCACTTCACAGTGATCTGGGACAGCTCTACTCTGCTGGTCTGGGTCTCTGAAGGTGGATAGATTGAAGTCTCTATGTTGGCTCTCTGGAGGTTGATGGAGGTAAAGTATGGATTTTCCCGGCAGAGCTTCCAGCTGCAAATGGATTTGAAGGTCCCTATCTGTCCTGTCTGTCTGCTTTTATCTGTTTTTAAAATGGGTGTGTGTGCAGCATCACTAGCCAGCCCCTCTCCCAACTGCCCATTGGCCCAATTCTCCCCTCTCCCATGATTGGGGAAGGAACTGTGAGTCAGAGTGATGCTGTAGGTTTTATGGGTCAGAGGATCCTCCCCTGTCAAATTGCACACAATCTATATTTGATAAAAAAAAACATATTTGCACAGGTACACATTCGTTTAAAATTACACACACCCATCACATATCACAGGAGGTACACCCTTGTCCAAATCTGCTCTTCCTGGGAGCTTGCATTCAGAAATGGCAATATTTGCACTTTTTAACTGATTTTGCAATTTCGGACATTAACCCAAATTTACACACATGTGCGCAAGGAGTATGGACATTAGTTGAAGTGTCAGATTTTTCACATGCACATATTTTGAGTAATATCCTCTTTTCCGCTAAAACCCCCCTGAACATACCACCGGGTCCTAACGCGTCTTAAAATGTGGGCAGAAAAATCACAAGAATTATGGTGTCATTTAAATAATTTTCACAAGTCCGTACTATGAGTTATTCATCTTTTTAGAGTTATGTTCTGGCCCCAAAGGGGTGTGGTTTCCCCCCAGCACAAGGTTGAATTTCTGGTTTTTCCAGTTCTGCCAAGCCAGCTTGCTCTCACAGGCAGTGCCCCTCCCCTGTCCTTCCAGGAGGAAGCTCCATTTACGACTCCCGCCAATAAAACATTTGCCTGAGTCAGGACAGGGCTTTGTTCAGAGCTCCTGTATTCTGTGGGGGCTCCCCTTAATTGAATTATCAGAGAGATGGCATATCCTTAGTGTGGCCAGCAAAAGGCAGATAGGCCTGGGAACACAGCTGTGACTCAAGTTTCACTCCTGATGGGGGTAGTTGCCAGGCAAAATTGGAATCTCTTTAAGCCAGTTTTTAGCCACATGTCATTTCTGTTCCCCAGTTTTCTGCATTCAAATAACTAACAATATTATTTACATATGCAGCTAGAATGCTGATTCTAAGTTTAAAACTATGACATTTAAACAATTGCAGCCTATGTGACATTCAAAAGTAGGTCACTCATTTCTTTTAAACATTTAGATTTTTAGTGTCTTTCAGTCCAAATTTACTTAAACTGCTGAAATCCACAGCTCAGCCAGTCTTGTTATAAACCTTCAAGTCACTTCAGAATATAACTTTACATTGTATCCACCTCTCAGTAAGTCTTTCTTTGGCATGTTTTGGGTTCATTTATTCAGTTTTCTACAAAAAGTAAAATCCGGTGTTTTAAAACGCCGGCTTTTTGATAGTGGTGAGTACTGGTACTGCACCCCTTTTTGGGATTTAAGAAAATGAATTCCCAACAGTTATGGGTTTGCTTTTGGCAATCAGCATTGCCATTCCCAATGGTTTCAGACTACTGTGTGGGTAATCCAATGGTGGTTTTAGGCCGTGTCCTTCTGTGCCCATAACATCGGCAAAAATGAGTGGCAGCCTATTCTTCATGCACTTCCCTGGGCATTTTCTGGGAAGCTCTGGCCATCATGATGTTTTCCATGTCAGTACTGCACAGTTTTGAGGTAGGGCTTGGATGCGTGGATAAAAACATCCCACAATGCAGCACCCTTATATTCAAAGGCCAGTCTAGGGAGTGGGGACAATTTAGAAGTTTGGTTTTTCTGACCCACCTTCATTTAAAGGCCTGCGTTTGGGAAGTTGGGCAGTTTTTAAATTGTAATTCTATGGGACCAAGGGCAGCCCTTTGTTAAATACTATGTTCAAACAGTGGTGACAACTGAGAATTTCGATTTTAAGATAAGAATGCCTTTAATTTAATAGTAAGTTTGGGGAATGGGTTTCAGTGGGGAGTTTTCGTTTTAGGGACATGGATCTTTTGATTTGAAAGGCAAGGTTTGGGGATGGTGACAGTTATCAATTTTGTTTTGGTGGAAAGTATAACATTTGTTTAAAAACAAGTTTTGGTAGCGGTTTGGTTGGGAATTTTTGTTTTAGGAAGGGACACCCCTCCTCATTCGAGAAGTCAGGAGTAAATTGGAAAATAAATGCACCCCAATTACTTTAATTGACTATCTTATATCGGAAGAAAGGGTGGCAGGTTTGAATTCCCCCAAGCCCCCCCCGTGTGAATCTTTTTGGTAATTAAATTAATACACAGTAAAATATGCTAAGGGTCTACAAAATGTCCCCCCACCCACTAATGGAAGTGAACCCACTATGAAAGGGAATGGGTGATGTAAATAGATTCCAAGCTGACATTTTGTTGGACAATCTACAGAGCAGGGCTTCGATCTTGGGGAAAACAGGCTCTGAAATCTCGCCATTGGCTCCCAGTGGCGGCAATGATCAAGTTCAAGACCCTCTGCATTGTCCACAAGGCTTTCTGGGACCTGGGACCGCAATACCTCCAACTCTCTAGGGAAATATGTTCCTACTCAAGCTCTTTGCTCCTCCAACTCCTTGAGGGTCAGTCGCTTCTCCAATCAACGAGTTGGGGGCAGATCTTTCTTTGGTTGGTGCCCCCCTCTGGAGCAGCCTCCCAGCCTCTCTGAAACTTGAGCAGAACCATCTCCGGTACCAGAAGCACCTCAAGACCTTCTTCTTTGCTTCAGCCTTCTCTCTTCCTCTCACCTGCTGATCTCCTGTCTTATACATGCACTGGTCACCTGGATAACCTCTGAATTTGGGCCCAGGTCCATTCCCGTCCAGCTGCATACCCACACTGCATCCTGGCATCGCCTGCACTTGTGGTCTGTATCTGTAACCCTACAGTCCCCTTTCCTGCACTTATTAGACACCTGTTGTCTGCACTTCTAACGCTCGCACTTGCCACCTGTTGGCTGCACTACTTGTTGTGTTGATTCCTTGTCCTGCACTTGTGCATCCTCCCACCCGCCTGACCTGGCACTTCGCCCCTCCTCGCTCCCCTGCACTTGCGCAATCTGAATGTCACTAGGCCTAGTAAGATCGTTGTGTTTTTGTCCTCCCATTGTCTCCCCTCCCTTGCCGCACCTTGAAGCACTTGTGTATAGGTGCGTTATAAATGCCATATCACATATCATTCTGGGCATCACTCCAGCCAACTAGAAAACAGTAGCTGTGAGGCTTCCCTGCAACCATAGAGGGAGAATCGCTGTGGAATTCCAGTCTCCCCAGCAATAGACGGCGCCAGCCCTTTTCCAGTATTGCCCCCAGATGCAATTTGAGCAGATCTCCTTTGGTCATTTTTGGCAGCTGTCTGTTGGTAATTTTTTAACAGCTCTCCCTTTTCCATGGTGCAAGACCTTTTTACTCTGTAAGCCCCTTTCCTGGACAGTGAAAATTAGGCGGTGCTAACTTATGCAACCCGGATTGGACATTTACATTTCTCTACACCCCAATGTCCAGCCTGTCTCTAAGGATTGGTTTGGGAGTCTAGAACAGAAATATTGCAACTCCCATTTTCAAATTACCATTTGTTTTCATGGCAACATTTTGGCAAAAAGTACCTACACAGCAAAGGTTTGTAATTTACTAATAAGAGAGAGGGGCGAGAGTGCACAGCTTACTTTCTTGATAGTGTATTTCGTTTCCAATGGAATGTTATTTTGTAAATAAATATGTTAATGGGGTGCAGCCCACTATCATGTGCCACCGTGTTGGGCACAGAAAATGAACATGGAGAAAAAGAGACCGAGGCAAAAGTGCCTTGGGTGTGGGCCGCACACCCTTGATTCCCACTAAGGGTTAATCGATTTCTTTTGTGATCGTTATTCAGTTAATAAAATCCAACTTCAATCGTAATTCACAGATATGTATATTTTTTAATTTTTCAATTGCTGTGTTTATAAAGCTCATAAAAAATTGTGCTTAATTGGTTAAACTTCACCAAAAAAGCTAATTATCTCAGTTGAGGCAAAACAGAAAACCCATCTGGCTAATGCATTTCGGATTGTATCCTTCGTCAGAGCCAGGTTAGTACTACACACATAATAATGCATTATAGGTGGATTTAGAAGGTTTACAATGTTTAAATTAATAATTGTTCCGTACATCATGTGTAACAACCAGATATTCAAGAATTAATAACCAAAACAATCATAATAAACAAAACAATCATAATAAACAAACAGGGCGCCCACAAGGACAAACAAATATTTAACAAAAAAGTGAGATTGGAGAAAGGAGAAAAAACAAACAAGTAAGCATACATGATTGTAGACAGTAAAAATACAATATTTGCACAGATAATGATATTGCTCTATAATTCAAACAATTAATGGGACTAATCAACTGCGTGCTAGAATTGCCGATTAAGCCTTTTTGGTGACTATGGTGCTTAAAGGTAAAGTTAGGCAGCGTGTGCTTATTGTGCCAGAGTGTTGATAGTCATACTATATTATGTGAGAATACCTGTGGCTAGTTAAACATTTCACTAACCTGTGTGTCAGCATGCAACCCACGCGTGCTGTCCGCGTGTGGTGTTTCTCTATGAAGCACTGCCTAGTGTGGGGAGAACAAATGTGTTATCTCCTCCGAGTAATTAGCTGCTATTGATCTATACGCGATCTTACTTCGCGTCGCTTTGTGCAAAGGTATGGCTTACCTGGAGCGTTCTGAGCTACGTCTTGCTCGATCAACTCCGAACAGCGTCTGAGACTCGCGGTTCGTGTCGTTGCCCTGGGCAACGTTATGTAAACAAAATGGCCGTTTGTGTATAACCAAGTCGGCCATATTGGTAGAGGCAATACTGGGACATGAGTGGCATAGAGTGTGAAATATAAATGGCAAATGTAAGGGATGTGAATGTTAAGATATTAATTGCACATGTAAAGATATTAAAGCTTCATGATATCTGTGTATTTTAAGTTGTACCTCTAGCACATGTATGTTCTGATAGTAACGTCGTGTACCTCATGGCTAATTGGCTAATTGACCATTAATGTAAGGTCATATAGCGTAAAGATATACTGTCTAGCACACATCAACAAAGGAAAATACAAACTAATAAATAATAAATGTTTACAACAAATGGTTATAGCAGAAAGCAACAGTGTTTTCAAATCGGGTAGTGATTTATACTTATTGCATGAGCATGAGACAATTTAGCATGTTCATTATTGATATTGCACGGTGAACAAATAGTGACATCATTACAAAAAGCAGTTGAGATCAAATTCCTCGTTGAGCCCTCGTGGTGCCAAGGAATCGAGACGATCTATCCAATAGGCTTCTCTTTGCTGCCTTCTTTTTTTCAAATCAGCATATATGCTTGTCATTTCCAGGGTTTCCAAAATTTGGAACTTGACTTGAGAGATGTTATGTTGCTTTGCATTAAAGTGTCTTGCTACGGCTGAATTGATGTTCTTATTGCGTATACATGATTTATGTTCATTCATCCGAATTCTCAGTTTACGCCCTGTTTCACCTACATAGTAAAGTCCACATGGGCAACGTATGCAGTAAATGCAGTTTTCGGTATTGCAGGTGCCATAGCTTTTTATCATGATCTTTTCTCCCGTGTATGGATGTGGAACCAATCCTCCTTTAATAATGTTATTGCAATTACTTCAATTTAAACATGGAAATGTTCCCGTCTTTTTTGGTTTGATCCTTTTGGTTCTGGTATCTCTTGTGTTAACTAGATAATCCCTAAGGTTGCTGGATCTTTGATAAGCAAACGTTGGGGTCTCTAAGAAGAGATTCTTAGTTCTTTCGTCATTTTTAAGTATTGTCCAATGTTTATTTATACATCTTTTGATCTGCATACTTTGGGATGAATATTTAGACACATATACAAGTGATGGGGATTGCTTTTTGTCCTTTGGTGCTAGAGTGCTGGTTCTTGTTATTTTTTGTACCTTTTCTTTTGCTGTCTGTAGATCTTCATTCGGGTATTAAGTTTTTTGCTTAGTTTTTCAAGTTCTTGTTCGTACTCTCTGTCATCACTGATAATTCTTTTTAATCGCAACATTTGACCATAAGGTAAATTCTTCAGAGTGTTTTGTGGATGGAAACTCATACGGTGTAATAGATTGTTCCTATCTGTAGGTTTTGTAAACAAAGAGGTAGTGATTTGTTGGTTGTTTACGTTCACCAGGATATCCAGATAATGGATTCCTGGATTGCCAATTTCTGAGGTGAACTGAATACGCGGGTCTATATTGTTGATATAACTTATAAACTCATTAAGTTCTTCTCTTGTGCCTTGCCAGATACCGAATATATCATCTATATAACGCACCCATGTTTTCAATTTGTTCTGCCATTCAGGTTTTTGCAAGATATGGGTCGTCTCGAATTGGTACATAAACGCATTAGCGTAAGCTGGTGCCATTGTTGCTCCCATGGCTGTTCCGGAAGTTTGGATGTAAAATTCCTTCTTATATTCAAAATGTGAATTCATTGCGATAAAAGAGAGTAGTGATAAGATGAATTCTTTCACTGCTCCTATATCGTTCTCCTGTAACAGGAGCCACTCTACCGCTTCCTGTCCCAAGTCATGTGGAATGCTTGTGTAGAGGTTAACCACATCTATGGTGAAAAGTATGTCGTTCTCTGTAAGTTGGACTCCCTCTATGATGTTCAGAAAGTGTGTACTGTCTTTCACATACGTGGATGTCTTCTGTATTAAAGGGTTCAAAAAATAGTCTATGTATGTTCCTAGTGGTTGTAAAATCCCTCCTGTGGCTGCTACTATCGGTCTTCCAGGTGGATTATTAAGACTTTTATGGATTTTAGGCAGCAAGTAAAAATGAGGAATGTTTGGTTTTAAGTTCAATAGAAAGGCCTTTGTCTTATGTGTTATCATCTCTCTTTCTTCTGCTTTTGTAAGAAGTTCATCTAGATCTTTTAATATTCCCATAGTCGGGTCGTGATCTATTTTGGCATAAACATTATGATTGTCCAGTTGTCTTTTGCATTCATTTTCGTAATCTGAGGTGTTTAATAATACCAATGCACCCCCTTTATCTGCTGGTCTAATAGTTATTTTTTCATCAGAGTATAGGTTCTGAACAATTGACATTTCCCCTCTGCTGAGGTTTCTGTTCTTTGTCATTCCATATTTGATCTTTTTAAGATCTGTTATAACCATTTTTTCAAAAATGTCGATTGCTGGTACATTAATTGGAGGAGAGAAGGTACTTTTTGGTTTGAATTCTACTAATTCTGATGGTTCTGGTGAAGAATTAGTATTTTCCAATTCCGCAAAGAAAACTTTGAGTTTGAGCTTTCTAGTCAATTTGTGAAGCTCTACCTTAGTGTTGAATAAATTGGTATTATAAGTCGGTACAAATTTCAAACCTTTCTGTAACACCTCTTCTTCCTGTTTAGTTAGTATTCTGTTTGAAATGTTGACCACTAGGTTGCTCGTGCTTGGAATCTTGTTTGGACTCCGGTGCCCCTTCCTCTTGCCCCTCCTCGTTCGTTTCTTCCTTCTCGGTTGTCTAAAAAAGACGTTTGTCGTGATGTTGATGCGCTGGTACTCGGGGTAGCTCTGTTGTGACCACTGTCTCCTTCCGCTCTTTGTTGTTGAGGTTGTGCAGTCTGTTCGTCTCTGTTAGAATCTGTGTCTGAACTGCTGTTTTCTGAGTTCCGGTTGGGATTGTGTGGCTTCTGAGGTTGATTTTGAAATCTGTCCGCCCACGTGTAAACTTCGTCTCTCAAATAGTCAAACGTGTCACGCCTAAACTTCCTTATTTTTCTTGCTTCCAAATCAGTTTTATATCCCTCTAATCTTGTGTTGATATCTGCTAATATCTCATCCAATGAATCTTTGCTTGTAAGATCTGTGATTTCAACAGACAAAATCTGTATCTCTTGTTCTAGATTCTGTATGTTCATAGAGAGCTCTTTGATCGTGAGTAGAATTAAGTCCAAGGAGCATTTATTAAGAATCTGCTCCCATTTGTGTACAAATTCCTTGCTTTCTTTGCACAAAGTCGGTTTAAGTCCAATTCGTAAACCTCTAGGGATCCTTTGTGCCTTGTAATAACGGCCTAATGTCACTGCGTGCAATTTTCGGTTAATTGTTTTTCGAATGGTGTATTCAAGTTGTTTTATCCTTCTGTTAGGATCTGCATCCTTTAGTGTGCTGCTGGTTTCCTTAATTAGGCCTAGGATTGCGTTTGCCTCTTCTGTTGAGAAACCTAGAGTTGTAGCTCTTGTATCCGTTAGTTTTTCAATTTCTTCATAGGACATAATCGCGTGCTTCCTCTCAAATAGTTACACGGAAGTGAAAATATTGATAAGAGAGAGGGGCGAGAGTGCACAGCTTACTTTCTTGATAGTGTATTTCGTTTCCAATGGAATGTTATTTTGTAAATAAATATGTTAATGGGGTGCAGCCCACTATCATGTGCCACCGTGTTGGGCACAGAAAATGAACATGGAGAAAAAGAGACCGAGGCAAAAGTGCCTTCGGTGTGGGCCGCACACCCTTGATTCCCACTAAGGGTTAATCGATTTCTTTTGTGATCGTTATTCAGTTAATAAAATCCAACTTCAATCGTAATTCACAGATATGTATATTTTTTAATTTTTCAATTGCTGTGTTTATAAAGCTCATAAAAAATTGTGCTTAATTGGTTAAACTTCACCAAAAAAGCTAATTATCTCAGTTGAGGCAAAACAGAAAACCCATCTGGCTAATGCATTTCGGATTGTATCCTTCGTCAGAGCCAGGTTAGTACTACACACATAATAATGCATTATAGGTGGATTTAGAAGGTTTACAATGTTTAAATTAATAATTGTTCCGTACATCATGTGTAACAACCAGATATTCAAGAATTTGAAAACACTGTTGCTTTCTGCTATAACCATTTGTTGTAAACATTTATTATTTATTAGTTTGTATTTTCCTTTGTTGATGTGTGCTAGACAGTATATCTTTACGCTATATGACCTTACATTAATGGTCAATTAGCCAATTAGCCATGAGGTACACGACGTTACTATCAGAACATACATGTGCTAGAGGTACAACTTAAAATACACAGATATCATGAAGCTTTAATATCTTTACATGTGCAATTAATATCTTAACATTCACATCCCTTACATTTGCCATTTATATTTCACACTCTATGCCACTCATGTCCCAGTATTGCCTCTACCAATATGGCCGACCTGGTTATACACAAACGGCCATTTTGTTTACATAACGTTGCCCAGGGCAACGACACGAACCGCGAGTCTCAGACGCTGTTCGGAGTTGATCGAGCAAGACGTAGCTCAGAACGCTCCAGGTAAGCCATACCTTTGCACAAAGCGACGCGAAGTAAGATCGCGTATAGATCAATAGCAGCTAATTACTCGGAGGAGATAACACATTTGTTCTCCCCACACTAGGCAGTGCTTCATAGAGAAACACCACACGCGGACAGCACGCGTGGGTTGCATGCTGACACACAGGTTAGTGAAATGTTTAACTAGCCACAGGTATTCTCACATAATATAGTATGACTATCAACACTCAAGCACAATAAGCACACGCTGCCTAACTTTACCTTTAAGCACCATAGTCACCAAAAAGGCTTAATCGGCAATTCTAGCACGCAGTTGATTAGTCCCATTAATTGTTTGAATTATAGAGCAATATCATTATCTGTGCAAATATTGTATTTTTACTGTCTACAATCATGTATGCTTACTTGTTTGTTTTTTCTCCTTTCTCCAATCTCACTTTTTTGTTAAATATTTGTTTGTCCTTGTGGGCGCCCTGTTTGTTTATTATGATTGTTTTGTTTATTATGATTGTTTTGGTTATTAATTCTTGAATATCTGGTTGTTACACATGATGTACGGAACAATTATTAATTTAAACATTGTAAACCTTCTAAATCCACCTATAATGCATTATGTGTGTAGTACTAACCTGGCTCTGACGAAGGATACAATCCGAAATGCATTAGCCAGATGGGTTTTCTGTTTTGCCTCAACTGAGATAATTAGCTTTTTTGGTGAAGTTTAACCAATTAAGCACAATTTTTTATGAGCTTTATAAACACAGCAATTGAAAAATTAAAAAATATACATATCTGTGAATTACGATTGAAGTTGGATTTTATTAACTGAATAACGATCACAAAAGAAATCGATTAACCCTTAGTGGGAATCAAGGGTGTGCGGCCCACACCGAAGGCACTTTTGCCTCGGTCTCTTTTTCTCCTTGTAATTTACTAATGCCATAATAAATATATTCTGCTTCAGCTAATCGGGCACCTGTCCATTTTCCGCTGTTTATACAAAAAGTATAATAGTTATAAACCTGCAATTTACTCTCCAGATACCTAATTCTACCTTCCATCAGTTCGCTAACTCTTAAATTCAGGACATTTCCAAGGCATCCAGAAACACATAGCTTGCTATTGCAATTCCAGAAGGCACATACCGATCGATTTTATTTCAACAAAATCAGCTTGAAATCATCTTTAAAATGACAAAAGTATGGATGCAGTGTGACTTATTGTTGCTGAGAAAATCACTAGTTATGATAGTCCATTAAAAAATGGGAAATCTTCCCATTTATTTATTTTTATTGATTTATTTAGGCATTTGTAGAGTGCGCCTAACCCTGAGCCATCTGAGCGCTGGTTTTTGAGAATACATTCAAGTGTAATAATGTGTCACTTAACAGTTCAATTCAGTTTGAGAGTATATCACGTAGTAATACATAAATGCCTAATAAGGTGTAACTTAACAGTTCACTTCAGAGGGACGCATACAGTTAAACGGGGCTGGGCAGAGTGGATATATTGTGTGGAATGAGAGGACTCATTTAGCTGCCGCTCTTGTGTGAAGAGCCAAGTTTTCAGGCTTTTGCGGAAGGACCAGAAGGAAGATTCAGATCTTAATGAAGATGGTTGTGCGAATCTATGCAAATCTTAGTTCTCCTTTCTCCAGGCCAGTTTCCTTTCTTAGCAAGCATGTGGCTAGAGCCCACTGAACTGTTTTTTCTTTTAAGGCCGGGGTAAACGCCATTAGCCTCTTTGTTGTTTGAAGTTGGTGGGCTGAGGAGATCTTGATCATACAGCAGACGATTCACTTATGCACTGTGATGCCGCCGTAAGGCCATGCTGACGTCTGGCACTTTGTCCGGTTATCTAAAATTGACCATACTTTTGATCTCAAAACCTTCTATTTCTTTGTATTTTTCCCCATTCAGGGCTGATAGTATCTTTATTGCAGTTGTAAATAGCTGGTATGCATGAGCTTCAAAGGGCTCCCCTTCCAGACCAGAAGGCCATCAGGCCTGAAGTGGGGAATCATTTGTGAATTCGGCCCACCACCAAAAATAGGATCTGCCTTGGGCCTATGGAAACAAGAGCCTTTTCAATTGTTGCCAGTATTTTGCATGTGAAGCATATTATCTATATTAATGCGTTGTATCTTGTCATCACACATCCAGTCTTTTTCCTGATATCTTTATTTTAGCAGGGGAACATTTTTGAAAATGTGGCTTTTCAGTTAGACCTTTCCTTTTGTAATGAAAGATAGGCATTTTGATTTACAGTGCTTGGCCATTCCCCTAGGTCTTCCTTGTGTTACTTGCAGGAACACACACAGTCTGCATTAAAAGGCCCATTTTCAGTGTGGTAGTTTTTTAAGGCTGGCAGGTAATTTTTCCATTGGGCCTTTCAGTTATGTTTGTTTGGGCCTTTGGTTAAACTCCACAAGAGGTTGGATGCAGTCCACCCTAAGCAGTGTGTAAAAATTATAACATTTCTTGGCCTTTTCATTTTATGAATGTACACCGCCCTGGGGACTTGCACTGCGGTCGCCCAAGTTTGCAGGCAGGGCAATTTACCCTAGCATCATATAGAGGACTATGAAACTGCCTGCTCCGAGCAGCCAGACATCTTGCACACATCAGATATGAAGGGGAAGTGAACACGCAGCTTCTGAGCTAACAAGGAAGCATCTTTTCCCACCAGTCGCACTTGATATGTCATTTAGAACGTGCCTGTACACAAGTGTTTCTAGGCGTGACAAGATAAGTGGGGGAGACAGAGGGAGGACAAGACAACGATCTTACTTGGCCTTGTCATTCAGATCATGCAAGTGGGACAGCGTGTAAGTGCAGGGAGAGGGTGAAAGTGCCAGGCAGAGGAATAGGGGGAAGTGCAATCGGGGCAGTATTGCTCTGAGTGAGTGCAACCAGGACACTGCGGCTCTTCGTAAGTGCAAGGAGGAAGGGGGCTATAGAGGTTACAGTTACAACCCCTAAGTGCGCAGTAGGCCTGAAGGCAATGCAGGGAAGATGATCATGGAGGAGCCTGGTTCCCAATGAGACTTGGAGGGGGGGGGTAGCCAAGAAACCAGTCAGTGCAGCAGTCAAGTAGGTCAGGAGAGAGAGCGAAAAAGCAGAGGAGAAAAGGAAGGTCTTGCGCAGCTTCTGGAAACTTCAGGTAGTCCGGCTGAAGTTTGAGAGGGGCAGGAAGGCCATTGCAGAGGCCATATATCTATCCCCCCACCCCCACTCTCTGCCTGAGAAGAGTCTGACTCTCAGGGAGTTGGAGGTAGCTGAGCGAAGGGCTCGAGAAGGAAGGTATTTTGGAAGAGAGTTGGATATGGTGTGGGCCCTGACCCCAGAAAACCTTGTAGGAAATGCAGAAGGTCTTGAACATGATCCTTGCAGCCACCAGGAGCCAGTGGAGAGATGCCGGGCTGGAGAGACACAGTCCCTGGGCTTAAGGCCAAGGACATGTCTTGCAGTCCTGGTCTGGATTAGTTTCACAGGGTGGATAGTGGAGGAAGGAAGATTGAGAAAGAGGCTGTTGCAATAGTCCAGCCTAGAGAGAACCATGGCTCTGGAGACAGTGGGCTTCTGGGGGGAAAGTAAGAAGAATGCAGCTGGTAGTGGGCCTTCTTAGCAAGGTCCGTGATGTGAGGAGAGAAGGAGAGAGTGAAATCGAAGATGACTTCTGGAAGGTGAAGGAAGATGGCCCAAGGAGGGCGGGCAGAGAGAGAGGGAAAGCGATAGCAGGGGTCCCAACGAGAAGGATCTCCACGTTGCTGCTATGAAGGCAGAGATCGTTGGAGACGCACCAATCCTGAATCACAACTAGACAGTCAGGAATGAGCAAGAGAGGAGCGGAGGCTAAGGGGAGCCAGAAAGAGAGCAGAGTGTTAGCCGCATAGCACTGAAAGTTAGAGAAGGTAGAGATCAGGTGCACCAGATGGGCCAAGTAGATATTGGAGAGCTAGGGGTAGAGGTTAGAGCACTGGGGAACACTACATGTGGAGAGAGAGGTGGTGGAGAGAAAGGACCTATGTTGGACATGGGAGGGTTGTTATGTTCACAAACAAGATATGCGAATATATATCAATGAATACAGGATCGGTTGCTTTCTGATTCGTTTAATGATAAGAGAGTTCCCCCCGGCCTCGGCGCAGCGCCTCTCCACCCGAGAACTGAATCTCGCATTCAGGAGACGTCGCATCGAACCCAGGGTGGGTTCTAGAATTAACAATAACATAACATCTCCCCTCCTCAACAATAAAAAAAATGAACAGTAACATGGGCAACTTGGTAAAGAACAAGAACATTAATTAATAATGTAAATACTTGAAAGGATACAAAGCATGTAATCTTCCTTGACTAGTTAGTGCTCCAGTAAAGTCACATGTTTGCTAATAGTAATATATGTAATCTTCCTTGACACGTGGTATCCTTTTCCTGGTTTTCATTCGAGAGTCATCATTATCTAAGCTGTCTCTATGGCATGCCATTTTGGATGATGATGGCTCGACTTCCACCTGGACACCTCTTTTCCTTCCTTTCATTGTCATCCATCATCCGTTTTATTTTCTCATTGGACCTGATAATATCGTCGCATGACCACCTGCTTCCGTCTTCTAATGTCAGTCTTATTGGAACAATCTACAACTATTTGTGGCTAACGATACTTAGATTCACCTTTCATGACTCTTCTTGGTTCTCACTTGAATCCAATCTCCAACTTTAGTATTGCTCTCTACTGTACTTTTCTTTTTGTCATAATATTTCTTGTATTTCTCTTGTTTATCCTTCACTCTCCTAATGACCGCTTGCATATCCACAATTTTAGTCTTATTTGATATTAACCAAGCTGGCCTCAACCTGTTATTGGCAACTCTTCCCCTCATCATGGTGAATGGTTCTTCCTCTGTTGTAGAATGTGGCATGAATCTATAAGCGATTATAGCTTCCTTGAGAGTTTCTCTCCATGGCATATTGTTTACGACAGCCAATTGAATGGTATCTTTAATGAAGCGATTCATTCTTTCCACTAGTCCATTCCCCATGGGATGATACAAAGCTGTGGTCTTGTGTTTGATAGCTCTCTCTTTGAGAAACTTTTGTATCTCAATCAACATGAATTGTGCACCATTATCTGATATAAGCTCTAAAGGCTCTCCTTCCCTGTTAAAAATTTCTTCTAGAAATTTCTTGACTTTCATGGCAGACACAGATTCCTCCGTAATACCGCATTCTATCCACTTTGAAGTATAGTCAACCAAAACAATAATATAAATTTTATGAGGTTCCAAAATCTCATACGGACCTGCTATATCAATAGCCAATTTCGTCCAAACAGAATTCGGTATGGAAACAGGCTGTAGGGGTGTGGCTCTGGTGATCCTCCCCTTGTCGCTAACTGCACACGCAGAGCATTCCTTAACAATACTTTCAATTTCACTCCACACATGGCCACCAAAAAGTCTCTCTTACTCTCCTTTTTGTGAGGTTTCTGCCTATATGTCCTTCGTGTGCTATTTCCATTATCTTCTCTCTCAAACTCGAGGGTGGAACTATTCGATCTGCACGAAATATACCGACTTCATCACAAGACATTTCATCCTTCTTATCTTGCCAAGCTGAAACTCCCCTATCTATTTCTTTCCAATCGCTTTTAATAGCTTTTCTTAACTTCACTTGTTCTTCATCCTTTCCGCTGGCTTGGATCCAATCTTCCTTGGTAAAACTAGGATGTATTTGCACTATCACACTGTCCATCTCCACTTCTTCTTCTTTGGCCTCCTCATCTATCGAGGTACACGGCAAACGAGAAAAACAGTCAGCAACCATGTTAGTTCTACCTGGGGTGAAGCTAACAGTCACATTGTATTGCATTATGATCAAAATCCACCTTCTGATCCGAGGAGACATCATATGCGAATTTTTCGGAGTCAGGATGTGAATCAAGGGTTTATGGTCAGTCTTGATCTCAATGGGACTCCCCCCATATTAAACCTTTGAAGTGTTCTAGGATCCACATTACTGCTAAAGCTTCTTTTTCTATAGTGGAATTTTTCTCGGCATCTCTTAAAGATCTAGAAGCAAAAGCAATTGGCACCACTAGTCCATGTTGAATTTGTTCTAATACACCTCCTAGTCCTACATTGCTGGCATCAACTGATATGATGGATTTAGCCCTACAGTCAAACATCTTCAAGGCAGGGGCTTTGTTTATCATTGTCTTGATGGTATCCAATTCACCTTTGCATTCAGCTGACCACTCAAATTTAACCCCTTGTTTCATCAAACTCCTCATTCCATTCGTTCTGTCCGTATAATCAATAAATTTGGAATAATACTCTGTTAAACCCAACAAGCTTCTCAACTGGTCTTTGTTTGATGGTTCAGGCAAATTGAGTATGGTATCCACCAGACCCTCCTTGGGTCTTATTCCTTCACTATCGATACAATGGCCCAAATAGGTTACTTCACTTTTCTTTATTTTGCATTTTTCAATTTTTAATGTGAGTCCTTTCTGTTGTAATATTTGCAAAACTCCAATGAGTTTGGCATCATGATCTTCTTCCGACATAGCTGAAATCAAAATATCATCCTGAAAAAAATATACCCCACTTAAGCCCTCAAACAAAATTTGCATTAGTCTTTGAAAAACAGCAGCTGCAGATGCCAATCCAAATGGCATCCTCTTGAATTGAAAAGCACCCAGCGGAGTTATGAAGGACGTGAGATGTCTAGATTCTTCCTCTAACTCAATATGATGATATGCAGAAGATAAATCAAGCGTGGTAAAGTATTTGGCAGGTTCCATTGTTGAGAGCATCTCACCTATGTTAGGTAAAGGGTGCCGATCAACCCATATTCTGTTGTTTAAATCCCTCAATCAACACAAATACGAATGTCCCCCTTAGGTTTTCGCACTATCACAATGGGAGACAACCATTCCGAGCTTTCAATGGGCTCAATTATATCATGAAAGCATAACCTTTCCAATTCTTTCTTCAACGGTTCTCTAGTGCCCACCGGTATATTTCTCACTTTATGGACAACTGGTATGGTTCCTTTCTTCAGAATGATGCAATGTTTGAAACCTTTGAGCATACCTATCCTGTCATTAAATATTTCAGGAAAACTTTTCACTAGGGTGGCATCAGAATCGCAACATTTTTCCACAACACTCATAATGGGATTGCTCTCTCCCGGATGGATTCTAATTTTTAAGGCTGCTTGTTCCCACCAACCTACTATGGAAAAACCTTCACGAGCCACATACAACTTGCAGTAGGTTTGTCTCCCTTCAAAGGTTAATTGGACCCAGGTGTATCCTACTATGTCTATTGGAGACTTCCCATACCCTGTGGCTTTGACTTTAGTGATATACAAATCTTCAGGTTTTTTTTTAAGACTTTCCGAAATGAATCTTCATCAACTATGGTATACGGGGAGCCAGTATCTACCATAACTTGTATGACAATTCCATCAATGGCCATTGATACCCATGAGTCTATAGGTTTTTCTTTAGAGGAAAAAGCCAGAATTTGCACTTTCTCGTCAATTTGTGTGGATATGGCCACTATATCATCCGACATGGGATCATTTTCAACAGCACTCACACCTGAAGTGGCACGTTTAAAAGATTGGCGATAGTTTCTGTTGCCAACTCCCCGCATGACACTCCTTCCTTTCCCTCTAAAGCTTCTGCACATTTTGCCATAATGTCCTATCTGACCACATTTGAAACATTCCACACCATTAGCTGGACAGTCCTTTTCTGGATTAGTATGCTTGTACCAACCACACTTACCACAATTGGTTAGTGATCGTGAATGCATCTCATTACTCTGTCTCGGACCTGAGTTAACATCTGATCTCACAAACTTTTTTACCATGGCTACCAGCGCTTCCTCTTCTTTATTCATTTCACTGTCTCGGATAGCTTGAATAGGCCCTCTGTCAATTACTTCTTGTTTACTTTGCACCTCTTTCATACATTTATCTCCCAGTTCAATGGATCGTGCGATCTCTAATTTTTGTTTCAAAGATGGATTTTTCGCTTGCCACAACCTCTGTTGTATTTTAGGGTCAGCAACATGAAGAACAATTTGATCTTAGATATTCATCGCAATCTCCAGTAAATTCACATGTAGATATGAGACCTCTCAATGTTGCAATGTACATATTAATGGATTCATTCTTGAGTTGTTTTCGGGTAAAAAATCTGTATCTTTCTAAGACTACATTGGTTTTGTTCCCAAAATGCTTTCCCAATTTTGCCAAGGCGGTTTCATACTTCCTTGAGCTAGACGTGGAATCTTCAGATCCGCCTGCGATGTCAGCATTATGAGGTAATGTTCGAAATATTCTTAACGCTTCAGCCCCTATGCAATTTAGCAACGTAGCCTCTTTTAAGTCGTCATTGAATTTAGCTCCGCCGATGGCCCTCATGTACACTTGAAAATTTCTATCCACTGTTCCCATGGGCGAACTGGACAACCAGGCTGAGCCAAAAATTTCTCTGGTGCCATAATGTTCTGCATGTTGAGGCTTTAGGCTTGTGGATGGTTCGTATTTGTCAAGTGCTGCTGTCAATATATGTATATTGTGCCACACTTCTCTTTCCTCACATAACTATTGTCTTCATATTATAAATTTTTCTTATGGTTCCGTTATTTACTTTTCTAGTGCGATTTCACCATGTTGTAATTGTCTGTAACCTTGTGATATAATCCACACTTATGTCCTCTTTTCTTGTAAATAGTCTTAGTGCTTCTGGTATATGTGTTTTATATTGTAGACTCTGTCCTGATATATTTGTCTGTATAACTGCTTAGTAGCGTGACTTATGTATGTATCACTTCCACTCTGTTATCGTAAGCATTGGGAAAGCCGTTCATCAGCTCCGTTATATTGGATGTAGTGTCCCTAAAATGGCGGCACGTATAGAACGTTTTCAAGGTCCTTTACTCTATTTTTCTCTCGTACGGCAGGACGTACATAGGAAGCTGTCCACAACACTGCAGTTGGCAGCGCTTTTAAATAATGCACTACTTATTTTCACATCGGTGATTCATGAACGTTGCTGTATATATATTCCGTTCAACAATGAGACACTGTTACCTTCAGATAGACGGCAGTTGCGTTTGTTTCCTTTGGTCACGGCGTGATTAATGCAGGTTCAGCCATCCGTTCCGCGGTTTCTTTACTTCACGGGAACTCTCTTGACGGAACGGGCTGGCCCCTCGTCGCCACTTGTTATGTTCACAAACAAGATATGCGAATATATATCAATGAATACAGGATTGGTTGCTTTCTGATTCGTTTAATGATAAGAGAGTTCCCCCCGGCCTCGGCGCAGCGCCTCTCCACCCGAGAACTGAATCTCGCGTTCAGGAGACGTCGCACCGAACCCATGGTGGGTTCTAGAATTAACAATAACATAACAAGGGTCTGTCCAGGCGGAAGGAGTTAAACCACTCCAGGGCCTGACCTGTGATGCCCAGCCTCTCGCGGAGTCAATTGATCAGGATGGTGTGATTGACCGTATCAAAAGCATAGGAAAAGGTCCAGGATGATGAGGACAGAAAGGAAGGAAGAGTGGATTCAAGATTAGAGAGCCGAGCTTCACAGTTGTCCAGGAGAGCAGTTTCCGTGCCTCTGGCTGCTCTGAAGACTATCAAGACTATCTGTCAAAACCTTTCATCACAGCGTCCACCTTCCCAAGCCATGTGTAAAATGTGAAACATTTACTGTCTTTCTTGTTTACTTACACCAAATTCTATGCAATCCCTCATGGAATAGGAAACATTGTGCTGGGTGCCTTATCATTCTAAAGGCCCCACAAACAAACAAATGATGTATGAAACCACTGGAAACCTCTGTCCTGTTGGGTAATTGCTCTGCGATGTCACGTGACCACTGTGCACTCGTTGCTTTATGAAGTCAGAGAAGTCAGATTGCTTAATGAATTCTCCAGGTCAATAGCACTGATTGTGTCAATTTCCCCCTCAAGTCAATTGCTTTATGATGGCACTCACAGTGCAATGATGGGGTGCATGTCCTTTACCCTCAGAAAGAAATCAACGAAAGAGGATCATCTGACCTCATAAAGCTGTCTGCACATTGGCGTCCTTTTACATTTTACAACAGTCTACGTCGCAGTGCATCGGCGTCCTTTGTCACCATAGTTAAATCAATGCCAGAGGTTTACGTGATATCATAAACCAGACAGCCTAGGGCGTCCTGTAACATCACAAAGCAAAACACACCGGGGATTACGTGACATTGAGACGGCGCATGGGAGTCCTAATTGAGCAATTATGGGTGCGTGGTGTCATAAACAACCAGCCTCTGAGAGCCATGTGACGTTACGCATTCTCGATATGCGGGACTCGAACTGCAGTCGCCAGGTTCGCAGGCAAAACACTTAACCCCTGCACCATATAATCTGATGAAAAGGGATACACAACTAAAGGTGAAGGGTCATATTTCAGGACTGCATTTTCCAGGCAGAATATTGATATCGGTTTTTGGAGTTTGAAACATGCACACCTTTTAAAGTTTTCAAAATACTGTTGAAATACTATCCTCCCTTGTTTTTTTTTGATTGGTTAATTTTATGAAAGGCAAATGTCATTCGTCCTGTGTAATTTCTATGGTTATGCAAAGCCAAATGAATGAAATGTGCATATTTCACCTTGATATTCTATTTACTGATGACATCACATCCCAATGCGTATGTTAATGAGTCCCTCCCCAGTTTTTTGGACTTTACCCTTGCTTCCATGGACACGTGGGAGGAGCTCGGAGCAAGTTGTTTCTTAGCTTGCTCACACGGGTAGACCTCATAGTTGAGTAGGAAGAGGCTGGGCTACTCAGGGCTGAAGGACACAGGTTGTTTTTCAGCTAGAACAATTCGATGGCTCACTCCCCACAGGCTTTGCCAGGCCAACTGACACCGAGGCAACCTTGCAGGATTAAACTCAAAAGTGGAAACCTAAAACCATAGAACATTCCAAAATACGGGTTTGCAGGGTTGCATAGCAGGGGAGGGAAAAGAGATGGATGCAACACCCCCTTCTTTCCAATTGGGAGGGGCTGGAAACATTCAACCAAGTTTAACATGGCAGAGCGAGGCCATGTTCTCCCACTCGGGGGAAGGGAAACTTAAAAGAATCTTATAGGCCTAGAGCAAACCCTTCTCTTGCTCTTCACCCTCTCAGCCACAGACGTCTCTGCAGTCCTGTGGAGGGTTGTACCCAGAGCGAGCACAAGATAAGTGGGCACAGCTTCTGGTGATAACATGTTCTGTAGTTAACGAGAGATGGACAATGTGAGTGGGGTGCAAACCCTCGAATAGTGCCTCCACACAGGACACCTGAAATAACAATGGGAAAAAGGACCAAGGCTAGAAAGCCTGCAGTAAGGGCTGCACTCCCCAAGGAACCTAAATTAGTCAGTTAATTGTAGAACAAGCTGATCATGACACCATAAACATTTCCCGGATATTCTATGCCCGCCCTACTGAGAAATGTAAGTGCGACCACCCTCTCCCTGTTCCACACACTCCTGACACACACTAAAATAAAGGACACCCTCACCGGGACTTCACCCAGAGAAGCTCTGAGAATTGTTTTAGTCTCCATGAGTGCCCGGAATAGCGTAACTTTGACCACTATCCAGTCTCCTTGCATCATAAACCTCTCTACAGTGGCTTCACACCCATCCTTGCTGACAGCTCACTTACTGCACCCTATCCACTCCTTTCCTATTCCTAGTTTGTACTGGCTACCATGGCCTGAGTTTTGAGCGTTTGCTTGTACCTAGTCATGGCCTTGGAAGGGAATGGCCATAGTATTGGAGTGGGTAATTAAGCCAGACCTCAACATTTGTGGCACAGCTACCTCCTAGGATCTCGCAACGCTAAGACTGGCCTGTGGTGTCTTCTTGAGCACCCAATCAAGCCTCTCAACTTGACCATTGCCTCCAAGTCGCTACACTGAGGTCTTAATGTAGGCGACACTGGACACGGTCTCCATTGCCATTGAACAAAACCGAACACCATTATTGGAAAGCAAGACCTGAGGGCAATCTTGCCTCCTGAACAGTGCTGTCTAGATAGCAATAAGCCTCCCAGTGTTGGGATCATCTGTGAAAGCAACTCGGCCCACTTGCAGTAAGGGTATCTACTCCTAATGTTGCCTGGGAAATGGTCACCAGGGGGCGACATTTCCCAAATTTGAACTCCCCCTGAAATTCAAGCACTTTCCACAAATATTCTAGGACTGTAGTTGGAATTGAATATTGTACCCATCCTAGAATATGTGGGAGAAGGCTTTTAGAGGTGCAGGGGGAAAAGTCGCTTACCTGGTGACTTTTTCCATGGGGATATTACCTCATGGAACCACTAAGTGTCCAAGAGGACAATGGCACGCCACCTTCCTCTGGACAGATAATACAAAAGGACCAACCAAGTCAATCCACACGTTATACCAGGCTCCCTCTGGTAGAGCTGCAGGGCACATGGGCATGGTTTGCACTCTCAACTCCTTCTCACTGTTGACCCACACAGAGCATTACCTCATCCTCCTGTCCACTTGTAGGCTCATGCCTAGTAACTAGTACTCCCTGCAGAGGCGCTGTTTTGGTCTTTCCTTCCCAACACTTGTGAATAGGCGCCTTACAAATGTCTAATAAATAATTATGTAGCTTCCCTCTGATCCCTTCTCATGCCCTGTGGAGGAATCACTTTGTTCCCTCTAAGCAGAAGCCCCCCCTCTGAGGGAGAGGTTACCCAGTATTTTTTGGAATGGAAGAAGTTCCCGCTCTGCCACCCTCTCACCATATAGTCAGGAATCTGGGCAAAGGGGGTGTCTGCTTTAATTGCTTCATCACATTTCTCCCTGGATAGCCCACCCCCACTAATTCCAGGAGATGGGCATCCTCGATGGCCAGGACACGGTTCTCTCCTCTTCTACAATGGTAGCCAGGAAAACGATCGGCTCCCTCTCAGGCACGTGTGCCCCCATGAAGGTGTACTCCTGCAGTCTAGGAATGAGCCTAATTAATTTGGGCGAAATCTTATCTGGGGTTAGTTTGGAGAGTAAGCCCACCAGGTGTTTGTGACCTGTCTTGAGGGTAAAGCATGCCCCCCATAAGTATTGTCGGAACATCTCCACCGCTCAAGCCCAGGCCCGACTATACTTCTCAGACAGAATATTTACACTCTGCTGTACTGAACATTTTAGAAGCACCTGCTATGTGCCCTTCCACCACACTCTTTATCTGAGACAGAATCACCCCAGGTCATAAACACTTGCATCAACTCCCCGAAAGAAGGCTTATACCATTGGCTTGATCTCCGCTTTGGAGAGAGCTGCTTGCCTTGTTCCCCTGCCCCGGGGTACTATTATACATTGCAAAGTAGCTAACCAGTGAACTGCGTACACCTTCTTGCTACTTCATCTGATGCCTTTTTGGCACCAGTACATGACTGATTGATATTGACTTTCCCATTGGTAGCCTTCCGAAGCTGGCATCCAACATTTTCAGAGCTGCTTTGGACTTAATGATGGATAGTAAACAGCATTGAATTGGATTTCAATCTCCTCAATGAAGGTTAATGCACTTTTTAAATTCAGTAGTGAACTTTATTTTCTTGATATTCTCATTACCTGCACTTAAATTATAGACTGTAGAGTACATTTACCAAAACATGAAACCATGCAAAAGTAACGCTACTAGTGCAGTTGAGATAGACATGTATAATGAAGTGATAACTGGAGGTAGCAGGTATGTTCTTAAGAAGTTCCTTTATTAGTTTACAGTATATATATGGTCATGAACAGTAAACGTACTTGAGGGTACAGGACAAGAGCACACTGGCTCCAATCCCACAGGCTTACATTTCCAATTGCCTGGTTGTGGAACAACGGGAAGACACTACACCCACAACATCTGCGAGCCGCAACGGTAAGGTCAACACTGTCACAAGCTTCCCACTGTCTCACCTGAGTTTGCTGCTTGCTGGAGTTCTTGGGAGGAGTCTTCTTCCGTACGATTAGGGTTTTGTACAACCCCGTATGGCTGTCTTCGGGTTCCAGCGTTCGTTCAGCTTCTACGTCAAGGGTCAATTGGAAACTCCAGGAAGTCCAGGATTCGAAGAAGGTGTACTCGGAGGCGGGTACACGGAGTCCGGGAAGCAAGACAGGATAAGGAGGAAGGAGGATAGTAGGAGGAAGCGGGGGGTCCGGGAACCAGGAAACAGAGTTCAGCGAAGGCGAACTACGGAGCACACGTCTATTGTATTGTATTGTTTATTTATTTATAGAGCGCACCTGGCCGTTAAGCAACTGGGTGCTTGCAAAAATAATAACTTGGGTTACAGGTACATAAATATGTTACATTTCTTATGTTACAATGTCAGATGACGTACATGTAGGATATGTTAATTTCAAGTATTTTACAGTAAATGTACAGTGTATTTGGTACAGTTGAGGCATTTAGCAGTCGTTGGTGTGAAGCCAGAGTTTGACGTTAGCTTTGAACACATGGAAGTAGGGGGTGGCTCTGAGTGCCGCTGGGATGGAGTTCCAGAGCTGAGCTGCTAGAACTGGGAAGCTGGATCCACCAGTTCTTTTCAGTTTAAAGTTGCGGATTTTGATGCTGTTTGAGAGGGCCTTTCTGATGGGTCGTTCGGACATGAACTTTGTGAATTTTTCTGTGAGGTATGCAGGTGCTTTGTTGTTCAGACAATTGTGTGTAATGTTCAGAGTTTTAAATTTGATACGGTCATTGATTGCCAGCCAGTTGACTGTTCTTCTATGGACAGATATGTGTTGCCCTTTGGGAATACCTAGGGCTGTTCTAAGGGCATTGTTCTGCAGGGTTTGGAGTTTGTCTAGCCACAGAAATCAGTAGTGTTGAGAAGCGTGGGGCCGCAGTGGCGTGGCTTCTTTATAGAACGTGCTACGTCGGATGTGAAAGCTGGTAGGCAGCGTTCTGTGTTATTGGCCATGTTGGAAGTCCAGCAGAGTGTAAGCCCTGATGTGTCAAGGACCAGGAGGTCCAAAAGGGGTGTGTCCGACGGTTCATGACAAACACACAATTATCTCACTCGCCATCCACAGCACATCCACATCTCTAAACCAACTTCTGCAACAACCAAAGTTGAACAAAGCACCTTAAACTCAACGCTGCCATCTTTGAGCCTACGGCCTGCCATGCCCGAGCACTACTTGCCCGAAAGTGGGCAACTATACCAAACCACACGAAACCATCAAACCAAAACCGTGTTTCTTCTACCTGGACTGCCACCCCGGACCTCACATCTCCCACACTAGAGTGCTAACCTGGAACGTCAGAATGAACGAACTCTGACAACTGGCCTTACCGCTCAAACACAAACAGAACCACACTCATAGAAGAACCAGCAACCAGCTGAGGTGAAAGACAAGTAGAAAACATATTGCGATACCTACATCACATTCACACCACATTCACACCACATGCATACGACATTCACCTCACACCACTCTCACCCTTTTTAAGCAAAGATGGCCGAAAGAGGGAGTATAAACAAAACATGTCACCATATGGTTGTGATGGAATATCCTAACCTTGCCTTGCTAAATAAAAAACAAAACCAACTTCCCCATCCCTAAGCTCTGGCCAGGAAGTTTAGACTCCTGCAAGGTCTATGATGGATAAGACAACCCAACATACTAGCAAAGCAAGGACAGACCATAAGTATGTGACGAGTCTGAACTTCACTGATGTAAAACCAGCAAATTAAATCAAATGTGTCCATTCGACTGAGGAAGGACCTGTTCAATCCCTGCCAAAGTTACTGGAGCTAACCAACAGTATTTTCCTGCATTATCGGGCCTACAGACAGTTGCTAAGTGGAGAATGGATAGTACATCCAAGATGATTTTTTTTTTTTTTGTACCGACAGGGCACTGCAAAACCAAAAGCTATCTAAAACAATGCCAACGCGCCGTGTCAAACGTCCGAACAACACTAACCATAAAAGCACAACCAAGTGCACCACCAAAATACCACATGTGCTGCTCTTTGAATCTCAATTAAGGAATACATAACACTTCCAGCAAAACATTGAATTCATAATCATCAAATCCTGGCCAAGTGGCAAACGCACAGTTAATGAAACAACAAAGTGGAGAAAGGCCATGTTCATGTTTCCATTGACGCTGCACTTATGTAACATTCCTCCTGAAAATCCTCAAATGAAGTTAATTCTTATATTCATGTGCATTATAATTACTCATACTTAACAAAGAAAAACAGGAAAACAAAACTGTAATGCTGGCTGCAACGTTTGCGCATCACTCCTGCAAAAGTCAAAAGGCTAAATCTAGCCCGTACATACATGAGTGTCAAGTTTGCCGTTGTAAAACATGAAAATCCTCAATAAAAATGCTCATTTTGTATAAGTGTTCACTAAAAGTCCTCACTAGCTGGGCAGTTCTTGAACCTAACATTCCTCAAGGTGGTTAGAACTAGTGTAGCCCAGTCTACCCCAGCACCTTGGTCTCCCCTGAGCCATCCCCCCCTAACCTGCACTTGCCCTTCCGGGCTTCCCCTTCACCCACTGTACTAGCCCAGCTCGGCCTGCATCCCTTTTGAGCCCATCCAGCAACGTTCCTCGCACTTAGCGTGTGGACCTTCAGTCCCTTCACTCTTTGCATTCTCCTAGCACTTGTCCACCTGGCCTCCCGTTAGCACTCACCTAGCCCAGGGGCTATCCTCCCGCTTCCTACTCCCCCCAAAAAGTGTGTGCCCTCCACTCCTACATGCATCTTCTTTTCCTCTTTAGCATTAATGCATTCCTCTGACTGGTCCTTATACACCCCCCCTCCTCATCCCCACTCACCTGCACTTCTTGTTGCTGCACTTGCACGATGCGAAAGACACAAGGCCCAGTAGGAACTTTTTTTGTTATTCTTCAACCCCCCCCCCCACCACCCCCCTCCTCGTTTCGTCTTGTTGCGCCTTGAAACACCATTTGCTGTATAGGCGCATTATAAATAACCAATAAATATTGCAAAACTACATTCACAACAAATGCATATTTCTGAGACAGTAAAACCATCTGCGTGCCTGTACAAGGAAATGAACATTGCTGAGCGTCCTCCCTGCGAACTGTTCTAATCCCCACTTTAATAGTAGCGCAAGTGAAAAAAATTGTAGAGGAAAACACTCTACATTCTTAACATTTCAGTGCTAGATAAAATGTACAAGAGCAAGCATACAATGTTTGCTAAACCACACGGGCAGAAAGTCAACACTCATCTGTGTGTGGACCTACATTCCTGGCCCTTAAGTAACAGTAGCTCATGCTATAATGACAAAGCAAGTATTTATGTTGAATACATCACCATGGTGACAGAGCACTCGCTCAACAAAACTGCATCTAAATGCATCCATATTTCCTTAGGTGACGGCAGCCAATCAGCCACACCCAAAGGAAGCACAGATAAACATAAGCCAGAAATTCAGGAAACGTACTGAGCGAGAAGTCACTGTAGATAGTTTGACCCAGACTCCGGGCAGGCAACCTTCTCTTAAAAGATACCTGACACCTTGTGGCTCGAAATGTACTTGACAGGAAGGCGATTGCCAGACAGCAACAAAGTGATAATAACTCTGAATCAAAAAAGAAATCCACGGGTGAAGGTTGCTTTCCGATTCCTTCCGAAACTGGCTGAAGTTGGACGAAACCTCTACGTCACTCAAGCTGCCACGTTGCACAGAGTGCTTTTTTTGTTTGTTTTTTGTGCCAACACTCCGTCCTGGGAGCCTCAAACAGCTCCCGGAGCCCCCGCAGTATAACCTGTGGGGTGGGAGAGGGCACCCCTCTATGCCTATCCTTAGCCCTTGGTGACCAGTGATCCTCAAGCAGGCCAAATGGAGGTAAGGCACCCCGGAGCACCAAACCTCGGCCCTGGGTGGTGAGTAATCGGCCTTTGGGGGGCAGATGCTCCTGTCCAACCCAACGTGCACCCCTCCCCCACAGCAGGTGACCCTTGTACCTTATGCAGTGCTTTGTTCCTTTTCCCAGTTCCTTCACACCTCGGTCCACATCAGAAGACCAGCTCATTGCCATCTATAATTAATGGATACCTGGAAGCAGGAGGTATGTTCTTAAGAAGTTCCTTTATTAGGTTACAGGATACATGAGGTCAGAAACAGTAGAACCACATATATATGGGTTAGAGGGTTCAGGACAGGAGCCCACTGGCTCCCAACACCCCGGCGTACATCTCCAACTGCCTGGCTGTGGAATCCCTTTCACATCCTAACATTCTCTCACTCAACATTCTCACTGTAACATCACTGAACCAGGCATACATGAAAGGCAAGACACCACAACATCCATGTTGCTTCTTAAAGGCACCTCTTTAATGACTGCTTGTTAGGTTTGGATTTCTATACTCTGGCCTGGTGGACAGATGTATTAGGAGGCCATCTTAGTTAGTGAACAGAGACCACTCTCGAGCTGTAGCCAAACAAATCAAGGCAGCATGGAGAGTGGTCAAGAAGGATAAGTCTCGGGAAGGAGTGAGCCTGGTCAAAGGTCCACAATGAGTCCACAAGCTAACCATGGATTACACTTAGATAAGTAGTTAACAAAATCCTATATTTATGGACAAGCACACACTATAAAGATGACTATAAGCAGGTAATAATATCACACAAACGAATAATGAAATACATATATACAGTCACAGTAGCCAGCGCAGGAAAACCACAATACCACACCATACTGAAAGGAAAGGTATTATTCTCTTTACAATGGCAGTACACAAGAATACAACCCTAACTTCAGAAGTCCAACCTGGTCCAACACAAGGCCCTAGTCCAACTAAAATTGCTGTCTGGCAATCGCCTTCCTGTCAAGTACATTTCGAGCCACAAGATTGGGGCCTTGTGCCCTGAAATTTCACAAAGTTCAAAGTAGTTTTGTAAGGCGGGAAAAAGTTAGGCGAAGTGTCTTGTTGATGGCCATGGGGGCAGCATTTGCCCCAAGCCTGGCCATCATATTTATGGCTGCCTTTGAAACTAAATTCATTTTCTCAGATCTAAACCCTTACCGTCAATATATTGAAAATTGGCGAAGATATATTGACATTATTTTCATCTGGCACAGTACCAACAGATAATCTTAATGCTTTACTGATATGGCTTAATCAATGCCATCACAAAATCAAATTTACTATCTCCATAAGTAACGTCTGGATACCCTTTTTGGATCTGCTGATCCAACATCAGTCTAATAAACTCATCTGTTAATTATTTATGCTTGGATCCTCACCACGAAATTTAAACAACGGGGATACCTGAAAAAACTAATCTCAGATTCATATAAACGAGCCAGGTTTACCCCCTGCGAAACTCTTCTTGAACCCACAACCCGGGTATCGCATGACAAACTAATCTGTGCTATCACATATAGTCCACATACCTTCTTAATTAAAAAAAACTATTAAGAAAAATTGGTCTGTGGTCCAACTTCCGCTACCAGAAGAGCCAATACTTATTATTACCATGAAAAGGCAAAAAAACTTGAAGGACCAATTAGTCCATGCGTCCTCCCAAATAAAATCTTCAAGATCCACAACAGCCAGCTGGGATCTGCGGCCTCTAACAGGTCATTTCCCATGTGGGACCTTTTCAGTGTGCGAATTTGCTTTAAAAAGTAAATCTTTTCCACTAAATGGCAAAACCTGGGAATTACGTCACCACTCGAACTGTAAAACATCTTGGGCAGTATATTGCATAGAGTGCCCCTGTGGGCTCAAATACATTGGCAAAACCACACGCCCAGTTCATACACGCATTACGGAACACCGATCCCGTATCAGAGGCTTTATAACAGCACTGGACAGAAAAATCACGGTATCACAGGCGACTATGGAGAAAAGAATTGCCGAATTAAAAGCCCAATTTATGGAAAAGCACAACTCCGCTCAAATACCATTACCTTCAATCTCTATTGGCTCACAGACTGGTGAAGGGCCTATCCATAAGGATTTGGCACCCTTTTTTGGAATGAAACCATCAGGGAATCCATCTGAAATATCTGAATCGAGGACCAAAAAGAGAGCGAACAGAGCAGGTGTTGCGAAAAACAAATCAAATTCAAACTCAGCAAGCAAAAAACGCACCGATACTTGAACCAAAGAAAACTGACGAAAAGTCAACCCATCCACTGCTGGTTTTAGGTTCCGGAACAAAAGGAAAAAAGCTTGAAGAGACCAAAGTAAGAAAAACTGAACGCTCTCAAATTACTCCATCTGCTAAACCGTTTCAACAGCTTATGCCTACATCTCGAAAAACGATTGAGGAATTTCAAGAAAATAGCGATCTAATGAACCTGTCCCAGCACCACGATAATTTAGAAGATTCCCAAATCATGACAATATCACTCCAACCAGAAGCCAAATCAGCTCTAGCAGCTGTAACCAAAACTACCTTATCGAATGACCTTGAAGAAGTGGAGGATGACAAAGAAGCTCCCATACAAAGACACCAGAGAACCGAGGCTGTTGAGGACCAAACGGAACCCAAAACAAATTACAAAACGAGCCTTAGAGATCAAAGACAAAAAAAGGCGATGACCCCAGAAAAACAAACTGAAGAACGTGAGATTGCCCGAAGGCACACGAAGCACGTAGAAAACTCATTGGTGTTAAAAGGATCAAAGGAACTTGATGAAAAACTCACAGGAACCACAGTCTATAAAATTGAACAAACGTCATCTAAAGAAGGGTACATGGTCCTAAACAGAAAAATGGTTCTCAAAACCATAGCCAAAATTAAGAATTTACAACATCTGACGACAAATGATGTCAAGTTGGTAGAACCTTATCATCGGGACCATAGAGCAAAAGCATTCATTCATATAAAAACAAAGCCCTTGCAGAAGTCACCTCAGAAGTTTCCAAAGATTTACATAAATTAGGATTTGACTTGTTCTCAGTTTCCAAACAGGCAAGAAAGCAACCAGAAAAGGAAATTCGGAAGAGAACTTGAAGCATTGTATAATCAAAATCGCAGGCAAGGCTCCTCGAGGAGCAAAATTATTCCGCATCAGTTACCGAGCAATGGCCACGAACACATCGATCAGAGAAAAGAAGACAACATGTTTGAATCATCATCAAAATGGGAAAATACCGGTCGGACCCCGCATCACCGAAACTATAAAACCATGCGGACCCCAACAACCAGAAACAACCCTATCGACAAATGGGAAGACTCCACGAAAAATCAAACGTGCGAGCAAAAGCGAAAAGTCTCAGAGGGGCCATGGAAGTGGTTGGCGGACACTTTTGGTTGATCCCATAAGAAATAGCAACGAACAAGAAGTCCTTTAGAGGTTCCGACGTCTACAGAGAAATTGACCCTTAAATTGGCCAATAAAGAACTGGTTATGGCATCGTGGAACACTAGAGGCTTCAACCATCTGACTCGCCCGAGCGACATAAACTTGGGGAGTTTCGATATCCTGTGTTTACAAGAAACCTGGCTAACAGACCCTCCGACATTAGATGGATTCACAATAGAAATTTCTCCAGCTTACAGATCACTATTGGGAAGACCATCTTCTGGCCTTTTAACGGCTATTCGCACAGGCTCAGGGATTACGCCGAAAACTAAAATCTTTGAAGCATATGGTATGCTCGGAACCCTGACCTCATGGCAGCGCTTTGACGCTGGGCAGGCTGCATGGATCACTTCAGACCTTGTGATAATAAACCTATACTGGAACCCGGAGAGAACTTCATCAAAAGAATTCTGCAGTACAGTGGCTCAAGCAATCGAAACCATCACCGCAGACTTCGACATTGATAACATCATAGTTTGCGCGACCTAAATGCTAAATGCAAAACTTCTACAATATCTGAAAAACCACTGTCGACTTACTCTCTGGCAGACAAAAGAGGTTCCGCATGGTCAAAGTTGATGAAATCAAGAAACCTTTTCAATGCAGCCACGTTAAAAGACTACGAACCCCAGATTCCTACGTGGGAAAGAGACAAATCCTCTGCTACCTTGCACTATATCTTTGTAACTGAGGGTCTGATTCCCTTTGGTTCATCTTTCAAAGTCGTGAAAACTCTGGAAAGCGATCACAATCTGCTACAATTAGCTTGGGGAGCACATGTCCCGGAAAGGCCCATATACGCTTCAGAAGTGGAGCCAAACGAGCAACAATCGCAACTGCGCCTTACGGCTGAGAACATCAGAGCCATAAAGGCCAGGCTGAGTATGGATCCTCAGTTCAGAACAATTAGCACAGTTGCTAAAAGACTAGACTACATACCCCTACTGTCGCCCCACAGGGTGGCCTTCTCAGGAACAAAGGGTAAGAAACCCGCACATAATCATACCTATGACCGGTTGGTGGTGACCAAGAGACGTGAAGTAAGAAATCTGAAAAACTTCACAAGAAGGCACCAAACACCAAACAGCAGAGGCATGGTCCGAGTACCAAAAGGGTGTAATCCACTATAAATCGTGGATAAAACATCACGTGGCAAGCTTGTATCAGAAGGATGCAGAAGCCATGCAGAAGTCCCTCGCCTCAAAAAATACAAGAGACTTTTGGAATTTATTAAAAACTACCAACGGGCAAAGAGCACCCTCAATCGCAAATGCAGTCTCGGAAAAAAGCTGGACTTCGTACTTCAGTGCCCTTTTTCAGCCAGACTTACATCCGCAGAGAGGAAAATCCAGCAGTCAGATGATCATTGGATCCCGCTGACCGACGTGGAAGATATCTTGAGAGTAATAACACAACTAAAAACCTCAAGAGCCCCGGGACCTGATGGCCTGACCACCATTGACATCAAAAAACATCCTGAAGATTGGGCCGCAGTCATAAGGGAAATCTTTGTCTATTGCCACAAAACCAAACAGATCCTGGACGGAGGCGGTACTGGTCCAAATTTTTAAAACGGGATCTAGGGAAAACCCGTCCAACTATAGACCTATTGCTCTGTTGGACATTTTGGGAAAAATATTTGCGACTTCGCTACTCACGCACTTTCAGAAGTGGGCAAGAGCCTCCCCTGCAACTGATATTTTCCAGACAGATTTCCAGAAGGGCACAGGGACGTCGATAAACATCTTTATTCTAAACATCATCAAAGCAAGGGTGAAATCAGGTGCCCCTAAAGTTCATTTGGCCCTGGTCGACTTATCAAAGGCTTTTGATATGGTGGATCGCGAGAAACTCTGGGGAAAAACTGAGAACCTGGAACTGCCCGACCCCTACATTGGATCCAATTATGGCCTTACACACTCAAACTTCCATGCGAGTTTGTCTGAGCCAGCAAGGCCACCTGTCAAACAAAATTCTCGCGAACCGTGGGGTTAAGCAAGGTTGCCCCCTGGCCCGGCTCTGTTCATTGCCTTTATAGGCGACTTCCAGTACACCGAAGAAAAAATACGCTCATTTCCGCCAAAAGTGGGATTGTCAAAAGTACCCAGGCTATGGTACGCGGACGACCTGATCCTGATGGACCAGACAAAAATAGGTCTACAGCGACGATGATCAAATCTCTCTGCCTATATGAAAGAAAATAACTTAGAAATCAACACTCAGAAAACAAACATTTTGCTCTTCACCAAATCGACAGTCGACCGAAAAATCCCATCGGCCTGGTTCCTGGAAAACAACAAGTTGGAAGTGGTCAATGAATATAAATATCTTGGGGTGTGGGTAGACAACTCCCTGAGAGAAAACACCACTACGGAGTCTTTGTGGGATAAAACAAGAAATCTGACTGCCTAACTAAAAGCTGTTGATGGAAAATTTGGAAAGTTCTCATGGACACCAGCTTTGAATTTTTAGAAGTCTAAAATAGTCCCTGTTCTACCTTATGGAATGTGCGCAAATCTAAACCTTCCGGTCGACCTATGGCAAAAATTGGAAGGCTTTGTGTGGAAGATGGTATTGGGCCTCCCTAAGTCAGCCCCCATGGCGGCGATCCGACGGGACCTTGGTCTCACATCCCTTGCCTCAACAGTGGAGCAAGGGGCACTTCAACTCTTCAGAAAAATTGTCTCGCCAAACGCCCTCCCCATCTTTCAGGTGGTAGCAGAAGAAATCCAAAGAGGAGGATGTAAACCTCTACTTGTTTGGGTCAAGGAACGGAAAGACTAACTGGAAGAGATAGCCTGCACGGAAGAGCTTCTAATCTCAAATCCTGGCAGAGTGAAGGAAAAAATAGTACAGCAAGACTGGATTGTGACAAACGAAAAAATTATGTCATATAAACTATTGAAAGATCTTCCGCCTGGACACAATAAACCAAAAACCCCACTGAAATATTGCGAAAAATTCCCTGAAAAAGCTCTGAGAAAAATGTTCATGCGAGCACGGTTAAATACCTACACACAAGGGAAATTTTGTCCAGTAGATCAAAATCTACAATAGCCTCATGTCGATTATGTGAGAACCCTGCCCAACTTGAAACTGTGAGACATCTGCTAACGTCCTGTTCTGCGCTGTCTTCGGAAAGAGAGGCGTGTAGTGAACTGCCTGCAGAGTGTAGTCCATTCATGGACAGCATTTAAACAGACGTCATCTATCGCCACGAGCCTGCATCATGTTTAGCAGGTATGTTTTGTTTCAAAATACGTCCGCTCTAACTTCCATGCATTTCTTCGTCCCCAGGGAACATACACTCACTTACCAAATTAATCTGCTGGTCGTTTCCACTTTGAATTAGATTATACTACAGCTTCTTGGAAAGTTTTGGCTATCCCTGAATTCGTACATGAGAGAGTGATCGAAAACAGTATGACAGCGGCATATTTCTATGCCTGTCACTGAAGTAAGAGCTCTAGGTAGGCTATTGTGCTCGATCTCAGCCAACATCTTTTGAATTGATTAAATTCTATTGCGAACTGCTCCCCCCATCCCTTTTTTTCGTTTCTTCTCTTTTTCTTCCTATAAGTATTCAATGGGAATGACACTATAGTAGTATGTCATCTTTTAAGCATGTGCACTTTACGAATCTGTTGGTCCCTGTTCATTCCACACACTTGGGTGATGCATGAGCGTTAGTTAAAGGGATGTTCTCCCGGGTGACCTGCTCAGGAAGGGCGAATGCCCGGTCGCGCACGCTATATGCTGTCCTTCCGGTGCCACTCATACCTATGCCTGCTTGCAACATATTGTAGTTATAACTGATTGATTAGTTCTCCTTGGTTGTTTCTTAGGGGCTGAACAAATGAGTCACAATCCTGACAAAGGTGGTTTACCCTTGTTATCTTAGCACCGAAACGCCAGCTTTGCCACTGTTCATGCACAGGGTTTTTGACTATACCCACGATTAGTGTACGTGGCATCTCGCGCTTCTCACGACTCAAGATAGAGGAAGGCGTAGCAGTATCATGTATCAGCCTCATGTCTTACTGTGTATAAGTTCAATTTCTCCTTACTAGCTCTGTGACTGTGGTAGTATTTAACTACATAAAGACTGATGATATTAGTTCCAATTAGTCAGGGACAGGTAGTCTTGTATGATTGAGCCAGCACATTAAGCTGTACAGATAGATATGTCACATTGAGCGTGAATGGTGTAATTCAGCTCATCTCCTTAAAGATTATTTGTTTATTTATTCAGAAATGTTTGATGTTTATTTGTAATATACTACAGCCATTTAATTGTTAGATATTGACCTGGAACATATTTCCAGATATTCTGTTGTGTTCCACATATCGGTTATGTTTCTGTGATTAATTTCTTCCTTTTTTTCATACATTTGTCCACTTTATTGTTCTGTAGAATTAATCATTCTCTGAGAATCATCGATATAATAAAATACTATATAACTATGGTTTAGATTCTGTTAATTCTTTTGATCAATGCTAATAAGTATATATTGCACGAGCATGGTATGTTAGGCACCATTATTACACTAAATTAGGTGATTAATTCATAAAAGCAATTAATCTAGTAAATGTTGTTAGTTCATAAATCATTACATTAATAGCGCATCCACGGGAACACTATACTGTTTGTTTCCAGTTTAGTGCTCCATTTCGTTCCCGAGGTATCTTGGGGTTCCTCTGTTCCTATTACTTGTTGATGGGAAAACGGTTCCTGAAGTCAGGTAAGGGTCTGTTCTAGTGAATAAAACTGTCCCCAGCTTTCACAGTGCTTGCACGAACAAGCAATGGCAAAGCCAAACCATTGTAAAAGTTTTAAAAGTTAGAAAATCTTCTGTAAGTGGTCATGTAAGTACAACTGTAACTCACTCCCCGTACTCCAGTTTCTCCTTTGACTTGACAGGTCTTCAGAGGGTCGTCGGAGGTCACGTTTACCACTGTGTCTTCCGGACCTCCGTGCCCAGGAGTTGCAGGTTCGAGTGAATCCCCGGTCTGCCACTGATGCTGGTGCAATGTGTTCCAGTTGAAGAATGAAACTCACCTGGGCGCAGGCCTCCTCTCAGCACACAACAGGATGTGGGAAAGCAGTTTCTGGCAATTTATCGCCATTGCACAGCGACTAGAGGGGACTCGGTTGTTGCAGTCAGCCTCCTATCTCGGGCCCCTTGGATGCTGGGATGCTGACATTTCACAGAAACGACTCTTGCAGGATGAGCTGGCAGCCCCAAAAGTTCCAGGCTGAAATGCAGAATGGTGATGTCTGCAGCATGGTAGCCCAAAGTTCGAGCTGGTCAGCCACTGAGTGGTGCAGGGGCACTTCTGAGGGCTCTTCTTCACAGGACAATGTGCCAACGTCTGGAATGGAGTCCTCCAAAAAGAACCTGCAAACCTGGTTGTTTATGTAACTGACTCCGTCAGCTTATGGTTCTTGGTTTCCCCCCTGGCTCCTTCTTGAGGCTAGCTCCTTGCTTTGTTTTTGTCAGTGCCCTCATGCCAAAGGGTCAATGGTTGTGCTATACAAGTGTTTAAAGTAAAGTAATGGTTGGTCCCATCGCTCCAAAGGTCGAAGCCCCACTGAAGGACTTCTGAAAATCACCAGCCAGACATGGCTCCTCCGGGATTGCAGCAAAGGTCATTTGCCACTTCTTAGGATGGGTCCACCAACTTCCACGGTCTTCACAGCTGTGCAGGATTCTTGGCTCCTTGCAAGATTTCTCCAGGATCTCTTGGCTGCAGCACTCCTCTTCTCATCCAGAAACTCTGGTGAGACAGAAACACAGCTCAGCCAATGGAAGATCTGCCCCTCACACATCTCAGAAGTGGTCCAGTCAGGACCACTGATAGCGAAACACATGCACACACTCTAGATATACAGAAACCAGTATGTGGATTGGGACCAGACAGTGCAGCCCACTTCCTGGGAACACATGTACATGGCCCTGCACTAGCCTGAAAAAAACAAGGTTTCTCTGGGCAATGCATGACCATAAAAGGATTTTCCTGACCTGCCCGCCCAAGAAAAAGGCCACAGAACAAGATGGCAAAAAGAACCAGCAAATTCCGTGTGACAAGGCCATCACACTAGCCTTTCTTAGTAGCCAAATGTGGTAAACGCGGTAGGCCTAACGAAAAAGTATTGCAAAAATAGTCAACATGAAACTGCTGCCACCAGCTTGTCTTTTAGGAACATCTAAAGTAACCACAAAAAATCCCTTTGCGCTGCATTTTAAGAGGCATTGTGCAATGATAAAAGGTTACCCATAAAATAGATGGCATGCATCAAGAAAAGGGAGAAATAGTTTCCCAGTACTGACAGCCTTAAGGACTAGTCCGTTTCCCCATAACAATGAGCAAAAGTGAAGTGGAGTGAAGCTGAAGGCTGCGTTCCACTGGAAAAAGTCAGGACAGAATTAAAAAACAAAAAATATTTTGGGAGTCCATAGAAATGAAGGGAAAGTTGCTAAAAAAAGAGAACTTTCCGAACACCGCTTTACACAGCTAGTAGGAGATGCTAGTAGGGTTGGGAACTGATTCTGCGCTTACTGTTTAAAAAATACTCCATCCCTTTTTCAAACTAAGTTTACAACTAAATGTACACTTCCAGTTAGAAGCCATTCATTTGGTACACATTCACCACACTTTTCCCTAATGTTAATAAATGGGATCGAGGGATCCTCTTACCCCACAGCATTCTTTTTGCGGTGGATCTCTGAGCTTCTGTCCCTGCAGCTCCCTGTTGCCCCTTTCTTCTCAGCACCCCCTTTTTAAAATTTCCACAGAATATATGACTGTGATAGAAACGCCATGGTAACATGACTGAGTTCCTGTTAATTGACCCAACCCTCTGAAACATTTTGCGCATATAAATTGAACAAGGTGGTGTGGGAAACTTATACAGTTTTAACAATGTAGAAAAAGGATTTTTCCCCACCTGCTTTTAAAAGTGTGCAGGAAGATATCTGGGAAACCGTTAATAAAGACTACTTTTTGGCTCTCTGTGGCAAGAGTAGGTAGATACATGGGATGCTTGAGGGACTTCTTGTTGTAATTTTCAAGTTCGAGCACACCTCCTGTTCAAAAGTACGTTGACTCGGCTTTCTTGGTAGTGCCATCCTCATCAGAATGTTTCTTGGATACATAAAAAATGTCCTTTATTGTTACAATACGCCACATCATCGGTGTGCCATGATGCACCTGACCGCTCACCCTCATTCAAACAAAGATCATCATAGGGGGGTCTCTGGGTTATTATCTTATGAATGGTATCGTAACTCTGAAATGTCATGATCAAACTGGCATGATCAAACTGGCACTGCTCTTCTTTGCTCGCCCTCTGTGTGCCCTGATGTCTATTGCCAAAGTGTATACGTGCACTCTCCCGTAGTCACACAGTTAAAAGTACTTTCAAATGTTTGTTTCCTGTCCACATTTGAGTGCCCTCATCCTCCCAGAAAGAACACGCTTTCTCTTGTGTTAACCAGCTTCCATTTTACTATCATCTCCGCTTATGTTCGAGGTATAAACAGGCCACACTCCCCACACCTGTCTCCACACATATTTCAGCCATCAACATGTATCTTCAAATATTGCACCCATACCATCTAATTTCTCACAAACACTGCTTTGTGGGACAATGTAAGAACAATAGAACACTGTAGACAACCTTTATTCACAATCAGCAGGCTTGGGTTTGAGTAACGCTTAATGGGATGGGGGAGGTCTTTGAAAGCAAAGGAAGATGGCCTCTCTGGCTTGGGCTGAACAGACCGAGAATAGAGTGAGGTAGAACGTAAAGGTGCAGGGTTTACTAGATCTCCTGAGGCTTCCCAGCCCTCTTGGGATAAGGAATTGAAAACCTTTTGTAGGTTACTATCTGTCTTTTGACTCCATGTATTTGTGAGGCGTGGCATGGGATGAACACCTAGCAAATCTAGGCAGTTCAACTAGAACACAAGTGAACAGCTATATTCTCAGCATTTGTGAACAGATCTGATGAGGGATCTGGGTAGACGCATCTTGGTCTGGTTTCCCCATCTGATGTTCAGTGTCGGATGTAGTGGTTAGCTCATGTCTTGCGTAACTCGCAGTCTCAAGGATATAGCGGCCAGCATGCTCCTTGATTTCTATCAACCAAGGATACAACGCCCAAACCCTTCTTTCCTTCCTTCTGTATTCTTGCTGTCAGCCTCTTACCGCAGGTTGCCTTCCTTGATTCCCTCATACCATGTCAGCTCATGCCTACCATTAACCTCTTCTTACACCCCCATGCTTTAGGGGATGACCTGTCCAGGAATGTCACCCGCTCCACTCACTGGGATATTACCATTAGATTTCCAGTAAATATTATGCCCCCACCCCCTTACCAGGGTTGTTGGCATCCATTGTTATCACGCATGAGTCCGAGGTCACTCCCTTGGGCCTAAGCTCTCAGCAGTGCTGGGCCTTCGCCTTCTGGTTTCAGACTCTTGCCAGAGTCTGAGATAGAGCCCCAAGCAGGCTGTTGCTTTCCCTCTTGCTTGCATGAAAACTGTCTGAAAGCTAAATCAATGCTCTCAGCAGGCTTAAGGTTCTCTCTGACTCTGACTATGTGTAATCTCCCGTTTTCCTCTGAGCTTGTTTATAGGGTTGTACATTACCTTGATTACTCAACCTTTGTGGTTGGTGCCTCTTCATTCGTTTTTCTGCATCTTTCTGGATTGGCTGCACCCCTACATCCCCTTCCTCTCGCTCATGTGTTCTCCTCTGCTCACTAGGTTTCCCAGATCCTGCTACCCCTCCCCCCATTTATCCTGTGGCCGGCTAATTATCCCTCCTGGCAAGAAACCAGGTTGTAAAACCCCTGTCCTCAATTTTGAAGTCAGGTGGAAGTGTGTTTGTGTTGCATGGATCCGCACAGTGCCACTAGCCTCTGTGGTTGCACGCGTATGTCATCGTGAGCACCTTGGAGATGAGTGGCTGTAGGTGGGAGGCCTGTAGGACCCGGGGCCCTCTTGAAATATAAGACTGTGTGAGTCTTCCTCTGCTGAAGCAATAGTGGGCCTCTGTTTGGGTAAGTGGTTTTCAACCGAATTGGCTGCGCTTCCTATATCACTTGCGAGGAAGGGGGGGATAAATCAGTTTTTATGCATAGATGGTGCAAGGTATTACCATCTCTATGGGATGCGTTGTGACGGTGCATGGTTGCCTCATGTTTTTTTTAGCCTTTGTGGCAGCAGTCCTTTATTCTTTTTACCATCTTCCCAGGGTTCTAGACCGCATAGGAGTTTGGGTAAGAGTGAAGAACTCTGGCAGCCCCAACATATACCTCTGTGCCGTAGCTATTTAGAGCTTGTGGGCATAGCTTCCCTGTCCTCCCTCACCTCTACAGTTGGCTCCTGTGATAGGACTGTCACACTTCGCTGTGTCTTTCCCACAACGTTCCTATCTGTATCCCTTGCAGCACAATCACTGCCCTTATTTTCACCTATGCAGTTTTCTGATCTCATGTGCTCCTATGTACATGTCTTTTGACATGTGAAATAAATCGCTAGCCAAGATGAAAGGTTACGTGAAATTGACTTGCACAATGTTTGCAGCTTTCCAGCACCACCATTGTATCCTTCAGACGCCACAGACACTCCCCATCACCCTTTATCTTCAATATACGACCGTGCTTCGCAATTTAGCATATTCTGATTCTTACCTAGGCCTGCCACCTGAACTACTCAATCTCCCTATAGCCTTCTCGACCCACCACCATACTCCATTATGACTTCACTCCACCTTACCCGTGTGACTCTGCCTCTACTCCCACCGACCCAGCCTTTCCTGCGTTAGTGACTGCACCAACCAGCAGCCCGTCTCATATTCTTTGCCAACCCCAATCACATCACTTAAAATGTGCTCCTCTGCTCCCTTCCCGTTACAGCTTTGATACATTTTGTTCCAATATTATAGGTTTTACGAAAGCATGCCAGGCCCCAACGATGTCGCAATACTATACATAATTAGTTGCGTAAGGATGGAGTGCTAGGATAAGATTTTGTGATTCTGTGTAAACATGATGAACAGGATGCTACAGCAGCAGCACATAGATTAAAAACCGTGAGATTTCATTGCTCATCAAAGGACCTAAACCCTGTGGTTTCAAACATCTACATGGGTGACATTCCTTGGCTCTGGCGCCTGCCCTTGCTCTGCCAGTTTCAATTTGCTGTTCATGCCGGTGGCATCAAGAAAGGGTTCTGTGTTTATATTAACTTAGCCCTTCAAGAGCTGATGAGCACTACTGCACTTTTTATTGCAGCTTGTGTGACCCGCAGGTCATAAAAGCTAGGGAACAGATATGTCTTTATCTTGCCCCCCCCACACCAGTGGATTTGATCGCTAAAGCATCTTTAAGTTGTATTTGTTAGGGAAGGCACTGAGGTTTGAAGTTGCAGGCCCAGATCTTCAGGACAGCGTGGACCGTGGAATGCAGTTTCACATCTTAAGCACAGAGAAAAGAAAACAAATGGCAAGCAGCACAGGGCCTTTCAAACACAGCCGTAGATTGCCCTTTAACTTCACATTTCACTTAAAAATGAACTCTGAGAAGGCATACAATTTTAGCATGTATAAGTGTCATTACAAAGTTATCCCCTGCATATGGTGGTTAAATAATCACATTTTTAGTGGCTTTGGTGAACATTTTGTTTTGCAGATTGTCACTTTGGAGGAAACACGGAAGAACATTTTCTTTCGTTTCCACATGAGAGAAACTTCATTTTACTGCAGAGGTTTGAAACATAATCTTGGCATTTTCCTTTGAGATACTGTGCACCGTGGTTTCATGGAATATCAGTCCAGCTTTTCATATATTAGTCAACTATCCTTGTCATGTGTCTTTTGTTTCCTTTGGGAAAGGCACTTAGCATCTTTCCATATTTTGCAATTTAGCACATTTTCTTTCCTTTAAATTTGAATGTACAATGCCTTATGTTCAACATTTTTTCAAGGCAGGCCAATTTCGGTTTTACTTAGAGGCATGTCCCCCATGACTCTGGCCTCTTTATTTCTCGCATCTATGGGCTATTTCATCCCACAGCCCAGGTGCTAGCACCATTGTTCACCATTATTCACCTGCTGCAATCAATGGCCAGTCTCTTGCAAGCGCCTTTACCATGCCTCCACAAAAGTTATTGTTGTTGCTAATGCTTGTTTTTGTCTGCAAAGATAATATAACTTAAGGTGTTATTTGTGCAATTTGATTACGTGCATTTTCGTTGATTATTTCCTTTCAAGGAGGCTCTGTTAATACACATTTTTAATGTGGTTATGTTTTGTTGATTTTCTCTTCGCAGCTTGAAGTTGAAACCCCAGCCCTTCCTATGAATTCCACACAGCCCTGTCTTAGTCCTGCCCCCAGGGCTAAACCTACAGATCCAACCGTTCTAACTGTGGAGCCTTCCCCCCTGGAAAAAAACAAGGGATTCTTTGTGGATGAGTCTGAGCCTCTTCTGCGCTGTGATTCCACTTCCAGTGGCTCCTCTGCTCTCAGCAGGACTGGATCCTTTATTACCAAAGGTAACACAATGGACTCCTCTTTGCATTCCAATTGTCATGTTGGATGCTCTACCAAGATGCTCTAACTCAGGCGGCCATGCAATGTGTTCTCCTGTGATGATGCCGATTCTTGAGGACTTTCTCATCCTCATACTGTGTGTAAATAACCTGCTTTCTTTAGATGAACACATGACTGGGTTTGTGGCATGCTTTTAAAAAGAATCCAATCACCTCTTGGTCTTGTACTGTGCTGGCAGCTTACCGAAGGTCTCCTATCTTCTAAATACCCATTTGTGTCTGTGATTTCATATGATGTGTAATTTCATGTTTACTGAGCACTGGAAAATGTTTGTCCATCTGAGTGGCTGAAGGTGCTAACAGTGTATATATGACTACAGGCACGTGCAATTATGTAGCTCACATACACTCTTTTTAAGGTGATCAACCAGATTGCCAAAGGGACCACCTATTCAGTGAGGTTCATGGTTGATTCCAAGGATGGACAAAGTCTTCCAAAGCTTTTTAAAGATACTAGTATTACACGTATTGTACTGGGTTCCAAATCTGATGCTGTCCTTGCATTGAAAGCTGGTAGTCATTCTCTGGCATGTTTGCGGCAATGAGCCTCTTCTCTGGATAAGGATTGTGCCTTTATTAAGCGTTCGTCGTTGTATCCTGTTGCTTGAGTCTTTCTATTGTCTTCCAGCCTCACGGTTAAGATATCTGTATTCATTCATAATAATTCTTCATATGGAATGTGCTTTGTCAGCTACTAACATGGTCCGTCTCTACAAAATCGTTTTGTATACATCACCATGTCCTCAATATAGATTGAATCAGGTGTTCCTTGTATTTTGTGTGTTAATACATTTTAGATAGTAGATGTTAATCGTCAGATAGTAAGCAGGAACAGTGATATGATAGGTTATTTATAACATGCTTAATACCCAGAGGTTTCTAAGTGTGGACCAGGGGATTGAAGATGTGTTGCTCCGTGTCGTCTTGCTTCCAAGGCAAGCACATTGGCACTGAGCTATCCTCCCGAGACAAGTGGTCTTTCATAGCCCCCTTTGCTAATTTTCTGTTGACTGTAGAGAAATATGTAGGTGTTGTTAATGGCATATCGATAGTGGCACATGTGAAACCTGTGGTGTTTGATGGGTGCAGGTCAGACGTTCCTTGGTCCTGTGTGCCAGCATGTTACTATGGGTTTATGGGTTCTTCGGAATATGTTGTTCGGGCGGAGAGCCCAAGATCTCAGTGGGCAAACCTGCACTGGGTAATGTTGTGTGCTGGGGCAAAATAGGACTAAAGCAGGGAGCTTAGTAAGTGCTCCATAATGTTCATGTGGTGGCGGCTAGTCCTGTGGTGGCCAATTGTAGGTCAGCTGCGTGTAAAATGGATGGAGATTTGACTGGGGCGTCGGGTAGTTGAGTGAATGGACAAACCGGAGGTACGAGTAGTGGGGAAAATTAAACACTGGGCGCCCTCCAGGGGTAAGGTAGTATGCACCTGCTATTGAAGTGAATGGGCAGTTTGTCGGATGTTCACGGTGATGACCATTCCGTTCTGTTTTCGTTGTGACCCCATTTCCAATAGGTCAGAGTGCATATAGATTTTAAGTGAATCAGTTTTCAGAATCTGTATAGCAGAGCCAGTCCATAGCAGATGCAATTCTTTAGTGGGAATTCCCAGCACTGCCACGCCTATTGGGACTCTAAATGACCAGTGACCGTATTTGCAGACTGGGGTGGATTTCTATCCCTTCCCAGTGTGAAGTTTCGGCCTACATAGGGGCATATTGAACAACAGGGTGCTGCTTTTCAGAGTGAATTCAGAAAGGTCAAGAAGTATTTGGTTATGTTCCAAGTAAATGATAGCATGGGACTTCAGAAAAGATTTGTTGCGTCAAGTCACAGTTCATGTTCAGTTCATACACCTCCGCATGTGTACATCTCTACACATGCACACTGACAAGCCTCTGCACATACATGTACAGCTGCTCACCCGTGCGTGCTGACCTACCTGTGTAATGACACACTCACATGCACACACGCACACACAGACAGGGGCCGGGGGTGTAGGGAATTCTGTGTGGGTGCTGAGGGTGAGAGACTGAGAGATACAGAGAAACCTCGCCAGTGTTTCCTTCACAGCGGAACTACGAAGGCCAAGCTATGGCCCATAAATCCCTTGCTACTTTGTAACGTTTTCTGTAGCGTGGCAAAGATTCTTCTAAAATGGCTCTCCAGTGAATTAGATTTGAGCGTTCATTTTGGTAGTTAATTTACATATTTAAATAGTCCATTGCGGGTTTCCAAGGCGCCACTGATGTTTAATAATAAACTGAGGCATAATACACCCCTGGAATCTTCAGAACCATTATCTGCTTGTCCTCTTTTATTTTTTCACCCCAATATTAGTATCTCCCCAGTGAAAGACTAGCCACAAACATTGTTTCTGCATGGACATAATTTACATAAGAACTAGATGAGTGATTGATCCGGTCTTAAAGTGAAGGAAGAAAGCAAGCAAATGCCACTGCTTGCATATGGTGCAGTCACACTTATTATGGACTGCTTAGCAGTTCTGCTGCTCTGTGAAGAGAAGCGTGAGTGAATACGGAGCAAGTCCCATAGAAAGCAAGCGGCGGCAATGGGTGAAGCAAGGCACCCACGAAACCATTTATGAATGGGCTGTCTGAGGTATTCTCCTTCAGGCCTGTGGAGATGAGTCAAATATTTATTTCCTGAGCTTTTGGGTTCAAAATGCAGCTGTCTGCTCACTATTAATCCAAAAATGTGGAAATCCTTTCTGCACATCATGTGTGTCTTCCAGTCAAGGCGAGACGTCAAGTTCATACTGTACAGGGGACATTTATAAAGTAGAGACAGCAAACTTCATTGTCTTCAGTGATGTGTAATTACTATTAATTTAAAGGCTGTGCACCTCCTGTCCAGTAGAACTGAAATAAAGCTGTTGCTGTTCTATAAGTAAAATGTGCAAGTATGCATGACCTCGTTCTTTCGGGCCAAGGATCATGCACCTTGGGGTGGTCCACACATTAGGGCAGCATTTTAACGGGAGACTAGGGATTTGTCAAGCGCCCCATATTTTAGATCCTCCTTGATGGTGAAGAGACTCTGAAACATTTGTCAACATCTTTCAAGGTTTAGACCTGCTCAAGTTTGTATTACTTTATTTTGTATGGATTGGTCACCAATGGGTTAAAGCAAATGTTTATCCAGCTATTTCCTTTATGCGGAAGGGTGGTCCAGGTAGAACGGCACGGACTGTAGCATCCTTGCGATCTCCCGCCTCTTTGACTGTGTAACAGAGCAATCCCTGACAGCCCTTTCTTTGCCGAATATAATCCATTGCTTCTCTTCCATGCAGCAGGTTCTTCCAGACGGAGTGAAAAGTCTTTGCGGGCAGCCATCACGGGGAGCTCTCACATTTATTAACCGGAATGCTTTTCCCTGATGCCAGTTCAGCCAATTACAGTATTAGCGTAAATGTTCTAGAGTGCGTGCATCAGTCAATTAATGTTTCTACACTATTGTATAATTAATAATGTCCACTTTTTGACTTATTTTGTTTTCCACCAACATATTAAATTGACAGGTTTGAATTGTTGTGCTGTGGGCAGATCCTCCCCCACCTCCACCCCAACCACATATGGCGCTTTGGTTTCAAATTTGCAAGGCATGTCATTCTTTTTTAGGTCATTCTGAGGTTTAAATTTTACTTTTTTTAGCACAAAAAGTAGAGCAATCTCGCCCTAAAGTGTATTTCACCTATGGCACACCGGGCCGACTGTGTTGATCCTAGCTGCCCCAAAACTGATTGAGATGCTCTTTGTCCACCCCACAAACAGACCTGAGAGACATGTGTCCTTCCACCGTTCACCTCCACACTAAAGACTCTTTATCTGGAAGCCTGACCTACCTTCTCTACATCTCTAGAGATGTACTTTCTTTTGCACCTACCCTCAACAGAAATAATGTAAACCCAGGCCACACTTCCACAACGGGCTCCTTCTCACTTCCTTGATGGGGTCCAATAAGGCCGAAACATGTTGGGGCCCATGCAGAGATGAAGTGCACTAGCCATTGGAGCTGATTGCACTTATTGGTGGTAGGAGAAAGACTGCTTTGCAAATGGCTGGCCCCTTTCTGCAGTGGCGCAGATTTTTCTAAAATATGTTTTAAAAGGTTGCCCTGTGCAAAGACAGTTCCGTCCGTCACGCTTTGTTTGTAGGCTGGTTTTTGGAGACTGCGGTGTGCAGGTTTTCTGTGATGCATTTTCTTGTATAATGCAGAATTTTAGTCACTCAATGCCCTTTCCAAATCAGACCCAAGAAACATAATTCCTGGCTTTTTACCCCCTTCACCTTCCAAAATCGATCCTGCGACTGGAATTCCGACCAGCCAACCAATCTGCCAAAACAGATCCTGCATGTTGTCATGTGGCTAGCTCCAAGATAGATTCCATCCTGGCTTTCCCGCTCCATGCCACCCCAAAACAAGCCGTGTACGTGGCATCTTGGTCTCCAACAGACAGGAACAATCCACCATTGCCTGTTAATTCTGTACGTGGCAAGTGCACAATACAATGTTGATTAGATGGAAGGGGGGTCTGGGCAAGAGGGGCACATGGATTCTCGTGATCCATAAGACTTGCATGCACTGAGAATAGGTTAAGGATACAGTTCAATGAGGCCATTCTGATGAACATATCTCGAAGGCAGCACTCACAATAAAACGAAAACCGAACTTATGATTTTTGGGACACACCAGGCCAGATCTAAGCTAGGGTCAGAATACCAGGCCATTACCATCAAATAGGCCAAAATCCCTGTGATGCCTTATGTAAAAACCCTAGGGATGATTGTGGAAGCATCCGTGGGATCGGAGGCCCAGGTTAACTGCCTGCAGAGAAACAATGCGTATTATATGCGTCTTACGAGAGCCATAAGGCCATTTATTAATGAGATAAACGCAGAAACCATAGCAAGAACAGTTATCCTTTCACGCCTTGAATATGGTAACGCCCTACTGATAGGAGCCACAAAGAGGGATATACAGAAGTGTCAGGTCATGGAAAATGATGCAGTTTGAGTCATAAAGAGCATCGAAAAAACGGAGCATGTCTCAACGGGGAGAAGATCCCTTCATTGGCTAAGGGTGGAGGAGAGAGTACACTTCAAGGCAATGACCAAAGTGCACAGATGCTTGTATGGAGAAGCCCCGAGAACTTTTAAGAAACAGTTCTCCCTATACCGGCCTCAAAGACCCCTTAGATCAGAGGATAAGGCCTTTCTGAACATCCCTAGAGCAAAACTTGTGCAAGGGCGGGGGAAATCCTTCCCAGTCAAGGCATCAAAATGCTGGAACAACCTGCCTCGAATACTACGACAGGAAGGGGAACTACCTGAGTTTCAGGAAGCTTCTGAAAACTCACCTCTTCCAATGATAACCCCTTATCTCTGCCGCCTCCGGTAATCAAACAATATCATGCACATTAGGTTACTTTTGGATTTTCCCCGTGCCCTGGTGCCTGCGGGCTATCGGCACGTTATAAACAAGTAGATACATACACACATACATACACAATGCATGTTCCTACCTCTTATCTGAACGTGCCCAGGATACGTGCTGAATCATCTTGGCGAGTCCTTACCCTGGCAAGTAGCCCCCGCCCTACATTGGCTCCCCTTACAATCTGAGGGTCTCGATGCTATGATGGCAATTGTGGCTTGGCAGTTTTCAGGATGTGGGTCGTGGGAGGGCTTGGCATGACATGACTGGGTGCAGCAAGGTAAGTAGATGGTCAAAGCAACGCAAATGGGTGACCGGAAGCAGGTTAGGAAAAGCAGAGTGACAGTTTGGAACTGAATGATGTCATGAATGTAAATATCAATGCTACAATTTGCTGACCCTGTTGGTGGCTTCATCCAACACGCTATGTCGCAACGGCCCGTGCTGCTCGGTGCTTTCTAACCGCGGCCTGTTCTCCTTGTTCCAACAGAAAAAAAAGACACCGTGTTGCGTCAGGTCCGCCTGGACCCCTGTGATTTGCAGCCGATCTTCGATGATATGCTTCACATTCTGAACCCCGAGGAGCTCCACGTGATCGAGGCCATCCCCCAAGCGGAGGATAAGCTGGACCGGCTCTTTGAGATCGCAGGCGTGAAGAGCCAGGAGGCCAGCCAGACACTGCTGGACTCTGTGTACTGCCACCTCCCCGATCTACTCTAACTCCCCTCACACCAAGCACTGCTGCTGCTAGTCTGGCACCTTCTCAAGGACGAGTGACCTATTATGCAGTCGGGTGTTTGTTTGTTTTTTTCAACTTGGGCCAGTATGATTTTTTAAAGTTTTTTTAAGTTAGTTTTGTTTTTCCCACCCAAGAAAGATTAGCAAATCAAATCTTGCTCTTTTCCCCCTTTGCATCACATCCTTTATTTTAAATGGACGTCACTTCCTTTTCAGAAGATGTTGCTTTTACTCATTCCATTCATTTTAGAAGCACTTTACATGAACCAACTACGCTGAGGATTCAGCGCTGTTTTAAAGCATGGACTTTGGCGCGCCACTTGATATATTCCAGAATCCTGTATGATCAGTATTTGTTTTTGATTTTAAATAACTACTTGGTGCCATTTATGCTTTGTATTTTCCACCCTCATGTCCTTGGATTGAGCGAACACTTCTGACATGGTTCATGTTTATTTCTCGCCAATTGCGCATTTTCCTTCTTCCTTGAAAGCGTTTTTCCTACTCCATAGGCTGCTGGTACTATTGAGACAAGCAAATGTGTTGCGTAGCTCCCTCCTGAGTAACGCTTCTCTTTTCCTCAGGCTCCTTACTGAAAGCGCAGTACCTGGCCCACAGCCTTCGTATTTCTGTGGGTGGCAGGAATTTCAGAAGCCCTTGTTACATTTTCCAGGATACCCTTGTCAAATTCTCTTTTCCCGCTGGCCGTCCAGTGGGTGATTTGTTACATTGTCCTGAACTGGAAAAGCTTTATGGCCCCCACGGTATGTTTCCGTGACAATGACAATGATAGCAAGTGGGATATAAACCAAGCACCTGATGCTACATGAAAAACAAACCTCTATATTCTGAGGGCGCTCCTTTGACTACGGGGGCCCTTATGATGCCCTGTCATTGGAACACCACCACCTAAGTCTTGGACTTTCAATTCTTTATTGGGGTTGCATTCTTCCTTCCGTCTAATGTATTCAATTGAAGTTAAGCATTTGCCACCAATTATTCTTAAAGGCAGGCCCCTGCCTGGAAAAGTGGTGTATTCCGGTCACTTGGCACTATCTGACTGCTCATGTCTTTTTTTGAACTCATGTTTTGTCCAAAAAAGGATTCCTGATCCGCAGAACTGTGCTTTCAAGCTGAAGCAAATACACGTGCTCATGAGTTTTACATAATAATTCTTCTTCATCATTGTAACTTGCAGGGACTGTGGATTCGGCCTTCTGCCGAATGTACAGCATGTGGATGGGGGAGCCCTTTAACCCAGTACTGGTGTAAGGAACGAGCGGCATCAGGTGCTGGGCCTTGGACTTTAAAACAGCACCGAAGTGATGCCAAGACTTATGGGAATATGCCTTTAAGAGTGCTTTTATCTTACTGTTACTGTAATGATTGTCTTATTCCTAACGAAAACCAAGTGTGGCCGATGGGTACGAGAGAACTTGCATTGTCTTAATGTTCTTTTTTTTCTTCCAGTCCTACTCTGTATTTATTGAACGTCTGCTCTGGAAAGGACCCTTGTCTTGGATATAATAGCAATTATGCTCCCAAAATGAACAGATTCTGTAATGCTCACTTAACATTGTAGAATGTAAGTTGTTATGCATAGCAATGACATGAGAAAAACGCACAGAGTACTGATGCTAAAAGCATTGCCTTCCAGTCTACTAATTTATTAATAAATACTCCGTGTTTGTTACTCATCCCGCTACCGTGTATTGGTGAAAGCATGGGTCCAATTATGCCTGAGGTGTTTACACTTCTAATGAATTCACCACATGCAGTGCACAACTTGACTGCTGTATGTCAAAGGATTGCCATTGGAGGTTTTGGGAATGTGCAGATGGGGAAAAGGGTTCCCGAGGACAATCACTCTAAGTTCATTAGGGAGCAAATTCCAAAATGCTGCATTAACTGTTTAAACAAACTACCTGCACTCACGAGTAGCGAAGATATGGGCCTGGGGGAGGGGCTCTTGGAAAAGTTAGAATGACCAGCTGCTTTTCTCCATGTCAGTTGACTTGTGTGGAGCGTGCCCCCCTGATCATGTGACCCTTTATGAAAAAGTCTAGCTAGGTCTTAGACCCGCTGTGACGTTAGTGGGGTGCTTAAGTTCAATTTCTTGGAACACCTCTAAATTTGTGTCAGCTTTCTTTCTACTAATAACCAATCTCTGGGTCATACTGCCCCCAGCCAATGTCTGTACTCAACCTAAGCCCCTCCTCTGGCAGCCATCTTCAGATTTTTACCGCACGTTCAAGTGTTGGGAGTCCTCGTGCTTAGATCTCGAGCTTTTACTGCATTTTGCATTTTTTCTGAGCGTTTACTCTTATTTTTTCGGTCAATTCGAGCCTCAAGCTCCACCGATTCTTCTTCCGATTAACCCTCAAAGGTGAATTTTCATCGAATTCCTCTTCTTGGAGGATTCCGGAAGATCTTTGAGGCCTACCCTGCGTGGACATGGCCCAGGACAAAGGAGATCCGACACCTACTGGATCCAAACTGTTCAGGAACTGCCCCGGATGTAGATTACAGAATGTCTTCAATGAAGATGAGCACTCTCGCTGCCTCTGCTGCCTTCACGCCGACAAGTCGAATGTGGAGGAGGACTATGCGTTCTGTAAGAACATGTCCGTCCGGACAATGATGGACTGTCGTACTTGGCTCACCAACTGACTGGAGGGGAAGAGCCCAGCAGCAGGTGAGAAGAAGTCCGAGAGTCCACGGGCACCGGGAGCAACGTTGGTTCGGGCTCCTCGGCTGCCAGGCAGGGCGCAACATCACCGACGCCATCATCCACCAGCCAACGCTCTGGCTCGGGGAAAAGGAAGTCGGAGAACCCGAGTAAGCTTCGGGAGAAGCCCTGGTCGATCCCGGCAGAGAAAGCCAGGGGGGGGTGAGGCGGTGACCCTCTCCCTAAGGTGAAGGCCTCAGACGCGCCCAAGGTCGTGAAGGCCCTGATTCACCCGTCGAACGCCTCGATTGAAGGAGTCATGGCGGCCCTGGCGAAGCCTGCAGAGGCTATCCCGGTGGAGATGACTTCCGGGCCTAGAGTTTCCCTACCACCCCAGAGGGACACATCTTTCCAGCCTATCGAGAACACCCCTGTGAAACCTCGGGATGAGAAAGAGGGGGGGCACAATAGCCCTAACAGACACAGATACCACCTCCAAGGATGAACTGGCTGGCATCAAAAACCTCCTGGACAAGAAGTTCGAGAAAGGCAGGTCCCCCGGGAGGGATCCCGACGAGGCAGATGTAGAGAGCAACGGTGGTTGCAACGAGGAGCCACGGGCCGGGGAGGATACAGAGGACCCCGCGCCCCAGCCGTCGCTCCCGTCGCAACCAATGCCTACACCACAAGACAATTCAGGAGCAATCTTGATGGCTTTGCAGGCACTGTGTACGGAGATAAGGACGAGGTTGCCCTTACCCCCGGTGGACGATCCAGCGGCGCCTAACCGGCGGGGAGCCCACAGAGCAAGCGGAGGCGAATCCACCCCCCCCTTCCATCCTTCACCTCCATCCCCTCCAATGAGGGATGAGACTGGAACAGAGACGACGGGGACGGACGATGACGGTGGTGACGACGGGACGGATGTCCCATCACCCCCCTGCCCGAGCCTCCCTGTCCGCACCCCCCTCCTGACGAAATTAGCTCCTTTCATGCCATGATCACCAGGGCATCAGAGCTTTTCCAGCTATGTCCCGAAGAGCAGAAGGAGGGTTTTCTCTACCAACGACGGGAGGCCAAGAGGAAGACCGTCCTCTCAGTCCCGTTACTGGACGACATCTGGGACGAAGGACTGTTACTGCTGAAGAACCTGTCCACAGCTCCTGCGAAGAGGGACCGGTACGAGTAGTAGTACCGGGTCCCAGACTCTGCCCCTATGTGCCTCAGTTCACAGCCGTCCCCGGATTCAGTGGTTTCCTCAGCGGCCAAGAAGAAATCGCAGGGGCGATGGCATCAACTCCCACTTCCCCACAAGACGGCGAGGGGAAGAAGCTGGACGCCATGGGATGATGGGTCATCTCGTCGGCAGTGACGACCATCAAGGCAGCCAACACCCTCGCGATCGTGGCACACTACGACAGGGAGCTGTGGTTCAAGATAGCTCCCCTCCTGGACTTCCTCCCAGACAACAAGAGGGCGGAAGCCCTTGAAATCCTGCAGGAAGGCGAGGTGGCTTTGGACCACGCCATCACGGTGGCCATGGGCATCACCGACACCAGCTTTCGCCATATGGGCAACGGCGTTTGCCTTCGCCGGCGCGGTTGGCTCAAGGCCACCGATTTCAGTCAGGACGTGCAGACCAGGGTACTGGACATGCCCTTCGACGGGAACAACCTGTTCGGCAAGGCAGTGGACAAGTGACTGCAGGCCATCAAGGCGGACCCCGAGACGGCCCGGGCCTTGGGTTCTCTCCATCGACGACGGCCGTCCTTTTGGACCTCCGGAGGCAGGATTTGGCGGCAGTTCTGCGTTGTGCCACCAGACGGCCCGCTCCTCATCACAGAAAGCCTACAGAGGCCGCAGCAAGGCCAGAGGACACAGTTGTTGTTGCCAAGGAGACCAAGGTGGCAAGGCCTCGGCGATACAAGACTGAACCGGCCGTGACGTCGGGCCCCCACCCGAGCACCTCTGTGGGAGGCCGGCTGGTGAATTTCGTCAGCGCGTTAGAGTCCATCTCCTCGGACCGTTGGGTGCTAGATGCCCTGGCCCACGGGCACACTCTGGAGTTCCAAAGAAAGTGGCCCCGTCTACCACCTATGGCCAGGAAGGAAAACCATGTGCCACAGCTGCTTCTGGAGGTACAAGCAATGCTAAAAAAGGTCCCGAAGAGGCTCTGGGGCTCCGGAGTATACTCGCCGTACTTCCTCATCCGAAAGAAGATCGACGGCTGGCGGCCCATCCTAGACCTTCGCCGCCTCAACAAATACATCAAGTCCCAGAAGTTCCGGATGGTCACCCTTCAGCACGTATTGGGACAGCTTGAGGAGGGCGACTTCCTGTCGTCGCTGGACTTGGAGGATGCCTGCTTCCACATCCCCATACACAAAGGACATCGAAAGTTCCTACGATTCGTGGTCCAAGGGCGGCACTACCAGGTCAAGGCCTTGCCCTTCGGGTTGAAGTCGGCACCGAGGGTCTTCACCAAGTGCCTGGCTCCGGTGGTGGCGCAGCTGTGCCTGCAGGGGATCCACGTGTACCCCCTACCTGGAGGATTGGCTCATCTGAGCAAAGTCAAGAGAATTCGACGTCGATCACACAGCGAAGACCCTCCGCCTGCTCATGGATCTGGGATTCTCAACTTTGCAAAGTCCCACTTGGTACTATGGCAGGACGCCCTGTACCTGGGAGCCAGACTCGACACAGTGGCGCGGTTGGCTTCTCCATCGGAGGAAAGGACAAAAGCCATCCTAGGCAAGGTACAACGGCTGTTGACCATAGAAGTGGCCGGGGTGAGGTCCATCAAGTCCCTGCTCAGCATGATGTCATCGTGCATCTACCTAGTGCATCGATGCAAGTTGCGGATGCGGCCACTGCAGGAGTTCCATGACGCCTGTTGGATGCAAGCGACAGGCAGCTTCGAAGACAAGATCTCCCTCAACGAGACGTTCTGTCAGGCGATCTGGTGGTGGGGCACCCGCGTGCATTTCGTGGCAGGCATGGACTTCCAGACCCCAGCGCATCAGGAAACTGAGACGGACGCCTCCCTGGAGGGATGGGGAGCGCACACGAGAGATCTCCACGCAAGAGGCCTTTGGCTCCCGGAGGAGAGGTCCCTGCACATCAACGTCTTGGAGCTCCGGGCTGTGTTCTGGGCCCTCAGGTCTTTCCTTCCGTCCCTCAAGGTCAAGGTGATAAGGGTCTTCACCGAAAACACCACTGTAATGTTCTACATCCAGAAGCAGGTGGGCACCAGTTCCCCAGCCCTATCCAAGGAAGCGCAGGATCTGTGGCACTGGGCTGTTGCCCAAGGGATGTTCCTGGTACCCTTCCATCTGGCAGGAGTAAAGAACACCATTGCTGACTCGCTCAGCAGGGAGCTGCGCTCTTGCCACGAGTGGGAGCTTTGGCAGGATCAAGTGGATCTCCTATTCCGACGATGGGGCAATCCCCAGATCGATTTATTTGTGACGGCGATGAACACCAAGTGCCAGAGGTTCGCCAGCAGGTTTCACCCAGCTGGAGAGCATGGGCGATGCTTTCTCATTTCCCTAGAATGGCCTGTTCCTGTATGCGTTCCCCCCCGTTGCCGTTGCTGCTGTGACTCATCAACCAACTCAGACGGTCCCGGTGCAGGATGATCCTCATTGCGTGGCCGAGGCAGATTTGGTTCCCAGACCTTCTGGACATGTCGGCGTTCCCCCAGTCAAACTGCCGACAGACGCGGATCTTCTCACCAGGGAAGGAGGCGCCATCCTACATCACAACTCAGGATCGCTGAACCTGCAGGCCTGGCTCCTGCAGCACTAGAGTTAGGAGGGTACGATATCCCGGTGGACTGCAAGGAGGTACTTGCAAAGGCCAGGGCGTCCTCGTCTCTTAAGTGCTATGGACATAAATGGAAGAGGTTCTCTTTCTGGTGCCGTGCACAGGAGATCAACCCTCTGTGGATTACGGCCCCTCAAGTGCTACCATACTTGCTGTCGCTGGCCAAGGCGGGACTGGCTCATGCCTCCATCAAAATCCATCTGGCGGCGATTTCCCGCTGCACCAGAACTCCGGGGCAGTCATCGCTGTGGTCTCATCGCCTGGTGAAGGAGTTCATGAAAGGACTGTTCCGCTCATTCCCACCGGTGAAGGCTCTGGCCCCGGCATGGGAGCTCAACGTGGTGCTAACCAGGCTCATGGGTCCGCCATTCGAGCCTCTGCATTCAGCACCATTGAAATTCCTTTTGTGGAAGACAGGGTTTCTTGTGGCCATCACTTCCACACAAGTGGGAGGGATCCAGGCCCTGTCCTGTAAACCTCCATATCTGACATTCCACAAGATGAGGGTGGTGCTGAGGACGCACCCCTCATTCATGCCCAAGGTGCCCTCGGACCTCCATCTCAACGAGCCCTTGGTGTTACCTGTTTTCTTCCCGTCGCCTTAGTCGCCGGCTGAGAGTACTTTGCACTCGCTAGATGTGGCTAGAGCGCTGAAGTCCTACGTGGACCGAACAAAGAGTTTTCGGAAGACATCACAGCTGTTTGCGAACTTTGGCCCTGTGAACCAAGGGAAGGCTTCCATTTCCAGATGGCTCTCCGGCTGCATCATGCACTGTCACCGGTTGGCAAACCGACCGTTGCCCGGCCGTCCGAGAGCCCATTCAACCAGAGCGATCGCTGCTACTATGGTGTTCGTGTCTGGTGTGCCCCTGCTGGACATCTGCAGGGCTGCTACATGGAGGTCGACACACACCTTCACGAGATTCTACTGCATTGACCAGGATTCCAGAGAGGAGTCCAGAGTTGGCCAGGCAGTGCTGCGCAACCTGTTGGCTTGAAGGTGAGCCTGGTGAGGAGGAAAGAGATGCTTAATGTTGAGTTGCTGAAATGCTTAATGTTGAGCCTTGCCACCTCCCTTGGTTGTGCATGTGTGTACTGCTATGTATTCTTGTACTCATGAGCATGTGAATCCATGCCAGACCCCATGCTGGAGAAGGAACAAGTTACTTACCTGTAACTGTTGTTCTCCAGCATGGGCCTGGCATGGATTCACATGCGAACCCTCCCTCCAACCCCTCTGCGGCTCTTCTCTTGGTCATACTGCCACTTTACGTGCTACCAAATCTGAAGATGGCTGCCAGAAGAGGGGCTTAGGTAGAGGGCAGTCATTAGCTGGGGGCAGTATGACCCAGAGACCAGTGATTGGTTATTAGTAGAAAGACAGTTCAGAAACGCAACTGAAACTGATTTTTTCTTTACCGAGGATTCCCAGCCTATTCATGAGCATGTGAATCCATGCCAGACCCATGCTGGAGAACAACAGTTACATGTAAGTAACTTGTTCCGTCCTGGTCTTGGGTATACTTTTCCTATTTTATTTGCACAGGTGCGTGGTACCTCAAGCAGTGGTTTTGGTGCAAACGGGATCATCCTTTGCTGACCTCAATAGAGGATGGATGTAAAATGGGGTAAAATGGGGTAGACATCCTGATTTTTGCAGGGCAGAAATGCAGGATGAAAGAGGGTGGCTCCTGAATGAATCCTAAGGACAGGTTGAAGTGCCTGGAAAAGATGCACATGACCTCTTGCACATGAAATAGGTAACATAAAAGTACTGTGCAGAAAAGCAATTCCCGCAAAGGGGATTGAAAATGCTTTTGATTAGACACTAGCACCATGGGAGGAGGTACTAGTCAAACAGCCTGCAATTAATGGGAGCTTTATTCACCAATGAAAGCCTGCATTTCATGCTGGCTGCTGAGTCCTTCCACTGTGCATTTACCTGCCCATTCTCTGCCAGTCCTCTTCATCTGCCACCTGCGACTGGCACTACCCCCATTTTTAATAAATATACTGATCTGCTGCAACCTTGAAGTGTCTCCCTTTGCCATGCTGCGTTGAATGTATTTTTTCGTTTTGACAGACGAAACAACTCGTGCTTTCCACATGCGCCTAATTTTTACCAATTAAATAAAGCCATCAGCAACACAGGTGTTACTTCGTGCTGCTGATGGCCATAATCCGAGCCACAGTGGGCTGCACATGGTGGTAATGGCCCTGGGTCCCCATTAAATGTCCTCCCTTTGCTCACGCCTGTTAAGTTGGGCTGCACCTCTTTATTTTCGGATTGCCCTAATACAGAAGGGATTATGTGCAAAATAACTTTTTTTTTTTTGTTTGACTTTTTTATTTGAAACAAAAAGTATAAAAGGCATATATTAAATGCAGCAAAACTTTAAGGTACAGAAATTGTGAACAATGTGTGCATTAGAGAATAAAAATAAGGTAAATGTGAGACAAGTATATGTATGATGCTATTGTATAAAGGAATTGAAAACTTTTGAATAAGGGGATAAGCATAACAACAAAAGACATACAAAACAGAACTATAAAAGAGGATACCGAATATATACAGGGGGTCGGGGGGACATGCAGACGCCTCAGACTCATACATGGAAAAATGATGCCCAAAAAGTATTAATGTTGGTTCATGTTCAAAAGAAAGCTTAGAAAAGACTGCCATTTCAACGGATCTTACGTAGTGGACCAGGAGAGGAAGCATTACATCTTCCCAACCTATGGATATTACAAATGGAGTTCCACTACAATTTATAACGATGCAATCCATATTTTTCCAGTTGGCGGTAGCTGTTTGGATTGCAACCAACATGAAAAGGTCAAACAGGTAACCAGTGTTGTTATTCATAGTATCTTACAAGGATGAGCTGCCAAAAATGAGAAATTCAAAACAAAAATCTTGTTGTAGGTTAAAAATACTTTTGATAGTATTCAACATCCAATTCCAAAACGGTTTAACATGCTGACATTCCACAAACATGTGTTTGAAAGAGTATGTAGGCAGCTCCAGCATCTGTCATTGAGCGCTACTTTACATTTGAAGAGTGATACAGCAGTAATAAATGTTATGGTAAAAAAAGAAGAGGGTTTGCAGCAGGCAGGCTGAAGTGGTAACCTTGGAGATATTCCTCCATTGTAGGGGCCAATGCAGTTGGTTATCTAGTGGCATACAGTCTTGCTGCCAATCAATAGGGAGATCTTCTGCAATTTGAGAAGTGGTTCTTTCAAACAGGACTTTGTAAAACATGGAGGCAGTAATGTCAGAGTTTAGCACGTGTAGTAATCTCTGCACATTAGGAATGTTGAAATTACTCATTAAAACCTCATAATTATCTAAAATTGCATAGGTAATCAAGTATTCCTACATACAAGAGACAGGAATATGAAAATTAGTGCCCAATTCATTAAAAGTGATTGGAGCACCTTGTAGAAAAAACACAGATTGATCAACGTTATGCCCTTAGAGAGCCATAGTTTCCAACAAATAGATTTTCCATTAATCTTTATTAAAGGATGCAACCAAATATATGGAGAGGTGAACAAGGAGGATTTTGATATAGATGGGAACATATACAATCTAAGGAAATAAGCAGATTAGTGAATACAAGTGTATTTTCTGAAATTGTTTCCCCTTGATGAGGTAAAGATCAGCAAGAGTTATAGGAGAAACCATAGCGCTCTCTAAGAGTACCCAATTGTGTACATTACTTGATTCTTCATGGGTATACCATTGCTGCGTCTGCCTGAGAATATAAGCCGGTATTTCTTTAACTCTGGAAATCCTACTCTGCTGTGTGCGCTAGATTTTTTTAATTTGCTAATAGACATTCTATGTCTCTTTTTCCCCCATGAGAATTTAGCTAAGCAGGAATCTATGGATTGAAAAAAGGAGGGGGAAAGAGGAGTAAGCAACATATAAAGATCGAGTACAAAAGGGGAACTCATCATTGTAATAGATTTCAAGCAACCCTAGCAGGAGAGATACGGGGGGACCAAGAGGTTGTTCATTCTGTAATTCTTGTTAGGGCTTCAAAATTCTGTTTAAAGATATCTTTATTGGATGGAGATACATGAAGACCCAAGTATAAGTATGTAAGCCTTTGGGACACCATGTCATACCTAAAGTTTGAGTGTGATCTTTAGTTCAATGTATATTGCAGGGTAGAATTTCTGATTTGTCAGTGTTTAACTTGTAGCCGGAAGCTAGTGAGAACTTTGAGATAATATCTAATAGGTGTTGAGCACTAGTATCAGGATTTTTTAAGAGCAGTAGTACATAGTCTGCATATGCCGCAGTTTTGACATGCTTATGCCCTCATTGAATTCCTAAAATATTGTCATTCTGTCTTATTGCTTCTAAGAAAGGTTCTAAAGCTAAAATGAAAAGAATTGGGGAAAAGGGGTCAACCCTGATATGTACCTCTAAACAAGGGGATGCCGGGGGACATTTGTCCATTAACAAAGACAGCAGTTTTAGGATTGGAATATAAAACTCTAATAATAGAGAGAAACTGGGTACCTATACCATGGCACTTAAGGGCTTCGAACATATAGTCCCATTCTACTCTGTCAAATGCTTTTAGTACATCCAGAGCATCTGCTGCATGGGGATTCTTGGAGTTGTGTATTATATCTAAGACATCAAGAAAAAGTCTAAAATTGGAAGAAGATAACCTGCCTTTAACATATCCAACCTGGTCATGTTTCATTAAGCTAGGTAAGAAGGGAAGAAGTCTGTTAGCTAAAATCTTGGCAAAAGGTTTGCAATATGTGTTGATAAAGGAAATTGGATGGTAGCTTTGGGATAGTTCAGGAACTTTATTAGGCTTGGTAAAAACAAAACATGGCCTCCAAGAAGGATCCCTGTGGTTTGTTTACCGTAATTAAATGGGTAAAGAGTTCATTAAGTTTAGGTGCTAATAGGTTACTAAAGTGAGCAAAAAAGTCAATGGGGACGCCATCTGAGCCAGGGCTTTTCCCACTTTAAGGTCTTTAATGGCCTGGTGTATTTCAGTAGGACAAATAGGCACATTCAGTGACTGAAGACCTGCTTTGGGATATGTGGTATGAGGGATGTCATGAAGAAATTCTTGAATATGAATTTAAAATAACATATTTTGAACTCGAGCCGCAGAGGTCCAGAGAGCTCCATCTGTCAATCCCTTTATTCTCTCACCACAGGCCCTTTTCCTTTTCATTGGCACCCATTATCTACCATAACTGAAGGGGATAGGATCTCCAAAGTTATGGGATGAGCGTGCAATGTATCTTGAGTATAGTTGCCTGTAGCTGATGGAAAGCCAGGCAGTGTGTGCACCCAACCCCAGATGAACGGTGGTGTCCAGAGATGGATAAACAGTCCTGCAAGTGTCCTTGGATGAATGCCAAAAGAATACTGGACTCTTGCTTATAGTTTGGGACAAGGAGCCAACATCCAAAATGGTATTTTATTTTGGAAACATTCAAATGGGGGACCTCTCAAGATTCTGCTTCCTAAATGCCATACTATTCATACAGTTTAAGAAGCAAGTGATCAACTTCTAGGGGAACATGATGGATACTGTCTGCAAGTCTTAGCTGTACAGGGTGCTTAGCAGCTGTACCCAGTGTTGAAGTTGTGTTACAAACTTGAGCTGCCAGAGCTCAACATTTTTCCTTATGTTGGCCACCAGTGCTCTATACGACCGTTCCCGCAAGAGGCTGCATTGTGTTGCTATTCTACATCTTTTTAGCTTGGAAACTTCTAGGTATTTGACAAATAGATAAACCCATTTAGATCTTTGAAAAGGTAGTGACAACTGGTTAGGCCCATATTTTCATACTTTGAATTAAGACAGTGGTGTAAATCGCATGAGCGAGTGAAGTCAGCGAGAAAGACTCACTA